>NC_133971.1:93192653-94480153 GCF_031877795.1 Strix aluco | reverse complement strand
AGAAATGGTGTGTGCGTTCACCCCCACAGCAGGGAGGAGTCGTCGCTTTTGCCACCATTATAATTCATAAGTGCCCATGAAAACCCTCCGTTCCTGCCCGTGGGACGCTGCCAGCAATGTCTGGATTCTTCCAGCACAGGCAGAACTGAGCCAGGGGCTTCTGGTTTCACAGCACCCATGCCAAAGAGCAGCAATACAGAATCACAGAATCATCTCGGTTGGAAAGGACCTTGAAGATCCTCCAGTCCAACCATGAACCTCACACTGACCATTCTCAACTCCACCAGATCCCTCAGCGCTGGGTCAACCCGACTCTTCAACCCCTCCAGGGATGGGGACTCCCCCCCTGCCCTGGGCAGCCCATTCCAACGCCCAACAACCCCTTCTGCAAAGAAATCCTTCCTAAGAGCCAGTCTGACCCTGCCCTGGCGCAGCTTGAGGCCATTCCCTCTTGTCCTGGCGCTGGTTCCTTGGCTCAAGAGACTCATCCCCCCTCTCTGCACCCTCCTTTCAGGGAGTTGCAGAGGGCCATGAGGTCTCCCCTCAGCCTCCTCTTCTCCACACTAAACCCCCCCAGTTCCCTCAGCCGCTCCCCATCACACCTGTGCTCCAGACCCTGCACCAGCTCCGTTGCCCTTCTCTGGACATGCTCAAGACATTCAATGGCCTTTTTGGAGTGAGGGGCCCAAAACTGAACCCAGTAATTGAGGTGCAAATTAATACATTAATTTCTCAGCTATTCCAGATCCCTGGAGCGGGTCTATGATCCCAGCTCTGACTGCTCCGCTCCTCGCCCTCCGTAGCACCCACAGCTGACCACGCTCCCACAGTTCGTAGCCATTCACCCCTGCTAACGGGGTGCAACCACAGCTCCTGGAAGCTGCAACAGCTTCTGAGGTGGCAATGTCAGTCCTCAGCCACTGCACTCAAAGTAGAGATCAGAAAATTAATCCGCTAATGCAGACGGATGAGCGCGGTTTGTAAATAAGGTCCCATTTTCTGTGCCAGCTTGATTCATTTCACAGTTTTGGTTTTTTTTCTTTGCCATATTACAGTCCCAATTAATCCAGAGGCCTTCAAAAAGGCCGATGCAATTCAGGGATTCATCACCTGCTTCCCCCAGAGACAGGAAGGTGTTAATGCCTTTCACTGAGCAAGGCAGAAGGAAACCTCGTCTGGAATAGCACACACAGTTCAAGTCCCCCTCGACCATGAGAGGTTAATTCAGACCTGTGCAGGTGCGGAGAAGGCTACTTTATCATGCAAAAGGAAACTCTAAAAGCATCACTTGTGGAGCCCAGCAATGGCAAAAGCTGAAAGGGTTTGGCATCCTGTCTAAACACCTGGGATGAGAAGAGCTCGCTCAGGTAAAAAAAATGCTGGTGCAGGAGCCTGTGGATATAAATTAGAAAGGGACTCATGTAGTGTCAAAATAAGGGAGAGCTTTCTTGCCATCAAAGCCAAGAAGGCTCAGGAAGAGGCTCCTAACAGCAGCCACATAGCCAAGAAAGTAACCTCAGAATGGAGTTCGCAGCACCAGTAATTTGACTTATTTATCCAGCCGTTAAGACCTACCCAGCCCTAACTCACACATCCCAGTGTCTTCTGCTGCAGCAGGTTCAAAAGTGCATTTTATTTGCAGTGTTGAATTTCAGAAGGCAGAAATCATCCTCTTATTGCGTAAAGCCCTGATGAGGGTATTCATATCATTTTAGATATCTGATTTATGAGCATGAAATAGGCACCTCGCTGCCCTACCAATGTGGTCCCATAAAACGTTTCAAACCACTTTAGTTCCATTAATCATACAGGGAGCACAGCAGTTCTCTGAACTGCTCTCCATGTAACCACTTAATTAACTGAAATGACAGATATGTGCCAGAAACTGAATCTGGCTCTAAATCCAAGTTTTGGATTAAAGTGCATTTTCCAAAGGAAGACTTTTCTCTAATGCCAACGTGCAGGAGCTGATAAAAAACTGCAGGAGAGAGGACGTACACAACCCAGCCTCGGTCAGGCTGCGCAAAGCCACTACCAGGTTATTTGCACCGAGCTGCTGATTTATTATCTACACAGAAAATTTGGGTTTCAGTATCCCAGCATCACCTCTAATAAGTAGGTATCAGATTGAAGAAAGGTGCCACCACCGAGCGCTGCCAGAAGGCTCCTCTGTGACAGTGATTTTTCTTACCCTAGCTCTATATAAAACGAAGCTACAGGCACCGTGAGAGAAGTTAGATCAACTTCTGTAACGGCGGAGGGAAGCCCCACTGCGTTTCTGTGGCACACAGGAAGCAGAAGATGGGCAAAGTCTTTGAAAGAATTCAGCAGATTGAGCTTTCAACCAGGATATGTCATATAAAAAGCTGAACTGGAAAAATTAAAAAAATTTTTAAAAAATGAGCCCAGGGAGAGCCAGACCAAGTGCTGTTCCTTTGGTTAGAAAGGACAAGCATTGCCCAGGGCTTATCTCAAGTGTCACCTTATCTCCAAAGCGGTGTAAAAAAACAAAGGATGGCTTATAGAGGAATCTGCGTTTCTTTGGCCAGGTATTTGGATTTAATGTACTAAGGCATCCAAACCTGCTCAAATGAACAGCAGGCTGCCTACAAATCCTTTGGACATCATTTATCTCCACGTTTAATTTAAACTGCTACCATCAGCCCATCATAAAAAGACCCGAGGGACACTGGCCCACAAACTGAATGTGGTCCTAATCCCTCCGAACCAGATGGCGTGCAGTTACACACCATATAATCCTTCTAGTTTACCTGGGGGTCTGTGCCAAACGAGAGATAGAAAACTTCATCTCTGCCTGTTTTCCCAAGGCTTTGAACAATGCCAGTTGTAGATAAATTTAGTTCCTAATATTCCACAATATCGTGTTATCAGATAAAGGATTTTCATGTCTACTGCAAACAGCACAGGCAAGACTGCTCTTCCCCCCTCCGCCCCATCATGAGATTTGATAAAACAGTTGGGTCACATCCACCGTCCAACGGAGACGGCGATAAGAGCTACAGCTTCGAGCGAGTCACCTTGAAGCTGATAACAGCACTCGCAAGGTTCCTTTGAGTATCAGTTCAGTGCTAACGAGTTGGAACTAACAAACACATGGGGAGGCATGTGGATGGACAAGCATGGGATATAGCTCTTCTCCCCCTAACCTTGGGGTGGACAATGTGGGGACGAAGCGGGAAGGATCAAGGGTGTTGCATCACCCTGGTCCTCCTTTTCAGCACAAGCCATGTAGTCCCTGGCAGGGAGAGCAGCCCTAGTCAGTGCGTGTATCATTGCCATTGTGTGGCAGAAATATTTCTGACCTGACTGAGGAGGAAGGGAATAAGAAAAAAAAAGCCACATTTCAGAGTGCAGCATATGTCTCAAAACACCAGCCCCAAGAAGACCTATCAAGATGACAAAGCAATGCTTGGCACACTTCACACCCAGCTTCTTGGCTATCCCACTGTGTGTGAATCATGGAAAAAATGAGAGTGCCTTGCCTACGAGATAACCCCAGGGATGGTGGTTATTGTCAGAGGCAGCAGCCCTCCAGTGTTTCACTCCGCTTATCAGACCCAGCCAACATCAGCCATCAGGTGCCACCGTGAATCATTTCCTCCAGCCGTGCCCATTTAGGTGAGCCACCTACAGATGACTCACGGGGTCCGCTCCAAATCTGGTAAACAGAAAATATCCTCTAAAAAAAAAAAGGTTCTTTCACCATTATCAGAGATGTGAGGGCCACCTTTCCACTCCTCGTGCTGAGCACTGCCAGCCGCAGGAGCTGGCCATCCTTATTTGCATCCTCTGTCTGGGACACACAATTGCAAGGAGAGATACTGCTGCTAATGAGTCAGAGGCTGGATAAAATTAAAGCTCTCTGAAAGTCTCCTTTAGCAAAGAACCTCAATTTAAGCCACATAAAGTATAGCCAGACCCCTGGCAGCACAATGAACTTATTCAATAAAATAATTGCTTTTGGCAAAACTACGGTAATAACATCACTCCGGCGAAAATGTGTTTATAGAGTCATCTTCATAGATTACTCCCTTTCTGTCACAGAATAATCAGCTGGGAGAGATCAAGATGCTCACAGCTTCTGCTCCCTTGGCAGCACAGCCCACACAGCCAGGGGAGACCAGGCAGAGGACAGGAATAAATGACTTGGGACCAGTCTTACAGGGGAGAAAAATAGTCCCTGGGCCTTGTCCCAGGACTGAATTTCCCCACAGAAGATTAACTCATGGACTGACATGAGAAAAGCTATAAAGTTTCAAGGCATCTTGAAAGGAGCTGAGCAACAGCCGCAAGGATGCAAGAACCAAATCATCTGGGGCAGCTGTCATTTTGTCGTTTTTTCATGGACAAACTTCTCTTCAGCTCTTGAGCAGGACCCCAAAAAAGCATCCTCTGCCGGGCCCTGCCCTTTCTTTACGCCTCTCCTCACAGGACTCACGCTGCCTCCGCTGCCTGTACCTCTGCCTTCGCACAGCATCGTGCCCTTACCGGCTGCTCCAGCCTTGTCCTCCCCTCCTCACATCCCTGTGAAGGTTTCTTCCAGCCATCCACATCAAATTCAACGTCTCGTTTGCTCTGCTCCTGCCAGTACTTCTTCTTTTACATTCTGGTGCTTTCCTCCTTATTCCTTTTATTCCTATTACAGCTCACTTTATCCCATCTCCCACATCTGAACACTTCCTTCTACCCCACAGCCTTTTTGTAGGCTTCCCAAATTTTTCTAGCTTGCGCACCCCCATCCTCTCTTTGTCATTCCCTAGGTGAAATAATTCTTCTGAAACCATTAAGACATAAATGAAATTAAAAGATTTTTGGAACTCATACTGCAAACAAAGCTGTCTGAATAATCACTGTTATAGCTCTGCCAAGACAAAAAGATATGTCAGAATAGATATAGTTTAGGATTAACCTGAAATGAGAATACTGCTGCTCGCTCCAAAATAACAATAGAAAATCCTTTAAAACCTTCCCTTTTCTTTTTTGTGGTTGAACAAAATGTTACTTCAAAGGAAAACAAGAGGTCTAGGTCTTTCTATAAGGGGATTATCCTTTTTTTTAACCTTATTTAATATAAATGGATCAGAACTGGAAGCATTTTTGAAAACAAAAAGCCTGAAGTAAACCTGAAATGCTTCAGTTTTAAGATGTTGTAATTAAACAACCTGGTTATTTGGTTTGTTTCTAGTCCCTGGTTGTTATGTGTCAGCTGATTAAACCCAAATGATTTCAGTTCCCTGAGAGGACAAGAGCTTTCTGCTTTGCTGTCAGCCTTGCACATCCCCGACAGCTCCAATATTTGGGCATTTCTGCCACGGAGCTCTTCAGCAGTGGGAAGAGCGTAGGGGTGGAACAAGTAGGGAAAGATAACGACGAGATCTCTCCAAGGGGTCTTGTTCATCTCACTGAGATGACAGCACGCAACACCTGAAATTAGTGGATTGTGAGACTCTTTGAACAGTCTCTCCAACATTTTAGACATTCATCTGACCACCTTCAGACAGACTCAGATCCCCATTAGCACAAAGGAGCATGGCATTTACCAGAAAAAGCTTTCTGCTGCATAATCAGCAAACACAAGACTTGGAAAAAAAAGTGCAATTCTGCTCCAAAACCTGGTCACAGAAAGGAAAATTACAGAAAGATGTAAGAAACCTTATAGCTTCGTTCATCTCCATTATGTTGTGAGCAGAGAGCAGAGTGTAGAAGCTAGCACCAAATAGGCTAAGTAGTTTTACCAGCAAGATTTTTTTTTTTTTCCTCTGCAAATGTAGACTTGTAGCAGCATTGAAATATTTTAAGCTGCTAAGCCATTTACACCTTCCATGTTGTGCAAGGAAAATTTGAGGGCCCCTCAAACACCCTCAGTGAATAACTATTTTGTATTAATATTCCTATGGTTGACTCATTTAAACTGAGTAAGTTGAACTGCTCAGGAAGGAACTTACAGAAGTTTTATGGTATGCAAAGATGGTGACAGTACTGTATTAAATATGTTTGTGAATCACTATCGCTGAAAGCTTGGTGGTTACCCAAGTTATTTTTCTAGTGGTCGCACTAATGAGCCAAAATTACAGAGAACACACACTGACACAACAGGTGAGAGCGTTACCAGGGCTTTGCTCAATGCCTTACTTGGCATCACTATGGTAGTAACCCCTCAAATTTTTATAAAACAATGGCCTTTTTCATGCTTTGAGCAACTTCCTCCCCAAGGGAGCTCTGCATATTTCCCACACCCCTCTGACCCCAAGCTCCTTGCACCAAAGAAGCTCCTGCACCTTCGAGATGCAGAAGCATCAGCCCAGGATCCGCAGGCGGGTGGGGAACGGGAACGCATCCAAACTCATTGGTGGGCTGTGGTGGATCCTGGCAGGGCTTCAAGGCACAAGAGCTGCAAACTAGATGGAAACAGGTCTCTGTCCAGAAACTTCTACAAGCTTAAGCACAAAATAACCAGACTTGGCATTAGTATGGTAGTCAAAGTTCCTACTAAGACTTACTGAAAATTAGGTAAAGTCTGGAAATTATTGGCCCATAATATGTAAGCATCACATTCTCCTTCACCACAAAACTCATCCATAGTACCAAAATGAGCATGACACAGGCTAATATGATCCTGAACTAGACACTTTATACTATTTCAAAAGAAATGTTTCTTACGCCTCTCCCAGAGTAGCTGCTCACAGACTAGATGTGCATGCAAAGGAAGATCATTAGTCACTCACAATAATAGAAGTAAATAAGAAGGATAATGAAGGTTTTCATATTTCATCTAACAGACACATAAGAAAGCCCTGATTACACTGAATAAGTCTCTTATCCCACTATCTAAATATTTATTCTGCATTAATTGAAGGAGCAGGGGATGCCCACAGAGCAGGAGGCCAAAGGCAGGTACCTGCCGAGCACTGCGGTTAATAAACAACGTGCACGCAGGCACCAGCAACCCGGGGGAGGAAAAATATGGGCACCCTTTATCAGGCAGCGGTGAGGGGAAGATGAAGAGCCTTGTAGGAAGAGTATCGATCAGTCAGGAGCGAGTGCTGCATGCTGCCTTCACCGCATTTGCAAAGGGCTGGCCAGGTATATCCCCGAACAGGCAACGGGCATAAGGGTGTAAGTAAGGGCATAATGTCTTATGAGGAGCAGCTGAGGGAACTGGGGGGGTTTAGTGTGGAGAAGAGGAGGCTGAGGGGAGACCTCATGGCCCTCTCCAACTCCCTGAAAGGAGGGTGCAGAGAGGGGGGATGAGTCTCTTGAGCCAAGGAACCAGCACCAGGACAAGAGGGAATGGCCTCAAGCTGCGCCAGGGCAGGGTCAGACTGGCTCTTAGGAAGGATTTCTTTGCAGAAGGGGTTGTTGGGTGTTGGAATGGGCTGCCCAGGGCAGGGGGGGAGTCCCCATCCCTGGAGGGGTTGAAGAGTCGGGTTGACCCAGCGCTGAGGGATCTGGTGGAGTTGGGAACGGTCAGGGTGAGGTTCATGGTTGGACTGGAGGAGCTTCAAGGGCTTTTCCAACTGAGATGATTCTGTGAAAGGGGAAGCAGTACACAGTCACCATCGCAGGTGCCGGGACGGGGAGACCTGCCCAGGGCTGACTTACTGCTTGGACATGGGAATTGGAAGATGCAACCCTGAGCTGGCCGGGCTGGGGTGGCAGGGAGGGTGCTGCACACCCACTTCTGGCCCCACAAATCCTTCCTGTCATATCCCAAACTGCATGGGTTACTCTGGGTGCCTTAACTTTAGTGAATACATCCAGGAAATGTGTCTAAAAAATACACTTTGGTGGCCTTCCCAGCCTAGATGGTGTCCATGCCCCACTGATTGGGCAGCACATGGGAGTGACAACAGGAGGCTTTGTCCTTGTTCCCAGAAATGCCTGACAATTCCAATTTTATAAAGGGTCATGCAAGGGGATCAATCCTAAACAGCTCTGGGGTGGGCACAGGGCTGCTGCTCCTCCTCTCCTACCAAGGTGCACGGGCAACTGGGGCTTTTGAAGCTCTGCATGAGCAGCAGCTTCATTTTTCCAAACTTGGTGTGCAAGCTTGAGTGCATTTTTATCAGGAAACTCAGTTCCTCCACTGAGAAATTGCTTTCTCTGCTTGGACATTAATTTTTCCTTCACTCCCAGCAAAGAAGGAATATTTATTTATTGGCCTCTTGAGCAATTTTTACATTACACTTGCCATTGTTCAACAAAAATAAATCTCGTATTTGACTACCAGTAGCCAAAGACTGCAATTGTCCGATTGCAGCAAAGCATGTGAAGGTATTTACTACAACTTGCCTAAGCCTGAATTTCCAGAGCCTTGAAATCAGATGGAAGGAGATTAGTTGCAGTTGTGTAAAAGCCCTGTAGCTCTAATGTGTTCTGTAATGGAGTAATACTGGGGTATAAGTGTGTAGTATTTGCCTTCTACCATTTTTGGAGAGCACAACTGAGAGCAAGCCTTTTCTGCAGTAATATAGATATTGAAAAATCTGTTTGGCTTCACCGCTGACCCTTTCAAAGGTCTGTTAGCACTCTCCTAAAATAAACAGATCCTGCATTAAATCGGTCCTTTTGAGATCAATTGTGGGTAGGAGCTGGTACAAATCATACTCTGTCTGAAAAGCCTCTTTCACTAAAGCTGTAAACAGAAGACCATATATTGACACTCTTCATTCAGTACTTGCACAGCCTGGCTCAAGACCATAAATTTTTTTGGCATTTCTTTGACAAAGGGTTCTTTAGAGCAAGTGCTATTAATTTCCCAAACAGAGCTATCTCTCAATTGCTCCCAAAACAAAGATTCATTTGAGACCATCAGAAGAGAAAGGATATTTGAGTTAGTCATGTCCTCTTGTTTGGCTTCTCCCACACATTTAGATAACAGAATCATCTCGTTTGGAAAAGACTTTGAAGATCCTCCAGTCCAACCATGAACCTCACACTGACCGTTCTCAACTCCACCAGATCCCTCAGCGCTGGGTCAACCCGACTCTTCAACCCCTCCAGGGATGGGGACTCCCCCCCTGCCCTGGGCAGCCCATTCCAACGCCCAACAACCCCTTCTGCAAAGAAATCCTTCCTAAGAGCCAGTCTGACCCTGCCCTGGTGCAGCTTGAGGCCATTCCCTCTTGTCCTGGTGCTTGTTCCTTGGCTCAAGAGACTCATCCCCCCTCTCTGCACCCTCCTTTCAGGCAGTTGTAGAGGGCGATGAGGTCTCCCCTCAGCCTCCTCTTCTCCACACTAAACCCCCCCAGTTCCCTCAGCCGCTCCCCATCACACCTGTGCTCCAGACCCTGCACCAGCTCCGTTGCCCTTCTCTGGACACGCTTGAGTCATTCAATGGCCTTTTTGGAGGGAGGGGCCCAAAACTGAACCCACTCATCGAGGGGCGGCCTCACCAGTGCCGAGTCCAGGGGTAAGATCCCTTCCCTGTCCCTGCTGGCCACGCTAGTGCTGATACAAGCCAGGATACCATTGGCCTTTTCGGCCACCTGGGCACACTGCTGGCTCCTGTTCAGCCAGCTGGCAATCAAGCCCCTCAGCTCCCTCTCTGACTGGCAGCTCTCCAGCCACTCCTCCCCAAGCCTGTAGCACTGCTGGGGGTTGTTGTGGCCCAAGTGCAGCACCCGGCATTTGGCCTTAGTGAAACTCCTCCAGTTGGCCTCAGCCCATCGCTCCAGCCTGGCCAGATCAAAAGATCCCTCCAAACTCTCTCTTTTCTCTCCACCTGAAGAACCAGAGAGAGCCAGACCCACTCCACATCCCTGCATAACAGAAATAAGCACTGATTGGCATGCAGGAGCTAGAGGGGTAAATAACACAGCGGTCCGAGGACCAAGATGAACAATAACCTGCAACCAGCAAGCATTAAGTCTGACGTAAAAGATATTTCTTACAGCACAGCGTGATATATACACTTCAATAGAAAGCATTGTCCCGCTTAATATTTGTATCAGAGATACCTGCTTGTCCAACAGCTTTACTCCATCTTGAGTTAAATTCTCCATCCTGGGGTGCACCAGAGGCCAACGTGACCAGGAGTTTCTTGACCAGGGTACTACAAACCCAGAAAAACTCAATAATGAATCTCAGCAGAAAGCAAAGTGCTTCAAAGCATAAGCTGGAGGGCAGGGAAAACTTATATATGTAGCTGGGAACAGGAAAGAGATTTCAGCTGGAGGGAGAATCACTCTGGCTTGATTTCCCTACAGCTGCTGCAGTTTGTGGCCTTGCCCTGGTAAACCAGCTGTGGGGGGAACTTAATTTGCTGCCAGTTTTACATCTCCTCTGACAGGTCTGTTGGTATTAAGACCGGACCACTGAATGCCTCCATAGCATTATTAATTTTTTGGAGCCTCTGTTAAATTTGGCCTTGCCTGGGAAAAGGGTAAGAAGCAATCAGAAGTTCGTCGGTGCTAACCTTAATGCCTGAGCCGGTTTCCTTCCATGTGAATTGTTTATCAGAATCGTTTATCAGAGTGCAGAGGAGGGGAGAATGAGAGGAACAACAACAAAAAAAAAAATCCCAATTCCTGTCAAAACAACAACCAAAAGCATGAAAAGAACCCCAAATAAAACAGCCAGAGCTGCAAAATCTGTGTCCTTTGCCCATAAAGTGAGCTACGCTCTGTGTTAGCAACAAAGGCTTGAGAAAAAGATTGAACAGCCACTGCGACCATGGCTGGAGCAGAGCAGCAGACACCTTCCCAGTGGGGCCATGGGCTCCGGCGCTGGACACGGGGCTCCCTGTAAGCCCTTGGTCCCTCTTTCTCCCCTCCATCACCCCAACTGCTGGGTCAGATGGGCTTCTGCTGGCAAACGGTGCGGGGAACCTCCCCGGCTTCTCCAGGAGTGACCCTCTTGTCTAGGCACACATTTGAAAACTCAGAAATAAAATTGGAGTCTGCAGAGAGCAGCTGCGAGGGTGTGTATAATGCATATATGTATATTTATATGTAGATAGTATCTGGGTTTCATTTCCTGCGTGGTCCTTGCTGCCCACACGTGTGTCCTGTCGCGGTGCCAGCCCCTGGCAAGGGTGACCATCTGCCTGGGCCACCTGAGGTACCTCACCAGACCTTTGAAGGTCTCCTCGATGAGCAAGGTTGACCTGACAGCACAGGGCAGAATAGCTGAAAACTTGGATCTGCTGGGAGACTGGGAAATTTAGGACAAATGGTCTATACAATAACAGTTTGTCTACCTTTCTTGGGTGATGTTTAATAGCACGATGGTTTCTGGCTCTCTGACAGGCTTTCTACCCCAGTCAGTGCCATGACAGCCCTGCTTTAGGCATGGTTAGGGTTAGGCAGGTCCTCCCAGAATCACAGAATCATCTGGGTTGGAAAAGCCCTTGAAGATCCTCCAGTCCAACCATGAACCTCACACTGACTGTTCTCAACTCCACCAGATCCCTCAGCGCTGGGTCAACCCGACTCTTCAACCCCTCCAGGGATGGGGACTTCACCCCTGCCCTGGGCAGTATCTTCCAAAGTCCCTCTCTGTGGAAGGAGGCGAAGAACCTCCCGCTCCATCATGGCACCTTGCAGGTAAGTAACACCAGAGAAGAGCTTGACTGGGATGAGTTTTGGAGTAAAGCCCAAGGGGAAAATAATAATTCTGCCCCCAGGGTCACCTTCACGGTGTCACGCTGTGATTTTGGGGTCCTTGGCTTCAAAACCTTCAGTGTTGTGTTGGCAGAGACATCACGGTCTTGGTTTGGGACTGATTTTTGCTGCTTCGGAGTCCCAACTCCCAAATTGTTTATTATGTGAAGTGACAGGTGTAATCTCCAGTGCTCAGCCCTGCAAACGAAGGTCCCCAGCACCACTAAGTCCACAGACTCAGACAAAAGCTAAAAATGTGGTGTCTTGCTATACCCAGCCTCCACGGTCCACCCATCCATGCTATAAAAATCCATGCTGAAGGCTTTCCTGGTTTTCTCAATCCCTTCTTCACAGTCTGAGGGACATTATTTATCACAGCTCAAAGAACAATGCCAACTTTTAAGGCTCTTACTGACTGTTTTGCTCTGTTACAAGCAGGCTTTTCACTTTTTCTTCCTAGCACCTTCCCCTCCGCAAGCAAATTGAATCCCGAAGCCTGGGGAAGTGACCTTACTCTTCTTCCATAAATAGCAAAGAGACAATTCACAGAGTCTTTCAGCAATATCAATTTCCTCGCTCACAACTGCCTATGTCTTCAATGCCACAAGGAGGCTTCTCCTCTTGTGTCCCCTCAAAATGTTGTCGTTTCCCCTGGGCAACTCGAGGCAAGCTTGAGCTGGGTTATAAAACTACCCCAAAGACTACAGTTTGTGAAGCCCAGTAAATATGCTGAACAGAGCAATTCCCCTAATGACACTCTGCTTGCTTTGCAGCCTTTCATCTGCTGCTGTGTATGAAGTTAAGTGGAGCCCGAGTGCTGCTGAGTGCCAGCGTTATCCTCAGCAGGCAAGCAAGCAAGATTTTACCCCCAGCACCCTACTTATTTTAAGGTGAAGATGCCTCGGTGCAGCACACCAGAGCCCCTCTCCATCCTCTGTCCCCCACATCTGTTTTGCTGATTAAGGATACCAATTAAACTCAGACACCAGCGTGACAAGAGTGGGTGTATTTCACTGGTGATAACAACAGAGTAATACAGGAAACCTGCAGTAAGAAAAGACAGAATAATGCACTTAAAGCAAACAAATAGGGAAATACAGGGTAATGCATCAACTCATTACTACATGAGAGAGAGAATAGCAATTAATAAAGATCCATCACCCCTTGCATACGTTACCAACATCCAGACCCGCAGGCGCTGGGCAGCCCCGGCTGCAGCCAGCGAGGATTTGTTGAGCCTTTCCCAGCAAGTGGGAAATCCTACGCGGTGCGTCCACCCGTAGGTGAGGCACCCAAAGTCGCTGTGAGCGGGTCCAGCTTTATGTACCAAAAATCAGGAAATCAGAATAACTGGCACCTTTGTTTTGAGCAGAAAATTTCTGGTTTCATCCTCCTGTTGGATTCCACCCAAAGCCTGGCCAGGGCTTGTGTGGAGAACCAAGGGAGTGTCTAACAAGGCCAACACTTGGGTTCTCAGCCTTGAACAAGGCTGAACAAGGGAGGTTGGATACATTCTCTCAGCATTTCATCCTCACTGCTGATTATATTCTGTCCAAGCTGCATCTTTCACTAGCGAGCGTACACACTTCATTAATGATCACATACTAAGTTAGCAGCTGCGGCTCGGGGCCTGTTGTTCAGGCTTCAACATCTCAACACTTCAGCACTTTTTACATCAGCATAGGTGGTTTGTTATAACTTAGTACAATACCTACTAGCACAGTGGTTATCAGTTATAAAATATACAGGATTAATCTATAGGTCAGCTCTGGATTGGGCCTGTTGTCCAAGCCCTAGCACTTCAACGTCGCAGCGTCCGGGGCTGCTCCACCATCACCACTCTCCTGTGCAACGTCTGTGTCCTCTCCCCTGGCTCACCAAGGCTCTGATGGTCACTTCTTGCCTTTTTATGTCACCATTCCCCATAACGTACTCATTAATATTCTTTTCTTCATTACACTTTGATTCACATTAGGAAATTACTTAACATCAAGCCACCTCACCGCAGCAGCGGCTGGGCCCAGCTTGGGTGAGCGCTGTTCTTCATGCGGTTACCTCAGAGCCCCGTTACTCCTGCACCCCTTGTCCCTTTTGATTTTGGATGGTTTAAGAGGACAGTGTAAGTTCAGGTGCTCGCGGGTGCAAAGGAGCTCAGCAGCGTCGAGCGATCGGTGCCAGCTGCAGATCTGGCCCACAAGGTTTTTATTCTCTCTGGAGCTCAGGCTGCACTCCAGCACAGTGAAACAGTGAAGAGGCTTTTAAGCATCCTTGTGTACTTTGATGCCCTTCAGTTTGCTCACCAAGCAAAATAACCTTACTGCTAATGAGAGCCAGGGCTCCTTCTTTCCTCAAATATCATAAAGAGTTCTTAACCATCTCTTAAGCTCCTGAAAACATCCACCCTCAGCCTGGAGACCGTTTCCAGCCCTTCTTAAAAGCATGGAATCATTTCAGTTGGAAAAGACCTTTAAGATCATCAAGCCCAACCGTTAACCCAGCACTGCCAAGTCCACCTCTAAACCATGTCTCTAAGCGCCACGTCTACACATGTTTTAAATACCTCCAGGGAGGGTGACTCAACCCCTGCCCTGGGTAGCCTGTTCCAGTTCTTGACAACCACAGAATCCCAGAGTCATCAAGGTTGGGAAAGACCTTGAAAATCACCCAGTCCAACCATGAACCTCACCCTGACCGTTCTCAACTCCACCAGATCCCTCAGCGCTGGGTCAACCTGACTCTTCAACCTCTCCAGGGATGGGGACTCCCCCCCTGCCCTGGGCAGCCCATTCCAACACCCAACAACCCCTTCTGCAAAGAAATACTTCCTAAGAGCCAGTCTAAACCCTTTCAGGGAAGAAATTTTTCCTGATATTCAATCTAAACCTCTTGTCTCACTACAGGGACAAGCATGGAGCCGAGCACCCACAAGCCCCTCAGTAAATGCCACAAGCTCTACATTTCCATGTGGCCATCTGTTTTATTTATTTGAAGACGCTTGCACTTCCCAGTTTATGAGTTTAAATCCTTTCATTTACACACTCGTTCATCAGAGAAATTAGCTGCTCTCTAACTTTGCTTCAGTATTGCTGATTCCCCTCTCCTTTGCTTCCTTCGCGTTGCCGGTGCATCTTGCTTCTCCCTGTGCACCCCTCGGGCACCGCTTTCCCCAGGAGCATTGCCTACATATTTCCCAGATGAATCTCTACTGGCTTTGCGCAGATTGAATTTGTCACGCAATCCATTTGCAATACGGCAGAGATGTGAAATCCTTCCTTTAATAGCGCTTTGATAGAGCGATTGTTGCAAGGGGTGAGGGTTTGATGGAGCCAGCGCCGTGCAGCGCACACAAAGACAAGAATAAGGAAGCGCATCCAGAGCATTGAAGACACCGGGAGCTTTAGCAACATCCCGCAAGATGTAGTGTCTCTATTCTCTTTATTTTTTCATTCCTACAAACCCATATTTACTCACTAAAAGCTTTCCTTTATCCCAGCTCTCTAAGTCTGATTATATCTTGCTGGCACGAAACACGAGTGTCACCCAGGTCCTACACAGGGAGGTGTAGCAGCTGGAGAAGAAGTGGTTTTTCTTAACAATCATCCCTATATCACAAAAGTTTTGTCAAGATTGGGACTGGAAATTGCCAGATTGTAGTCAATAAACTGCAAAGGGAAATGAGAACAATTTTAAGGTGCATTTTTTTAAAGGAATGAAAACTTGGCAAATACAGATCTGAAAAGTGTCACTTGGGAGAGAAGTCAAACCACATCAGGAGGTGAAGGAGTGACAGGAACAGCTTCAGGTAATTTTAGATTCATGTAGCAGATCAATGAGAGTAAGGAAACCTGGTTTTCAACCAGAGGTGATTTGTGTGTAAGAAAAGAAAGTGATGATAATAGAAATAGTAGAGAGGTAGAAAAGGAAGGCTGTCATGTAAAATCCCACTCAAAAGTTACTATTTGGGGAAAAAAAGGCAATTCCCCCTCCCCACAGAGCCGGCTCTCTGCAGACCCACCTGTTGAGGTCAGCCCAAGTCAGTTTAACAGAGATGTAGATATGCTCAGAGGTAATAAGGAGTGTATCTTGCTCCGTTCAATGCTTTTATATAGTGTTTCAACCAGCTATTTTCCATTAAAACTCATAATTTAATAGGTGTACAAATCTCTTTTATGAAGTAACTTTGTGTCTTCCCAGTACCATTCAAGTTTGACCATTTTTGGTGACTCTGGAGAAGATAAACTGTGCATGGACTTAGTGGTAGTTGGTTTTGATTAAATTATTAATTAACCCTTCTAATTTTGCTATTTTCAGGTTACTTTTCATACACATTTGATACCGGATAATATTCTGACAAACATTTGGATGGTTGTTAGGAAAACTCATCCTCTTGGGCAGGCAGAGGTTTTGGGGATGCTTGGGGGTGGCGTTGCTGTGGGGAGCGGGGACGGAGGAGATGGAGGTTTGGAAATTACTGAGGATTTCAACGAACATTTTTCCAATGTGCCCATGAACAATTCTGCCCATAACCCTGGGGCTGTCTGAAGGCAGGCATCATTGCCCCAATTTTTCCTGACATTTCATCACAGAGATCCCAAGGTTGGTACATGTGATTTTACCCAAGATACCTTCACCTCGTTTGTAATTTCAATCAAATATATATATATATAAATCTGTCCTCTGAAAATGTGTCCCAAAAGATGCAGTCCCCAAGGCACGGCAAGGGGGTGAATCCTCCCACAGCACAACACCTCTGTGCAGAATTTCCCAGCTCACTTCACATTGGGTGTTCCGGTGCTTCACTTTTCCACCTGCACGTTGAAACAGGCAAAATAAAAATGCATTTTCCTTCTGTGTCCTTGGCAAAAGGCCAGTGACTCCAGCCCTCGAAACTCCCGAAGACCCACATCGTAAATCTTGTGGGCTTAATTGATTTGATTTTGTTGGCTGGTAAACTTTTCAATGTTCAGTCTGAATGCATGCTGGGCCAGTATATAAACTTAATAAAAAGATGATTCAGGGTTTTCTAATTCCTAAATGGTTTGCTAGGGAAAAGTCACGAGGTACTTCCAAAGTAATATTCTGAATAGCACCTGGTGAGCAGACCTGTAGTCTCTAAAGGTAAAAAAAATTTACCACTGCAGTAACAGTGTTGGTACTCATCAAAAATGACACTAAATATTTTGTTTTCCAACGACAACACTTTGCCACACACCTCACGCAGCCTTGTAACCGCATTGCAGTGAAGTTGCTGGTAAGTCCACAGGAGGGGATGGTACCTCAGTTTTAACACTGCTGGGTGTTACAAGGGCAAAGATCAAAAATTATTTGGAATCTCATAAGAGTTTCCAAACCATCCAGCTGGATTTCACTGAATGGGTTGGGTTGGAAGGGACCTTTAAAGGCCATCTAGTCCAATCCCCCTGCCATGATCAGGGACATCTTCCAGTAGATCAGGTTGCTCAGAGCTCCGTCGAACCTGACCTGGAATGTTTCCAGGGATGGGCCATTGACCACCTCTCTGGGCAACCTGTGCCAGGGCCTCACCACCCTCATCGTAAACAAATTTCTGATCTAAATCCACCCTCTTTCAGTTTAAAACCGTTATCCCTTGTCTTTTCACAACAGGCAAAAAAGTCTGTCCCCAAATCTCATGTTTGATGATCCCCAGTACCTGCTTTGCAAAAGGAAACTGGGATGGGCCAGAGGCAACTCGTTCCTGTGCTGTGGCCGCCTGCAGCGGTCACCCCCTCCCCTGCATTGCCCAGGTGCAAAGGGTCCAAGGCAAAGGCATCACTTCTTATCAGGCTGTTACTCACACACAAAACCAAAGTAAAACACAAACGCCACTTCCAGCTGTTACAGCTGTGCTATGAGGGTACCTGCACCATCAGTTACTTGAATTAAAATGATCCAAAAAGCAGAGCAAACCATCAGGAGCACCTGTGCTATCTCAAATCAATTTGTCCAATTAACAACCTGGAGAAACGTGTTAAAGCTTCCTTGCTATTTTTTCCAAGCCGTTAAGAGTCAAAATTCAGCCAGAAAAAGACTTGCACCAAGGTCACCCTGGATAGAAGTTCTCCCTGCAAAAATCAAGGGCTTTCCTACTTGGTTCAGAGCAGAGGAAACAGGTGTTATGATGTTTAATCTCTCCTGTAAGATTCATTTGAATTACTAGACGACCCAATGCCACAACAGCTAATTACCTCACAGACTTCAGTATATTCATCTTCATATCCTAGCGATGTAAGAGTGATTGAAGTCATTGTTGGACGGGGCTCTGAGCAACCTGATCTAGTGGAAGATGTCCCTGCTCATGGCAGGGGGGATTGGACTAGATGGCCTTTAAAGGTCCTTTCCAACCTCAACTATTCCATAATTCTATGATCTTTATTTTACTGATGAGAAAATGAGGTACTAGGATGTGTGCCTGAGGTCACACATGGGAAACAGAAAAAGATTCCACCTGAAATTTGAAGGGTTTTGGGGTGTCAGTCTGCTCTGCCACCTCAGCCATCCTTCCCCAGGCAGCAGTGGCACCCCCAGCCTCCCACCTGGCCCTCACCTCATCACCAGGGGATGCAGAAATGGGAAGATTGTCCTAAATTACGACCATGTGAGTGGGTCAGGTTGAGATGTAGGAAGCTGTAGACAGTTTTTTTCCCCAATTTAAATAAGGAGGTGTCTGCTGCCACCTTGGGAGACTGCTGGCGTAGGTTGCTCCATGGAGACATCGCTTTCTCACTTGTTTTTCCTTCAGGGTGTTTGTCCCCGTCGCATATAAAACACTCTGGCTGAAACTGTATAGTCATGCTTTGCAAATGAAGGAAAAATATAGCAAAAGCCATGCACTGTTAAAGGCATAACTATTTATCCTGATGTTATTACTTCAAGTAGAGAGAGAGGGAGGGAAAGATAGGGGGAGGGAGCTGAAAAAATGAATTCACATCTTTATTCCAAAGGAACATGTTCGTGTTTTACATGAGAAAACAAGAATCAGGCCCTGAAGGCACGTGGATGATAAATGATGACAGTGGGTATGAAATCCAAGTGTAGGTGGCCAGATGTAGCCCTCTGGGCTGGTGGCTTCTGCCTCTGCCCCAGGGAGGGTGGGTGCCTGTGACCACCCTAAGGCAAGGAGGGTTTGCAGCTCCTGCTGGGGCTCCACACTTCTCCATCACCAGCAGATGGGGTGGCCTTCACCTCCCACAGCTCTACCACAGAATCATAGAATCATCTTGGTTGTAAAAGCCCTTGAAGCTCATCCAGTCCAACCATGAACCTCACCCTGACCGTTCCCAACTCCACCAGATCCCTCAGCGCTGGGTCAACCTGACTCTTCAACCCCTCCAGGGATGGGGACTCCCCCCCTGCCCTGGGCAGCCCATTCCAACGCCCAACAACCCCTTCTGCAAAGAAATCCTTCCTAAGAGCCAGTCTGACCCTGCCCTGGTGCAGCTTGAGGCCATTCCCTCTTGTCCTGGTGCTTGTTCCTTGGCTCAAGAGACTCATCCCCCCTCTCTGCACCCTCCTTTCAGGGAGTTGGAGAGGGCCATGAGGTCTCCCCTCAGCCTCCTCTTCTCCACACTAAACCCCCCCAGTTCCCTCAGCCGCTCCTCATCACACCTGTGCTCCAGACCCTGCACCAGCTCCGTTGCCCTTCTCTGGACACGCTCGAGTCATTCAATGGCCTTTTTGGAGGGAGGGGCCCAAAACTGAACCCACTCATCGAGGTGTGGCCTCAGCAGTGCCGAGTCCAGGGGTAAGATCCCTTCCCTGTCCCTGCTGGCCACGCTATTGCTGATACAAGCCAGGATGCCATTGGCCTTCTTGGCCACCTGGGCACACTGCTGTCTCCTGTTCAGCCGGCTGGCAATCAACACCCCCAGACACAGGGCTGATCCATACCCAGCACCAGCAAGAGCATCCTCCGCAAGCACTTGGTTCCTGCAAAGGACAAGACCCTACAAAAGTTTTAGCTGATTGTCTTTTTTTTTTTCACCTCAGGGACAAAAAAGGGATTCAAATGTGGACCATCTGACCGAGTCCCGTATTTTAGTTGCCCTTCACACGGTTTCTTGTTCACAGATTTGTAGAATATGAAGCATGGTTCTCCCACAAACGCCAGCTCGGCGCTCACGCCATCGCTTATTCACATACCTTTTCAAACCTAACAAACAGAACTCGTGGTGCTATCATCAAGACAAATACTAACTGGCTAAATAAACCCCCTGGAGAGACGTACATATGGCTTAGCGAGATATTGATCTCAATTTCCAAAATATGCGTTAGCAGACTTTACCTTTAGTCGTTCTTGTAACTCTGCCAATTAGAGAGGGGAAGGAGGAACAGCGGTAACGCGGAGCAGATTTTGTCAGCGCTTAGCAGGATTTTCGTTTCAAGTGACAGAAGAGTGCCTATTCCTCTGACAAAATAGCAATTAAAAAAACAAAAGCAAAAACCTACATTATTGTTTCCGGCACCAACAGATGTCCTTCAAGTGTTCATCTAAACAAATATTGCCAGGGTTATTGCAAAATGTTATGAACTCATATAAGGCAGTGGAAATGTTATGCTCAGTACATTCGTCTGTGCTCACAATTAAGAAACACGGAGAAATATGGTCAATAAACCTTCTCCATGTATAAACAATTAAAAAACTAAGACTTGATTGGGATGAACCTAAAAAAAGAAATAAAAAAACCTTCTCTTATATATGCAGTGATCTCTTTCTATGCATAATAAACTGATGTTTACGCAGGATAGATAAAACCTTTTGCATAACGTTTGACTTTGGTTTGTAGTGGAGGACTATGGAGCAATCCCCAGTGCCAGGCTGGGTGCAAAGCTGAGCCCTTCTCCCAGACCCAGCTCACCAGCTGCCAGGAGACATGACACAAGGTGGTTCTGGTGCCAGGATGTGGCAGGAATAGAGCTGGACGGCATTTTTACAGCAAAATTCATCTTGTCTAAGGACTCTTGTTCATCAAAACCAAAATTAGTCATCGCAAAGAGGCGTTTTCAGCAAGTTCCTGGTTAAAAAAAAAAGCTTTGAAATGGTGAAAATCTTACACTATCCTTAAAAACAAATACTGCTTTTCAATTTAAGCTGATTATGTTGTTTTAAAAATGTTTTTCAAACGGACTGAAGGGAGACAGCCCAAATAACACAGACAAATATCATCTTTGGTTTAAATTGCCAGTTCACACAAAACTCAATTTCTTTCTGTACTTACCTAGGAAAACATTCAAAACTTGAACATTTGGAGGAATGGAAAGATTGTTCTTTAATTCTACTAACTGCTGCACTTATAACACTTTTCCTCTCAAACTCATTCCCCACCTCAAAGCCCACCCAAGATAACAGCCTCGCACAGATGTAGCATCTCCTGTTGTAGACAGATCTTAAGTCTCACAAATTAAAAACTAATTTTTGGCCGGGGTAGGGGAGCTACACTGGCCGTAAATGCTGTATCCATGGACTCTGCTGCGGCTTTCAACCCCACAGAAATCTCTCTAGTCCCCGTCTCCAAGAGTTAAATTTTTAATGTTTTATTCTCATGCCAGTTTTGGCAGGTAAACTAGTACTGATGCTTCACCTTGCGCATGGGAACTGGGACGCAGAGGCCACCTCTATCCTAGAAAATTGAGATATTTAGTTAAAAATATTAATCACCTTGCTCCAGTGCAAGAATCTGAAATAAACCCCAGATACAACATTACCAGATCATTTTCCTTTCCTCTTCTGTGCGGTGCCGTTCCCCCAAAGTGATGATTCTCTCAGGCTGGCACTGATCAGCTTCGTTAGCTTTGGCCTAGTTTACATGTTTGCCTGAAGTAGCTGCATTTTATTCCTCACTCCATAACCTCGCACAGTTTTCTGGAGAAAAAAAGTCCCGATACTCAGCCGAGCATCACCTGGGCTTCGTCTTGATGCGGGGTCAGGGTGTGCTTGAAACCTTCAGGTCCCTCCAGAAGGATGTTGGAAGAGATGCCACCAAAACCAGGCCCTTCTCCTGGGTGGTGGCAGCACACGCTGTACCCTCTTTGGAAAAAAAAAAAAAAAGCAAAAAACAAAAAACACACCAAACTTTTAAATAGTTTTGCAAGCTTGAAGGGTCTTTGGTGACATTTAGCATCCTTTGAAAATCTCTTGCATGGGAAGAGGAGTAAAGGGATTAAGGAAGAAAATGTCACCATCTGAGCTTGTCTTGGGCCTCAGTGCAAGGAGGCAGTCGAGGTGCTGCTGAATATTTAGCGACTATTTACAGCGTGCTGGGCTGAATACATCATCAAGACATTAAATTCAGCACCGTCACTGGGCAGCCACGGCAAGGCAGAAGGCTCAAAAAAGCCTTTCATGGATTTAGAGCTTTAAAACACGATGTCTGTGAAAAACTGTAGATTAACTTGAATCTGAATGAGGACACGCTCACTTAAACCTCTCAGGGAAACTTAATCAAGGGAGTTTAGACCTTTAGTGCAATTCCTGCTCTCAAGGCTTCGGCCTCCCAGGAAATGCACGTTCGTTTTATTTGTTGTTTGTTAAAATGATAGAAATTAGAGCTAAAGTCATTTTACCTTGAACAGAGGCAAAAATATATACAGAAGTTAGAGGAGAAATATAACCTTCTAAAGAGGAATTTAATAAGAAGGGGGGGAAAAAGCAGATATAAAAATCCAGTGAACGTGGAGTTTTTCAGTTCACAGAATATTTTGAGCTGAGCGTGTTCCCCACAGTGTATATTTATCCCGTACAAACAACCTGGTGGTTTTAGGTAAATACAACTAAACCTGGGGATGACTTACACTGATTTACTTCTCCAGGGTCAATGCTGATGGGGCGTCTCTACCCACATACATAATTATCCTGACACCCACCAAAAATTAGGAGTAAAAGCATCTTCCAAAGGGGAATGCAGACCCTTTGCTACACCCGTTCAACCACTCGATTTACCTGCATCCTCGGGGTGATGAGGGCACTCCAAGGTGCCTATCGTTCATTATTATTGTTATGAATGATCTCTGTCGTAATACTAAAATAATTATCGGTATTATTAATAATCTTAATAATAATAGAGCCTTGCTCATGCTGTTCATTAACTGTTATTAATTATTAACAGTCGCAAAGTGCCAGGTTTGCTCAGCTCCCATTTTCTCTACAGCCCATAGCAAAACCAAAATTGTCATGATTTATATAGGTGAATTTAGCAGCTTTTTCAGACTTGATTTGACTGCGATATAAATCAACACCCGAGCTTTCTGTTCAGGAATGAATTACTTGTTAACAGAATAAATATGCATTAGCAGAGCAGACGTGGATAAGTTGTTTGCCGCGTTGCTCGCAGGGTATGATTCATATTGCTGTGCACGGGTTGGGCTGGCTGCGTTTTTCCTCTCCGCGTGCCGGTCACAGTGAGCAGGAGGGGTTGGAGCTTGTTGCAGCTCCCACAGCCCCTGTGTGACCTGAGCTGAGCCTGCACAGATCACATTCACCTCCCGAATTTCTTGGGGGACTTCAGGGGAGAGGGAGCGAAGCTGGTGGCAAGGGACAGGGATGGCATGCAGGACATAAGGACAGAGCAGACCCAGCTCTCACCATCTGCAAAACCCCTTTTTCTCCATACTGGGAGATGACAGAAGAGTTGATAGGTGGATCCTGCAGATCCACCTCCAAGCTGATGTCTGCAACAGCCAGAATTGTGGTACAGGACATTTCTAATTCTTCTTACTTCATTATATTATTACAAAATTATACAGAGATGGTTTTAGCTGCTGCTTTTTCATTTCTAGCCCTCTAGATTACTTTTTTTAAAACACTTTTTTTCTTCTTTAGGTTACTGGAGATGGGCAGGCTGGAAGCAGCCATGGAGACACAGATGGTCAAAGGTCTGCCAGTGCCCTGTCGGACAAGCTATGGGCACAGCCAGGCTCCCACACCTCCCAGAGCAGCTTTATCTTCTCAGCTGGGTGGCCCAAGACACTTCCCCTGGGATGAAAAATCTGCTATAAAGTCAAAAATGTCTCAGAGGAGGTGCAGCCATCGCGGATGGGAACATTTCTGAACAGAATTGGTCAAAAGCTGCCATTTTCCTCCAAGGAGAAACTCTGCCTTCATGACTGGCTTTTGCTTCCTTCAAGCTTTTTTGCTTCTCTTTTGCTTTCTTCAAGCATTGGGGAATCCTCCCATCTCCATGAAAAACGTGTCCGAGATTTTCTTTCAAATCCCAGCGCGTTGGCCGCTGCACCTGGAAAGCGATAACAGATATTTGACGCCCAACGTGCTGAAAGCAGAGACAGCGTTTCAGCAGATGACACTCTAACAGGAACCCCGGTGTGAATCAGCAAGAACACATGTTTTCAATGATAACAGCTTAAATGAGTCTTTAATCTTTCACACACACAGGGGAAAAAAAAAAAAAAAAAAAAAAAACAAACAAAACACCACAGGAAAAACCACCTCAACCCTATTCTTGCCAAGGAACAGCATTGGAAGTGCCAGCCTAAAATAATAATCCAGAGAAATCCAATGCATATTTTAAAATGTAATAATGAATTGAGTTTTCTCATTTAATCTTCTCCAAATAATGGGGAAAATTGTACATGGCAACTATGAAATGAATTATTGACTATTCACTTTCTATAAAATGGTAATTTCTTCTATTTGCCACAAAAGATCTAGGGACCGTGTCCCCATCCAGGGATGTCTGTTAAATTATAGGAAAAGTCTATACCTGACCATTTTTATAAAATAAACAGCTATTATCTGGTTTAGGGAATAAAGAGGAAACTGCATCTGCGCAAAAACAAGGTCTCAATGAAGCTCACCGTGAACATGCCGCTTGTGAGAGGTTTTACTTGAGCACAGCATAAAAACAAAGATAAAAATTAATAGCACCAATCGTCTTTCCCAAAGACACTGAATGATCAATGTCAAGAGCAAGTCTGGGTAAATGGAGCTTTTTCTAAACAGGTACTGCCCAAAAGTCCCCGATTTCATGGATACTCATGTATGGATGGGAGTTGGTGGTTTTGTGGTGAGCATTTGCTGGCATCTCAGGTGACCTCCTATCACCCAAGACACCCCCAGGTGTTGGCAGAGATGGGACTTAGAGGGGACGTCCCTGGGGTGGGAACTGGCAGCTAAGGAGGATATCCCAGCGTACCTAAACTAGGACAAAACACCTGTATTTAGACAGTTGACTCAGATTTGAAGAGCCTTTAATTTTAGGCAAAGTGTCTGAGGGATGAAGCAGCAGCATGACGCAGATATCCAACCTGGAGGACGTGCAGAAGCCAAAGAGCAAAGCACAAAGCGTTGAGCAGGTCAGCATCTGTCTCCACCCTCCCTTCTCCATAAAGGCTGTGAGAGAAATCAGTGAATCCCCATGGATTCCTCTAAAACAGCCCAACATCTCCACAGCTTTTAAAGAAAGTTGGGTTTACCCAACTTGTGCGCGATGCATTCTGCATTCAGTGTTTCAAACCCCAGAGAAGAGACACGTTAATTAATTTGCAGCTCAGGAATAATTCAAAGCAATTATTTAATTTGAGCTGGTTAAAATATTCAGATCAAACAAGGAGGGGGAGAACAGGAGAAAGAAGGATGGAAGCATCCGATACAGAGCAGCCACTGCGCCGGGGTGAGGCACCTCCGACAGAAAGGGCTTCCCCTCTCAAAAAAAAAAAAAAACAAAAACAAAAAAACTTTGAAAAAAAGTGAGAAGACCTGGGTCTTTACTTTTTTATTTTTGGTGGGGTGCAGGCTGCCGGAGATTTGCCAGAGCAGCTTCTGCTGGACGCCTTCACCTTTTCCTCCCCGTCGTAACGACTGTTCATTGGCGTCTGCTTTTTTTGAGGCTTTTGGCACAGGGAGAAAAGGGGTCAGCAAGTTAACAAATTAGACATGTTCCACCTGGACAAGCCATCAAAAAGCTAATTTTACTTGGCCACCTTGTAACCTACCCTCTATAACTTCATATGTACCTAAGTGATGGAAAGCACCACTCAGATTCATAAAATATTTTACTGAGAGTAAAACAGATCTAATAGACCTATTTCTCATTAAAAAGGTCAATGCAGTGAACATCTAATGCTGTATAACTGTCCGATTCAATTTAGCAGGTCAAGCTTCACTAATCCAATGCCCTGATTGGTCTGAATTCATTTCTGCTAGGGAAAAAAAAAAAAAAAAAAAAAAAAAGGCAAAAAGAAAAAGCAATTTTCCAACAAACTGTCGGGATTATGTACTCTGGCCCTATATTTTTACAAGGCATCACCAGCACGTTGATCAAAGCAAATCTGCCCATTCTGCAAGACCGAGTAAAAGTTTCACGTTCGGAATTAACACTCAGAATCAATAAACAAGGAGATGTAAATCCCATCAGGAAGCAGAATATCTATTTACCTCAGCCGGGAGCAGAGGCAGCAAAAGCTTTGAGAAGCAGCTGATTCAAGTGTTGGGATTTGAAGCAGCGGATGATGTTTTGAAACACGTTGTCAGGTGTTACAGCAGCGTCTCCCATCCAGCACAAGGAATTTTAAGCGCTCTTGGGTTTTTTTTCTTATCTAAAACATGGGAGCATTTGGTGGTTTGTGGGAGTTGCTTTTACTTCATGGTTTCTGGAGCTTTTTTTGATGGGTTTGGATCGTTTTTCATTTAGTCTTCAGCAAGGAGCTGACAGCATATGCTCATGTGTTTCCCATTACAAGGAACTGGAATTCCCTGTCGTAGTGTAATTTCTCACCATTACAAGGCAGCTCTCGCTGTTGGAGGAGGATCAGGATATTCCCTTTCTTACAAAGCCTGGAGTGAGAAAAGGAGGTGACCTTCGGGGGACCCCGCAAGCCAGGATGTCCCCAGGGCTCCGGGCAGGGAAAGACCCCAGGAGCAGGAGATACTTTGGGCTCTTCTCTATGTTTATGGCACAAATGCTCATTTTCAACAAGGATAAAACCACTTAGCATAGGAACTCCATCAACGGAGCTTGGCCCAATCCAGAATTTACAACATATTAATTATTATTCCAATACAGCAAATTTTGGGGGCGGGGGGAAGCCAATTGCTGCTGTAGCTTATTGTAGTAAAACTTCATCAGCTGGTTGTCCGTGCCCAGGGATCTGAGCACAGCACAAACTGCTCTCAGTCAATTAAAAGTACTTGCAAACTTCCCTGGGAGACTGCACAGGGTGAAAGAGTTGCCGAGAGGGAAAGGGGGAGCAAGACATTTTTAAACAGCAGTAGAGAATATGTCGATAGGTATCGCACCAGATTAGAAAGACTCTAAAGGAGTCAAAGGTGCATATCTGGAGAGTTTAGAAGTAATTGCATTGTCCCCAAGCAAGGTCTGCCCAAATTCCTGCTGGGGAGACTGAGGCAGGTTTAAATTAAAGGCTTGAAAATGAACCAGAATTCTTTGCCTCAAAATGAACTTCAATTCTCTGCTCCATCAACACTAGAGCAAAAAAGTTATATATTTACAAATCACTGATCAGATCTGCTGCATGCAGTTCAGCATCAAAACTTGTCTTGCAATGCCCACATTGCCCTGAAGGGCAACCTACCCCCGTAGGGTAGTTTATGGCCAGTTCACACCCTGCAGGTACCTCCACACCACAGCTTTTCTCCACTGAATGCAGATGACCTGCTACATTATTCCCGATGACCAGCAACGCATTTTACCTTTTTTTTTTTTTGCACTGCCCTCCAAACCAACATCCCTTATTGGGTTACTTTATCTACAGAGGCCACAAAGGAGAAGTCACCATTTATAATCGATGCCATTGCACCTTGAACACCAGACTGGGAAGACCATGACCACCACCCTGCCTCACTAGGGCTTTGGTAACAGACTGGAATAAATCTATGGCAGAGCTGGATGATGGCGTGGCTCAGAAAACCACCAGTACAAATGTATCATTCCTGCAGTCATGCTGAGAGCAATGAAGAATCACAGAATCATCTCGGTTGGAAAAGCCCTTGAAGATCCTCCAAGTCCAACCATGAACCTCACACTGACCGTTCTCAACTCCACCAGATCCCTCAGCGCTGGGTCAACCCGACTCTTCAACCCCTCCAGGGATGGGGACTCCCCCCCCTGCCCTGGGCAGCCCATTCCAACACCCAACAACCCCTTCTGCAAAGAAATCCTTCCTAAGAGCCAGTCTGACCCTGCCCTAGTGCAGCTTGGGGCCATTCCCTCTTGTCCTGGCGCTTGTTCCTTGGCTTAAGAGACTCATCCCCCCTCTCTGCACCCTCCTTTCAGGGAGTTGGAGAGGGCCATGAGGTCTCCCCTCAGCCTCCTCTTCTCCATACTAAACCCCCCCAGTTCCCTCAGCCGCTCCCCATCAGACCTGTCCTCCAGACCCTTCACCAGCTTCGACTCCATTCCTTCTATTCTTGCGACTCTATTCCGGATGCTTGCTTGATTTCTGTCTTTTCCTTCCATTCTGTCCTATCACTCCCCCTCTTCACTTCTAATAATAAAACCAGTTCTGGGTGTATGGCATTTGACCTTGTTTGTTTCTTAATCTTGCTCTTGGGATCATATCGAAGCCTCCTCTGACACTGGATCAGGACAAAGCGGCGTTGCAGGCTTTGGGGTGCGCACGTGTCGCGTGGAGCCTGAAGATCTGTCCTTGCGGCACGGGAGATCATTAATGAGTTCCTTAGCCACAGGTCTCTGTCTTGTCTGTCCCTGTGAGTTTGAAGTGTCTCAGTGTGCTTTGTATATTAGACTATTCTCGAGGTACTTGCTCATTAGCAGGAATTACAATTACCGCATAGTTACCTCACAGTTTCCTCATACCACACTGCTGGCTCATGTTCAGCTGGCTGGCAATCACCCCCCCCAGGTCCGTCTCTGACTGGCAGCTCTCCAGCCACTCCTCCCCAAGCCCGTAGCGCTGCTGGGGGTTGTTGTGGCCCAAGGGCAGCACCCGGCATTTGGCCTTAGTGAAACTCCTCCAGTTGGCCTCAGCCCATCGCTCCAGCCTGGCCAGGTCTCTCTGTAGAGCCTCCCTGTCCTCGAGCCGATCAACACTCCCACCCAACTGGGTGTCTTCCGCAAATTTATTGAGGGTGCACTCAATTCCCCCATCTAGATTATCAATAAAGATGTTAAAAGACATACGGGCACCTCATGTCCAAGTAATTTGTTTTTCTGGGCACCCTCAACAACTACATGAAACTGTGAAGAAGGAAAAACTACAAGCATAGAAGAAGTCCTAAAAGTTAGTGAAAGCTAACAACTCTAAGTACCGAGCGTGTTATTTAGTGTGGCAGTCCCTTCCTCAAAGCGATTCTATGCCCAAGCAATTAGGTGCGGAGCAGCTACCCTGAAGGGAAACAAAATTGCATGTAAAACTTGTTTGGGAGTGACCGACAGCCCATCAGCATGACATATTGCAGGGACAAGCCATTATGTACCTCCTTCCAAGCCTGGAGCCACAGCAAACTACACAGGGGCCATCAGCAAGCAAACAAACAAACAGGGCTTTGCTTTTCCAACCGCAGAGAGCAATGGGGCTGCTTCCCAATTCACTGCTTTTCCCACCCAGGGCTCTCTTTTTGAGGTGCAAACTCTACTACTATATGAGGTCATCCCAAGTTTGGAGTGCGGGGCAGGAGCAGGGATCATAGCCAGGCTGAAATGTTTCTATGCTGAAAGATCTAGATTTTCTTTGAAAAAATAGCAATAAAAGTCACAGTGTTGTGTTCACATGTGCATAGGGGGATGGAGGTAGGACCCCAACCAGAGAGCACTCAGCTCCATGAAGCCCCAAATACTGATTTCCTCTAACTCAGGACATCTAATAGTGCTGATAAAAGCAGCTGTTGGCACCTCACTCCCCACTGGCCCCGATCTCTCAATTCTATGCTGGGATCTAACCCACCACACACACACCAAAAAAAAAAAAAAAAAAAAGACTGCATTTTACCAACCCCAGCAAAGTGCTTCACTGTTTTTGGTGAGGCTGGCAAGGATATCGAGGTGGCTGGAAAACCCTCCGTAAATTCAAATTATTATTATGTATTAGTAGTATTACTAGGATTATTTATTAGATATTATTATGTATTATTAGCGTTATTTATGGTTTTCTTTCTCATTTCCATTGCAAACTCACTGTGGCTCAGCCAGCATGCATCCCAGCCAGAGCACTTCATCTTTAACATCCCCAAACTGGTGATGTGCACCATGACTTTGGTATTTGACCCCTGCAGCCCCTCACCCAGCAGGTACCTCCCAGAGGCTTTTATGTCTGTTGGCAGCTTTTTTCCAAAAAAGGATGGATTTTCTCCCTCCAGCACACCACGAGCCACTGGCTCAGAGGCCAGTAGGCAATCCCAAGCCCCAGGCATTTTGACAAACCTCTATTTCCAGGTCAGGTTTCTGTTTTTCACCCAGGCAGAACAGACCAGGAGAAAGCAATATTCCTAACACAGTCCAAACTGCAGACATACGCTAAATAAGCAGAGCAAAGGATTTCAAACCCTCTTCCCAATTACTGTTTGCCTGGTGAGTTTTTCAGGCCAAATACAAAATTTTTACAGTTCTTCCATGGCTGAACGGGGTTCACTGCTGCAAGTTAAAGTATATAGGTATATATTTATATAGGTATACGCACACACATACCTAAATATTGATGTGCATAGCCCAGCTGTGGGCAGGGGCTTTGGGGAAAGGGACCTCTGGCAGTGCCAATCCGCAACAGGTCATCGTGCCCACAGCCTCGCTGGGACAGCAGTGTGAGGGAGCAGCCTCCTCCCATGCTTTCACCATAAAAGATGTTGCCCTTTCATGTTAAGCTGGGGTTTAATATAATTATTTTCTAGTACGCATTGCAGAATAACATTTCTGAAAGGTCAACGTGGAAATGAAATGGTTCAGTTTTATCCAAGACAACTTAATCTAAGGAGTGGCTGGAGACCTGCGAGTCAGAGAGGGACCTGGGGGGGTTGATTGCCAGCTGGCTGAACAGGAGCCAGCAGTGTGCCCAGGTGGCCAAAAAGGCCAATGGCATCCTGGCTTGTATCAGCAATAGCGTGGCCAGCAGGGACAGGGAAGGGATCTTACCCCTGGGCTCGGCACTGGTGAGGCCGCCCCTCGATGAGTGGGTTCAGTTTTGGGCCCCTCACTCCAAAAAGGCCATTGAATGACTCGAGCGTGTCCAGAGAAGGGCAACGGAGCTGGTGCAGGGTCTGGAGCACAGGTGTGATGGGGAGCGGCTGAGGGAACTGGGGGGGTTTAGTGTGGAGAAGAGGAGGCTGAGGGGAGACCTCATGGCCCTCTGCAACTCCCTGAAAGGAGGGTGCAGAGAGGGGGGACGAGTCTCTTGAACCAAGGAACCAGCGCCAGGCCAAGAGGGAATGGCCTCAAGCTGCGCCAGGGCAGGGTCAGACTGGCTCTTAGGAAGGATTTCTTTGCAGAAGGGGTTGTTGGGCGTTGGAATGGGCTGCCCAGGGCAGGGGGGGGAGTCCCCATCCCTGGAGGGGTTGAAGAGTTGAGTTGACCCAGCGCTGAGGGGTCTGGTGGAGTTGAGAAGGGTCAGTGTGAGGTTCATGGTTGGACTGGAGGATCTTCAAGGTCTTTTCCAACCAAGATGATTCTGTGATTCTGTTAGTGAACCAAAACATCCCTTTTAGGGGGAATTTTCTGCGTTTTCTTTTCTCGCATGGCACAAAGCTGGTTTCCCAACCCCAGCTGGACTGGGGAACCCTGCCATGGGAAGGAGGCCTCCCTGTTATCTTCCAGCTCTTTACCTGAACCTAGTAATTTAACCATCAAACTCACCTTTCCACTCACTTCCTCATTAGGAATTTAAAATATAAATTAGGAAATTACAGAAATTATAGGCTATGGACACCCTTAAGGGCCTGCAGTATAGCACCTATATGTATGTGTGCACATATGCACAGGAGCATACACAGCCCCGCAGTGCAGCGTACGCTCACAAGTACATACTGTCCTTCCCCAGCGTTTGGGGGTTCACCACCCCCTCGGCTGGTTGGGTGGGAGCACCAGGTCCTGTCTCCTGGGCACTCAGAATGCCGCCCTCTGCCAGGCCATGGATCCTCTATCTCTCCTACTCCCACACCAGGTCTCCATGGCAGGACTGTCCTTTCCCTATTTTGCTGTAAAATGGTGGCATTAGAGCCTTCTCAGACCTCCCAAGGCTCATAAAAGCTCCTGGGCGAGATGCCGCTATGTGTAAGGGGTCAAAGACACAAGAACTTGAAGGGGTTTTGACAGAGCTGAAAGAAAACATTTTAAAGTCATATTTAAAGCTGCCAGCAGGACCATCCAGTCCCCCCCCCCCCAGTTTCAGGTGGTGGGACACAGGCTGATCTGTGCTGTCCCTTAGGCACTTGTAGAACATAAGTCAGCAACGCAGCTGGATGCCGAGCAAACAGGCTCACAACGAAGCAGCCAAGATGTTTCCCGTTAAGAGAACAAAGAAGAAATGTCCTTGCCCACGGCCTGGGTGAGAGAAACCTCATCTGAGCAAATCTGTGTGGTTACTGCCATCCGTCTGCAAGAAACTTCAATCTCAGCTGGAGAAGGATTCCCAAGCGGTGATGGGGACTGAGTCCATCCTGCCAGAGGAGTCACAGTGACCCTGGTGCGTTGCTGGTCCCGATCCATGCCAGCAAGCAGGGACCAGCAGCCTCACACCGACGTGAAGACGTTCACGTGCTCATCAACATCCTAATGCTTACCGATAAATCCACGTCTTTAACCCAGCAGTAATGAAAACTAAGTTAATAAACGCTAAAAGGAACCCGGGAATTTTATGGTGACGAGCACCCAAAGAGGAACTGAGATTGCTCCTGCAAACTATCACATGATATCATACAGTAGAGTTACCATTTTTTTCTGGCACCCCAAAGCCATCTCATTACGTTGCTGAGCTCTGTCTCAGTGAACAACAGACTAAGTTAATAACATCAAGACCAGCAACAGCTGAGACAGAGGGATGCAGGGACCACAAGGATGCAATATTTACACTGACAGATGAGAAACAAGAGTTCAGCCCCAAATCCCTCTGTCACAACAGCAGTGATGCCCACAGCATCAACTGGGACCACTCACTGGTCCATGCCACCGCCGGGATCCCAACACCCCCAGCAGTGACCTGCCTTCACCAGAAACACAAAATATTTTTATTAGTGCCGTTGTTGCTGCAGTCACTGCATTGCACCCACACTCCCCGGCCCCGTTTCTCAGCACAAGCCGAGCAAAAGCTATTATCTTGCTAACAATCAATAAATGGATCAAGGGTTATAGCTAGAGGAGGGAAAACCAACACAACCTTTATAGCAGGATTTTGTAAAAAGCAGAATTCCAGGTTGCAACCACCAGGATTGCTGAGTGGGATGCATTCAGGTTCCCGACTTCCAAAGATATTTAAGCAGTGCCTTTTGCTGAGTCCACGAATGCTGCTGGAAGGAACCTCTTGTCTTTCCCATTCTGGTCCCACCTCTGAAAAGCACAGCTGGTGCCCACAGAGCCCCCCTCAGCAGAGACGTTCACCCCACAAACGTGCAATGTCTGCACATGGTCCCGCAAGCCCCCAGGCAGCAGCGAAGCTGGGCTGGGATCAGTGACAGCAAAAAAATACGCATGCCCACAGAGGGACCAAACAAAGAAGGGCCAATTTCCAGAGCCTGGCAGGGAAACAGCTTCCTTTGTGGTGATGGTGGCTAAAAAGTCCAACTCCATGCAAATTGCACAACGCAGACACAGCAAGGAAAGAAAAGGATATTCCATTTATCCTTACCCATCTATTATTTACGTAGTACTCACAATCTGCTAGGCAATTAATAATCAGCTCCAGAAAACCCAGCAAACCTGTATCCTTACCCCAAGCAGCTCAACCGAGAGCTTTGCAACGACCACTTCACTGCAGATAGGGAGATCCTGATGTGCCTTTTCTTCTAATTTGCATTGAAAACAAAAAAAAAGTTAAAACTTCCCTTGAAATACAGTTCCAGAGAGAGAAAAAGCACTGTATGAAAGGGTATTTTTTCTTTCTGAACTTTCCAGAGCTGTGCCTGGGATGCAGAGGCCAAGGATTGCGGCTGCTGCTCCACAATCATTAATATCGGATGCCCTGGCAAGCGGCTCACAGCAAACAGCAGAGAGCTGGGGCTAGCTTGAAGCATTTTGTGCTAGCTGGAGAAGAGAAGAGAAGAAATTAAACCTGATCCAGGATAAGAACTAGAGAAAAACAATACTTGAGCTAGTACAATGCTTTCTGGTGCAAAATCAGCCCCGCAAAAACAGTTTCCACCAGCAAACTGAGTTTGTGGTACATCGAGGTGGCACCAGCAAGAACCTCCTTGTGGGAAAGTCTCCGAGGAAAGGCTCAGTGCAGACAAATCCCCATCTTCACGAGAAATTCTCATCTTCTCTGCTTAAAACACAGGGTCATGTAACAGTGAGTCTTCATCGCTGCAAAACGCTTTTGACATTTTGACAACTCCACCCTTCAGGGACTGGTGCCTATTTTTGCTCTCCCTCAGTTTATGGTCTCAGATGTTTGCCTTAAAGAACCTCCTGAAGGGCTTCAAGGGGTCAAGACAGAATTGCAGACGCTTGCCCGTGATGAACGCCACATGATGTTACACAGCTGACTCTGTGGGCTGGCTCTGCCCGGCCTTGGCAATGATCACAGAATCCTTCAGGTTGGAAAAGACCCTCGGGATCATCGAGTCCAACCATCAGCCCGACTCTACAAAGTTCTCCCCTACACCACATCCCCCAACAGCTCATCCAAACGACCCTTAAACACATCCAGGGATGGGGACTCCACCCCCTCCCTGGGCAGCCTATTCCACTCTCTGACCACTCTTTCTGGGAAACATTTTTTCCTCATGTCCAGTCTGAACCTCCCCTGTTGCAGTTTAAAGCCGTTCCCTCTTGTTCTGTCACTAATCACCTGTGAGAAGAGACCAGCACCAACCTCTCTACAACGTCCTTTCAGGGAGCTGTAGAGAGTGATGAGGTCTCCCCTCAGCCTTCTCCTCCTCACACTGAACAGTCCCAGCTCCTTCAATGGCTCCTCACAGGATTTATTCTCCAGGCCCTTCCCCAGCCTCGTTGCCCTCCTCTGCACTCGCTCCAGCCCCTCGAGATCTCTCTCGTATTGAGGTGCCCAAAACTGGACACAACACTCCAGGTGCGGCCTCACCAGTGCAGAGCACAGGGGGACTATCACCTCCCTGCTTCTGCTGGTCACATTATTTCTAATCCAAGCCAGGATGCCATTGGCTTTCTTGGTCACCAGTGATGCTAACACTGACATCAGGCACCTTATCTGCCCCAAAGAAATCCATGTGCATCATACCCAACAAGCTTCCTCCACTGCATCTCCTTTGTTCTCACCCCACCAAGGGCTCTGCCACCCTCCCTGCAGAAATATCCCACCCCAAACAAAACTGTAACAATGATTTTGCTAAAAACACCAAAAAGATACGTGGATGACAAGGGGTTTTGACCCAAAACTTGTCTAGGATTGATCCTTCTGAGATGGAATTAAAAAATTTAAATTATTTGGATGAAGGCCAAATTACAAGTATTAATAAATACACAAAAACTTCTGCTGCAGACTTTTTTGTACTGATTTTTCACCTTTTTGAAATAACTAAGCTCACACGTCTCAGCAATGAGAATCACTTTGAATCTGTGAGTGGAGCTTCTTTGAAATGCCTTTCGCAATAGGACATTTCTCTTCCCAAAATGCTTTAGTAATTGGAAAATTCAACAAATCTTACCCGCAACACATAAGCTCCAGCATTTTCTATTACAAAAGCGTTAGTTGAAAATGTATCGACCTGCTTGGGATAAATCCTGCTGCAGTACAAGGGTCTTCAGCAAGATGGGAGGTGCAGTCCACACCAGCCACGATCATTAAGGAGGGAGCTATTGCTAAATTAAACATTGGTGATGCACCGATTTATGCCAATTTAAGGGATGAATGCAGATCAAGGCAATTATATGATTTATCCAAATTCACTGAGTTTGCTGCTAAAACCAGACAGACCTCGAAGCTCGACCCTGCTTCTGATCATTTGACATCTCCCTGCTACCAGGCAGTGATGTGTACGGAGTTTTTGCCTTTAACTATTTAGGTTTCCATTTCACATTCTTATTTCAGCACGACATCAAAGCTGACGGACGGTCTTTAACAATAACCCAAAAGCAAAAATGCAAAGGCATCTTGAACAGCAGCAGCTGGAACACGAACCAGGAGTCCTCTACGCTTGATACAAGAGGTTGCACTCACACTTACTAAAGGTTTAGAAGGAGCTTCAAAGTTAAACACCATTTTCAGCAAAGCTGAGATGAAGCCAAATGTGATTAATCCCACTTTATTGGGGCCTCTGGAAGAAAATTGCTTTGCTATTTACTATAGATTTTGATACAGAAGCAAGCTCAAGGTTTCAGTGTGGTTTTTTTTAGAAGAAAAAACAACCAGCTGTGTTGCATCTTAAGCTCAAATAGCCATCAGGAGCAACAATTAAAATTCCTGCAGCCAGAGTCAAGCTCCACTTGCAGCCCAGGGTTCTTAGCCCACAGGGGTATTGATTGCAAGAATCAATTTTGCATATAAATTAAAAGGCTTAATCATTAAAGCATATAAGATTTAGTTATAAGGGCAGAACTACTGTGTCATGTAAAGAGACTGCGACAGGCTGAGGTTCGGGAATAGGCTGAGATTTAAGGTGGGGGAGAGCTTCGCAACGCCCGCTGGCTCTCAGTAGGGCTCAGGAGACCAATTCCAATAAATGCCTTGATAAAACAAGCCAGGACCTCTGTGGCAAAGCACTGGCATCTTAAAGGACTTAGAAAATATGGAGTATTTAAAGCCTGACCTCTCCAAGTACAGGTTTCAGTGGTCACAGCCACAATTTAAAAATGTATGTCAACACTCTAGGCATAACTGGTATACATCTGGAAGCTTTTTCTGTAACAAAAGTGGCATCAAGCTGCCTTCTGTAAACAGGAATCTTCACAGTGCTTCCACCTCCCCTTCCCAGTCTCCTTCCATGATGCTCCAGCAGCGAGAATCCCCATCAGCTCCTACAGGTCTCCTCCTCTTCCTTTTGGAAGGTCTTCACTCCCAGACCCTCCCTCCAAGAAGCCTTCAAACCTCTCACTAAAGAATGAAAACAAAATATAGGGGAGAACAGGAAAGGGAGAGGTGCCAGGCACTACTTCATCCTGCTAATTTTTGCACACTTCATTACTAACTGCATCCTGTCCAGCAGCCACCGTTGGCACGTCTGAGAGCTGCATCCTCACCCTGACCAGCCTGGAAGGTTTAGAGGTTTAATACATTTCTTGGAGGATGGGTAAGCTACAGCTGGGCATACGACAGTGTCTCAGGTCATTGGGAGGCTCCAGGATCACGTTTCCACTTTGTTCCCCTTGGAGAACTAGGAATTAGGAGGTTTTGGCCAGAAATAAGGGTAGTCTAGCTTTTTCTGACCACGCTGTTGCAGCAGATAACAAAAAATTCAAACCCAAACCCTTCATAGAAATGTTTGTGGCAATGAGGATGTTTCTGAGGTCCACTTGTGACAGCCCAGGGCCGGCACCCCAGAGGGTCCAGCAGCACGGTGGCAGTCGGAGAGGAAAGCCACAAAGCTCGCCGCAGCCTCTGCACGAGCACTAATTGCCAAGCATGGGAGATATCTGCAGCAAAGCAGCACTGCTGTCAGCACGGCTGGATGAATTAGAGAATTAAAATACAATGGTCACAGCTTCGATATTTTTAAATAAAACCTCTCCAGCAGACAGCGTAATGAAGAGAGCTACCTTATTAAAAATTAAATAGAAACAGCAAATTATCTCTAAGCCATTTTACAAACATGCATTAAACACTCCGACAAATAGTATATTAATAAAATCCACCAGCAGTCTGCAAAGTGAAAATAACGTTAACAGCAAAAGTAAATAAGACTTTTTCCCTTTTATGTAGAACGAAAAACTGATTAAATGATGGGCAAATGAGTTAAAAGCAGAGATGAGAAGCAAGACTTCAAATTATTAGATCTATAGGGCAGACATAGGCTTGGTTATTTTGGCTAGGAGGGAAGGGAGCGCTTGTGGCAAAAGCGGTGGTGGAGCCCCGGAGCTGCTATTCAGGGGACCCTGGGCAGGCTGGAGAAATGGGTCAGGAGGAACCTCGTGATGTTCAACAAGGGGAAACACCAGATCCTACCCCTGGGGAGGAACAGCCCCATACACCAGTACATGGCGGGGCTAAACTCGGTGGAGAAAGACCTAGGGTGCTGGTGGACAAGCTGAACACAAGCATCTGGGCTCCCCAGTATGAGAGAGGCAAGGACATACCAGGCACGTGCTGGATGTAGTTGATCACCCAGAGGGGTTATGGAGTCTTCATCCTTTAAGATATTAAAAAAATCCAACTGGACACAATGCTGGGCAACTGGCTGTAGCTGGTCCTGCTTGAGCAGAGGTGAGACCAGACAATCCCCAGAGGTGCCTCCAAGCTCAGCCATTCTGCAATTCCCTTAGGCTGTCCTCAGAGGTCAGCTTTGGCTTCAGCAGGAAGGATGGAGAACTGTCGCTTCGCTTGATGAACCATTTCAGGCTTTCCAGATTAAATCGTGAGATACACTGGAATGAAGAAAAAATATTTTACAGGACCCTGCACAAGGCTGGAAAAAGCCATATTTTTATTACTATGGTCAGGCTGTCAGAGAATAGATCGTTTTGGCCATGTCTATAATTATATCATTAAGGAGATCCCAGATATGATGGATGACTGTGGAAGGGCTGGGAAAGCCTGGGGGTCACCTATTTACTCAGATCAGGGAACTACCCCCAGATCTCTAGAAAAAAAAATAAGTTACACAGAGACTGGATTCATATAATCCAACTCAGGCTGTTAACTGGCACTATCTTCTCATACCACAGAGAAAATAAACTCTAAATCTAGTTTCCAGTGGTGCTACAGTCACAATCCCTTCCCCATTTCCCGACACAGACTCCTGCAGTATGGTAAGTGACAATTTCCGAGGCGGATATTAAAGCAGCCTCTCTCAGAAGCTCGCCAGCAGAAGCCGAGGAAGATTTCTTGTGCCAAATCATTTTTCCTAACAGAAGGTAATTATTAGCTAAATCTTGCCCAAACGCTGTAGTGGCAAGAAGGTCTCTGACAGAGGGAGGCTTAAAAAAGAATTAACTGGTTGAGGGAAAGGCAACTGTGATCTTCAGGGTCTGCAGAAAGGGCTGGAGCCAACAGGAACCAGCAGATATATTCCATAACATGCATAAAATATACATGCATGTAAGATATGGGAATAAAAGACAATTTATGTGTATCAGATGTATTTTCCCCAAAGCAAAAGCACTGCCCTTGCTGTGTGGTGCACACACACACACCCCCCAGCTCACCCTTCACATCAGCTTTGGGGATCACAACCCCCACAGAAAGGATCCCACCCCAGCAGCATCCCCCCACACTTAGCTCTGTTCAACTGAAAAAATCATATTAAGGAAACAAAAAAAAACCCCCACAACATTATTTCACAAGGTTTTCTGCCAGCTTCAGCAGCACCTCATCCTGCTGGAGCGCAGCAGCAGGGGCTGTTCCGAAGTTCTAAGTGAGTATAATAACTGTAATAAGTTAATGAAATAACTATGAACTCTGAAAATCCCTCTTTTGTTCCCAGCTCGCTTGGTTATGTCAGCACTGATCAAAAACTGAGTGATTGGCAGGCAGCTAATTTTGCTGTCAGCTCACATGTGCAGCTTTCAGGGAGCCAGCCCCCTTACCACCAGTGCCTGGGCTACCACAAACTCGTGTAGATCATTCCTGGTCACCTGCTTACCACCATCCTGAAATGGTATTTGTTCAGCTGGTTTTTGAAAAAAATAATTGGGATATCAGTAATTTTCATTTCCGGACATGCTCTCGCACACACCAGCAGTAACACACAAAAAGAGCTGCCCGTGATGGAAAGGCAAAGGAGAAACAAGGGAAGTCCAGCAGGTCCTTGAGCTCAGAGGCAATTCAACATGCCACAGATTAGATCTCATGGGCTGCGAGTGTTCTGTCAACGGGAATAATCAGTAAATCAATAGCTGCCTTTTTAATTGCGTTGACACTTGGTCCTCGCTCATCCTGGCAGGGGAGCACCAGTCCCCAGGTGGTAGAAGACACCCGGGGGGACACAGCGTTCCCCTCTTTTGCTGACACAGTCAGTTGGGTTTGTTTTTGGTTTTTTTTAAACAGATTTATCTTTAATTTTTAGTCTCCACTGCTTCTGTTACCACTTTCCAGGAAGGTTTGCCACTGTAAATCCCACATGCAAAAGGCAGAAGATACTACCACTGCGTAGACAGTTAAACACTTTCTTATACCTAAGTTTACACGTAGAGTTTTATCTAGCTTTTTTTTTCCCCCCCAAAAAAAAAAAATCTTTTTCCTGCTATTTCCTTTTTTCAGCATCAAAACACCACCAGTAAAACCATCCCTGTTCCTATTGGGTTTCCATTTGACTTGGGCAGCGCGAGTTACATAGCAACATTGACAAAGGGAGAGCATAAAAGCGTCACCGACTTTATTCTGATAATAGCTCGGAATTTGCACGGGTGCCGAAAGGCTCGCCGGAGCAAACTGGCTGAATAGAAATGGTTTAAAATACTTGTCCTTTGTAACAGGTAATTGATCTGCTAATATTTGCAGTTTTCCAGGACCGTTGCAGTAGATAGCTCATCTGAATATTTCTAAAAGCTAAATCCTCCCATCAGATCTGCTGGGAAAGCCCTGGATCTGCAGGTTAAATGAGACATTATCCCAAGGTGAGATGCAAAAGGAGATGCCGAGGTGTCACTCAGGCTTTAAGGGGCTCAGTGACCACAACCACAGCCTGGGCTGGAGATAACGAGCATGACATTGGTCTCGGTTGAACCCTGGGAGATGAAGCAGCACAGCCAGAACTTATTTTCCAGAGGATGGGATGAAAAAACCACCTTCCCCAGCCCACATCTGGTTACATTTGACAATATGAAATAGGAACAATTCTTTTGGGCAGGTCCTTTTTACCTCCCAAAGAGCAGGACAAAGCAACAAACCTGTGACCAGCCAGGGTGGCATCCTACCAGTGACCTTCGGGTTTTTCCCTCCTCGTACAGATATTGCAGCTGAGTTCACATATCATTTTCCACTTGGAGCCTAAAACTCAGTGTCTAAGCCCAAACCAGGCAGGATGGCGCGTGATGCCACACAAACCTTATTTATTACCAATGCAGTTTGCAGTTTTGCTGTTGACATTATCAAATGCCCAACTGTGCCAGAAGCCACATATCCCAAATTCCTGTAATCATGAGGAAAAAAACCCCCAAACTTCTCCCCCGTCTCTTTTTTTCTTGAGCTACCCAAAAGACTCTGATAATACATCCCCAATGCCCCGTTTGCAGGCTCCCCAGTGAAATTTCTCTTTCAGACACATTGCAACCAGCCAAAGTGTGAAATATTGCCAGCAAACCAAATAAACCCAGCTCACTGTTCTCAAATCGTGGTATGAGAGAGCAGCGAGCGCTGGGGTGGACCACTCTGTGTCAGGGTAGCTCGGCCCTGCCAGCCTCGCTGAGAAACTCAGCAATTCGGCAGCACCAGTGACAAGCTACAGACTCAAACCAGTTTTGGCATGCCAAAGCATCCCTCTAGGTCAGAAAAAATAACAATGCTTTCCTAGGGGGAAGGAAAAATCTGTTCAGATCATACACGCAGTGAGACAGGAGCTGCTCAAGCACCACAGTCTTCATCGTGGCACATCCACGGGGCACAGGAAGCTGAGCCCGTCTCCCTCCACCACCACTCCTGGAGCAACCAGGTTCAGAGCCTTTCACCCCACGCAGGAAAGCAATGCCTACGGATACACAAGCCATCCTGCTCCATCCATATCCATGTATTAAAAGCTGTGACAAGCAATATTTCCAGCTGACACCATTGCCGAGTTATTAATCCAGCCCCTGGCACGGCTTCGTCCCAGCCCGTGGGCAATTTTCCCCAGGGATCCCAGGCTGCAGCTGCTCATGGCCTGAGGGACTAACACGTACCCCCAGGGTGGTCCACAGGGATCAGATTCAGCTCTCCCCTCCTCCTTCAGTCCTGTGTCCAGAAGCATCAGCACCATCCCCCAGGACAGGGGAAGGAGGAACCATCCTTCCAGGCCATGCATCCCATCACATTGTCTGTACAACAGGGTTTGAGAAAAGAGGTAGCCTGAGATTGTCCCAAATGATGGACTTTTGGGCTTAATATTGTATTAGAGCCTTCTGTCTCCTCAGAGACCAGAAGGAACTGGGGGGAAAAAAAAAAAAAAAAAAAAAAACCCTCCCCAGGCTGGGCAGGTATTTCATCTCAGTCCAAGATCCACAAAGGATCAAAACTCTTGCTGTAATAAGCTCTCCTGGGAGGAGTTTTGAGCAGGGCTGGGTGGGCAGAGACAGCTGCAATTACAGCTGGCAGTAATGTAAATCCAGTCCCTAAAGAGCCAGGGAATGGGCGAAAACAATCTCAGGGCAGTTGGCAGCCACCGGTGAAGACAGCAAAGCAATGATTTCAAAGGATGCAAGATGTTCTTGGGGTTGATAGAACTAAAAATCTTCCTTTCTCAGTCACCCCAAAATCTCTGGCTAAGCATAGCAAACCAGCGAGAGCACTTGCTTCAGCTGCCTGCAAGGACACTTCACTTTAACATAGTGGGTAGAAATAATCAAAGAACATACAAAAATCTGTTTCCTTGACTTAAAACATACCCCTTCAAAGGGGAGACCTGAGCCAGCTGGGACAGTGGAGGAGCTGCCCCTGGAGGTGCAGCACATGGTGGCTGCCATCTCCGTAAGTCTCGCTGAAGTCTTTGCCATGTCAATAGAAGCTTGTAGGCTTGTCTGGCCGCTAACAGACCTACCATCAAGGACTTGAATTTCTCTCTCTGCTCAAGAGAGATTTTACCCAGGAAATCAGCCCCTTGATTGTAGCTGAAGAACTTCAGCAGAATATAGGGGCTCCCGTATCTGCCATGCAAAGCCATGAGCTTGCAGAAGAGGTGCTTCCCTGCCCAGGGAGATCCAACTTTTTTGCTCCTTTTCTTTGAGAGCATGGTTTTAAAGACTCTTATCCTGTCTTCTAAGCCTCTGCTACAACTACAGCTCTTGATGAGAAAACAAATACATTAAAACTCTACCTAAGGGACTTAATACCTCCTTTGAACCCCTTCCATGGTTAGTATTAGCAAACCTGGAGCTGGGCTTTGCTTTAAGACCTGCCCTAAGATGCCCTCCTTCAGGCATAAAGGGAGTCTCTCAGAGCAGTGTGTAAGATTTGGAGGTTGGGGCATGAAACCTTGGTCTTGGAGCCTTTGAAATGAGAAACAAACCAAACAGCTCTGTAGCATGATGGGAACTGAAACATTGAGTGAGGATCCCACAGCTGTACTGGGCATCACCACACAACCCAGAGGTGACAGGGAAATTATTTGAGGGGCTAGAGACAAGTAAAGATACTTGACCAGCCTTTTTGATACATCATTTCCTAGTGATATGGCTCCATATAAAACGCCCTAAATACAACAAACTTCACCTCCAAGCCACACTGACACTGCATTAAAAATTCAGCTAACTCTTCTTTAGTGAACAATTATCTCATTCAATGGTTTGATTCACTGATATCTTAATGACAGCCTCCCCTGTTGTTGTTTTTTTAATGTTTAAAATATGAAATAAATGAGCCTTGTCAGGCTGAAAATTCTGGGCAGGCTATAGTAGCTGTTTTCAATAAATAATGATGAGAAGTTTCAATTTACCCATCATCTGGCATATCGCGTGACGAGGTTGTCATCTCCTTTCAAGCTTAAAAATCCATTTCTAGCCATCTTGATAACGTCATTAAATATTGTGGTAGAGGCACTGAAGTTGCTTTTTTAAACTAAGTCTCACTCCATCAGTAAATAGCAGTGCTGAGAGAGAAGCACAACCACGAGAGGACGAGGCATGATGTTGGTGAAGAGCCCCACATCCCAGAGGCAGGGGCTCCCTACCCCTTGTCCAAGGATTTGACAACCTCCCTGCGCATCCTTGCTTTGACATGAAGATGCAATTATTTATTCCTCACGCCCTGTTCCAGCAGGGACTGTACAAGCTATAGAAAAGGAATATCCTGCAAAAAGGAAACTAGTCTGATGCCATGAATTGAATCACAGAATCATCTCAGTTGGAAAAGACCTTGAAGCTCCTCCAGTCCAACCATGAATCTCACACTGACCGTTCCCAACTCCACCACATCCCTCAGCGCTGGGTCAACCCGACTCTTCAACCCCTCCAGGGATGGGGACTCCCCCCCTGCCCTGGGCAGCCCATTCCAACGCCCAACAACCCCTTCTGCAAAGAAATCCTTCCTAAGAGCCAGTCTGACCCTGCCCTGGCGCAGCTTGAGGCCATTCCCTCTTGTCCTGGCGCTGGTTCCTTGGCTCAAGAGACTCATCCCCCCTCTCTGCACCCTCCTTTCAGGCAGTTGCAGAGGGCCATGAGGTCTCCCCTCAGCCTCCTCTTCTCCACACTAAACCCCCCCAGTTCCCTCAGCCGCTCCCCATCACACCTGTGCTCCAGACCCTGCACCAGCTCCGTTGCCCTTCTCTGGACACGCTCGAGTCATTCAATGGCCTTTTTGGAGGGAGGGGCCCAAAACTGAACCCACTCATCGAGGGGCGGCCTCCCCAGTGCCGAGTCCAGGGGTCAGATCCCTTCCCTGTCCCTGCTGGCCACACTATTGCTGATACAAGCCAGGATACCATTGGCCTTTTTGGCTACCTGGGCACACTGCTGGCTCCTGTTCAGCCGGCTGGCAATCAACACCCCCACGTCCCTCTCTGATGAGCAGTTGACAATCTGACCCTGAATTGGCCTGGACCACGGCAACAGTATAGAAGCTTGTGGGCAAATAGCTCTGCAAATGGGTGCTCCCGAGCCTGAGCATTAGTTGCTCCTTTGCAACAAAGTTTCTGCTTGTTATATGCAAAGAAAAAAAAAATATTCTTCTTCTGGTCCAATAAATAAGATCCTTTTGCTTTTCACAGAGAGTTTTTCTTCAATGAAATTTATCCACACGGCAAGTTTACCCCATCCTACTTCCAGAAAAGAGAGTTCCTGCAGGGATGGCAGTGTGCAAACCCACTGAGGACACGAGGATGAACAAGCAACCTAAAAAAAAAAGTCCTGGACATCAGGGATATGGGACATCAGCAAACCCAAGGAGGCAAACCACCCTCATCCACTTCATCTCCCATGGCAATGGGGCTCTTCCCACCACTCCCGGCATCCCTTAATATGTCCCACGCCAGCCTCTGGGAAGGCAACGAGTCATCCCGAGCTCTGATCCATATGCTCCCCTACTGTTATATTACATTTCCCCCCCTTAAAGCCATTCCCTTCCATTCACGGTACATCCCATGGCAGCAGGTTGCACGCACAGCGTTGCGCAGGCAGCTTGCAGGCATCATCTCGTGCAAATCTCTTTAGCTCTGTTTCATCCAGGCAGCTTTAAAAAAAAAATCTCAGCAGATTATATCAAAGGCTTCATCAGATTCCTATTGTCCCGGGTGCACCACGTAATCCAAATGGTTTCAAAAGAAAACTGCTACCTGCTGATAGCCGGAGTGGCTGCCAGTTACCAGATGTCTGGCTTTTGTTGTCTATAACTGGTATAATTTTTGCACAAAAATGAAAATGGTTTTGAACCTGCAGAACAAGATGCACCGTGGACCAATTCATTGCAAAAGGCCTTTTTTTAAGGATGTCTGCGTGGACGGAAATTGTTTTAGTGGGATGATTGGCTCTATTTAATTTAAACCTGTATTTATACTGAAAATTCAAATAATGCAACCTACTTTGCATTTCAAAAAGAAACTCAGTGTTTATGAAATCACTTTTGAGTTGCAATTACAGTTATTTGTCTCTGGGACACACAACATGTAATTGGGTCAACATTGTTAATGAGCTAGTAGCATTATTGTTAATGAGCTACTAGTGTTAGTTTCTGTGTTTCATCCCCAGCAGGCAGCAAATACAGTATGTTAAGATAGATAATTATGTTAATGTTACAAATATCCACAGACCAAAGAAGTCATTAAAAATATTAAACAAAGAGGTTAAGTGAGACAATTGTGTGGAGCGAGCTCTCCGCAGCAGCAGGGAGGGATGGGCACCGCTTGGACACAGAGGTGTTTTCTCCCGCCACCCTTGACCATGGGGAAGAAACCCTTTGCTCCATAGATCACGGGCTGGAGTTGCCCTGTTTCAGACAGCATGACAGGAATTTTGTGAAAATAAGACCTTTGTTGCAGGCACCCCCACAAAAGCACATAAAGAGGGGAAATACCTCCTGATCATCATCTCGTACACAGATGTACAAGCCCCACGAGGGCTCTTGAGCATCATCTTGTACTCAACGACTGCTTGATGGCAATGGTAATGTTTTAAGATGGACCCCACTAAGAACAAGACCCACTTTTATTCACATTAAGCATATCACTCATTTCATCTGCTGTCCCCTAACCCTCATGTCAAAACAGCTGGTGAGGAGCTGTACCCCACCGATTTCAACAAACCACTTGTCATTTGGCAGGTTTTGAACCACAGAGTCGCCACAGAGTCGCCACAGAGTCGCCACAGAGTCGCCACAGAGTCGCCTCGGTTGGAAAAGACCTTGAAGATCCTCCAGCCCAACCATGAACCTCACACTGACCGTTCTCAACTCCACCACATCCCTCAGCGCTGGGTCAACCCGACTCTTCAACCCCTCCAGGGATGGGGACTCCCCCCCTGCCCTGGGCAGCCCATTCCAACGCCCAACAGCCCCTTCTGCAAAGAAATCCTTCCTAAGAGCCAGTCTGACCCTGCCCTGGCGCAGCTTGAGGCCATTCCCTCTTGTCCTGGCGCTGGTTCCTTGGCTCAAGAGACTCATCCCCCCTCTCTGCACCCTCCTTTCAGGGAGTTGCAGAGGGCCATGAGGTCTCCCCTCAGCCTCCTCTTCTCCACACTAAACCCCCCCAGTTCCCTCAGCCGCTCCCCATCAGACCTGTGCTCCAGACCCTGCACCAGCTCCATTGCCCTTCTCTGGACACGCTCGAGTCATTCAATGGCCTTTTTGGAGTGAGGGGCCCAAAACTGAACCCAGTCATGGAGGTACAATTTCAGGAGTCATTTTTGCCTTTAAAAAAAAAGACCCAAATACTTCCGATGAAGCTCCAATACTTGCAGCTGCTGAGAAAAAAAAAAATAAATAAGAAAAGATCTGTGGCTCATTTCTCATGTCAGAAGAGGGCACCAGTGGTGGTGTAGGGAAGCAAGAGTTTCCTATGAGCAGTCTCTACAGAGTTCGAAAATGCAAAAACTTTCCTGACAGAGTCAGACTCTGAGGATTTTCTAAGCCAGACCATGCAAAGGGAAACAGGATTTAATTTGTTATCTTGGATAAAATGCATATTTGGAGGACCTTAGAATAAAGTACTGCACTGTAGTACTCCAGTTTCATTCAGTACTATAAGTGACAGTGAATGACTGAAGGAAACATGATCAGTCATGAAGAATAATTGAATTATGAAAAATGAGAAGTTATTGAGGAATTAATGAGAATAATGAAAGTGATTGTATTTTGAAATAATTAAAAATATTAACAGAAAATAACTGGAGTGTGCAGATGGTTAGAGCAGAGAGCATCTGTGGGGAAATGCTATTTATTTGGCAATGGCTAAATACCAAGGAATTTGAACTAAACTGTTCTTCCCCTACACATTTTAGACAAAGCTTTCAACTAGGCCCCATTGGCACTAACAGAATTGTGCAGTTTTTGAGAGCCACTGCAAGGGATAGAGGTGAGCTAACACTCCCCCCTGCCCCCCCAAAAAAACCCCTCAAAATTAAAGAAATTAAAACATGTGATCTCTAAAGGAGATGCCAAAAAGGTCCCCAAAACTTTTAATTGCTGCAGAATTAAACCCTCCAGGACAACCTGGGCTCCACTGTGTTCAGATACACAGTACAGCCTCCAAGTTCTTTTTTCAAGAAAAAAAAAGCTAAATATGAAGGAGGAGAAAGGCTCCACATCACTGAGGAGGTACAAACAAGATGCAAACTCAATGTCTTTCTAGCTAGATCAGTCATTAGTAAAAATATCTGAACCTGCTTAAAACTCACCTGCAAGGGGAAGCAATGTTGCAAGCACAAGGATGTGCTGGTTTTACACAATTACTCACAAATTCAGCACGTTCAATCCCAACAACCACCATTCACCAGCCTCGTCTAAGGGGTTATCCTGGTGGGTATCACTTTGCTCACAAGACCTCTTCTCGTTAAACATGAGATTTAGTCCTGGAATAAGACACCAAAAGGCAGGATCCACCTGCCTTACTGTTTTGCAAACAGGGGTCCTTCTTTATTCTCTTCCTAGTGCCGTAAGCACATTCCCTCTTCCCAGGGCAGCAGATCCCAGATATAAACATAGCCTTTCATTTTGCTTTTCAGGAAATTCCTTGGAGCTCACATAGCAGCTTCAGCTTCCCACAGCCACATCATTAGTGCCTTCAAAAAAAGGCATTTCCTTTTTAGTTTTTTTTCCCCCAAAAAAAACCCAACAGAATAAACCTGGAGAAACAGGATCCAAGAGACCAGCTGGAGCAACAAGTCAGTTTGGGATGAAAATGCCACAGGGGGAAGGAGCCAGTCATGCTGCATCCATCGCCATGCACAGACCCCTGCTTCAGAGCCCCCCAACCCACCCGGAGGTGACTGCACTTAGCATCCCCTGAATTTCTCATCTGGAGCAAAGACACATGTGTGAGGGCCTCCTAGCAAAGAGACTTTAATTTCTCATCTGATTTAATCAACCCAGATTGAAAATTTCATTATTTGAAAGAGCAATACAGAAGACAGGCTGGTTTCAAGGTCAGAGTCAAGGTTTTCTCTCCTGAAACCTACAGTCCTACTGCTTTCACCTCAGATAGCCCCTTAGCTTCCATTTTTTACTTTTCTAGGAGACCCAAGAGCTCAAGCCCTGAGGACTCCAGGAGGCAGCAGTGACCAAACACCGGCCTCAGCTGCAGTAAAACTGCATTTCAACAGGTCCCATCCCACCTCCATCACCCCAGCATTGCCCTCAGGCCTTTCCCATCCCAGCTGGACCCCAGAGCCAGGAGCACAGGCTGACCTGAAGGGTCCTGCTGCTGCTCAGATCATCAAAAAATAAGAACCAGAAGAGATGCAAAACCCAGGGCAGGAGGAGGGTGTGGAAGAGATGCTACAGCAGGTGAAGAGGAAAAGCCTTGAACTCACAAGTTTCCCATGCTGTAGTAGAAACTACATTCCTGGAGGAAGGAAAATTCAATGTATAGGACTTCCCAAATCAAGCTTTTGGAAGAAAAGGATAATCCCCACCTTCAAAAACCAAAATAGTTGTATGATACTCAGCTCTAGCAACACGCATCAGCTCTTGGGTGACATTGCTGGACTGTAAAATGGGTAATATCAGGCATATAAGTAAGGAGGAAAGTGTGATCTAGATACCCACAAATCTGATCTCTCACCAGAGCATAAGGAACAGTTAAAATCATGAAAGTATCCGGAACACAGGAGAAAATATAGTGTGGGTTTTCCCAAAGATGATCATGCCAGTCCAGCCTCATACTGTTCTTTGCTAGAATAAACTATTTCCAAGACAAAAGGAACATGGCAGATACTACCACTCAAGGCTTAAAAAAAAAATAAAGCATCTCATATGCAGTCACAGGGAAAACCATTAGTAAGACAGCAAAAACAGTGATTAAGACAGACTTTGAGAGGGACTAAACTGGACGTTTATCATGATGGGCTGTGCTGGAAGAGGGGATGGAGGCTAGAGTTAAACCTGGAGGAAAGCCAGCCTGTGACTGCTCTATTTAATGTTTGTTTTAATGAACTTAATGGGAAAAATAGAAACACGGGGATGAGTCTTAACGATTCGTTGGGAAGCATCAACAATACGGAGAAGGTTCAGAATATTAGACTCAGAATTGGAAAAAAAAAGGCACAAATTAATAGCATCATGTGCAAAACTGATGTTAACTACAGGGATTCCAGCTGTAACAGAAGAATTGAAATTAATACCTTGCCCAGCATATTTTAGGATCTCACTTGGCCTCCAGTTTTCTTGGAGACAACCCAATGGGTGCATTCCTCTGGGAAAACTGTAGACCACCAGCGTGGTGTACCTGTGAAAAGTGTCACTGTGATGCTAAGGCATACCAGAGGTAATCCACACAGGATTTCTAACCTGGGGGAAGCATCCCTGCTACGGTAGGAGACAGTGGTGGGACCCTGGTGGAAGGTTACTGGCCAAACTGGCCCTCCTGGTACAGAGGAGGTAGATCCAGGCTGGAGCAAGCCCACAAAAGATTCAGAAAAACACAGAAGACACATTGACCAGTGGATGCTGAAAAACTCAGCTTGGTCATCAACACAGAATGACATATCAGGACATACTTGCCTGATTTTTCCAATTATACTTTGAAAGAAGGTAACTGGATGGGAAAAAAAATGAGCACTTTTGGCTCAGAATTGTTGATAAGTAAAAGAGATGTAAGTTTGCTACAAATTCACTAAGGCTTCTGAGTTTAAAATAAATTTAAGTATCAAAGGACCTGGGTTCTGATTCAGTCTTCCAGTAAGATTAGTGGAGAAAAGAAACCTAATTAGCTTTAAGGAATAGCTCAATCCATTTACAAAGCAGTTTCTGCACCAGTGTTGGCCAATATAGGAGTGGACAAAAACGGTATTTTCCAATCCTATGTCTTAGGTCCCTACAACTCAATGTAAAAATATTTAATTTGGAATTGGAAGAGTAGTTCAATTGAGAGAAAAAAAGAGGGAAAGGAGTTGTCCAGTTCATAAAGATAACCCTACAACTGTGGGCTTTTCTCCCCTGTTAAGGAGAGCAGGTCTACATGGGAGCCATGTAGCAATATATGGACTTGCCTGGCTTCACTGGAGCTCATCAGAAAATGCATGTACCCACTGAAAAATGGGAGAGGGAAAAAAACACTCATCCCTTACAGAAGGGACAGCCTCGGTGCTGGGGTGATCCTCCCCCAGAACACTGCCAGCAGGGCTCAGGCACCACCTTTACTGCTGGTGGTGAGGTTGGCCCCCAGGACAACAGCCTCCCTCACGTACCTTTTAGTGGGAGACAGAAAACCTACACAGAACACGAGCAGAACAGGAAAAAAATCCCAGGATTATCCCAAGGGAGACACACAGCACAGAGACAAATCCTTGATGAGCTGCAATACACTGCAATTTTATTTATAACTTGAATTTGGGGGGAAAAAAAACCAAAAATCCCAAAGCATAAGTGATATGACCCATTCCTCACACGGCTAAAAATAGATTCTACTGAATAATTTAGTGACTCATCTTTGCCAAGTCCCAAAGCACTTTGGGGAAGAAGTCAGAAACATTCTCCCCATTAACCTCCTGCAAATGCAGGTTTACGGTTCATAATCAGACCTAAATATGTACAATTAATCAGCAGGAGATTTTAAAAGTAGTCCCCACCGCAAACATTTGTTCAGTGGCAAAAGTAGCCAGGCTATTAGGCACTAAAAAACTTTTTTTTGACCATAAGACTTCCCCGGATCTGTGTCCTTCAGCATCCCCACAGCTACATGGATGAGGAGGGATGAAACGGGGGGATTTAGGGCAAAACGAGTCCTTGGTGTAAGTCACCAGTTTTATGGTGACATTTTCAGCCTCCAACCCCACTCCGCAAGATCATGCAGCTCTGCAATTAGTGATGCCCACGGCACACCTCTCATCTCCACAGCCTCAGAGAGGTTCTTAATGGACAAAGTTTCAGCTTCACAAAATCCTCTCCTATTAAATCTAATTTAAATGCATAAGTTAAGATTCCTAAATAGACGTATTACAGAGATTTTAAAAGACTGTTAATGCATGTTAAGTATAATCAATTCCAGGGGATGAATAGTAATATGTTTTAGGAATCACAGCATAACAGATTAAGATACATAGCCTATTACTGATCTAATAATTAAAAGACAATTACTGCCTGTTTAAACCTCAGTAAAACGTGTCAGAAAACAAGGCTTTCACTTTAAAATTAGATATAAAGGTATCCAGCAATTTAAGTGCTATCATTTTTGGTGCAATTCAAAGGAGTCTCATTTTCAGGAACTGCAAAGTATTCCCTTTGAGGCACCCAAGCTTTCTCAAGCAAGCAACAAGGGTACCCACGTGACCCCAAATCACTGCGAGCTCTTCAAACTTATTTAGGCTGTGAGAATAAGCTTGGTTTAAGTGTGCACCTCATCACTTCAATGCTAAAAGAAATTAATATACCCAGTATAAGCTGCTAATCAAGATTTGTTATAACGTAAAATAGCTGAATAATTGCAAGAGTTTGGCTTCAGAATGATCAAATTTACATGGTAGGGTCTCACTCGACCCAAAGCTCCAGCAATGAAGACTGTCCGACGTCATTTCTCTTCTTGGCTGCATATCTTTCCAATTTCTTTGCAATGTTTTGGTTTACCAACAGCACATAACACATTTTTCTCATCCACTGAAACTCAACCGGATTTAAGTCGGACATCTACAAATGAAGATGTTGCAATATTTGGAACAATAAATATCAGATGGAAGGGCAGAAGATGAATAGAATCAAGTTGAGCACATGGGACAGTTTGTCAAGCACTTGCGCCCAAGTCAGGTGTTGACCACACGTGTTCAGGTTTGGAGCAAGGATGAACCTTCAGCTGCGCCACCAAAACAGAGGCACAAATCCACAGATGTTGCTGTTACGAGCAGGGGAGGAGCTCCCAGCAAGAACTGGGGAACAGCCAGTTAAAATAATTTTTTGGGGAGTATTGCCGTGGTTGCATCTTAAGGCAGCAACCACAGGACTTCAAAATCTTTCATTTACATCTTCAAATGGAGGGTTGTATGCTGTCTTCTATTTCAGAATTTGACAAATCTTCTGCTTTCTGCAAGTTTTGCTATTCTATAAACAAATGGCTTGTTTTAGCTTGGAGAAAATGTGTTACAAGTAACAGCCTTAATAATTCAAGTTTTCTTTGCTGTCCAATGCTCACATGGGAGAGGCCAACGAGGAAGCCAAGGGAGTGCTAAATAGAGAGTCTTTAGTCAAGATTTGCCACGTATGAGAACGAGTGACTCATGTAACATTGATTACAACATCAGCCACAAGCTTGTAGAAGACAGCCGGCAGCAGCACAGCTCTGCTCCTGGCGGGTTTGGAGGGTGCGCACATCCCTGCAATTAGGCTGAGACATGTGCCACGCAAAGAGAAAGGAAGAAAACAAGCAAGCACAAACATACAATTTCACCCGAGAGGGAACACATCATGCATCTCATTCCGTCTTCCACTCCTGTCTCAAAGTTCACAGGCTGCAAGAGAGGACCTCAACAGCCAGCCCAACCTCTCAGGGCTCCACGTGGCCCTGCCAGCTGTGCCAGAATCACCAGGTTCACAAGAAAAGGGACCCACTTTCAACAAACTCAAGTCATTGGTCAAGTAGAGAAAGACTGTGGGACCTGACCACATCCTGGTGGGGTATCCATGTCCACAGAGGAGATCTCTGCCCACTGCAGGGTTCCTCCCACCTTGTTTGTCTCCACAGCCCTGCGACACAGCAGTGGAGAAAACCCTATAATTTTTCTGCTTTTTTTTCACCCCCCTCCCTGGAAATAGCCATGAACTGACACAACCTGGAGACTCCTTGGGAGAAGAACTCAAGGGGCAGCGCCCACTCCAGAGCCATCATTGCAGCATCTCAACTCAAAACATTGATACCACACACCCCAGGTAAAATTTCACAATCTAAACATTCGGCTTTAACAAAAAAACAGCAGCAGGCAACTAAAAAACCCATTTACTTCCCACATCAGGACAAGTGCCACAGTGCAGTCCCAAGTGACCAGCTCTCCCCTGCTGCCCAGTCCTCATCTTTCTCAGCACATAGCTCCTCACAAAAGGGAAGAAAAGCTGTGAAACTGCAATTTTGGATCTTGGAGAAAGAGGGTTTTTTGCAAATGAGCCATCCTGTTGAGAACATTCACCCCAGATTTGTCAAAAGCTTTCTGCTGTTAATTGAAGGAAGCAGAAATCTGTTTGCTGAAGCTCCATGAGCAGAAAAAGATGTCAGATAAATTATTCATCGTGAATTACTCACTTGGCTCTTGTTAAGAAATTACTTGTTTTCACAAAGTTTGCATGAGATTAATTCCATATTTATTTCATTTATTTAGATGTCTTAAGCTGGCAAACAGATATGGATACTAAAGACGTAAAATGAAGAAGGTTTTTAAAGAGCTTCTACATCTAATCTGCAGGTGACCACTACTTGAGCAAATTAGCAAAACCACTCAGTTCCAAGGCAGTGCAGAAGGGAGCATTTCCAGAAAGAACGATCTTGAGCAACTTTATTATCGTTGCAATTACCTGCAAGTGGATTAAAAAGTGAATCTGAGTCCATTCCATTAGTTTGATATTAAATAAGTAAGAAGTTTCAATTTAAAAGGCATACGAATTGGTCAAAATTATAGGAATCGTGGAGCACAATATCAGAACTACCAGTGCACAGTTAATAAACCATGCTTAAAACTACCTACTACCGAGGAGGCTGCGATTCCTCTACCAGCCTGACATCCTGTTCACTGTCTCTGTTTTGGTCCAATTTATCTTAAAACAGGAAATAAATACATTTTCACACCCCCGCCCCAGGCACGGTTCCTGAACATCACGTGATTGTCTGGGAAATACATGGCATCCCATCGCCTGCTCTACCACATGCTTGCTCAGGGCTTGCCTTCAAGAGGAATTTCAATTCAACATAATAGACTTGTTGCTTCCAAAGAAGCACATGTTAAAATAGTTATTCTGAAAATTAAGATAGCAGGGTTTGCTTTCAAGGTGCAACTGCTTTCAGAGATTAGTTATGGCACCAGAAACCCACTATTTTTTCAAGATTCTCTCAATCTATCAAACTCAGACACTTCTGTCCAAAGCTTTTTTTTTTTAAAAAAAAATGATTACTAAGCCATTTTACCCACAAAGCTAGGACTTGAGTGTTGTTACAATATTCACTTGAGATTCAGAGACTGCTTTTAAGTGGCTGCCCTCCCCGGCAGTAACTCCTCTCTCTCCTCTCACCATTGCAGCTACTCTTGTGAAGAGATTTGCAGCCTGCTGCTCCCATTCCTTTCAGGCATGTGGAGGAGAGAAATTAGCTGTAATTCACTGTCAGGAGAAACCCGAGGTGCTGTAACATCACCGTTAGATAAGGAAATCTGATACAAAGACACTATAGTCTGCAGCTAAGCCTGCTATAAATATACCTGTTCAGCTGAACATTGCAGACATCTCAGTTGCACGGTGGCTGGGGACCAGTGTCATTCCCCAAGTGCCAAGGAAAGTTAGCTCTTGAGGGAACAACAGCTCCTCTTCTGCAAACAACCAGATCCTCCATGCATCTCCCCTCCATGCAAGTTTATAGCCTGCAGAAACACTTAAGATATCCTATTTTTATAGTCAAATTTCTCCTCACTGTTATCTCATAAGTCCAATGTGACTGGGAAGAACGTGGCACGCTGATGAGGTTGGGTGCAGAAAGTTGGTTCGAGCTTCCAGTTCCTCCGTGGAAACTTTGTGTGGCTGTAGACACTCCCCTAGAGCCCCTTATCCTGCCAAGCAGGAGGGCAGCAGGCACCCAGGATTAGTGGCCATGGTGTTGTAAAGAACTGAAGGAGTTCATGCCTCAAACATTCATTGACACAGAAAACCTCAAGGACAAGTTGTGGCCTTTGGTCAGTCTAAGGGATGAATTATCTGCCCAGGGAAGCGCAGGGTGTATCGAAGGGTGCACGGCTCCGCTCCCCTGCAGTTGTACAACCAAATTCCTTAGATAAGCCTCAAAGTGGGGAGACATAGACTGAGTAAAACCATACGTTTGGATTAAGGCCTACACTTTAATTTACAACTATAGCCCTGAAGAAGAGCTGAAAGATTGGTAAGAGAGAAAATCACCCAGCACCAGTTGAAGCTAGAGGCTGGATAATTGTTCAAGAAACAAAAAATGAGGAAAAGGTAAAGGTGGTAGGGGGAGATTGTGACCACCAACTCAATTAGACAAAAGGGTTAATGCACCCCATTCCCCCTCAATCCTCATGCAGAACCCCTGCTCCACCTCTTCTTCATCTCTCATGCAAATGATTTAATGGAATCCCTGCCCCTCCTCATCTAGTATGCAAATCAGCTGATAAGATGAACTTAAAAGGCAACAGAAACTTTGCTGGGTGTGCACCCACCACCCAAGATTAATGGACCTGAGACAACGCTGGATCCAGGGGTGGTGATCCAGATTCTTTGACTCTCTTTCTCTCCCTTCCTTTTCCTTCTTATAGATTTATAAGAGACACCATTGCTTATTATCCTTTTCCAAGTTTAAGTTGTTTCTATCACAAGTAAAACATTTTAACCAGTCATTTGGTGTCGTTTCACCTTAATTTAACCTGAGGGGATCATAAAACCTTTACAACTCCTTGGGTTCCCAGTCCAGGTCATAACAAGTGCCACCCAAATTAGGTGCATGCAGCCACCTTGGCTCAGGCCCAAAGGTCTTTCAAGGCTCACCAAGGCACATTTTGGGCCACCTCTAAGACAACGTTGCTCCCCAGCTCTGACCTTCCTGCCACTTTGAGTGGAGAACTCAAGGAACTAGTTCCCTGGTTAACTTGGTTTTTCATCACGGGCAGTTCTGCCTCCTGTACAGCCAGAGGTCACCTCAAGCTCAGGCACTGCCTGTAACCCAGCACTGCCCAAAGTGCTCTGACCTGGACCCCTCAGCCACCACATGGCAGAGCTGCTCTGCTTTGTGTGGTAATTAAATATTTATCAGGCCAGCAAGCAGCATTACAGCTCCACAGGCAGGACAGTCAGCTGGGATGTGGGAGAGCTGGGTTCAACACTGCAGCAATTAATATTTAATGAGCTGGGTGAGGCAGAAGGGCTTCACTAGGAGAGACAAAAGGTCACAGCCATCCACCCCTCCCACCCTCTGTTCAGAACCTCCCAGTGCCAGCAGGTCTCAACCCTGCAAAGCTGGAACCTGAATCACAACAGGAGCAAAAATTGGAGGACATACCCAGGCACCCCACCTTGCTCCCAGACAAGCACCAAGCCCAGCACCAGGATGGGATTTAGTTAATCCTGACTGAGCAGCAGTCCCGCTGGGAACATGCATGGGAACAAGGCGCACATGTGGGAAATGCTAGAGTTTACCAAGATAGCATTTAAATTTGACACAGAGAGGGGTAAAAACACCATTTCTGTGCCCCATAAATGCAAGAAATCTGCCTGACTCTGGCCTTCATGGTAGCTGTATTAAGAGAAAAATTCTTCAATTAGGTCCAGTTTGGGTTCAGCCACAACATGCTCATCCGCAGCAGACCCTGGGGGGCTGAGCAAACAGCAGCAACAGAAACATGGGTGATTCTGCCACTTACAGGCTGAATACTGGGCTCAGATGTTCAAAAGTTGGTTTTATGGATGTTTAGTAGCTCTAGTCCTAATATTGTCTCAGCTCTTTGTCAGTCCTAAAGATCTCAACATTTTTGTCAAATGTTTACCTCAGTCCCCCAAGCAGATTTCGCTGCCACTTTAATAACTAATATGCTTCTTGGCAATTAATCTTTCCTGCCCAAGTGATGAGTACCTTTCCCCAGCACTGCACGCATAACTCAAGTAGTATTTGGGGATATTCCTCAAAGAAAACATTCACATGAATATTAAGCATCATAGAGTGCAGTGAAGTTCCTTCAGATTTGCAGAGAAATAGCTCAGGGCTGACTTCTACCTGATAAAATTTAAAAGCAGTTTTCCCTCTGATCTCCCAGCTTACGGTGGAAATCGAGCTAAAATAACACTTTAATGGCTGTACAATGTTGGTTGCTGTTTGTCCTAATCTCCTGACATTCCCGGAGAGTTCGCTTTTCCTTGTTCCTTTAATACCAGGAGATTAAGGATTCTGTTTGTACAGCAGCACGAGTTGCTCGAACCACACGAGACCATACACTCGCATCGGTAAAGCTGCCCAGTCCAGCAGCAGATTCAGGAGATTTGGCCCATCTCAGAGCACTGTTTTGGCCGGTGAGGAGGGCAGTTTGGCAGCAGATGTGCTCCGAGCAGCTCTCTGCATTTTCAAGAGTGCAGCATATATTTCCACAGGCTCTGGCTGATACAGTGGACATTAATGGAATAAGCGTTAATTCTCCTCCGAGGACCATCTGCTGAGGACCAGCCTGCAAGCTCCTCTCAGAAACCAGGGCAACAGCACCATCTAGCAGAGCAGCCCAAAAAGTGCTGGAGGGACTTGCTGTCCATGAAAAAGAGGGGGTACCAGGGATGGGTGACAGCAAAGAAATAATTTTTGAGTCCAGTCAACGATGGCCTCGTACACCAGAATCCCCATTTCCATCTTCAGACACCTGACAACCCCAGCATCTGCTGTTTCTTTCTTAACTCTTCCAAACCTCTTACCGTGCTTCTATGCCAGACCATAATTTTTCAGCATCACTCCTGGAGAGGGAAACAGCCTCTGCCTTGTACAACTTGTCACATCTGGGATGTCATTGCTGCAGAACCACAGTAAGCACTTGCCTGTGGAGTAACCTTGGCTTCAAAAGACTTTCTACAGGTAGAATGTTATTTAGAAACTAAACGAGTTCTGGTCTCTCAGATCAGTGAAGCCATGAGCATGGGTGGAAATAGCCCAGGGAGCCGCAGACAAGCTAGAAGGAAAAGAAACCTTCTCACCAGTATCTTCTGCATGGCAGGGTAAAAAGGGTGTTTGCAGCCAGGCTGGAATTTCAGAGGGAATCCTTTGAAAAACCCTGTTTTCTGAACTTTTTATCCCCTCCTTAGTTTTTTCAGAAGGGAACTCCCTCTCCTTCCCCTTCAACCTCATATAAGACCCCAATCTAACATTTATTACATAATACAATAATTAGGAGCACAGAATCATCTCAGTTGGAAGAGACCTTGAAGCTCCTCCAGTCCAACCATGAACCTCACACTGACTGTTCTCAACTCCACCAGATCCCTCAGCGCTGGGTCAACCCGACTCTTCAACCCCTCCAGGGATGGGGACTCCCCCCCTGCCCTGGGCAGCCCATTCCAACGCCCAACAACCCCTTCTGCAAAGAAATCCTTCCTAAGAGCCAGTCTGACCCTGCCCTGGCGCAGCTTGACACCATTCCCTCTTGTCCTGGCGCTGGTTCCTTGGCTCAAGAGACTCATCCCCCCTCTCTGCACCCTCCTTTCAGGCAGTTGTAGAGGGAGATGAGGTCTCCCCTCAGCCTCCTCTTCTCCACACTAAACCCCCCCAGTTCCCTCAGCTGCTCCCCATCACACCTGGGCTCCAGACCCTGCATGTTAATTCTAACAGTTTTTAGACATTTTACTCTCCTGCAAAGTAACGTGAATCTGGCTTCCTCACATCATGTGGTTTTGGGGTATTGCCCAACATGACAAATTGGAAGAACAACCCTGCTGACGGATAACCCACACCATGTAACGGAGATGTGAGGAAGGCTGCTGGATCATACAATCAAAAATAGCTTTTGCATCTCTTCTTGACAGCACAACACAACCCCAAGGATGGGAGAGGGGGTTATAAAAGAGTTATCCAAATTTATTAAGAGGAATGTACTTCAATCAGCAAATTTCTTCTTTGATCCAGTCTATGCGTTCGCATTGTTTGTGCTCATGGACAGCTACAAACTTTAATGTTCATTTTCCTGTAGTATCGCCCTGAATGGAAAATTGATTCTAACATCTAAAGCTCTGCACAGGACAAATTGTATCTCAGTACTGTAATGAATGGAAATTTATACTTGCCAATCTATTTTATCGGTTTGGTTTTTACTCCCCACGCAGGGAAAATAATGGCATTCTCACATCAGGCAAACATCAGGTTCTCTTCAGTCCTTTGTAATTCCTTTTCTGATATTGCTCATGCTCCTAAGATGAAATCTTTGTTGATTTTATGCTGATAGAAACCAGTAATCACTTAAACTGACTTCCACATTTTATAGGGCTGGGCAATTCCTCTACAGCACCACAGTCTGGGATGCAGTTAGAGAATTTAAAGGAAATATTAAGATCCAGTTTTGATCAAATCCTATCACAGCCCTAGAAGAACATTCGCTGTGTTAATTACCCTCACAGCATGATACGTGCCTCCTCTGCCAAGTCTGAAATTACTGGCTTCAAGCTTTGCTTTAGTGATACTTCTGATTTTTATGATGCATTCTCCCCCTTAGAAGTTATGCCTTCCTGGGTAGATTGTAACCAGTTCATCCATCATTTTCTTTCAGGAAAACTGAACAGACTTGTTTCTGATGGAGCACAAACCACTTTTCCAGGGCTCTTTTAGGCCTTTCCCAGCTTGCTGGCACCTTTGGGAGGCACAGACACAAGAGGAGGGTGTAGTATTACTGTAATCACCTTGGCTGATCTGGTTGAATACCATAATCTGGTCAAATCTTGTTCTAACAGTGGCACCACTGAATGGGGCACCCACTCAGATCAACAAGTCTGGTCAGAACATTATTATCCTTCTACCAAAGCATCCTGAGATTCATGATGTGGAAAGATAAGCTAAGTTCTAAAGACGCAATTCGAACACAACTCAAAATATTTTGGAGAAATACATTGAAGCCTTTTTTTTTTTTTTTTAAATCTTTCATGCCAAATAAAACATCTCAGAAGTCCTCAAACTGAAATGTTTTGTCCTGGTTTGCTAGAGTGAGACAAATACAATTTGTTCCAAGTCATCTCAACACAAAATTGCTTTTCCTTAACCTTAAATGCCTTTACTCCAGGAGCCGTAGCTGCGGTTCCTCATCTGAAAGGCTCAACAGTCAGGCTCTCCCATTAAGTACCACAGGCACAGGACACTCAGGAAACCACAAACCCTGCCCTTTTGATGCTTTATGGAGGTTGTAGTCCTAGTCTTATTCTCTTCTGAACTATGCATCCCAGAATTAATCTATCCCATGCTTTACGGAAAGCCTAGTTGGTCTGCCTGCCTTCACACAAGTCATATGGTTTTATTACACCATGGGAAGTACAGCCCCATCAGGAAAACCCTGTCCTCCAAGAAGAATTGTCATGGTTTGGACTGGGATAGAGTTATTTTTTCTTCTTAGTAGCTCAAATAGTGCTGTGTTTCAGATTCAGTGTGGGATTTGGGATGAGCAGAATGCTGATAACACGCTGATGTTTACAGTTGTTGCAGAGAGATCAAGGACTCTCCAACTCCCCTTGTCCTGCCCATGCACGGGTGCAGAAGAAGCTGGGAGGGGGCACGGCCAGAGCCCTGGACCCAAATTAATCAGGGAAATATTCCATATCATGTAATGTCATGCTCAGGATAGAAAGAGGGGCAGCTGGGAAGGGGGTGTTCTTTCTCGCTTCCAGGATTGCAATGGCAGGATGTTGGTATTTCAGGATCACTGGCCAGGAACAGGCTGGGTATCAGTCAGCGGGTGGTGAGCGATGGCATTGTGCATTACCCATGTGTACTTTGTGTTATTGTTTTATTTTATTTCAATTATTAAACTGTTTCTATGTCAACCTACAAGTCTCCCTTTACCCTTCCAATTCCCACCCCCATCCCCAGGCTGGGAAAGGGTGTGTGAGCAGTTGTGTGGGGTTTGGCTGCTGGATGGGTTTAAACCACAAGAATGGAAGCTAGAACCATCTTCTTCATTTAGCAAGTCCCATGTGCTAAAGAAACACACCTTACCAGTGAAGGGAGTCAGGTCCCAACAGAGCTTTTCAGCAAAATAGCTGAGAACTGCATCAGAGCAGATGGAAAAAAATCAAACATTTAAGTTCTCATTAATAAAGATTTTGGAATAAGTAGGGCAAACAATTGATAAAACTGTCAAAGCTTCAGGGAAAATCCCAACAGTAAAAGGGGCCAGCACCCACCATGCAGCAACAGCTTTGGCCACCTGAATGCAGGTGGTTCCAAATCCTGCAAGGAGGGAATGCAGCACTCGAGTGGATTCATCAGCTCGGTGATCTCTACCCACCCTCAGTCCATTTCAAAATCAGGGGAAAAGACTAGTAGGGTGCTCTGGGGATCCACAGCTAAACCCCATGCAGTTCATCTCATGAAGGACCCTACTGTCCCATCAGCCATTCTGGTTTGTGGGCCAGATTCTCCATCTGTCAGCAGCAAAATCACCTATGAAGGCAACTCAGACATCCTTTTCTTCTCCACACCACCTTTTCCATGTCTTACATTAGCATGGTACCACCACACAAAAGCCACAGGTCTGTAACAGCTGAGCTGGTATTTGTTCATTTATCTCCCCTCTTTGCATTTTCCTCCAGTCTTTTGGAGGAAAATAATTTCATCTGAGGCTGGTTTTACTGAATATTGAAACTCCCTATTTGTGGAGGAGCTGTTCCCGTGACAGGAGTCCCCCCTCTTAGGGAAATGAGATAATTTCCAATAATCAGTCTGGGACAAAAAAAAAAATCAGGATAAAGTGATTTCAACAAGAATCTAATTGAGTCTTAATGACTTTAAACGTCAGGTCTATAAAATCCCTGTCTTGGGGCTCCCCTTGTTCCTCGGGGCTGGAAAAGCAGCACGATGCAAGACATCAAGGCAAAGTGTGCCTTTCCCATGCTGCCCATTACAAAGCCTACCTTTCCCACAACCCTGCTGCAATAAGAAGCTTCCCTTCTGCCTGCTGTTCAAGACCACCACACTAAGAAATGCTGCTGTTTTGGACAAATTATGGCTGGATTTTTAAAGCAGAGTCACCGAGTTCTATGGCCACATTCTTCACCACCAGTTAATAAAGATCATGTGAACTCATAGTTTAAGGTGCAAGAAGGAAAATACTCCTATCTCTACACAACTACTACATGTGTAGCAGTGTACACCAGGGTAGTAACTGTTATAAATCAGAGATTTCCTGTTGCTGGACGATAGAAGGGCTCATGCTTCAGCCTAGAAGAGCTCGGTTAAGGAGAGGACAACCAAACCCATGCACACCCCAGTACGGGACTCAACAAGGGCTCAACACAGCAACTGCATTGATTTGGCAAGAGTCACGGACACAAGATTTGCAATTCTCACACCCCTTCTCCATTTCAAGACCCCTCTCAGGACCAAACTGCACATCTTTCATCCCAGCTGCCACCTTCCCTGGCCAGAACTGCTGTCTTGATACATCTCTGCTCACGACTATTTCAGGAATTTTTATTTCAGCTCAAGAATGAATTTATTCTTTCACAGCACAAATAGCAGAGCTATTTCCAGTCTGTCTACATCATTTTCAAGAGACCATTTTAATAGCTGAGCAGATTGCATCTGCTCTGGTGGAGGCACTAGGTTACTAGAAATAGGAGACAAAACTAGTGTTCACACACAGATTTCCACCAATTTGCCACAAAGAGCATATGGCAGGTAAGTACTGGCAGCTCCTGGAACAACAACAGAAGAGCCTAAATACAAGAAGCTTTGCAGAGATTACCCCAAAATAATTTTTCAGCTGTAGATCTGTTGCCCCATGTAGTCATCCTTGACCTGCTCTGGGGCATCACACTCTTTCTACCTGCAGATGCTCTTCTCCTGTAGAAAGTTAATGCCATAAAGCTTCACCCCTTTAGGCACCTTTCCCTTTCCAAGTACATTGGGGCCTAAAGAAGAATTAAAAGATGACCTTAAGGTTTGGCCTGCAGTCCTATTTTTCTCCTTTCCCAAGGAGAAAAGCCACCATTTGAGCTGCCTGGCCACAGAAACCACTTGAAGATCACCTGACAACATGCTCCAAGCATTAACATTCTCTGTTTTGTCAAAACCAACTCAGGCTGAGATCAATTAGCTTCTAAACCCCACCCATGCTTGGTACAAGAAAGATCAGGGCCAGAGCAAGAAGTTTTAAGGCTGCCCAAGGTGCAGATGGTCTGCGTGACAGATGCTCACATAAAAAACCTTGTCATCCTGCCACAAGACCACACATTTCTTCAGGATAAGCTCTTCTGGAGTCTTATTCCCAGACAGTACAGGCATACCCAACTTATCCAGGACAGCCCAGCTGTCTTCACAGCATATAGAAAAACCAACAAGATCCCAACAGGGGATGATGGAAGATGGCTACAAGGAGCTGTCAAGTGCCAAGCAGAAGTCTCTCGCACAGAAAACATTGGTTAAAGATCATCCTTTTCCTTTCTTATGTCAGAAACCACTCGCGCATTACACCAACATGTATTGACATTTCACTCCGCTTGTATCTCATGTTAGAGCAGCACATTTAAGCTTCTGTAGGTAAGGTTGGGTTAACACTGCCATTAAAAGTTCCCTCTGCCCCTTCCCCTGAGGCAAAAGGCTTTTAGCCTTGCTCTACATACTTGCTCAAGGATGAAAGTTGACAGAAGTTGGGGGAGTTTGTTTACAAGTATTTTCCTCGATATAAATTTGACCATTTCCTCTGGTAAAAACCTAAAGAATCTTCTCAGATGTTTCATGAGTTTTATTGTGGTCTATGAAGTTCAGATCCAGTTCCAGTGAGCTGAGCCATTAGCTCTGGATTTTGTGTTATTATGGAAGCAATTCAGAGGAATTCGACTGCTGAGATAACAAGATGTAAACAGGAGAAAAAGGTGGAGGTTAGTTCATTAAGCTGAAGTCTCTCCAGTGACAGTTGTCTCTCTTTAAATGAGCAAGACCAGCCAAGTGGACCAGTATCAAACACCTGCATGTAGGGGAAGCTCTCCCTAACCAGAATGCAACTGGTGATCAATTTATGCCCTCTGGCAAAAGGGTTTATCTTTTTGTAAACTACATATTTCATGTTACTGATGCTGTAAAATAACTCAGGGAAACTCTCCTTTGCTACACAAATATCTGACTTCATCTGAATCCTCCTCACCATTTTCCATGCTTCCCATTACAATCCAGACACAGAATCATCTCAGTTGGAAAAGACCTTGAAGATCCTCCAGTCCAACCATGAACCTCACACTGACCGTTCCCAACTCCACCACATCCCTCAGCGCTGGGTCAGCCCGACTCTTCAACCCCTCCAGGGATGGGGACTCCCCCCCTGCCCTGGGCAGCCCATTCCAACGCCCAACAACCCCTTCTGCAAAGAAATCCTTCCTAAGAGCCAGTCTGACCCTGCCCTGGCACAGCTTGAGGCCATTCCCTCTTGTTCTGGCGCTTGTTCCTTGGCTCAAGAGACTCATCCCCCCTCTCTGCACCCTCCTTTCAGGGAGTTGCAGAGGGCCATGAGGTCTCCCCTCAGCCTCCTCTTCTCCACACTAAACCCCCCCAGTTCCCTCAGCCGCTCCCCATCACACCTGTGCTTCAGACCCTGCACCAGCTCCGTTGCCCTTCTCTGGACATGTTCGAGTCATTCAGCGGCCTTGTTGGAGTGAGGGGACACAAACCAGGAGCATCCATAACTCCCATCACTTCTCAGTCCCCAGTCACTCTATACTGTCCACATGGAGCCATAGGCTTAGACCCCACAGTTATTTGTTTCATGGAGATCATACTCTATTTGCCACATCAATGCCCTTTACCTTCTCTTACATGTCAAAGATCTGAACCTATTCCCACACTCATTACCATTTATCCCACTTTCCCCTCTTTTGTTCACTTCCATAGCAGTGTTTCCATAGGTTTGCCATTAAGCTCAAGGTTTTGGGGGCACTCAGTACCATTCTCTTCCTCAGTTCAGTTTTTTCCCCAGTACGTCTCATCTAATTTCCATTCACTTACATCCACAGTGATTTAAAGCTTTGGGTAACTCAACCTTTAACAGTCCCAAAATTATGCATCCGTGGTCAATGCCATTTTCTTTCCTGCACAAAGGAAGCATTGATATAACCTGACCAGTTGAGCTGATAGATTTCCAACCAGTCATCACCTCTTTGTCTATTGAAATGAGGTCAATATTCAATTATCCAGAGTTCAGTACACAGTTTCCGCATTTGGAGAGCATCATATTTCAAGATTTCTAAGGAAGCTTTGTAACTGAGGGCCTGAGAGGTCCAGCAAGCGTTCCCAGGTTTAAGTGGCATGAAAAAACTCAGATTAAGTTCCTCTATTTTAGACAGAGACTAAGAGAGTCCACCCAGTCAGCTTGCCCCACAGCTGATCCACAGATCTGTATCAATTACCCCATCCTGGGGTTATTAAAATCAACCATGATTCCAGGGTTACTAAAACCAATCAGGATTTTCTGCTCAAAAAAAAATTTTGACATGCACAATTTTTGAACAGCCTATAGCTGATGCCCATGTCTCAAAGAAATCCTTATACCCCATACAGTCCCCAAGAACAAGTTGCAGTCAGTGCATTGACTATTCCCCACCACATAACCCACCTCACCAACCACACTGTTTTTTTTCTCGGATGTGAACGTGCCCAGTCCCTCTTACTGGTCACACATGACTTTCATGTTGTTCTGGTTTTTAGGGTCGACATAGCACTGAGAGATATGGTGTAGATGGGAACTGGCAGTGCTAGGTTAATGGTTGGACTAGATGATCTTCAAGGTCCTTTCCAACCTAGTTGATTCTGTGATTCTGTGACTCAGTTTTGTGCTCAGGATCTTGAGTCTGCCTTCTCCAGTCAGACCACACCATTTTCAGGTTGCTAGTTGGGAAGCTACAACCCTGCCTCACCATAAACCCCAAGTATTTTTATTTCCACACACACCACTCACTGCTTGAGTTTTTCACCACCTCCATAGTCACCTCCCTCACTCTCTCTCCTACAAAGGGCTGGAGCTGAGCTGAAATAAGCTCCTGGGCCATCACTGTCCCCCTTTCAGCCTTGCTGTTTTCTGCAGTTGTTTTCCTCCAAGTTCTTCTTGCAATTATGTTCTACCAAACAATTACTCAGCAGCTATTTATCTTCTCCAAACTTCTACCCAAGGATGGAAAACTTTCCAAGATACTCTGCAGTTTTGTGCTTCTCAGGAAAAAGATAGACTTTCCATGCACTAGGCAGAAAGAGTAGGTTGAAAGATACTCACAGAATCATCTCAGTTGGAAAAGATCTTGAAGATCCTCCAGTCCAACTATTAACCTCACACTGACCGTTCCCAACTCCACCAGATCCCTCAGCGCTGGGTCAACCTGACTCTTCAACCCCTCCAGGGATGGGGACTCCCCCCCTGCCCTGGGCAGCCCATTCCAACGCCCAACAACCCCTTCTGCAAAGAAATCCTTCCTAAGAGCCAGTCTGACCCTGCCCTGGCGCAGCTTCAGGCCATTCCCTCTTGGCCTGGTGCTGGTTCCTTGGCTCAAGAGACTCATCCCCCCTCTCTGCACCCTCCTTTCAGGGAGTTGGAGAGGGCCATGAGGTCTCCCCTCAGCCTCCTCTTCTCCACACTAAACCCCCCCAGTTCCCTCAGCCGCTCCCCATCACACCTGTGCTCCAGACCCTGCACCAGCTCCGTTGCCCTTTTCTGGACACACTCGAGTCATTCAATGGCCTTTTTGGAGTGAGGGGCCCAAAACTGAACCCAATCATCAAGGGGCGGCCTCACCAGTGCCGAGTCCAGGGGTAAGATCCCTCCCCTATCCCTGCTGGCCACGCTATTGCTGATACAAGCCAGGATGCCATTGGCCTTCTTGGGAATACTGATTGCTTGTGCTAACTTGTGTGGGCCAGATCCTCAGCTCCTACACAGAGCTACACCAGACAGCAACTGGTGAGGCCCTTGCTCCTGCTCAGCAGTTTCTCCAAGCGAATAGTCTTATTTTGGACAGGTCATTTAAAATAACTTTAGATGGTATATCACTACTTTCATTATCAATCATCTTTAGAAGAAGGGTGAACAAATGGATTTTCTGCCTGGCCCACTAAGATTTAAGGAAGAGCCTATAATGGCTCAGTAACCAGGACCATGGTCTGACTCCCCCTCACACATCCAACTCCAGAACAAACCCATAGAGCTCAGGATAAACACCAGGGTACAAAACTAGCACATGAGGAAATTCAAGCCTGAAGATAATACATTACAAGGGGAAAAAAAGTCAAGTAAGCATCTGTTATAATCACCTTTGCACCCACAGGTGAACAACTCCACTAAAGCCAAGTGCTCTCTGCCTAAAACACAAACATTAATTTAGACTCATACAACCCAGACTCGGGTTGTTAATCCTTTTCCTGCAGTGGGAATATAAGATAAGAGAAAAAGCAGGAGAAAGGTGCAAAGCACCTGCAGCCTCTGCAAAGCTCTTTGCTCTCACCTTGCAAACAAAAAGCAGCTCCGCACCAACCTGGGAAAGAAATCAAACCACCACAACCTTCCAGAACACAAGAAGCTCAGGCTACCTCCCTACTCTTGTTAAATAAATTGACTTAATTAAGCCCATGTGTGCTGAGTTTGGCCCTGCCCTCATTTCCCCAGCGCAGAGCAGATCAGCTCGTTAGAAGTGTTGAGGTTAAACTGGTGGCTAAGCAAGAGCCCAGTTCCAAAGTGGGATGTCAGGTCACCCTTGTTAAGCATCACTTCCCCAAAACTGCCCATATTCTTTGTTCCCAGTGCACGCTTTGCTCAGAGAATTTTTGCTATGAGAATTTTGATGCACAAAAGAAAAAAAAAGTAGTATATTTTTTACTTTTTTTAACTGTGCATTTTGAGTTGTTCTTCTGCTCTCTATTTCAGAGCTGATAGAACACATGCTGACCCTTTTACTCCATCTTTAACTCCAAAAAACAAGTGGACAGATTTCTGAGGATCCAGATGCTAGAACTCAAGGGACACGTGGAGTTATTGCTGCAGCAACGTGATGGGGCTCCTTTCCCACCAGCTTTTAGGGTAGAAAAAGCAGTTAATGGCTTCTCCTGCCTGGTGTCCAGGGGCTGCTGGGTAAGGAGGGACAGGGGACAAGCTGCACCTCTAAAACCACCATGTCTTATAGGAAGGCAGACACCTCCCCATATGGTAAACAAGGGTTTGGGTTACACTGAGGCTGATGGAAACAACATGACCCAAAGGATGAAAAGCACTCGGGAGCTGGAGAAAAGACAAATGGAACGCCATGAAAATTAGACAGGAAAGCGCTGTTGCGCTTAATTATCCGCTAAAAAGCAATGATCACATATTTGTATTACACTTATTAATGGCTTCCTCACCTCTAAAAAATTGCACCCTGTCCAAAGAGTATTAACAGTGCAATACACATTTTTGTTGCTAAGTATGATTACTTTTAATTTAGCTTCTTTATTTTACTGAGCGCCATCTAAATCACTCTACCAAGTGCTCGCCCAGGCTGTTTTGTTACATGTGCTGTGTATTTAAGCTAGTGGTTATGGGTGGGGAAAAAAAAAAACCAAACAGCTTTTCCAGTTCCTTTCAAGTAATTCAATCCTCAGCCCCAAGTTAAATCAATTAGAGTCACGGTGCTGGGATTTGTCACACACACTCACAGAACTCCAAATGGTTTCGTTTCCCTTACGTTTGCTGGGGAAATGGGAATTGTCTTCGGAGCAGGCGTCGAAAGGAGCTTTACCTTGTCAGGAGCCTTGTGGCTGTGAAATACAAGTCAAGCCACTGTCAAGTTTTAACGTTTTTTCCTCTGGCTGGTCTCTGTCGCAGCAGGTCCCATCAGACCAGGGGCTTTTTGCCCTTTATAATTTCCAGATTTCTCCCCCAGCTGCCCAAGCTGAAATTTGGTGCCTCATTGGGGCAAATGGAAAAACAACAAAAGCCAAGTGACATTTCACCCTTGTAAAAATTGACTTTTCGCTCATTTCGGCTCCCAGGGTGAACGTTGGCCTTCCGAGTGGTCACTGATAAAATAGTTTGAGGATGTGACTCCAACCAGCCCCACAAAGATCCCTGCAGAAAAAGGGCTATTAAATGTTGGTCGTCACTTAGGATTTGGGGGAAAAACATGAAAACATTACCTCTTATAATAACAACTTTCCAGCACATTTCCATTAACAATCGCTGCTCTATGGAAGGAGATATTTAAGTGAAACGGTAAATGAATTCCGTGTATAATATATATTTCCATTAAATATTTCTGCATCACACAAGCAGTTTTAAGCAAAAGAGTAAGTAAACATTCCCTGTGCGTACAACACATTTCCATTAAGTACATCTGTAAGGTAGAGATTTTTATGATGATTATAGTGATTTTTCCTTCGTAAAAGCTCCATAAGCATTTTTAATCCATTACGGCTTGTGAAAGTGCGTATTTACATTTATGGTAATCCTGAATTTTACTTTGCAAGGGGTTCTGCCATTTGGGCAGAAATGGGGCCAAAGAACCCCTTCCTGTAAAAATATTGCTGAACTCCACGCTCGGATCCAGGCTTGCCCCAGCTGACAGTAGCAGTTTATTTTATATCAGCCACGTTTATCCACCTTCGAGTTAACGTTCGTGCAAAGCAGCAGCATCTGCTCATGGGTTTTTAGGAAGATGTCCGTGGGAATCAGGAATTTGGCCCATTATATATATTTTTGGCTGTTTTCCCACGGCGATGAGTTGTGCAGTTTGTCTGGCAGATCCCTCCTCCACCTCCCTGGTGCTTCTTCCCCTCCCTTCCTGCAGAGCTGGGTGGTTTGGGTGGGCTCAGGCGAGCACCCAGCCTACGGTGCTAAATTTAATGGTAGTATTTACTCCAAATGCCTTTTTTTATTCATTTATATGAACATGGATCAAATTACAACACCTCAGTGCCTTCTGTGCAAGGGTAATTTAACTATTCTGTGGATCCTGAAGTTAACAGGGACCTTGTGCCATCAGAATAAATAAAATATGACAAATGCTATTACTGTTATGTATGAAAATATACGTTGTGAAATGCACAGTGGGGTCCCAGCCTGCAGTTACCTCTGTTTTCTTTGCCTTTTAGTGATATCATGTAGAGCCGCTGCAGGACCTCTTTTTTTAATGGGAATTATAATTTTTTTACTGACTCTGGGAATACCCTAAAGCATTAAAAATAGGTACTTCATTATTTTGAGCTTCTGAATAATTTGTAAATGTTTTATGCTGTGGAGTTTGTCCATCTGGACGCCAGCCTGCAGCCCCGAGGAGAGCTGGGAGGGAGGGCAGAGCCAGCCCCAGCCCTGAGGACCAGAAAACAGAGAGATGCTGGCGGTTAAATGAGCGTGCAGCTATTAATGGATGTTATATTGCCGTGTAAGTTGGGATGTTTTTCAGGAATGAACGGATATCCTAGTTACAGGCTATGAAAAATCTGCACTGTTTCGGATTCCTTTCAAAATATTTGTGTATCTATAGCCTGGAGAGAGACCAAGCTTTGCTGTGCCTCCAGAAGGATTTTTGTTTCTGATGCCCTGTAGCATGCCCAGCACACAGCTCACGGCGATTATTAAGCTCTAACTACCCCAGCAAGCTGAGCTGAGCAATATTCCATGTTTCTGCTTATCAGGGCCTCCAGCATAAATCCTCCAGGGTGCCTTAGCCGTGCTTTTCCCACAGCCTAACCTCTGCTTCCCGACGTGGGCTTGGAGAGAACCCAGCAGCTCAAACAAAAACAGAGCAAAACCCTGAGAGCCTTCACCTTTTGCCATGCCAAAACTTCTCAGAGTCATGAATTTCTCATCAACAGGGGAAAATACAAAGCTTTTGCTTGAAAACCAGATCCAGGTTGGTGGCAAATTTGATCTAATATGAGCTTCTCTTAGAAAAGCAAGAATTAGCTGATCTTAGCACCAGCTTTGGGGTTTCAGCCTGAGCATTGTCCCAAGGTGGTTGCAGAAATCAGGGGTTTTTCCAGAAAACATGTGCCGGGCAGGGAGGGCAATCAGGCCGAGCTCATTAAAGAACAGCCGGATGGTCGTGAGGATCGTTGAGATGTAATTACCAATCCTGTGAATCCAATCGCCCATCAGCTTTAATCCATCAGCACACCGCGCTGGGTTACACGCCGCGTTACGGCCTCGCTCCACTGCCAAGCCTTGGGATTCGCTATCGGCATAACTTTGTTGAATGTAAAAATACTTTGAGTGCCATCTCCACCCAATACTTTAATGACAATTCATTTCTCCTGTAGATTCCTTGGTGAGGGGCTAATACACGGCTGCTACGCGCAACATGTTGTCCTCCAGCTGCCACTCGGTGCAGAAGAACGAGCAAGAAGAAATTAGGCCAAAGCAAAAATCATTGTTCTCTGGGTTTTTTTTGAAAAGCCTAACCTGTGGAAATCTTCTCGCTACTTTCCTAATCAGTCAGGGTATTTATGAAGTAAGAAAACACTCAAAACATACCTGCTCAAGGGTGTATATGTAGAAATATCCTTTTATAATATAACAAATGCTTGGTGCCACCAGGAAAGGATTTCACCACCGACTGCTTTTCTCTCCTTCATTATTATGGGAAGCGTAACCTCAGCCCTCTCCAAACCCACTACAGACAGTAATTATTTCAAAAGGAGAAGTGACTGTTAGGTACCAACAGCTGGTGGGGTGGAGGATGGGGAGGAGAGGGCGCGCACGTGTCCGTGCCCTCGCATTCGTTTGGGAAGATGGAGAGGAAAAGCTGTGGCTCAGAGGAAGTGCACCGGGGATGTCTCTGTGTGTTTGCACTCATTCTTCACATTTGTTAAAACAATAGAGAAATGTTTCCATTTGGAAAAAGTTTGTACCTCCCATTGTCTTTATTTTTTTGCAAATTCGCTTTTGTTCCTGGAAGAGGAGCAAATGATGGAGTGCTCTGTCAAAACGCAATGAATTGCTGCTTCCCTTTCTTTTCATTTCAAAACTTAAACTACCTTTTTCCTTTTTTTTAACCTCCCTCTTCTCCTTCCCCAAATCAAATAAAACAAAGAATTGCACGCATCTATAACCTTTGGTTCTGCTGTCACCGACAGCCAATGACAGATTTCTGTGCAGCAAAAGAAAAAGCTCCCACTTACCGCAAGAACACAAAAAAATCTTTGCTGTCTCAAAAAGTCTCAGCATCATCCCTGAGCAACAGGGGCTAAAACCAAGAGCACATTCAAATGGGTTAAAATTGAATAAAAGTGTGGATTTAAGAGCCTGTTAAGGGTTGAGTAGGCAATGAAATGCTGCTGGTTTATCAAATTCTCATCCTAACACTAAAAATTTCACCAGCTGGTTGCATCGCGCGGCACATCAGGGTGCAGGGGAGTAACCCTACGAGAAGGCGGAGGTGAAGAAACCCCAAATCTGCCCGAGTAGGTTAGAGGGGGGAGTGCAGAGGCTGGGGACATCCTTTTGCTCAGCAATTCGGCCCCAAAGGGGCATCTCGGAGGGAAAAGGGGCATGGCACCTCCCTGCATGAGCAATGGGCGATGCCACACAACCCTGCAGCTTCCTCCTCCGCCCCCATTTCCCCCCATTCTTCCCTCAAAATTGCCGTTCAGCACAGACGCATGCACACTGCGCCGGGGCTCGGAGGGAGCAGCTGCTGCTGATGAGCTCACCTATATTTATGCAAATCGCAATAATTACCATTTGATAGCACTTGCCAATGAGTCTGATTACATGGCACGTTGGGTGATGAGTCCCAGCTCTCACGGCGGTAGCCGGGAGCAGAGCAGCGACCTGCTGCTGCCCGCTCGAGGCCGTCTGAGACCACGGGCTGCCTTAGGAAGAGCACGAAAAGCCAGGGTACGGCTGCATATCAACTCCCACCCAGCCTCCAGTAAATGCAAACAGCTCTTGCTGTGTTAAAACACAGTTACATGTGTTATTTGGGACTGATTTGTCCATTCTGGGAGCACAGGAGTCAGGCCAGGCTTTGTGGGACTTCAGGTTGTAGGTTCAGGAGCTGCTCAGGGTGGTCATTCCAGCCCGTTGCTGGCTAATAGCACTTGGATTGCTTTGAAAAGAGAGAACAGGCTTGTGATTCTGGACTGCAAAGGGCTGCGTGTTGTATCAGCTCCAGACCAGGGTGTAACTATCCTGGCAGGGTCCCACCAGAGGGGCTTCCTCATTTCCTACGGGTTTCCGAGCTGATCTTCATCACCCTTCCATGTCTGCAGTAGCTGTGAGACGCACAGCTCAGTGAGCTCCTACTTCCACCTCACTTCACCATCAGAGAAGATATTTCATGGAATTCCTGTTGAGGACATCGAGGACCAGAGCTGTGGGAAGTGATTCCCACTGCAGGGACTTGGAGAAACCGTGGGGCCAGTCCAGAGAAGGGCCTCATCTCCCGAAGGCACCTCACCTGGGCTTGAGCACTGAGAGATGGAGGGAGAATCACCACGTTGGAGGACAACGCTTCAGTCTGGGCTACTCATTCCTCAGTGAGATTCACTGGGGTTTGTTCAGTTCTTCTAGTATTGTAGATAATAAGGCCCTGGGTGCTGTGGAAGGGAATAAAAACTCCTGTGCTTACAGTTACAGCCAAGGAAACTAATATTTTGTGTAATCTTTTAGGTAAAATACGGCTTGGGGAAGAAAATGGAAGTTTTCATAGCATCACCTTAGAAATTTCCAAGGCCTCAAGTTTAAAAAAAGATCAAAAATATGAAACATTTCAGCTGGAGAATGCTCTTTTCAGTAACGTGTGATTCCTCAGTGCTAATCTTTTCTGCTGAAACCTGAAAAAAAGCTTTAAGGTTGGTCTTTCTAACCAGATTTGCTGTGGGTGGGAGTGTCCAAAGAGAGAATTTCAATGGGAAACTCCTCAAAGCAGTTTTCCTTTTCCATGTAAAAGAGATGACTTTACCAGGTTTAATTCTGTGTCCTGCTGGATTGCACAGGCACATGTACAAAGGTTCACGAGACGACGTGGGCTTTGCTTTCTGCCTTTCCCCAGCAATGCACCTGAATAAAGGCTCTTAGCCAACAGCTGCCTAAATAACACGGCAGGTTCAAACCTCCTTTTAGCTACCAGCAGCCTCACGGTGCCCATTCCCAACACCTTGCACACAACTGTAACACTTGCCCAGTTTACAGCCGGGATTTCCAGACCTAAGGTTTAGGTGTTATCTTCTCATCTTGGCAAGATTAGAAGTAAACTACCACAGAATTGCTAAGTATCCATTTAATTGCCAAAGATTGCATATTTTTGCAGTCTGTCTCCTTGAAGCTTGTCTCTTCTGGCCCAAGGTGGGCTCATGGAAGCTGAATATGGTTTGCACCGTGTTACATATAGATGTCCTCAACTTCACAGAATCATCTCGGTTGGAAAAGCCCTTGAAGATCCTCCAGTCCAACCATGAACCTCACACTGACCATTCCCAACTCCACCAGATCCCTCAGCGCTGGGTCAACCCGACTCTTCAACCCCTCCAGGGATGGGGACTCCCCCCCTGCCCTGGGCAGCCCATTCCAACGCCCAACAACCCCTTCTGCAAAGAAATCCTTCCTAAGAGCCAGTCTGACCCTGCCCTGGCGCAGCTTGAGGCCATTCCCTCTTGGCCTGGCGCTGGTTCCTTGGCTCAAGAGACTCATCCCCCCTCTCTGCACCCCCCTTTCAGGGAGTTGGAGAGGGCCATGAGGTCTCCCCTCAGCCTCCTCTTCTCCACACTAAACCCCCCCAGTTCCCTCAGCCGCTCCCCATCACACCTGTGCTCCAGACCCTGCACCAGCTCTGTTGCCGTTCTCTGGACACACTCAAGTAATTCCATGTCCTTTTTGTAGGACTTCAACACACCCAACGGTGCAAGAGGTGGAGATTTGTTCTCTTAGTTCTCTCCAATGAAGTCAAATTAATTCCCCTGTGCAGTGAAACGTGACTGCCACCCGGAAACTAACAGCACGGGTGCATTTAGCACCATTTAATTATATCATGTGCAGATAATTAGGAGGCTCACTCACACCGCCGTCTGTCTGGTCCACAGAGCAGGGATGCTCTGGTGCAAGGCACACTGCCAGTCTGCGGTACCCACCACAGCGGGGATACACAACTATTTGTAAGCAGTTTGTGTCACACGTTTTGCCACATCTGACCTCTTTGAGACCGGAGAAATACGCTGAAATGGCTTTTTAAAGGAATCTGTGAACAAATGTATGTGAGATCTACCATGCGGGAGTCCCTCAGCGGCCAATTGCCCAAGTCCTAGTTCCCACCAGCGAATTTCTAGGATGCAAAATCAGTCCAGAGGACGTATTTTTAGACCCCCATCACATCATAGCCAGCAGACAGCGACAGGCTATTTATAGTAGTATCCAGACATGACTTGCAATAAGCTACATCATATTTCTATACCTGTCTCATGCTATCTAAAAGGGAGCTACTACTCCGCAGCAGCAGTGGGAACCATCACCCACTGCTATTTACATAAGCTTTAGGAGATCCACAGATAGAAGCTGCTGTTGAAGTGAAAAATTCAAACCTCCACAGAACGTAAAGTAGCACTGAGCCTTTATAAATAGTCTGTCATGCAGAGAAACTTGGGAAAAGTCTCTGCAACTTGAAAGTGCATTTATTTTTGTAAGCATGCAAGAAGATGATAAATTATTTCTTTTGATCCTTTTCACTTCTGTGCTTACAGCTGTAAAAAATATGCTAAAGGCTGCTTCTGTTTTTCCCCCTCTGAATCTATTGGTGAGTGAAAAATCCTACAGCACAAAGCAAAGCGTTTTGGATAAAAGCAGGCGTCGGAGCGCTGCTCAGCCCTTAGCAGGACTGCTAGGATTTATTTCACTGCTTCCTCGCGTTAACAAATTACCCTGAACATCTCAACACATTCTCACCAACTCTTTTACAGCCCTTTGTAGTTAGACAGGAGAAATTCCTTCCCTTATTCAACTGGGGCAAAATTTGACTGTTGTTCCCAGCCCTTCCCAGTTGCACTTCCCAGGTCTTAGTGCTGGCACAGGAATAGGGCATTAGATGCTTTTACCTCTTCACTGGGTAGGAAAGATTTGCCTTTTTCCCTCAAATATTTTATTATTATTACATCCTGTTGTGAATTGAGCACAGCAACAAGAGAAAAATCCAACTTCTGGGGGTTTAAGGGTTTGCTTTGATACCTTTGCAGGGATTCACAGGGGGAAATGCTCATAACTTCACACATACGTAATAAAATCAGTGTATTAATGGAGGGAGGACCTGGAGCAGCTATATTGTGGCCAATTCTGCTGAGTGAGCAAGGAGACGATGCTTAACGTGCACAATTACACCCATTCTCACTGCAATAACCAGCGTCTGCAATTTGGCAGCAGAGGCAATCAATGTATTTTTGCATAAGATTTATTGGATCTAAGAGTAAAGAGAGTGTTGTGCCCCTGTCCCCATGTGCATGTTAATCACAGCAAACTCATTTAACAAATAAATAATGCTAAAGCAAAAATGCACAAGCCCTTTTTAATTAAAAAGCGGCTGCTGTCTTGACGTTGTTCCAATAAACTTGAAGCGGGTAGAATTAAGGTCCCAATCCTGCAACTTTGGCTCAGGAGAAATGGGAAAAGTCATAGAAGCAATTTTTTAAATCGTTTTGTTACGGTTCCTCCTGCCTCCTCCCGAAACCGCTGCCTTCTCCTGCCTGCCTCTAAGCCTAAGTGCAAGTCAGGAAAAGGCTTTAAAAGGTTCCGTGGCTGGGAGCAGGAGGTTTTCCCTGATTTTCTTCAAATGTTCACGTTCACACCTGAAAAGACAAAAAGCATTTATACTCCTACCCCATTTCTCACAATAAAAAGAGCTTTTGCCCTTAACGTGGCTTCCCAGGTGCGAATCTCTAAACCTCTCCAATGTTCGCTGTGCGTCGGGCTCAGGTAGTGGAAAGGTGATTGGAAAAGTTTTACAAATAAGAAATTTATCCCATGTGTCTCCCACATTAAAAAAAAAAATCAAGGAAAACAAAGAAAAGCTGGGGGGGGTGTTCAGACACCACCCCAAATAATTCACTCTCAGGTGGGCACCAACCATCTTATCGTTTTGCATCAGCAAGCTTCAGCCCGAAGTGTATTTCATTATAAATAAGATATAAGCCTCCAAAAATCTAAGAAGGAAAGGGAAATTTTATTAGAAATCCTGAAAATCCTTAACTCCAAGGGGGCTCGCCGGCTCGGCTATAATTAAACACCTCACTGAATAGCTGTATAGGCTTTAATCAGGTTTGTGAGGAACTCAGGGTGAGTTTGCCTCAGTAAAAGGTTATGTTTGCTTCATTAAAATCTGGATTCTGGCTTTGTCCTTGATATGCTCTTGCTCCAGTTTCTTTCATCAGTTCAGTCTTCAGGAGAGTTACAGAACATCGCCCATGAAGGATGCCAGGAAGTAGGTGCTTAAAAAAAGTTACCAATTAAATATCCCTTCCGAGCTTTGCTCTCATTTTTGCACCTTAAGCGCAAAACCTGAATAAAATTCCCTCGCCGGTGATCTTCCAGGTGTCGAAGAAGCCAGAAAAATTGGGATGCTCTCCCTCCTTTCCTGGTAATCACATTACATGAATAATATAAAGCTACAGAAAGTGGCGTTTGCGGGGCAGCGATGGGGATACGGTTAAAAAACCGTCGTGCTGTCCTTTACACCATCCACGGATGCTACAGCACCGCTTCTGGCGGAGGAATCTCACTGGAAATATCACCATTTGCTGCTGATTTCCTCCTGACAGTCCCTCACAGAGACCTGTCAGTTAGCCAGCCCTCCATCCATTTAATGTGCTCGTTATTGATAGCTTACCACGATAAATGTTAATCAGAGTGTCAGCCCGCGCTGCACTAACTGCTTTAGAGGAGTCTATTACCTCAACACAGTCACTTTTATCAACCAAATGTGTTATCTCATCAAAGAATGAAATCACATTTCTTTGACAAGATCTATTTTCCATAAAACCATTTTGACTGGCATTAATTACACTCCTGTGCTTTATTTCTTTATCTATCACATCTGATGTCACCTTTTCCATTCTTTCACCTAGAAATTGTCAGGCAGCCCAACCGATGCTCACCCGGACCCTCCCTGCCTTCACCTGCCGCTCTGGTACCCCAACGTTCCCCATCTCCTGGGATGTTCATATAGAATCCCAGAATCATCTCAGTTGGAAAAGACCTTGAAGATGATCCTCCAGTCCAACCATGAACCTCACACTGACCATTCCCAACTCCACCAGATCCCTCAGCGCTGGGTCAACCCGACTCTTCAACCCCTCCAGGGATGGGGACTCCCCCCCTGCCCTGGGCAGCCCATTCCAACGCCCAACAACCCCTTCTGCAAAGAAATCCTTCCTAAGAGCCAGTCTGACCCTGCCCTGGCGCAGCTTGAGGCCATTCCCTCTTGTCCTGGCGCTGGTTCCTTGGCTCAAGAGACTCATCCCCCCCTTCTGCACCCTCCTTTCAGGCAGTTGTAGAGGGCCATGAGGTCTCCCCTCAGCCTCCTCTACAAGGGGCACCAGCAGGTAGTCACCAAACTAGCTCTTCTGACCAGGTCAAATACCCCAGCCTTGCAGATTTAGACACATTCATCCCCACTCGATGGTGTTTAATATCCTCCACAACTGTTAACAAGTTGGAAATTTCCCTGCCATCCTCATCCAAGGCAAGAAATCACGCCGGTTCTCTCAAAATGCAGCACGTTAAAGCAATTACTGGAAGGTCCTCATGTTCATCATCACATTAATAACCCCCTGGTCACCTTTGCTGGGTCTGGGATATCTTCCCAGGACACTTGCTTGAAATTCCTTAGTGTCTTTTGCCATCCCAGTGGGGTTTTTTCACACTGATGAAAACTTTCCTTATCCATCTCTACAACTAATATCTTCTCATTATTTCCAATTCCTTTTCATGTTTTGAATGGCACTTTTTTATTTCTAACTAAGACCTTTGCTTCACTAGCGTGTCCTTCCATGATTCTAGAGGCACAATTTGTCGATTCTGTAGATTCCTCTTAAAGAACAGCCAGGATTTATTTACTCTTTTTGTTTATGTTTTCTTCCCAGGGAAAGTCATTCATCACTTTCCCCTGCTTTGGGAAATCAGAATCTTTGAAGCATGGGGTGTATCCCTCACAGCGCTGCATGCCAGGATCCATATCAGGACCAGCAGTGGCTGGAGAATTTCCAGAATCAAACCACCTATTGCAAAATAAACGATCTAAAATCATTAATCGCAGGGCAAGCTGAAATCGCTACAAGATTATCTCTCACAGCTCTTTAAGCCTGATTTTGAATGGTTACAAAAATCCATTCTTGTATAGATCTAAATTTCAAATACAGCTTCAATCCTCCTCATTTTATCACAGTTTTCGCATTCACAGTGACTGGTGCTGGGGGATGTGCAAGGCCAACTACCGTGCATCGGATATGAGGTATCGAACGACGTTTCTGGGAATGGCATGTTCCCTCTAAAGCTTTACTTTATTTCTAGTGATTGTAATTAGGTCGTGACAACTTCCAGACTTGGGAAACAAATCCCAAAGAAGTGTCGCTTCACCTTCCTCCATCACAGTCCACAAAGCAGGACAGCTGGGAGGAGCGGGGCCTTTCACTGTTAGGGATGATCATCTATCACGATCAGAAAATCTCACAGTGTTTTATTTAGTGGCTTCAGGAGTCCACAACTGTCCTGTATTTTAAAAACCTGGTGCTGCTCTTTCCTTGACTCCACATCGCCTTCATGAACCCCCAAGCGATGCAGCCCAAGGGGCACCTACTTCTGGATCTGCTCAGACCCGAATAAGCTCTACAGCTGAGTTGTCTGAGTAAGACCTACAGCTGTTTCTTGCTCTGTGTACAAAGACTGACATAGTTTTCACATATATTGAAGTCTTTAAGGCTTCAACTACTAAAAACTGGAGTCAGCAAGACACTTCCACGGGCATATTACTGTATTTTTTTCAGCAGGGGTACATTTACACTTTCAGTTCTGAAGCTTTTTGTCCTGAGCACAGATTTAGGAAAAGAAAACCCTGGGCAAATGGATTTGTTGTACCATAACTGCTGCAGGGCAACAAGTTCTCGTGTCCCTAAATGACATTATCAGTGGGCATGCGGCACACAAAAGTGCTGGAGCACTGGTAATGATGGGAAAAGATGGACCGTACACATGAAAAGAAAGATGTCTTTTGATGTGTGCTATTCACTCACCAGATTGCTGGCAGCTTACACGAGCGGTTCACGGAGCGTGGCAAGGTGTTAGAGGAAAAGATCATTCAAATCCCCATGTGGAAATTTAGTGTTTTCATCTGGTTTTAAAATACATATTTGCTTGTCTTCAAGAGACTTAGCCCTGATAGTACCTATGTACTAATTTTACTCCACTGAGTCCTGCCCAGGGCATCCTGTGAGAATACTTTGGAAAAACAAGTTATCTGCTTGTGTCCATGCCTCAAAGTTAGACCCTTCATGAAGCACCCACATGCACCATCCATTGGTGTATTGAGCAGAGCCCTTTAAAATTTGCTTAAACCTTACTGACCACCCATGGCATTCAAGTACTGCTCTGAGACAGATATTTTAAAAACATTTAGACACCCAAAATGCATCTAGATGGATTTCTTATTGAGTTTATTGAAAATGCCTCCTTTGTGCCTATTGTTAATACTAAAAGCAATCACCTGGCTACAGGAATGCTGATAAACAGGGACAGAATTAAGCCCCAGCTTAAACACTTTGCTAGAATGAATTCAGCATATAACGAGTAGCTTACGCATGCAGGAATTTTTCAGTGCCACGTATCCACACCAGTTAAAGCAAGAGGATTTAAGGACCAGGCTAAGACATGAGCTGGGAGCCCTATGTTAGCTCTAGAGACAGGACATTTTTAACTACAGGCAGGAAAGGTGTCAACCCTTAAAAAATATTTTGCAAGATCTGCAATCTGACCATCCCTAATAGAGCTCATCTACCCTATCCACGCTAAAAGAAAAGGCAATTGGCTGTGGACAGTTTAATACAACCATAATAAAGTGTTTGAAGGAGACCTCTCACGGAGTGAGTTACTTTATTAAAAAGAGCATCTTCGTCACTGTCATTGGTTCAAGGGCAGCCCGATGTATGCCACGTCAGGGACAAGGTACAAGCACTGCAGCTTGCACAATTTATAGCCCGTGCTACAAATTAAAATCCAATAAAGCTTTTATAAAGGCTGCTTGAGGAGTATCAAGTTCTTTCCACAGTGCTCATATTTTAGGTGATAGATTTGTATAATGACTTTACAGTCGATAAAAAAATGTGTAATTCTCTAAACTTCTGTCCATATTGGTTGTATAATAGTTACATAAATCTATTGTCTGAAGGTGTAGGCAGTATGGAAGGAATACGGGGTATATCAAATGTATGTGCAGGTGCAGGCCAGCTGATGTAGCTGAAGTTCAGCCTCTTTGTTCACTTCACTTTGCTCTTTTGAGCGGCAAAACGAGCTCACAGCTTCAGGGCTGTCCCTGCCACGGCAGCAACGTGACTTCACGCACAACGAATGCTCTCTGCAAAGCCTACATTGCAACTCGGGGCAGTCTCCGGGGGACGAATCCTGCTGCTCACCCATAAGTGACCGGCTTATTTTTCTCAGAATCACAGAATCATCTCAGTTGGAAAAGACCTTGAAGATCCTCCAGTCCAACCATGAACCTCACACTGACCATTCTCAACTCCACCAGATCCCTCAGCGCTGGGTCAACCCGACTCTTCAAGCCCTCCAGGGATGGGGACTCCCCCCCTGCCCTGGGCAGCCCATTCCAACGCCCAACAACCCCTTCTGCAAAGAAATCCTTCCTAAGAGCCAGTCTGACCCTGCCCTGGTGCAGCTTGAGGACATTCCCTCTTGTTCTGGCGCTGGTTCCTTGGCTCAAGAGACTCATCCCCCCTCTCTGCACCCTCCTTTCAGGGAGTTGTAGAGGGCCATGAGGTCTCCCCTCAGCCTCCTCTTCTCCACACTAAACCCCCCCAGTTCCCTCAGCCGCTCCCCATCACACCTGTGCTCCAGACCCTGCACCAGCTCCGTTGCCCTTCTCTGGACACGCTCGAGTCATTCAATGGCCTTTTTGGAGTGAGGGGCCCAAAACTGAACCCACTCATCGAGGGGCGGCCTCACCAGTGCCGAGTCCAGGGGTGAGATCCCTTCCCTGTCCCTGCTGGCCACGCTATTGCTGATATAAGCCAGGATGCCATTGGCCTTCTTGGCCACCTGGGCACACTGCTGGCTCATGTTCAGCTGGCTGTCAATCAACCCCCCCAGGTCCCTCTCTGACTGGCAGCTCTCCAGCCACTCCTCCCCAAGCCTGTAGCGCTGCTGGGGGTTGTTGTGGCCCAAGGGCAGCACCCGGCATTTGGCCTTAGTGAAACTCCCCCAGTTGCCCTCAGCCCATCACTCCAGCCTGTCCAGGTCTCTCTGCAGAGCCTCCCTACCCTCGAGCAGATCAACACTCCCACCCAACTTGGTGTCATCTGCAAACTGACTGAGGGTGCACTCGATCCCCTCGTCTAGATCATCAATAAAGATGTTAAACAGGAGTGGCTCCAAAACCAAGCCCTGGGGGACACCACTCGTGACCGGCCGCCAACTGGATTTAACTCCAACCACCACAACTCTTTGGGCCCAGCCATCCAGCCAGGTTTTTTTTGGATCACAGATTAGCAGTGTCTGCTTTCCAGCACTATCCTGCTCAATTCCAGTTCTTTAAAGGCATTTATAACCCCCAGGAGGACCATATTTCTAACATCTGCAGGTAAAGTAAAGTGAAGTCCCAGTTTCCTTAGAGTTCTCCAGAACGATGTCTCACCAAAAATTGTTGGGAGTCATTTATTCAACTGGACTGTCATATCGGGTTGGGGAGGTAAATCCTAGACCTGGACCTATTTAATCCCATCCCAAGCCCTCCCTGACACCAGAAGTGGACCTCCTCCCAGGAGAGAAGAGGGACTCACAAGGTCCACACACACCTGAATCTCTTACTCCAGACTTACCCTTTTTTCGCTGCGTTGGTGAAACAAAGAGAAGCCACAGAGTGAGGTAGAAATATTAAAGCAAGAAGGATTATGTGCTTAAGTGTAAACTGAGATGGAAGATTAAGTCTGAAGAAAGAATTACTTATGTGGGGGCCTGTTGGGACCTGCTCCTCACAGCTCACTTCGCACCAGCTAAGCGATTTTAACCCTCTGCCTTCCCCAATTGCTTCACTCTTACCCCCATCACGGCTGAAGGAATTTACTTTAATAAAGAACATCATTAAAAGCTGAGCTGCATTTCTGTTGACCTGAGAGGGAAGATTCAGGCTTCTCACCTTTTCTTTCATAATTTAAATAATATGTGCACTCCCCATTGCAGGGACTTGAGAAGGGCCGATGTGAGCACGGGGGTGGGTCTGGGGTGAGAGCGGCTCGGCAGGACCCCAAATATCAGGAGTCACAGTCAAAGCTCTGCTGCACACCAGGCTCATCCCCATGCTGTCCCCAGCCATTCCCAGCTGTCCCCCTCTCCTGGGGACCCAAAGCACATGGATAGAGTGCCCAGGACATCACGGTCATCAATCTTTTGTTGAGTTGCAGTTCCCTCACTGATTTTTCTAATATTGTCCAGTATCCCCAGACTCCAGGAGGTGAAGCTACAGAAAAGAGCCAGATCACAGCAGATTCATAACAAAATCATAAGAATCAGGAACTCTACAACAAGTACAAGTTTTTACACTTTTGTGACTCAAAGGGAAAACCAGAAAATGTGACACAAAAACTCCCAAACCAGAAATAACACAAAAATACTTAATGAAAAATGTCAAGTTATTCTGGAATGTGACTCATGAATTTTGATGCTGATTTTGAATGCTGAATGTGTACATTGTGACCTTTCTTTGATTATTAAAGTTATTCTAGTACACCTTGAAAAGCTGCACTAATTCAAGGCAGTCCATCAGGGTTTACCTGGGCTGTCCTGGACAGCATGGTGAACCCACAACCGCAGGAAAAGGAAGGAGAGCAGTTATTTCAGAGAGGCCTAGTTCTTGGGAACTGATGTATATTTGTATATTTGCAGCTGGCATATCTTTGCTCCAAGAAATCCCAGTTTTGGGGTCAGACCAAGCAAGTGAGGACTGTCTGGCTCCAGCTCATCAACCCTACAAGCTGCACATCAGCACAGATCTCCATTTTAAGATGACTCCCAATGGATGGTTGAAGATAACTCCCAGCGGATGTCCCAGGGGATATCTGTCATAAATTGTTCATAAACGAGAAACTGTTTGTCAAGAGGATGTCTCAATTCAGAATCACAGAATCACAGAATCATCTAGGTTGGAAAAGACCTTGAAGATCATCCAGTCCAACCATTAACCTAACACTGACAGTTCCCAACTACACCATATTCCTAAGCGCTATGTTGACCCTACTCTTAAACACCTCCAGGGATGGGGACTCCACCACCTCCCTGGGCAGCCCATTCTAATGCCCATTCCAACCCCCATTCCAACTCGAGTGGGGGAGAAGCGGAGCGAGCTCTGCAGAGGTGGAGCAGTGAGCCATTTCTCTCCCTCTCCTTCCTGTTGCTGCCCAGAGACAGAACTTGACTAATTGTGCAGGTACAAGCCAGAGAAAATGAGAACCTTCTGGGACAAGCTACTGCGCATGAGTAAGAAAGACTATATAAAGGCAACGCCCCACGTGTGTCTTTGTCAAACCACCACCTACGGACCAAGCTGGCTGCTCTGCGACAACACGGGATCCAAGGGTGGTGATTCCCCTTTTCCTATACCCTCCTTCTCTCTTTTCTCTTCCCTCTTTCTGCTTGCTCTCTTTCTTACATATATTCATGTGTATAAGTTTTGTAGGAACTGAATTGCTACCGGTTGATTGTTGACGGGTTATTAGGAAAACAGTCCCATCGCCAAAGTGCCTTTATTGGTTCCCTGGACAGTTATCAGTTGATTGTTACCAAATTGTCTCCATTCACTCACTGAAGTGGTCAGTTAATAAAGTCACCAGCACAATTGTTCCTCAGAGTTATTGTGGTGACCCAGCCGCCCTGCGGCTCTGCCGAGCAGAGACCGGCTCTTCCAATGGGGAATTCAAAAGATTCACCCACCTCGTGTGGGACAAGACAATATCCCAGATAACTCCCTAACCAAAAATGGACCATAAAGAAGAAGCATGGGTCCACAGAGAGAAACCCGTGAGATGGGGCCACCTTGGGTCTTTTACACCACAGGAAAGCACCAGCAAAGACTCAGAAGATCCTACAGAATTTGCTTCAGCCACATTTTCATCCCTCCTTTGTTTGCTTTCTATGAGCACTTTTTAGGAAGTGGATTTGTTGTTGAGCATATTTACAACAGGTAATTTTAAGAGGCAATTATAAGACACAAGTCGCTGAGAATTATATGTTCAGACTAGGATCCACAACTACTTGCTGTGAAGAGCTGACTCCGAACTCCAGGTGAACCCATTCAGAAACCAGATGTGATATTGTGCAACATGGCTGCCTGCTAAGGTTAATTAACATGTCTTAAGTGCCCATAACATAGAATAGCTATAAAATAGCTATATGGGGAAGGTTTTTCATTGAAGTTATTTGGTGCTTAAAATTTCAGGTAAATAATAATTATAATTAGTTGGCTCAAAGGTTTGCAAGGCAAGAAAAATGAAGCCAAATTAACTGACTCGGTTATTCACTGTAAAATATTTGCTCCATGCTGCTATGCTATCATACTAGCAAATGCATTTAATAAAACTGTGGCACCTTGAAATACCTTTTTGCATGCGCACCTTTTTTTTAAAAAAAAAAAGTGGAAATCTTTGCAGAGTGAAAGAGAATACTTGATTTCCCCTGCAGAGGACTAACAGAAATGAGCTCGTCAGGCACATTGCACAGCAAAGCTCCAGAGCGGCGAGAGGCACCGGAGTTACAAAACCTGAAACTGGGAAAAGCTTTTCAAAAGGTTGTTTGAGGGCAAAGCCACCCGCGTAGGTACCTGTGCTGGCGCCGTAGGCTGTATTGCTATTTGTATTAATTAACTAAATTAAACACATCTCCCTGTCCCTCGCAGTAAATAGACGTTACTGCTATCGCGCTGAGGCTCCGAGCGGTTGAGGGAGCTGCAGGTTTGGTCTGGCAGCAGGTGGGTATTGACAAATATTGTACCTCCAGTCAGTAAAACGTCTCGGGGATTATTTGGCAGCATTTATTGTAAAGGGAAAATCCCATCCCACACGGGGGAGCCCAAGCCATGAGCTCCCGCCGAGTCTGCAGCGATGGGCAAAACACAGCACACCACGATGTTTTACCTTCTCCTCTGCACGCCAAGTAACCCTCCTGCAGCATCGCAGGCAGAAGGATCAAGGTAAACCCTGTCCTTAAACGGGACACGTGGGATTTTCAGGGGGAAAAAGAGGTAAGCAGATTTGTCGGGTGTATTTAGGGTGACCCTGAGCAGCGCTGAGCCCTACTGCCCCAGGGTAAAAGTGGTGTCAGAGCAGATCCATAAAAGATAATTACTGCCACGTACCCAAAAATGTCTATTCCCAAATGTGGTGGTAGCACGAGCTCAGCTTCATGCCTGTAGCCACGCTCAAGCTGACACATGACTGAAGCTCTATACACATACTATATGTATTTTACCTGTGTCGGTGGTCTCACCAACTAGGCAAGCAGCCTAATCCCTTTTTCTGATTAAAGAAAGAAGAAAGAAGCAGTGAATTTATCTTTTTGATGATTTTTACCCTAAACTGAGCGTTGCTAGCTACAGCTAAAAAGGACTTGGTGCACCACAGATGTTTTCACTTCAGTCCTGAAATGTCCTGTTTTGTTTTAGGTAATGAGAGAGCAGGGTTGGAAGAGAGAGACATTAACTCTGAATAAGTCTAAAATATCTCCTCCCTCCCATCTCTTGGCCCATTCTCCTTGCATTTGTGATTTTTTAAACACCTCAGCATCCCTTGGATATTTTCTCTTGCAAAACAAGGAGTGGGTTTCGCATCCGTGGGTAGGGAGAGCCTTAAACAGCCCTTTGCAGAGCTCTTTCAGCCAGTCTAGAGGAGGAAAAGCTCCTCCCTGCAAATGCTCTTTGCATTTCTTTCCCCACCAGAAATACCTCCTCTCTGCCTGGGATGTGCTGAAGTGTGATATTGTGCAAGTTCCTTTCTGAGAAAGACAAAAACAAACACAGACAGAGGATGAAAGCCATAAGAGGTAGTTTGGAAATACGATAAAGGACAGCATTTTCTTTTTCTTCATTGACAGCCCCAAGTATTTTCAGTTTTGCTTTCATTTTCTACCTGCAGACAGTATTCTGGGATGGAGATCAGCGTCCCACCACCCACACCGCTCTAAACAAAAGCTTAAATAACCTTAAAAGGGGAAATGGAGTCAGATGGGTAATAACACTTGGTTACTGAGGAGTTCCCTGGCACACAGCTTGTTTTCCTGGAGACCTGAGGAGTCTGTCCTGTGATATATGGTCCCATGTTAGGATATAACAACCAGAAGTTGATGGGAGACCTATCACTGGTGGACCACAAGATGGTTCACTGTATGACGGGCCTCTGCGTGGTGGGGCTGAGCTGGCTCTCCCCAAAGCAGAGCTGCTGCATCCACCCATTAACCTCAAGACTGAGACTAAACTCTAAAACATCCCCTCCTCCCTTGGACTCAGGTAGCAAAACCCCTGAATTATGTAGTTTCAACCTGTTTGTACCCCCCGGCCAGGGTTCGTGGCCACAGAAAGTTATGCTAGAAACGTGAAATGAAAATGAAACTTTCACCTAACATTTTCTCTTCCCCTTCCCACCCTACACACTCAGGGAGGGTTAATCTGCCAGTAGAAGGTGTCCGTGAGTGTAAGAAAACATTCCTCACCCAGTGGTTTTATCGGAGGAGTGATGCCCATACAATAGCCGCTTGGATGTTTCCTGCTTTTTTTCAATACCATCAGGGAGAAAAATGAAATAACACAGAGATCCTTTGTGTGCAGGTCCGAGCACTGAGCCCACTCCACCTCCCCCCAGGAAAACCAGCCTCCAGGTGCTCTACAGCTCAAAAAAGCCTTTATCTTCTTATACCTTATCTTCTGCTCTGCAATACGGGCTCATGCTGGAAACTATTTGGCCCACTTGAACTGCAACAGGACTTTTTGTCCCTAAGAACATATTATTCAGAAGACATCCACTGGTTTTCTTTACTTTTAGCATGATAAAGATGAACTTCTTGAAAGTACATCTCCTGAAAAAAAAAAAAATTATATGGGAAGACTACTTAATTATTACATATATCTTTGGCATACTTGATGAGAAGCACTTTAGTGTGTAGGTGTAGCTTTAGCAGAGAAAACAGGATTAAATTTATACAGAGTGGTAAAGTTATTCTATGCAATTACAGCCTGCCTTTGAGACCCTTCCCCAGAGAGAGCTTGGAGCAGAACTGAGTACGGCCTTACCCATGACACCAGTGCTCTCTCTTCTTCCAAAAATAGTGTTCTCCACGTGTAATGCCTTTTTGAAGCTTTAAAAGGGTTATTATCAGTGGTAACTCCAAGTCCATATGTCAGCAATAATGCCCAGACCATCCCGTAGCTGTTGATAGGCATTGGGCTGAGTTGGGTTCCAGCAACACCCAGCTGGAAATTTGGGGTTACTATGGGGTTACTATGACCTTTTCTTCAGCTACATGACGTGATTCATCTCAAAATACTCCAGAGCACTGGAGCTATTCATTACTCATCTTTGCTTGGAGGGTATCTGAGCACTGCAGAAATGCTGCAGTGCCCAAGCCTTGATTCCCAAAGCTCAGCCAACTGAAACAGTTCTCTGCTTGGCTTGGGCACTTTCACCCACCCAGCAAAACCCTTCCAAAGGGGACACAAAGCATTGCTATAACCTTTTCCCAGGAGGTGGGACTGTGTTTGCGTACCCAAGAGACAAGCCCATTGCTCAAAGAACTGGAGCACCTCGGTTGTGAGGACAGGCTGAGAGAGTTGGGGGTGTTCAGCTGGAGAAGAGAAGGCTCCAGGGAGACCTTAGAGTGGCCTTTCAATAAAGGGGGCTTAGAAGAAAGATGGGGACAGACTTTTTAGTAGGGCCTGTAGCCATAGAACAAGGGGTAATGGCTTTAAACTAAAAGAGGGGAGATTCAGTCTAGATAGAATGAAGAAATTCTTTACTGCGAGTGTGGTGAGGCCCTGGCACAGGTTGCCCAGAGAGGTGGTAGATGCCCCATCCCTGGAAACATTCCAGGCCAGGTTGGACGGGGCTCTGAGCAACCTGATCTAGTGGAAGATGTCCCTGCTCATGGCAGGGGGGGTGGACTAGATGGCCTTTAAAGGTCCCTTCCAAGCCTAACCAGTCTGTGATGCTGTGATTCTATGATATTCCGTTAGCCGAGAGCAACAAAGCTGGTGCAGGGTCTGGAGCACAGGTGTGATGGGGAGCGGCTGAAGGAACTGGGGGGGTTTAGTGTGGAGAAGAGGAGGCTGAGGGGAGACCTCATGGCCCTCTACAACTCCCTGAAAGGAGGGTGCAGAGAGGGGGGATGAGTCTCTTGAACCAAGGAACAAGCACCAGGACAAGAGGGAATGGCCTCAAGCTGCGCCAGGGCAGGGTCAGACTGGCTCTTAGGAAGGATTTCTTTGCAGAAGGGGTTGTTGGGCGTTGGAATGGGCTGCCCAGGGCAGGGGGGGAGTCCCCATCCCTGGAGGGGTTGAAGAGTCAGGTTGACCCAGTGCTGAGGGATCTGGTGGAGTTGAGAACGGTCAGATGAGGTTAATGTTGGACAGGAGGATCTTCAAGGGCTTTTCCCACCTCGATGATTCTGTGATTACGTGAAATCATCACCCCATGTGAAAACCCTTCCAGGAGCAGACGAGCCCTCCAGTGACAAAAGGGCAGCATTTGCCCCTGTGTTTTTTGCAGAAAACAGGAGCAGATCTGAGCAGCAGATGGGGAGGCACAAGGCAACAGATGCCTGCGAGGAGCATCACAAGCAGCGCGCAGCGGCCGCCCGATTATTGTTGAGCTGTCGCAGGCGGCGCAGGGGACGAGGGGACAAAGCTGGCGTCTGTGCCAGGGAATGAAGCAGTGCCAGGGGACACAAGGCACCGCAACGGGACGCTCTGTGCTGTTAAACTCCTCCAGAGGAGTCTGCTCTGAGCGCTGGGGGGATCGACACCACCCCGCTGTGGGCACCAGACCTGCCCCATGCCTCCACCCGCACCAGGAGATGCTGCAGGGATCGGTTCAACCTACAGACAGACTCTCCAAAGCAAACGGCTCGCATCAAAACCCTGTGAGATTTTTAAAACAGCCACTTAGACCTTGAAAACTGCAGAAAATGATCAAATCCACAAATTAGCACCCAGCCTCTCAGGATCCCTGAGATGAAACACAGCGTGCACCTAGTTTTTGTTGGCTTGAATATTTTTTGCTAGCATGTGTTTGTGACAACTGTATGACAGGCAAGGTGTTTCCCACCACATCAGGAACAGAAATCCTGCGGGAAACGGCTGCTTTGTGCGCATCGTACACTTGAATCCTGAAAGCCATTGTCAGAACTGTTTCAAAAAATCATGTGAAATGGTTGCATGAAAGCTTCTCAGTCTCTTCAAAACGAGGATTTTTCATCCCCAAGTCACCCCTGTTTCCCAAAGCAGAGAAGCATCTTCCCAGGATGCATCAGCAGGACTCTCCACCCTTCGGATCTTTGAGCACCTTTGGGGAAGGATGGCAAGACCAGGACATCACTTTGGGGAGGGCAGCTGAAAGGCTGATTTTCCAGGCACTGGGATTTCAGTAAAAGCACGGAGATAGATTTAATAATAACAACAAGAAGGGCGGCTAAAGGGGAGATGCTCTGATTGGGGCTGCAGGAACTTGCAGGTTAGTTTGGCTGGAAGAGCACCCAGCCACAACAGCGCAGCTCAGGGATGGCTAAAACCAGGCTTAATCCTAAATCAAACTGAACTGAGAGCTGCAGCCATGGGGGAAAAAAAAAAAAAAAAGGATATATTTTTACAAATAATTTCATGTTTAGTTTTTATCTGAAGATGATACTTGAATTCTGAAGGACATGCACTTTATTGCAAATAAGGTTTCTAAAAGGCTCAGCTATGCAAAGAAGAAACACACTGAGGGTGCATACAAAGTGCAGTACGAAGAAGTATTGCACTTAGGGTTGAATGAAATGTTTCAGTTAACCAAAACAGAATTTTAAAAACTATTTTTGATCAAGATGCTGAGTCAAAAGAAGATCCACAATTATGGCAAATGCCAAATGTGTACAAAAAGAAAAGGCAGTGGGAGACACTCCACCTCCTTCCTCCCATTAGCATCTTACCAAATCTGCCCACTGAGAAACCCGACAACACAGCACGTATGAGGCTGCAAAACCCACTCACTTCAGCAGGTCAAGAGGGAAGAGAAATGAAGAAGCGAATAACCTAGGTCATGTTTTTCAGAGCAATGGGGAAACAAAACTGAAGGGAGAGGCAAAACTACGAGGCGCAAGAAGGAAGGGAGAGAGAAATTCCTTCATTACAACTGGCTACTTGGACAAAGTGACAGGTCCTCAAAAGGGAATTTGCAGACTCAGAAGGCAAGTTTTTCCGTACACAAAGGAAAATACTTGGAAAAAGACTAATAAGGCGGGCCTTATATATTATAAAAAAGAAGGTATTGCATGAAAAGCATTTGGGGGATCCTGTTTCACTTATTTTACAGCAACTGAGTGGTCTCCATTGAGTCCAGCAGCCCAAAAGGAGGCCAACGTTGAGTCAAAAGGTTGAGTTGAGGTTTTTCCTTCCAGGGGACATCGGAGGGGATGCCGGGAGGAGACTGGGCTAAGTCAGACCCCGCAGCCTCAGGTAGGGACAGGATGCTCCTCTTTGGGGACCATCACAGGGACCCCAGCCCTGAGCCATCTGCCCGGACCTCCTGGTTCCTCCTTGGTGGTAATTATCTTTTTTAGCAATTGAAATCTCCCAGCGTGGCAGAGTAACGATGTGCTCGTCGGTCACGGAGCAGTCATTGTGTCGGCTTGCCAGACCAGCACATTTCAAAGTCATACATCTTTCCCCAAAATAGGTGAATAAATTGTCAAGCCATTAAAAACACAGCAGTCAAAAGCTCAGCCAGGCCCATGTGTTGTCAAGCACCGGGGTCAACAATGCTGCGCTAACGCAAGGGAAAAAATGCCCTCATTAGAAAGAAAAATACATCTCACCATCACCCCGAGGACAGCAAAATGGAGGAAAAAAAAAACCCAAACAACCTGCAGAGGTAAACACAGAAAGTTAAAAGGAGAAATAGAAGTGATGGGATACAGCCTGTGGTGCAGGGAAGGGAGCACAGAGCAGGACTTGGGAGCTGAGCTGTAAACCCCGCTCAGCCACCGAGGTGCCTTAGGAAATCAGTTAACCCCTGTGATCCTGTTCTCTGAAAATGGGGATAATCGTTCTTACCCACCTACATCCCTTGCAGGGGTGTGGTGGGATTAGTTAGCAGCAGATATAGAAAATGCAAATTACTAAACCAGCTAACGAACCGCACACATTTCCACTCCGGCGCTGGCTCCTGGGTGGGATGAAACAAGCTCTCCTTTTGCCACTGGTGTTTTATCTTTCTTTCGTGGATGCCCAGAGGAGCCCGGCTGCTCGTGGCCATCAGAAAGCAAAGCCTCAACCCCTGCCTGGCTCATGAGGGTCAGCCCTTATCCAGGCAGCAATTCCCAACACAGCTGAGAAACCATATCCTGCGCTGATGCTCACATTACTCAGAGGTCCCAGTCACAGAAAAACCAGAAAAAAAACTTATTCCATTCCTCCAGAATCACAGAATCATCTAGATTGGAAAAGAAGGGTCTGGAGCACATGTCTTATGAGGAGCAGCTGAGGGAACTGGGGGGGTTTAGTCTGGAGAAGAGGAGACTGAGGGGAGACCTCATCGCCCTCTACAACTCCCCGGAAGGAGGGTGCAGAGAGGGGGTGATGAGACTCTTGACCCAAGGAACAAGCTCCAGGATGAGAGGGAATGGCCTCAAGCTGTGCCAGGGAAGGGTTCAAGGTCTCAGAATCACAGAATTACAGAATCATCTCGGTTGGAAAAGACCTTGAAGATCATCTAGCAACCATTAACCTCACACTGACCGTTCTCAACTCCACCAGATCCCTCAGTGCTGGGTCAATCCGACTCTTCAACCCCTCCAGGGATGGGGACTCCCCCCCTGCCCTGGGCAGCCCATTCCAACACCCAACAACTCCTTCTGCAAAGAAATACTTCCTAAGAGCCAGTCTACATCACATTGTCCATTGCAAAACCACCACCGCGTCTCTCTTCCACCTCCTCCAGAGTTACACAGGACACATACCCCCCAAGATGCTCCCTGGAGGACCCCATTTCTCTGCTCCTCCTCACTGTTCTCTTCTGGACCAGTGCTCAGCTCAGCTGGGGCTTTGCCAGCACTGAGACGAGCAGGATTGTCCCTGAGTTGTTACGGATATTTGCAATATCCCCATTTCAGCAGCCCAGGGTGATGGTCACCTCCAGCACAAAGGTTTGGCTGGGGACTACGACACCCCCAAGCTTCCACCACTCCTGTTATGTCCCATCTCACACTGGATCGCTGATCCATGTGCGTTGTATTTACCTTCATGAATAGCATCACATCATTTTTGAGAGCATTTCTCCAATTTACCAAGAGCCTTTCAAATTCTAGCCCTGTCCTGCAAAGCCCTTTTGGGCTTTTCCCAGTCTGGGATGATCTTCAAATTTGATAAGCACATTCCTGCACCACCAATATCACCTCCAAAAGCCAGAGATGAGTGCCCACCCCAGGACAGCCCTCGGTAACCCCCAAAAATACTCAAGGCTGTTTCCATTTCAACTGGGAGCCACTGGTGACTACTGTCCAATAGCAATTTCCTACCCAGCCCTTCCCTACCTTAAAAGACTTTCTTCTGGACCACGCTACCTTATTTACCTCACCAAACTGCTGGCTGACACATTATTAAATGCCTTATTACAGTTGTAGGAGACAAAAGCCAGATGCACACTCAACCACAGCAGCCTCCACCATCGCGTTAACACTTGCCAGTGGAGTAGAGACCTTAGAAATAAATCAGTTATCGCAAATGAACTATCGTTTCCCAGCGGTTTGCTTACTTGGAGCTCAGGCAAGTCGCTGAGCCAAAAGGTCAGTGGGGACCCAGGGGAAAAGAAAGAGTTTATCATCAGCCAGAGCAGGATTCAGTTCCCTTGACTCAAAGGTATCTGCAGCGTAGATGTCTCCATCAGAGCTAATCACCCCTCAATTCCTTTAGTCAGCGAAGAGAAACAGGCGCTTTTAGGGAGTGATTCATTGAATCTATTTTAAATGTCTTCTGCGGGATGAGATAAATCGCACCTAGAAATCTCAGTTTCTCTCATTCGGTCAGACGGATCCTACCACTAGTGTCAAGACGACCCATTTCATGGGCTTTAAATTAATAAGGAAAGCACCTTGGAAGGGGTAACAGCTATAGTTGTTTACTTTGAAGTCAAATCCAGCCCTTCATTTCTATAATTAAATGAGAAAACAAAAAAAGAATAGTAATAATATAAAATATAAATAATGTATACACATATGCCCTGTGAGCATCCCACTCACTTCCCGGAGCTCGGGCGCCGTCACCGCCCTCTCTGTTTTCCTTCACTCCATTCCTCTTTGTCTGCAACTAGAAAAATTATTATTTTCTGTCCCAGATGTGAGATTTAACATTTGTTACCAGCACTTAGTACATGCTTGAATTATTGTGCTGGCTGCTAACAGAAAAAGATTTAGTAGGATAAATATGGTGAAGAAATGAAAAAAATTGCTGAAGGTGATGAGGGGACGGCAAGAAAACTGCCAGAGAGTGGCTCTCCTTTCCATCCCGATGATTTATCTTTTTCATTTTAGCACTCAGTGAGAATTTTGGTATTAGCACTGGAAACAACCTCTTAACAAAAACTGGAAAGGAAAGAAGCATTTCATACCCCAAATGTCCCTATTATTGGGATGTGGAGAAAAGAATCATTAATATTGCCGGGGGCATTGCGTTGGGGTTGTTAATCGGGCTCGTGGGGTAAGACCAGGGCAGCTCCCATGGGACCACGGGGCCCTATTATGTCTCCCCACATCCAAAGAGAAGCTCTGAGAAAGGCATCAAGCAGGGACCCAGAGTCCTTCAGCCAGGCACATCCCAACATGACACCTTGATTTTAGAAGTAGCATCTAGTCTGGGGGAATTTCTCTTTTCTCTTTCATTTTAAGCATCAGATAAGGATAAAGCAAGAGCTTCAACAAGATCTAGTTGCCCCATGAGCACGCCTTGCAACGCGGATGCTGCCAGATGACAGTGCAACCACCAACCCTGTGCCTGCAAACATCAAATCCCAAATATTTCAAAGGCCAGAAAATACTATCTTTGCAAAGCTCCAAGTTTCAGAAGGGGAAAAACAAAAACAAAAAGCAAAAAGTTGATGAAAGTGGTTGTGAAATCACTGACATTTGCCATCGTCCTAGGACACTTTCCATAGACTGGCACCGAGATGATTTAAACCACACAAAGCCAAGGATGTTGCTGCTGGAGAACTGGTTTAAGAACCTCCCCAGAGATCTAAAATCCAACTGTAAGTCCACAGTCACACTCCGTTATTTTCAGGAGGGGTGTCTGGCAGCCAGCACGCCCCGGCAGAGGCTGGGGTTCATGTTGTTAACCCTGTGTGGGGGCAACGCTCTTGGGAAAATCTCCTTCGTGGGTGCCACGGCCAATCCTCAGCTCTGTTGTCCCCTCAACGGAGGTTAAACCTGTCTTAAGTTGAGGTAACCAATACAGGGAGGCAAACTCCCCCTTCCCCACACTTCCTTTGAAGATGGGGAAGAAAAAGGAGGGAGGCAGAGATGTAGGGGAGCTGGCTCAATTGCAGGCACTGACCCAGCAACTGATCTGAGACACAAACCAAAGCCTCTACGCCATCAACCTGAGGAAGTGCCAGGATGACCGTGGATGGACATAACGCTGTGAGTGAGGGCTGTGATGGTGGTCGTGCATGGCTGTGCAAGGTTTGCATGGGACCCGCAGGTTTCTTCTCATCCCAGGGACGCCAGCGTGGCACCAGGGCAACCTCTGAACCATAAGGAGAGCAGCGAAGAATAAAAAGCCATTTTTAACACAGCTAAGCAGCTCCTGAGTGTGACAGAGGAACAGCTACACGGAGCCAGCTCGCCCTCGAAGGGAAGGCTGCAATCAGTAACACTGTTAAAAATAAAAACCTCTCTTGCTGACGCTGCAGTTACAGCTCGAAACAATCAAATCCTACACAAAGGCTTCATCTACTGAAGAATCACAAAATAGCACACAGTCCTGCCTCCGGTTTCCTCAAATAACAAGCAGCTCGATAGCCAGGGATGCAGGAAGGAGTTTATCCAGAGAGACCCTTCCCAATTAATTTTTGGAAGATCAGTGATGCTTCATGGCTAAATCAAGCCCTGGCACGGGGTCAGCAGGAGCTGAGGGGGGGCAGCCCCTTCCCCGTGAGCATCACTCATTTCTCCTTGAAGCATCACCAACCCTCCCTTCCCCTGGAGAACCTCCCAACCTGCTTTTATATTTTTAATTAAATTGGGATGATGGTCTGGTAGGGCCACCACCACCTTCAGTGTCACCCCATCACCAGCCTCAAAGCCATGTCCAGCAGCTGAATGCCACCAGCAAATGCAGCTCCAGAGACGGTGCAACAGATTTGATAAATGAAACCCTGCTGTGAAAAAAATGTCAGGTTTATTAATTCAGCTCCAGCACAAGGCAAGGCTGCTTGCAACAGCAGCGGGAGCAGTCAGGTCATCCCTGCCTACTGTACTGGCATCTACATTCAAACTGGGCACCTCAACTTGCTCCACTGCCGGTGAGAAAAAAACAGGCGCTTCTAGGAAATGAGTTTTTAGGTTTTCTCATCCCAGTGTAGACACCTGGGATCAGTCAGACAAGTCACCTGCTGTAAGCCAGAGCAGCTCCGGGGCAAACATCCAACAGCTGCCAAGGGCTGAGGAAGAGAAACCTGGCACTTTGAGGTCTTGGAAGGACTGAAAAACCAGGGAACTGCCAGATTGGTGAGATTAAAGTCAGCAATTACCATCCAGGGAAATAAACCATCAGCCTCCTCAGCTGATCTGAATGCTGTCTGGGATGAGAGGCTGTCCCATAAGTCCTCAGCTAGCAGGTAAAACTGGGGAAGGGAGCAGAAGTACTGTGAAAATCAGGGGGAAGGGTAATGGTGACACATGCCTTTGCAGTCTCACACTTGCATTTTATTTATATACACTCATCTAGCTAAGCAAATGCCTGTGAAAACCCACTAAATCCATTTTAAAACACTTTCTGAAAGCAAACTGTGCTGCGAGGCTCAGCAGAGAGTTTGTCCCCTCTCTCCAGGGGACTCCCTGCTCACCGGAGGTTGCACACCTTCTTCTGATGACCATCATGGCCTACGTAAACGACCTAAGACTGGCTTTAAAGTGTTGTCCCAGCACTAAAGGGGCAGATCCAAGACCCCACAAGGTTGGTGTTCAAACCCAGATTTCTAAACCTCTGTTTTGGAAGAGCCCAGACCAAGCTTGGGCTCGGCCCACCACAGAAATGGGACTTTGTTGTTTCTCCTACTGATGTAAGAGAAGCCAGAGCAGGTAATACCTTGATATTAACTTTGGTAGTGAGAATGAGAAAAAGAAAAAAGAAGAAAAACAGGCCTAGAAATTTCAGGGAGGTTTCTTGAGCCAAAATTCATGCTGAGCATCATAGATTGAACTGTTCCTACACACAACCGTCTGCAGGAGAGTTAAAAACAGTTTCAAAGAAGGTGAAGACCCTCAGCGCAGACATCACATTTACAATCTTCTACATTATACCTCTTTTTTACAGCCGTAATTTGGAAAGGGTGAAGACATGATCTCTGTTTTCAAGCGGACAGATGACAGGGTGCCTACCCAAAACTTAAAGCCTGCTAATTGGTAGTAGGTTGTTTTGGGAGGATGAAGCCTCGCTCCTGTCCTGAGGATGTAATTACAAAAGGAAGATTGATGTTTCATACTCAGATCCGCAGAGGCCACTCCAGAGGGACGTTTATAGATCACAACACAACCACAGAAAACATGCGGGGACGTTAATGACACCCAACTGAGTTCTGCAAATACGCTTCAGAGAGGTGTCCAAATACAAGGGGGAGGAATTAATCTTCCAGAAGAATTATTTAAGACTTATAATCTGTTGAGAAAGGAATTACCGGCTGAGTGTTATGCAAAGCTGTGGTAATGATGCTAACAAATTAGAAATACATTTATCTGCTTTCAAAGATGTTCATCAACATTGTATGCTTGGCTTTCCCCATACACAGTTATGGGCAGAAATCATTTTTCTTTGCAGGTTTCCATGTACCAGCCCCACATCATAACAGACTTTAGGTAATCAGCCAACATAAAATCCCACTTTTGGGTCACATAATCTCCAAGACTCACCTCAAGTGCAACCTACAGCGATCTGACTTATGATCCCTGTAACGTAAGGATGTCACTGTCACAACCTGTCCTGATGCTGAGGTCTGGCAGCAAGAAATCTCCCTGAAATGTAAGAAGTTTGATCCAGTAAAAGAGAGAATAATAAATAAATGTTTGTACAAAGTGCTCTGGATAAACATGCATGTCTGATTATAAATGGTAAAGGTCAAAGTCGTATTTTTCTTCTTCACCTTTTTCCGGAAAATTGACATATTGTTAGTCAAAGAAGGGGTTTTAAGAAAGGCAACTATATTCTCTTCCGCTCCTACGCAAAGTCCATTCTTATAGTGTTTTTAGATCGATAAAATAGTTCATTTAAGCCATCATTCCCGTGCAGCGGCGTGGGGAGGATTTCTGGTCAAACCTCATCCTGGCTGAGAACACCGTGGTGAGTCACCGGTTTAGGGCCCACGAGGAAGGTTTGAAAACATTTATTTTCCACTTGCCAAAGTATCTGTAGTTAAAGCACAACATGGGACCATACTGGCTTGGTTGAAATTCTGCCAGAAAGCCTGGCAGGTTTCTTACAGAATTTTATCTACCAAGTGGGCAGATTTGAAAAAAAAAAAAAAAAAAATCTGACTTATTTTGGGGGCTGCAGAGCATCCTGCAAAGCCTGCCACCTCATCCTTCGAGCCCACAAGCTCCGGGCAGCCTGTCTCGTGCAGCCCCCGAGCAACCGGCTCCAGCGCTCAAGCATCCCTCAAAGCAAATTTTGAAAAGAGCAATTATCTGTCAAATGTCAAATGTCAGATGTGGGGCTTGTCCCTCTGCAGGTGTCTCAGCCGGGAGGTGCTACCTTGCCCTTAGTTGTGCATCAGCACTGCTGCCGTCAGAGGTGCAGCAGCAGCTCAGGACCTGGTGCAAGCTGCTCGTTGGCCCTCAGAGCCTCCCAAGGGCAGATTTTGATGGCACCCAAGGACCCTTTCCCACCACAAGACACCACCCGATACGCTCAACGGGATGTCGCTCCCAACGTCCTTCACCTCCCAGGGACAGCACCAGGAGCAGAACTGCTGCTCCTCAAAAGCATCCTGGAGGTTGTTAGCTTCTAAATGAGCTAAACTACTAAAAAAAGCTTTTAATGCACCAGAAGAGTGGAGTTCATCTCCATGGTGCTTCCCAGAGAGCACTACAGCCCATGGAGCACGTAGGCAGCAAGAGTGAAACCTCCAGTACGCTGCAGCATGACCTTCTCCCAGCACCACCAGAGAAACACAGGCTCAGCCCCCCAACACCCTGCTCCAGAGGAGGTCCCAGCTGTGCTTTCCCAAGCAATACGAGGTCTTATCTCCTGGGAATTCACCAGGGATAAAGATCCTGGCCTGGCACACGCCATAGCTGGACTCTGCCCAAGGGTCCATCCATGCTATGACAAGGAGGAGTCTCAAAAACACCAAGAAGCCTGGTTCGGATGGCGGGTTGCCAAGCAGAGGAGCTGGAGAACTGTTGGGAAGGGATGCAGAGGGGTACACAAGACTGGGGACTTGCCTCTCCCCTCCCTTTTTCCTGTCAAAGTTCAGAAACAGGATCACTTAGAAACTTGGAGTGAGCATGTATATATTGACATCGGTGTATTGCAGAGGGAATGGCTATTTCCCCCAGAAGGCTGCCACCATTAACCGTGCATATTCATACTGGTGCCTCCCAAGGCTGCAAGGTAGGAGGTAAATGCATTTACACTTAGTAAAAACAAATCGGTTATGTGCAATGAGAAAACATGTGCACGCAATTAATCATTCCAGGAAAAGCTGGTTAAGTCTCAGCAAGTTGCTTTCGAAACACCATCTCCTCCTAAATCAGGGATGTAGGAGGCAGGAGAGGTCCCAGCTCCTGGTGAGGGCAGAATCCCAGAATCATCTGGGTTGGAAAAGCCCTTGAAGCTCCTCCAGTCCAACCATGAACCTCACACTGACCGTTCCCAACTCCACCACATCCCTCAGCGCTGGGTCAACCCGACTCTTCAACCCCTCCAGGGATGGGGACTCCCCCCCTGCCCTGGGCAGCCCATTCCAACGCCCAGCAGCCCCTTCTGCAAAGAAATACTTCCTAAGAGCCAGTGTAAAATATCCGGACGCGGCAGTCCAGCACTAACCAGCACTGCACAAGCTGGAGAGCCAACAGGGCGCAGACCAGCCAGGGTGGACCTGATGTTACTTAAACTATTGCTAAATCCAGTCTTTGCCTTCATCGCTGCCGGTTTGGTGTCATGAGCATGCCCCAAGGGCCGTGCTGGTGCGCTGACCAAAGCCCCTTTGATCTCTCCCCACACACCCAGGTTGTAATTTCCTGAGGACTGGAGCTTGCAGCAGTTTCTTTGTAGGCTTTGCCGACGAGCCTGATGTCCAAGGGGAAAGCTGGCTGCTGGATAGCGTGCAAGGACATGTTGTGACACGAAGTTTCGCTCCAGGATGGGATTATCATCCTCTTGTCAGAACTCAAACTACTTAATTACTTTGTACACAGACAGCTGCGCTGCAGCGATGGAGGAGACGAGTTGTCCCTGCAGCAAGGGAGGACGCGGGTCTGCTCACGCAGCAGCCAGAATCTTGAGGGCAGGTGGAAACCCTCGGGCATGGTCCTGGGGGTGGGACAACCACCCTCTGGGCTCTCCCTGCCCACCATCGTGCTGCCTTTGATGATGCCAACTAGCAAAAGTAAGAGGAGAGGGCAAATTTACTCCTGCTTTTCACCCAGCACGCCGTTTTGCTCACAAGAGTGTCCTCGCCCACTTCTTAAAGCTAAATTCATAGGGGAGGTGCTTCTGTTTAATTACGAAATAAGTAGTGTTGGTTTTTAATTGCCTCGCTGTTTTCCAGAGCCAACCAAGTGTTTCCTTCAACAGGCAGTGGAAAGACGTTGGGTATTTTACAAGATACCAATTTGCATGTTGCATGGTAAATATAAGCACATCATGAACACAAGCCACAAGATGATTATAGTGCGGCGGAACAATGGAGACAGAAAATAAAATAAATTGAGGGCAAGGCCACTACCCACAATGGGTATTCTGTATTTTGGATCTAAAAATACTGTGCTCAAATAAGGAGGCTTTAACTTACCCCTGACCAAAGCAAATAAAATCAGGTTGAGGCTACATTCAAGCAGGAATAGAATATGCACAGCTTTTTTTTTAGGGTATTTATGTTTTATTTTAAATCCATCCTTTATTCACGCAGTTATCTGCAGCTGTTATGGTGTATCTTTTTTTTCCCTGTATACAGAGCAAGGATATGCAGAGGCAATTGTCTGAGGAGAGAAAGCCTGGTTTGTTGCTCAGACTTTTTAGAACTCAGATGAAGTGGTAGAAGGCACAGTTATTTCATCGTGCCAGCAAAAAAAGCGTGACTGCGTGATAAGGTATAGGAACAGAGCCCAGCCTCCAAACTACAGCCTCCCACATCCCAGATTACAGCCCCAAACCCCACTTTTTAAGACATGAGGCCTTCAGATTTTTCCAGAAAAAAAAAATCTTTTATGGAAAATCAATGTGGCCAGTGAAAACATCTGACCAAAACCCCACTTCTCCATCAAAAAAAGTTTCTAAGAGAAAGCGACCTCCCCAGCTTATTACAACACCTCTTAATTCTTTTCTGCTTCCTTGCAATCAATCCATTTTTAGTGAAGCGCTTCAGTTGTCACCATAAAGAAGCAGAAGGGCTTTCTATTTCAATTAATTTTATTTATTTATGCATGTCAACCACACTTTTATACCAGCTGTCTCTGTTTGGGACCATCTTTATTGGCTGCTGTCAAAGGACTCCAAATAAGTAAAAGCCTAATAAGTGAAATAAGTAAGATTTATATTGCTATATCTGCAGCCTGGCTTCACCTGGGGGGAAGCACTACGGTACCAAGGTTGCTTTTATTTTCCTGCCCGTTCTGACACTGCAGTGTGCAGTCAAGAAGCCAGAGATGGAAAAGATGTACTGGAAAAAAAAAGTTGAAGTCAAAGATAAAAATTCCATGTTAGCACGTCAAGCGCGTAGGGAGCGTATAGAGCATCTCGCCAGTGGCTCCATCCTCGGGGTGCAGCGTGGAGAAGAGCACGCTCCGTACGCCGTCCCCCGTCCCCAGCCAGAGAGGAGCAACGGAAAATTATTATTCATTTCTGGAGCTGGAGAATTGCTTTTCACTCTTCAAACAGCTGCTTTTAAGACGGCGGCGGCCAGCCTGCTCCTCCTCCTCACTGTTATATCCGCTACCCAAAATCAGTCACCGCGCACGGCTGAATCTTCCCGTACGTGGGAGATGTTTTTACATATCTATTTTTCAGTGTTCATCCTCTGCCCTGGGAAATTCAGCGACTGAAGAAATGACATTCGCGTTGGCCAAAATATTTATGAAGAGGCTGCACATGGCAATAAAGAAAATAAATATCTCCCACTGAGGACTGGAAGACACTTAGTGACAAATGTTTGGTGTTGGTTATTAAATTTCACAGTTTACTGAAATACTGATGTCCATAAGGGTCCTGAGGGTCTTTTCCAACCTAAATGATTCTGTGATTAACGTGTGTCCTGCTAAAGGCTACTCCACCTCTGCAATGTTGGCCGCTGCTTGAGTGGAAGCTTTGTTGGATGAGAGAGGACAGTGCCCAAATGCATGATTCCTATCTCAAAACTTATTTTTCTCATGATTGTCTCCCAAAAATGAGATATCTGACCCAAACACCACGGGGTTCATGGGAACGAGTCCGATCACTTCAGTGGGTTATGCACCAAACCTCTCAGGGATGTGCAGGTCCCACGGAAGTCAAGGGGAATCTCTACACCTCCCACCACAGACCTGGCATCAGCCCCTACGAGGAGGTAAGCAGCTACCAAACTGTCCCAAAAAGCTGTCAAAGCCACAGAAATAGTTTCAGCGATGTGGGTTAATTATTTAGGGCTACAGGCTTGCTGGAAAAGAGAGTCCAGCCCCATCTCCCTGGTGGTTCTTTCCCAGGGACATCTGTTCACATCGGTTGCCACTTGATTTCTTAAAATAATTTTACACGGACAGGTCCGGGCAACAGTGTGGGGAGGAGACGTGAGCAATGAACAGGCCATCTCAGATCACAGATATCGGAGCAGTCACCACCCCGAGGGAGCTCTCCCGCAGGAACCAGCATCTCCCACGTATGGGAAATGTCCTGATCCTCTTTCTCCTATTTTTAAAACAGGATTTCAAGTGAGGTTTCCTATTCCCCGGCCTCTGACATCTCTGCTGAGCGACGCAAAACATGTAGACAGCAACACTGGACCTATGTCTGCATTAAAAATGAAATTATTTGTATAAATCCAGCATCACAAATCGCTGCTTTTACATGCATGATGATGTTATTAGTTTGCATATTCATAAGGCAGCGTAAGTTTATGCATCTTCAAAAATACTAAGAGAAGTACAAATTTTCTATTCTAAGGAGAAAAAATAAATACAGATTTGGGTAAGTGCCTTCTTAAATGAGGCTGTGAAGAAGTGCTCCCTCTTCCAGTGCTGTGCAGAGGGGGTTTGGCTCAGAAATTCTTTGAATTTCTTCATCTGGAGATGTGCTTGACTCCTCTCACAGCTACTCAAAGTGTGTCTCGGGGAGTTTCAAGCTCTCAACCCAAATAACAAGTGAACAAGTGCCAGGTCAGCTGGGACATCCCGACACCTCATGTAACAGCACAGAGGGGAGAGTTTTAGCCAGTTCCTGGGATTTTGGTGCTAATGGCAAAATCATCCTTACCTGCAACCTAGGAAAAACTGAGCAATTAGGCAAATACCAGCAATATCTCAAAAGTATATAATTACATTTGTGTTTAATTCTCAGGATTTAGCTCAGAACCCTCATTCACCCCTGCACCACAGCATAAATTCTCCTTAGCAGGAACGAGCCACTCAACATGGGTCCCTTAAACATACTAATGAACAGCACTTGGCTCAAAACAATTCATTTATCAAAGATTTCCAATGAGGCTAAGCAAGTCAGTATTTTCTTCACAGTGCCATGGATGGAGGTTGTAAGCTTTAGTTATCTGTTGAAAAATGGGTTGATTGGCGTGTCCTGTATATGCAGTTTCCTCAATTTACAGCGGGATCCCATTAATCTTATATCTGTGTTTCCATTTACCCGCACCAGGATAAAATGTGATGCAGACGACACTGGGAAACAATATGAACGCCAGGGAGACAAGGAGGTGACTCTCCCCACGCACGATGTCACAGGATGGGTGGCAGAGTCAGAGACTCACAGAATCATCTTGGTTGGAAAAGACCTTGAAGCTCCTCCAGTCCAACCATGAACCTCACACTGACCGTTCTCAACTCCACCACATCCCTCAGCGCTGGGTCAACCCGACTCTTCAACCCCTCCAGGGATGGGGACTCCCCCCCTGCCCTGGGCAGCCCATTCCAACGCCCAACAACCCCTTCTGCAAAGAAATCCTTCCTAAGAGCCAGTCTGACCCTGCCCTGGCGCAGCTTGAGGCCATTCCCTCTTGTCCTGGCGCTGGTTCCTTGGCTCAAGAGACTCATCCCCCCTCTCTGCACCCTCCTTTCAGGGAGTTGGAGAGGGCCATGAGGTCTCCCCTCAGCCTCCTCTTCTCCACACTAAACCCCCCCAGTTCCCTCAGCCGCTCCCCATCACACCTGTGCTCCAGACCCTGCACCAGCTCCGTTGCCCTTCTCTGGACACGCTCGAGTCATTCAATGGCCTTTTTGGAGTGAGGGGCCCAAAACTGAACCCACTCATCGAGGGGCGGCCTCACCAGTGCCGAGCCCAGGGGTAAGATCCTTTCCCTGTCCCTGCTGGCCACGCTATTGCTGATACAAGCCAGGATGCCATTGGCCTTCTTGGCCACCTGGGCACACTGCTGGCTCATTACCAATCCCCCCCAGGTCCCTCTCTGACTGGCAGCTCTCCAGCCACTCCTCCCCAAGCCTGTAGCGCTGCTGGGGGTTGTTGTGACCCAAGTGCAGCACCCGGCATTTGGCCTTAGTGAAACTCCTCCAGTTGGCCTCAGCCCATCGCTCCAGCCTGTCCAGATCTCTCTGTGGACCCTCCCTACCCTCGAGCAGATCAACACTTCCACCCAACTTGGTGTTGTCTGAGTCCTCCCGCTGTCACCTCGGGCACTGCCACTGCAGGTCTGTGTCTGCTGGGAGAAGAGACCCGATGTCACCTCCCTCTGCCATGGCATCTCTGGGTGCTGAAGATGAGGGCAGGGATCAAGAGGGACTTTGGGGAGGAGAAACAGAAATGATATATATCACAAGTCCCTGACTGCCTTTCGCTCAGACATTACCATCTATTTATCACAGACTGCACAGCCACTTCACTCCCTTGTATATATACTCCCTTAAATAGCCCATTTAAGTTCATTTTTATCCTGTTTCTAAGAGCAGACTAGAACCTCTGTTTCAAAGGTGCCAATTAAATATCAGCGCAATCAACCCCCAGCAGCCCGCTTCAGTGGAGCGCTTGATTAGCTGTGCTCTAATTAACCTCTTCACCTCCCCACACGTTAACGGGTAAATGTGTTTACACTCACGCGTAAGCACAAATCCACGTATTGCCAGACTGAATTCCTTGATTTTAGGTTTCTCTCCCTCGATGTGGAAGCCAAGATGTGGAATCTATACACACGTAGCTTTTACCAGACCGGATACCAAAGATTCAAATCTCCCTCAGCCACCACTTGGAAATCAAAAGCTAAGCCTGAGCGTGGTTTTTTGGAGGCGAGGACTCTTCTCTGCCTAGCAGTGATGGCAGCCTAATTAAAACGGGTCGAGAAGACATCTCCATCCACATACGAGACCGGAGTTGAACTAGGGTGGTTAAAACGGCGTTGAAAAAATAAAACTAATATAGAATAAGAAATAATACAGAATAATACAGAAATAATAAGAGATAATATAGTAATATAGAATAAGAAATAGAAGCAGTGAAGTAATATTTGCTCTTAAAAAGAAGGATTTGGGGTCATTTTTCATTCGGAAGCCATTGAGTTCAACATGGACCACAGCAAGGGTGGGATGAGACCTGGATCACCGATGGTTTCTGCTGGTTGCTGGTTCAACAGGTAATGGATTGTGTCTGCCCACCAGCCCAGCTCCAAGCCAGATTTGGGAAAAAAAACCTCCAAACCTCCACATTTAGGACTTTGACTGATGAAGATACACAAGCAGATATTTTTTCAGATGTTGAAGCTTGTTATATGGCTTGACACCAGCATCTCGTGCTGGCTGGCGATAACCAGCCGTCACCACCCAAACGGCTGATGGATTGTAATGGGCTGCGCTGACACGCACGAGTGGGAGGGAAGGAAAAATTCTGTGCCATGGTTGTGTCAAGTTGATTTAACTTTTCGAGCCATCTGTAACTGTAAAAACAAGACGCCGCATCCACAAACGAAGCTGGCAGATGGTGGATTTGGGATGGCAACTATCCTGCAGGGATGCGGCAGCGTGTGTGACGGCTTCCCTTGGAATCGGCCGTCCAAGAGTGGATCAAATGCCTTCAAAAAGCGTAACTCGCTGACACCTGTGCATATCCACTCTTATATTAGCAGGATAAGCCAAAAATCCTGACTTCCTTGGCATGAAGGGCTTGTCTGGAAGCCTCTCAGCCTGAATTTCTGGCCATGACTGCACTCCCTAGAAGACAGGACAACCCATGGTCCCTTTGTCCACCTCCCGTCCTCGCTGCAGCTTCCATACAGCCTGGGGTTTTCTAACCAGCGCCAGAACTCGTCCTAGGCTGACAGGAAATACACCAAAATAAATCAATAAAACACATTCACCGCCATCACCAATGCCACGTGGTGGTGACCCTCTAAATTAAACGTCCCATGGAAATCCCCACGCTGCGGCAGAGGCTCCATCGCCAGCAGGCACAGACCCGGCTGGCGGGGGTGGGTGGCTGCGTTCCCTCCTCCTGCTTACTCCAACTTACAAAAACATCCTTCTTCATTGCAGAAGAAGCTGGACACCTACCTAGCTGACAGAGAAAGATTAGATTATTCAGGGTCACTGCTAAATAACAAGAGGAGATGAAATAGGAAAATCCACCCTAAACTAGGAGGGCAGATCTGACAGGTCAGCAGAAAGTTGAAAGGAATGAGGCAGACAGAGAATATCCCTGAAACGGAGAGGAAAAAGGCAGTCAGAGAGCTTAGCAGGTTTCAGAGACCAAGGAGAAATCCCACCTGATCAGCTTAAAAACTCCCAAGGCACTAAATATCATAAATGCAAGCCCTGGGTCTAGAAACTTTCTTTTTGAAGATAAAAGAAAACAGCTGCAATCCAGCCGTCTTCGCAGGAGCTGGGACATCACTAAAAACATCAAGTTTCACGAGCTTTGCAAAAAAAAAAAAAAAAATCCTGGGGCTTGGCGAGGTTGAGGATGCCCGGAGGGGAGGAGGCCCAGACAGCGCTGCCGAGGCCACGCGGGAGAGAGGGACCATATGGCACAGAGGGATGTTCAGGGAAGCAGGGGAGGAGAGGAGACGAGCAGATGGGAGGGGGAGCTGAAACACAAACCAAAGGAGACAGCGTGTTTGGGTTTGGGCTGCGAGAAGGGAGATGGCGACGCAGGGGAGGCGGTTTGGGAGACGGCGCTTCCATCCCCGCTCGGGCCGGAATAAAACCACAGCAAACACAAACGGGCAGGGAAAATACCAGGCGTGTCTGGAGCGTGGCCATACAAGTTACCATTAAAATCACTCCCAAATTTCCTTTTGCTATAGAGAACCTCTCCTCTGCCCTAGCTTTACCCACGCCATGTCCACGAAGGACCGTGGCAGCTTCTGGACCACATGTGGGAAGAAAAACGAGCTGATCCCTTTGGCATGACGGAGCGATGGGATGCACGGCCCCGGGGAGGATGCTCTGGTGGCGTAAGGAGCGAGCAGGTTCTCACCCAGCGCGGGGCACCTCCGACACGTGGCGTTTCGCACCCTGGCTGGCCAGAGGCCATGCCTGCAATCCACAGCAAAAAACGAATTACATAAACTTAAATTCCTGGCATGACTAGGCTGCCTTGCAAACCCCGCTGCCCTGAGAGCTGAAACAATTAGTATACTGTTTATTCATAAGATTAAACCCAGTGAGGTGTAAAACAGCAGCTGGAGTGTCAAGCACAAGGCATTATTTTGCTGCCACAAAACAGACACGAGCCCGGGCTCCTGGCTGGGTCTCCAGCAATGCTTTTTCACTCACCTGGAAGGAAGGAGCTCACTGTCTTTTTTTGTTGTTTTCAGACATGCAGGGATAAATCCTTGGCTTTAGGAAGGGAGTGGGGCGGTCCATCCTCCACAAAGCCTTCCACTGGCAATGGATTTGAAGAAATATTTCCCTTTTATAACCCCATTAAAACTCCCTCCTTATGCAACCAGATCATTATGGGACTGGTGTAAGAGAAAGGATTATAATAAAAATTACATATGTAGAGTCTGTAGCTGGCACAGCCCTGGTACACAGCTGACAAAACTGTTGATTCTGGGCTGATCTGGTTATTTATATTCACAGTACACACAGCGAACTCCCACTCCCCGGCGAGCCGGGTGGTACAGAGCTTGCCTCGTCTTCCCAGGTCACTGCTGGCAGGCCACCTCACAGCTCTGTTTTACTCTGATGATAAGAATTATGTTTCCAGAATGCCCAAGAATAAATCAAAAGGTCAGATAATACAGCCAGAATCAGTCATTTCTCAGCCTTCAGGTTAATGAAGCCAATTAGATCAACTAAACTCATCTCCCATTCCCCGTAATCCAGCCAGTTCCTCCCTGATTACATTGCAGTGACTGATTCTTGCCTGGCTGAGTTGGTTTTATTCTCCAGGAACTGAGCTTTTTCAGCCCAAAGAAGATGGGCTGAAGGGCCAGCAGTGCCTGAGCGCGGCACCGGCAAGGACGTTGCTGCACGAGCTACGCCTGGGGGACCGGATCCGGCCCCCGGTGCCACATCTTGCAGGAGGCAGCAAAAAGCCCCTTCTGATCTGATTTGGGAAAAAATGTTGTTCTGATCCCACATCTTATATGGGATTGACCCAGGTCACACGTCAATATAGCAACTGGGGGGTCAGAAATGATACCCAAAAGCTTCTCTGCTTTGCCAGCACATCAGCAGCTCCCGGAGATGTCACCACCCCAGGGGAACCAGCTTCTATGTACGTGACCGCGGGGCCTTGCCCGGCCCCATCTCCAGCCGCAACCAGCCTCGGATGCCTCCAGAAAAAACAAAACAGGAAAACAAACTCATAAACCAAACGCAGCAAATACCCACTGATTGTGCACTGGGGGGGAAAAGTCCTCCCTGACCCTTGCCGGCTGCTGGCTGCAGCCCAAAATACCACAATTGATCGTAGCAACTGTCAAGCCAGATGATTGTAACGGTCTCTTCTGACCTCAGAAATCTATTAAATATATTAGATAACAGCTGTTTCCATGCCAGGTGATGTCAAGACAACATCACTGCCCCAGGTCATTTGGATGACGAAGAAAACTGCCTGAGGTCACCGTCTCTGCTCGGACGCTCGGCCACCTGAAGGCAGAAAAAACCATTTTATCTTCCTCATTTGGCACTGATGTTGTCTCACAGCCCCAAGAAGTCTCCAAAATCGATGTTTTCATCAGTGGTGTGGGCTTAAATATATAGTCACCCCCCATGTTCTGTATCAGGATATTTTTTACATCATTTACATGGTAGACTAACACAAAGCTCGGGATAAATTAGACTACCTGAGAAATATTCTTACTGTTGGGATACTAAAACGAAGCTCAGGATACATTAGACTACCTGAAAAATATTCCTACTGGTGGGATATATTAGTCTGTTCAGGCTACACAGAAGGTGGGGGCAGCGTGGTTAATCAAGCGCTTAAAATAGGCTCAGCACTGTACAAATGCACAGGGCTGAGCTAAAACTCCATCTGAGCCTTATTTTTACCAAAACAGGGTTTAGCTCAGCTCAGCCTGCGAGGAAGAGTCTCCGCAAAGTGGCTTCAAGAAAACCTGGTGGATTTTAGCTAAAAAATCAAAAGATGTTTTTTTTAACAGGCCTCTTCCTCCCTGCCCTACCATTTTTAAGCTAGGATTGTTCTGGAGGTTGGCTGAAACGTCATGGAAAAAGAAATCTGCCTGTCCTTCTGACCCCCTGTGCCCAGGCAGGCGACGTTAAGGGATGTGACTATGGTTCTTTCACTTAAAAATCAAGAAGACAAATGCCCAGCCTGTGCATCCCCAAGACGTCAGCGACCCAGCGACAAAAAATCTGCTTCTTCTATCAGGAGGAGGAGGAGGAAAGGAGAGAGGGACATCGGGGCCCGCTGTCCCTGCAGAGAGTCTCGGGGAGACAGGCGATCGTCACCCCGCGCTGCAGCAGCCTCCCATGGTCACCACAGGGTTTCTGCTTTCCTTTCTGGGCAACAGTTCACTTCAAATCATTCCTTTTATTCCTCTTTTTATGATGCATGTGTGTTTGCACGGCTATCTGGAAAAGAGCTTTTTTTTTTTTTCACGGAAATACCTGCATTTGCAAGCATTCAAACATGCTTATTGCTTGCTACACCTTAATAAACCCTCTAAAACCTTTAGCTGTCCGATAGCGGAAAGGAAGCAATCGCGGGTGACAGAAATCACACCTACGATGAGTAATCAACCTTAATAATCCATACGCTTCATCAACGGATATTAATTTGTATATAAATAGATCTTCAGGCAAAAAAAAAAAAAAAAAAAAAAAACACCGAAAGGCCTGCTGTTTATAAAAAAAAAATCCACCCTCCTCTGCGGAGACATACGCACACACAAAAACCAGGCGCAATTTTTCAACAGGTCCAAATGAGATGATGAGCTGAAACGGTGCCAGCTGACTTACACAATATAAACATTTTAGCCCTGTTTTTCCACTGAAATCAATTGCAGGCTCCGATGTTACACAATTTCTTCCCTTTTTATTTCTTTTCTTGCTTGGCTCTTTTAATACAGTTTTGGTGCTGCAGCCTTGCAGGAGGAAATCTGCAGGCTGAAGAATATGAAGCTATTTCAGCTTGCTCTTTGCTACAAGAAACCATCTGCCTCCCAGGCATAATCCCAGTCTACACTTGGTAGGAAACCAGTTTGGTTGCTGGCTGTGTAACTGGATCCACACAGAGAGGTGTTTGGCCAAATGGTTTTCATGTTGCCACCAACAGCCAGCCAGAATTATGCTTCTCTTTCCAGCGGAGCGGGTCTGGCTTTCGAGCAGGGTAATTTTAATCAGGTCACTCATTAGCATTTCCTCAGGTACCTGCTACCTGCAGTGTTGGTCTCAAAAATGGAGAAGCCATGCTGAGTTTAAAGTCTTTCCCAAATGTTCCAAAGAGCTCACCCTTCCTCATACCCACACAAGATCTCTGAGAAGGCAAAACCTCCCTGAAATTCTGCCTCTTTTCTGAAAGGAGTGAGTAGGAACAGTTTTCTCACCCTACAGGCTTCACAGCTCCTTTAAGTTCACGCAGTCCCTGAACCTTCACTGCCAAAAAGATGCTGGAAAAGTCTGTAACCCGCATCCCTCCTCTGCTTTGCCTGTAGGTACTGGGTAGCATCATTCAAACCCCCAGACATTCTCCTTTCTGTTCCCTCTAATATTGACTCCAAACAACTTCCCGGCTCCTCTGCACACCTCTTCTGGGACAGAATCACAGAATCACCTCGGTTGGAGGAGCCCTTGAAGATCCTCCAGTCCAGCCATGAACCTCACACTGACCGTTCCCAACTCCACCAGATCCCTCAGCGCTGGGTCAACCCGACTCTTCAACCCCTCCAGGGATGGGGACTCCCCCCCTGCCCTGGGCAGCCCATTCCAACGCCCAACAACCCCTTCTGCAAAGAAATCCTTCCTAAGAGCCAGTCTGACCCTGCCCTGGCGCAGCTTGAGGACATTCCCTCTTGTTCTGGCGCTTGTTCCTTGGCTCAAGAGACTCATCCCCCCTCTCTGCACCCTCCTTTCAGGGAGTTGGAGAGGGCCATGAGGTCTCCCCTCAGCCTCCTCTTCTCCACACTAAACCCCCCCAGTTCCCTCAGCCGCTCCCCATCACACCTGTGCTCCAAACCCTGCACCAGCTCCGTTGCCCTTCTCTGGACACGCTCGAGTCATTCAATGGCCTTTTTGGAGTGAGGGGCCCAAAACTGAACCCACTCATCGAGGGGCGGCCTCACCAGTGCCGAGTCCAGGGGTGAGATCCCTTCCCTGTCCCTGCTGGCCACGCTAGTGCTGATACAAGCCAGGATGCCATTGGCCTTCTTGGCCACCCTGAAAGGGGATGATGCTCAGAGCATCACGTGCTGGGGGCATCGCCTCTCACTCCAGAGCTCCACCGCCGTCCTGCATATCCACACCCAGAGAAACACCACACAAACACAACACAGCGCCCACGGCTTCATCCCGTTCCCCTCTCTGAGCAGGATAATGGCTCATTAGTGGGAAATATATGGATATAGAAATATGTACAATACAGGTGTATCTTCACCAGCTAGGCTGTTCGCGGTTCCACACTCATGCCCCTGACCCGTGGTCCCACTGCAGTCCTGGCACTCAGACTCCCATCTGCACAGAAGACAGTCCCTCACCCAGGAGATAATTAGTTATGGATTTTAACGAGCGCACAGGACAGACCGCACAGCTCACACGCAGGACACAGCCAAGGGTACCAACCAGCAACCTGCTTACACACAACCAGCCCTTTTCATCCTATTTTCCCACCCTTTTTCCCCCCAAAACACCTTGATCCCTGCCTTTGTTTCCTCCTCTAAACATAGAATCACAGAACCACAGACTGGTTTGGGTTGGAAGGGACCTTAAAGACCATCTAGTTCCAACCCCCCTGCCACGGGCAGACACACCTTCCACTAGCCCAGGTTGCACAAAGCCCCATCCAACCTGGCCTTGAACCCTTCCAGGGAGGGGGCAGCCACAGCTTCTCTGGGCAACCTGTGCCAGGGCCTCACCACCCTCACAGGGAAGAATTTCTTCCTTACATCTCATCTAAATCTCCCCTCTGTCAGTTTAAAACCGTTCCCCCTCATCCTATCCCTACCCTCTGATCAAGAGTCCCTCCCACCTTTCCTGGAGCCCCTTTCAGTCTTGGGAGGCCGCTCTAAGGTCTCCCCGGAGCCTTCTCTTCTCCAGCTGAACCCCCCCAACTCTCTCAGCCTGTCCTCACAGGGGAGCTGCTCCAGCCCCCCGAGCATCTTTGTGGCCTCCTCTGGCCCCGCTGGAGCAGGTCCGTGTCCTTCTGCTGTTGGTGCCCCCAGAGCTGGACCCAGCACTGCAGGGGGGTCTCACCAGAGCGGAGCAGAGGCGGAGGATCCCCCCCCTCGCCCTGCTGCCCACACTGCTCTGGGTGCAGCCCAGCACACGGGTGGCTTTCTGGGCTACCAGCGCACGTTGTTCGCTCACAGACAGTTTTCCACCCCCCAACCCCCCCAAGTCCTTCTCCTTGGGGCTGCTCTCCAGCCACTCCTCGCCCAGCCTGGATTTGTGCTTGGGATTGCCCCGACCCATGGGCAGGACCTTGCCCTTGGCCTTGTTGAACTCCATGAGGTTTGCACGTGCTCCCTCTCCAGCCTGTCCAGGTCCCTCGGGATGGATCCCTTCCCTCAGCATGTCACCGCACCACACAGCTCGGTGTCAGCGGGAACTTGCTGAGGGGGCCTTGATCCCACTGTCCATTCGCCCCAACAAAGACGTTCAACAGCGCTGGTCCCAACCCCGACCCCTGAGGACGTCTCTCTCGTCACCACTCTCCCCTTGCACATCCCCATAATAAGTCTTGTGCAATCCTAAAATGCATTTTCAACCTGGATGTCCACGCAATGACAGCAGGAACAGAACAAGGTGACACCGACTTTGTAGCCTTTTCCAAGCCTTTGATGAGGATGCCATTAGGCTGCTCGAAGCACACCTGGCAGCCCGGAGCTGTGAGCTTCCCCTCCCTTTCCTACACCGCAAAAATATTTGTAGCCTCTGGCCATCTCCTCCTCCTGCTAGTGAGATCTTGCCCTTGGCAGCCAGTGGGACAGGGGTTTTCTAACCCGAGCATCCTCCCACCGCTGCCCGCCCTACGTGTGTGCTGCGGCGCTACCAAGAAAACGATCACCGGACTAGAGGAACGAAGGGGAAAAAATGGAGAAATCTGAAAAAAACATCGAGAATTCATGAGAAGAGAGCAGGGAATAGTTTGTGAAGAGCTGCCAGAGACGGCACGTCGGGGCAGGAGGTAAGAAAGTTCATAAATCCAGTCAAAAAGCAAAGTTCAGCTACACAGCCATGGGGTGAATTTCGATGCTCCACAGTAATTGGAGAAGAAACCTCTTTTCCTCGGGAGTCTCATGGCTAGGAGCCCTTGGGCACCCTGAGCACTGGTTTCAGGGAGGCAGGTACAAGTTTAATGCTGAAAAGAGCAAAATTGTTAGCGGGGCAAATAACCTACCTCAGTAAGGAGATAAACAAATCTGGGCAGATGTCACCGAGGTTAACCTTCATCTTTGGGAAAGCAACATCCTGACTTAGGGGCTGGCACCAGCGGATTTAGATCCATGAGATTTTTTTAAGTAAAAGCTTCTGGATGAGAATTAGTTTGATGCTTGAAAAATAGGTAGGTCTTGAGAGTGGAGGTGGAGGAAATGTTGCAGTGAGACATCAAAGGGTACTTTGATTCCACTTCTACTTGGTGACCTAGGATGGACAGAAAGAAAATTATTATTTAATAAGGGGAAAGCAAACCATTGTGAAACAGCCCGAGAGCCAGCTCTAACATCTGGTATATGCAATCTGGAAACAACGCAAGAAAAATACGATCAGTCCCTATCCAGAGATATTTCCAGAAAATTGGAAATACGGTCACCCCAAAGCCTTCAGCCAGTCCAAAAAACAACACTAGTGCCACGATTTGGCCAAAATCCAGGATGGGCAGAGCGCAGAGGAGGAAAGGAGAGCAAGGAAATGGTCTGGAGAGCATCCACCGCTGCACAGCCACGCTCAGCCTAACTGTAGTCTTCGCTTATTCTTCATGTGCTCCTCACTTGTTTCCCAACCAACAGCGATGGGCAGAACTGGATGAAATCATGGAAAATTTGACAGAGTTCATGGGAAAAAAGGAGCTTTCAGGCCCTCGAATCTAATCGCAGAACTTCACCTAGTTACCACGGCTGTAACCTAGTAAGTCATGTATAAATATCTTCTAGAGATCCATTATTCTTCATTTCAGGTCATCAAAAGCTGAAGACTCTACTGCTCCCCTTCAGACTCCTATTCAACCCTCAATGCTTTTGCAAATGCTGCCAGAATAAATTTTCATTTATTTATCAGCTTTAGAGGGCTTCAAAAGCTATGACCAAATAGCAGAGCTTGTCTGCAGAAGACAACGTGACTGCTATTTACTCCCCTTAAGAACAAGTCTTTAAAGAAATACTCTATATAATGTACAGTTATGGTCCAGTTTCACTTTTTCCAACACAAAACAGGAGTTTCCTGCCATGGAGGGGACACACCGATGGATCAGGAGGAGGGTGGGGACAGAAGGGAGGCAGGGGGAGCAGCTGAACAGGTTCCTCTGGGTACCACCAAACCAAGGGACCTCTCCAGCTCCTCAGCTTGGGCGAACGCCCCGGCTGCCTTGTGATGGTATTTCAGAGCAAGACCTACGAATGCATCAACTTTTTCCCCACAGGGCTCCCCTTCCCACAGGAAGAAAACCTGGGGGAAGAGGCCAAAGGGAGCCACCGTGCACCACGGCGCGTCTGGACAACGCCGAAATCAGCACTGTCGGGCCTATCACGGGAAAAACCCACCATGTAGAGGGAGCCTCTGGTTTCTCTTTCTTCCACCCTCGTAAGGAAGTTGTCCCGTCTTGCCCTGCTTGTCCCCCCGCACTGTCGGACACCTCCCAGGCACCTGCAGGGAGTGTTTGAAAATACAACGTGGAAACCCCAGAACCCCCCCAAAAAGGTCCCTGCAGGTGTCGTTGCTATCAGCATGTTAATGCACGGGGCCGGAGGAAGAGGCATCACTTTGATGCCGCGAGATCTGCAGCTCAAGGCAAGCTGAAGCTGCTGAGTTCTTCTGCTCACGTGTACCTGAAACCCCTGCCCTTCTCACCCAGAGAAACATCAAAAATACATATTTATTTCACCATTCCCTTCCTTTCACATCACCTCCCTGCTTCACAAATAGTTTTGGGGGTTTTTTTTAATTAGATCTGAAGTCACCTCGAGCAGACAACGCCAGGAATGGAGGATTTGACGTGGCACGGAAGAGGAGTTCCAGCCACAAGGTCACCCCAGGACAACAGGTCAACCAAGGCTGGGTGCACCCCTGAACCCCACAACTCTATGCCTGTAAATACTTGTCCAAGTGGGAGAGTTCCCACCGAGCCTGATTTTTGATTTTAAAATGAATGCTACAGAACACCAGATTTAACCTATAATGAAATAGAAGAGGGAAGCATTTGAATTTGAGTGGGATTTGTTAAGAAAAGCGTAAGTGGTGGCATTGCACAACATGTTCCACAGAGTATAAAGGTCCAACTGAGCCTTTCTCTACATCTGATTTTATCAAGAAAGAGGAAAAAAAAAAAGCAGCAAGAACATAAAAGCCTGTGTGAGCCTTATCAACAGCCTGGGGAGGATTCATCCCCACAGCAATCTCTCTGTGCTCTCTCTTCCTCAGCCCTACTTTCACCTCCCTCATAGCACAAGAACCCCTTCTTATCATAATTAACAATTTTAATGTATGGATTGTTTCAAGCCAATTACATCAGCCCGTTATAGGCGGTTTCACAAAGTTGCATTTATAATTCCAGTAATTTACACTTGGAAACAAAGACTTACAAAGGGAAAAGGTTACTGGAGGTTTTCAAAATAATCAGGAGCTTTGGTTATTAGTGACGCTTTCGAAATACAACCTGAAGTCTAACGGTGGTGTCGGGAAAGTCTCTACCGAGTATTTGCGTAGACTAACGGAGGAAACGTGAGAAGGGGGAGTAAAAGCCTCTCTCACTGCATCCAGGGTTTTCGGCTGTCACCTCTGACCTGAGGTAGGAATGATGTTTTCAGCCCCCGTTGCTTGAAAAATATTTCCGAGAAGACTTTTTGTCTTGCCTACGGGCTCCAGCAGGCCATTATCTAATCCTCGTTTTTACAAGTATTTTCCACAGGTAAACATAGGGGCTGTTGTTTTTCTATTTGCTAGTTGAAAAGGGGAAACAAAGGCTCGTCCGGAGCCCAGTGTGGGTGATGTGCCCCCGGCACGGTGACCTAGAAAGCATCTCCAGGAGCTCAGCTCAGACCTGGAAGGAAGGAACTCTGAGGACAAGCATCAGCTCCCACCGACGGAGCGATGGCAGCAAGGCAATTTGGACTTCGGTCTCGCTGCGAGCAGCACCCACCCGGGTGCTAATTAACACCCCCGGTGATTGCAATGACGTGGACATCTGGCTGCTGAGAACAACATGAGCCGAGTCCAACTGCTGCTGTCTGGTGAGCTCTTCCTCTGGTTCAGACCTCATTTCTTTTCCAAAGTCTTCCACCCTGGCACCCTACGGGCTTTGCCACGCTTGCCAGACCCATCCGCCTTCTCCCGGACCCATCAGCCACCTGTGGCACAGTAAATCATGCTCCTCTCTTGGCAATCTCCCCTTCCCTTGCCGACGGTGCACAGACTGATCCTTGTGCTCCAGCCCTCTGCCTTTCTACCCCAGCTAAAGATCTGCTCTCCCTCTCGCATCTCGTGGCTGGCTGCCAGCTCACAGCTACACAGTGAATATAGAACTTTTCATCTCTGCCAGCCCATGCTCCCACCCCGACACCTCCCTCTGCCAGCACTGGGGACGACACTGGCATCTCTAACCTAGACTTGGACTTTTCCCCAGAACCTTTTCTCAGCAGAACATCCTCAGGGAGCTGCTACGCAACCCCAGTTCTTGCTTTGATATTCGTCTTTCAACCACTTTCACGTGGCTTTACCTGATTATATCAAGAACAACTCTGCTCCACTCACACCGACCCCGAGGGCCGCTGTTGAAGCCCATTTTCCAACCTGGTTTTGTGGAGGACCGTGTCACCCTCTGCTTTGCGTTCCTCTCTGGGCTCTCTCCCCTGGCACATCAAACAGGAGCTAGCGGTCTTCTCTCCCTGCTCCTCATTTCACTTTGAGTTGAGAAGTCCTTTCTCATTTCTGACTCGCGTAACCGCATTTTTAAACATGTTTCTTCACCTTTTGCCTGAGCGCTTTCACCTGTGAGGTGAACACACGTACACTAAGGGGCTGGTATGAAAAACTGCAGAGCTCTAACCCACCCGAGTTCCTGCATCCTTGAGGGAACGGCCTCAAGCTGCGCCAGGGCAGGGTCAGACTGGCTCTTAGGAAGGATTTCTTTGCAGAAGGGGTTGTTGGGCGTTGGAATGGGCTGCCCAGGGCAGGGGGGGAGTCCCCATCCCTGGAGGGGTTGAAGAGTCGGGTTGACCCAGCGCTGAGGGATCTGGTGGAGTTGGGAACGGTCAGTGTGAGGTTCATGGTTGGACTGGAGGAGCTTCAAGGGCTTTTCCAACCAAGATGATTCTGGGAATCTGATTCTGTGATCCTGCCTTCACCTCAGAGCTGAAGCACCTGACAAAGTCTGAGGGGAAAGAAGGCAGCAATCAAAGGCTTCTGATTTTTTAATTTTTTTTTTTTATCGGGGCTCACCCCGTTTCACCGGTGTGGGGGGAGATGTGTGAATTTAAACCCAGGACGACCAGCCCGGCCTTGCCCAGGGCGGCCTGAGGGCGGACTCCCCGCCGCCCGCCTTCCCGCCCAGCACGCCCCTGCCCCTCAGCCCCACAGGCCCCGCCCCCTCCCGGGGCCCCGCCCAGGAACCGGCTCCGCCGCCCAATAGCGCGGCGGCGAGCGGGGGGCGTGGCCGCACCGCCTCCTCCTCCGCGCCTCCCCCCCGCCTCCTTCCCCGCCGCCGCCGCCCCCCCCCGCCCCTCCGCCGCCGCCGCCGCCCGCGGCCGCCGCCGAGGGGAGCTGCCATGGGACAAAAGGCGCGCTGAGGAGCGCGGCCCCAGCGCCCAGGCCGCGCCCGCCACGCTCGGTGCCCGCCGCGGCATGGCGGCCCCGCGCCGCTAGGCCCGGTTCGGCTCGGCCCGGCCCGGCCCGCAGCGCCTCCCCCCCTCCCCTTACCCCCCCCCGCCATGCCGAGCGGCAGCACCGCCGCGGCCTCCCCCGCCGCCGCCGAGCCCGCCGAGCCGCCGCGCCTCCCCCCCCCTCCCCACCCGCCGCCGCCGCCGCTGCTGCTGCTCCAGCAGCGCCTCGCCGGCCTCGGCCTCCGCCACCGCGGAGGGGCGGCCCGGCGGCAAAGCCGGCGGCGGCAGGCGGGCTTGGCGCCGCCGCCCGACCCCCCCGGAGAGCCGGGGCCTGGCGGGGCGGAGGAGGAGGAGGAGGAGGAGGAGGCGGCGGCGGCGGCGGCGGCGGCGGGGGACGAGGGAGACCTGGAGGAGGAGGAGGAGGAGCTGCTGGCGGGGGAGGACGAGGAGGAGGAGGAGGAGGAGGAGGACCCGGCCGCGCTGCTGCTGCTCTCCTCGTCCTCCTCGCCCTCCCAGCCGCTCCCGCTGCTGCCGGCGCTGGGCTCCGTCCTGCTCTCGCCCTCCTTCGATGCGCAGGAGGCGGCGGCGGCGGCGGCCGGGGCGCTCTGCGGGGCGGACGATCCTCAGGGCATGATGGCGGCGATGCTGTCCCACGCCTACGGCGGCGGCCTGGGCGGCGGCGGCGGCGGAGGGGGGGGGGCGGCGGCGGGCCTGAACGGCGAGCAGGCGGCACTGCTCCGCCGAAAGAGCGTCAACACCACCGAGTGCGTGCCCGTGCCCAGCTCCGAGCATGTGGCCGAGATCGTGGGTCGTCAGGGTGAGTGGGGGACCGGCGCGGGGGGACACCCCCAGTCCCCGGGTGTGGAGGAGGGAGGCGGCGGCGGGGAGGGGGAGGGGGAGCGGTGGCCTTAGGCCTGGGCCTGCTGCTCGTTCCCCGGGGGTTCGTGGCAAGGTTTACCCGTGGGGTGCCGGCTGGAGGAGCCCCTCGCCCCGGTAGTAGCTTTGTGCCCCGTAGGGCCTACCTCACCTCTCCCACCCCCCGGCCTCCCCACGGGGGAACGGCAGCAGGCCGGCCCCGCTTGAGAAGGCGAGAGCCAGCGCTGGGCTCGCTCAGACCTTGGCTTAGTTTGAGCTGTAAAACACAGGATATAGCCTGGCCCTGTACAGGTAAGTGTTGGCACAGGCTTCGGGCTTCAGTGACACTCGGCTTGTGGTTTTCAGTAAGAAGCTGCCTTTCGCCGTAAGAACTTTGGACCGTGTTTTCCAAAGACTTTCGGGTTAACTTGCTTGCCTTGCAGAGCAGGGTATGGGCTGACACCCTTCCTCCAGCTTTCCACAGCGCTCGCCGAGACAAAGTGGGACCTCAGGAGCCAGCGAGATGGAGAAAGGAGCCACGTGCAGCCTTCTTCTGTGTGAAAGCCCTTGTCTTTCTGCTCGGGTTGTGGCTTCCTGTTGATCGCTATTGCTACACTCCGTGGGTCTCTGTTACGCCGTTAGGATAAGGTCATATCAGTGATGTCACGTTCGTTGCTGGCCTTTCATGTGGTCTCATGGGAGCGGTGCTTGGAGGAGGCAGAAAGATGATGCTTCACGCCAGCTTTCTGGCGGTGAACCTAATTTTAAAAGCACTTTTTATATCGCAAGAGAAGCGCTGTCAAGTGTGTGGGTCTGGAAATGCAGACAATGAAGTTGCCGCTCTCTTCCTGTTCCCTTTCAGTGTTATTCTTTATTGGTCTGGGGGTGGTGTGTCTTGTTTGCTGATCGACTCCGATAACGAGCGGTTATGCTGTCTGGTCTCTCTACATCAATGTGGCTTTTGTTTCTTTTTCTCCTTGAGTATGGAAGAAATGGTAAAATTATTTTAAACCAGTGTGGTGCGATAAGAAATACCCGCTGAGCACCGATGCTTAGGCAGACTTTGGTTTTATCTTCCTACATTTATTTTAGGCAGCAGTCAAGGGTGGGTTTTTGTGCTGGGTGTGTCAAAGGAGAACGAAAGGCTGTGCTGCAAAAATTGGCAGGTAGCTTCCTCTGATGCAGACAAGTCCGTTCTGTTCAAGCAGAAAATATCTTTGAAGATGTTCAAACGCTATTTCTTGGAAGACTTTGCTCATGTGTCATTGGGGATGACAGGCGGCTGGGGGGGGAATGGAAAACAGAACTGAAAATGGTTATTGCTACAGTCCTCTGAAAGAGAAATACAAACTAGTGGGCTTCAAGGACCAATTAGGCTGCCGTGTTTATTCTCCACCAGATCAGGATTGTTCTCTGTAGTACATTTTTCAGTACTTTGGGTCACTTAAAAACAAGATAATGGAGTTTGCATAGAAATAGGATCGTTGTTCCTGAAGAGCTCATTTGCTGCTTTTGCTTTTATTTCTTATCTGATGTCACGCTGTTTGGCTTGTGATAAAATATTTAGCCTCAGTGGGGAGGGATTGTATCATAAAAAGAATTAGGGCTATGAAAGAGGAAGGAGCAGAAGGAGAGCTAAAAAAACTGTTACCAAATATACTTGCATGAAAGCTTTGCGTAAGGAGGTCCTTCAAAATTCTCATTCAGGGGAGACTTATGCTTAGAGACTGACTTATGTAAGTTGTATTAGTTCCACTAAATATTTGTCAAATTTCTTAGAAATACTAGTCCTTGCGTCTCCTTTTATGGCCCAGATTGCATGGGCTAGAGGCTCCTGCTCTCCCATCCACCTGCCCTGCATGTGTCTGTGCTCTAGCCCAGCAGCTTGGTCTGCCTCGAGCAAGCCTGGCCAGAGCTGCATCCTTCACCGATCCTTCTGCTCTCTCTAAAAATGAAGATGCTGCACATTCTCTTCCTAGCACACATCGTAACCAGCTGGGTGCGTTATCTTGAACGAATTCAGCTGAAGTTTGATGCCAGACTCCTCTGTGCTGTGATACTTTAGTATCTAATTATGTAAGGGCAATGCAATTGGAATGTTACTGCTGATGGATTTTCACGAAGATTAAGTTGATATTCTTTCTTTTGCTGTCTTTGTGAGGTATAAAAAGAACTTGAAATGTCTGCAGCCTGAAAACATCAGCTCTGAAATACCAGGAATGCTGAGTTTGATTTAGGCTTTGCTGGAGGCCTCACTGCTGTGTCTGAAAGCATGTTTATTGTAAGTCCTAACCCCCTAACTGAAAGAGTAATGATAACCGGAATTCCACGGTATTTTTTTATCTAAATTTAATTTTTTGCACAGAGGAGGAGAATTTCCAGTCACTGTTTAGCAGACCAAAGGACCCCACGATTCCTAAGAGAGCTGTAAACAAACAAAAACCTTACGGTGCTTGCATTTACTTTATTTTTTTTTCAATTACGTGCAAATTTCAGAAATAAATATAGCCCTTCAGGCAGTGAAGTGGCGCTCCCACAGCCCTGCTCTGGGTCGCTGTGTTGCAGGTTCCCACGTGGGTAGCTGCGCTTGCTGAATCTCTGCTGGGAGCTGGGCACAGATGTGGGATGTCACAGCTATAGGAGGTGTTGGAGGGCCTGAAATGTACCTTGTGGTTGATGGTTTTCTTGTGAAGTACGTTGGAGGCAGCAGGGTTACTGTGACAGGAGTTTAATGTGTTGCTGCTAGAAGCATTTACATCAGCGGAAGAGGCTTAAGTAAGATTTTCTTTTAATGAATAGTAGGTGTTACTTTAAAAAAAAATTCTGTAGTATTTCTGAAACCTGACAGGTTTTGTGCTTTTTTTTGTTGTTGTTGCTTTTTTTAAATCTTAAATGTTCTCAACCTTTTCTTACTCCCCTTGTACCCCCCTGAAAATGAAGCTGACAGATACTGGTTAGAGTAGTGTAATGTAATTCTTTGTAGTCTTTGAAGTGGAAGAATCTCAAAGGTGAACAACAAAGGAAAAGATATTTGTATCCTTTTATTCTTGTTAAGGCATGTGACTAGGAGCCAGGAAAACTAGATTCCATTCATGGCATTGTACAGGCTTCCTGTATGAATTTGAACTAGCTGTTGAATCCAACCTTCGGTAAGTTGGCTGGTCGTCACGCTGATCAGAAAAGTGACTTCCTTTGCTGTCAGCAGCTAAAAATCCTGCATGTGCAAAGTTGCGTTGGTTTAAAAAAAAAAAAAAGTTGGAGAAAGTGCTCTTCAGAAGTGGTAGCAAGAAAGCTGCATTGCTGAGGAGGTGGCCTTGTTTGCCTGAGAAGAGCTGGCATAGGGCGTATACCCAAAATTATATAAGCATGTATCCAGACTTAAAAAAAAAAAAAAAACTTCTGGAGAGTTAACTTGGGAGGTTCTGGTTTAATCTCTAAATCATGTGAAGGACTTGTCAAAGTCTGCTGCGGATCACCTGAAAACTGTTTCTTCTAAGTAAAGCTGGTGGTGGTAACTCTGTGGCAGTTCTGCCCTGGTCTGGAGGGTCTTGAGAAGGATTTGCTAAGTGTAAGGGGAGTTTTCAGTGCCTGCTGCTACTTTCTTTACACTAAAAACCAAAAAAGTCATGTTTGAACACTAAAAGCTCTTTTGAATAGGGGAAAAAAAAAAAAGGGATGGTGTCTGAAGACATGAACAGAAAGCCTGAAAGATGCTGGAAGGGACAAAAGTGTCCTGTAGAGAGATGCTTCATCCTTGAATGTATTAACCATCTTCTGATAATGATTGTTGGAATGTATTTGCTAATGCATTCCAGTGTTGTGGCTGTCCAAGTAACGTGATTTTTCCAAGTGTTTATATCCTCAATAAATCTGACAATAGTGGTTTTCTTCCCTAAGACATCACTGGAGTTGGAGCTACTTAACTCTAAAGCCTGATGCTTCTCTTTCTTCAGTAAGGATAGTTTGGATGGTGGCTGCAGAGCTTGAAACGGGCAGGGCAGCCTCCAAACCCCAGATGAGTAAGAGGAGGAGGAATGATATCATCCCATTTCACTGATTAAATCGATAATGACAAATCTGCTTTGCATGAGACGGCCTTGCAACTAAAATAACATTTTTATGCATATTTAATGATCTTGGGCTCCGTCTTTGCTCTTTGATTTTTGAATGTGGGCTCTTGAGCAAAATATTACTTTGCTTAAAATAGTCCTGTAACTTGAAACAAAAAAATCATTCTGATAAGTTGGTAGCTGATAACTATCTAGCCAAATAAAAACAATAGCTATCACTCTTGGGGAGTGGGAACAGTGCTAAAACAATCCTGGAGCAAATACTTGTGTTAGCGAGTACAGTAGATAGATGTCCTCTAGTAGAATAATTATAGTCTTTTCAAGAACTATATGTCTGGTTTTATGTCTCGATATGTTGTGATGATAATGTTACCGAGTTGCTGACAATACTTTACATAGCCTCGACTTAATTGTTAACCTGTAAGAAGTAGTCAGAAAAAGCATAGCTAACTAGTATGAATTCCTTTTTTTTTTTTAAACTGAGTGCTTAAGATTTCCACTCAAGAATAAGTTTAATTTGCATGACTGAAGTCATCACATATCTCTCTGTCAGTTGATTGCCACAGACAACAAAGACCACAGGTTCAGCTAAATTATTTTCAGTGAAAGCTGAAAAGGCAGTTACACCTCAGATTTTTTTTTTTTTGCATCTTCTATAACAAGCAGGTTATTAAATGCTATATTAAATGGCTTGTTCTAAAGACTGAAAGAAAACTTGAGCTTTAAAATCCAATATAAAAGCTCTTTTTCTGACAAGTTGAAGGCTCATCACTTTTAGAGCCTGGATCTCCAGGAACTGAAACACGTGAGCGTGCTGTGGCCTGGCAGAGTCTGAAATCGCTGCTGAAGTTTCTGCAGCCTTTTGCTCCGGTGCTGTGTAACAAACATCATTTCAGTTCTGCCGTTTGTCACTTGTGCTATGCAAAGATCCAACTCAAGTTGCAAAGTGTGTCAGAAGGGTGCAAGTTCTCCAGCTGGGATCATCAATCCTCAAGTCATAAATGCTGCTCTTGTCTGGCTTGTTGGGTGGGAAGCACACCAAATACAGTGCACACTCAGGAGATTTTTCTCTTTGTGTAGTCTGCCAGAAATTCTGTAGATTTTCGTTTCTGGTATTCATACGTTAATACCTGCATCAGTAAGATTTTTGGATGAAGCTGAAATTAAAATAATCAAAATCTTGTGATGTAAAATGCCAATTCCTACTCCTCTGGTCCTTTTGTTTTTCTTGTAGAATTGCCGTGTTCTAAAAGAGCATGTGTTTTTAAGTTTATAACATACACATACAAAAGAAATCCTGATTAATGTGCTCCTGAACTGCACTGGATTAACCTTTCTGTGGCATGAGAAAAGGGTGATGATTTTTTTTTAAGCTGTTGGTAAAGTCAGCAGATGTTGTGTGTTTCCCTGTCTTAGCCCCTGTTACCCTCTCTTCTAGTACACTGTGGTCTGAATTTCTGGAAGAGAAACTTTGTTCTAAACAAAGTGTTGGATCTCAAAGATCTTAAATTTGTTTTTGATGCAATACCTCCACCCCACAGGGCCAATTCCCTATTGCAGGCAAAAAATGTAACAGGGATAGGGTTGCAAACTTGCTGTAGCAAAAAAAAAAAAAAGGCTGCTGAGAACTAGAACATTTTTGTTTAATCAAAAGAAAAGGCCAAAAAGCCCTACATCAAGCATTTGTTTCCAATTTCAGTTGCTCTTTAAGAATGTCTTCTTTTTCTCTCTCTTTCAGGTATTCCTTTAAGTTCATGAGATCTTGCCAGCATCCGAGATCTCAGTTTCCTTCACTGGTGTGAGTCAGTAATTCTGCGGTCTGCACCAAGTTCTCTGCTGCTCCTTTGAACAAAGACACAGTATCTCTTTTTACCCTCTAGTTCGTTTTACATTTGACAATATACTGCGGAATTTTGTGTATAAAACCACCGCTCTAGCAGCATTTTTGAATCGGGGCTTTGGTGTCGGTGAAGATTTGCACATTTTTTTGCAATCTTCCTTTTTTTGGCCCTCTTGGCGTGCTGCGTGGCATGCTGAATGGTGATCCCTTTTAATATCCTCCTTGTGCAGGTCGGGTTTCCCCCCGCTGTTGCTCACACCGATCTGCTTCATTCACTAGATCAACGTTCTTCATGAAAACAACTTTTTTTCCTGTAGCAGTTTTATTTATTGGACATACTCCCTCTCTTATTTTCTACTACCGTATCTGTCTAATTTTGCTCAGCAGCTGCTACCTTAGTCCTGGTGCTGCAGTAGTGCAAGTAATTAATAATACAAGTTGCTGCCCTCTGGCTCTTTTGCTGCGTGTAACTTGTTTACTGAGTTGCCATCTGTCTTGGGAATTGGAGTATTCCTCTGCCTCTGAGATTGCTGATGTGATAGATTGTCCCAGCCTGACATAAAGAAGGAAACAGTGTGCAGGCTGACTGCTTCATAAATTGATTGATAAATTGATACACACTTAAGAAATCTCTAATAAAGAGTTTGTACACAGTTCTTGAACAAGGGCTTTTGGTTTCCAAAAGAGGGAAACATCCCTGAGAGCTTCTGAGCAGCCTTCCTTTGGGAAAATTTCTCAGCATTGTCAGAGACTCTTAAAGCTCCCCTCTTTTCCCATCTGTTAGCTTGGCAGCCAAACGAAGTCCTGCTCCCTGTGGTCTGGCACCACCGAGGGGCTGACTGATTCCTTGGCTTTTGGTTAAAGTGCTTGGGATCTCCAGGTTGTCCTTCTGGTGCCTCAAGCTTCAAGTGCTGGTCTGGAAAGTACCACGTCTAAAACTCCTTCTGCAGTCCTAGCTGAATACTGACAGGTAGGAAAGTTGTGTATCATCTTAGCATTCGTACACGTAAAAAATACAAAGCAAAAGAAGTGGTCAGTTGCTCCTCAGAAATGGGTAAGTGTGATGGAATTATAATGGGAGCAGTCTCAGTCGCTATATATAGCGTGAGTCATATTGAAATGTTCCACAGGCAGGCACAGGGGTTTGGGAACTGCCGTGTAACTAAAAGCCTTTGATTGCAGCGGTAAGTTAATGAGGGGGTCAGGAGGCAGGGAAAAATGTCTTTGGTAGAAAATGCTCCAATTTTTATTTTTCTTGACTTGTATGCCATCATTCCTTCTCTTGGAGTAACTTTATCAGAGTGGCTGTCAGTTGAGTTTTTCTTTCTCCTCTACGCTACTCACTAGTTAACCTACTTGTAGCATTGCTTATTGTAGTGTTGTATTAGCTATTACCCGTGTACAGCACTTCTGAGGTACAGTTGTTGTCTAAAACCATTAATACAGCCACACTCCAGAGCAGAGAGCCAGAACTTTGTTCCCAGGTTTTAGATCATAATGATATCAGTATCGTGTTTGGATCATAAATTTGAGAAGAAGATCTGGTGGGTTCCCACGAAGCATCCCTACTGTGATAAGTGGAAAAATTCTTGTAGAAAATACAACCTGCTGAAGGGCAGGAGCACAACTAGCCTGTGGGGAAAAGCCTTTGCCCAGGGGACATTAATCTCACAACTCTGTGTGTGTGTGTTTCAGGTGGCCACCTCCAAGGAAACCGCAGCTTGGGTAGCACCCGGGAGAAGATTGCTTTGGTTTGCTAGGTGAACAAAATGGCTGTTGCTTAAAATCTGTGTGCATCCATGTCCCCATTTAAGCAGTTAGCTGCTCTCCTTTGGGGACTGCCTTCTGTTCCCAAACCTGCCAGCGACCTGCCCCGCGAGCTTGAGCAAATCCCAGCTGCAAGCTGCGCCTGTCTCTTGGTGTATCCACATTTGTTAGCTCTCTGGCATGTATCATGTCTAGTTGTCACACGGGAGCCCTAATCTTACCACCTAATTAACCCAAATAGTGATCAGACTATTATCTGTACTATATAATGCTAATGGAGAGCTGTTAAAGCTGTTGGTGGTTGGTCTAGTCCTGTATTTGGAAGGGATGCTGCGCTCTGCAATGAGGTATCTCTCAGCTTACCTCTGGCTGGAGAGAAAGCTGCATAAAAATAAATGGAAACTTGCTTTCAGAAAAATCGGTTTGATAATTATTATCCAAGTTTAGGCTCTTAAAATTGTTTTAAAAAAAATTAAAAGCTTTATTTTTACAGCCTTCCTTGCTAAAATCAAAATGCCACAGGGGCCATAGCTGCCTGAGTAAAGGGTTTTGTGCAAATTGGTATCTTTTGCAAGTGCAGAGAAATTACTTTATCTTCCTTGAACCAACTAACTATATTCAACAGTCAGTTGAAAAAAAAAAAAATTGTCAGGAGTTGAATTTTCTCCAGTCCATGAATTAAAACAAAGTGTGAGATGAATTAATTGATCTTAGGTGAAAGCAGATGGTAACCTGAGTCAGTCCCTCAACTGGCCAGACAACAGGTAGTATTTTGTATGACTTTAATAACCCAGAGAAGTACCAAAAATGTTCTGGTCTTGTGTAGCCAGCCTGCTTGAGGAGTATTAACCATTAAACAGTGTAGAATAGGATTTTTGTTTTCTGTCTCAATGCAGCTTCATCTCTGCTTAATAAATGGGGCATAAATCAGTTTTCTACTGTATAATCACAAACTGGATAGATGTTTTTAGCCATGTCACAACTGAAGGGATGCACTGTGTTTAAGCAAAAGAATGCAGCTTGTACCACCAGCTCTTCTGAAAAATAGGTAGAGCAGTCATTCTTAATGAAGTAGATTAATTTTGGGTTGTTAATCAGGTGGGCAGTGTTATGCTCTGCAGCCCCAGCAGCTGTTGGCCTTCTGGTACATCCAGTGCTTCAGTCTCTGCAAATCCTTCCTTACCTTAGCTGCAGGAGTTCCCACTTCCCAATTAAAAGCTTGTGGCAACCTAGCAATGAAATAAGGGCTGTGCCAGCTTGACAGACTCCACTTTTAAAGCTGTGTCTGCACCCAACAGTCACAGGTTCATCAAAAACAAAGAGCCCTGTGCAGTCCCTTTGCTCCTTGGCATGCCCGGTGGTGCTGTGCCAGCCCCTGCGGATCTGCAGGGACTTCCCAGACTCTGCCTTTACTTTCTAGGTAAGGAATTAGCCACAGCTTTACTCGCAGCTCATGGTTCCAGGTTGACATGACTAATTACTCTGTCGCCACCTCCTTACTGGGTGTCAGTGTATTACCAAAGCTGTGGCCTGAGTGCTAAAGACTGTATTCAGAGTGGAGGCTGTAATACAGTATTGCCTTTCATCAGATAACGGCAAACCTACTGAAAAATATATTCCTGTGAACTACAGCTTTCTCTTTGGTGCTAACAAGCTGCGGAGGCCAATCTGTGAGATCTGCCCTTTGCCCGCGGTTGCTCTGGGGCTGATTTGGAGGACGCCGGGTTTGTCTTGCCTCCTGTGGAAGAGAGGAGTTGGTGCTAATGCAGCTTCACCCGGCTCGCTGCTCTCGCAGCCCGGGTGTCTTCCCACAGGATTTGTGTGTCTCAAGAGCTGGAGGAGGTTCTCAGGTTTGATCCCCTTAGCTCAGTACTCCTCAGGAGCAGGGAAGGAGAACAAGCTGCTATTGTCACTTGATGGAGGTTCACAGGGGCTGCTCACTGAATTTTTACCCACTGTGACTTCCAGGTTTCTACTTAAATAAACTTTCACCTTTTTTTTTCCTAACAACTGGGGAGGCAAGGTTAAACAGCCATGATGCTAAGAAAGTTTGGGTTCCCCTGCATGCCTGGACCCCAATTTCACAGCACTTGGCAGGAGGACTGTGGTGGGTACGAGGCGTGTGTCCCTGCGTTGCTGAGCTGCATTTTACTTTTTTGGGTGGTTCTTGGCTGCCAGCCCCAGGCTGACTGGTGTGGTGCGAGGCAGGCGTGCACAGGGTTGCCGCTGCGGTCGCTTGGCTCTGCTGGCTCCCTTGGGGAGTTTCCCTTGTCGAGTAAATGGCCTGAGATTGGGTTTGACCTCTCTCGAACTGCTTGTGATGATGAAAGGTGAAAGTTGGAGTGATGGGTGAGGACTGTGGGTGCTGTGGCTGTGATGCTTAACCCTCGCTTCAAGGGGAAAAAAAAAATAATCTGTCTTCCTATCACCTTTTTTTTAATAAGGAAGTATTTGATCATTTTAAATTGGTAGTGTATGAGGTAAACAATTCCTTCAGAGCTACCCTTAAGTTTCTTGGGGACTATAATGTTCACAGCGTGTTTAAAACGTTCAGTCAAATAATCCTCTTGAGGGAAAATGGGGAGGAGGCTTGAGAATGATACAAGTCAGCCGGCCCAGGATGAGCGCTGCCTGCAGGGCTTGGTGTGGGCTCAGCTCCTCGTCGGGTGCCTGGGCAGGCAAGTACTAAATCTTTGCCTAAATAAAAGCAAAACTAAAGGATTTTTGCTTTAACCATGTCAGTTGTGGCTGAGTGTGCTGCGTAGGAATGCCTATAGTGCTGGACCAAGTGTGGTAACCTTGTATTGTATTGACTTCCTTTATCATAACAAAACTAAAATTAGTTTGAAGGGCTTGATTAAACTGAATTTTCAGTCTAGAAGTCCCCTCTTCAGGCTTTTTTTTAATCTCTGGACTTCAAAATCTTCGATGCAATGATCTGATGATTTACAGCAAAAATGTGGGGCGGTGTTATTTTTATTTTTCCTTTGTCTTTCTGTGTCTAAGCTCGGGAGATTGGGAAACTTCTTGATTCATCCTTCGGCCACATGACTTCATAGCTGGCCGACCTTGTGTCATCGTGGCCACAGCTGCCTCTGGATGCCCTGAATTGTCGGAGAGGGGATGGGATCAGCCATGCTTCGTATCATCGCCTCGGTAGTGACTAAGGGAGGAGGGTGGGAAGCCAGAGCAGCTGAGTAAAAGCAAATAGAAAAATCATCCTGCTGGAGTGGTAATAATGGGCTACTGACCTTGTGTTTTGCCTTGACTTTGTCTGTTGAGGGGTTTTCCAGCACTCCTTGCGGACAAAACCCAGCGGGTATTGACTGACTCATTCAGAAATGTTGGGTTTCATATGTGGTGACTTTCTTCAGTTCTTTCTGACTTTTCAGATAAAGTTTTGAGGTTGACCTTGACGATCTGTGGAGTCAGCTTTCCATTGAAGCCAGCTTTCTGATGTTTAAAAGTCTTGTTCTGTCGCTGCAGGGAGTTGAGGCAGCGTTTGGCCTCTGCTTTCTAGGTATGTGATTTGTACCTTAAAAGAAATTTCTGCCCACCTTGGCCTGTGCCATTCTGCAGCCTGAGGAAGAAAGGCAAGAAGGCTTTTTTTTTCACACCAGTGTGGTTTGGAAATGTGGCTTTGGCAAAGCAATCTTGGAGTTTGCAGCTGAAATGGCAAACGGAGCTGAAGGTGCAAACTTCTAATTTGATTTGAGCTTCTAAAACACCAAGAAAAGCTTTTTTTAAAATATAAACTGTAAGAATTGGTAAGGCGCTTTGGGATCTAGGATTAAGCAGGCTCTGAACTGTGGTATATAATAAAGAATTATATAGCTATTTATATATGTGTATGTCTTGTATTAGATGCTCCTAGTGTTCTTTAAATGCTGCCTCTAATTTTTGGGAAATAAGGTTATATGCTTGGGTGGAATGGAGTGAATGAAAGTAATCTGTAAATTGGAGAATAATTGCTACCCATCTGACTTTAGTTTTAGGTGTTCCAGTAAAAAGGGCTCGACTGGTGTGAAAACTTCAGCAGCACCATTTTAGGGATTCTCGTGGGTTTAAGGTGTGAGCCCACCATCTTTTCTGAGTAACTGTGAAGGAATGGGAAGCGGAGCGGGCGAGCAGATTTACTTCCAGGGAGAAAGGCAAACAAAGAGATGGGGGGAGTAAAGGCAAATTGCCAAAGAGGGCTGCTGCTGTCTGTTACGAGCTGGGAAATGGCATGGCTTCAAAGGATGTGTGTTCTGCTTCCTTAGGGCACCTCACGCCTGTGTTTTCCTTTTTTTTTTTTTTTTTAATCTGGTAGCACGCTCATGCCCTTCTCGGTGGGCTGTGGTGGGAGGTTGAGGCTTCTGGGTTTGTTCTCTCCTACAGACACTTGCTGCTCTTGCAGAACTTCTAGTTTGGCTCTCGAGATCTCCATCCCCCTCCTTTGCACAGCTCTGCCTGTGCCTCCCTCCTTCCCTTGCTGGGAGCCCTCCCGTGTGCTTTCGGGTGGAGGTAGGGCCTCCCAGAGCCCTCCAGACGAGCTGTTGAAGATAATGAACTTCCTCTCCAGCTGTGTCCTGGAAACAAAGGCCTGTTGTGTTCAGCCTTTGTCCTTGCTGTGAGCAGGGGCCCTGCAAGAAGCAGCTTTTCCTTCCCTCTATTCCCAACCAGCATCTGCATATTTGCGCTTTTTTTTTTTCCATTAGCAGATAGTCCTGAATAAGTGTGTCTTTGAGTGGCTTTCGAACTGTAAAATTACCACTAGTGGTACCTTGGGTGCAAGGGACTGACAAAACACTCTTTCAAGAGACTACCCAGACAGTTAGGAGATACTTAACGAGGAAAATGGGAACAAATTTCACTCTGCAAGTGGAGTGATGCTTAAAACACTTGGTCTGCAAATGTTGCTTGTAGTTGTTTCAAGATGAAGTTTGCTATAAAACGGCATTTAGTGTGCCATGCTTTTGAATTTGTGTTAAAATAGGTTAAATTCAGGTCAGACTGAATCCAGTAGACTGTCACGGACCTACTCGTGTCTCTTAATTTTGGTTTGTGTCTTTTGGTTTTGCCCTGCCTGCTTTTCTGGTCCTGCGAAGGTGCTTCTGCGTGCACCATGCCAAAATGCCTTTAGCATCTTAGGAAAGAGCCTGCTGCCACTGTGTCCTAGCAAACTTTATATTTCAGTCCCCCAAAATCAAAGACAAACGTTCCATTAGCTTTTTGCTTCTCTTTCAGACTATTTTTACCCAGTTAACGAGAGAAATTCCACGTAGGCACAGAATATTACGTAGTAAGCCTTATTTGCATGCAACAAACTGCTTGAAGTCCTACTTGATAGTTCAAGGAGTGGCTCCTTCACCCCCCAGGGAAGAGTAAGGTTTAAATAACACTTATCGATAACAGGAGGCAAATGAAGAGTTCTCAGTAAATCAATAATTTTATCTATATCCTACACAGGTTGTGATACAGACCCTTCTCTCACTTGTAAATGTTTAATTTGCTTTTAGGGCACGCTTGTCGTGAAGGGCTGGTGTATCAGCACGCAAGTATGAGTAAAACTCCTTTTGCTGGAGCTTAGAAATAACTGCAGGGTACCCAATCAATAGGAAAAACTTAAACCCGCCGCTATTCCTGCGATAATCATGAACGTGGCTGTTGGTAGGAAAAAGCCATCCACGTTTATTCACGGTCTAATAGCAGTTGAGGAGATGGCAGGTTAAACCAGCCCAAGAAACGCTGCTAAAATAGTTTGTGGCCGTGTCAGAGGTCTGTTTGGAAATAATAGGTAGAAGTTGGGACTGCTTTCTCTAATGTGGCTTGCAGAGATAAAAATGGCAGCTTCTGGTTTCACCCTAGGGTTTCTTGAAACTCTCAAACAGCTTAAAATAGATGGCTTTCTTGTGGCTTTCTAAACTTAGATTCAACTTGCATGTGTTTCCTTTAAACAGGTTGCAAAATCAAAGCACTAAGGGCCAAGACAAATACTTACATTAAGACCCCCGTTCGTGGAGAAGAACCCATCTTCGTTGTCACGGGACGAAAAGAGGACGTAGCCATGGCCAAAAGGGAAATTCTCTCAGCTGCTGAACACTTCTCCATGATCAGAGCGTCACGCAACAAGAACGGTCCTGCCCTGGGAGGTTTGCCCTGTACCCCCAACCTGCCGGGCCAGACGACGGTCCAAGTCAGGGTGCCTTACCGTGTAGTTGGGCTGGTGGTGGGACCGAAAGGAGCAACAATCAAAAGAATTCAACAGCAGACCCACACCTACATAGTCACACCCAGCAGAGACAAGGAGCCCGTCTTCGAAGTCACGGGAATGCCCGAAAACGTCGACCGTGCGCGCGAGGAGATCGAGATGCACATAGCCATGAGGACCGGGAACTACATCGAGCTGAACGAAGAGAACGATTTCCACTACAACGGTACGGATGTCAGCTTTGAAGGAGGCACTCTCGGCTCCGCCTGGCTCGCTTCTAATCCTGTCCCTCCGAGCCGCACCAGAATGATTTCTAATTATAGAAATGACAGCTCCAGCTCCTTGGGAAGTGGCTCCACCGATTCCTATTTTGGAAGCAATAGATTGGCTGACTTCAGCCCGACGAGTCCGTTCAGCACAGGCAACTTCTGGTTTGGAGAAACGCTGCCTTCAGTGGGCACGGAAGACCTCGCGGTCGACTCTCCGGCGTATGACTCCTTACCGACTCCTTCCCAAACCATTTGGACCCCTTTTGAACCTGTAAACCCGCTCTCTGGCTTCGGTAACGACCCGACTACTAACGCCAAGCCTCAGCGCCGAGGGAGCCAACCATCTACTCCTCGCCTGTCACCCACTTTTCCAGAAAGTCTGGATCACCCGTTGGCTAGGAGAGTGAGGAGCGACCCACCGAGCGCCGGCCACCAAACCGGCCTTCCCATCTACATCCCTGCTTTCTCCAACGGTACCAACAGCTATTCCTCTTCCAACGGTGGCTCCACGTCCAGCTCGCCCCCCGAGTCGAGACGGAAGCACGACTGCGTCATCTGCTTCGAGAGCGAAGTCATTGCGGCCCTGGTCCCCTGCGGCCACAATCTCTTCTGCATGGAGTGTGCCAACAAAATCTGTGAAAAGGAAACGCCATCGTGTCCCGTTTGCCAGACAGCTGTTACTCAGGCAATCCAAATTCACTCTTAAATATATATAGATAGTATTATATGTGGACTTTTAAAACTCTTAAAGGCATGGGTGTAATGGTACCCTCTAGTAAACTTCCTAATGAATTCTGACTGTTGGGCTTTCTTGGGATTAGGCTGAAGTTGTTAATAAAATTTCTACTTTCTCAAAAGGCTGCTACGGTAACACTAAACCTAGGTGGTCTCTGTCTGGTTCAGTGTAAGCAGATGGCACGTTTAGCAGAGATACATCTGGTGTGATGCTATGGCACAGCGAGGGGAAGTTTTCATCAATTACACAACTTTTAAAAAAAACAAATTTGACAGGTTTTTCTAAAGGATCTCTGTGAAGCGTTGGGACTTCTGTGCGCTGGCAGCAATGAACCTCGTCGCCTAAACGCAGAAGTACTCGTCCGCCGTGGAGGGTTTGTGGCATTATCAATATATCAAACAACACTTCCAATGCTGCCTTCTTTACACTGCCAGTTTTGAAAAAAAAAAAAAAAAAAAACCAAACAAAAAAAAAAAACCAACAACAACAAAAAACAGGTTTGGGGAAATTATTTTTGCTTTGTGCAACAACTTATGCCTAATTCTTCAGCATTGCAAATACCTTTATTTTAAAGCATAGTTTGATTTATTGAAATGGGTGATGTTATTGGCAGGTTCAGCAAATAAATTATGGTGAGGCGGGGCTGGCGGGGGGGAGAGAAGCTGCCCGACACACCTCTCTTTCACCCGACGTGTGAGGGGCAGCGTGTTCAGAGGATCAGGAAGGTCTCAAGTTGTGAATTCCTACCCACTGCTTTTTCTTAATGTAATGTGGAAAAGTCTGGCTGGCTTCATCCCATTTCAGTAAGGGCTTTGGGATGCACATACTTCGACTAATAGTGAGGATGCTGACATTCCGTTCATTAGTCCGATCAAGCTGTTCTTAAATTACATTTTTAGAGAGTATCTAGTTCAAAATGTGAAGCATTTTTATGTTCAATCCATATTTGTCTTGCACATATATAAATATATATTTTATTTTTAGTAAGGAAAAGGAAAAAGGGGGAGTTGCGTACGTGCCCGTGTATTATTCATGACAGCAGCTGTGACAGTGGCCCTGCAATCAGTTTACTTCATTTCAAAACTGTCTTTCCAATCATAAAGAGGAGGGGAAAAAAAAAAAAAATGTCTTTTGAATGCGCTTCTTACATTTCAACCTGTGGATGTTTCTAGCTCTTTCATCCTCAGTACGTTCCCAAATCTGTGCTGGCATATATTAAAACAACAAAAAAAAAAAAAAAAAGACACAAAGTGGAGTTCTGGTGGATTTTTCTATTTTTTTTGAAGCATTATTTTCCCAAGACAAGACAAAGCTTTTTTCTCAGTATAACGAAAAGAAATTATATGTGTATTGAACTAGTAAATATACAGAAAATTTTATTTTTTATTTCCACTTGAAGAGTTACATTTCGTATAAAAGTTTACAAATAACGGTTTTTATTTTATGATTTTCAGTATAAGAGTTGCCTTGACGGCATATTACGTACTGCATAACTTTAATGCTATAATTGCTTGTAGAATAGTTCCATGTCAGTATTGAAACCTAATCTCTAGCTGCAGTCTTGTAGATATGAACAAATGTTCACTGAGCATGTATTTTGTATTTTATTGCATCGTACACCGCAACTAATAAGCCAAGGAATCGACAGACATTAGGTGCGTGTACCATTTCTATAAACCACAAACTAAGAATGATAAACTATCAATATAGTTTAGTATTTGCTAATTTTACTACACTTTTTGTTATGTATATGTAGGGAGGTCATAGGGATTATGAATTCAATTTGAGTAAAGTTTAAAAACCATATATTTTATGATAAAGGGCCTTTAACTTATGATGGCCAAAGCACTGATATTATATATTTGCTGTAAAGAGAATTATAAGAGTTTTATTTTTCTGATATTAAAAGTTACTTAATAAAGACTTGTTTCCATTAACTTGAATGTTTTGCTGTCTTCATGGTTGTCACTGGTGGAGGCTGGGGCTGCCTGACCCACCTTGGGGGGAGGGTTTCCCTGTGCTTAAAACACCGTGGCCCTGATTTTGGTGTGGCTGGGTGACTTCATGGGTGGAAAAATCTTGTTTTCTATTAATTTCTGACTTTAAAAAGCAACTTGTGCTCTTCCGGAGGGCCCAGCTCAGGGACTTGCAGCTCAGAGTTATGTTGGTGTAGCAGCATGGTGAACTATAATGAAGTATTTCATTGAATCAGAAAATCCCAGACTGGTTTGGGTTGGAAGGGAGCTTAAAGATCACCTAGTTCCAACCCCCTGTCGTGGGCAGACACACCTTCCACTAGCCCAGGTTGCCCAAAGCCCCGTCCAACCTGGCCTTGAACCCTTCCAGGGAGGGGGCAGCCACAGCTTCTCTGGGCAACCTGTGCCAGGGCCTCCCCACCCTCACAGGGAAGAATTTCTTCCTTAGGTCTAATCTAAATCTCCCCTCTTTCAGCTTAAAACCCTTGTCCTATCCCTATGCCCCTGACCAAGAGTCCCTCCCCCCTTTCCTGTAGCCCCTTTCAGTCCTGGGAGGCCGCTCTAAGGTCTCCCCAGAGCTTTCTCTTCTCCAGCTGAACCCCCCCAACTCTCTCAGCCTGTCCTCACAGGGGGGTGCTCCAGCCCCCCGAGCATCTTCGTGGCCTCCTCTGGCCCCGCTCCAGCTCACAGTTGCAAAAGAACCACCTGAGAGCAGGTTGTGCAGGTCTCCTGCTGCGTTTCCTCCCTGTCTGATGGAGGTTTGCACCCCACGCCTGCCGCAAGGTGCCTTAACGCTTCCTCCTGAAGCCATCGTGTCACTTCTTTCCCACGAGCCACCTTCTCTCTTCTCTTTAAACTCAGGTTTTGCTGTCGCAGGAGCCCCGCGCTGTCTCCTTAGTCTGGCTGTGGCACTGCCCGGTGTTGCAGTGTCCTGAGATACTTCAGTGGTGGTCACACAAATCCATTCTTACTCCCTGTCGAAGCATCTTTCCCTATTTCTCACCCACTGAGCCAGTGAGAGGAAGCAATTCCACTCCGGGGAGGAGGTTTGCAGCAAATCAGAGCACCTCAACCACTGAGACTCTTCCCTGGGCTGGAGAGCAACAGCACTTTAAAATAAAAAAAAAAAAAAAAAAAGCCATTTTAAGGCTATTTGGCTTCAAAGGTGTTTCCTGCAGCTTGGTGGTATTGAAGGGGACCCTTGTTGGGTCTCGGTGGGGTAGATACAATGGGGTATTGCTGGGGTTTTTTGCCAGACCCTATTTCTTACTATTCTTTTTTTTTGGAAGGGGGCGGAATAAAAAAGCTGCTCCTTCCTGGCAGTACACATAAATTATTAATTTCTCCTGCTTGGCCAAAGATTTTAGATGTCCGAGGGTCACTTTGCCTGGATGTTTCACCCGTCCTTCATCACCTACTGTTCAAACAGCCCTGGGGAGGTGCTGGAGCTTCTACATCTGCCCGTGGTCCTCAAAGCCACCACCCTGGAGCTCGTGTCCTCAAACCTAAACCTGTTCTGTTTCTTCAGCAGGACCGAGAGGAGAATATCTCGTTTTAACCATCTTTTTAGTAGTAAGACTTGGGAAGAGCTCAAAGAGTGTTTAAATTCACTTCACTCGGGTCTTTGGGTGGTTTTAGTGTTGCAGCAAGAGGCTCCAGACACAAAACCTCAGGCGGTGGGGAGATGTAACCTCGTTATTTCTAGATGTGCATCAACCATCGTAAACCCCAACCCCGCCACCAGGTTTTACTTAGCAGAGCAAGTAGCAGTTCCTTCGGAGTTGCATAAGACAGGCACGAGCTTTAAAAACTCCACTTCTCAATTTTCTGTCGGGAATTTATTTTTCCATGCTCAGGAGCACTTGTGATGAGTGAGTAACCCGCCCGGAATTTTAAAGCTTGTTCATGGAAAGGGAAGCACTCGCCACGGGGCATCGGCATGAGCCCGTCTGCCTTGCTGCCAGCCAGGCTGGTTAGGAGAGCTAAACCATTTTAATTTTTTTTTTTCTTTCAAGGTGAAGTTTTAAGGAAGTATTCAGCTTGAAGGTTTGTTTTTTTTTTTTTTTCCTTTCAGCCCCTGAAGCACCCAGCTGCTTTCCCAGCTGGGCTCTACGCTGGCCTGGAAGCTCCTGCGGCGGCTTTTCCCCGGGAACAAGGGGGGAAATAGGGATGGGAAACCTCTCCCAGCTGCTGGGGAGGGAACTCAGGGTTGTTTTCTGCTCCGTGTGGCACATATTGCTTGCTAGCAGTCGTATGAACCTCGAGGGGGGGGAAGGAGTGCAGGCTGTACCTGGAACACCACGTCCCCGGGCTCAGCATCTCCCCGGGCTCAGCATCTCCCGGTGGGTCCTGAAAACCAGCCAGGCTTTGGCTGTTCCTGCTCAGCTATCCACGGGGATCAAACTCGCTGCTGGGACAGTCGGTACAGCACAGGAGCTGGCAACAAAAAATGCTTTCAGTTTAAAACAAAAATAAAAATAAATCCCTTTGCCGTTTCATGCTGTTCTGTCGTTTCTGCGAGCGCTCGGGCTGGTGCACCGGGGCAGGGAGCTGCGCTCAGATCTTCTCCCCCTCCTTGGAACCAAAACTCCCTTCTCCATGCGAGTGAGGCTGCTGATGTAGCTCTGACAGAGGGAGCCGCGTGATGCTTCCCTTGGGATGAGACCCCCAACGCATCAAGACTCAGGAGCGGAGATGGCTGTTGGGGTTAGAATGGAGAGTACCTCGAGGGTAGGGAGGCTCTGCAGAGAGATCTGGCCAGGCTGGAGCGATGGGCTGAGGCCAACTGGGGGGGTTTCACTAAGGCCAAATGCCGGGTGCTGCACTTGGGCCACAACAACCCCCAGCAGCGCTACAGGCTTGGGGAGGAGTGGCTGGAGAGCTGCCAGTCAGAGAGGGACCTGGGGGGGTGATTGATAATGAGCCAGCAGTGTGCCCAGGTGGCCAAGCAGGCCAATGGCATCCTGGCTTGTATCAGCACTAGCATGGCCAGCAGGGACAGGGAAGGGATCTTACCCCTGGACTCGGCACTGGTGAGGCCGCCCCTCGATGAGTGGGTTCAGTTTTGGGCCCCTCACTCCAAAAAGGCCATTGAATGACTCGAGCGTGTCCAGAGAAGGGCAACGGAGCTGGTGCAGGGTCTGGAGCACAGGTGTGATGGGGAGCGGCTGAGGGAACTGGGGGGGTTTAGTGTGGAGAAGAGGAGGCTGAGGGGAGACCTCATGGCCCTCTGCAACTCCCTGAAAGGAGGGTGCAGAGAGGGGGGATGAGTCTCTTGAGCCAAGGAACCAGCGCCAGGACAAGAGGGAATGGCCTCAAGCTGCGCCAGGGCAGGGTCAGACTGGCTCTTAGGAAGGATTTCTTTGCAGAAGGGGTTGTTGGGCGTTGGAATGGGCTGCCCAGGGCAGGGGGGGAGTCCCCATCCCTGGAGGGGTTGAAGAGTCGGGTGGACCCAGCGCTGAGGGATGTGGTGGAGTTGAGAACAGTCAGTGTGAGGTTCATGGTTGGACTGGAGGAGCTTCAAGGGCTTTTCCAACCAGATGATTCTGTGACATCCCAGAGCTGGTGAGGGCCATGTCCCTTTTCAGGCATTTTCTTCACAGCCACAGAATGGGGACAACCAAGGTCAGCCCCTGAAAATTTGGGGTGGTTTTGTTGATTTGAGGAGTCAGCGTGAAGCTTTTTCTCTCTGTAAATACAGACAAAGCAGCTCAGGACAGGCATGGTTTTCCTGCAGGCCCAAAGCTGACAAGTTTGGGTGCTGGGACTGGCACCGCAACACTGGGGGTGAGGCTGCCCCTTCCCCCCCCCCAGATGCAGGGATGAGACCAAGGCCACCCAGTGTGGCAGTGGCAGAGGTGGGAAGGGCAGCTGTGGGTGGGGACACCCGGGCAGCTGGTGGCAGTGGCAGGCAGAGGGGGGGGGGTGGGACACCGAAACACCACGCTCAAATTAGCATGGGTGGGTGGAACAGACCCCAAGGAGGGAGCACCCTAAGTAACAAGTGACAGGATGAAAGGAAATGGCCTCAAGTTGCCCCAGGGGAGGTTTAGATTGGATATCAGGAAACATTTTTTCACTGAAAGGGTCGTCTACATTGGAACAGGCTGCCCAGGGCAGTGGTGGAGTCACCATCCCTGGAGGTATTTAAAAGATGTGGTGGGTTTGGCAGTGTTACGTTAATGGTTGGACTCGATCTTAAAGTCTTTTCCAACATAAATGATTCTATGATCCTTCTTGAGTGCTCCCGGGCAGCTGCCACGATCAACTCAATCCATGGGGTTTCTTTTGGTTGGTTATTTTTTTGTTTTGTTCCTTGAATTACGGACACATACTTGCTTGAGGAACCGATTTCCCTCTTTCCCTGATTTCAGGTAGCCTGACCTGCCCAGCTGGGCTGAAACTCAGCCTCCACCTGCACCTGCACCTCGCTCCTCCTCAAAGCATCGCGTTCAGAGACCAAAGCTTAGACTTTCCTTTTGCAGATCCCTCCCCCCCCCCCCCCCATCCCTAACACTCCTGTGCTGCATTTGATGCCACGGAGGAGTCACCTGCTGGCTGCAGTGTGGGGGATTTCCTACAGCCCCTTGGTGCACCTCATTTACCCCAAACCCATTTATTTTCTTTGCAACAACCTGCACGCCCACCTCCTTCAGCTCCTTTGATATTCATTTATTTTAAACTTTACCCAAGCAGCTCCTGAAAATATGCTGCAACTTTGGAAAAAATTGGGCCAACAGTATTTTGGGGGGGGGGGGGGGGGGGGGGGGGGGAACAACACAAAAAAACCCCCAAAACAACCCTCTTTTTTTTTTTTTTTTTTTGTTTATATCAGTTATGCTTCTCTCCAGAACTGGAGCTCTGTAGCACTGGTGTGGGATCCCACCAGGCTGAGCCGGGGCCGGGAACTGGGTGTCACCAGCTGCCTGCACCTTGCCGGCATGACCCACCCTGCCCACAGCTCCCAGCTGCTGAGGAGGGCTCAAGCCTTTCCTGCAGCATCTTCCACCAAAAGTGCTCCTCACCTTACCAGCACTGGCTGTCCTGGCAGCTCCAGTGAGCTGAGGAGCAGAAATGCTGTGGCGGGGGGGGGGGGTGTGGGCGTGAATTAGGAGGTGCCTGTGGGCTGGGAGCTACTTCTTGGGACACTGAGGCAGGAGCTCACTCACTTACAGGTGAATTTTTCTCCAAACAGAATCATCTGGGTTGGAAAAGCCCTTGAAGCTCCTCCAGCCCAACCATGAACCTCACACTGACCGTTCCCAACTCCACCAGATCCCTCAGCGCTGGGTCAACCCGACTCTTCAACCCCTCCAGGGATGGGGACTCCCCCCCTGCCCTGGGCAGCCCATTCCAACGCCCAACAACCCCTTCTGCAAAGAAATCCTTCCTAAGAGCCAGTCTGACCCTGCCCTGGCGCAGCTTGAGGCCATTCCCTCTTGTCCTGGCGCTGGTTCCTTGGCTCAAGAGACTCATCCCCCCTCTCTGCACCCTCCTTTCAGGGAGTTGCAGAGGGCCATGAGGTCTCCCCTCAGCCTCCTCTTCTCCACACTAAACCCCCCCAGTTCCCTCAGCCGCTCCCCATCACACCTGTGCTCCAGACCCTGCACCAGCTCCGTTGCCCTTCTCTGGACACGCTCGAGAAAGGTGATAACTCCCGACGCCAAAAATCCATTTAATATGAAGTTCTCTCATCAAGGATGTATCACATATTAAACTGATAAGAACAGACACTACATTTGTCCCCGCTCCCAAAAGTTCTGGGTCCCTCGAACGCTGCCCCCCCCGTGACCCCCCCTTGGCCAGGCCCAAGGGGCTGTCATGGCCCCAGGTGGGCTTCAGCCCCTTTCCCCACCCGCAGCCGACATGTCCCGCGCCGGCAGACGGAGCACTACGGACATCTAGTGGCACCCACCCTGGAGGCCCTGAGATGTCCGGCACCACACAGCAGCCCCCAATCCCCCCCCCACTGGGGTACAGCCATGGCCCTGTGGCAGCACCCCAGCCAGACTCCCTTGGGGGGTGGCCTTGAGCCCTGTGGGTCACCCCAGTGCTCCCAAACAGCACCGGTGGGTGGGCAGGGGGCTGCCACGGGGACCCATCGGGTGTTGCAGAGGCCGTCTTGACCCAGATGTGAGGCATAAAAGCGAGGCGGGACGGTGCTGTGGCCAGTGGGATGGTGCTGTGGCCAGCGGGATGGGTGCTGTGGCCAGCGGGACGTCACTGCTGCGCTCACCAGCCTGGGACGGCTTCAGCAGCGCTTGTCCCCAGTCCATCCGTGCCAGGGGAGCCCCAGGACCCCCAATCCCTGTGTCCTAAAAGGCCTCTCAGGGCACACGGTGTGACACCATCTCCGCACCACCACTACCACCCCCCACCACCCCCCCAGGAGCAGCTATGGAGCAACACCCCCCCCCCCCAAAAAAAAAAACCCCAAACCCCTTTGTTTTTGCAGGATTTCAAACACTGCAGCTCGCAGTGCCAGGCTGGCACCATCCTGTCCAAACCCAGGGGGGGGTTTGGGGTCCCCCCTCCAGCAGCCAGACGCGCTCGTGGGCCCCAGCTGCTGCTCAAGAGCTGTTGAACACCAGGGACAGGGCAGGGGCCTCACATCGACCCACAGCAAGGCTACGGATGAGGCTGAAAGAGGGATTTTGCCATGGGCATACACTGTACCAGCAGCTGGCAACAGGGGGTGGTCAGTGCTGCACCCCCCCACCCTGTACAGCATCTCCCCCATCCTTTTCGGCGTGCGCGCTGTCAAAAAAAATACATGTTTGTACACGTAGGCCAAGGAAAGATGAAAAAAAATACACCCCAGACTCGTGATCTTTTTGCCCAGAACGGGAAGCCCACACTCCACTCGCGGGTGAGGAGGAGCTGGTGCTCAGACTAAGACTTTCTGGTCCTGCTTTAGCTTTGTGGCATGGATTTAGGCCGAGCCTACAGCCGTGTGGTCGCGTCAGGGTGGGGGTTAAATGCGCGGCATCATGTGCCGGCAGGGTTGTTCGGTGCTTTAGAGGGTAATACCAGTGTGAGATCCAACGGTTTGGCCACGACCAGTTGCAAAAGGGTTGCTAACAGCACCGGGAGGGGGTCTGGAAAGATTTCTGGAGGGCTAAGGAGCTAAAACTGGCTTAAAGTGATGGTTGATGAGTTTAGGGAGGGACTGTGCAGCTGAACGGGAAGAGTTTTAGTTTCGGTACCTCCAGGAAGATGTTTTTTTGGGGGAAATTATCACCATTTGTATTACAGTTGTTAATCTGGCACCTCAGGACACGCGATGACATCGGTGCCCTCCATCCCGGTGCAGACAGCGCGCTGACGTTTCTGCTCAGAGTTAAACAGGCTCTGTGATTTAAAAAGGCATTTTCTCACGCTCGTAAATCATTGGGCTTCAGAGAGTTGTTTTGCCTTTTTTTCCCTTTCTCTAACCATGGGATGTGGTTGCTCACGGAGCCCAGCAGAGCCCCAGAGCACTGCAAGCGCGTTGCCCGCCTCCTGCTTTAGTCCTGGATCCCGTGACTGGTGGCGGTTTTATTTAGTTACTGAGAGGAGTTTTGCAGCCTGGTGACCTCAGCAGCGGATGGAACGGAGCTCCCGGGCACTTTTTTATCACAGGATCCCACTCACTCACCGACACATATGGCTGCAGAGACCTGATACTCGCTCTGGTCCTTGCTCCAAGACCCAGAGCTGGGCCGGTGGTTTAAAACTAATTTCCATTAATATGAGCACCCACAAAATGGTTTAAAACACCCCCTCCCCAGAGCTCGGCCGGTGGTTTAAAAATAATTTCCATTAATATGAACACCCACAAAACGGTTCTGCCCCACCAGCGTGGGGTAGAGGGGTACCTGTGAGCCTTCAGCTGCCCCGTGTGCCACGCTGGACGTGGCTTTGGGGGGGTTGCACCCAAATATTTGACACGTGGGACTAAGTCACAGTCCTGCCCCGGCGAGCTCTACGACACGGTTGGAGGCCGCAGCGAGCAGTGTGGATAGCCACAAACAGGGTGAAAGCTCTCCATGAAATTAAATAAAGAGGCCAAAGACTTGAATCTTTACCTTTTTTAATCAAAAACATACTCTGTTACAGAATTTCAGGAAAGTTAACTACAGTATATTATCCACAAACTAGGTCTAATGAAAAACATACAGTAAGCTACAAAGGAACTACTGGGAATTCCGTTGACCGCTTATCAAAAGGCAATGGCTAAAAGAAGAAATGCTTAACTAGGCTTTCATGCTCAAAAAACCCTCTCACGGTGAGTTTTGGGTTACGGGTACTTCGCAGCTCTCAATCCAGCTGAATCACAACTTAGTAGCGCTACCAAATTTCACCAAAAAGCCACAGAAAAAGGTACTGGAGCAAGAAAGCGCTAGGTGATTTTGGTGAGCTTGAAAGAATGAAATCCTGGGGAATTTAGGAGCGATGCGTCGCTCACAAGGCACAACAGCAGCCAACAGTGCTGAAAACTCTCTGAGATTTTTGTCGGCAGCAGTTCCGCTTTCCCCCAGGTGGCCCCAAGGGAAATTTTCACTCAGGGCAGCTCTCAGGGAGGCGGGAGGGGACCTCAGCAGCGTCACACGCGGCAGCTTTGGCGTCTTCCAGATCATTTTCAGGACCAGCCCCTTGAGATAAAAGCGTTTCGGGAGGGGGATGACACAACGGAAGGATACGTTGGGCATCCAGCTCCTACGTGAGCGGTGGAGAAGTGTTTCCCTTGGTTGTGTTTCAGGAGAACTTGGTGCTCACGGCTCACGCAACTGCCCGATAACGACAGGCAACCTGCAAATCTCAGCCCTGAGAAGTCCCCAAAAACCTGTCACCAGTCATGGAAACGCTCCCGTTATCAGCAGGACCAGGCAAAACCATTAATGTTTCAGTCTTTAAAAAAAAATAACCTCTCAACAATTGTGTTCTTAACAATACCTGACAATGAAGAATCTTATGATTTTATAGAGCAGATGTTACATAGCGTGGGGCCTGCCAGGAGAAGGAGGGGGAGGAAAGAGGATTTCAAATAAAAAAGTCTGAATCCCACTTAGAGGAAGACCCATCTGGCTGTCTTTAACGGGTTGCATCAAAGAAGTGACCAGCCATCCCAGTCACTCTGCTGTCGCAGAGTAAAAAAAAAAAAAGGCAAATCAAGGAGACAGTCCTTTCTAAAGCGCTTTACTCTTCAAAAGAAGAGATTAAAGATGTCTCAAAGACCACCATCAAGACGTAAACAACACTGGAAGGGTTCAGAGGCAGAAGCCTCCCCTATATACACTGGCATAGGAATTTTTTTAATGGTTCCTAGGAAAAGAATTGAGGCAGTCGTTCCTGAGCTACGCAGAGAGGACACTGTCGTCTTTTAGAAGTGTCACAAGAAAGATGGTTCTAAGGTAAGGCACAGGAGTTGGACACAAGTTCAATGACTACTGCTGCTACAGCCCTGTTCCGTGACTGGGGGAGAGCGTTGTCTCCTTTGTGCTTTAGGTCCATCTACTCTGTAAAGCAGCCAGATAATCTCCCAGGTCTTCAGGACGTTAGAGCTGTTAACGAAGTGATTTTTATCGGGGCCAAGTCCCCATCATTCTCATCATCTGCCCCAAAAAGCAGCGTAAAGAACAATTTCTAACCAGCACCGCTTAGCGGTTACAGCTCCTTCCGAGGGATTCCCGTTAGAATTAAAATACTTTTAAACCATCCCAGGGAAAAATTTTCCTCTCCTACATCTCTTCCGGGTTCATTTTAAATGCCCTCGCTTTCAAAACTTAACACGGCTAAAGCTGTCTAAACCTTCCGGTGCTAATCCCAGCTCTCCAGCACACAAAGTGAAATTACCAAGTACTCCAGCACAATGCTCGTTTTGAGGAGGGCCTAATTGAGGGTGAGAAACAAGAGGGGTAATTACTTCATGGAAAGAAGCGCAGCACCCACGGGAACTGGATTGCAAGCAAGAGAGCGCTAGCTGAAAAAAAAAAAAAAAATAAAAATACTTGTTGAATTCTATGTTTTGGAGACATTCAGAGCTGAAGAGGAGACGTGATTCTGGCATTGGTGACATCCCTGCCTACAGCGCATACGGGGATCGTCAGGGCTGTCAAGTAGCTGCAGCTCTTTTTTGAAGACATAAAGGCAAGACTGTCAAAGATTCAATGTGCTGCCGCTGAAGGGTTTCCAATCCATTATGCGCTGCCTTTTAGGCCTTGTCATAAGAAATAAAAAGTACAGAATTTAAGTTAAAGGCCTATTAAAAACTAAGAATGATATTCTCTCATTTTGCCCTTTAAGTTATGATCGTATCTTATCAGTAACTGCCTGGTGGAGAAGATGAATTCCACCTCAGGATTTTTCCTGCCTCGCGCAACGTTCACATCCCTCCTGACGCGGAGCTTGTGATTTCTTGGCTCTGATAAACTCAGCTGACATCATTGTGTGGTTCTATTCAGAATGGTTTTGGCCATTTAAATACTAGCGTTCACTGTAGGTAGAGACTTAAGGAGACTCGTCAAATATCTGCAAAAAAAACCCTGGTTTTAACAGCTGAATTCTTTCAGGCTGCAATACAGGCACCACCACCAATAGGCGGAAGCAATCTTCCACTATTTCATCAAAATTTGGCACAATCAAAACGTAACAACCGCTACAGAGGGTTTTCTGTGAAGCATAAACAGACCAGTCACCCACCAAGATCAGCACCCTGCAAACCTGCAAATTAAACCGGGAGTAAACACGTGGATTCCTGATCAAATTAACAGTCTGTGATAAGCAATTAATCAGTCAGAAGGCCAGATGCTTCCCAAAAGCCGAGGCACCTCGAACCCAGCAGTAAGACAACTCAAAAGGGAGGTTGGCAAGAAGAACGTGTAGTCGGTTTTTTCATTTCTTCCCCCAAATCGCGTTTTCTGTTGCGGATGAAGCGTAGCTGAGCTGCTGGTTAATCAGCTTCTCTGAGGATGTAGTCAGAATCCTCTAAAGTGTTCCTCAAGAATCTGAAGCAGCTTGCTTTTGGGACAAACTAGATCATTAGGAGAGAAAGGAAAATGAAAAAAAAAAAAAGTTTTAAACTAAAAGGCTTGAGAAAAGCAAACACTGTTTTTTCAAATATCAAGAAACCGCCGTGTAAGAGGCGGGGGGGGGGGGGGAAGTGATCTCAGTAGAAGGGAGTCTGAATAAGGCAACACTGTTAATGAAAATTGGGAGAAAACTCATCCCTTTGTGGCCATCGCTCCCCAAATCACCTGTCTTTTCTGCTTCCACAGCCAAGAGCGAAACAATAACTGCTGACTTCTTTCCCCCAGAGCACGGGGGAAGCAACACCTAAACGCTGTGCCTCGTAGCCCTCTGCAGATGGCTGAAACTATGCAAGAAATTTGGCAAAAAGCTTCAGAATAAGCTTTTCCAAGACTTCTACTTCTGTTAACCGCTACGACTGCGCTGCCAGGTCGGCTCGGCGCAGCACGAACTGGCAGCGCTTGAAGGACTTCACCAGGCTTAGAAATCTGTAGGTTCCAACTTAACTAAGCTCCAACTCCCTGCACACGTGCTGAAAAATGAGGAATTCCTGTTCCTCGTATCCCATCAAATAGCCAAAAAGAGATATCCTCAGGACATTTTACCGAAGAATAAAGGGAAGAAAAATTGGGACTTGCTTTCCTGGCATGTTTAAACCGACTAAAATTCCTACCACTATTGGCTGCTGCTGCTGGTCTTGCAAAGGAAAATAATCCATCACTCAAGATCAATGGTTTCAAGGTGCAGAATTACAGAATAGAAGCAAACTAAATTTATAAAAAAAAAAAAAATAATCAGGGTTTTCATGATTTTATTTATACTATTAACTAGAGAGAAAGCATACATATTGTATCTGTCATACAGTCAATACATTTGCATTTTTTTCTACTATAAATTCTCTATACAAAGTCATTGCCAATTGATACGGTCGTTGATGGCATAGGGCTGAAAAGAACCAAGAGGTATAAAAACAAGTTTGCCATCTTGCCCTGAGTGGAAATGGTGAACAGATACAAAAACTGGATCCTAAATATCGATGTCATATTCTACAGGATTTAATGGTATATGCAAGTAAAAAGAGTCATGCAACTTTTGAAAATACCTGCCAAGTTTTACTTGAGTAAAATCATAAAGTCAGTAGTAGTTATGAAAATATGTTCCTGCCATTACGTCCTCATCATGCAATTTCAGTGGCAACTTTGCAGACTGGGTATTTCCTGTTATATTTAAATTGAGTGCCAGCACTGAAAGTATCCGTTTCCTTTAGTGTTTTAAAACTCACGTGTCTATATAAATAAAAATCTAAGATATCTTTTTTTTAAAAACTAGTGAAGGGAAAAGCCCCATTTCTTTTCCTCGCTATTTTTAATCAATGCCAACAACGTATGTCTCATCCCTCACTTTTTGGCAGCTTCTACGTTTTAATCTGGAAAAATCATAACAAGATAGTCAACAAAATAAAGGAAGTCGTCTGTTAACTATTGTTCCCTAAAAAGAACATCACAAATCAGTTGGAATTTTAAAGTTGCTATAAGGTAAATGTTTATAACTATTAGAAGGAATTTTCAGATATAAATATATATATAATATATATTCTGCATACAAAAGGCTCCTGTGAGGCTTATCACCAAGATGCCAGAATAGAGAAGGAAAGTTTCAACGGGAACAACCCAATACTGTAAAGTCTCTATAAGGCGTTTACCTTTCACTTTAAGCCCTGAGCCATGTATTATGACAATTAAGTTCTGAAAATAACCAAAATCCAAATTCTGCATGTTCAGTTTCTTTCTAAGAGCAAGGCGGCAAACACATTTTTAAAACCCGGTTTTAGAAGATTAAGCAGAACAAAAGTAAAATATATCTTCAGGTTATAAACAGAATTGTATTTTACAATCCACCATCCTCACAAGATAACGGCCCACAGCAGTGCAGCAGAGGGATCTCAGTCTAAAGGTTGTGGGTCTGCAATAGGCATGGTATGAAGTACTTCATCTAGAAGCTGGAGGGCACGGTGTAAGTGAATTTCGATCCAGCACGGCGTCTCTTTGATGCTCTGTCTCGGGTAATCAGGTCCCCAACCTTTTACAAAACTCATCCTGAGTATGCATAAGCGGCGAAGGTCATCTACACCGATTCCGGCAGCAGCTGACAAACCTAAACAGGAGAGGTTTCACGTGAGTGTTCACAGACATGTTCTTTTGCCTGGCTCTTTCTTCACGTACAGTTCCCTCTCGGCACAGCCAAGGCCAACCCACATTTCTAGATCTCTGCTATCAAATAAAACACAACGATTATTTCGCGTTTCCTCCAATTAAATTTTTTTTTCACCGTTCTGCAATCTTGAAAGGGTGCTGAAATAAAGCTCCCTAGAATAAAGCAGATGTGACAAAACAATGTCTTACATGATACAACGCCTGTAAACCTTATTTAGGAAATACAGTCAAAAAATATTCAATTCAAAATATTCAAAAAAATAAGAACTCAGACCGACCACCTGCAGGATGCTGGAATGGCAAATCACACTACTTACTTCTAATAAAATAAAAAGATGAATACAGCTGACAAGCTTCAAAGTGCAAGTGTGGCTAAGACAGAAGTAAAATATATTCCTGAAAATGCCTTCAGCAGTTTGTAGGATGGCTGGGAAGTGCCACGTGGCAACACAAGGAATCCACAAAATACTACGGCACATAAAGCAGCCCAAGACACATAAGTACTTACACTTTTAAAAGTGCTTAGGTACAATCTCAAGGAATTCAGTAACTGAGAAAACTCTAGCCCAGAATAACAAGGGGAGAGAGGAAGGGGAGAGAGGAAGGGGAGAGAGGAAGGGGAGAGAGGAAGGGGAGAGAGGAAGGGGAGAGAGGAAGGGGAGAGAGGAAGGGGAGAGAGGAAGGGGAGAGAGGAAGGGGAGAGAGGAAGGGGAGAGAGGAAGGGGAGAGAGGAAGGGGAGAGAGGAAGGGGAGAGAGGAAGGGGAGAGAGGAAGGGGAGAGAGGAAGGGGAGAGAGGAAGGGGAGAGAGGAAGGGGAGAGAGGAAGGGGAGAGAGGAAGGGGAGAGAGGAAGGGGAGAGAGGAAGGGGAGAGAGGAAGGGGAGAGAGGAAGGGGAGAGAGGAAGGGGAGAGAGGAAGGGGAGAGAGGAAGGGGAGAGAGGAAGGGGAGAGAGGAAGGGGAGAGAGGAAGGGGAGAGAGGAAGGGGAGAGAGGAAGGGGAGAGAGGAAGGGGAGAGAGGAAGGGGAGAGAGGAAGGGGAGAGAGGAAGGGGAGAGAGGAAGGGGAGAGAGGAAGGGGAGAGAGGAAGGGGAGAGAGGAAGGGGAGAGAGGAAGGGGAGAGAGGAAGGGGAGAGAGGAAGGGGAGAGAGGAAGGGGAGAGAGGAAGGGGAGAGAGGAAGGGGAGAGAGGAAGGGGAGAGAGGAAGGGGAGAGAGGAAGGGGAGAGAGGAAGGGGAGAGAGGAAGGGGAGAGAGGAAGGGGAGAGAGGAAGGGGAGAGAGGAAGGGGAGAGAGGAAGGGAGAAAAAAGAGCCTCACACTCTCTTCTTCCTCTTCTCAAGAATCTCAAGTTTTCCTAAACCTATTCAAGGACTTTGTTGCTCAGTAATCCCCATTGTTTTGAATAACATTTTTTTGAGCTCAGACCTCAAAGATAATTTTTCAAGGTCAGGTCTAAGCAGCCAGAAGTATCTCTGTTTAAAGGAAGAGAGTTATGTTATTTGACCTTGTATATAAATGTTTTCTCTACTGCATTTCCAACGTCCCCTGAAGAGCACAGAGCGAGAACTGGTGTGTGGAGCAGGTACTCAGGGAATAAATACAGACTTACCAGGGTGCCAGCCCAGCCCCAGCTCCCCCCAATCCTCCTACTCCATTCCATGTTCATCTGCCCTGTCGCAGGGGCAGGGGGTGGCTGGGGGGGTGCTGTTAGGAGGCGGAGCTGTGGAATTTGTTTGCAGGTTAAGGAAAAAAAGGAGAGCAAGCAGTTAATTTACTTACTGATGGCTGGGGCTATTCCACCTACTGATCCTGGTCCAGGGATGTTTCCAGCTACTGCTGCAGCTTGAGCAGCAGCAGCAGCTTGGGCAGTGGCAGCCTGCTGTTGCATCTGACGGTGACACTGGCGTAAATCAAACACCTTTAAAGAAAAAAAAAATAAGTATCAGACTGTGTAGACTTCCCAAAATCAATGAAGGAAAGAATTCCTCAACTCCCACCCCCGATAATCTGGACCTCTCTGCTCTCCCAAAGCAACTCCTACAGTCTCACCATCCACTTGGGTAAAAGCAAATCTTCCCCGACTAGTTTAATTTTTAACAGAAATAATCCACTAAAGCTGATTCTTAAAGACTCTTCTCATATGATGTCACCACCACTGGCAATACCAGAACCTGGCTGAGCTGAGCAGGCTAAAGCAGCACCCCGTGCAGAATCGACTGCAGGATCAGAGTCTGAAGGATGCTACAGGGCTGATAAAATCCCAACTTTTTAGTTAAATCCCAGGATTTCCAAAAAATAGGCATATAAATTAAAATGGAAGCCAACAAGTCCTGCTTAACTTTTCAGGTTTTATTCTTCTTTGCTGCTTTAGCGAAATGTGTTAAGTCTCTTTAAAAGAAATACCAATAATTGATAGGCCTGAAGTTTCAGCAGCTACGTTTGAGGTTGTTGGCATTTTATATCTTTGTGATCAGGCTTGGCACTAATATACACAGGAACTCTGTTCTCATGCTACAAGGCTTGTATGTTGAGGTTGCTGGGGTTTCTTTCACCTTCATTACACAACCTGCCTGCAAAACTGTGGATTTAAAAATAAAAAAAAAAAAAAACTTTGCAAACTTCAGGCAGGTTCTCTCTCCTTCAAGAATGGTTTTTTACAAGTGCCCTAAATAAAGTTGTAAGTCTGGCAGAGGAACGTCCGAGTAAGAATCTCCTGAAAATCATTTGTTTCCACGCAACTTTCAGTGACCTCTGGATCACTTCATGTCCATAACACTTTAACACACACTTTACACTTCTGTGTTTACACACGCTTTCCCAACTTTTCTTGTTTTGGAGAGAGAGAGTGAAAAAAGAGATAAGCTATGCTACAAATTTTAGTAGCAGGTAATTTAAAAAACGGTAAGGCTAAAAATACAAAAAGCTGCTATCGATTGTTTGCAATGAAATCAAAAGTTATTTTTGCAGTATCTAGATGATACTTTCAGTTAAGTTGATTTTTTTAAATGACTCTAAAGTGACTTGGTCAGGTTTTAGGGTTTTTTAAAGGAGAATCAAAAGCAAAGTTACATTTATTTCAGTGTCTCATAGCTTCCCTAACATTTACAAGAACTAAATGTATGCTATTTCCCCCCCAGTTTTCATCCAGGAACATCAAACCCACCTTTATATATGCACTTGGGTAAATCTTGTGCACAGCATCCCCTGGTGCACGCCCTGCTTCTCTATCCAGGTAGTAACTCTGAACGAAGACCGCGTGGTCACTGAGGCATCTGACCCACACGTCTCCTTCGCCTTTGCACTCCAACTGCACCCCTTTACCTATGTGCAACCTTAAAAAGATAAACAGTTCCAATGCACCTGTGTGTACATACTATAAATCAGACCTAAGTAAGGCAGAAATAATTCTCCCAGCTCTCAGTCATCTGTGATACCTTAATTCACACTCGGCTCACACAAGGACTTGAAATTGTAATTATTATCTGAGGTATAAGTTAGTATGTAGTAACACAAAATCTGCAAAAGAAAAAAACGTCTGTAATAGCACGTCAAGATCGATGGCAAACACAGAATGTAGAAGCAATGATGTCTGAATAGCAACTAACACACTCCCTGACAATACAGAGCTGGGATACCAAACGCATTCAGTTCTTGCTCCGAAGTGTAAAATCCCACAAGGATTCTAATACAGAAAGTCACTCAAGTACACACACAAAGCCACATTTTAATGCAGAACTGTATGTTCATTTGGATCAAGTTACAGCAATCTAGCGTTTTGATTGTCACAGTGCAACATTTCTGAAGACGTGGAATCGGTTTTATTCCTTTTCAAAGAAATAAAAAAAAAAATAAAAAAAAGCTGCAAGATTGCTTCGGTTCTCTGTGCTTCCGCATCAAAGCCTAGCACATGCATGGTGAGAATGAATGAAAATCCAACCAGCTCTCCATCAACCTTTCTCCACTCCTTTGACAAATCTATATATTGCAGTTATTCTCACGTCGCTCTGTGGTGCGGAGAGCCAATATTCAGCTTGCATACATAATGGCACGAGTTGCTAATTTTATCCTGGAAGGCACAGCCTTTGAAAGCAATGAAAAGCAACGCGCTACGGCAAAGCACTGAAGGTCTTTGTCACCCCGTTCACATTTTGAATGCGTTACAGGACTGGCCTAGAAAGATATATTCTGCTAGAGTTAATGCAGTTAAAACCACACCATACTTGGAATTTTAAAAGGGAGGCACACACTGCAGGTAAAACGAAAATATTATCAAATACCACAGACAGCTGGAGTGTTTGGGATCTGCAGAATACCTTGCTCTCTCAATGGCTTCTGTTCTATGCACGTTGGAAAGCTGGCCCAGGCAGAAACGGTCTCCTCCAGAAGGATCCACATATCCATCAACAGTAACAATTGGACAGCTCGAAGGGACTTTAAATGTTTCCCCAACTTGCACGTCCATTTCAAAATATGCGATTGAACACCAATATTCTGGAGCTAAAGAACATATACAATTAACTGACCGAAGGGCACAAAAAACCCCCCTATAAACCCATTCCAGACAATCAATTAAGCCCTTCTGCAACTGCATCTGGCATTCAGAGTAAGAGCACACAATCACATAAGTTCAGATAGACAAAGGCATGTCTGCTAGCACAGAAAAATACTGCCTGCTGCAACGGACACGGGCTTGTTGTTTTTATTTGAGCACCCATCAATGCGGGGGGCTTTTGTAGTCACCATCTTACAAGTCTTTGTACAGTTTTTAATTCAGTTAGATTCCGTAAACCTGCACCTTAGGGCTATAGCTTGATTTTGCCCTCCTTCAGCATAAAGAACTAATACATATATGCCTGTTCATGACTAGGCTGAGAGAAACTAACTCTGAAACAGGTCTGGCTTAAGATATAGGAGTAACTACCTCCTAGGTGAAACCACTTTGCTCTATCCTCCCTGCAAAGCAAACTGGATTGGGAAAGCAGGGCAACGGGGCAAAAACATCAAAGATCACATAGTGATCTTGTCTGCACACAAGAACGACAGGCATGGGATAAAACAAGGAAGTATTAAGCAAGGGAGCAGAACAAAATGGCATGTTTTAACAGCAAAGAGGTGCCTTTTAACTCATATTGTTTTAAAAACTGGCTACAAAGGGAAGATGGTACTTGGAAGAAGCTACCATGTGAGGAAGGGGAAACCCTGACTCCCTAAGAGGATGCTACTGAAATCCAAACACTTAAGTAAGCTGGTAAACCTGGCAAAGCACACGAAGTGATTTTGTGTGTGTGTACCAGCTGCTCACGTGCTACCTGGGAGCAACTGGCTTATCAAACTTTCAGCAGTTTGCTGTGTGTGCTCTGAAGTGTTAAGAGTTTCCCTCTTCAGATGCATTAAAACCCAAAGTTGCCATAAGCTCAAGTCACTGGGGATTTTGGGGACTCTTTGCCGACCGTCCCATTTAACACGCAGCTTGTTGGGGAGGACAAAAGAAAAATCAGCCCTACAGGGTACTCAAAATAGGGGAAGCTGAAGAGTTAATGTGACAGCAGCTAAACACAGGCTGGAAAAGCCAACAGGAAAAAGAGCTCTCCCAGTGCCGTAAGCGGTACTTGTTCATTACGAACCACAGCACCCAACAGCACGCCTACTTATCTTAAGAAACTGTTCTGGTTTTATTAGAAAAGAGTAAAATAAGGTGCCTGAATGCCTTTTTAAACCTTCAAATAAATACTCGTGTCCCTGAGGACTGAATAGGATGAAATCAATGGGTGAATCAATAAGGTGAAAAAGACATACTCAATAATACGTAATACAATTTAGCTACAGGTAAGTTCACCCAACAATTATCAACAGTTTTGTTTCTGGTACTGATTTAGTCACTGGCCAATGAATAAACACGTTAAACTTTTAGGTTTTTCAACTATGCAGCTCCCCCCGTGCAGGCAACAGCTTTGCTGTTGTTAGAAAGAGAATATATCACCTTGCACGGAGCTAGCCTGTACTGCAAGACAAGACTTTTTTGGTTCCACAAACTTCTACAATTAATGAAGACTCTTGGAAAGAATGGAGAGGTCCAACAAGGCACCTCAGCACCAAAATTCTAAGGGCAACACCTATCTTTCAGGGTATCTGGCTGCAATGAGGAACTCATAGATTATGGATCCAAGAGGGCTTTGGCATGACCTAAGCTCCATGATGTTTCTAAGCAGGCAAGAAGTACAAATTCAGGCACCCTGTAAAGTTTAGGATGGAGGACATTCAGAGTTCAGACACCTCTAGGGTAGGAACCAGCTCAGTGTGGGTTTGAGGACTGCAATTTTTGACTTGGGCAGCTAAATTAAATTCACAGAGTACGCCACTATTTCAAAACAGAGGTCCGAACTCAAAAAGAAGACTTATCACAAAATGGTTCCTCTCCTCCTTTCCTGCACTTTTGAATACATGTCTCACAAATTTCAGAGCACTTGATACAGGGAAAAAAAAAAAAAAAAGACTCAAACCATAAAGTTTTCATAACATTTAGCATTACATGTTAGATTTTACTCACCAGGATGATTTGATATAGGAGGCTGGAATGCAAGTTCATTGTGAACTGGCCCTTTAAAAGAAAACATGCATTTTGTTTTACACAAGGAAAAAATAAAGTTTTCTTTCTTAACTTGTTTTCCTAAGAAAAAAGACTTATGAGGATGCCAGATGTTATAAATCCCAGTCATTTCTGAATCAATTGGCCAAATCTGATAGGGGAGGAAAATGCCCACAGAGGAATTACACTGTTAGAGGTTTCCTAAAAATTCAGAAGTCGAGCAAAGAGCTCCATTAGTATCCCTGGAGGAAAGGCTGCATGCTGCTCAAGCCAGACCCAGCTCCAGGAGAGAGCACAAACCAGATGTAGCATGGAAATGTAATAAAAATAGGACTTAGGCTTCACATCTGCCCTCAAGTCGGGCAAGGAGAGAATCACTGTAGAGAGACATGTGATATATGTGATATAAATCTGTCAGAAACCACACTTCATTAGTTTCATCAATCGCAAAACAAGTTGCCCAGCAGGCTGTGGACTTGACCACAAGAAACAGTCCCTGAAGATGGAAAAAGCCCTGGAGAAAAGGGCCTACAGAAAAAAAAATACTGACTGTGGTCTTGGTATCGGTCAGTTTATTCTCTCCACTTTTATAAAGTAACTAGGTCCCTTAGAAGCAGCAGAGAACAAGAAGGAAAGACTTAAACATAGTATTATAAGTAACAGCAGCTTTTGCAACAAGATGTCAAAACAGGCACAACGTTGGTAGGTGTCAAAACATGCAACTTTGTGAAGTGAGAAAAGGCAGCAGCCAAGAAAAGCTTTGTGTGGTACCACCAGCCAGTTACAAATATTAATTATGGAAAGATACATGCACTGAGAAACATTTATAGAGTTTCTACAGCACCACTGAAGTTTTTACATCCTATATTTCTGACAAATAAGATGAGAAATGAAGTAGGAACCTAACAGAACAAAATAATGAAACTTTAGATACTTGTGGTATCTAAACCACAATTTTCTGGATAGAAACAAGCTGAAAAGTCATTCTAACATTAACTCACAGTATATTCTCCTCTCCACTAACAATGACTGCTGGAAACAGGTGTTCTGGTTAAGTACTGTACCAGAAAATAAAGAACTGTTCTACCTTTTTGCCACAAAATTTCAAAAAACTTTAATTTGGGTGGGGCTTTTTTGCACTATACTCTTATAATGCATACGCTGTGCTAGACACACTGCAAGTTTGATCACTTTTTTTTCCCCCTTCCCATCTCCTGTACCTTAAAACAAAGAGGCTGTGGTCCTATTTTGTAGATTTAAAAGATTTTCAAGTTTGTGTGTCAAATGTACTCATGAATCAGGCTGTGGCAAGACCACTTTATTGACAATATTACTGCACGAGCTTTCACAAAGTTCTTATAAAGTGGTTCGTGTACATGGACACACGTCTTCCAAAGCTTAATGTAGGTTGTTACATCATTAAGAGACGTCTTCAAAATTTCTAGAAAATAAAAACAGCCAGGAACTTCCAAGTTTTGAAAGAAAAATATCCAAACAACACATGCCGAATCAACTTCCTTTTCCACAAAGGAAATATTTACTATAGGATTGCAAAGCTTTAAAAACAGAGGTTTAGAAAGGAGATGCTAGTTTTGCTAGGTATAGTAAGACAACTGTAATACAGATGGCATCACTATAGCTATCAGAATTTCTAATCTCTGCTGCTTTAATGAAGAAAAGTCCTTCAAGCTCATATGTAACTGTCAGAATATACTAAACACGGTAGTTCTATAATGAGGAAAAAAAAAAAAAAAGGATTTGGGGGTAAAGAATAACCACAAACGAGCACCCAACGTTCAAGAAAACTGAAAATAAAGTGATTCCTTACAGTAATGTCCAGGATGCATAGGTGGATGATGCTGAAGATGGCCATTCTGGTGGTGAGGTATGGTAGGTGTGTAGGCTGCTGTCCGACTTCCAGTCCAAGTTGTAGTACTATCTAGAAAAAGAAAGGAGTGGTTGGTTTTTAAGGGAGTTTTTCCGCATCTCCCTTCTAATCCTCTATTTCTCCTGAACATTTGGAAACTGGTTTTTAGAAAACTAAGAAGAGTGCACATATGTATATACTCACTGTGATGGTAAGTGGCTGGCTGAGCTGTAAACCCATTCTGCTGAGTTCCTGGCTGAGGCCCTGAAGCAATCTGTAAGAGTCCATCACTATGGCTACCTGTCAATATACTGGTAGGTTGACCTGGTAAAAAAACACACTACCTATTCATGAACGTTCCAAAATTTTAATTAAGAAGAGCTCAGCACTACTGGGGAGGAAAATACACCCAACTAAGGGCACTGCAATACACAGTTCCTACAAGTTTGGTTTCAGTATTTTTTTTCCACCCCCCAGAGCGTCTTAGGAAACGTGAAGCAAGATGCTCTGCAGCAGCTAATTTTGACTCGGACACCCTTAATATTTTAGGAGTAGAAGTATGCAGAGAACTCTGGTTATCAACCGCATCTTTTGCTTTGTTCACATCTCATTTTGGAGTTTGAAAGGAAAGAAGAGGAGATGTCACAGGTTTTATTGAACGACAGAGCTGGAGTAGATTTGGTATGAATCCAAACAGGCCAACAGTAAGTCCAATAAATTGCTTATTTTCAGCATGTTATAACTACTGTTCCTAAGGAGGACACTGGCTTAAATTTACGTTCCTCCAAAACGTACTGAACAGTGGTTTATTTTTAAAAATAGTGCTTGAATAGAGCTGCATACATCACTGGACTCCTTCCTGAGAAAGTTGCTGGGGTTTTTTTCTCCCAAATAAATATTTCAAGAATTGTCTAAGCTTTAAAGGAAAACTACAGATATTTCAGAACAGGTTAACAGAATTTGATTTTAAAAGGCTTCAGCTCAGCCATTAACACTAAACTGATCAGCAGGTTCACAAGTACACTTGCACTCTCAAACTGGTGTGGCTAGCAGAATTTAACACATTGAAAACTTGAACTAAGACCTGAAAATGAGCTTTTTTTCCCTGTCCACTTGGCTCCAACAATTACAGCACCGAGGAGAAGTTGTTATTGACTGTTAACTGTTGTGCAAAGGCAATACAATTAAACTGCCCTTCCCTTTTTTCTCTGCTGGAGACAAATAGAGACACTGTATCTCAGCTTGGCAAAACCATCGTTAATTTTAGCCAAAAAGTCGCGAGCTGGAATTAAAGAACATTATCAAAACACCACGCCACCGTAATTCAGATTTGATACCACGAAATGCATGATAAGCACACATCTTTGATGTTAAAGTGACGAAGAGTATGTGAAACCCCTCCAAACTTCATGGCTTCCCTACGTTAGGGCTGCAGGACGCTGCATACGTAACTGCTTTACCGTCCTGCTGGAGTGAAGTGTGAGGTTTGATGTGGGTCAACCACGCTCTTCCACTTGGACCAAATACAGATGGAAAAGAAAGAAAAACTTCAGCGCAGCACTCCAACGGACTCGTGAAAATATTAATTAGGGCTGTCACTCTGCTAGTACGGTGGGCCATTATAAAAATAATCAAAACTGGAAGATTCATTTTGTCAGCTGTGGAACACTAAAGAGTTGTCTGAAAATCTCTCGATGCTGCCACCTTACAGTAGAGCTGTTTGTTGTCCTGCTTGCTGCTCTTAATAAAATAATAAAATTCTTCCATTCCTACAGCAATTATTTCAATAGCCATGATGTTTTGTCAGTGGTCAATTATTTTAAACATCGTATCACTGAACCTTTGGCATATCCAAAGCAGTCTTGTGACACTCACGTAGCGTCACTCTCACTGAAAAAAGACTGAGTCACCAGGAAAAGTTACTCAAATTATGCTCCAAGTTAAAACCTTACGTTAACGCTTACGAGACAGCCTAGATCATATCACCACCCCCTGTGTTTGCGTGGCGTGGTAACACCACAGTTCCAACACAAGGTCTACTTTGGCAAAAAACCAGTGGTCAGCTTTGCGCTTTCACGTTTTTAGTTTAGTACTTCATATAATCTCGATGATCTTACTTGTTGAAGCCACAGGAATGTTGGGAAAATTAGTGGTGCTGGTAGTGCTAGCCTCAGTAGGAGCTAACATGGCTGGGGTGCTATAAGGCTCTGTAGATGCCCTGTTACTTGGTGGGTGCTGGATGGTTTGGACCGAATGGCCTTCGGCAGAAGACAACGACGGCTGCCCCTCGTAGTCATGAACGTATTCGTCTTTCACCAACATGCTTGATGGAGCTGTGAAGAAGCAAAGGGTTAAACACGCAAAGCAAGCCTATTTTCTGAGTTTAGCTACAAATTGCACCGCTACTTTCAAGCCATAGCGATGCTATGAAAACTACTGGGGGGAGGATTTAACCTATATCAACATTGCCAAAGCACAAATTACAAATAAACGCTTCGAGTCAGCAGCAGGAAATTTTAAAGCAGAACTGGATGGAAAAGCAAACTGTTTATTTTGCTTACTGCTATCAACCAAGGGGTTTAGTCCAACAGTAGTAGACTCCAACGGCGTTTTGGTTTCATCGTGTGATTGGACATGGTTAATAAAAGGGAAAAAGGTGCTTTTTGTCAAGCACCTAACTCTCTATTAATGCAGCAGCTAACAAACCAATTCTAGTATATGAATACAAACATACATAAAGCTCCTGTGAAAAATGTAATTCATGAACACAGCACATAAAGAACTTCACGCATCCCTTAGGTAATTTTAAACGACTCCAAATTGACTAGAAACATCAAATTCACATTCAAAACCAACGTAACACCACTCTGTGTTTAACAACGTAGCCACTAATTCAGAATATCGCACACAGAGCGTAAGGAAATTACTACCTTCGCCACCACAAGAGTTTATTTCTCTATCTCCTACGGAGCATGTTCAAGTTAAAACCCTTACACTACATTAGCTCCCATGCTCATTTTTAAAGCAGCCTTAAATACATTAAAATCTGACAGTAATTTTCTGGTTCCTGCTGCAAAAACAGTAGCACGACAAGGAAACACTTATTATGTATTTAGAGTAAGCTTTGAGTCTGTAAAAAAGGATCATTTTTCAGGAGACACCAGTAACAATACAAATTAGCAGAGGTGAGCTCACGAGTTAAAGCTTGGGAAGTTAACAGTTTGTTGGGTTGTTTGGGGGTTTTTTAAAGTCATTTTTGCTTGAATTCTTCTAATAATGTGCTAAAAAAATTGGATTTACCCAGATTTCCTTCTCTATGAATTCCTTCTGGAAGGAAAACCAAAAAACACCTGAGTTTTGAGATAAAGCAGTTACCAGCTGCACAATGTCAGATTTCTGAATAATGTTCACTGGACATTTAATGTCCAATTTCTCTCAAGTTTGACGGAGAGCAAGAATATTAGACTGCTTCATTCAACTGCATAATAAATACAGAATTTCTGTAATTTTCTTGTTAAACTACTTATTAAATCAGAAGCATCTATTATTCCTGATTCAATTAATTAGTACATCATACAGATGCACTCATTCTTGGGTGTTTTTTTGATGGGTTTTGGGGTTTCTTTTCCAATTAACTGCATCCAACAGCGAGGTTTTGGGGGTTTGTTGGGGTTTGAAAGTTGCAGACAATGTAAACAGAACTCACCTACAAGCTGAGCTGAAGCCTCAGTTTAAAGAATTTATCAATACTTGCCTCTCATATGTTATTTAGCTGATTTTTGAAACCAGAGAGACAAATGCATTTCCATCTGCTCTCTATACTCCCTCCCAAGGAGACACACAGGAATAAACTCTGCACGTACTGAAGAGTTTTAACACAGTTTGTGCCCGTAGAAATGCAAGAGTAAACAGAACTACTCACCAGAACTCTGTAGTGTCAGTCCTGAGAGATCTTTAAAAAGAAGAAAAAAAAAAGGGGGGGTGGAGGATTATATACACAGAGATCTTCAACAATATTGAACATTAAGTTTATAAACCTTTACAAATTAGTACTACAGACTCTACATATTATACCCCCTCCATCACAACACAAGTCTCAATGTTAAGTTATTCCTAGGACACACATCAACTGTAAGAACGGGGTGCAAAGCCAACAGAAAGGCTTAAAGAGAAGCCACAAACTATTCTTTCAAATTTGGAATAAAGGTAAAAGAATAATTCCATTAAGAAGACGGACAAGAGCACATGAGAGCAATTTATAATTAGATCATTAAAAGTTAATGTTTCTAATTTAGGCCTGTATTTTCTACACTCAAAAGGAAAACATTTTACATTCCATTCCCACTGTTCCATTTTAAATCAAGAGTCTACTTACCGATGCCAGGCGATACTACACGCTCATAATGGTAAGGATTTACACAGACACTGTCACATTTTAAGTCAAAAGCATACTGACAATATTTAACATGCTTGAGTTCATTTTTATGAAGATCAGGCCACCTCCAAAGACGAGCGTAAATCACATGAGGGAATCCCTTGCGACCAGCCACCTAAAAAGTCAGACACAAAAGTTGATTGGGAAAGTAGCAAGACATATCACTTTACTTAGTGAGGAGCAAAGCTGGAAGAGGACAAACAACAACACAACCTCTCTCCATCATCAAAATATGAAAAAAAAAAGGTGATGTACAGTTTACCCAAGTTCTGTACTCAACAGAAATAAACTTCTATTAGGGTTTTGCTACGGTTAAGTCAACACTGTGATTCTTAAGAAAAAATACTGGATACAAAATGGCAGAAGCAGAATTTGTGCTTAATGTAGTATGTATGGTCACCTTCCCCACCATGGATGATGAAGGAGCTTTGCCCCAGAAGAAGAGGAACGAGGCACTAAGCTACACTATAAGGAATTTACAAGTAGAAGAATGCCAATCCATTATACTGAAAAAAAAAAAAAATAATAAATGCTTCTAGGGTAGACAGAAAGCTAGCCAGCAAACATGACATCTGTCCTGGAACAAGGAAGTCGCAACCCAAGCTATACAGGTACTGAGTACTGACGATGTAAGGCTAACATAAATCCTCAGTGCAGACTCCTTGGAGTACCTTAGCAAGGGATCACAGGTCTTTCTTCACACTGCTGACCAACACAGAGCTAACAGAAGCTTGTAGTGAAAATACCAGGATAAACAGCCGAATTTGTTACGTGACCCTGCTTTTTACTGCCACACACACACTCGTTTAGAACGGCTGATCCAACGCCTTCTGCTCCTCGTGAAAAAAAATAATCAACTACTGCAGCAGTCCAGAGCTCCAGCCACAAAACATGCCTACAAATGGGGGCGAGGAGGGATGCAAGAGAAGAGCTACTCTTCCTCAACACTCTAGGATCCTGCGTCACTCACTTTCGCTCCAGCTTCACTAGGAGGAAAACATCTGATTTTCACTTGTACTAACCTGAAGCCTCCCATCCAGCGTTCTCTGTATTGTAACACACTTGCTAGGATGAGCTCCATTTGTGGTTATAGCTGTAATCAAAGAATCCAATTCATCTTTTTTCTCCTTTAGCTTTTTAACTAAACTTTCAATTGCGCGTTTTGCAAAAGTTTCACTCTCTCCACCTTGTCGATGGCACATCAAGCTGTGAACAATGCTCAGACAAGCATCATTACTTGTTGGCGTGTTAGTAATAGACATATTGTCCATTTGTCACAGCTTTTTCTTTCAGATCAAATGTCAGTTTTGGGGGCTGTTATGATTTTCAAGCTGATGAACAAGAGATGATCCAAGTTAAGTGTTAGATGTACTGTCTCTTGGTAAAACCTAGGAGGAAAAAATATCTACATTAGAATTGTTTTTAACAAATTGCAGATCATGTTTCTAAGGAAGTCTGTGGCTTTTTGCTTCTTTTATTTTCAAGCTAAGTGCAGGATATTAAAAGCACATGAAAAAACTGCATTGCTTGTCCCATGATAGCTAAAACATGCTTAAGACACTGCTTGCACAGTTTTAGATATAAGATTATTTTTTTTCCCCTAGTAACAATATTTAAATAAAGATTATAGTTTATATACATGTACACATAGTATGTACATATAGAAAGGTAGGGATTATTAGATGAACAGGCTCTGAATGAGGAAAAGGAGAACAGTGACAATAATTTCCTATGTTTTATACTGGTAGGATGAAACCAAGTGAAAATACTGACTGGGAATCAAGGGGCATTGACTTAAACCAAATTTGAATAGTGAAGAAGCATGAATGCACACCAGAATCATCTGTCATCTTTATGTAATAATCCTGTTCAAATAGTTTCAGCTATGTTCTGACCTCAGACTAACTCTATTTCTCTCTGCTGATCAGAAAGGCACAAATTGTACCTGGCCATTAGCTTAATACACATTTATGTAAATTAGTATCGTATGTATCTTCGTATCTGAAAACCCCAACTGGCACATTTGTCTTTCCCTGTTTGGATCCAGCTTCTTCTGGATCAAGATGAAGCAACTGAAGTCACTAAAAAAGCACTTCCAAATAGTCTCAAACAGAGCTGCCTTAATTACACTGAATATAAGATAAGGAGTAAGCCCCTCCTAACACATTTGGCCTTTAAACTCCATTTGTTAAGAACCTGCAGCGGTTTCTGGTCGTGAAGTCATCCTTCTCAAAGCCAGCAAACCTCACCCTTTTGAAGTTTCCTTTAATTCACAAATCAGAAGAAGAGCTGGCCTGATTTTCTCAGTTCTGAGCAAGCTAATTACTACGTTTTATCCAGAAACATAGGACAGCAGGTTTTGTGCACTCACAGAAAAGGAGTCTAATGTCAAAAAGCTGCTTTGGTTCTTCAAGTAGTCACCCACGAACACCATTCTACCAACTCTGGGGTCTGACTTTCTTAAGACACTGGCAGCATATATACGTAAGTGATTTTACTACATTTACATTTTCTGAGTAAGCTTAAAATATAAGCCTTTCCAAAACTAACGTGTTCTCAGCAATTTCAATAAAATATATCTGAGTTCAATAGTTAAGGGGAAAAAGTTTGTTCGCATTGTCTGAGGAACACATCCAGTCAAAGACCTGTTACTGCACTGGAATTTTCCATGTTATCAGAGGTACAGTAGCAGCAGCTATTTATTGGAAACAAATGCGTTGCACAAAATTAAGAGTGGGATGTTAATTTACAAAGGTAACGCATCACACAAATTACAGTGTGAATGCAGGGCTTCCCCTCCTGTAAAGGAATACAGTAACACAAATCCAGCACTACTATAAAAGGAAACAAAGTCTTCCCTATTTAATATTTTCTCCAATTTCAACTTTAATACAGCATGCTTTGGTATACTTGGAAAATAAAAAACCACATTGCAAAGCCTTCCCCCCCCCCCCCTCCATTTTCTTCTTTTGTAAGGATGCTTCTGGACCTAATTTCTCCCAAAGGAAAACAATTACCTCAAAGTTTGACTACGATAATTTTACCTAGATATTAAAGTTTTTCCCTCAATGTTAGTTTTTTTTACGCTTCAACTCCGTAAGCCTCTTTGGAAAGTCAAGCTTAACCTGCCAGTCATTCTCCATGGCAACTCGCACTCGCATTAAATCCGTAAAAGCTTGCCAGATAAAACAGAATAGAACATCATTTTTCTTAAATATGAAACAGCATCCCAGATAGATATGCATAAGTAATCATAAATAAGTGACTTGATAAAACTATTAGCCAAAAGACCTTTAAATAAAGAGATGCTTAAAATGAGACATGGAGCTCTATCTTCTACACCCCTAAAACCATGAATGAGAATTTTGCTTGCTGACTTTCAGAAGACTAAGATCAAGCAAATAAATCCTTATTTAAGTGGAATGATCTTCAGAAATGTTGAGTCACCCCTCAGCTGCCACTGCGCTCAATAGGAGCTTCTGACTGTTCAGCACTTTTGAAAGCCGGGCCACTTGTTTAGGATTTTGAATCCTGTTACACACTGCTGGTGCGTAATTGCACGGTAATTCAGGAGCCTCCCTGTAGAAGTTCCTTCTACAGAAATCTGCTATTTAATCTTGTCGTTTTGATCCCCAGAAAAAGGGGGCGAGGTCAGTGGCTATCAATCTGATTGATAGTATTGATAAAACGCTGTGACGTTGTTTCTCCTGCAGCACCAGAAGCATCAGTATATTGTGCAGAGAAGCCAATTTTTTACGTTCCACAAATTTAGTTTCTCACAAAATAACTCTACAAGCCTATCTTTGACTGAGTCACACATTCAAGAAGTGCCTTAACACCTTCTTACTATATTACTTTCATGTGTGCAAATAAAAGCAAAATGCAATCTTAATGAGTTTTATTTTTAGAAGATAGCCTTTGAAGATAAGGTTCCAGCATGCCCTCAGACGTGGAGAGCTAGATGTTCTGCAAAACAACAGCACGCTCGTGTGATTTAACTTGTACTTGATGAGAGAATGAAACTTCAAAACCGCTCCTTAGCACGTCCACCCCCCCCCCCTCAAGTAGGTGATCCCACACTACAGCTCAAGCTTAAATTTACAGTGGAATAGGTAGGGCCAAATATACTGAGCAAAGATCTTTTTACTTCCCTCTATCCAGGAATTTCCTGGAAAAAGAAATGGGTGAGAGTGTGCTTTGGGGGAAAAGGGGCAGAGAGAAGAGACAGGGAACATGAGAAAAGCAGCAGCAGGAGACAGCGCTTGGAGTGGAGCTCTCAGCTTCGCCTCCCAAGGAACAAAAAGGTATTTCTCTCCCTTTTGCTATGGTGTGATGCGAGCAGAACACAGAAGAAATAAAAAAAAAATAGGGTAAGATGATGTGAAACGCTAACAAGTTACAAAGTTATCGAGAAGTTACCTCTACGTTATAGAAAGTCATTTATTTCAGTAACAGGTACGTTACAAAACAAGGGAACAACAACTAGTGTTCTGCCATAGTCTGAAATATTGGAACAAGAATAAGATCCTCTGAAGAGGAGACAAATCTGAAAGACAAAAGAAGTTAAGATTGCCAGGCAATTAAAACCACTTTTGATGATCTGTAGCCAACACGCCGCTATCTCAGAGAACTGATAAGTGACCATGAGCTGAAACTCTTCCTCCAAGACTGATGCAGACTTGAGCAAACAACCGTAATTCTGCCGTACATCCTACCTCCCCGCGGCTGCCTCGCTGAAGGGTGATGTATCTTTTTAGCCCGTGCAATGAAATTCAAAACATGAAGCAGCTGTCTAAAATTAAAAATGCAACACTGGTGCCACATGCCTCATTTTCACGTCTGTGGATAATTCTGCCAGAAATGGTTACCTGAACAATATAAATAGATTCTAAAAACACAGGCATCTATAACAGCATGCTACCTCATATAACTAAAATCAAATATATTATTGACTTATCTACGTGGAAGTAACATTACTGAGCTCTCACACTAGTGCTTTGATTGCACTTACATTTATCTTATGGGCAGAAAAGAAAAATAAGCACCGTACTGACTCAAACTGTTCTCAGATCAACTGCTACATTCTCCCTCTCAAAGCAGCGATCATTTTACTAGCGTGACTAGAAAACAGGGTTTAATGTTCAGCATCTTCTCCTCCTCAGAGCTCCAGGAGAGCATTTCCCATTTGTGGCAGCAAGGTGCTCCTGATCAACTAGAAAAAACAGAGCAAAGTACAAAAAGCCAACGAGATCTCACCCAGAGGGATAATCAATGCATTTATGGAACAGAAAATTACTACTCCACCTTGTTTGCCAGTATCTCTCTTCAGCTGCACCAGCAAGAGAATATTATAAGCTAGCACGGTGCTTTTACATGCCAAAAAACAAGGGTAACAAAACCAGCATGAGCCATGACTTCCAAATATTTGCAGCAACTCTTCAGGCAGCAAACTAGGTATTTAAGAGATCTGATCATTTGGAAGGCCTCACGCGAGGCCCGAGACTTGCTGAGGTGTATTTCAGTTTGAAATTCTTCATCTAAAAAGCACGCAGACGCACAGACACACACGCACGGTCTGAAGAAGGAGCAAGGGGTTTAGAAAAAGAAAAGTTTTTCTGCTTTTCGCGGTTAGAAAAAAAAAAAAAAAACAACACACAGACTTGATTTCCCTGCTTTTACAGTCGAACAGAAGTTCAACTGAGACCTAAGGGTAGGGGCTGCTAAAAAAAATACGAAGACTTCACCTAAACCCCCATCAAATTTTGAAACTTATCTGAACAATTTCTTCCTCCAAACAATTCCCATTTCCAGTACTCTAACGCAGTTGAAATTTGCCGAGGAGTTACAGATTTCTTAAAAAGAACTCCCATTCTTTCTACATATTAAGAACAGCCTTAAATGAAGACTTTTTACACTCACAAGTCACTTATCTTCCCCCTCTCCTCCCACAAAAGCCACACTTTGTGATTTGGGGAGAACGATCAACCCCAAACAAGAAAAGGAAATAATACGCTTACGCAGACAAACCAGGCGGTTATGGATGGAGCTGGAAGTCAGGGAATATGATCCAGGCAATCAGCAATCCAACAGCTTGGGCAAGATGGTTAATCCAGGCTCGACGCTGATATGATACGCCACCCTATTCATTTACAGTAGGGTTTAAGCCAATCGCAGCTGCGGAGGGATCAAATTCACCAAGAAACTCGGTCTAAAAATGTGACAGTCCAAATGCCACTCGATAATTACTTTAAGATATGGGCAAAAGGCCAAAACCCCCTCCATGTCACTTTGTTAGCATATATTTTATTCGTTACGTTTCTACAGCAAACTAAGTATTTTCCAGAGACAACGTGAGACTCTTGGAGACTTCATTGTTTGCAGGACAAATTACAGAAGTAATACGATTGGGAGTGATCAAGTAACACTTAGTTTTAAAAACTAAGATGCTAAGAATTAAGATGCTAAGACGCCAAGAATTAGATACAGAAAAATATACAGTGAAGTGCTGTATTTAAAGAAAAAAAGTTTAAAAATATAGTACAGCCTTAGCACAACTGGAAAAACAGTTCCTGCAGGTGTCAGGGCAGCAACGGCCCTTTGAAAAGTTTTTGATGGAGAAAGGGAAGCGGTCTTGCAGATCAGCTCAGAAAAGCCACGATGCTGAAGGTCCAGAGATGCTGGTGAGGAAGGCTGATAGCGATGCCCAACGGGGGAGGCAGGGGAAGAGGCAGCACATGCTGCCAGATCAGCGAAGAATGCAAGCTAGGTTTGCAACCGCGTGCACAAGAAGCCTGAAATAAACAGTTGTGATGGAAATCCAACCAGGCTGCAAAGTTAAAATCAAAGAAAAAAAAAAAAAAAGATTCTACATGTGCTAAGGATCAGATGACACATTTGGGGCTCAGGAAGCCTTTAAACGGCAAGACTGAGGCAGATTTGCCACCTTTTTGTACAAACTGATCAGGTAACAGTCCTGTGTCACCTCAGAGCGCTTCAGATGATCGCTGGAGGTCCCTTCCAACCCAACTATTCTATTCTAAAGAATACGAACACAGATTTTTAGCAGCAGTTACGCAAAAATGCTCTACGATGCCTGTAAATATACAGGCCTGAGAATTTTTAATACCAGTATAAGGGCTGGTGTTACAACCATGTTGATGCTAAAGATAATAACATAAGGCAAATAAGTGTGTTTAATGGCATTCACCAGGTACAACTCAGCATTTTGATCTATGCTACGAATCTTAAGATAACTTGGCCACCATCCATCATAACATACTGTAGAAGGGTCTAAGCAAGTCAGCAAATTTGCAGGCAGAATATCCTTTGTGATGAGCCACGACTCAAGTATTACCACTACAGTCTTCAAAAAGAAAAAAAAAAAAAAAAAGCTCCTAAGGTCTGAGCTTCCAAGTAAAAAAGAAATTAAAACATGTATATTGCAGTAACAAAGAAAAACCACAGCCAGATCAAGGCCTGTGGTGCCCGTATGATGTCGAAGGGAAAGATGCACTGCCTGCAATTCATATACTGGGGCGAGGAGGGAAATGAATTAATGTAAAAAATATCTTAATGACCAAAAGCCTATTTCCAAGTTGCAAATACAAAGGTAATTTTGGGAAAAATATATCTAAGAAAAAAGACGAATTCTTTGCTTGAAGCTGCCACCGGTGCTCCGGGAGCATGATTTACCAGTAACAGCCATCCCAGTCACAGATTTCCAGCATTTTGATACCAGGCAGTAATGTAATGCTAACGAACTGGCTAATTAGAATAGCGTACAAATTGACATCTTGCTAGAACATTTCACACGAATAAAGGACAAGAAAGGCTCTTGCATAAGCTGTTGCCTCCAAAATTAGACAACCACAAAGATGTCAGAAAAGCAGCACATACATTTGATAGCTTTTAACCACCAAAACATTACTACAGAGTTTTGCTGTTTAATAATGCAGTGGTAGCAGTTTTATGATAAACATGATAAAGAAAAATCCATAAACCAATAAAACAAAAGGCAGCTCGTGATTTGATGAAGATATGAATAAGTGATTAAACTGCAGATACTTTCCAGCACATTAGACTATTATCTACTTGCCCAAAGGGTGAACAGGAACAAAATGTTTGTAGACATAAGAACAATTAGCATTAAAGAGCAAGAGAAAGAGGACTAAGAAGATACTACACTCGCACTGTTCCCTGTACAGTAAGAGCTAACATTCCCCAGAATACTATTTTTGTGCGTGCATCTGAATCATCAGTATCAATTCTGCTCATCTCACTGTCAGTAGCTACAAAAAATTTAAGACACATGACAGCATAAAAGGAACTGGAGAAGAGTTTTTAAGACAACTCTGAGTGGCAACTCTTTCATCTTAACATAAATCCGCAGTTAAAAAGCACGAGCAGCCATTTCTTTGTGGAAGAAACTGATGTGATGTAGCTGCCCAACTGCAGCTCTCAGCATCTTTACTCCTCTCAGCTTCCACCTGTGCACTTCAGCTGCTTTCAAGAGCTCTTTACAAATGCAACAGACTGATCCTGTAAAGAGAGCAAACATTTCTGCTGCACAAGGTTCCAGGTTTTTTTTTTTTTTTTAATCTCGTTCAGTAAAAAACACATCTAAATCCTTATCTTGTCTGGGAATGCGTGGGGAGGGGGGGCAGGACACGATGAGAAAGGTAGCGCTACTATGCTGATGTGACTACTTAAGCACTAGATTTAAATCTCCTAGAAAGTTGTATTTTTCATTTTAGTTCCCCTTTCCCTCTACTTTTTCTTTTTGAGAAAGCATACAGCTGAAAAAAACCCTCCTCTTTTCAATACAGGCTTCTGTATGGTCAGAGAAGGAAGACTAACGCACGTTACACCACAGGAGTGGCGAGGGCAGCAAACTCTACACCTGGATCTGTTTCCACAACACAGATCTGGGTCCCCCCAAGCTACCTCACCTCCAAGAAGGCACCCTTGGGTGTCCAACCAAGCAAGAGGTCATCTCCTCCTCATCCCAGCACCCGGGGGTAAGGAGGGGATGAAAACCTGGCAATGGGCAGGAGTGACCCCGTTCAGAAAGCAGAAGGTGGTGGAGTCCTCGCCACAGAACGACAGAGCAAACCTGAACTCTTCCTTCAGAGTTATCCTGCAAGACCCATCTTCTTGCAGAAGGCTTCCTTCAACAAGGACAAATAGTAATTTGTCAAAACCTCACAAACAGAAGAAACAATTGTGGCTATGCCAAGCAATAAAAGGAAGAGCCAAACCTTGCTCAGGCAGAAGCGGTGTGATTTTTCACTTGTACGTAATGTTTCGATACCCTAGCAATAGGTGTATTAGATAACATCTGTTCTTTATTGTAATCTGCACAGGGATAATGTTCTCTGCATTTGTTCGAGCTTACAAAATAAAAAAAAAAAAAAAAAAAATCACCTCTGGGCAAAGCGAGCATGGAAAATTCCAGTCCCAACCAAAAGCCGAGTTTTTCACAAGGTTAACAACGTAGGAAAACAGAGTCCTAAAATTCCAGCAGGACCTTAACAACAGCACGGCGACCGATCTGCTCTCAGCACCTTTGTTCTCCACTAAATCTGTTGATACCTCTCAAAACTCACATCCCTATTGTGTTAGCTGCGCCTGCACGCATTATGTAAAGAGCCATCTACTTAAAAAAGGAATTCTAATCAGTTTGAGACACTTACTGCTTCTCTTTAGGCTTCAGCTCTTTGAAATAAAGTTTCTATATCAATATTAAACACGCATGCTTATGCAACAAGCAAATCAAAAGAGGTTCATGAATGCAAAGTGAGAAGAAACTCCTTCCAGTAACAATCCGGCCAAGATAAGAGGAGGGCCAGAAGGACAAGTTGCCTACTTATCATGACGCTGGAGTACAAAAACAGGTTTAGTTTTATAGGGCAGTACAGCTATTTCAGCAGCCTCGCGTGGAATTACCTCCATTACTGAACGAAGTACCAACAGTCCAAGAGTCTCACAATTTAAAAGATGACAGCTATCACCGAGCCTGAAATCGCTCTCGCCTGTTGACAGTGGCAACACCATTCTTAACCAAGATCCTTGGAGAAGTGGTGGTAAAAGACACCACGATCCTACTCCGACCGTATGTATTTGACAACAATTGGTTTGCAGTCGTACAATTTAGGCTCTAAGTAATGACACACCTAACCCACAACTAGATTACCCCATAAATTAACCAGCCTTCCGTGGTAAAACCTACGAGACCGAACTACGCAGCACATCACAAACCTCCCCCAAACCCCCCCCCCCCACACCCCCAAAAAGGGGGATGGGAAGGAAAAACACTAAAGAAGGACTAATCTTTAATTAACACCCCTTGTGCTGAGCGGCCCCGCGCTGTCTGAACCTCGGCTAAAAGCACCGTTCTCTGTTATTTGACAAAGAAGATGGCAGATTTGGAAGAACTAAACGCGAAGCGGCTCACACAAAACCATCCCCGGGCATTTTTCAGCGTGCGGGAATAGAGCCCCGAAGAGAGCGAAGAAGCACCGGAGGAAAGTTTAACTGGGGACAGGCCGGCTGGAGAGCCTTTAGGAGAAGGCACCGAGATTTTTAAAAAATAATACTAAAAGTTTGGCGGGGGTGAGAGGGAGGATCGTATTTTTTTCTCGCTGAGGGCAAGCGGGGGAGGTGGGGAAGGAGCCGGGGAGGGGAACCCAGCGCAGCGAGGCCGAGGAGAAGCCCCCGGGCAGCGGGTGAGGCGGGGAGGGGGGGAGCTGCCCCGGCTCCCCGGAGCGGCAGCCGAGGCGGGAGAGGGGGGGGGAAGCGGGCGGGAGGAGGGGGCGCGCTGCGGGCGGCCTCGGCGGGCGGGCGGGAGCCGAGAGCGGATGTTACCTGGGCCGCGGGCGGCGGCGGAGCGGCCGCTCTCCGGGCGCGGCCTGCGGCTGTGGTGAGGGGCGGCGGCGGCAGTGGCGGGAGCTGGGGGAAGGGGAGGGGGGGGGGGAGCCTTCCCTCAGCCTCAGCCGGCCCCGGTGCGACGGAGCGGGCCAGGCCTCCGCCCCCCCGCCCTCCCCTCCCCGGGCTGCGGCCGGGCCGGCGGGGCGGTGCTCACAGGCCCGCGGCGCGGGGGAAGGGAGGACCCGGCCGCCCTGGGACGGCCACCCCGGTCGCCGTCGCCTTGTTGTTGTTTTGTTGTTGTTGTTGTTGTTGTTGTTGCCGCGGCTCCGGCCGCTCGCGCTCCGCGGCCGCCGCCGACACGTCCAGCCGCCACCGCGCATGCGCGACATCCGGGGAACACACCCCCCACACCCCCCCCGCCGCCACGGCCGAGCGCCGCCGCCACTGCGCCTGCGCGCCCGCTGGCTCGCGGTTGCCGCGCCGCCGGCGGACTGAGAGCGGGGCGGGCGGGCGCGTTCGGGGGTTTATTTATGTGGTTGGCGTCCGGCGGCGGCGCGGAGGATCGGGGTAAGCAGCGCTGCTGGGACCTCCAAAAAAAAAAAAAAAAAAAAAAAAAAAAGGCACAGCTCTAAAACTGCAACCCCAAGAAAGGCACAGGTCCGCAAACGCGACCCCTGTAAGTGCAAAAACCCGAAAATGCAATCCCCATAAATGCACAGCCCCACGAACGCAAACCACATCGGCGTAAAACCCCACAAATGCAACCCCCAGATGTTGGAAGCCCCCCAGATATAACCCCAACAAACTCACAGCCCTGCAAATGTAACCCCCATCAGTGTAAAACCCCCCAAATGCATCCCCCCGAGTTGGAAGCCCTAGAAATGTGACCCAAACAAACTCACGGCCCCACAAATGCAACCCCCAGAAGTTGAAAGCCCCACAAATGTGACCCCAACAAACAGCCTCACAATGCAACACCCATCAGTGTAAAACCCACCAAATGCATCCCCCAGAAGTTGGAAGCCCCCCAAATGCAACCCCAACAAATGCACAGCCCCTCAAATGCAACCCCCAAAAGTTGAAAGCCCTACAAATGTGACCCCAACAAACTCACAGCCCCACAAATGCAACCCCCATCAGTGTAAAACCCACCAAATGCAACCCCCAGAAGTTGAAAGCCCCCCAAAGGCAACCCCAACCAATGCACAGCCTCACAAATGCAACCCCCATCAGTGTAAAACCCCCAAATGCAACCCCCAGAAGTTGGAAGCCCCCCAAATGCAACCCCAACAAACTCACAGCCCCACAAATGCAACCCCCATCAGTGTAAACCCCCCAAAAGCAACCCCCAGAAGTTGGAAGCCCCCCAAAGGCAACCCCAACAAACTCACAGCCCCACAAATGCAAGCCCCATCAGTGTAAAACCCCCAAATGCAACCCCCAGAAGTTGGAGGCCCCCCAAATGTGACCCCAACAAATGCACAACCCCCCCAAATGCAACCTCCAAAAGCGCAAAGCCCCACAAATCCAACCCTAAACAAACGCACCGGGCCGCAAACTGCTTTTCCCATTCCTCATCACCTCGTCAAGCAAAAGCAAACTCTGCAAGGGAATTCAGCTGAAAAGCAAAAGATTAATTTTTTTTTAAACTAGAAGGTTATATCTTTCTACCTTTGTGGTGTCGGGCCATGGTTAGAATACAAAACAGAAGGGAAACGGTGCATGAAATACCATATCCACTGCAAAACGCGCTGTATTTTTGCTAAGTAAGCAGGGTGTTTGGCAAGGTGTTGGTGTGCTATCACAGCTACTCTGATAAGAACTAAGAATGATGGAAATTTAAAAAAAAATTGTTATATTGCCATACCAAAATTTCCTGCTCACACTATCAAGTCATTTATAGTCGCTTCCACATCCTTAGGAAGATCTTAGTGATGAAAAGCAATGTAAAATGCTGCTATATTTGTCATCTTTTCCTGGGTAGATGTAATCGAAGCCTCTCTGCACCAGGATTTGCTGAGTAGGTTGCAAATTATCTACTTTTAGAGTTTTTGATGCGTTACGGCTGGGAGATGAGAGCTCCAGTTCAACAGGGAGCATGTCCCATGCAGGACTCCTGGACCACGGGTGCAGCAAATCCACGTGCTCACAGGCTGCCTACACCAGCCTCCGGGCTGGCAAGTCACGCACCACAGCTTCCCCTCCCTCTCCGAGGTATATAATTAAAAAAAAAAAAAAAAAAAAATCATTCAATAATTTGCAGTTTCTAAGCACGGTCTCTACCGCCTTGTGCTTGCAGAACCAGCTGCAGCCCCTCATCCAGGGAAAGGATTTGCTCAAATACGGGGAGGAAAGATGCAAAATGTTAATGCTGAACACCAAGCAGTATGATTTTCAGATTTCCCATTGGTTGTATAATGGCAAATAATAAGTCTAAATATAATATATTACATTTCCTTCCATTGGCAATAGCCCTAGGTTTTTTTTTTTTCAAGGCATACCACGAACCAGAGCTCCACTTAGACCCTTGGGATGCAGCAAACTGCCATTACTGCCATCTTTTTATTTTTATAAGCAAAAATTTCGGGTTTAAGAGGCGAGATGAAAGGGTGTTGGGAAATTCGATGCAATCCTTCACCTTATTTCACAAGCAAGTGTGAACAAGCTGCAAATTCAACAAGGAAATCACCGAGAGACTCTTGAGGAAAGGGCTGACCTGGAGCTGCAAAGGGACTGGGGGGGGCCACAGGTAGGTGCTTCACCAGGGAAAATGCTGAGCTGCTGCCTCATATTTATCCAAAGCCAAACAGCTCCAGCAACAATTAGTCCTGGGAAGGACCTTTGTAGGTCATTAAGGTGATTTTGAAAGGCTGCAGAGATAGCCTGTCCAATAAAATGGTACTTTTTCCAACCACCTAAACGCCTTTGAACTCAAACATTTCTTCAACTATCAAATGCTGGTACTAGCAGGATCAATTTAACATGTTGTGGTTTAGCATCTGTCCCCGCCCCCATCCCCGAAACGTTACTTTGATCAAATTTCTGCAACTCGTTCTACCTCAAGATCCCAATCAATATGTTTTTATTATTAATAAAAAATGCATTAAGTTGTTCTAGTGACTATGTGCCAAACCACTGATTTCAGTGAGACCTGGATCCATCCTACCACCTCGCCAGAAATTAGATTTCTAGAATGAAACTATCCGAGGTAAATAATTAATATCCTTTTCCTTATAAAGGAACATAATTCAGTAAGAGCAAATTATTTTAAAAGTCTGTTTAAAAAACATTTAAAATGCTCCTAAATGAAGATCGTGTTTTTCTACAGAGACAGATGAAGACTCCTACTGTGGGGCCATGGGGAGAGGCTGACAGCAAAGGCTGAACCCCCTCTAGCATCGAGGTGGATTTAGAGCTGGCTTTAGAGCCCAGACTTGATCTTGGGCTCTCCATCCTCGGCACGGACTGCACTACGCTCAGAGCACGTGGGTAACTTATTTCTCAACCTCTTTTGCAAGCTCATGTGGATCTCAGCAGAAGGAAGATTTACCCTCACTCCTTTTGATCAATGTTCATCAGCTACACGTAAAACTCAGGAACATCTACGCTGTTACAAAACTCTTCATGTCTTATTTCCTCCCTCCTCTTTCCCGTAACATAAAAAGCTTCTTTCGCAGTTTATCAAGTCCCTCTGCTGGTACCAGCTAAAAAAGGAACCAAACTTAGAGGAACTCTTCCAGGAAAGCAGAAGAATGTTTAAAATACGTTATTCAAAGTTTAAAAAAAAAATAATCTTCATTTACATACCCAGCATTTGTTAAAACACCCTCCTGGTCCCTATGGGACCAGACCACAGTCCTTTACCTGTGTCTCAGGCAAATATATTTTAACGCAGAGGAATTTTGTTCTCTAGTAATTAAAAAATGGTTAATGGAAAGATAAACTCATTGTGAAAATAGACAATTTGTGGTCCAAATTTTTCTGTCCTTACTGGCACACATGTTCCCATTAATTTAATTCAAGTCTCACTAGCAGCCAGATTTATGAAGTAATTTCATAACCAGACTTAGACAGAGAGAGGAGCGGACCATGGTACGCAAAGACACATGGGTCTGCAAGAAAGAGACAACTTGATTACAAATACTAAAAGCCATTCAATTGAAAATAGAGGCATTTCACATAACTCCAGCACTAAATGTACCCTCATTCACCAACAAACCAAAAAGAAACCATTTTAAAAAATGACAGTCCTATAGTTAATCTGGCCTTCAATATAGACCAGGCAGCTTGCAGATTTTTTTTTCTTGGCTTAGATGAAATGAGCATTTCCTCCCTTGACTGTCCATACAGAATAAATTGCCATTAAAAAATGCACTAAGACACCAGCTCTGTGTAACAAAGTCACAGAATCACAGAATCATCCAGGTTGGAAGGGACCTTGAAGATCATCTAGTCCAACTGTTAACCTAGCACTGACAGATCCCAACTACACCAGATCCCTCAGTGCTATGTCAACCCGCCTCTTGAACACCTCCAGGGATGGGGACTCCCCCCCTGCCCTGGGCAGCCCATTCCAACGCCCAACAACCCCTTCTGCAAAGAAATCCTTCCTAAGAGCCAGTCTGACCCTGCCCTGGCGCAGCTTGAGGCCATTCCCTCTTGTTCTATCGCTTATTACTTGGCTCAAGAGACTCATCCCCCCTCTCTGCACCCTCCTTTCAGGGAGTTGGAGAGGGCCATGAGGTCTCCCCTCAGCCTCCTCTTCTCCACACTAAACCCCCCCAGTTCCCTCAGCCGCTCCCCATCACACCTGTGCTCCAGACTCTGCACCAGCTCCGTTGCCCTTCTCTGGACACGCTCGAGTCATTCAATGGCCTTTTTGGAGTGAGGGGACCAAAACTGAACCCACTCATCAAGGGGCGGTCTCACCAGTGCTGAGCACAGGGGTAAGATCCCTTCCCTGTCCCTGCTGGCCACACTAGTGCTGATACAAGCCAGGATGCCATTGGCCTTCTTGGCCACCTGGGCACACTGCTGGCTCATGTTCAGCCGGCTGTCAATCAACACCCCCAGGTCCCTCTCTGACTGGCAGCTCTCCAGCCACTCCTCCCCAAGCCTGTAGCGCTGCTGGGGGTTGTTGTGGCCCAAGTGCAGCACCCGGCATTTGGCCTTAGTGAAACTCCTCCAGTTGGCCTCAGCCCATCGCTCCAGCCTGGCCAGGTCTCTCTGCAGAGCCTCCCTACCCTCGAGCAGATCAACACTCCCACCCAACTTGGTGTCATCTGCAAACTGACTGAGGGTGCACTCGATCCCCTCGTCTAGATCATCAATAAAGATGTTAAACAGGAGTGGCCCCAAAACCGAGCCCTGGGGGACACCACTCATGACCGGCCGCCAACTGGATTTAACTCCATTCACCACAACTCTTTGGGCCCGGCCATCAGCCAGTTTTTTACCCAGAAAAGCGTTCAATCATCCAAGCCTCGAGCAGCCAGTTTTGCCAGCAGAATGTTGTGGGAAACAGTGTCAAAGGCCTTACTGAAGTCGAGGTAAACAACATCCACAACCTTTCTCTCATCCAATAAGCAGGTCACTCTGTCGTAGAAGGAGATCAGGTTTGTCAAGCAGGACCTGCCTTTCATAAACCCATGCTGTCCCCAGACCGAATACTTGAAGAGGACCTTGCCCGCTGCTTCGATTTGATACACTCTTCCCCTTGGTCTTCTTTATCCAAAATAGACCCGTTCTTATTTAGGATTTAGATCCTAAACTCTATTTAGGGTGTAGTTACGCGATGGGACTGACCCAATGGATCAGCTCGCTACTGCTAAAAGAGGGGGGTCCCAAGCAGCTCTGTCATTTGAATGGGAACTGAAGATATACCCGAGTTCACAGCAATTATCTAATCACACGAACGCAAAAATGGATTTACCGCTGGGATGGATAACCCGGTTCTGGAGCAGCACGATCCAGCAGCGCGGGGAGATGAGCTGCAGCAGCGGGTGCACGCATTTCAGGTTGCGTAGGCTTCTGGATTATCCCTTGGTTTTATTTCCATCCTTTGGTTTTGTCATTTGCAGGTGGTAGGTATCCAGTGAATCTGAAGTTTCCTAAGCTTCGTATCGCAACTGTGAACGGGTTAGAAATAGGAATTTTTGGTTGTGGAAGCAGACGTAGCAGAGCAGGTCAGAACAACGAAGAAAGTTATTCTTTCACTGTCTGAAACACAGAATAGCTGGAGACCGCTCAGCTTTTGACTACGTAAAGCAGAGAGTGATATCAAGATCCCTGCACCTGCCATTAATTTTTATCTTACAAACAAAAAACAATTTAGGGGGGGGAAAAGAACGTGCCACTGCATGATCCACAACCTCTGCCCGCTTTACGGCATTTTAAAGAGAGAAGTTGTAGAGATCAGTGAGTTTCTGCTCCAGAAGTCACGTTCTTCAAGTTTGCAACTCTTCCCAATATTTATTTTTTAAAGAAATCTTCCTCTACATTTCATAGAATCATAGAATGGTCTGGGTTGGAAGGGATCTTGAAGATCATCTAGTTCCAAGATGATAGTTTAAAACACAGAATATTAATGTTGGTGTAATTAATTTCAGAGTTACCGTGACCGCAGGTGAGTCTGTTTGAAGGGTGGGGATAAGACGTTGGATTCAAGTCCATCCCTTTAGTCAAACACTAGGAAATCACACTGCTTTCCTTTTTCTTTGAAGACTGTTGCTTAATTACAGCCAAGTACACTCTTCGAGAAGAAGATGTGAAGAGTATAGAAAAATTATCTGCAGGATTTAAATTGATCTCACCAGCTTGGTCTGGGTGAGGGTTACCACTGCACCCAAACCACCCCGGAGCGGTGCACCATTTACAAGATCTTTAGTGGGAGTGCTTTTGGAGCTTTGTTATTCCACGTTTAGAGCAGGGAGGGAAATTGTGTATTAAAACCGATTCATTTTCCCTCTGTATTACCATCAACAAAAGTACAAGCACGAACTCTCGCAGTTGTACTTAAACCTGCCGGAGTTTTCTGTGTTTATTAGAGCGCTACGAAGTGTTTCAGCTTTCAGGAATCCATGCTAGGGGTAACATATTTAGGGTAGATTTTTCAAACCTGCTGATTTTACTTTTGACCAGAAAATTGAGCTAAAATTTGGGAAACTCTAACTTCTAGTTTTGAGGTGGGAAGAAAAGGACATAAAGTTGGTCGACATGTCCCTTAACTGAAAGAATAAAGTCACTGCAGAAACAGACTGAGCTATACGTCGGTGAAACTCCTCCCGTAGAGGTAGTTCTACAAACACAAATATGCTTTTATCACTATAATATGTCTTTAAAAATGCACTTGGAGGAACAGGCTACTTGTCATCTGCCTAAAGACTTCTAGAGCACACTTCCAAAACTTTACTGATGCAGGGAACAAGTAGGCAAACTTCGGGCTCACGCGTCAAGAGCTTTAAGTGAATCAAATTGTTGAGTGATTCACTTTTGACAGGAAGCCTAAACTGTATTTATTTATGAGAAAACTTCAGATGCGAAGGGAGAATTATAAGAGCTCCTCAACTTGAGCGTAGCAGAGTTATAAATACTTTATTAATAGCCCTCTTGCAGAGAAATCGGGTAACAGTTACAAAACACTGTACACAAGTTTGAAATTGATGTTATTCAAAAGCTTGTAACAGGCAAAATATTTTCAATTCTGGTGCAGAACACAAACTTTCCAAAGGGCTGTGAAGCCAAACGATCCAGTGCTCTGCTCCAGGAATCTGCGGTCCAAGAAAAACCCCTGGGCTGTGAAGGCTTGTGCCAGCCTACACGTTCGGTTTCTGAGGAGGGTAGGTGTCTGAAACCATCACTTATGAATTTATTCCCAATTCCAGATGTCTGACTATCCTTTTTTGTTGCTTTACAAAAGCAACACTAACTGTACCTGGTACTCTCTCCAGCTTGCAACGGAGAAGAGAAGTAATTTGGATACCAGAATCCCTACCATTATTTTTACAGGCTATCCAACACCATCCTAATTTAGGTCTTCATACAGAGCTTGCTAACGCTACTATTTTTACTTTTTCATTGGAATTTCTATTGTCATAAAATCCTCAGCCAGTGTTACTTCTTGACCACCTAACACAGACTCTGCCTGTCTCTTCAGTTCGGTGATGTCCGACTCTCCCTCCCCTCTCTGAGCAGCTGGTTTATACCTCTGACTGAAGTGAGTCAAAACCAGTTTTTTAACTTTACACAATTTTGCAAAATCCGCTGCCATTTTTGGAGTGCTATGACCATGCTCTCTGGCTTTTTCCTCTTGGGTGTCGTCCAGCGTGGCTTCATGTATCAGTACATCTGCCTCACAGCAAAGCTTCACGGCCGCATCTCCGACCACCCCTGAACAGTCCCCCAAAATGCAAATTTTTCTTCCAGGAATTGGAGCTTCTAAGACATCAGAAGGAGAAATTGTTACTCCATTTTCTAGAACAACCGCAGTTCCATTCTTCAGTTTTCCATATAAAGGACCTGGTTGAACTCCTGGTAAATAAAGGCAAAAGAACCCATAAGCATTATGATGAATGTCAGGTTTAAAAAAAAAAAAAAATCACTTAAGAAGAGATACACTATATATTGAGCTGTCTCACTGAAAAAATACCACCTCGATATAAAGAGTAATTGATATTTCAAATATTTCATACAAATAAAGAGCTCGTAATGTTAGCAGGAAGTGTGTTTGAAGAAAAACTGTTCTTCATATTAAAGTCAATGAAGTCATGCAAATACACTGGCCATACATTTCCCTGAAAGCCACGTTGTGCTTCTTGAACTTCAACATCTGAATTTGTTTGCTCTTCCCAGTACGAGAATAGTCTGCAACAGTCTGCTCGTGTTCTGCACCAATTCAGACTGCTGCATTGGCATGAAGTATTAAAATGTCTTTAATAGCAAATGGAAAATTGAATTAAAATGGATTACGGAGAGAGACAGCAGCTCTAATTCGCTAGAACCCCTAGAAAGGTGGTCATAAAAAGATTTCAACTGCCTGCGAACCCCATTTTGTTATATTTGCTGAAAATCAGAGTCACTACTCAGCTTGAACACGGGCATTTAGGCATTTCAAAAGAGGAAAAATAAGTCAAAGTAGTTACCAAGGTCTTTCAGTTTCTGTACATTGAGTTTACCGGTCCGGGGCTTCTCTTCCACCACGAAGCCAAAGGAAGGAATGCGGTGAAATAGGCGAAATGCTTTCAGAACCAGTTGCTCATCCTCAACCAGTAAGTAAGAGTTCTCTACTGGATCCAGGTGGAGTATTCTCCCTTGTGCTCCCTCATCTCTGTCCAAGTCAGAAAACTCTTTAAATTCTTCTGCGGGGCACTGGTCCCGTGTAGGTACCAGCTCATGAACAACGTAGGGAAAGAGAAGTTGGGAGTGGGAGAGCTCCATACTCCTCCATATGAAGTTTCGCAGTCCGAATGGTCCATAAATATCAACGGGTGGTTTGTTTGGGTCAGGGCTACTTTGGAGGCTAAGTGTACACAGCAGACCAGGAAGTCCAAAAAAGTGGTCACCGTGAAGATGAGTTATGAAAATCTTGGTAATTCTACCTATTGATCAGAACATCAGGGAAAAAAAAAAAAAAAACCAAACAAACTAGAAGACAGGAAAATAAATGAATACCGTTAACAACTCAGAAATAATCACTTTTTGCCAAGAAGCAGGAAATAAGGAGGGAGGGAAATTATAAACCAGTGTTTAAGAAATAAATCCCAAAGGGTGTTTCTTCCACAGTAGCGTTAAGTTTCCACACAAGGTTTGTTTTGGCTTGATTGGTGAAGACGAGACTGCCGAGCCAGAAGCTTTAGTTGCTTCTAAGCAAAACGTGCTACAAGCACAGAACAGAATCGACTGGTGACATCTGCCATATTAAAACGCAAAGAAGTGCTGGAAAGTGGTTGCGTTTCCATATATTACATGGCAACTGTAGACTCATGAGAAACAGAAAGTGGAATTTGTGTTGTTCCTAGTTTTGAATTCCGCACACGAAGTGATTGTAAATAAAAAAGAAAAAGCATCCAGGTTTGATTTCAAAGTTCTTTAAGAACCAAGAACCCCACGGTTCCTGACTGGTTTGTTTCAAACAGATGAAAAATTGCACTTAAAAGATTTGGGCTTTGCTTGGTGTCTCACTGCAGCTCTCAGGCACTGGGCCCTGCCCTTGCTGGATTAAAAAACCCCACAATTTTCTCTCCCTAGAGACATTTTAATCAGGCTGCCTCAGTCTTCTCTGCTAGCTGAGTTCCCACTTCCTCGCAGCAAGGCATCTGTTAGGACTGAGCAATAGGAAGGACAGAACCCCTTTAAGAACAATTTAATAAAAACCAGTAAATTTAGTAAAAATTAGTCTATTCGCTTGGTCACTAAATCCCCTGATAAGATTCAGATTTTGAGGGAGCAGGTTGGTTTTCTGTTTGTAACTGATAATTCCATCTTTATAACTTGAGAGCAATGTCTGCTCTTGCCGCTGTAGACTGCAAAAGCGACTGAAGGCAAAGTCTGTTTTCTACTACATCTGCCAAAACGTAAAAGTTACCGCTAATGCACGCAACTTTAACACAAAAGCACAATATTTATTGGCAGGAAGACTCCCAGCAGGTATTGTCTAGAGCTGTCTTCAGACAAATACAAACTGGGCCAGTTTAAAGCTGGTCTCTGGTCCACGTTTGAAATTAGAAAGCCCAAGAAATTAATTCAGGAGAGTTTGGTTCTTGAACGCAATTCTTTACCAAAGGGCAATCAAGGATTATTGCACAGCAGGTTCAGCAGCTGCCACCCATACGCAGATGCTCATGCATGTTTAGTATGTATTCAAATACCATGAGCACCAGGACGAAGTATTTTGTTTAGATCTCATGAAATTTTTCCCCTTCCCTCATCACAATCCCTCTCAACAGCACAAACCTGCTTTGAGATGGCTCTTCATGAACTGCGTTTGAGTCCCCTCCCCGCAGTCGAAGAGCCAGCACTCTCCTTCCCTGCGGAGCACTAACGCCGACGCTCCTCTCATTGGAGAGGGATACGCTGAGCCTGTGCCGAGGAAAGTTATATCCATCGACATTTTGAATGTGTCGGTATCCACCTGAAAGAGAGATTTTGAGCCGCTGAACATACGTATTTATGCTGGGACAGAAACAAACGTTTTTGCTTTAAATGAAGGCATCCTTTGTACTTTAGTGTGAGGATCAAATTCCCTTTCCCTTAAAACATAAAACTTCCCTGGAGTAGGATATGACTTTCAGACAACACAATTTTCACAAGCAGGTTTCCTTTTCATGGCAGTGGAAGGTTGTGAACACGCAGCCCAAACATAAGACATGACCTTTGTTCATTATCTAAAGAAATAGCCCTAGCCTGTTGAAAATGCTCTAATCTATAAACCCACTATTCTTTTCTTCTTTGCTTTATTTAAACTTTGAATTTCCCTGCGTGCGCTTTCCTCTAAAAGCCGTTTCTGAATGACAAACACCAAACAGCCACCGCTGACATTTAAACGCTGTGAGCGAGCAGCACAGCACCGCAGAGGGGACAGATTTGCTCCCCTCAAGAGAGACCCCCAGAGGTAGGAGCGACCTGATTTACTTCACCTTTTCACCCTTAAAAGCTTGTTTGACTTCTCATCGGCGCTAAGTGAAGAACTAACCACCACCACCAAACTTTGACGTCGCCTGAAGGCTGCGTGACAGATCACAGAATGCCTATTGCTGCTGAAGGATCTATAAAACCAGCTGCCATACCCCAGGTGTTTATGTATCCGCAATATTGTCCGGATGAGGAGCGTGGTGGGTCTGCAGGACCTTCCAAAAGCTGCGTTAAAATTCCCAAGTGCACGGCTCTGCCGCCATCTCGCCTCACGGGTGGTGCTTTCCAGTCTTCCCAGACTTGGTTCTTACCTCGTTTTCAGACGTATTTCTGCCTCGTTTCAAACTCCACGCGCCTCAACAGCTGCAGATACCTTTCAAGCAAAAGAATTAGCGTTTTCTCAGGTTTAGTTGCTTTTCGAGGAGCTGCCTCAACTTTAGACGGGATTGCTGCCCTCTTCCCTGGCGCCCTCCCAAGCACATCGAGGTGCATCATTACCTGAGCTTGGGGGGGGAAGATAAACACCCATCACCCCCCCCCCCCCCCCCCCCGCAAAGGCAGAAATAAAACATTTTTCTTCCTTTTCCTCAGTCTAAGAGCAGATTAACAACCTCTCATCTGAACTAGCCTCGGGCTTTACACCCTGAGTTTTGTGTCCCTGAGGCCGAGACCTACCGAGGCCCAAGCTCTCCCACAGCGCTTCACCGGCCCCCGCCGGGCCTGTGGGGACCGGCCATGAGGCGGGGGGGGACCCACGGGGGACGGGACTACTTGAGGCCGAGGCCGCTCCGCCGCGGCGCGGGCCGGCAGCTTTCCCTCAGAAAAGGCGGAACGCGCAGGCCCGGCCCCGCGCCCCGGCCTCTCCCAGCCCGCCCTGCCGGCCTACCTCCCCCGGGCGGCGGCAGGCGGAGCCCGCCCAACCCCGCTGACTCCGCGGCCTCCCCGGCGGGAAGCGGTCGAGAGCGGGCCCGGCCCGGCCCCCTCAGGGCAGCGGCGGGGCCCTGCGCTGCCGCGGGAGGCCACAGGCCGCTGTCGGCCTCCCGTTATTTGTTTTTTGGTTGGGTTTTTTTGTTTGTTTTGTTTTGTTTTGGTTTTTTTTTGTGTGTGTGTGTGTGTCTGTGAAACTACAGATGTAAATCCTCAAATCCCTTCACAAAGAGCCTCTAAAAGCGCTGTCAAACAGCCAAGCGTTCTAGAAAGCCAGTTTTGAGGTAAAACTTTTAATTGCTTTACCTCCAGCCTAAATACCTGTTTTCTTTGCTGACCATCTGCAAGGAAAGGAAAAAAGGTCAATACCGCGGGTGCTTGGCGTGGCAATTCTGTAGAGGTCAAGCGTTGTTTCAAAATAAACAAAATCGAATGTAATTGAGGAGTTTCTATCCTCTCACAGGTGTTCTGGACATCCAGAACAGTATCCTCACAGAAGAGACTTTTATACCATTCGCAGGGCAAAAGCCACCAGGGCTGCGTGAAGAGCTAGAAAACTAGGTGATACATTTTTTAAAATAACAGTATAAGCTTAATTTATACTATGTAGCATTACAAAATGCATCCCAGTGACACTTTTTTCCCTTTGCATACATGTAACAGAATTTTCTGTGTAGATTAAGATTGGTAAATCCTTTTGAATAAGCAGGCAAATAGAAAAAAACAGGTTAAGTAGAATATGAACAAGGATACTGCGGTTCCTTACTAAGTGACAAGATTAATAGTAATTAATTTTGGGGGGGGGGGGGGGGGTGTGAAACTACAGATGTAAATCCTCAAGTCCCTTCACAAAGAGCCTCTAAAAGCGCTGTCAAACAGGCCAAGTGTTCTAGAAAGCCAGTTTTGAGGTAAAACTTTTAATTGCTTTACCTCCAGCCTAAGTACCTGTTTTGTTTGCTGACCATCTGCAGGGAAAGGAAAAAAGTAAATACCGTGGGTGCTTGGCGTGGTCAAGCGTTGTTGTTTCAGAATAAACAAAATCGAATGTAATTTAGGAAAAGGGAATGCATTTTACTAAGAAAATAGAAGACCAGAACACACATTTCAATAGAGTTACAACATAATAAAGGAGGGAAAAACCCCAACGAGTTCACATTTAAATACAATTTTAGTGTCAGCTGAGCAGTGACCCTCCCAGGTAAAGTCAACCCCAGACAGATTAGGCTAGAACTGTTCTCACAAGCACTCCAGTAGACTTAGGTTTATTTGCGTAAGATCATGTTTAAGACAGAAATAAATGTAAATTATGTTGACATTTTATTTCTTGACAAACTGGCCATCTTACTATGTTTGTGTAGTCCTAAAAGTATTTTTATTTCCATTTTCATGAGACAGGAACTACTTAAAGGATGGGTAAGTCAAAGGTACTCAGAGAGTTAAGTTCAATCCAGTGCTGACTTTGTGTGCGGGGAATATAAACACACGCCGTAGGGTTCCTGCACCCCCAGGAAAACGTCTGATGTGAGAGAGCTTTTCACATGAGCCGTAGCCGTGGTGCACCGTGCCACCAGGTACCGGATTCCCCACGTACGACGTAGCTGTTCCCACATCTCCCTCTGCAAGCTGCATCCTCACCGAGCGCTGCGATTCGGGGAGCGACGGGAGGAAGCCGAGGTGTAAAGCGTGCTGGATTTGCCTTGTGGTTCACCCAGAACATCTGCAGGCTTTCCGATACCATGGTGATGTGTATTTTGGGAGTAGGTAGGTAGGTCAAGGTAGATTGATACAGAATTAGATGTCCCTTCACCAGCGGCAGCTGAATTAGATTGCTCAAATTCAGCTGTCAAGTGGGTACAATTAGAGCTCTGCTCTAGATTTTCTCCTTGCTCCAGTGCTCAATGTAACACCAGTCCCTGCCTATTACGTACGGCTGTTATGAAACGGGATAGGAGTATGCGTCATCTTAAAAGGAGTCCAAAAGCGACAGTGGTTTCCTTAAACTCAGGATTAGCACTTATAGCCGAGACAGAACTGGAGTCCAAACTGTCCTGGTCTTACAGTCCGACCTCAGAGTCTCGTAGATACCTTGATCCGAACGACAGAGATGCTCAAATCTGCACCTTTGAAGTCAAGAAGACCCGGAGCAAACAAAAGACAACTTGGATTTACTTAGGCCCAGAGTCAAGCTGAACTAAAATTCACAGTTGTAGCTGTACAATAGTGATCCCCGCTCTCCGACAGGAGTTGTCACCAAATAGGGCTGCTAACGAAGAACTAAAAGGTGTATCAATAATCTTTTGCAGTCACTACCAGAGGAGTGTCACAATGAGTTACTTTACCCCCTCCCACAAAACAGCGTGCTGGAACAACAGTACAGAGAAGACATGCACCTACCACAGGAAACCTGTTAAAACACCATCTGCATGTAAAGCGTTGCTTTGTTTTAAGCTTGGAAAACAAACACAACGTCATGAAACGTCACTGTTCACAAACAAAACCAAGAATTTAGGCAAGGAGTCACATTTTTAAATCTATCGGGTTTTAAAAAAAATCTATCGGACACAATATTTTAATAGTCTTCCTCTACACGTCAGTCGTTGGCACGTGGGCACGTGCTTCAGGAATGTACAAACCTTTGTAACATCTTTGAACAAGAACGCACGTATTTAATAAAAAAAAGGCTGCGCTCCCTTAGCTACCTTTCTTCTCCTCCCCTAGCTGTTTCTATACATTGCTGCCAAGAGGCTCAGCCCTGCTCCTGTTGATTTTAAGGAAGCAAATCTTAGACCAGTCCTGGAAAAGACTGAGCTACTGACCTCAGCGGGAGTTTCTATCCTCTCACAGGTGTTCTGGACATCCAGAATAGTATCCTCACAGAAGAGATTTTTATACCATTCGCAGGGCAAAAGTCACCAGGGCTGCGTGAAGAGCTAGAACACCAGGTGATACATTTTTTTAAATAACAGTATAAGCTTAACTTACGCCATGTAGCATTACAAATTGCATCCTGGTGACAATTTTTTCCCTCTGCATATGTGTAAGAGAGTTTTCTGTATAGATCAAGATCGGTAAATGCTTTTGAATAAGCCAGCAAATAGAAAAAAACAGGTTAAGTAGAATATGAACAAGGATACTGTGGTTCCTTACTAAGCGGCAAGATTAGCAGTAATTAATTCAAAGATTAATTATATCTGAAGAATACACAAACCTGAAGATGAATCTATATATTTCAAAAAAAAAAATAATCTGAAAAAAGATGAAAAGGAGTATGAAATGAACTTAAAACTTCATAAGCTGACACGTTACCCACTGCTAACAGAAAACAGTGGCTGTATGTTAAAGGTAAAATTCTGCTGTGGCTGTTTACAAGTTACAGACGCACAGAACCTGATTAAATGGTGTCCACAGGTTCGTATACCTAGATAAAATCTAACAGGTACCACTTTGCTGCCCTAACTGGGCCAGGTTAGAGACACAGTCAGGCCTTCTGTAGAGCTCTGACCCATCTGCAGCCCCATCAGGGCAGGGCTGTTTGTAACTGGAACCTCCCAGTTGGTTAAAGACTTGTTTTTTCCTCACCTGAGCAGTGGGATTTGCTGAAAAATTACGCAGGAACATCTGTACTTGGGAAAATCTCACTGCTGGCCAGTTCTGAGCAAACCCTCTCGGCATCTGCTTAAAGGCAGCGGGGAGGTGCCAGGAAGGGAAAGGCCCAAACCTCACGAAACAGGCACCTTCCCTCGGCTTGGCAGCGGCCGCTGCGCGTTTCCTGCGCGGGAGCTCCCGTTGGGAACCAAAAATCACTCTTGCCCAAAGCAAAACTCCTGCTGTGCCCACGTGACACTCTTTTCCTATCAGTGCCCCACTGATGAGGGACCACGACTGCACTTCTTGCCTGAAAAAAAATCATCAGACTGAACGGATGGATGTAGATCTTTATTTTGTAAGACAAGAGTTATATTTATGGACCGACTGCCCTGCCCTCTGTGATCACTCTCAGCCAGGCCACAAAATCAGTGCACGGGATATTTTTGTTACTCGTTCTGCCTAATGAGTGTGTTGGCAGCGCTGAGGAAATGTGCGTTCCCAAGATACTCGAATCCAATGATGCAGAACTCCGCTGACACACCGCCACAGGCTTCAGCTAGAGTTAAATTTTCTGAAGGTAAAAATAATTTGTACACTAAATAAATATTTTTTTCAGGAAGATCACAAATTTAAATACAATAAAAACCAGGCATAGCAAAAATAGATGAAAAAAGCATTCTTTGTAAAAACATCCTATGTGTGTGTTGGTCTTTTTTTTCTACATATACTTACATACACAAGTTGCAAACCACGTACGTCGCCCAACTTGGCAATGGAGCATTTTGAGCCCCACCAGACAGCACTTTACCACAGTTTGAATACTCAGTCTTTTCCCCACAGCTTTTCTGTGTTTATATAATCAGCCTTCTCACTTAGGTAAAAGCCTTCCCAAAGTTTCCTGTCCTTTCTATCTAATACATCATTTGCAATTCAGAGGCTAGGCAGTACGCGACAGAGACCATGTCTAAGGGGGTACAGAGATTATTTTCCTTGTTCTATTTTGCACCTATTCTGTGGAGACTGCATTTTCCAATATAAATGAGGATATGAGAGAGGTGCTTGCCACGAGTAAATCCTGAGCAAGCTTTACTTCACCTCTTTGGATTCCGGCTTCAAGTTTGCCAGTATAGCCCTTTTACATCTATTTATTTATTTTTGTCCTTTCTTTGCCTTGATGCAGCAAACTGTGGAACAGCACGCTTGTTATCTTTATTATTTCTGCTCCTGACATACCATTGTTCTTGTTACAGAGACCAGATTTAGAGAAGTCACAGACTGTAACTACCCCTGCGTGTCCTTGTCTGCTAACACAAAGTAATGGAGGGCACTCAAACCTGATATGACCAGAATGAAAAGGAATGCCCATTGTGGTGTCCAAAGGGAAAATTCAACTTGCAATTTTTGTTTTCACGCAAAACCCCTGACAAATTAAACCTGTAAACGGAGCGAGGAAGAGAAAGTGATCGACTTAAGAGCTTCTAAGCATTAGATCTTTCGAGTCCTGTATTCAAACTGAAATAAATATACTGGACTGAGACCACAAGAAACAATTCAAACTTGTGTAAATGTGGGTGTCAATAGCTGCCTGTAACACTTCCTCTTTCAGCTTCATCAGCTGCCTGCGGGGGGGTTGTTCGAAGTGGCAAGTGAGTCCACTTAGGAGTTTTTGAGTCAGCGATGTCACGAAGACATCACACACAAGTCTTTTTGTAAGAACAAGGGTATGCAAGGGAGAAAACAATTTAGCGTAAAAGAAACAGAACCCTGGACAAATTAATGGAACAAAAATCCTTTGGTACATCACCTTGGAGTCCACTGCAGAAAATGTCCTTGTAAAATCTCTAAAAGATTTCCGTAAATTACTTTAGATCCTGCCTTTACATGATAGCATTCATTAGGCAACAGCGTAGCTTTGTTTTTAAAAGCTATTAAGTGATTAATATTATTTTCAGGCTTTCCAAGGATAATTTTCACTAGTTCACATTTTTCCTGATAACAGATCTCACACAACGATGAAAACACGGAATACAAACATTGCTGTAGATCCCACGTGTGCACACCACGCTGCTCCTCAAAGCACATTCAAAGAAACAGAGCAGCCAATGCCACAAGAAAGTCTGGACACGGGCATCTTTAAATATCAGACAAAACAGAAAGCCCATTAGACTGTAAAATTTGTCTTAAGCTGTCCTTTTTTTTTTTTTTTTAGACCAATGCTCTCTGGTGATGTCACGGATAATGCAGTGTGACAACACAAGGACAATTAGAAGACTGATTATTAAAAGCAGAAATAAATCATTTTGGAAATCAGCAGTGATGAGAGAGCTATAGTTCATCATCAAACGCACGTAGCTAAAACATTAATGGAATTTTTTAGTGGTGCCAGCTCCAAGCTAGAAATGCAATGGCATTATTTAAATTGATTTTGGAGAGCTCTCTCATTCCTGTGACGGATGCCAACATCCATACAGTTTATCAGGTACTTGGGAGAGTGGGGAGGAATCTGTGTCAAGTGAAAAACTGGGTAGAAGGGAAGAAAAGACAACAAAATGAGCGAAAATAAATTACAGGACTCAAAGATCATGATTTAAATAGGTCTGAAAAAGGGATCCCTGCAGAGTAGAAGATACCGCCTGAGGAGAGCGATCTTCTGATGCATCAGTGAACCTTAGATTCAGGCCAGTCATACACATCTGGCATGAAGGATTCGTATTCGTAGGTCCAAACCTTTGATCGAATGTAACGGTTCTTGTCTGCAGGTTCAGGGTAATGGAAAGCCATGTTGTTTGCATACAAAAATTCCATAACCTGAAAAGTTAAATCACCAAGCGGTTTGTGCCTTTTACTGCACATATATGCTAAAGACTCACAAATTGGGTAAAGACAAACACCAAAGTCTTTTTACAGAATCATTCAGGTTGGAAAAGCCCCTTGGGATCATCGAGTCCAACCCTCAGCCCGACTCTACAAAGTTCTCCCCTACACCACATCCCCCAACAGCTCATCCAAACGACCCTTAAACACACCCAGGGATGGGGACTCCACCCCCTCCCTGGGCAGCCTATTCCACTCTCTGACCACTCTTTCTGGGAAACATTTTTTCCTCATGTCCAGTCTGAACCTCCCCTGTTGCAGTTTAAAGCCGTTCCCTCTTGTTCTGTCACTAATCCCCTGTGAGAAGAGACCAGCACCAACCTCTCTACAATGTCCTTTCAGGGAGCTGTAGAGAGTGATGAGGTCTCCCCTCAGCCTTCTCCTCCTCACACTAAACAGTCCCAGCTCCTTCAATGGCTCCTCACAGGATTTATTCTCCAGGCCCTTCCCCAGCCTCGTTGCCCTCCTCTGCCCTCGCTCAGCCCCTCGAGATCTCTCTCGTATTGAGGTGCCCAAAACTGGACACAACACTCCAGGTGTGGCCTCACCAGTGCAGAGCACAGGGGGACTATCACCTCCCTGCTTCTGCTGGTCACACTATTTCTAATCCAAGCCAGGATGCCGTTGGCTTTCTTGGCCACCTGGGCACACTGCTGGCTCGTGTTCAGCTGCTTGTCAGTTAGAACCCCCAGATCCTTCTCTTCCAGACAGCTCCAGCCACCCCTCCCCGAGCCTGTAGCCATGCAGGGGGTTGTTGTGGCCCAAGTGCAGGACGTGGCACTTGGCCTTGTTGAAGCTCATCCCACATTACAATTCCTGAATGCCTTACCAGGGATCTGAAAACTTAATTTCAGAAATCAAAGGAGCATAACTTTGGCCCATTATCACTGCCAAATGGAAGCATCCAACAAACCCAAGATTTTGATAAGTGTCTCTTATTAAATGCACAAAGAACCGGGTGGTTTGTGCCCAAGCACCTCGTGTTCAAGGGTCATACTGTGCAATTCAGCAGGTTAATATACACATAAAATATTTTTAGTACGGTCCACTTTTATGCTTCATACTCACCTTGACAGCAATATAAATAGAAACTTCCCTGATATTAGACAGTGGAGGATAAAGTCTTCCTTGTGCAAGCTCCTCATCGGTCAGCTGTTCTGTCAATGCCTGAGTTAGAAAAACAAAATTCTATTTACTGCATCCTGAATGGGATCAGTAACACGCTAAAACACCCGAGAGAAACAGGTTGCAGTGTTCTCACTACTAGAGAGCTCCCAAAGCACTAGAATATGGCAGTCAAAAATCTCAAAATTCTCAAAGGTCAACTCTCCAATCTGTGCCCATAGCAGCAAATCCTACTTGTAAGCATTTAGCAAAATAAGAACCTATTTTTTCTGGAGGCTGAACTACCCATAACCGTGGAAGTTGTAAGAGTGCAACTTGCCTGCAGGACTGCCCATGTGTTTGGCCAGTTGATTCACTGGCTGCTCTGATGTGGTGGGTGCTCCTACCACAGGAGAGGATGGGAGCCTGGGGGCCACGTGCATCCCTGACCCCACACCAGCTGTGGAACCCAGAGCGGGGCGGGAGGAGGAGGAGGAGGAGGAGGAGGAGCAGGAGGCGGAGGAGGAGGCGGAGGAGGAGGAGGAGGAGGAGGAGGCAGGCCTGAGAGGCTGGGAGTTACGCAGGGACAGATTTCCTATCTGGGTGTTTGGTTTCTGGATGAAAAAAATTAAAATTGCAATGGAAGCTGATACTTTTCACAATTCTGTTTGATCAAAATCCATTTGTTTTCCATTGGGGAGGGATAAACCCAACAGAAATCAAACAGGAAACCATCGAGTTTCAGCAAGATTTGAGAAATTTTCCATCGTGGCATCCACCATCATGCCAGAAGCCACAGCCTACTCTGCTTCCACACTTACCTTAGCAGCCTCTAGGAAAACCTTATCACTAATATGTCGAACACTGCTGAGGATCACAGCGAGAGCCACGCCTACAATAAAATTATTGCCAATTAGGGCCACATCATTTTAAAATACGCAGCCTGCTGCTGAGAAGCTGCGAGTCATCTAGAATGTTATTTTTAAAAATCTTCCCATTGCTTTCTACGCACATTCGCAAAACTATTACTATGTGTGCTAGTCATTTACCAAAATGGGTGGCTTTTGAGAAGGGGCTGGGGCTGAGCAGCTCTGGGTGGAAAGGGAGAGAAAGGGGAAGGCAGAGAAATATCCCCAGTGTTTCCTCTGTACCCTCCCTTGTGCAGACATAACTTCAAAAGGAGCACACACACTTCGTTTTCTCCTTCCCCCCCCAAACAAGCAGAAGAACCATAATGCAACAGCTTTCAAAGCCTTTTGTTTTCTTAGAAATGTCCTGTTGGGTGAGCTCACTGTGTGCACGTTGCATATGTAGCTGCACATGCCTAACAACCACCCTTAACTGATTTTCTTTGATTCATTCTTCTGATTCAGTTCTCAGCTTCAAGTGCTGGTGACACCTCTTCACGCTGCTTCGCTAACTGTGCCTAGTGTTGCAAGGGGACCCAAGAAGTGCTAATAAGTCTAGTCTTAAAGATTCAAAGAAGACAACTGTATTTATTACCTGGGAAAATATAAGCATTGTTTCCTTGGCCTGGTTTGAAGGTTCTTCCATCTTTCAGCGTCACCAGCTCGAAGGGACTGCCACTGGCAAACAAGCAACGGCCCTGTTTAAACAGAGGAATAACCACAGTCAGGCAGCTTCTAAAGAGCAAGAGAGTCATGAAATCCAGGGACACCAGAGTCCTACAGCTCCCCAGCAGCTCCAGGACTGCATCAGGAGGATACTCAGGGGACTGGATTATGCAGGGACTTGATGATCTTCAAGGTCTTATCCAACCTAGATGATTCTGTGATACCCGAGCACGCAGCCAAATGCAAAAAGGCAAACGGCCCTACTGAACGCAGCTGCATTCTAGCACATAAATCTCTTGCTGACTCAATTCCTACAATCCCAGAATGACACAGTAGGGCCTGGAAGAGATAACAGAATCAGTAAGCATCTGCCTGTTTCTGCAGCAAACAGCTGGAAAGCAAGAGGCAAGCACACACACTGAATTGTGCAGCTTTCTAAGGAGTGGGAGCAATCTGTTTTATCATTCATTGTTCCTTAAGACAGCAATGACTCAGAGGAACTACTCACACGCAAAATAAAGTACTTGTGTGTTAACTGTGATTATAACCATAACCATTTATCAGGACCCATGGCCACAAGCCAGGACCCACCACCGTAAGGACTGTGCAGAGACAGCTGAATAATGTCCACTTCCAAAAGGAGACTGAAACAGCAGTACAGGAACAAAAAGTCACTTGTTTACTGAGGGGTGGGAGGGTGAAGGGAGGGACTGCTCCATCATACTTGTATCGCTGAGAGCTCTGAGTGAGTAACACAGTTTGCTTATCCTTCCTTTGAAAAGGATTTTAATCAGCACAAATTATTAAAACAAAGCCGGAGTTTGGAGCGTGAAATACAGCCTCCAGATAAATGACCCCTTCCTCAAGCAGTCAAACCCTTAAAAGCAAAAAATCTTGACTTTCTTTTGAGTAACAGGTTTAATAACATAACATTAAAATACTCAAGGCTCCCCACGACCACCACATTTGAGAACAAATTACTAAAGAAGCTAAAGACTCGGGAACGATGTTTGAATAATACCCAAAACTCCTTGTGTAAGGAGCAAAACACACGGATGCATTTGAGAGCAATGAAAAATTAAAACAGAACAAAAAGCCCACGCAATACACAGTAACAGAGGGCACTAAAGCTTCTTCAGGCTTTTACAGGTGCCATCTAGTGGAAAAACAATAAGGAAGGTATCATCACTAACCTTTCATTCGTTTCCTTACTTAGTTCAGCCTAAGATTTCACACCAGCCAGGATTAGGCTGTTCCTGAGGCCAGGAGACACATCGGGCCGACAGCTCGGATCCCTAATTGCCTGACAAACTTTGTTAGTTAAATGACTAAGTAAAATCAGAGGGTATTTCCTAAGTAATTACTGTGTCTTGAAGGGGAAAATATACATTAGGAAGGGCAAACTGAGGACATTTCAGAGCACTGGGAAAACAAACGTTAGATATGGAGGAAAGTCTAAATACAATATTTATTAATAAGGACTGGGACAAAATTACACCCGTTCATTTACTGACCAGTAATATTTAATTGTCCAAATAACCCGTGTCTATAATTAATAACTTATGGTGAATCATGAATAAAAGGACACATGGATCCAATACAGGAAAACCACCAAAGATCCTCTCTCCATTGAGCACAAACTTTTTAAATAGCACTATGCTCACACAACTGCTTCAGTGAAGACATGTTACCCCACCTGAATCTAACCAGCAATCTCTTTTTTCTGCATCTAATACCCTGAGGTCCAACCCCTTGGGACTCAACAAACAGCCACGGGGAATGAGTGAGCCTCTTCCCTTAAAACCTCTATTGCTCTGTTGATATTCTGTAAAAAGTGCAAGCAAAAATTAGGCTGGTTTTCCCTCTAGTAGTGCTGCCGGCCTCCTTCAGGCATCAGAGATGCTAGTAGTTTTTACATTTATTTATGCCAGTTAAAGGCTTGGCTGTATAACTAACTCTTGTTTTATAAGTTACTCTTGTTTTTGATAATGGAATTTAATTTGATATACTGAAACACTGCCCAACTTGCTATTCTGGCTAATGCAAGATATCTGAGAGATATTAAACCATCTTCACTTAAAAGCGTTCTCATTTACTATTAAAAGCTAAGGTCTACATTTTGTCCAGAGGCTTGTTATTCCTGCCTAAGGCTCTCTCTGGACCTGCAGATCTCTGCAGCAAGAGCTCCCTCCGAGCTGACGGGCCCAGTAACAGGGAAGAGAATCTGGGTGCCAACTGGAGACGATGCCCTTGCCGGTGTGAAGCGAACACCGGCCGAGGTTGTAATGCTGGGAACTGAGCCACGCTAACAGTGGCAAGAAGGAGTTCAGAGTTCTGCATCAAGAACCAAGGATCTCCACCCACTCATTTTCACATGAGTCACTTGATTTGGAACTGTATTAAAAAAAAAAAAAAAAACAAAAAAGGAAAAGGGAAAAAAAGAGGTCTTTTCACGAGCCCCACCCCTGAAGTCTGCAGGCGGGCCCTGTGGACAGGGCAGAGATCACAGTGATGTAAAGGAAAGGCATTACCAGCCAGTTCAAAGAGTTAACTGGGTCTGCTTGACGCTCCCTTGCCCCCAGCTCCTTCCCCTCAGGCTCTCTTCAAAGATGATTAATTTTCTATAAAAAACTGTGCAGAAGGATAAAAGACTTGCTTCATTAAAGGCAAACCCACGGTCTGGATGCACTGGTGAGCGTTAGGAAAAAAACCAACCTCAGAACCCCAACCTCCAACCCCCCCGTAAGCACCCCACGGTGTTGATGGTTTTGGAGGTAACGGTGCAGAACGAGGTGTGTTTATTCTGGGTTCAGTGTTTAGTGGTGCCAGTGTCTGAGAGACAAGACCTTGCGAGAGGGGAACACGAGGACAGAGAGCCACCACTGACTCCTGAGCTGGAAGCATAAATCCTCTCAGAACACTGTTAACGATACGAATTGTGGCCTGCAGGCACTAGGAAATGAGTACAAAGCAGAATTCTTGGGTTGGTGCAAGAATATTACCTGCTTTAAGGGCTTTACTCAGCCATTACATTTTAAAGGTTCCACCTAGTCTCTCAATGTTAACAGAAGATGTTTCTTTAAAACCCCAAAATAATTAAAAAGCATGGTGGGAAACAGTTAATCCATCAAAGCTATGAAACAGTACCTAGTGGTCATTCTTTTAAATGAAACAGTACCTAGTGGTACTAGTGGTCATTTTTTTACAAAGTAATAACAAGAATTAGGCTATTTTCAGCTTTGCAAAATGTACTAGTGGTCATTTTTTTACCAAGTAATAACAAGAATTAGGCTATTTTCAGCTTCGCAAAACGTACTAGTGGTCATTTTTTTACAAAGTAATAACAAGAATTAGGCTATTTTCACCTTTGCAAAATGTACTAGTGGTCATTTTTTTACCAAGTAATAACAAGATTTAGGCTATTTTCAGCTTTGTCAAATGTCATTATTTAAAATTCAAGACTTCTTGTCAAATCCCCTCCATTTACTTTTGCCAGAAGCCAAGATCTCTATTATGATGTCAGTAAATCCAAGTGATAATAAAATAACTGGAGTTCTTGCACCCTCATCCTCACAGTTCTATCCCAAAGCGCCAAGGTCAACATTTCTAAACATTACATACCTCTGTTAACGTATATGCTTCCTCTGCTGTGCATTCAGCTTTCGCCGTCGGGTTACTTAGTGCAAATATTATGGGTCGCTCATTGATAGAGGCCATTGCTCTGATCACGTCCTGAGAGAAGAGCCGCCCAGCTCCTGCAACTCCTGAAGGAAATGGAAACACATAAAAAGAGAATCAATACTTGACTGCCTCAGGGCAGATGACAGTGACTGTAGATTAAGTTCGTGTCACCCCTGAAGTCTCCCACTCAGAGCAGGCTCTTCTAGCAGCAGGAGACAGAAACCAGGCACTGCTTTGTTAGTGGCTGCTTAAAAATTCTCATTTTCACAGGAACATCTAATTAATGTGTTCCAAAAGCCTATTTTACATGATTTTTTGTATTGATCTGTGTAAAGAACACTTATTGCTGCCCTGGATAAGCAAGTGGGAACTCCAGGTTCTTCACAGATGATTTATCCTAGCTGGGTGTTAACTCTGCAGTGCACATTCCCTTGATACAGGTATCTCTGACCACACACATAGGTGGAAATACATTAAAAAAGTGGCTACAAACTTCAGGGTTTTGGCTACTCAGAAAAAAACTTTCCTTTTCCAAAGAAACCACGCGCAAAGGAAATTGCAGAGTTGTACCAGGAAACACCTGTAATCCCACCTGATCTGCAGACAGCCACAGTTATAAATCAATAAGTACATATTGATTTATATGTAAATATAAAAAATGTCAGTGACCTAACAGGTATTGGGGATGTGCAGCATGAAACAGCTCTTTCAAGCCATGCTGCTGGCAGATTCTAGCCAGAGAAGCTGACTAGAGGAAGAAAGGTCAGAAAAAAGAAAATTATCCAAGTTAGGGAACTCTTGTAAAGCAGAAAATGCGGTGTTTGTGACCGCTCTCTGTAGGGAATGTGTCTGGGAAAAAGGTTTTATTTTTGTCTTAGTGCCCTTCATTACAGTTTCAGTTCATTGTGGCCACGCAGGCCCTGAGAACATGCTCAGAGTTTTCTAAGAAAGGGCCAACACCAGCTGGACAAGGACTGGAGGAAACATTTAACAAGGACACAAGGTGCAGAGGAGCACCACAGCTGCAGCGAAGGATGCACTGAGAGCTAACCTGCAGCTCAGTATATTTTCAAGCAGCAAATTGACCTCGTTTTCATCTTATTTACACCGGCAGAAATGCAGATGGCTGTCACCGACCTCCTTGGAGCCACACGAGCAAATTAAACGCAGCAAATAACTAAATGATGGAAACAAAAATAACCTTACTTACCAATGATGGCTGAAGGCCTAAGTACGTTCACTGCCTCTACAAATGTCTTTGGTATCTGCTCTGGAGCCTGATGTGTAAATGGTTCTTGATTGGAATCGACCTTTTGTTCTCGGCCCTATAGATAAAAAGTTGATATTTTTTTTTTTTCGTGAGGGGGACACAGAAAGCACTGGCCATCTGTACTGTGGTATTTCAAGGAGGGTGCACCCCTACCTGAATTAATAAACCATATTTGTCAAACATCCATATTCTCCTGTAGGCTTCCTCAGCAGAAACACCGCTTTCCATCATAGCCATAACGATGAGGTTTGCAATTCCCAGGGCGGCCTTGTGGGTAAAAGGACTTTTGATTTTTAACAAGTCACAAAAGAGGTCCGTCACCACAAACACCACCCTGTTCAAGAACCCCACAAAAATCATTTAGTAAGTCAGCTCTGAAACACAAGCAGTGTTTGCCTCGATGGGGGCAGACTCCAGGGATCAACAGTGTCACACCTTCACAGAATGACAGAATCATCTGGGTTGGAAAAGACCTTGAAGAACCTCCAGTCCAACCATGAACCTCACACTGACCGTTCCCAACTCCACCACATCCCTCAGCGCTGGGTCAACCCGACTCTTCAACCCCTCCAGGGATGGGGACTCCCCCCCTGCCCTGGGCAGCCCATTCCAACGCCCAACAACCCCTTCTGCAAAGAAATCCTTCCTAAGAGCCAGTCTGACCCTGCCCTGGCGCAGCTTGAGGCCATTCCCTCTTGTCCTGGCGCTTGTTCCTTGGTTAAAGAGACTCATCCCCCCTCTCTGCACCCTCCTTTCAGGGAGTTGGAGAGGGCCATGAGGTCTCCCCTCAGCCTCCTCTTCTCCACACTAAACCCCCCCAGTTCCCTCAGCCGCTCCCCATCACACCTGTGCTCCAGACCCTGCACCAGCTCCGTTGCCCTTCTCTGGACACGCTCGAGTCATTCAATGGCCTTTTTGGAGTGAGCAAAAGAGAGCAGGCAGCTTTTGTGCGTACTGTGCCCCCACGCCTGTACCAGTTCAGCAGCCACGACTGGACAATATGAACAAATCTGTGCTGCAGCCCTCCTGTCAAGAAACCACGGTGTAGTGTTTTGTGCCCAACTGCTTTCTGAAGTGCTAAGGCTTAGAGAACAGGCCCAAGCCAGAGCTGACCTATAGATTAATCCTGTATATTTTATAACTGATAACCACTGTGCTAGTAGGCATTGTGCTGGGTTATAACAAACCACCTATGCTGATGTAAAAAGTGCTGAAGTGTTGAAGTGTTGAAGCCTGAACAACAGGCCCCGAGCCACAGCTGCTAACTTAGTATGTGATCATTAATGAAGTGTGTACGCTCGCTAGTGAAAGATGCAGCTTGGACAGAATATAATCAGCAGTGAGGATGAAATGCTGAGAGAATGTATCCAACCTCCCTTGTTCAGCCTTGTTCAAGGCTGAGAACCCAAGTGTTGGCCTTGTTAGACACTCCCTTGGTTCTCCACACAAGCCCTGGCCAGGCTTTGGGTGGAATCCAACAGGAGGATGAAACCAGAAATTTTCTGCTCAAATCAAAGGTGCCAGTTATTCTGATTTCCTGATTTTTGGTACATAAAGCTGGACCCGCTCACAGCGACTTTGGGTGCCTCACCTACGGGTGGACGCACCGCGTAGGATTTCCCACTTGCTGGGAAAGGCTCAACAAATCCTCGCTGGCTGCAGCCGGGGCTGCCCAGCGCCTGCGGGTCTGGATGTTGGTAACGTATGCAAGGGGTGATGGATCTTTATTAATTGCTGTTCTCTCTCTCATGTAGTAATGAGTTGATGCATTACCCTGTATTTTCCTATTTGTTTGCTTTAAGTGCATTATTCTGTCTTTTCTTACTGCATGTTTCCTGTATTACTCTGTTGTTATCACCAGTAAAATACACCTACTCTTGTCACTCTGCTGTCCGAGTTTAATTGCTATCCTTAATCAGCAAAACACTTTCCAAACCTCTCCCTGCTCCTGCTGCCTGCGATAAAGGCCTTGCAGGCAGAGGGCAGAAGGTAGATGCTGGCAGTGTTTCACTCCACGTCCCTTTTCTTGGCTCCCTGCACGCGCTGCTCAGGCTGGCAGAAGAAATAACAGAGAGGGAAGTGCAGAGCAGGGCTCAGTGCTCCGGCAACAACACAACACTGGCCAATTACTGCAATCAGGACCTTCCCCCGCTGGAGAAATTTTCAGCTAATTCAGTTATTTTGTCAGCACCACAGAAGCAATTTTGCTGATATATCCAGAAGCACGGTGCTGGTCCTGACACTGCTGTCCCCGTAAATAACTACTGTGTGCTGCAAACAGCCACTGATTTAACTGATTTAAGAAAACCACTGTGTACTTCTCTCCAATGTTATAAAAATTAACAAGATGTTCTTACCCTCTTTCTTACTTAATCATAATTTTTTGGTAAATTCCCCTTTAACTACACACAAGGCCCTGATGCTTTTTTCAAGTCTATGTAAGGAAGTGAGTCCTCGCAAAAGTTAAACACCTTTCAAATAATTATCTTTAAGCAGCTAGTCCCTTCTGTTAATGTATTTCAGCTGGCCTTATATAAAAAGTTCAGCAATGGGATTCAGAGAATGTGAATCTCCCCAAGTCCTACAGAACCAGAAAATATACAGTTAAATCTCTTGTTGCTCTAGAGCCTGTAAGAGAACTCACCTCTCCTGCTCCAAGGAACAGCACTTTCTGCTCTGCAAGTGGTCTACCAGTGGCTTTCTGTGCTGCCAGCAGTCCTGCCAAGGCCACTGAAGCTGTCCCTGTAAAAGCAGTACAAATCTAAGGTGAGCTGAACAGACCTACGTGGCAGACTATCAGTTTAGGCAAAGTTTCTGCGTATACATTAAGGAACATAAACAAAGGGCATACCTTGAATATCATCATTGAAGGTACAATATTTCTCTCTGTATTTTCTTAAAAACCGAAAAGCATTGTGGTTTCCAAAGTCTTCAAATTGGATAAGTGTGTTCTGGCCATACCTACAGAACAGGGCAAATATTCCTATCACTAAACACATAAAGAAATACCATCCTTTTAAAATAAATCCTGCAGGTGATCAGTTATCTTTGGGAAGAGGACGCCCTCACTGCCTAAACCAGTTTCATCTCTGTTCTGTGTATATTTAACAGACAACTACAAGCAGCATGTTGCAGGTGACAGAGAAAATCACTCCAGAGCCAGAAATACAGCCACGTCTCTTAAGTTCTAGTCCTGTCTTTATTCTTTAAATGACTGTTTCAAGGACAGTGTGTTACATGGGTTTTTTGCCAGCAGTTTTGGCCATACTTCCGTAGAGAATATTCAGTGTCATACCTGTCTGTAATGGCTTCCATAAATTCATCAATTAGGTCATCATAGACCTGGGAGCGATCCCTTTTTTGGTATAGGCCCATATAAAATGGATCTTTTAAGAGTGTCTGAAAAAGAATAAATCAGAGACAGCAGCAGGATGAATCACTTCCTCAATATACACTTTCCAGAGTTCACAGTAACACACTTCACACCGAAGATACTGCATTTATACAGCCAGTCTATATCAATGTTCAGTAATTTCAGCTGGCACTTGAGGTTGCTGATGGCTGCTTTTAAAATGGAACAAATCAATACTGTGAACAATAAACTGCTTTAATAAATCTGATTCACATTTCCAGCTTCTTAAAGTCAGGTCAACCTGACTGTCTATTTTACAGTGTTCCAGCATTCAAATTACTTCCAAATGCACCATTTCACTGACAAATTAACTGGCGTTTTTCCATCACTCATATGTGACTGTATAGTGAATTCCAAATCGTTTACCCTTCCATAAAATCTTTGGTTTTATCTTAAATAAGTGCTCAAACAAAAATCTTCTCTAATAGTACTAAATACTCCTACATAATAGGGATAACTTATGGCAGGTAAAGTTCAATCAAACTCACTGTATTATCAGTTCCAACGTCGATGCACACAGGTAAGCATTTATCTGGATGTATTCCTGCACAGGCTGTATACAAACACAGTTTTCCTACTGGAATTCCCATCCCATACACACCCAGGTCTCCAAGACCCAATATTCTTTCTCCATCAGTGACGACAACAGCCTGAAAACAAAAGCAAGTGAAATTATATATCATCACTGAAATTTGTAAAGTTTAGAGTAATACCAGTTGTGGTTTTTTTCCAGGCAAAAATTCAGGTATGTTTGCACAAACAAACAAAGAACGGGTGACAAGGAATATTTTACTTGAAGCAATAATGTTTAATGTCAGAATCTGCCGTGCTCCTTTTTCTTTGCTGAAATCCACTGCCCAAACCCTTGAAAGCTACGTGGGAAGGATCCAAGCTGCCGTGTGGAACTGCAGCTTGTAACTTGGGTTTATGGTTTCCACTTGTAAATCCAGACATCAAAAAGTTTGTATAAGTATCATTCACCTCATCTCCCCTTGTGGTTCTCGACCCAGCTGGGTCAGACTGGATTTAATGGCAAAATCTGGGCCTCCCAACTACCACGTCTGTGTCCTAAACTGAGGACAAGATCATTTCTCCTACTGCTACATAACACAGTAAGACCCAGAGGTTCATCCCCCAACACCTACCCAAAAGGTGGAATAATGAAGTAAAATAAGTTTGACAAGAACAGTTCGCATCATCACTGTTTACTCAAACCATAAACCTCATATTTAGGATAAAACACTGTTCTTCAAAATAGACATTATCTTCACTGGCTGTATTTCACCATCATCGTCAAATAGCTAAGGATCAATTATTTAGTATTTACATTTCCATCAAATACTAACAAATCTTGGAAAGCTCAACTGAGATTAAATAAGAACCAGAAAAAAAATTATACAGTGGCAGTACCTTAACGTCATTCTCTGGCCAGTTGTTCACAATTGACCTTATATGGCCTCTGTCTGAGATAGAAATAAATAATCCTCTGAAAGAAGAAAACAAAGCAGATATATTTTGTAGGTGGCAATTAGAAATTTCACCTTGCTTTGTAAAACTAAATGTCAAACAGTACAATTTTCTTAAAATTTAAAGCGCTGCAATCACTGCTATGAATCACCCGAAGGACAATTTCTAATACACAAGTTTATTTGGCTGCTTTGACACTTTAAAATAAGAACACAGAGAAAATACTTTTCATGATGCTACATGGGTTTTACACTACTGCAGATAATTCACCTTTAATACTCCTCTAGGGCAAAACACCTCTGGTGTTAACGTCAGACATGACAGGATCTACACTCTCCTGTAAGGCTATGAGAAGCGAACACGATCTTAAGCCTGGCTTTACCTTAGTGAGTCTCCGTTCATCACATTACACAAGGTGAAGGGAGGGAAAAGAAAGGAAAGAGAAAGACAGGGACTGAGCATACTGTCTTCTCCAAGACCAGGAGGAGAACAGCATTTCCCACTGCTGAGGGCTCCTCCACGGGAACACAAGGAGGGGAGCAAAGGTGAAGAGAAATGTCTGTATTTCTTCTGCTTGAGCAAGAGCAGTTGTTAGGAGGAAAGGGGGCAGGAAAGACTCAGTGAAGGTGGGAACAGGTAAATCACCAACACTTGGAAAGTGCTGGTTCTTGGAAAGAAAAGGGCACAACCTGAGTTCCAGATCATGCTGCTGTTCCTTGTACAGACAACTTCTAGAGGGGGACACTTTTCAAACTGGTCTGTAATACATATGGAGACGTGGAAGGGGAAAGAAAGCCTGTTAGAACTAAGAGTCCATCTTTACAGAGTCACAGAATCATCTTGGTTGGAAAAGCCCTTGAAGATCCTCCAGACCAACCATGAACCTCACACTAACCGTTCCCAACTCCACCAGATCCCTCAGCGCTGGGTCAACCCGACTCTTCAACCCCTCCAGGGATGGGGACTCCCCCCCTGCCCTGGGCAGCCCATTCCAACGCCCAACAACCCCTTCTGCAAAGAAATCCTTCCTAAGAGCCAGTCTGACCCTGCCCTGGCGCAGCTTGAGGCCATTCCCTCTTGTCCTGGCGCTGGTTCCTTGGCTCAAGAGGCTCATCTCCCCTCTCTGCACCCTCCTTTCAGGGAGTTGTAGAGGGCCATGAGGTCTCCCCTCAGCCTCCTCTTCTCCAGACTGACCAACCCCAGTTTCTTTCACAACCCCTGCCCCAGATCAGGAGCAAAATCATGAGTTTCTTACTGTCTTTATCACAGCAGTTGCACTACACAGCCGAGTCCTCACAGCAGTGAAGGATTAGCCCTTCCTCCACACAGCATTAAAGTCTTCAAGTGAGAGGGCTCTAGAAATACACTGAGAGTATCATGGAAATGAGCTGAAATGACTGCCAGTCTGAACTGGTTTCCTCAACACGAAATAACCTGAACAGTTGTTTTGAAGTCACTGCTGAAGCCAAACCAGATCCCAGCCAAGCTGGGGCAGAATAACTGAAAGCTGACTCCTAGTATCACAGCTTTAATGATCTCCAGAAATTTCCTCCCAATGCTCTGTCCCGATACAGATCTTCAGACTCCCAGATGTGATTCTGAGAGTTGGAGAAAGCCACAGCACTCTCCTCGGAATTAAAGAGCTGCATGGCATCTAGGAAGAGCTGGAAATGAGGCTGAAGCCCTGCACGTGTGCTATTTACATGACACATTACCACTTCTGTTTTCAAATGTTGTGTTTTCCAATATAAACTGGGTCTTGAGATATTATCTAATGGACTTTCACTGCCCTGAATTGACACCAAGTCTTGTGTAGCTGAATCCAAATGAAAATGAAATAAAACATTTCCAAACCTCAGGCAAGTATACGGAAAAAATGATACTAAGAGTAGCAGCAATATGTATCTATTGTTCTTACTTTGGTCTCCTGAAGATGTGTCCATACTGGGAGCAGGCAAGGCCTACTGTTGGTGTGTATACAATTGGCATTAACCGCTCAATATCATCTTGTAACACCCTATAGAATAATTTTTCATTTCTCTCTTGGATTCCCATTATGTAAATATACCTGAAATTAAGCAAAAGAAAAAAAAAAAACAACACCACTTATTGTTTCACATTTACACTTATTTAAAACACCGTGCAAAATCTCAAAGCAAAAACCAAACTTGCTTCGTAATAATTCTCCATGAAATTCCTGCTTCCACTTGAGTTGGGCTTTGAGCATTAAACAAAAGTTGGAAAAGAGAGAGTAGCAGTACTAAAAAGCTGAAATAAAAATACTGACACACCATGCACGCTAACAAGTCAATGTGCAAACGTGCATTGTGATAAAAGATAACCCATGGATTGATTACAGCATGCAGCTGGGAGTCTCGTTACTGTTAAAAATTATCAGTGAAAGAATTTTTCATCCCAAAAAAGGAAGATCTTGACAGTAAGGTCTTGTTAATCCTAACATTTAACACAGTTATAAACCAAATTAACTCCTAACAGAAAGTTCATTTAAGGACCTACCTAGGTGTGTAAATTAAACCTGCATTTTTGCAAATTTACCTACAATCTACCATGCATCAATTTACAGTCAGTCTTGCTGACCCAACAACATAAAGATAATGAATTAGTGGCTCATCTCAGGCTACAGCAACCAGGCACTTTGCCAATACGGATGACATGACTGTTGCAGATCAGCAAGTGACATGATGTGGATTCAAAAGTCATCTTTCAGTTTTCATGAGAACAAAAGAGGTTTGATGTGGTCCAGTAAGCTTCAAACCATTCCAGTGCTCCTCCTGCCTTTAGGAGACTGTGTATTTTTACATGCAGATATACACAGGCTTATATGACAACAGTAACAGGATGCTAAAAACATGCCAGTCTAAAAAACCAAATCAAAATCCTTCACATTTTTTTCACCAAACCAGTGGGCTAAACAACAAAAAAATTGATATAAAAAAATTACACATTATGAGACTCAAAATTCTAACCCCGTAATTCCTTTCTAGCAGGAACTACTGTATATGATAAACACTGGTTTTCATGCCTAATCATCAAACCCTCAATTTACCTTCATTCTCACAGTTTTTTCTAGCATGCGCTAGCTGCCCCCTCCTCTCCCCCAACAGTTCTGTCCTCTAACAACCTGCCACCTAAATCTTACAGAATATTACAGAAATGCATATTACATATTACAGCAAGGTTTGCAGCTTTCTCACTGGCTAATTTGTCCACATTCTTTTTCATTACCATATGACTATGGAATATAAAAAAAAAAAAAGCTCCCCAACCTCATTCAGCCACATGATGGATGAAAGCAGTTTTCTGGGCAAAAGTAAAAATAACCAACAACTGAAAAACCCAGTGGAGGCACAAAAACCTCGTGTGGTCATCCCCGTGCAATATTTTACAGCAATTTGCATTTACTTGAGTGACACAACAAGGCCAGAGGAGCGCTTACTTTTCCAAGGGGTCGGTCATTTTTGCCAAATTCTTATGGAAACGTAAGGCTTGGATGTCTTGTGTCTCTATTTTAGGAGGTAGAAGTCCTTGCAACCCAAGCATTTGTCGTTCATGTAACGTAAATGCCATACCCTGAAAACAAGAGAGGTGAGAAATAATTAGCTGTTCTTCCTCGAGCATTTCTGTTTACAATCTATTTCTATTTGCCATTTCTGACTACCCCCTGCATCCTTTTCTCACGGCAGGTGCCACAGCGGGCAGGGTTTGGATATATTTGCCTCTGCTGGGGTTCTCCTCATCCTTTGTGGGTATCCCCTTTGCCCACAGCTTTTCCACATCTCCGAGTCCTCGTGCCTTTTGCCACCTTTCATTTTCCTCTGTGAAACTGGAGAACAACTAAGAGATCCCCCCCCAGACAGGCTAAGGTTTAAAAGTGAACTAACAGCTGCTTCTTGAATTGTTTCATAGGAACATAAGGTGGACCAAGAACATGTGGGTCACCCAGTCTGGGCCCTACAACCACAGACAGTAACATTTAGTCCTCAGAGGTTTATCTGAATCGCTCCATTTGCTGCTTTTCTCTCCAAATTTTCAGTAATCCAGCCAGATCCCAAAGTTACTGAATCACCCTAACGTTTCTATTGAGATCACAATTCAACCCAAATCCTTCATTTTTATTTAGGGCTAGAACTAATCTATTCATCTTCAACCGTAGTTGTCTACTACTAAAAAGCCTCATTTGTAACAAATTAAGCCTCAGAAGAGTTAAACTGCGAAAACAGTCCACCACTTCCATTCTTCTCTGTTTCAAGGTGGATGAAGAGTTTTAATTTTTGTCATTTAAATACTAATTTGAATTATTTCACAGTAACATTCAATAAAACTGGCTTTTCACTTAGTACACAGAACAAGTGTAAGTGGAGACTGACAGGCATCTTCTCGGGGCAACTAACTTTAAGTTTGCTACTTCCAAAACAGCAATGATAAACTTTCCTTATTTCAGTTTATCCAACGGGGTCAGTTCAGTGAACGATCAAATCAATATTTGCGAGTGCAGGAGCTGAAAAGCCAAGAAAGCCTTTGTTGGGCCAAAGCTGTGCATCAATCTGTGAGCAAAAGCAGAATTGGGAAGGGAAAGGTCTACTAGCTGTAATGTTTTGAAAGAGATGGAAACAAGAAACATGAGTTCTGCTCACAAACAACACTTCCTTTGTTTACTAAAGCAGCTAGATTAAAAACCAAGAGCACATTTTCTCAGATTTCCCCACGCTGGAAGCAGATTCTTACTGCCAAGTGAAAAAACAAAAAGGTTTAAAAACGCTTTATAAGGTTTGTTTTATCCCTTGTAATTACACTCCAAATTCCTCCTGCAATCGGAAAAACCACAAGAAAAAAATTAATATTTTCCCACACTTGAATGGTTTACAACGAATATAACTACTCCTTAGGAAAAAAACATAATTAAAATAATTAGTATTTTTGTATAATATTTCTCTTTGCTTATTTAAATCACATTTATCATCAGTTGTTTTGACTACACTGATTTAAGCAGCTCACCTGCTTTTCTGTACTAATTCTAGAATATGTTCTAAAGTAATAAAATATTTGAAGAGTTAGCAAGAAGAAAAGAACAAAACCAAAAAACTTCAGTTTTGCAAAAAATACTTGCAAATATTTTCTTACAAAAAACTGTAAGTTTTAACCCTAAACTAGATCAATGCTTTGGATTTCTGACAACCTTCCATGTAGTAGATTTGACCTTAAATACTGAACTCAATTTATCCTTTTCCTGCTATCTGAGTCATTCACAAAGCATTGTTTTCTTTCCTCATGTAATTGTTATTCTTAAGTATTCTTCCAAGATGGTCTGTAGATAAATTTCAGATTATGGTTTATCCCTGAACTTTTTACCCTTGTTGCTGGTCTTTTGCTGGGTGTAACAGTCACTTTAGCCACATGATATTTTTTTTCTGAAAAATGATTTGAAGAATCCAAAATTTCCACTGAGAACACAACCAGCAAGCAGCACTGGCTTGAGAAAAAAGCACCAGGAACACACACTGAATCCCATATTTTTTTTCCTATATTGCAAAGGATCTGCTTTAGTTTCACTTCTGCATATTTCATGAGAAATACTGAAAAATTCTCTAGGAATGTAAATGCATCTTCCGAAGTTGCACGGCGCAAACACATCTCGGCTATCCTTAACGACCCCCTAAGTTGTCATCATCAGCAGTTTATGGCTATTTAAAACAACCTATTTCCCAAGACAAACTGTACTTGCAGTGCAAGTGATTTAGGACACAAAGCTGAGAACAGCTGGTAAACATCTGTAATATTTTGACTGTTACTTTAGGCACTACAAAACCAAAAATGATGCCAAACGATTTATGATATTAAGAAGCAAAAAAAAAAAAAAAAAAAAAAAGCTTAGTCTCTTTTCAGAAGATATATAAACACTGCCCAGTAAAACCACTAATGTCACTAGTTTAAGGCATGTCAAAGGCCAGAATCCCTTCAGTGGTACCATACTACTGACATTTTACACTAAACTAGCTGAAATATCTCACTAGTAAAACCTACGTCCTCCCCATCAGCAACTCTCAAGTCCCTTAAAACTAAAATCTACCTAATTTCTAATTTCCACTATTAGCATGACACTGGGACATGGCTGTTTCTTAATTTCCCTGTACAGCGAAACCAGTGACCTTAAACTACCAGGATCCTTAATAATATCAAATTAGTACTAAGCAGAACAGCCACCCATCTTTATTCAGTTTATTCACTTTTTTTTCAGTCTATAGGCAACCTGGTTTTTCAGTGTATCTGGAGTTACAGTAACATTAAACACAGTGAATTCTTTAAGTGGTACTAAGTACTTCCAGCTGTTTATTTACATGAAAATTAGATTTTACCACATTAAAAAACGCTTTAATTTTTGCCCAGGCCTAACTCAGGAACCCAAATGCCGTCAGCCTCCATACAGAAATTTAATCCTCGTTCCAACTAGGACAGAACAAGTTTAGTCCAGAGCAGCACTATAAAAAACCCAGAGCCCTTCCAACACTTGCTGTATTCCCATTCAATATCTTGGTCCATGACCATCAGCTGCCTCCTGTTTTGGATTTGGGATTGCAGCTCGTTTGCACCTCTCAAGACAGAGATTTTTCTTAAACTAGTGTGCCTAGGAGCTGCAGTATTACAAATTTCCTAACCTTTTCCCTCCTTTTCTAAACCCCAGTACAGTTTGCCAGAACCAGCGATCAGGCCCCAGTGAATGAGGAGGCTCTCAGCAATTTGCAGCAGCAGGATTGATGGTCTCAAAAGCACTTAAGACCCCAGCACTTACTTAAGGGGCAAATTCCCTCTGGTTTCCACTGGGATTAAATGTCTAAATACGGTAATGATCCCAAAAAGGGATCACTTTTTGGTTTCTTTTGACCCACAGTGCTAGGTGTCTTTTCTCCGAGTGTTACGCGCTGATTTACACTTAGATTAGTTTCCTTAATCCTCCTTACAGCTCCGAAAAAAAAAGGTGTCCTTTCTATGATAAAGCAGGGAACACATCTAGGAGAAAACCCAGCACACTTCAAAGACCACAAACGAATTAATTAATACTCACGGATAAATTTATTGCAACAAAACCAACATACTGCCATGGGGGGGGGGGGGGGGAAAAAAGCAAGTAAAATGAAACGTTGACAGTTTTTTAGTCAAGACAAGCTCACACTGAATCACCACATACTGTGCCTTTAATCCACAAACGATCTGGGACGGGGATCTCACTTCGGCCCTAACAACTGGGCTCTACCACACAAAGCGAGTGGTGCTATAAATACCAGCATATAAAAATTCTAGTTGCCAACTTTGGATGAAGGTGAACAGGAGACCTGAATCCTGCAAGTGTGACTTTTATAGCACCGCTGAGTAAGTAATACTGAGAGGTTTCTAAGCAGAGAAGTACTAGTGGTGATAATTTTTTCCCCACTTGCAAAGTTTTGCAGGCATGCGTGTATCGGAGGGGATACTTTTACCTGATACTCTCAAGCATTCTGAAAACCTGTAGAGTTTACAACAAATAACCCATTCAAAGCCCCTGATAAAGATGTAAATGCAGAATATATCCAAACATGCCACTGTTTGGAAAATGAGTTAGCCTACTTCACAGATTTAATCAAACGGTTTTCGTGTAATTTCTAGTCCTTATTATATTCAGCAGCACACAGGAGGCTTTGAAGTAGCATCATAAACATTTTTAAAATAGATTTTACATTGGATTGTGGGCTGCTGCTTCTCTTAACTCTGCTTCCTTTTGCTAAATCACAAAGTTCACTGTTGCACAACGTCTCCCCTGCAAATTAAAAAAGTTCACTCATACGAATCAAAGGTGTATCTGCTATCTCAACCATAGATTCAAAGTTTCTCTGTGTTTATGAGAACAGTGTAGAATATGGAAATCTCCTTTGATTTCTTTCCTCCTTCATTTTTTTAAACTCAATCTCATATCTTTATTCTTCCCGAAACAGCATAGGATATACACCAGAGGGTGTGGCTGATCGAGCACAGCGATCTGCTGAACTGTGGAAGGATCCAGACCTTCCCCAGGTTATCCAGCCTTTAAAGACCTCGGTCTCTCAGCAGGCAAAGCTGCCACGAGCTCTTGTACCGCCTCTGTTCTGTGTGAAACCAGATGTAAATAAATCACTTTGGTTGCTGAACCAGACTTAGCAAACCCGCAGTAGCTCTCATTTACTAATGATGAGGCTTCAACTAAAAGCATTCCCCTGAAGAAAATGGGGAAAAAGTCAGGATCAGAAAGCCTTTATACACCAGCAAGGAAGTCATCCAGCCCTCTCCAGGGTTTGTTTCCAAGCACCAATGGTTATGGTAAAGCTGTACATATTGTAAATCATGAGTATGACGACTGAAATGGTTCAGCCACACCCTATGGCATCACTGAACGCCTCAGAGACATTTTATTAAACTGCTGTTTTTCTAACTGAGCATGCCATTGCTTTTGCTCCCCTTTAATGGCATCAGTCGTGCAATAAAAAAAAAAAAACAATTTCAAAACCAAGACAGCTTCCTTTCTCCACCCACCATCCCAGCAGTGCACGAGCCCCGAGCAGAATAGCTGATCTAAGTTAAATGTGGTGCAATGCCACCTATCACCTTTGGCACTTACAGCACCTTTTCAGCCAGATGATAAAAGCTGGTTACAGATTAAACAGTTCCATCTTTCCACATTTAATTCCCTTGAGAATCACACAGATCTCAAGGAAGCTGAGAAAAGCTGCAGAAGCTGCAGAGGCACGGCCGTGCAACCTCCATCCAACAAACCCGCCATCTCCAAACCAGTTGGGCAGGAGATTAAACTTGTGGTGGGACTTTTGGGCTGGGTGTGTGCGTGCACAAAGAAACCAGCAGTTTCTATCAGTTTCCTGCCTTCTAGGATCTTTCTTTACGACTGATCAGAAAGTGGTGGTAGTATTTCAAGCACTGAGCAACATGGCAATTACCATTTGCAGTACGTCTCCACATCCTGTTTATCCTGGTTTCCCCAGGAAGGCAGACAGGCCTTGCATATTCTACACCCTGGCTGCTCAACCCAACTGACACAGCCTAAAAAAATATTAAAATGAAATTAAATGTGTCAAACACCACCACGGTGAAGAAGGACGGGGGAAGGGGAAAGGCAGCACCTGCTTTTAGATCTTAGAAGTTCATACAATCTTTCTTCACATTCTCTTGTCCTATCCTATTTATTCTGACCAACTAGCTTTAATTTTGGGTTGTCTTTTTTTTTGTTTGCTTTTTATTCTGTATTGGAAACACAGTGTTTGGATATTTGCCAGAAGTCAGTGAGGTCACCTACATCTTTGTTAAGAAAACTGATTCTTTAAACAAATGTAATATCACAGTATCTGAAGTATTCAGTAAGGCATAGGTGAAAATAAATCGGGCTGAAAAAGTTGGGAATTAATACAGATGAAACTGTGATTAGTGGTCTTGCTAAATAGAACTTCTGAGAACATATGGAAGACAGACACTGGGCCAGTTTCTCAGCAATCGGTCTGGGATTAAACTGCCACTTGTGACACCATCAGTGATTTTTTTTTTTTTAATTTATCATGTATTCCCACGCACACATGCCCAGGCATATACATACATACAAATATGTGTGTGTTTAATGCAATGTCCTAAAGATATTTGCTGAAGCTACAAATCTGAGAGGCACTGTCAATACATGAGAATTGATATTAAAAAATGAAATAACCAAACAATATTGGGGAACAGAGTAACAGAAAAAGGAGTAATGGAACCAACTGTACAAAATACCCTTAGAGAGTAACAAGAATTGATGCCACAAGGTAGAAAAATCACCAACTAAAATACAGAAAGTGTCACAAATTATTCAGAGTCAAAAATTTGCTGCAAGCACACGGAAAGCAAACACAGGAATAATGTTACAGGTCACGTATTTCCAGTGAAGATAAAGGCCTGCTGATACCACTCTACGCCAAGGTCAGGGATCATCTCCTCATGCATCATCTGTTCTGTGCTGGAAGAAGAAATCCTGGCCCTTGAGTGAGAATCCAAAGCATTACCACCATATAAATAACAATTTAATTGCCAGTACTAAACAAATGAGACTGCCCTAACAGCGTTCTAAGCACCCAACAAGCTTAAAATGCTGCCTTGGCACAACAGGGATCTCCAGCAGAATAAAAGGTCCTGAAACCAATTAACTGTAATTTGAATCCCTGTCACAGAGCAGAAACCAAACATCATGGAAGATCGTAAATACGCACGGATGCCAGCAACGGAGTTACAGTATGTTCTGCAATTGTTTGGCTGCAACAGCAAGGGCATTACTGATATAGCTCGTGACCTTTTCTGAGCCACCCTTCAAACAAAAAAACCCCAAACCAGTTGATATAGGTGTAGCATGCACCTGCAAAAGACAGGTAAGGATGGGAAAGAAAAGAAAAAAACCCACATGGTAAGAGAAAAACCTGCTCCAGCGGCAAAGAACAAGAGCAGATTAATCTGCACAAGGGGAAGGGGTGGTTTTGTGTTACTGATGCTGCCATCTTGCAGTTATTTTTGGGCCCACGTATATTAAAAGAGATCAAATATTCTGTAGAGTTGAGAGGGACTGTAAAAACTAAACATAAGCAACTAAAACACGAGCCATAGAATGATGATCTCAACAAGCTGCCAGCGAGAGATAAAGCCCTTTTTCTGTGCCTGTACGTATATGATATATGTTATAACATGCACGAGGCACTGTGGGCAAGAAAAACACAAAGGGTAAAGTACTTTGCATATTTAGTCAATCATTTATTTCTCTGCTGCATTCCCAAAATACATTTCTGTACAGATACGGTATCCAATATCAAGCAGTAGCACTTCCCTAGCTTACAGATCCATTCATACAGGTGTCAGCCTTAACACCAAACAGAGCCAAACAAATGTGGAAAGTTTTTTTCCCCTCTCACAAGTATCATTTCGTGGAGATACTCAAAAATTTAAAAAAAAAATAAAAAATCAATGGCTATTAATAAGCAGCTCTCTGCTCTTCCCTCCTCAAAAAAAAAAAATCATAAAAAATATTGCATTATGCTCAGTCCACCAGAGAACTCCAGGCTTAAAAAAAAAAAAAAGTTAGATATTACCACTAGAAAAACAGTAAGAAATGACCTATTGTTTTTGTTTCTGAATACTGTTGCATAATCAGCACTTGGAAAAGCTTACGGGGCTTGAAATAATTTCCACTGGCATGTCAAAGCATTTATAGCTCAGGAAAGTCTCGAGATAATCTGATCCTGACAAATCACACCAATCCACTCTTTTCTCCTTCCCTGACACAGCAATCCCAATTTTACTTTTGCAGTCAGCCAGTAACTTCTACATTTCTCTCTCCATACACAACCTGCATTCATGCAGTATCAAGGCATCTCGTGCTATACTATACTGTACAAGAAACAGTAAGAAACATGGCTGCAGGTCTGTATTTTGTCATCTTCCTTTCTTTTCAGGACACTTAGGAGTCACACTTGCCAAAAGACACACTGGAGCAATTCTCCCTGTAGTAACAGGGAGAACACAAGGAGATGCAGCTTGCAGTTCCTACCCTGACAGCCTCGCCAGATATTCTGAGCCCACCGGCCAACTTCTGACAAAAAGAGAGGGGCAAAGAAAATCAGAAAAAAAAAAAAAAAAGGTTTTGCCATGCTGAGGAAAGAACCAGCCTAGTCTTTCTGCTGAGAGAAAGGCTCAGGATTATGCATCTGGCTTCTCTCTGGGGGAGAGAAGGAGTCAGGGCCATGGGCAGAAAAAGAAGGGAAGGAAATTTAAAGTGAAGGGGAAATACAAGGCATTACAGAAAGGGGGAAAAAATAAAATGATAGAATGGGGAAGAGGAGAAAAGCCAGACATTAAAAACGTAGGATAAAACTATGCAAGTCCAGCTTCCATAGCTCCATTGCTCATGAAATACCCTGTCAGAGGCAGCTAGATTTGTCACCTTTCTTGGCTACTTTAAACATCTTGGATTAGCTAACAAAAGCCCTTATCTCATTTCTTACTAGTTTTAGTTTACACGTTGTTTCGATATTCCTGAAGGCTGCTACTACTGTAGGAAAAAAAAAGAGATTGGGGATGGGGAGGTGGAGAATAGGAAAAAAAATAGGAACATTTTTCTGGAGGGGTAAAAAAAAAAAAGCTACTTTCTTAGGAGAAATTCCTCCCACTACATGGAAATAATAATGTCTCTACCTCCCAGCTAGCTCCATTCAAGGCTTATTTTTAGATGCTCTCTGTCCAGCTCTGCACAGGGATGTTTCTTACTGATATGGCTCGGTCCCAATTCAGTCTTGCAGGAAAAAGCCAGGACTAGGACAAAGAGGCTAACACGTATTAGCAAGACTGAATTAACTTTTGCAAGCTATGAAATAAGAGTCTTTACCTGCTAAAGCTTTACTTCAATTTAACCAGCCCAAAAACTAAACCAGTAATCAGGAAGAAGCAGCGATTCTTCATCTGGCACAAGGAGGCAGCAGTACTGATCGTGTAAACCACAGCAAAGCAGGGGAAGCGCAGGCTGACAGAAGCAGAATCACAGAATCATCTTGGTTGGAAAAGCCCTTGAAGATCCTCCAGTCCAACCATGAACCTCACACTGACCGTTCCCAATTCCACCAGATCCCTCAGCGCTGGGTCAACCCGACTCTTCAACCCCTCCAGGGATGGGGACTCCCCCCCTGCCCTGGGCAGCCCATTCCAACGCCCAACAGCCCCTTCTGCAAAGAAATCCTTCCTAAGAGCCAGTCTGACCCTGCCCTGGCGCAGCTTGAGGCCATTCCCTCTTGTCCTGGTGCTTGTTCCTTGGCTCAAGAGACTCATCCCCCCTCTCTGCACCCTCCTTTCAGGGAGTTCACAGAATCACAGAATCCTTCAGGTTGGAAAAGACCCTTGGGATCATCGAGTCCAACCCTCAGCCCGACTCTACAAAGTTCTCCCCTACACCACATCCCCCAACAGCTCATCCAAACGACCCTTAAACACACCCAGGGATGGGGACTCCACCCCCTCCCTGGGCAGCCTATTCCACTCTCTGACCACTCTTTCTGGGAAACATTTTTTCCTCATGTCCAGTCTGAACCTCCCCTGTTGCAGTTTAAAGCAGTTCCCTCTTGTTCTGTCACTAATCACCTGTGAGAAGAGACCAGCACCAACCTCTCTACAATGTCCTTTCAGGTAGTTGTAGAGAGTGATGAGGTCTCCCCTTCATAAACTTGAAATGATCACTGAGTCCTCCATCATCTGCACCCTTTTTTGGCTGTGGCCCAGTACACCTTCTGGAGGTGGTTTAACCCTGGAACAAGGTCCACTGGATGATTACCGGATGAAGATAAGATATTTGATGATCACACACACTACCAACCTTGTTTGTTCGGGGGTTTAACATCAGTGGCTTGCCTTTTTCTTTCGTATGTGCACCGCGACATGCCATCGCACAGGGAGTGGCAGCTACTCGTAGTCGGGAGAACATTTTTTTTTTTTTATATTGCACCTGGGAATAAGAAAAGAAAATCATTATTTCAGATGCAGAGGCAGTAGAACTAATGTTCATATTTGTAGGCCATCTGTTGTAAAAGAAATACATACATGCTGGATAAGACTCTGCGCTCAAACATGGTGATAACAACCCAAAATTGCCTTGTGGCTGCCAGGAGGAAGAAAAAGAAGGAAGGCTTTACAACGAGAGTGCATGAATGAGTGGAGAGAACATACAGGGATCCTAACGTGAGCTAGCACTATGCTGTGGGTTGCAGCCAGCCAGCATTCACTAGGTGTTGTCTTATAACTGCACCATAAACTCAGAGCAGAATTGCCATTAGCAAATATTAACCTTCTGTGGTGACCCATGCGACTGGCACCAGTGCAAACACCAGGGAGGACAGAATGACTTGGGCTAGTGCAGCAAAACAATTTAAGCTGAGTTTCTCCAATAGCTTTCTGCCAATGAAATCTTGTGGCCTGGACAACTGAAAGGAAAGAAACTCTGCGTATTAAAACTAGATTAGAACAAAATGTAGAATTCGAATGGTCAAAATTTCACTGAACTCTGGATGCCGTGCTTAGATTTTTTGAATTCCAGACCTAAAAAGAAGTTATTTTCAGAGAGAATATATCCTTTTCAATAAAGGATATACTTCCCTAACAAAATAAAAAAAATATTAGCAGCACTCAAGAGCTTAGTTCTTAATTTCACCAGGTGATAACCCCTCTCAAACCCATTTTAGTCAACTATTGATGTCAAGCTCTTTGGAGGCGGAAATTAATCATTTCTTACATGCTTGTACAATGCACTACCACCAGGGAATGTGAACTGGACTCATCTCTAAACATCATTTCACCAACACAGAGAGCCCTTACACAGGACCTCGGCCTGTAGGAAGACACATTAAGATGGCAGACATGGCTCGCATGCAGTATCCTGCAGAATCCTGACATGGGAGAGGGAAAAACAGATCCCTTTTGCCTACACAGTGAGTGGAGGAAGGCAGAGATCCAGGATCAGCGTGGCAGGGAAGTCCTTTCCCTCTCCGTTGCTACTGGTGTGGGTGGGGGATCCCTACAGCCCGTGCTCCATCAGCCCCCGGCCCAGCAGTGTGTTCACATCCAAGACACACACAAGGAACAGTAAAGCAGGTATGAGACATTTTTAAGGAATGAAATGATGCATGGCTTGGATTTTTAATTTCTTCCAGATGGAAGCCAAAATTAGATTAAGGAACAAAACTTCATTATCTTAAATATAGCCTGAATACTTTAGAAGACCTTTCTGTAATCAAATTTACACATAATCAGCTTTTAAGATGGCAGACCGATCTTACAAGTTGCAATCCCAGGATTTTCTTCAAAATCTTTCCAAAAGAACGTGCAAACATTGAATATTTTGCAGCATCAGTTATACCCAAGTTTCTCTTCTATAAAGCCTAGAGGAAAGCAGCGCTGACATTCAGCGGGATCCCTTTCTCTCATCCTTTGTTTGTTTGTTTAAGCCTTGCAATTGGAAAAAGTTCCACTCAAAACCCATGTGTTTAGTTGTTTCGTGGTAAAGAACATAAATTTACTGTGTGGAGACAGGAGGAATGGAAGCCTTGCCAGCACTACAAACAAATGTTGCTTTTAACATGATAATTCCTCCCTAAACCAGCTAGCGGTGGACTAAACACAGCTGGTCTGCCAGAACTCAGGGCAGCTGAAAATCAGGAATAGCTGAGTGAAATTAAATTTGTGCTGCAGAACAACCAGCCCTTAGGAATGACAAATTCAGTCTTAACTGTTTTGAATTGTGATTGCTCATCTGCCATCGTTACACGATTGCAAGTCCATCTCCTCCTGCACGTGAGGCTAAAACCGATCTGTGATTACAGTGTAGCAGCAAACCTCGGCCTGCATCCCTCAGGCTGGTGTCAGGGTGGCTTCAGTCTGTCATGAGCAAATACCTTTAACATGGAATTAAAAAGCAGGCCAAACACCACACCTTATCTTACTCTAATTAAATTGAAATTACTTTGTGGCAATTAATGAGCAGTTAAGAACCAAACAAGATTGTGGCCCAGATTTCTCTTAACTTGATCAAGTAACTCTCTAATCAACGAGAGAGAAAGACTTTTCAGGGTGTGATTCAAATCTTACTTTCTTCTCTCCCCTGAGGTGCCACAGAGGCACCTAAAATGATTCTCTTGGTGGAGGGATCGCAGATGCATACAGCATATGGGAGGAATCAGGCTTCGTTTTCCACTCAGTCCCTCTGTTTAGATCCAAGAGATATGATCCCAGTTAATTTATATCCAGCATAAACCTGACTGGTTACTTAGTCCTGAGCTCTCCTTCCCCTGCTCTTCTAATTGTTTCCTATTTCACAGAACCATCAAGGTTGGAAAAGCCCTTGAAGCTCCTCCAGTCCAACCATGAACCTCACACTGACCGTTCCCAACTCCACCAGATCCCTCAGCGCTGGGTCAACCCGACTCTTCAACCCCTCCAGGGATGGGGACTCCCCCCCTGCCCTGGGCAGCCCATTCCAACGCCCAACAACCCCTTCTGCAAAGAAATCCTTCCTAAGAGCCAGTCTGACCCTGCCCTGGCGCAGCTTGAGGCCATTCCCTCTTGGCCTGGCGCTTGTTCCTTGGCTCAAGAGACTCATCCCCCCTCTCTGCACCCTCCTTTCAGGGAGTTGTAGAGGGCCATGAGGTCTCCCCTCAGCCTCCTCTTCTCCAGACTAAACCCCCCCAGTTCCCTCAGCCGCTCCCCATCACACCTGTGCTCCAGACCCTGCACCAGCTCCGTTGCCCTTCTCTGGACACGCTCGAGTCATTCAATGGCCTTTTTGGAGTGAGGGGCCCAAAACTGAACCCACTCATCGAGGGGCGGCCTCACCAGTGCCGAGTCCAGGGGTAAGATCCCTTCCCTGTCCCTGCTGGCCACGCTAGTGCTGATACAAGCCAGGATGCCATTGGCCTTCTTGGCCATCTCTTTCATCTCCCATCTTGCACATCTTTAACTCTTTTTGCCACAGACTTTTAAACCTTTTTTAGCAAGAATCTGCCTCCAGAACTCACCATAACTTACCCTGAAGCCACAAAGCAGGCATCCTTCCCCATCCCCTGTCCATGCTCCTATAGAAGGGCCAAGGGCTCTGTGCTTTGCCCTCATGGCTGTAGCAAACCTGCCCTCTCCTCCCAGCTCTGCTGGCCATCGACCTGGCAAGAACAAGCCACCCACCTGCCCAGGTCCTTCTTTCTAAATCCTAATTCTTCCTCAAAAATATGTGGACAATCCAGTAACCCTTACAATTAAAAATCAAGGCTATGTCTATACATGCCACCAGTAGTTGAATTCTTTTTAAAACAGAGCTCCCAGGCTCACCCCCAGCCGAGCCGGATGCAGCACTGGGGTAGCCATAAAACCAGCTCACACCAGGAGTTTGGGATTACACTTAACAGCTTCTCAGATGACAGATACCACCAGACAATAAAAATATTTCAGCTGCAGCACGGTCCAACCGACAGCAAATAAGCTGCTACTTCTCTTCTGGTGTCATGAGAAAGGAAGAAGGGACACGAAGCCTTGTGCCTGGTGGCTTGTATTTGCCAGCCCTGTTTCTGGGGAAGCACTTGGGGCAGGCAGCAAGGACAGGTCACAGAATCACAGAATCCTTCAGGTTGGAAAAGACCCTTGGGATCATCGAGTCCAACCCTCAGCCTGACTCTACAAAGTTCTCCCCTACACCACATCCCCCAACAGCTCATCCAAACGACCCTTAAACACATCCAGGGATGGGGACTCCACCCCCTCCCTGGGCAGCCTATTCCACTCTCTGACCACTCTTTCTGGGAAACATTTTTTCCTCATGTCCAGTCTGAACGTCCCCTGTTGCAGTTTAAAAAGGTCTGGAAGAAAGGTCCCAAGGTCCCCAAACCGATACCTGGTTTCAAGGAGATGAAAGGGCTGGGTCATGCTGCTTTGTGGGAAGGTTTTTAAATGGTTTATGATGGGTTTTGTGGAAGAGAAGCCAGGCTTGAGCCGGTGGTACTTTAACCGTAAGAAAAAGGAGAGATAATTTTGAGAGTAGAAGCTGATAGAGAAGGGGGAAGGATGTTGACTGAGGGAAAGACGGGGGGTTGCAATGATGTGAGAACATACACAGAGCGGTGAGCTCATGCAATGTCCTGTGAGGAGGAATTCGGAAGAAAGCAAAGGAATTGAAAGAGGAATAAAATTCCTGCTAAAACATTTGTCAGCATAACTAGAACAAGGATTTCTTTTCTTCTTTCAGTACCTGACAATGGTAAGGACTAAAGACTGCAGTGCACCACTAGACTTAATCCAATACAACTGGTAATTTTTGACTTATTACCACGTACATGCTGTGTCACAATTTAAGAGAATTAAATTCTTCAGCAGAGCAGATGACAGCTCTTCTCTGTGCCTTATCAGGAGGCATCTGGCCAGGTCAAACTAATTACCAATACTGCACAAGTGCTCTTATCTAGGAGCAAATGTTTTGCTGCTGCAATTATGGATTTGTTAAATTGCAAAAGCTACTTTTAAGGGAAAGGTTCATCATACTTTTGAAAGGTACAATTACATTGCTCAGAGAGTCAGGAAGCTCAGTGTCAATTAAAGCAAGATCTGCTTCAATTACTGCACAGGCTGCCTGACTTGTGGATCATACCTAAATACTGAGGAGTATTTCTCAGCGGACGGCAACTTGCGCTTGATGACTTTGCAGTCTTCCTTCAGTCTGAAGGATGGCTAAGCATAAATATTCTTCAAGTATTCCTGAAATCCTGTGTAAACGACACTTCCAGTCTTTTGTGTACAGAAATTACCAAGAGCTGGGTGTTAACAGGAGCTTGTTCTTGATAAACACAAGCTGGAATTATTAATTCAAGACCACACAGGCCTCACAGAGTATCCAATCTTTCTGGCCTCGATCGGTTTTGGGTTTTTTGCTCTAATGCCAACAAACATTTTCTCTTATGTACCCACAGCAAAGCAGCCAGTGAGTCTGCACTACCCTGAGTCTGGTGTGGATGCACCCTTGCACTCTATTCTTTTTTTTTATTTTAATAAACAGACAAGCCTTGCCTACCCAAGCATGACACAAACCAGGCACACGCTAGCTGGCTTCATCACTTCAGGAATGATAAAGCAGTCTAAATTATTACATTAGGCAAGTACCAACTATAAATGTGTCTCCCAATGAGACTTTTACTTAAAGAAAGCAGCTTTCCCTGCACCCACCACCCACCAGCACTGCAGTGGGTGCTCCGTGGATCAAGGGAGAAGGAGGCACTTCCATTTTACAGCGGGAGCACCCCAGCACGTACAAAGGAGCAGAGGGATGAGGCTGGGCGATGCAGTTCTGCACAGAAACTCAGCATCTCCAGCTCCCTGAGCTGACCAGATGCTGTTGGGGGATGTTAGCAGAAAATGGTGGTAATAATATTTCAGGTTCCTTCCAGCAAAGTCCTGAGCCGTCATTTTAAATGACATTTCTAAGGTACCTTGAGCTCTGCAAATTAAAAGGAACAATCACACAGGGGGGGTGTTACTAATAAAATGTCAGGCAGTGGTGAGTGGGTCATTTTGAAAGCAGATCTTGAAACTACTTTTCTTCCCTCTTACTCTGAGGCAACCAACTGAACAAGGAGAAAAGTCAGATATAAAGTACTTGAGTAAGGAAGTTCACAACCTGAGGCTTGCAACATTCAGCAAATAAAGCACGCTCAGGCGAATTCAAACGAGAATAATTTCAGAACACCGTTGTAAAGAGAGCATGTGTTCTCTACATTAACTTACAATATTGGCAAACCTCTCACAGCACAACTAGAAAGGAGGACTAAATTGTTTGGTATTGGAGTCTTGATTCATAAAAGCTCCTACCACAGAACATCAGAGCACTGGTTTTTTATACATTAATGGATCTGACCTACATTTTTTTTTTTTTAAGCATCAGAAAGTCCATGACCTTGTACTGTGGAAATTGCAGCAGCTGTATTTTTGGCCCAATCTGGTAAGAAGATGTATTCACATTCTTGATTTTATTCCATTTGTCTAACTGGGAGGGCTACCGGTAGTAACGGTAACTGCATCTATGTATGTGGGATAAAGGCTTTATCCTGCAGAATCCTCAGAAAGATTGCAGAAATAAACAGAAAGCCACTATTGCTTCATTCTGGAGAACCGGTACATCTCTACTAAAGCTGTTTTCTTCAGTTCAAAAATACAGATTTTTGGGGATATAAGTTGAAAGAGAAACAAGGATGTTCTCAACTGCTGCACACTTATGAAAGGGAATTCTTCCTGGGAGAAATAAGTACAGAGAAACTGAGCTGCTTACTAATTCAGTGTCAATCAGGTGAAGCACAAACCTGCCAACCACTTACAAACCTTAGTGTGCCCTACAATTACAACTAGTTACCAGCCCAAGTAACAGCGAGTGCTCCTTCTGTTGCAATAAAGGTGCTGCCACCAGCAGTAAAGATGAACACTCAATTAGTACTCACTCAAGTACGGCAGCTACCACGCATTTTGACAGCTTCTTAGTTTGCAAAAGAAAAAGCTTCAAATTTTGTCTGTGCTTACGCTGCTGACGCAGGATTATCAGCAATTTCATCCTGGGACTGTAACAAAGACTTTCCCTTAAAATACAGGCTCAGACTAAGTTTCTACAGACTTTACCACGTCTAATAGAGGCAACATCATGTTAGACACTGCTGGCTACACACACACACACACAGATTACTTGCAGTTTCATATTCTGCCTAGCTCTATTACCCATGCGTATACACACATATATAGAAAATTTCCCTTTCCTGTTCACTACTAACATTTTGGAACGAAGGACACAAAGATACCAAATAATAATTAGCTCGCTTGGCTGCAAGATCGTCCTTTTTTATCAGCCTTTTATCAACATGGTGTAAGTTTTCAGTTTCCTCAATTAGTTAAGAGATTCGTGCCATGACAAACACACCAAGTTGCTCAGAGACCAGCACTTATCTAGGACCATTTAACGTGACGGTGCGGCGAGGCCAAGAGGAACGTGGGGACCTGCAACGGTGGCATTTCAAACAGCCACTTCTTTTAACAAATAGCCAAGAGGCAAAACCCAAGGACCGCAGAAACTAGATCTAAAAATACCAGGCAGCCGGCCGGCGTTTCCTCTTCCAACACCGCACCAGCAGCTCTGCTAGTTCCCAACTTTTACTCTCTAGCTTTTAGGGCCGTGCCATAAAAGTTCACCGCAGGTTGAAAGTCGGCGTGGGGACCGTCGGCCGACGCTGAGGTGATGCAGAAGCAGCCGTGTCCTGAATTTGGCCAGTTTGGGGGAGCGTCCTCTCAAGCTTGACCCGAGGAGCTGCTACCAAAGGAAAGGGGGTTGTTCTCAGAGGGTGGCAGCTGAATTTGTCACCCATTTTGACAGCTGGTAAACACGTACCCTGCAAGCTTAGGCAGCGCCTTGTCCTCTTTCCTCTGAGGCCAAACAGCCGCCTTTGGCGTTTGCCACCTGCCGCAGGGCCGAGGGCTGTGGGCCGCGGCGGGCGGGGGGGTTCCGCTGTCCCTGGAGGGGGGCTCCCAGCAGCAGGCCGAGCCTCGGGGCCTCCCAAAAAAAAAAGGGGGAAGGGACGAGCTGCGGCTTTGGGACGACTTCAATCAGCCCCCGAGCACAGGGAGCTCCCTCCATCACCCTCCCCGCTCCCGGGCGGGCCCTCGTGTGCCCCCCCACGCCCGGGCCCTCCCGGCCCCCGGGTCCTGCCCAGCGCACACCTCGGGCAGGGCACGGAGCGAAAGTCCCCTCCTCACCCTGGCTACACGCAGGCGGCAGGGCCGGGGGAGAGGTTTTAAAGGGCGGGGGAAGGGGGGGGAGGGAAGGCACTCGAGGAGGAAAGGCAACAAGGGTCGAGGCTCTGGAGAAAACGCCCCCAAAATACGGGTTTGCCAAGAGACAGAGGCCTCTCGCACGCCATTGAAACTGTAAAATTGTTACCAGAACGGGATCTACCTCCTCCTGCGGCTGCTGCCCTCTGAGTGATGCTGGCCGAGGACCTGTGTCTATTGTGCAACAGCAGCTCCCATCCGCCCGAGCTCCGGCCGCCTCGATACCCGCCACTGAATGGAGCAAACAAGGAGGCAACAGGGAGGGACACCCCGGAGGGCGGGGCGCTGTCGTGACTGACAAGCAACGCGGTCAATGAAAGGGAAGGCGGCTGGCCGGCAGACGGCGGCGCTCGACCAATGAGACGCCTCCCCCGCGGCTCCCCGCCCTGACGGCGGGGAAAAGGGGGTGGGCGGCCCCGTAGATGTTAATTAGGCCGGGAGCGGTGGCCAATCAGCGCGGGTGGGGGGGCGGGGCCAGGATCCGCGGGCGGGGAGGGGCCGGGGCCGGGGCCGTGTGGGGATGTGAAGGACTGTGAGGGGACATGAGGGGTCATGAGGGGACAAGGACGTGAGGGGTCTGGAGCACAGGTGTGATGGGGAGCGGCTGAGGGAACTGGGGGGGTTTAGTGTGGAGAAGAGGAGGCTGAGGGGAGACCTCATGGCCCTCTGCAACTCCCTGAAAGGAGGGTGCAGAGAGGGGGGATGAGTCTCTTGAGCCAAGGAACCAGCACCAGGACAAGAGGGAATGGCCTCAAGCTGCGCCAGGGCAGGGTCAGACTGGCTCTTAGGAAGGATTTCTTTGCAGAAGGGGTTGTTGGGCGTTGGAATGGGCTGCCCAGGGCAGGGGGGGAGTCCCCATCCCTGGAGGGGTTGAAGAGTCGGGTTGACCCAGCGCTGAGGGATGTGGTGGAGTTGAGAACGGTCAGTGTGAGGTTCATGGTTGGACTGGAGGATCTTCAAGGGCTTTTCCAACCGAGATGATTCTGGGATTCTGTAAGGGGACGAGGACGTGAGGGGTCTGGGGACATGAGGGGACTGGGGCTGTGAGGACAGGGACTGTGAGGCAATGGGGATGTGAGGAGACAGGGACCATGAGGGGAGGCTGAGGGGAGACCTCATCGCCCTCTACAACTACCTGAAAGGAGGTTGCAGAGAGCTGGGGATGAGCCTCTTTAATCAAGTAATAAGTGATAGGACAAGAGATAACGGCCTCAAGTTGCGCCAGGGAAGGTTTAGACTAGATATTAGGAAGTATTTCTTCACAGAACGGGTTGTTGGGCATTGGAATGGGCTGCCCAGGGAGGTGGTGGAGTCCCCATCCCTGGAGGTGTTCAAGAGGCGGGTTGACATAGCACTGAGGGATCTGGTGTAGTTGGGATCTGTCAGTGCTTGGTTAACGGTTGGACTAGATGATCTTCAAGGTCCCTTCCCAACTAGATGATTCTGTGATTCTGTGGCATGGGGCCATGAGGGGACTAGAACAATGAGGAGACATGAGAGCACCAGGGCCATGAGGGGACTGGGGATCTGAGGGGACACTGTGAGGAGACAGGGGACATGAGGGATCCAGGGCTGTGAGGGGATGGGGACGTAAGGGGGCTGGGGATGTGAGGGGCCAAGAGGGAACAGGGACTGTGAGGAGATGGGACCATGAGGGGATCTGGGCTGTGAGGGGACAGGGACCATGAGGAGATGGGGCTGTGAGGGGACTGGGGACATGAGGGGACAGGGGCTGTGAGGGGACCAGGGCTGTGAGGCGACAGGGACCATGAGGAGATGAGGACATGGGGGGACTGGGGCTGTGAGGGGACAGGGACTGTAAGGGGATGTGAGGGGATGGGGATCATGAGGAGATGGGGCTGTGAGGGGACATGAGGGGACAGGGGCCGTGAGAGGATGAGGCCATGAGGGGACTTGGACAATGAGGAAATGTGAGGGACCAGGGCTGTGAGGGGACAGGGACTGTGAGGGCAGCCAGGTGGCACCCAGTATGGTGGGGGACCATGGCCCCTGAGGGGCACGCTGAGGAGGACGGCGAGGCAAGAAAGGCAAAGCAGAAGGTAGCAGAGAGCAGGTCTCTTGGTGGCGGGGAAACGGGGTCCCCCCTGGGTATAGTTACTTGGAGCAAGAGGGTCACCACCTCCCAATGGCTGGGGCCACAGTGCTGGATCCCCTACACCGATTAGGGCTCCTCCAAACACGCAGAGCAACGGCACCGAGGAGTTACCCTCTGCCTTGTGTGGTGCCTTATAGAGCCCGGCGGGCTGGAACACCCTTGGATTAAAACGGAAGACTTGACGGAAGATGGTGAGGTCAACACTAAAATTGCCAAGGCCCAGGAAAGAATTGCGGTCTGAAAAAGCATCACTTTTCCTAATAACATCGGGCTGTTTGTCCTAACACTGGTCTCACCTTCTTCATAGGAATGATACTCTTCCCCAGATAAACTTTCACAGGGTTTGGAGAGGGAAGGTACGTCAGTATGAAACGTGACCGCTCAGCTCATCTGAGACTTTGTCCGTCTCCTCTCGAGCCCAAACTCTCAGATGTTTTCCAGTGTCACAAATTTTGAGGCTGTTAATTCTCTTCTGGCATGAACGTGATTTAAACTGTTAGATGTATAAATGAGCAGTTAAAAGCAGCAGAGTTGCTATAGTAACCGTAACAATAAATATATAAACGCACTTAATCAAAACCTCCTCTTCTAATCATGATTTTGAGGCCTGTCATGAAGTGCATATTCTGCTGCTTTCCCCCCATCAGCACGACTGCGACGGCTTTGAAACATTTCTGAATGATGTGGTGCTGCACCTAGATACAAAGGAGATTGCTAAAACAACGTGCAAGGTCATGACTTTGTGTCTGGCTAAAAATAGCCCCAATTAAAGGCATTTTAAAATGCCGGACTTCACACCCGAAGAGCAGAAATCAGTATTGCTGTAAACCCGTGCCATTTTAGACCGGTTGAGGATCTGGTTGAACGTATCTAATGAAGAGTTAACGCCTTGCTGAGGTGTAGTGCGTAACGCTTCCTTGTGAAAGATTGGCTGTCTTGAAAGCTCTGGTGTAATTCCTCCCACAAAAGAAAAACCTGCACCCCAGGGAACAGGATTCAGCAGGGCTGCAGGGGCTGAAACTCCCAGCGATAATTTTTCATGGGAGGGAGAGTTTTCCCTTCCTTTTGCACCAGCGTTTTCTCCCAGCAGCTCTTTGGTGTCAGTTAAATTCCTTCTCAAATCCAGACTCCAGCCCACCAAACTGTTTTTAAGCTCCAGTCGTTGTGGAGAGGAGGGCTGGAGCATTGCCTCAACACAACCCTGGTCTTGCACAGGTGGGCAGCAGCAACCTGGAGTGATGGGTCATGCTACAGCTCAGCCTACTACCTGATCATGTAAACTTGGCTTAACCTAAGCCAACTGGGGGGTTTTATGTCTGATCTATGGGGATAGCAATCCCATATGGAGTGGGATCCTGCCTTCTCAAGCCTGTTCTTCATCTCATGCTACATGTTGATTGCCAGCCAGCTGAACAGGAGCCAGCAGTGTGCCCAGGTGGCCAAGAAGGCCAATGGCATCCTGGCTTGTATCAGCAATAGCGTGGCCAGCAGGGACAGGGAAGGGATCTTACCCCTGGACTCGGCACTGGTGAGGCCGCCCCTCGATGAGTGGGTTCAGTTTTGGGCCCCTCACTCCAAAAAGGCCATTGAATGACTCGAGCGTGTCCAGAGAAGGGCAACGGAGCTGGTGCAGGGTCTGGAGCACAGGTGTGATGGGGAGCGGCTGAGGGAACTGGGGGGGTTTAGTGTGGAGAAGAGGAGGCTGAGGGGAGACCTCATGGCCCTCTCCAACTCCCTGAAAGGAGGTTGCAGAGAGGGGGGATGAGTCTCTTGAGCCAAGGAACCAGCACCAGGACAAGAGGGAATGGCCTCAAGCTGCGCCAGGGCAGGGTCAGACTGGCTCTTAGGAAGTATTTCTTTGCAGAAGGGGTTGTTGGGCGTTGGAATGGGCTGCCCAGGGCAGGGGGGGAGTCCCCATCCCTGGAGGGGTTGAAGAGTCGGGTTGACCCAGCGCTGAGGGATCTGGTGGAGTTGGGAACGGTCAGTGTGAGGTTCATGGTTGGACTGGAGGATCTTCAAGGGCTTTTCCAACTGAGATGATTCTGTCATTCTGTGATACTACACAGTCACCAAGTGCCTGTTGTATTTATAGCTAATTCATGCAACTGCCTGAGCGATAGTACAAGAGAAACCGTCGTTTCTTCTTCCTCCCGAGGACTTTTAGCACCATATTTGGTGCTCAACACAGAAGAGTTTCTTTTGGCGCACATGATGTTGTTGCTTTGCTGTTGCCAGGAGAGCAACTGGGAGCCCCTGGCACTGCTCCGCTCGGTAAAGCCAACTGCCACGGCTCTGCTGTCTCTCTTGGCTGTACAGGGCCGGCCTCAGGCAGTGTCACTGCTCACTCACTACAGGGCGCGAATTCATTCAGAAATTTTTAATACAACAGGAGACTATTTGATTAGAATAGCAGATTTCCCATGTGCGCAGGCTGTTGTGTTTTCGTGGGGTTCCTCTCTGGAGGAAGCCAGGGGGTTTGTGCTGAAGTAAAATGCCTCTCCCAAAAGTCATCCGATGGCAGTTTGAAGATATACATCAAGGTGGTTTTCTTAAATCACTTCCACTCTCCTAAAACGATCCTGTATTTCCCATTTGAGTTTTCCTGGACTTTTGATCGTTTACCCCTATTCTGTCCCTCTTTGCTAAATCACAGTTGGATACTTCCTGTTTCATTTTTCTCGTGATAAACCGTACTGATTGTAACCACGTCTGCCCGATAAATTCAACAGAAGACTCTTGTTTCCCATCCTTGAGTTAATTTTGTCTCTCCTTTCTGTAACGTTTCCAGTTTTTTCAAGTATCCTATTTAAAGCAACATCAGCAGAGCCGGACTCGGTGTTCTTGGTTTTTATGTCACTGATTCTTAATGGAAATTTAAAAAAAAAAAAACTAAAAGACACTTTGCTGTTCTACTCACCTAGATCCAGGGTTCTTTTTCTTCCCTTCATATCGCTGCCTACACCTACACTGTCACTCCCATAAATGCGTTGATAATGTAGCTCTATATACACAGCTACTGAACAAATAATTATTTAAGCAGTTGTCTTAGTTTTTATCTACCTTCCAGCTCAGAAATTTTTACAGTACAGACCAGCAGACAAGCCCTCTCTTCAGAAAAAAAGTTTCTGTGGCTTGATAAAACCTGGCATCTTCACCTTCCTCTCTTTCTTTCTGTTTAAAAGTGCTGAGGGTTAACTACATGTTGAGACTAATCCTCAGATGGAGAGATGACACTAATGACTCTTCTCATTTACATTATGAGCAGGAACTAGTAAAGACGATCGTTACCTCCAGGCAAGGTTTGTGAAGAAAAATAATCTTTTATTAGACCGATTCCACTAAATGATACTACTTCTCGTCACAAACCTCGCCTCTTTTACATCTTCAGATTAACAACACTGCTAATTACCTTTACACCGTTGTCATTATTTTGATTCTGCTTCTACCTAGTAATTCTCTTCTATCTTTTAAAGTTATTCTGCTTAAAATCGCTCATGTAGCGTTTTTGCAATCCGATGTATCCAGACTATTCTCTGGCCGTGAGACCAGCTCGCATGGGAACTGCCCACATCCGTGCTGTTAAAATGTTTTACCATCCAAACCACCGTCTGCATGTGGACTGTATTTTGGGAATAGTGTGCTAATTCCCACACTGTCTCCAGCGATTGTTTGGGAAAATGCTAGCTGGCCTGATGCAGAATTCTGCCTGGGATTGTGCTAACAGTGTAGATGACAAAGCTGGGGATGTTTTGTGGCACTGTTAAATCTGTCTTGATTAGGGATGATGTTAATTAAACATATATCCGTATGTGTCTGTAAATCTTCCCAGTTAGGGAGCTTTGGTGTGTGTGGATACCAGTCCCTCCCCTCCCCTGTTCTGATGAATTCCTCTGCCAGTGACTTATATAACTGTCATCGCAGGTTAACAGGTCTGGCCTTCACTGCTTTTTAATTTATATTTTACTTTCTCTGCTTTTGATCTGGAGCCTCTTTTTAGGCTGGTGACCCGTTTGACCTCAGATCACCAGTTGCTTCTACCCTGCTGCGCTCCCGAACAGCCAGGGACATGGTGACAAACCCTGGGATGGTCTAACCAGGTGGTATTTCATCTTTTTTTTCCTGCTCTTCCTCCGCTTCCTTCAATATTCACTTTCTTCAGTCCACCTTCAACACTGCCCCATGCTACTTTACTTATCCTGACCAGCGACCGGCTCCTCCCTCCTCATTTTTGCTCCGTTAGCAGAGGATTCGCACAGACTTATCCATACTGGAGCTAAACTGGCCGCCACGGTGGGGCCAGAAGCAAGCGCACTGCGAAGGAAAGGCTGCCCAGTTCTGCCTCACCCCCGGGCAGAGACCACAGGTACCACACAGAGCAGCCTTCGCAGCCTTTTTGCTGCCTTCATCCCCTAATAAATCTACTTTTCTGCTGGGAATGGGGGTAAACCCCTTCCTCTTCTCCACTGCTGCTGGTTTTATTAGTTGCATTAAGTGCTGTGGTCACAGCTCCCGGTTCTGGTGCAGACACACAGTGACCTTTTCTTACGCCACCCTCCTAAGTGGGAGCTTTCTTCCAGAGATCATCTACAGCACCCGACCTCTGCCCGTCTGAATCATCTTCCCTGACATCACGTTTCTTATCTTTCCTCTCAAATGACTGAGTTCCTTAACTATCTTGATGGAAGGACACAAGGACATGGAGCCTGAATTGAGGGGGGCAATTTCACCCCAGGAGAGAAAACTTCTGTCTTTAATGTGCCTCCTTTAACCATAGACATAACCAATTAATTTTCATCGTGAGGCTTGAACGGTTTAGTCATGACCTGGACTGGGAGCCCAGAGAGTCACAACAGTTCTGTGATCCCTTCAGGTTAAATTAAGGTGAAATGACACCAGATGACCAGTTAAAATGTTTTACTTGTGGTAAAAAAGAACTTAAACTTGGAAAAGGATAATAAGCAATGGGGTGTCTTATAAATCTGTAAGAAGGGAGGGAAGGGAAGGGAAGGGAAGGGAAGGGAAGGGAAGGGAAAGGGAAGGGAAGGGAAGGGAAGGGAAGGGAAGGGAAGGGAAGGGAAGGGAAGGGAAGGAAGGGAAGGGAAGGGAAGGGAAGGGAAGGGAAGGAGGGAAGGAAGGGAAGGAAGGGAAGGGAAGGGAAGGGAAGGAAAGGAAAGGAAAGGAAAGGAAAGAAAGGAAAGGAAAGGAAAGGAAAGGAAAGGAAAGGAAAGGAAGGAAAGGAAAGGAAAGGAAAGGAAAGGAAAGGAAAGGAAAGGAAAGGAAAGGAAAGGAAAGGAAAGAAAGGAAAGGAAAGGAAAGGAAAGGAAAGGAAAGGAAAGGAAAGGAAAGGAAAGGAGGGGAAAGGAGGGGAAAGGAGGGGAAAGGAGGGGAAAGGAGGGGAAAGGAGGGGAAAGGAGGGGAAAGGAGGGGAAAGGAGGGGAAAGGAGGGGAAAGGAGGGGAAAGGAGGGGAAAGGAGGGGAAAGGAGGGGAAAGGAGGGGAAAGGAGGGGAAAGGAGGGGAAAGGAGGGGAAAGGAGAAAGGGGAGGGGAAAGGAGAAAGGGGAGGGGAAAGGAAGGAGAGAGTCAAAGAATCTGGATCACTACCCCTGGATCCAGCGTTGTCTCAGGTCTGATAATCTTGGGTGGTGGGTGCACACCCAGCAAAGTTTTCTGTCGCCTTTTAAGTTCATCTTATCAGCTGATTTGCATACTAGATGAGGAGGGGCAGGGATTCCACCAACTCATTTGCATGAAAGACGAGGAAAAGGTGGAGCAGGGGTTCTGCAGGTGGTGGTACACACCCTGCCCACCTTTGGTTCTTGCCCTGTTCCCACAGATTTTTGCTGACTTCCTGCTTCTTGAGCAATCATCCTGCTCCTGGGGCAGAAATGCTCACCTCTTACCAGTTCTTGTCACCTCTTCAGTGGTGAAGGATCGAAGTCATTAGCAAGGCCTGCATGGTGTCTGGCTTGCACAGCAGAGCCACAAAGTATCAGGCTTAAACAATAGAGCCAGCGATCAGCCGTTCTTGTGCTTGAGGGGAAACGTTTGGTTCCACTCAGTCTGTGTCTCCCCCTTTGAGGTTTATCCAAGGAGTTTGACGATACAACTGCAAGGAAGTGGGGACGTGCACCCTTCGATACATTCTGCGCTTCCTTGGGTGACGTTCCGTAGACTAATCCAAAGGCCACAGCTTGTCTTTGAGGTTTTCTGTGTCGATCAATGTTTGAGGCATTACTTCTTTTGGTTCCTTACACTCCCTTCTGTGTCATTATCCGGGAGGGGGCTGAGAACTAACGTAATCCTCACAGATGCTCCATACCAAGGTGACAGAGCAGCTTTGTTGATAGAGTCGATAGAATTGCGTTGGCGTGGGCCCTACTCCAGCGCAGCGATGTTGTTCAGGCCTTGCATCCAACCAGCATAACCGTATCAGCACAAACCTACAGCCTCAACTTGGGCCTTTGAGACTGTTAATTCAAGCATAGAGTAAGTACAGAGGGGGAGGACTGCCCTCTTCTGATCGCTCAGCATATACCAAGTGGGGATTGTCATGTCTTTATTTGACCAAAGCTTTTATAAAAAGCACCAAAAACTTAACACAATGAGTTTAGAAGTCCTAAAGTCCTGCTGACTTCTGTTAAACTGGGAAGAGCTGTTACTTGGACACCTCAGGGGAGAGTCCAACCCCACCACTAAGGGTTTGGTGATATTGCATCTGGGTTTAAGATCTTGAAATCGGCACACAGCGCTTTTCTGTCTCTCTCTTATCTCATACGGGGGGGTTGTGTGTGCTGCAGGAGAACAGACCTCGCAGGGACTCGCAGAGCCAGGGAGGAGACTTGAAAGTTTGAGGATGAGTCCCACCAGCACATGCACACTCGATGACTCTTGCTTCTGCCTTGAAACCGATGGCCACCACGCTCTCCACCTGGGCTCCCAGGCAATTACACGGGTGTCTCAGGCTTCAAACTCTCATGAGAACAGCATTCTTTTGTCTCCATATGGCAGCGACGAGCAACAATAGGAGAGAAACCTGCCAAAAAAGATCCATTAACCTTCACAGGTCTCCAAAATGTACTGGCTTGAGAGGCCAAAGAGTGAATTTTCTATACTTGTTAGCACAATATCATCATCTCCACACTGACTTCTCTGTAAGGCCTGAAAATGGTCCTAACCAGTGCAAATCAACTTTAGTTTTCTATGAAAGAAGTGAGAAAAGAGACTAGTGTTAGTGTAAATTTGGTCTCAAAAGAACCCTCTAAGAGTTAGTTTGAAGTTCTAGAGGCAGGCATTCTTTATTGCAGGGCTGGATGCACAGGGGATCACTCCACCTAACGTGCACACCCTAAAACAAAAGTTCATCCTTTCTATACCTTAAAGACATGAATATTCATACATTTTCCAAGAAGTCTCCACCTTTCTGCCTGTCTACTACATTTACATAATGCTGGTGTTGCAAAACTACACTACGCATGTGCCGGGTCTCGGGTGGTCGTCGGTGGTTGTTTGGGGAGTTAGCCCCCTACTCCTTTTTCCCTTTCATGGTCACAAGTCTTTTGAGGACAATTTCTCCTCCTTGGATGTTTCCCAGCTCCGTTGACAGGCCAATCTCTTCGTTCTTCTCCAACTTGTTTGAACATTTCTGCCAGGGTGTATCTATTCTCCAGGTTAGGATATCTTCTCTGTAGGCTTTAATCACTCACGCCTTGTTAAATACAAAGTTAAACATTGTTTGGTAGAAGAATTTCTTAATATTTAAGGTATAACGGATCACTAATTGTTACAGGCCTCAACTTGCAGGCACCAACTGCTCGCAGGCATCACTATAAGCTGCTAAGCAGAGCACCAGCTTGGCACTAAAGAGAAACCTTTGCTTTTGGAGCTACCACTTGCCTGCTGACCGGTGTTGAGGGCAAAGCAATCAGGGGACTCTGGTAAAGCAGCCTTGGAGCTGCTGCCCTACAATGTTACATTTATGTCCTGCTTGGACTCCTTTGCATTTTAAATCATCTGATATATTCTCACTGGCCACATGTCGCTAGCTGCATCATAAAATCTAACTGCTCCTGCAGCAGAAGGTTGATATTAGAAACGTGATCAAGGAGAAACAATTACAGGATGAGTTTTTACAACTCGTACAAACAAATCAAAGCCATAAATCCTTCACCTCGATTGCTCATTGTATCACTTTCCAGAATGCTCAGACATCTGGATTTGGAGCAGTGTCAGACATCTTAGTTAGGAGATACCTGGCTAGAGGGTTATGAGCCAGCTACAAAACCTCTGCTATAAAGCGAGCTTTGGCACTTATTCAGAAGCTCTTCTGTAGTTTAAATTACAGAGAACCTAACTCCACCAAGATTTCATCAGCGCCGCTGTGAATGGAAACCTCCGACTCTTCACAGCTTCCACAAACAAGATTTTTCTCTTTTCTGAGAGCGGAGGAACTTGAGTCTCTTGAACATTCAGACCTATTTAGCTAGTGAGGTTTTTTCCAGCTTAGGCTTATGTGGGAATACAACAGAAGACTGGCGAGGAGGATTGTAAACACACTCAAGTGACTTGCAGCTGGGGTGCTGAAAACCACATATATCTCACTAATTGTTGTTTAGTTTTGTGTGCTTGATGGGTAGAATGTCTGCGTTTAGATAACACAGGCCTGGGAGAGGCTCAGGGGCACCTTATCGAGCATCCTTGAGATTCCTGCTCTGCTGTGGGAAAGATCAAAGCACAGTGGAAAAGTACGTGTGTGAAAATCCCCGATATCTACAGGCGAAAGCAGCAGGTTCAAGATCTTGTCTTTCTTCTCTCTTTCCTGGCAAGGACCGAGCTCTGCGTTGCCACCATCCCCGCTTGCATCCCTCTGCCCGGGCGCTGCTGCGGAGATCCCCCAGGTTGTGAAGTAACGAGGATAAATTTACTCTTTGCTTTTCATCCGTGGTTTTTTGGCTCTTCCTGCATCCTGCTCGTGCTGCCTCACACAGCTGATTTTCCTCAATCCAACTATTGCGTGGGCTGAGGCTGAATGAAACCACCGCGAAAGGCGTTTGAGGATAAAAGTCGGCATGGCCCAGCGCTGCAGAAGCTGCAGCTCTCACCTCTGCTCTGAGCCTGCCGGTCAGAGATCTAACAGCAGCGTGCTGGAAGAAGGAAGCCATCAGGCAGCCATCACGAAAGCTCTTCGGAACGATTCACCCTCGGTAAATCTATGCTGGTTCTTCCCCACCACCTTTATCCACTTCAGGTGCTCGGAAATGGCTTCCAGGAGGATTTACTACTCCCTTCTCTTGGCAGGAGCTCAGCTTAGGCTGCCTGACCTGCAGGCTCGAGCAATCCCTTCTATCCTGAGGAGGGTTTTGGGGTCCATTTGCACCCCTGTTTTTTGTTTAACACTCTCATTTAATGCCCTCCCAGGGCTGCTCCAGGAGTCAGCTGAAGACTGGCTTGTCCTAACCAGAAAACCACCCACAGAAACTGTTAAGACACTGTCAGAAGCAAAAGCCTCCAGCGCCAGCCCTCCTCGCAGCCCTCCCCAGGGAAAGCGCGTGCCCAGACCTGGAAGCGAGCGCGTGGCACCGCAGTCAGTGTGTGTTTTCTGCATGACTGAGCCCAGCAGAATCAGTTCATCACTCTCCCTCAGCCTCAGTCGTTCCCCGCAGCTCCTGCAGCCTGCAAATACCAGCCATCGGAGAATACTCACAGGGACAGCGGCTGTACAGGTGGCTTTTTTTGGATATTTTACTTCCCAGCAGCGCACACAAAGGCCTGAACCCCAAGACGTTGTATGTTTTCAACCGCTGATAAACTCGCAGGAGTGTGAGCTGTACGTTATCCCTGTCCCAAATATTTGCAGGGTACAAAGTTTATCAGCAAACTGGTGGCAGCACCAGCTTACTGTTCAGAAAGGTTCAGACTTCTTAGTTCGAGCTCCCCCCAGTGTTGCCATAAATTTGGTCTCAAAAGAACCCTCTAAGACTTAGTTTGAAGTTTTAGAGGCAGGCATTCTTTATTGCAGGGCAGGATGCACAGGGGATCACTCCACCTAACGTGCACACCCTAAAACAAAAGTTCATCCTTTCTATACCTTAAAGACACGAATATTCATACATTTTCCAAGAAGTCTCCACCTTTCTGCCCATCTACTACATTTACATAATGCTGGTGTTGCAAAACTACACTACGCATGCGCAGGGTGGTCGTCGGTGGTTGTTTGGGGAGTTAGCCCCCTACTCCTTTTTCCCTTTTATGGTCACGAGTCTTTTGAGGACAATTTCTCCTCCTTGGATGTTTCCCAGCTCCGTTGCCCGGCCAAGCTCTTCGTTCTTTTCCACCTTGTTTGAACATTTCTGCCAGGGTGTATCTATTCTCCAGGTTAGGATATTTTCTCTGTAATTTTAATCACTCAGGCTTTGTTAAATACAAAGTTAAACATTGTTTGGTGGAAGAATTTCTTAATATTTAAAGTATAACGGATCACTAATTGTTACAGGCCTCAACTTGCAGGCACCAACTGCTCGTGGGCATCACCAGCAGATCACACGCTTCTCTCTGTGACAGGAAAAAAGGAGCCTTCAACATAATTTTGGAAATATTGCTACAAGCATGAGCCTCGTAGGTTTTAAAAGCCACCGAATTTAGCAGGTACACCGATCAGTTCAGTGCCACGTGGGAAGAGTTTCCTCCTTTCTGCCTTGTCAGAGGGCGCAGTGAACGCAGGGTCAAAGCTGAAGATGGGAATTTCTGGTTTTTAGACACATTGGTACAACCCAGGTGACCTCAGGTCTCCAGTCACCAGGAACATCATCGTTTCCTTTTCTGTTCTAACCTGTTAAACACCACCCACAGGAGAACAAAGTGCCTAACCACAGCGTGCCCGCAGCAAAGCACGAGACTAATCCCCGCTGATTTAAAGGACTCTGCTCACCTGCTTGATGATGACGTGCTTGAATTCTTCGCTGAAGAAAACCTACCAACCACAATTCAGCCAGACAAAGCACCTCTCAGCTTCATTCACCGGAGTGGGGAACACTCACCACCCTGCAAGCCCAGACCTAAGGCCACTCCTCATTGCTCACACATACTCCAAAGAGGTGTGAGCCCATTATTTCTCCCTCTGGAGGGAAAAGCTTGATGTCAAATCACCAACCCTCGCCCTGCAGCTCTTCTGCACCTCCCGGGTCCTAAAAATGGAAGCATGCTGGAGGACGGAGGGTCATGACTGGGCTTTTGCTCTGTGTGGTGACATCAGTTTGAGTCCCCTGAGGGGTCCATCTGTAGGGTTTGATCCAGGCAGTGAATTAGCAAGGCCAGGAACCCCACTTTTATCAGCTCCCCTGCAGAGGGCGATCCGCCCTCGCCTAAGACAGCTCACAGCTCCAAGAGCTGCACAACTCTGAAGTCAAAGAGACTTTTAACCAGGAAACACAATTTTCCCCAGTGACTAGGAAAGAGCTGCCCTTCAGAGCGACAGCCCTGGCTTGGGGACATCCTCCCGAAGGAGACCTTTGCCTCCAACCCCTCTTTTCTTGATCCATCTCCTCAAAGAGCAGATCCTGACTCTTTGAGGTCCAGCAGGAACCTCAGCCAGAAACGGAGCGGCTGTATCTGGGGCGTGAGGGCTCGGTGTCCGCCCTTCCCCTGGATGAGCTGGTGCATGAGGTGGGTTCCCCACAGGCTCAGCCCGCTCATGGCAACTTCACTGCCCTAAACTAGAAGATTTTTAAAGGTGGGGAAATCAGGGCTGGCTAATGGAAACTGGGTATGTGCACGGTGACAATGCAGCAGCACAGAGGGCCACAGCTCCTCGGGGAACAACTCAAAGTGGCAGGCTGATGCCTGCGTGCAGTTGGTGCCTGCAAGTTGAGGCCTGTAGCAGTTAGTGATCCGTTATGCCTTAAATATTAAGAAATTCTTTGTCTGAGTGATTAAAGCCTACAGAGAAAATATCCTAACCTGGAGAATAGATACACCCTGGCAGAAATGTTCAAACAAGGCGGAGAAGAACAAAGAGCTTGGCCGGGCAATGGAGCTGGGAAACATCCAAGGAGGAGAAATTGCCCTCAAAAGACTCGTGACCATAAAAGGGAAAAAGGAGTAGGGGGAACTCCCCAAATAACCACCAACGACCACCTGAGACCCGGCACATGCGTAGTGTAGTTTTGCAACACCAGCATTATGTAAATGTAGTAGACAGGCAGAAAGGTGCAGACTTCTTGGAAAATGTATGAATATTCGTGTCTTTAAGGTATAGAAAGGATGAACTTTTGTTTTAGGGTGTGCACGTTAGGTGGAGTGATCCCCTGTGCATCCTGCCCTGCAATAAAGAATGCCTGCCTCTAAAACATCAAACTAAGTCTTAGAGGGTTCTTTTGAGACTGGATTTATGGTAACAAGGTGAGAGGATGGAAGATCTTAGCATTTACTGGCAGCTGCTGTCTTTGTGACTTTGAGGAACATCCTTTAGAGCAGCAAAGTACCTCCTGCAGGCACAGCTCCTCGCCCGGTGGGGAGAGGACGAACAGGTCTCGCCCACGTCTGGTTTTTAATGAGCCAGTTCTGCTGGTGTGAAGTGTTTGTCTGTGACTCTGGAGACAGAGAAGTCACAGAAACTAAGGCTCCTGCTGTTCAGCCCCTCTGTAAATGCTTCTGTGATTAAATATTTGTTGCTCAGCAGTTGACGGGCTGACATTTTTGCTGCCATTGCCTTCAGTTTCCCGTTTGTTTTTCCATCAGAGCCCGAGCGGAGGCATGGCCTGGCTGAGGATTAAGAAGGGACACACAAAGAAACTGCCACTGCCAGCTCTCTGCAGCCGCACGACTCCATGTGCCAGCACCGACTCTGTTCCCAGCCAGGCCTGTCCCTCTGCCGTGGGAGGGTGAAGAAGCTCACCCAGGTCAGGCAAAGCCCGTCCGGCTCCGGTGGCACTCGGAAGGTGGTGGGGTGCAGCTCCCGCAGCCAAGAGACGGCGTGGGCCACGCATGGGCAACGTGAGCCCCTGATTTGCTGCTCATTTTGCCCAGAAAAGCTAATTTCTCTGCATCCTTTTGTAAGAAGAGAATAACGAGCTATCATCTCGGTTGGTGGGACCACAGAGGGCTCCCAGCTGCTCAGCACACGGAATTAGCGGCAGAAGCACTCTAATGGGAGGCCGTGTTTTGCTGCAGCCTTTTCAGCCTCCAATAAATAACCATCGTACACCATCTTCTCTGCAGAGAGAGGCTTTTCTTCTGCCTTCCCTGCACAGCTGACAGTTGCATGGGATTACACAAGAAAAATCTGGACGCCCCTCCAAATAGTCTTTAACTATTTCCAGGAGGGTTGTCTCTTGTTTCTAGACCTCCCTGGAGACTGTTTATCTACACTGGACTGACATCAGGAGTCTGCACGTCCATCTTGCCTTGCGTAGCCTCCCGCACACCCAGCCGTGCCAAACCATTGCCCCTGAGGAGACATTCTCAGTTCAAGGTCTCCTCCTCCCCAGTAGTGACTGCGTTGGGGACTGATGGGTCTTCCAGGGTAGGTTGTGAATGCTGCCCATCCACAAACATCATTAGGCTCATCAAACTCCTAAAAATACAGGCTACTCACTCAGGGGTGGAATAACCGAAGTGTCAAACACCTCCAGTGAGCTGAAAAAGCAGATGGTTTGTAAGAGGACAGCTCTGATCTGGGGGGGGTGATTGCCAGCCGGCTGAACAGGAGCCAGCAGTGTGCCCAGGTGGCCAAAAAGGCCAATGGCATCCTGGCTTGTATCAGCACTAGCGTGGCCAGCAGGGACAGGGAAGGGATCTTACCCCTGGACTCGGCACTGGTGAGGCCGCCCCTCGATGAGTGGGTTCAGTTTTGGGCCCCTCACTCCAAAAAGGCCATTGAATGACTCGAGCGTGTCCAGAGAAGGGCAACGGAGCTGGTGCAGGGTCTGGAGCACAGGTCTGATGGGGAGCGGCTGAGGGAACTGGGGGGGTTTAGTGTGGAGAAGAGGAGGCTGAGGGGAGACCTCATGGCCCTCTACAACTCCCTGAGAGGAGGGTGCAGAGAGGGGGGATGAGTCTCTTGACCCAAGGAACATGCACCAGGACAAGAGGGAATGGCCTCAAGCTGCGCCAGGGCAGGGTCAGACTGGCTCTTAGGAAGGATTTCTTTGCAGAAGGGGTTGTTGGGTGTTGGAATGGGCTGCCCAGGGCAGGGGTGGAGTCTGATTGATTCTGTCATTCTGTGATTTTGGATCCTCTTTACATTTCCTTTGTGGTACCCGAGGTTCCTGGTGTTTTTATTCCTACAACAGTGTCAAGAAGCCCTCATCATGGAGAAGGAAATCACATCTCCAGAGGCGAAGGAGGCTGAAGGGATGTGGCTGAGCTTTGTGATAAGAGGGAAAGATGGAACTATAAGGATGGAAACAAACCTTTCCCATCCAGAGACCTGATCCAGAGGCTCCCCCAAGCACTCAGCCCATGGAACAATGCACATTTCTATATGTGCACATGCGCACAGAAGATCTGCTGGGCCTGGCCGAGCCCAGGTCATGCACAAGGCATGTTTCCTTTCACCTTGCACCTCTTGCAACGCTGTTGAGTGTTTTAGAGAAGGACTTACCTGGATGACCACTGGCTTCACAGAATCACAGAATCATCTGGGTTGGAAAAGCCCTTGAAGCTCCTCCAGTCCAACCATGAACCTCACACTGACCGTTCCCAACTCCACCAGATCCCTCAGCGCTGGGTCAACCCGACTCTTCAACCCCTCCAGGGATGGGGACTCCCCCCCTGCCCTGGGCAGCCCATTCCAACGCCCAACAACCCCTTCTGCAAAGAAATCCTTCCTAAGAGCCAGTCTAAGTATATCCAATATCTAATATCCAGTGGCACCCAGCCGCTCATGAGCACAGGTCCTTTGTAGAACAGAGCAAAAATGCTTCGGGGTGAAACCATTTTCTTCCCTCACTGCTCGTTAGTGCTCAGCAGGGGAATTTCATCCCCTCTGTATGTTCACGTGCTCTCCTCCCCATCCCATCTCCCATCAGCAGTGTGTTTTCTCTGTCCTCACCTGGGGAGCTGCAGCACTGAGCTTGTGTAGGGCAAGAGGCTTTTTACTGTGGCTCTGTCATGGGCGCTGAAGCAGTTAACAGTGGTCGGGATTTGGGGGCAGACAGCCTATTTTTTTAAAGGGATTTTTTCTTTCTTAAATTGTCATTCCAAAACCATTTCACCCCATCCATCTGACATTAACCCACCCTATTCTTGCTCCAAGAGCAGCAGGGTGACCGCATGGAAACACGGCGGTGCTGCTTCAACAAGGCCAAGTGCCAGGTCCTGCACTTGGGCCACAACAACCCCCTGCATGGCTACAGGCTCGGGGAGGGGTGGCTGGAGCTGTCTGGAAGAGAAGGATCTGGGGGTTCTAATTGACAAGCAGCTGAACACGAGCCAGCAGTGTGCCCAGGTGGCCAAGAAAGCCAACGGCATCCTGGCTTGGATTAGAAATAGTGTGACCAGCAGAAGCAGGGAGGTGATAGTCCCCCTGTGCTCTGCACTGGTGAGGCCACACCTGGAGTGTTGTGTCCAGTTTTGGGCACCTCAATACGAGAGAGATCTCGAGGGGCTGGAGCGAGTGCAGAGGAGGGCAACGAGGCTGGGGAAGGGCCTGGAGAATAAATCCTGTGAGGAGCCATTGAAGGAGCTGGGACTGTTCAGTGTGAGGAGGAGAAGGCTGAGGGGAGACCTCATCACTCTCTACAGCTCCCTGAAAGGACATTGTAGAGAGGTTGGTGCTGGTCTCTTCTCACAGGGGATTAGTGACAGAACAAGAGGGAACGGCTTTAAACTGCAACAGGGGAGGTTCAGACTGGACATGAGGAAAAAAATTTTCCCAGAAAGAGTGGTCAGAGAGTGGAATAGGCTGCCCAGGGAGGGGGTGGAGTCCCCATCCCTGGATGTGTTTAAGGGTCGTTTGGATGAGCTGTTGGGGGATGTGGTGTAGGGGAGAACTTTGTAGAGTCGGGCTGAGGGTTGGACTCGATGATCCCAAGGGTCTTTTCCAACCTCAATGATTCTGTGCTTGTCCCATCACCCAGCCCCGTTCGCAGCCAGATGTTTACTCATCCCAGAGCCCAACCTCCTTTTACAACTGGACCTGACTGAGCTCAAGCTGTTCCGTTGATCTCTACGTCCCTCCTGAAGTGCCAGCGGGATGACAGAAGTGTCCCAGGATTTTGAAATAGTTGCTGCAATAACCACGGAGAAGCAGCCAGCCTGGCACTGCCTGCTCCGTCCGGAGGCGCGGCGTTCCCAGGGTGTTTGTAACCCAGCGTTGCCCTTCTTGCACTGAAACGTCAATATGCAGCAGAGGAGAAATAGCAGGATAAAAATAAAAAAATATGAACACAGACAGCATCGCACACGCATTTGTTGAGTCCAAACCCAAAGTACTTGGTGTCTACAGTGCTGCGGACGAGGGGGTGGCAGCCCCAGGTGCCCAAGCAGCCCCTGCCAATGGGGGATGTGGGGCAGGGGTGAAGGCTCTGCAGAGCTGGAGAATTTTGCATTTTTTAGCAGCTGGTTTGTGATGGTGGTTTTAGCCAAGCTGTGAGGTTCAGGCTGCTCCACTGTGGACTGTTTTTGTTAGACTTGGCACTAGATTTAGGCTGTTCAAATCAATTTTTATAAAGTGTCCTTCTAGGGCAGAGCTATATAAAAATAGAATATCATGAGAAACTGCTGATTCTTAAAAAAAATAAAAAGCAGATAAATCACAGTTCTTCCCTCTGCTATCCCCGATCACAGAGTCAATCCCACACACCGGTTATTCTTCCCCACTCCATTCTGCAGACTGGACTATCAAAGTTTTGTTTAATTACCCCAGATTTTTCCCCAGATTATTTATGACACCACCAGTACGACCTTAGTAGGAATTCCCAGGGCCACGAGGACAGAGGTAGCACCCAAGCACCAAGAGGTCATCAGACGCACCCCGGGTGGTTCTCACCCACGGACACTGAAGCACGGAGGGTAAGCAGAAAATTCAAATTATACCTTGAAGCACGTTTACCTACACCTCTTGCCATTTTCTGGGAGGAATATTATCAATTGTTGAAACTTAAAACAATAAATCATCTGTGTGTACACACAAACACTTCACACAGTGACACATCACAGGAATTAATTATATTTTTAGGTGTAGTCTGTCCTGTCAAAGATGTACTTGGGTATATTCTCTCCAAAGCTTAATAAAAATTTATAGAGACTTCCTGAAACACCTTATTTTCACTGTGAGATTAATCAAAGCAATCTTTTTGTTGCAATCTACTCTGCTGCAGCCTGAGCCGACCGAGAAGCCCCTGTGAGAAAAGGTCTTTTTGAGACAGATTCTCCTTTTTTTGATAAATAAAAGCCTACTCTTTAGTTATAAACCAGCTCTGACAGCAGCCAGATGGCAGTTCAAAATGAGCACGGTCTTGGAAAGTGAAGAGGCACTTTGAGAGGACTACATTCACCCGAGTATTGTACTATTTCAAAATCAAACTCGGCCTTTGAAAATGTCAAAGGCAACTGTTCACCAGCAAACACCATACGGTGTATTTGTCCTCTTCAATTCCTCTTACAACGGGAAAAAAAAAAGAACATTTCAGACCTGAAATGGCTACATGCCACGTTATATGGTGTTCTCACCGCAAGCTCTCCAAAATGTTAGATGGGGGCATGCAAATTGCTCAAAATACAGCACGTCTTGGGTTAAAAGGAACGGAAATGATCATTAGCAGTCCAGTCTCCAATAGCTCCGCTTGTAACATTCACTGACACTTATGTTGTGGTTTTACTGTGGGATCCAGGTGTGATTTCCCCAGGAAACACTGCCCAGGATGTCCCTAAAATCATATTTAAAAGTAAGCTGATTTTTTCATTATCGTAATGGTAAAGCTCAGATCTGGTTAATGCAGCTCTGCGATGGTGTAACAGCCGCTGAATCACAACACGATTGAAAATAAACTGCAGTAAAAATAGTCACGTTATTTGTGACTGGTGATGAACAACCACTGGGTCAGCAACTGAACCGTCGGAGGCATCGTTTAGACATTTAAAGGTGTGTTTAAGAGCAGCTGAGCAGGCAACCGCACCCTCCTCTCCCTCTTGGCTGCCAGCCCCTAACTTGAGGCCACGGGTGGATGTAGTAGAAGGACAGGCCCTTGCATTGAGGCCACCACGAGCAGCTCCTGCAGGTTCTGGGCATGGGGCTGCTGCTCCCTCTGCTCTTCTTCAAATAAAACCATGGAAAAGGCCGGCCACAGCGGCTGGGACCCATGAGGGCATTTATGTACCTGATGTATCAGCACTAGCGTGGCCAGTAGGGACAGGGAAGGGATCTTACCCCTGGACTCGGCACTGGTGAGGCCACCGCTCGATGAGTGGGTTCAGTTTTGGGCCCCTCACTCCAAAAAGGCCATTGAATGACTCGAGAGTGGCCAGAGAAGGGCAACGGAGCTGGTGCAGGGTCTGGAGCACAGGTGTGATGGGGAGCGGCTGAGGGAACTGGGGGGGTTTAGTGTGGAGAAGAGGAGGCTGAGGGGAGACCTCATGGCCCTCTCCAACTCCCTGAAAGGAGGGTGCAGAGAGGGGGGATGAGTCTCTTGAGCCAAGGAACCAGCACCAGGACAAGAGGGAATGGCCTCAAGCTGCGCCAGGGCAGGGTCAGACTGGCTCTTAGGAAGGATTTCTTTGCAGAAGGGGTTGTTGGGCGTTGGAATGGGCTGCCCAGGGCAGGGGGGGAGTCCCCATCCCTGGAGGGGTTGAAGAGTCGGGTTGACCCAGCGCTGAGGGATGTGGTGGAGTTGGGAACGGTCAGTGTGAGGTTCATGGTTGGACTGGAGGATCAAGGGCTTTTCTAACCCAGATGATTCTGTGATGATGGGCTTAAACACCAACCTCTAAACTTGAGTCCCTCCTGAGCTGGAGACATCAGCAGTCCCTCTGCTTCTGTCGAAGTCCCCTGCATTGGCACGGCGGTGCCTCTCCAGGTCACCAAACAGGACCACATCGCTCACTCCTGAGCTGTGGAGATCCCAATGAGCAGCTTCTGTCCCTCCTGCCTGCGCTCAGCACAGCCATGCCTCACCTCTAAACCCAGGGCGTCAACCCATCCCAGGGCCATGTGGCCTCAGAGGCCCAACAGGCCATCTGCATTATTAACCACAGCAGTGCCCCTTTTTTCTCTTTTGCAAATAAGTAACATACTCACAGACTGGTTTGGGTTGGAAGGGACCTTAAAGCCCATCCAGTCCCACCCCCTGCCCCAGGCAGACACACCTTCCACTAGCCCAGGTTGCCCAAAGCCCCGTCCAACCTGGCCTTGAACTCTTCCAGGGAGGGGGCAGCCACAGCTTCTCTGGGCAACCTGTGCCAGGGCCTCACCACCCTCACAGGGAAGAATTTCTTCCTTACATCTCATCTAAATCTGCCCTCTGTCAGTTTAAAACTGTTCCCCCTTGTCCTATCCCAACATGCCCTTGTAAAAACTCCCTCCCCAGCTTTCTTGTAGACCCCCTTAAGGCACTGGGAGGCTGCTAAAAAATTTATTGCAATACCTGATGGTTAACCTTGCACTGAAATGATTCTTCAGACAACTGCAAAAAGCAGCAGTTTGCAGAAGTCACCGTGTTGATGACGAGGTTTAAATTCCCTCCCCATGACCACAAGCACTCAGATGGGCTGCACCAGCCAAAGCAAAGCTCGGTTTAAAGCCACCAGATAACCCCAGAGTGCAAATATTCATGTGACGCACGCGCTAATCCAGGTGTTCATGATCATTTGCAGAGATGTGAGTACTGGAATAAACATTTCAAGTCTCTCAATAAAGCAAAATAATTACACGCTACCAAGCAAAGAAGGGTCAGGCCTTAAATTTTATTGTTGCAGATGAGAAATAAATCTGGCTTGTGATCGGCTGAGCACACTCAGGTAACAAATTAAAGCCGCCCCTCTAGTTTGCCCCCTTAACACATGACGCTGAGGTTTTGGAACGTTAAATAACAGCTCATGAACCGAGATGGAAAATCCGGAACAGCGGCAACACGCTCTGTTTGCTTGTTGTGAAGTGAATATTACATTTTAACAGTGGGCCCTCAAGCTCCCACTCCTCCTTAGAAGATAATATTCAAAAGCAAAACTGTTATTTTCATGGCCATAATAAATAGTCCCGTACGCCTCCCATGAAGACATTCAGCCCGAATGTGACAACCCACAGAAAATGGCTTCTGGTTTCATAGGACTGATGGCCGCCGAGGAAAACGCCGGCGTGGTTTGATCTCACATGTCATTTCACATGTCAAATAGCTGTTGAATCTGTCAGAAGAGAGTTTTAAAAGTCACATCTCACATTGCTGATTGTATCCTTCAGGTTGAAACTCCGTTGGCTCCCAAACGTTTCATTTTCAGCTGGTGCCTCCAGTTGCAGTGTTTGCGCGTCTCCCATCGGAGGCTGCATGTTACCGGCTCCTCTTCTCCCAGGTGGCACCCGGGAGTGATGGGACACACCCGTGGGTGCTGCTGCCCCCTCCTCTCTCGGCATGCGCTCACTGGAGCGCTGGCAATCCCATCCCCAGCCTTGGCTGGCCGCTGCCGGGCACACAGCGAAGCTGAGCAGGACCACAGGCGCCGAGTCGCGGGCTGCCGAGGCCGGATGTGGATCCGCTCTGCTGCAGGGGCGGCTGCTTCTTGGGCGTCTGAATTTCTCCCACCACCAGTGAAAGTGCTGAGCTTTAGTTGAGGTATATCAATAATCTGCAACACACTGGAAACCAACCCCCTGGTTCTCCTTTGTTTCCCCTTTCTAAACCACGGTGGGGGACATCCAAACGCTCGAAGCAAAGACCAGAGCCCAACAGCTTTGCCTTCCAGATGATCACTTCTCCAATGGCTTTGCCTTCCAGATGATCTCTTCTCCAACAGCTTTGCCTTCCAGGTGATCCCTTCTCCAATGGCTTTGCCTTCCAGATGCCTTCTCCAATGGCTTTGCCTTCCAGATGATCCCTTCTCCAACAGCTTTGCCTTCCAGATGATCTCTTCTCCAATGGCTTTGCCTTCCAGATGATCTCTTCTCCAACAGCTTTGCCTTCCAGATGATCCCTTCTCCAATGGCTTTGCCTTCCAGATGCCTTCTCCAATGGCTTTGCCTTCCAGATGATCCCTTCTCCAACAGCTTTGCCTTCCAGATGATCTCTTCTCCAATGGCTTTGCCTTCCAGATGATCCCTTCTCCAACAGCTTTGCCTTCCAGATGATCTCTTCTCCAATGGCTTTGCCTTCCAGATGATCCCTTCTCCAACGGCTTTGCCTTCCAGATGATCCCTTCTCCAACGGCTTTGCCTTCCAGATGATCTCTTCTCCAATGGCTTTGCCTTTCAGATGCCTTCTCCAATGGCTTTGCCTTCCAGATGCCTCCTCCAATGGCTTTGCCTTCCAGATGTCTCCTCCAATGGCTTTGCCTTCCAGATGTCTCCTCCAATGGCTTTGCCTTCCAGATGCCTCCTCCAATGGCTTTGCCTTCCAGATGTCTCCTCCAATGGCTTTGCCTTCCAGATGTCTCCTCCAATGGCTTTGCCTTCCAGATGCCTCCTTCAACAGCTTTGCCTTCCAGATGCCTTCTCCCCCCCTGCCCCAGGACTCCCATCCCATCCCCGCAGCCGGCAGCCTATACCACTAATCAGCTGGAGTAACGGCATTTCCATCAGCCAAAGAGAGATCTTCACAATAAGAACAAGTTTTTGGCCTAGCACAAGCTCTCCTACAGCTAAACCTGTACCTAATCCCACCGAGAACAGAAACCAGGGTTAATACAGTAAATGCTGCTGTTAGTTACCATCCGAGTCTCACATGAGTTTTCTTCACGTCTCAGAACATTTAGTAGATTGCTTGTTAAGAGGGGAGAAATAATTCATACAGGAACAATAGTTAAATACGGACCTTGGAGTTACTAAGTACAGTAGTTTCTCTTTTACAAATTATAGTAGTGCCACCGTGCTGGAGAGCACAGTGACACGACGGCAAGGAAAGCAGAGACTGGCTTTTATGACACTATGTACAGATTTTCCATTTAAAAAACTGCCGAGTTGGATTAAATATAAGTATAGAACATTTCTCCCATATACAAACTCTTGTTAGCTGATTAATTATTAAGGTGCTCAGAAGTGTGGATGAAAACAGAAGTTACAGTAGATCAGTTGTGTTCGTGTCTATTTACAAACCACGCTCAGTTGCCTGCTGACACCAGCATCTTCCAAAGAAGCAGAGTGGCCAGTTACGTGTCTAACGCCACAGCAACTGCTGTTTTCTTCACAGCATCTTTGTCAGAAGGTAAAATAGTAGCATTTCATTCCTTTTTTAATTAGCAAAGGTGGGTGCCCTTGCTGAGTCTGCGTAGCTGGTGGTGCCAGGCAGCATCACACCGTGAGACACCCTGTTTCTAGCTCTCGACAGAATTTGCTGATCTGCTGGGCCTCAGACAGGACCCGCAGCACCGGGTTCTTCCACTGAAACGCATCGTGCGGGGCCTCCTAAGCCCTTGGAGAGCTCCGGTCTACCCCGTGCAACAGGAGGGAGAATTTACGCGCAAGGAACCAAACAAGAATGCGCTTAGCACAAATTTTGTCTTCCAATCAGAAAAAATAAAACAAAATCCCAAGTGGCCCGTATTTTGTAGGTCGAATTCTTGCCCCATTAACATTCTTGAAGAGTTCTTTTCTGTCTGATGGCCAAACTCTACCTCTAGTTCCATTCTCTGCTGACTCCGTACCGCCTGTACTCACACAGGTGCCTCAGAGGAGCTCAAAGTTTGGCGTTTTGGGAACCCGTCAAACCAGGAGGGTATCTGACCATAATGAAAATGCTGATTTTGTCCTCGTCATTTTAAGATGCTATAGAAAAAGAAAGGAAAAGAAGTTGATTTGACTTCTGTTTGTAAACTTACCATGTACTGTCAACTTTCCCTCGTACATTTAAGTTTCAAACAGGTCCCAGAGATTGCAAGGCAAGAGTGTTAAGGCAGTATAAGAAACTCAGTATTTCATTCACACCTCTTGATTCCCTTAAAGGTATTTCTAAGGCATCAAAAGGGGCATGTGGTTTGTGCTTGCCTTTTCAGAAAAAGGCATTCGGTATAGCATAAAAAACAGATGCTCAATGACAGACAGAAGCCACTTGGCCCCGGGCAATGGCCACACCATCAGAGAGAGGAACAGGGAGATACAGCGGGGTTTCCCAGGTCTGGGTTCCTCACCATCGCTCTTTCTGGTACACCTCTGTTTGTACAATCTCACTGGGGTGCTCAGATATGCAGGCCCCGTTGATGTCACTGAGCTTGTTGTCTGGAAGATCCTCGGGTTTTGTGCAAAGTTTCAGTGCCCTGGAGATGAAGACATCCAAGTCAAACTCAGGGTCTGTTTCAGTGTTCACCTCCGTGGGTTCTTTGTGGAGATGGTGAGGAGAAGATGGCAGGCTCCGTTCCTGAATCTCCGGAAGAGGACTGGGACACTCGAGACCCACCTGCGTGCTCTTCACCCACTGAGCAATCTCCAGAAAGAGGTTGGATGGTTCTTCTTCCAGAGAGAGCTCAGCTGCGGGTGCTATGGTTGCTCTTTTCCAGTGGGATAAATCTAAAATCAGCTTGGGCTCTGAGTAATGATGGGGCTTATTGTCTCTCCACAGCAATTTGTCCAAGTAGGAAGGTGACCCCACTTTGTAATCACATGATTTCCCACAATCGGCATCAAATACTCGGTCCATGGATGAGTGGGAGAGCTCCAAGAACCTCTCCGAGCTGCTCTGGGAGTATTTCCGTGGATCAACTTGTGCTTCTTCAGCGATGGATTCTGACCCCGCCCGGGGATCCCGCTGAACCTCATCCATGTCGTGATATTTATCGTGTCTCCATTCCAAATCGGAGGAGAGGCTCACGTGATACCTGTGAAAGACACGCTGCTATTAGACATGGCTTCGTTACAAACAGCGGTGCTCAAACACATACACACGCTGCTGCTGCTATTTTTACCTTTTTCTTGCTAATATGCCGCTTACCTACAGATCTTTATGTTCTTATTCCTATTAGGGACCTTTTTTGTGTGTGTTAAAAAAGGCAGGGGGAGTGAGTAATTTATCAAGAGTCAGAAAGGACCGGTAGTGGGAATAAAAACCCAACAACCAAACCAACTGGCCCCTTTATTTAGCCCTTCATCACCTTCCCTCCACTTGGGTTTAAAACGTGATTAACACTATTAATAATCAAACTGTCCTTCAGCCCACAGACAAGCACCCGCAGTGTGAGTGCTCCTTGTTTGTCGCCATAAAAGTAAAAAAAGATGAGTTTAAATCCCCACTGAGATGGGACAGCACTAGTTTACTCTCATGTCGTGGACCAAGAGCATCCCTGAAGGGTCACCTTGGTAAGTAACAGTTTCTCAAGCCAGTTGAACTCCCTTGATTGCAATTACCCCAACAACACCCATTTTTAGCCATGGTTGTCAAAGTGACATCTAATTTACTGCCTCCTAACCAAGCTGCCTTTAAAAGCTGTGTTACCCCAGGTATTGGGATATGTCCCAGTATTGGAAGTGTGGGAAAAGCAAAACGACGAAAAATCTGCAAAACACCTGTTTCCTTAACACGTGGTGCCCAGAACAAACACAGAACGGGATGAAGATCCAGTGATTTGTGTTGCCGTGGCACCAAGGAGGAAGGCGAAGTGAGGTGGAGGCCGCGTGGTCCCGTTTTTCCCCTTTTCTCAAGGAACATTTGACACAACTACGCAGATTTATCTCCTGCTCTTCCCCTTCTCTCAAAAACTGTTTTGCAGAACTCTGCGGACCTTATCTCTCACTCTTCCTCTTCTCCCACAAAACCAGCACACACCTTGCACCGAGCAATGTGCTGTGTCATTACTCAAGAAACAATGGCTTGACCACAGTCCCACCCTCTCACACATAAACACTTAGATAAATACTACCCTGAGTTTGTATTTAACTTGGAGGGATGATAATCTGATACCAAATTGGAGGGACAGATCGATGGGTTTGTGCTCCTCCCCCCAACAAGGGACACCTTTTGGTAAGATTTGGGCCTTTGGCTACGCCAAGAGATTACCCGGCAATTAAGTGTGTGTGATTGCAATTTTTTTTTCTGTGTAGAGCTATAGAGCCAACCTGCAGTTTGTGCATTTATCGTAGGCAATCTCAAAGAATCTGTAGATGTTGCATAAGAATAAACCGTATTATTCATGACCCTGATTGCTTCTCTTGAATGCAACCAGATCTACAGCACATGGACTGTTTCTGCATCTGGTGTCAGGCCTATAGTCACGGCCATAATTGGCATAACTCTTAAAAGATAAGTCCAACCACCCCCAGCCCCTCTAATCTGAAGGGGTGGAGAGTTTGGAGGACATGTCTTATGAGGAGCAGCTGAGGGAACTGGGGGGGTTTAGTGTGGAGAAGAGGAGGCTGAGGGGAGACCTCATGGCCCTCTGCAACTCCCTGAAAGGAGGGAGCAGAGAGGGGGGATGAGTCTCTTGAGCCAAGGAACCAGCGCCAGGACAAGAGGGAATGGCCTCAAGCTGCACCAGGGCAGGGTCAGACTGGCTCTTAGGAAGGATTTCTTTGCAGAAGGGGTTGTTGGGCGTTGGAATGGGCTGCCCAGGGCAGGGGGGGAGTCCCCATCCCTGGAGGGGTTGAAGAGTCGGGTTGACCCAGCGCTGAGGGATCTGGTGGAGTTGGGAACGGTCAGTGTGAGGTTCATGGTTGGACTGGAGGAGCTTCAAGGGCTTTTCCAACCCAGATGATTCTGGGATTCTGTAATCTATGAGGACTGGCTAGAATGCAAGGGGATTCATCTCTTACCAAATTATTACCTTAAATGCAACACCCAGCAATGAAATGCTCTTCAGGTGTCCCACAACACCCAGACAAAATCATTTCCTGTCTCTAAAACACTCGGTTTGTGTTGCAAAATTTACAGCCCTATTGCAAATGTCCCCAGCTGGGCAGCAGGACCGAGAGTCTAGGTCCCACCTCTTGTGTCACACCAAGAAATGTAAAAGCCATGAGATCAAAGGGTGACAAGGTGACCTCCAGCAACTGATTTGCTGCTTTGGGGACTTTAACCAGCAGGGATACACTGAAGATAAATATCCTGAGAAAAGCCTCCAGCTTTCCTCTTTACCTAATTCACCTTGTTGTCCCACCTAGGCTCCACCCTGCTACTTGTTCACCCAAGAGTTTAATAGTAGTGAAGAGCAGGGATTTCTTTAGATTATTTTTTCAATGCTGGTGAAATATAGCAGATAAGAAGGCGAGGGGATTTAACTGCTATGCAGCGAGGGACAATGTTGCAGATATCCTCAGCCAGCTCACCCTGCTCAGCTAGAAGGAGCTCTATAGAAAAGTGAACCTAGTTAATTCTTATCTACTTATTTCGTCCTATCTGCTCCGGTACTGGGACTGGCCTTCCAGATGCCTCCTCACTGGGGTGATCGTCTAGGACATGAGACCTCAGCTCAAGGCTTTGATCTGCTCTAAACTTCCTCTATGGCTTTCAGCAACCCATTTAAAAGTCAACATAATTATGGATTTTTTAAAGACCCTAGATCTGTTACCTCTGGGGCTTATGCACCTTGAGAAGTGATAAATATAGAGCTCCAAATCAGGCCCGGGCCCCAAAAGGTACAAGAATTACATTATTTTATAACTTGTATTATAGGGACAGAAGGAAGAACTGTAGCGTCACTTAAATAGATGTAACTCAGCTGAAGACAATATAGGCTGTGAATAAAACCAAGAGCAGAAAGATACTTGGTAACTGGAACGTGCAGACTCAACATCTACTCCCTGTGGAAAACAATGATGAACCTCTCGTTGGTTTCAGCAAGGTGCCAGCTTGGGCTAGAATTACAATATGGCATAAAAAAGGAAAAGCAGGTGTGTTTTGTGGGTCTGGAACATGTGTGACTGAACCCAATCACGAGCAGGTCAGAGACTCAGCAGTCAAGCTCTGCCTAAAGAATTTAAGCCGTAGCTGGTCTCTGGCCCAGCCTCGGGTACCGTACCTGTCCCAGTTAGACATCTGGCTCTGATTGGCTTCCATCAGTAAAATATCATCAATCTCATCCTCAATCCGGAACGGATGCTGAGACACCGGTTCATCCTCGGGGCAGGAATAGGGACTCATGTAAGGATGCTGCAGACCCATCTCAGCCGTTAATCGATCCATAGGGTTAAATGTCAGTATTTTCTCTAGAAAATCAATAGCTGTGAAGCAGAGAGAAACAAGCTCATTAATTCCTCAAAAGCAATACCAGCTTCCTTTCCAGGATGAGCTTCGTGAACCACAGAATCATCTGGGTTGGAAAAGCCCTTGAAGCTCCTCCAGCCCAACCATGAACCTCACACTGACCGTTCCCAACTCCACCACATCCCTCAGCGCTGGGTCAACCCGACTCTTCAACCCCTCCAGGGATGGGGACTCCCCCCCTGCCCTGGGCAGCCCATTCCAACGCCCAACAACCCCTTCTGCAAAGAAATCCTTCCTAAGAGCCAGTCTGACCCTGCCCTGGCGCAGCTTGAGGCCATTCCCTCTTGGCCTGGCGCTGGTTCCTTGGCTCAAGAGACTCATCCCCCTTCTCTGCACCCTCCTTTCAGGGAGTTGGAGAGGGCCATGAGGTCTCCCCTCAGCCTCCTCTTCTCCACACTAAACCCCCCCAGTTCCCTCAGCCGCTCCCCATCACACCTGTGCTCCAGACCCTGCACCAGCTCCGTTGCCCTTCTCTGGACACGCTCGAGTCATTCAGTGCCCCCATCACAAATCCCCCATCACAAATCCTGTCAAAGTGAGGAATGAATTAAAGGTCACATCCCGTTTGCACCTAAAACGGGCACTTTGTGTCCTTGCTGCATCCATCTTACCCCCCCCCCCCCCCGGGAGCTGTGTGCTTGCAGCGGAGCAATCCTGCAGCCCGCAGGTGTCGCATCATCTCGCACAGCAGGAGAACTGACGGCGAGAGCATCACCCTCTCCCCGCAGCAGCGTATACGTGTTATACCCAGTGCTGCGATCCCTGGCCGGACACTAAGCTCGTACCCCCAAAAAGACCTTTGGACAGTGTCGGGATTTGATTCCACGCTCTCAGATCCCTTCGACCAGCACTTTGTGTTTCAGATAACTGATTTCACATCTTCACGCGCAACTAAGCGGGATTAGATTTAAAGTGCAGTTTTTAAATTTTTCATCGTGACCAACACAATGAAATAATTTTACCCGTTAATATTTAAAGAATTCCGAGTGCCTAAAATTATTTTAGAGAGGCTGTGGTGCGTGAACTCTTTCTACAATGACAAAGGAGGAAATTAAGTGCAAATAAAGTGATTAGAATTAAATTTAAACGTAGAGGGATTGTTGCGATTTCTTTGATGATTCTTTTTACTGAGGTTATGTGAAAAGACCAAATCCTGTCATTGAAAATGTTGCTTATTCAGTTGATTCTTGGTGCGTGGAAGAATCCCTTAGAGATTAAATAATACAAATAGGAATATGCCTTTCTTCAGTTACAACGTTCGCATCGTACCTTCAGAAATATCCCCATGAAAGATGTAATTGTGTGAATGGAACAAAATCTTTAGGGGCAAAAATCACTCAGCAGAAAGGGCGGGCCATACCTATTGCCTCAGTGCTTAAACATTAACCAATATCCAATTGTCTCCCGCGAGATTATTTCGTTGCTTGGACCAATTAAGTAGGAAGGAATCAATAGCTTCATAAGGTCACTGACTATGGGCAAGAAGCATGGTGGAAGGATGTATTACGAGTTATATATTATGATATATTATGGGTCAGAGCAGCAGGAAAATGTCGATGAATTATGTGAGGGGTGCAGGTGACCTTTCTTCCCACAGTATCAACAGGGAATAAATCCATTCCTGCTTGCCAGAGACTGACGTAGTCCCTGGGTAACCCAGGCTGACGGGTATCGCACTGCCAAGCCCACGTAGCGGATGTTTTATAACAAAGATTTACACCAGCGAACATAAAGCCGGGCTCAGTCTTGATGTCTTCCCAAAGGCCAGGCCCACCAGCCTGGTTTAAGCCTTGGAAGGAGCTCAGAAGAGCTGATGTGCCCTGGTCCACGCCGCTCAGCTCTGGCTGCTGCCCTGCAAGCTCTCACTGCCTATAGAGCGGCTCTGGGCAGTTCAGGTCCAAAAGCCTGTGGTTTGCAGCCCCCTCGCAACAACACACTGCTGATTTTTTTTTTTTAAGCCAAAGAAGGGAAGTGGCTGAAGTGGAATTCAAGCTGTGACAGCCCGATGTGAGCAATGTCCAAGCCTCAGAGCACTTGGACAACGTTTCTGCCTGTAGCGACCATCTCACGGCGTTCAGATATTTGTGAAGTAAAAGCACTGATTTTGTTGTACTATACAATTGCGTTCATGCAAAAAGCACAGCAAGAAAATAAATGAAAATAAAGAAAATTAAAAAGAAATAAAGAAAATAAAAAGGCTCGAAAATAACCTCTGGGCTGAACTCTCACTTCCAGCTCAAGAAGAGGCACAGGAAGGCAGGGATGCACCTTGAAAGTGTCTTGGAATATTCTTGGAAGATTATTTCACCCTTATTTCTGTATGAGCTTGTAAGGAACTGAAGGAATTGATCCCTCAAACATTCATCGACACAGAAAACCTCAAGGACCAGCTGTGGCCTTTGGATTAGTCTAAGGAAGGTCACCCAAGGAAGAGGGAGTGTATGGAAGGATGCACCCCCCACTCCCTTGCGGTTGCATCGACAGACTCCTGAGATAAACCTCAAAGGGGGGAAAACTGGACTGAGTGAAACCAAATGATTCCCTCAAGCACAAGGACCGCGAATCACTGGCTCTGTTGTTTAAGCTCAATACTTTGTGGCTCTGCTGTGCAAGCCAGACACCATGCAGGCCTTGCTAATGACTTCGCCCCTTCACCACTGAAGAGGTAACAAGAACTGGTAAGAGGTGAGCATTTCTGGGATGACTGATAAGAAGCATGAAGTCAGCAAAAATCTTTGGGAACAGAGGAAAGACCAAAGGTGGGCAGGGTGAGTACAACCACCAACTCAATTGGAAGCCCTGCTCCACCTTTTTCCTTGTCTTTCATGCAAATGAGTTGGTGGAATCCCTGCCCCTCCTTGTCTAATATGCAGATCAGCTGATAAAATGAACTTAAAAGGGGACAGAAACTTTGCTGGGTGTGCACCCACCACCCGGGATTACCCAACCTGAGACAACGCTGGATCCAGGGGTGGTGATCCAGATCTTTGACTCTTTCTCTTCTTCCTTTTTCTCTCCTTTCCTCTCTTTTCTTTCTTATAGATTTATAAGAGACCCCATTGCTTATTATCCTTTTCCAAGTTTAAATTATTTTCTACCTCAAATAAAACACTTTAACCGGTCGTTTGGTGTCGTTTCACCTTAATTTAACCCAAGGGGATCACAGAACTGTTGAGATTCTCTGGGCTCCCACTCCGGGTGGTGCCACGTGAGCTACCGATGGGACCACACAGTGCAAACCCCCAGATATCTGAATCCCCTTCACCAGCATTCGTGCACTTGGCTTTAGAGGCTAATTCCTGGGACCCCCCGGGGGAAAATAGGCGTGAGAACACGGCAGCTGAGGGATGTTCCAGGAGAAGGACGTTGACGAAGCCGACGGGCACTACGGTACCTTCGCTGTCCACTTCGGGGAGCAGCTTGCGCAGCGGTTTCCTCACTTCCCAGGTGCTGTTGATGAAGGTGGGCATCACTTTGAGCAGCTCCTCTTTGTCTTCCTCGTGGATAACGGGGATTGTCTCCAGAATAAGTTGCATCTGTTCCAGCTCGTGACCCCCTAAACGGGCAGAAAACAGGCAACGAGATGAGATCCATGCCCTGGGTGGAGCCCCCACCACCCCCAATCCCCCTTTTTATAAACTAAGTTAAATTTAGTAAAATTTAACTCAGTTAAATCGGGGTGGGGGTAGTATTATCAGCCACCCCTCTGAAATGAGCACAGCAGCACACGGAGTGACCGCTCCGGCGTGTCCGAGGCAGAGCTGAAGGTGAGGTGCCTCCACCTGCACCCACACAGGCTGGGCAGCCCCCCAAGCCCCCATCCCTCCCTCTGCCGCTCATGTCAGTGGGACTCCCAGTTGGGTCACTTCATTTTAAGGGTGAAAAGAGTTAATCTAGATGATTTGTCCTCCTGGGATATCACCCTGAGGCTGTCAGGGTGAGCAGAAACTGCACCCAGCTGAAATTATGGAGGTGGGGGTTATTACCCATCGGTGGGCTCCATCCTGCGTGATGGAAGGTGATGAATATCAGCTCTAACGGTCCCAAAACCAACAGCTCTCTTTAAGCAACACTTAAAGCTGGGTTTATTCACAACCCCAAAAGAAACATCCCAGCTCACGTGGCTGCAGCCGGGCAGGGCAGTGCCCGATGCCGTCACCACGTGTCCCTGCCCCACGCTGTGCCGAGAAGCAAAGCTCCCCCTGTGCAGCGGTGACAAAAAGCTCTGCCACAAGGCCAACGATAACAAGAAGATCTTGAACCCAGCTCCAAGGGTTCCAAAGCTTCAGCTTTAAATGAATGCAAGTGCTCAAACTCTGCGTTCGCCCGATGGGAAAGGCTGGGCACCAAGCTGGCTTGGTGGGCATCAAGTCAAGGCTCTGATGGTGACACTCACAACCACTACGAGCAATCATATATTTTTAATCCTTTTCCTTCAGGCCATATTTATCTACTCATCCCTAAGCCCCAGCTCAGGACTGGCTACCTGTCAGTGAGAAGAGAGAAGCGTCAGTGGAGCGGAGCCAACCGCCTCATTAATGAACATTAATCTCATTCTTTAGTGCACTATTGGATGTGACCAAGAGCTCCATGGCTGATTTCCAGCTTCCTACATGTACAGAGAAGGAGACTGGCAGAAATACCGAGTTGTGCTATTGATTTTCTGTCTGCCAGAAGCACTGGTTATAAATATTCTGTCATTAGAGGCAGGACTATCCATTAAGACAATGAGCTGGCTGGGGCAGACAAACCAATGGGGATTTTTGGGCTACCAAGTCCCTGCTGTCCAAGTCATGGAATTCTGGCTGCTCCACTGGCAAGCAGCACCCAGCTGATCCACGGCAAGAAGAGTGAACCTCATTTATGGGAGGGAGGGTGGCGAAGTCAACTCGTAGGGGGATGGTGGAGACCACTGCTGGCTTCACGCCCTCACAGAATCACAGAATCACAATCTAGGTTGGAAAAGACCTTGAAGCTCCTCCAGTCCAACCATGAACCTCACCCTGACCGTTCCCAACTCCACCAGATCCCTCAGCGCTGGGTCAACCCGACTCTTCAACCCCTCCAGGGATGGGGACTCCCCCCCTGCCCTGGGCAGCCCATTCCAACGCCCAACAACCCCTTCTGCAAAGAAATCCTTCCTAAGAGCCAGTCTGACCCTGCCCTGGCACAGCTTGAGGCCATTCCCTCTTGTCCTGGTGCATGTTCCTTGGCTCAAGAGACTCATCCCCCCTCTCTGCACCCTCCTTTCAGGGAGTTGGAGAGGGCCATGAGGTCTCCCCTCAGCCTCCTCTTCTCCACACTAAACCCCCCCAGTTCCCTCAGCCGCTCCTCTTTGTTGTTTTTTTTTTTTTTTAATCCCTTTGGAGGTCCCTGCCACCTTGCAGGGGCTGTCCTCCCCCAGTCTAGAGCTCCCTGTGGGTCTGTGTGAGGTTTCCAGACTCCCATTCAAGGAGCTGACCCTAAACACACCCCTGCTGGGCAAAGGGTATGTCCAAACGTTGAGGTTGGGAAAGAGTCTCCATCCATCATGGGCTCATCACTCCAACAAGGTTTGGTTCAATGCAGTCGTGGCCACTTTCACCCCAAATGGCAGAGGTCCGAGCCACGACACGGCAATGAACTTAACCGCAAAGCAACACTGCCATTAGCACAGCTGGTCACCTTCACACCACGTATCCGCTCAGAGAAAAGCCTCAGAAGAAGATAAAGCAATAAGAAAAGCAAAGAAGACAAAGGAACACCCTCCCAATACCAATCCAGGTCATCTAGAGGTTCGCAGCATGGCTCCAGGAGAAACTAAAAATGACCATTGGGAAGCAAACACCTTGTTAGAGAGGTTAATTCCCAAATTATGATAAAAATTTCAGGGTATTGGAAGTCACAAAGGCTTCGTGGCTGTTCTACTCTCAGTGCAGCTCCAGCCACTGCTCCCTGAAGGTACCTGGCAGCTGAAAAGCACCGTGTTTAGTCACACAAAGAAGCTGCTAATGCAACGCTGGAAGCCTTGAATTACAGCTCTCAGGAACCCAATTCTCCACCATTATCCTCTATTTATGTAATTCCTAGGGACCTTCTGAAGGCATTAATTCCTGAAAAGGAAAACAGACAGAATAAACGCAACGTGCTGTTGTTACCCGAGGAGAGAATGAGGAGCTCTGCGTCCTGTCTTGGAAAAGGGAACCCTTCCCCAGGTCCTGGGTGAGCACCCAAGCCCTGCCAGTGAAATCCTCTGGGAGGAAGCACTGATCCCGTGGGAAAAACCACCGCCCCACTTCCTAGCTCTTGGTGATGGGCACAGTCCCACCAGTGAACCCCACAGACAGCTTTTCTTTTTCTATTTTCTCTTGCTTCCACTGGCGATGCTTTCGGACACACTTCGGCGGCAGAAGGTGGAAAAGTCACCAAGTGGGGAGCTTCAGTTAAGGCTGCTCCTCTCTTTTTTCCATGCTGCTTCTGGTGGGGAGCTCTCTAAAGGTCTATGACGCAGATTTTAGCTGTTGGAGACGTGCTACGCTCCTGTGAGCTTTGGGTTAGTCAAATTTCATGTGCCCTCCCGAGGCTTTGCCAAACCCAAAGCCTCTCCTGCCACCGGGGCTGTGGGCAGGGCAGGGGGGCTGGGGATCCTTCTCTGCTGGGTGTTCACAGAATCACAGAATCATCTTGGTTGGAAAAGCCCTTGAAGATCCTCCAGTCCAACCATGAACCTCACACTGACCGTTCCCAACTCCACCAGATCCCTCAGCGCTGGGTCAACCTGACTCTTCAACCCCTCCAGGGATGGGGACTCCCCCCCTGCCCTGGGCAGCCCATTCCAACGCCCAACAACCCCTTCTGCAAAGAAATCCTTCCTAAGAGCCAGTCTGACCCTGCCCTGGCGCAGCTTGAGGCCATTCCCTCCTGGCCTGGCGCTTGTTCCTTGGCTCAAGAGACTCATCCCCCCTCTCTGCACCCTCCTTTCAGGTAGCTGTAGAGGGCCATGAGGTCTCCCCTCAGCCTCCTCTTCTCCACACTAAACCCCCCCAGTTCCCTCAGCCGCTCCCCATCACACCTGTGCTCCAGACCCTGCACCAGCTCCGTTGCCCTTCTCTGGACACGCTCGAGTCATTCAATGGCCTTTTTGGAGTGAGGGGCCCAAAACTGAACCCACTCATCGAGGGGCGGCCTCACCAGTGCCGAGTCCAGGGGTAAGATCCCTTCCCTGTCCCTGCTGGCCACACTAGTGCTGATTCAAGCCAGGATGCCACTGGCCTTCTTGGCCACCTGGGCACACTGCTGGCTCCTGTTCAGCCGGCTGGCATTCAACCCCCCCAGGTCCCTCTCTGACTGGCAGCTCTCCAGCCACTCCTCCCCAAGCCTGTAGCGCTGCTGGGGGTTCATTAACGTGTGTAGGAGAATGAAAGCGGCGAGTGACATCTATTCCTAATAACCGATCACCTTAATTTAACCGCGTTAAATAAACCCAGATACGACTACTGAGTTAATTATATTGACTTATGCTAAGCACTCCAATTGTGCTGCTGACGCGTACTCAAACAACAATTTATCCAGCGTAAGGCAATTACTGGTGGTTTGCAATTTTCTGGGAACGACGTGGCTGTTATTTCCCACGGGGTGTTTGCTGGTGACCCAGGACTCTCTGAAAGTCTTGTGACAGGGGCTGCAGCTGACCGGGGGACAAAGCCCTTCTCCCAAGGAAAATAAAAGCAAAAGCAAAGATGAACCCGTGCTGTCACGCAAGTGTTTGCCAGTTTTAGCTGTTCTGAGTGGTTGGGTTTTATTCTCCTTCTCTTTGGACACCAGCAGAGGAAAGATGGTACGTGGTGTGGGACACCACGGGCACCACTGCCAGGCTCCCACCCTGGTTCTTCTTTACTTACTGGTATAGGAGGAGGCCAGGAAAATGAGGCACAGGGCCAGAACCTTCCTGGAACAACTCCACAGGCTATTTTTAAAGCAACCCGAAAGGAATATATATTTTGAGCTTTGCTTTTGATCCCCACCCATTAACTAAGTATTCTGCCAGCATCTGGGGGTTTATTAAGCGACCACACAGGACTGCAAAGCAGAGAAATAGGGATGTTTGCAGCACTTGCCCAGCTGAGCCCAGTCTGTGACTTCCCAACTCCCAGATCCTGATCTTTAATCTGCTGTGGACTCTCAGGAACCAACCTGCAAAGCAGGTTCTTCAATGGCTGCTCTGGGGCATCTCACCTGGGCGGCCTGGATGGAACTAATCTCACCCAGAGCCACGTGCAACACCAGCACGGGCACTTGGGCTTGTCCTCCAGATGCTGTTTATGAGCAGTAGTGGAAGAATAAATGTTTTAAAGCACAATCTCAGCTGAAGGCAGACAGCTAACTGAGGCCAGACAAATGGTGGAGTTGAGAAAGGTCAGTGTTAGGTTAACCCCTAGCAGCGCTACAGGCTTGGGGAGGAGTGGCTAGAGAGCTGCCAGTCAGAGAGGGACCTGGGGGGGTTGATTGACAGCCAGCTGAACAGGAGCCAGCAGTGTGCCCAGGTGGCCAAGAAGGCCAACGGCATCCTGGCTTGTATCAGCAATAGCGTGGCCAGCAGGGACAGGGAAGGGATCTTACCCCTGGACTCGGCACTGGTGAGGCCGCCCCTCGATGAGTGGGTTCAGTTTTGGGCCCCTCACTCCAAAAAGGCCATTGAATGACTCGAGAGTGGCCAGAGAAGGGCAACGGAGCTGGTGCAGGGTCTGGAGCACAGGTGTGATGGGGAGCGGCTGAGGGAACTGGGGGGGTTTAGTGTGGAGAAGAGGAGGCTGAGGGGAGACCTCATGGCCCTCTGCAACTGCCTGAAAGGAGGGTGCAGAGAGGGGGGATGAGTCTCTTGACCCAAGGAACAAGCGCCAGGACAAGAGGGAATGGCCTCAAGCTGCCCCAGGGCAGGGTCAGACTGGCTCTTAGGAAGGATTTCTTTGCAGAAGGGGTTGTTGGGCGTTGGAATGGGCTGCCCAGGGCAGGGGGGGAGTCCCCATCCCTGGAGGGGTTGAAGAGTCGGGTTGACCCAGCGCTGAGGGATCTGGTGGAGTTGAGAACGGTCAGTGTGAGGTTCATGGTTGGACTGGAGGATCTTCAAGGGCTTTTCCAACCTACATTGTGATTCTGTGATTCTGTAATGACATCCTGGAGCTGCCTTTGCCTTGACCATGAAGGGGTCTTAAGAGTCCAAAAGGATTTCCCTGGGCCTCCAGCTACACCCAGTTTAATATGAGGCTGGGAGTTGCTCTGGTCTGGCACAAATCCTGCAGGACCAGGACCCTGCCATCTGTGCTGGGGTTTGCTTCTGCTGCTCTAGTTTAGCTGGGGCTAGTTCAGATCCTGGAAAGGCATCATCCAGTTTGCTTCCACCCAAAAAGCTCAGAGACTCTTCCACAGTGCGAACCACAGCTCGGCAAGGGGAGGGGTCTGGCAGAGCTGCCTCGGGAGCTCACTCAGCATCTCCCAGCAAGATGAGAAAATGCCCAGTGCCCGCAGAGACAAGCAGCACGTGGAGACATCCCTGCTCCTGGAATAAATCCCAAGGTGGCGGCCGGAGCAGCTAGGTCTGATGAAGAATTTTCAGAGCTGAAGTCCCTGGACTTGAAAATTTTGGGGAGGGGAGACCGAGGATGAGTGGAAGGAAGGAAAAGGAGGCAACTTTAATGATCTCTTTGAAATGACACCGACTGCTTCATTTTCAGCTTTCACAAAAGAAATATGGAAGCTGCAAGTGGGAGCGGGAGTGACAGAGCAGCTGCGATCAAGCGCCAGCTGCGGAACTCTGCGGTGCACTGAAATATTTGTGAAGAAAATGTCCTTCTCCATTATTAATGGGTCTAATTATTTATTTACACAACTCTGCAAACAGCTGCTCACGTTAAACCTTGTCATTCAAAACACTAATGGGTGATGGAGAGACAACCAAGGAGGAGGATTGCCACAGACCTTGGGCAGGGAGGCAACTTGTTTCAACAGGCAGAGAGCTTTGCTTCTGACAGTAGCATTTTTGGAACTGGATTAAATAAAGCTTTGCTGTTTAAATAAAAATTTGATGGCCCAAGAACATCAGAGTTGAGCTTCAAATGCTGCGCTGACCTTGCCAGTGCTTTTTTTGTCTTCCTTCCTTGCACTGGACCTTTACAACTCCAATACCTGCTTATAGGAAAATGCTGAAAATGGCTGAAAATGGCTAGTGGCATTCAAATATATTCCCTCAAAGAAAAGAAATACCTTGAAGGCACCAATCACAACTCAATCCACGGCACAAACTTCTTGGGACAAGGACACATTGACTCCCGTCCTTATATTCCACCCTATGATATTTTTTTAGCATCCTTCCTCCCAACAAAAAAGCTCTTATTTTCTGTTGGAAACCCAGAAACAGAAAAAGGTTTTGTTGTTTCATCAGCACTGTTCTTTGTTTGGGGTTCTGCTTTTGGCAGCAGACCATCCCTGCCCGGCAAGGCTCGGCACAGAGGCATCGTCGACCCCGGTCGGTGGCTTCCCACTGGGTGCCATCACACCCACACCACCACGTGTCCTTCCCAGGCAAGCACAAGAAAGCTGAGTTAAAATCAAAACGCTGACTTTTCTCTGTCCCCAAGGGCCTTCCTGTATCAGGTTAGTTTGCACCAACCAAAGGACCCTCTAATAGCTGAGGTTGTGCAAGTGAAGTTTGCTCTGGAGACATCTCTTGTGTCTAATAACCAACCACAGGATCCCCGGAGAGATGCTACAAGCGTTGCCTTGACTGGCAAGGAGAGGGGAATTCCCTCTGCCATGCTAAAACCCATTTGAATTGGGTAGCAAGGAAGGAGGGAAGGAGAAAAAAAATTAATCAATGGGAGCTAGAAACCTACCAGCGAAGAGCATCCTTCCCGTCAGCATCTCGGCCAGGATGCAGCCGGCCGCCCACATATCGATGGCTTTGGTGTAGTTGTTTGGTGAGAGGAGGAGGCGGGGGGACCGGTACCATTTTGTTACTAAGCCTTCGGAAAGGTAACCCTGAAAAAACAGAGACAGAGACATCAGCAACCTTGCAAAAGAGCTCCTGGGTTCCTCCCAGGTCAGGCCTCACTGCCCTCCACGGCCCCACCATCGGATCCTGCGGAGAAACCTGCTCGTGCTGCATCACTGGCAGGTTGCGGTTCTGTATCTTGCAGGAAGCAAAGAGGTGAGGCCTACACTCCTGGAAACAGAGATGCTTCGGTGCTCCAGGAGGCAAAGCACTTGCTGCTCCCCAAAAACTTATTTGCTGTTTGTCACTGTGGTATTGAAGCATCTTCTGCGAAGGACAGATGGCTTTAACAGCACAGATTTGCAGATGGTACCTGCAAAAGTTATTACAGGTCACTGTTAGAGGACTTAGGTGTGTTATATAAATTCCAGTGTGACCATCTGAGGCATTTTGGAAGTTGAGCACATTATTTAAGTTCTTTGCTGGGTCTCAGCTACAACCCAGCAGTGTGTGAAGGAAGACTTTCCCAGCTCAAGTACAGCGCTTGGATTTCCACACGTTACCAGTTTGCAACATTCTGCTGATTCCATCCCTAGCTAATCCTGTATCTACAGTCCCTCCTGTAAGGAACTGAAGGAAGAAACACCTCAAACATTCATCGACACAGAAAACAGAATCACAGAATCATCTCGGTTGGAAAAGCCCTTGAAGATCCTCCAGTCCAAGCATTAACCTCACACTGACCGTTTCCAACTCCACCAGATCCCTCAGCGCTGGGTCAACCCGACTCTTCAACCCCTCCAGGGATGGGGACTCCCCCCCTGCCCTGGGCAGCCCATTCCAACGCCCAACAACCCCTTCTGCAAAGAAATCCTTCCTAAGAGCCAGTCTGACCCTGCCCTGGCGCAGCTTGAGGCCATTCCCTCTTGTCCTGGCGCTTGTTCCTTGGCTCAAGAGACTCATCCCCATCAAGGACCAGCTGTGACCTTTGGATTAGTCTAAGAAATGTCACCCAAAGAAGCGGGAGTGTATGGATGGATGCACCCCCTCTCCCTTGGGGTTGCATTGTCAAACTCCTGAGATAAAGCTCAAAGGGGGAGACATGGACTGAGAGAAACTAGGTTGATTCCCCTCAAGAACAAGGGCCGCTAAACCCAATACTTTGTGGCTCTATTGTGCAAGCCAGACACCCTGCAGGCCTTGCTAATGACTTGTTAATGACTAATGGGCCTTCGCCATTGAAGTGGTAACAAGAACTGATAAAATGTGATCATTTCTGGGATGACTGATAAGATGTCTGGGAAGGAGGGAAAACCAAAGCTGGGCAACAACTACCGACTCAACTGGAACCCCTGCTCCACCTTTTTCCTCGTCTCTCACGGAAATGAATTAGTGGAATACCTGCCCCTCCTCGTCCAGTATGCAAATCAGCTGATAAGAAAACTTTGCTGGGTGTGCACCCACCACTCAGGATTACTGGACCTGAGACAATGCTGGATCCAGGGGTGGTGATCCGGATTGCTTTGACTCTCTTTCTCTCCTTTCTTTTTCTTTTCTTTTCTTTCCTTTTCTTTCTTTTCTTTCTTACAGATTTTTTAAGAGACCACATCACTTATTATCCTTTTCCAAGTTTAAATTGTTTTCTACCGCAAGTAAAACATTTTAACCGGTCGTTTGGTGTCGTTTCACCTTAATTTAACCCGAGGGGATCACAGAACCATTGAGATTCTCTGGGCTTCCAGTCTGGGTTGAGACACCTCCATAGCTGCCTAAACCACTGGTAACAGCAGGCTACATACTGCTGAATTCCCACAGATCCAACTTCCTGGCCCTGACGCTGAAAATTAATTTTTAAAGGGTAGGAGCACCCAGGGGAGCCCACACAAGAGCAGCCGCCCGTGGGTCAGCCCAGCAAGTGCCAGCGGGGACACCAGAGCAGAGCCGAGGTGGCCCAGGGAGCATGTTGGGGCTCCCAAGTGGGCAGCACCCAGAGGATGTGCTCAGCAGGATCCAGCCTCGCACAGAAAGCGGGTGAATTCTCCCCGGGATGCTGCTTCAGTTTGGGGCACGTGCTGGGGGCTGCGGACGAACGGACGCAGCATCGCGCAGGACTGAGACGTGGGATCTCGTAATAAAGAGGAGAACAACAGAATGGGCAGAAAAACTGATAGATTGGATCGGTGGGCCAACGTCAATGGGATGAGCTTCAACAAGGCCAAGTGCCAGGTCCTGCACTTGGGCCACAACAACCCCCTGCATGGCTACAGGCTCAGGGAGGTGTGGCTGGAGCTGTCTGGAAGAGAAGGATCTGGGGGTTCTAACTGACAAGCAGCTGAACACGAGCCAGCAGTGTGCCCAGGTGGCCAAGAAAGCCAACGGCATCCTGGCTTGGATTAGAAATAGTGTGACCAGCAGAAGCAGGGAGGTGATAGTCCCCCTGTGCTCTGCACGGGTGAGGCCACACCTGGAGTGTTGTGTCCAGTTTTGGGCACCTCAATACGAGAGAGATCTCGAGGGGCTGGAGCGAGTGCAGAGGAGGGCAACGAGGCTGGGGAAGGGCCTGGAGAATAAATCCTGTGAGGAGCAATTGAAGGAGCTGGGACTGTTTAGTGTGAGGAGGAGAAGGCTGAGGGGAGACCTCATCACTCTCTACAGCTCCCTGAAAGGACGTTGTAGAGAGGTTGGTGCTGGTCTCTTCTCACAGGTGATTAGTGACAGAACAAGAGGGAACGGCTTTAAACTGCAACAGGGGAGGTTCAGACTGGGCATGAGGAAAAAATGTTCCCCAGAAAGAGTGGTCAGAGAGTGGAATAGGCTGCCCAGGGAGGGGGTGGAGTCCCCATCCCTGGATGTGTTTAAGGGTCGTTTGGATGAGCTGTTGGGGGATGTGGTGTAGGGGAGAACTTTGTAGAGTAGGGCTGAGGGTTGGACTCGATGATCCCAAGGGTCTTTTCCAACCTGAATGATTCTGTGAAAAACAGATTTATGGAGGAAAATCACTACTGCCTGGAAAGAAAGTCTCCTGGACCTGTCTTAAAGCATCGCCGAGCGTGTGACACAGCCCTGCGAGGGCTCCTAGCTGAGAATCTTGAAATTAAGGTGCCATGGTTTAAGTGGGAAAGCCGTTTTGGGGATTAACTGGCTGCTGCAGAACTAGGAAACCCTGCCCTTTCTGCACTGAGCCTGAGTCTCACCTAATAACTGGTCTCCCTCCCTCCTCGCCCAGCTGCTGGGGCCCCAGCGTCGCTTCTGGCAGCGGGGTGGCACGGGGCAGATCCTTGTCCTCCGTCCTACTTTGCTTATAGTGAAGACGGCAGGTTGGGATGTTTGAGCTGGTTTTAAAGGAGATGCCCTTGGGACAAAGACCGAGCAGCAGCGTTTCTTTGGATCACAGCCCTCACCATTCCTGAACTCACCCGGGAGATTTAACACGAGTGCCAAGCGCTCAGCAGCTCCCGCTGAAATCAAGGGGATGCGTTCAAGCCTGTAAATAACGTTGGCATCGTAAGGGATGTCCCAGCACCCCTGGCTTTGCTCACTGGCCAAGCTCCGGATGCGCGGGTGCCACGCCAGGGTTGGACATGAATGGTTATTTCACCAGAATAACGTTGGAATATTTATAAGTGGTATTTTCTATATTAAATATAATGCATTGACAGAACGAGGTAGGTTGAAGCACAGCAGAACAGTAGAACGAGGTAAATTGAACATAGAAAAGATGAAATAAAATTAAACGATAAAGTCGAACTGCGTTTAAATGCCGTGAAACATTTGGAGGGTATCAAAATGCAATAAAAGTGTAAAAACTCAGTCAAAAACTCCATCCTAACTGCTATCGTTTCATAAACTGTTTTCAATTGCAATATAACTTCAATTCTCCCATCAGAAATGATGCAACCAGGTCAATTTTTACTTACGTTTCACTCCTAATTCCTTTTTTTTGGCTCTTTATTGCTCACGATGGAAAGGACTGGAGCAGAGGTGCTAACAGGACTCTTTACCCTCCCAGTTTCCCAAGGCACACGGGCCGATGTCATCCCTCCACAGCGGTGGATGTGCCACCCACCCCCTCTCCTCCCGCGGCACCGGGGGAATTTCTTTGTGCACCATCACAAAGTTTTTAATGCTCCTCTTTCCCCAATGCTGGTTTTTGTTCCAATTTGCAAAGGTTTAAGTTGTCAGGTTTTTAATCATAAAGGGTTTGCTTTTAAAAGAACATTTTAATTTTGGTCTTCTGAAGAGAAGTTGTAATGGAGACTGATTAGCTGAGAAGTTTCAGTTAATGCTGTTATAGTTTTGCTAATGCTGCTGAATCAGAACCAGCACAAAAGCCCCCAGGCGTTATCCGATCAGACCGCAGCTTTTCAGCTACTGCAATTGTTCCCAACAATGGAGACGCTGGTATTTATTGGAAAACCCTAAGAAAATAAACTTTGGGGATAGTGATCCTGGGCAATTCATGGTTGGAGGAATTTCCTCCCTTTCCCAGCAAAGGAATGCCCCTCTCCTTACAGATTTAACGCTGAGTTCATACGTTTCTCCTCTCTGACAGCAAGATGGATTTGAGTTCTCGGGGGTGTGTGCACCATGAAAAATGTATAAGCAATATACTGCAAATATCTGTATGTTGGAACAAGCCAAACCTTTTCTTCCCCAGGCACGTATTGGAGAAAATTCCCTGAAAAAACTCACTGAATATTTTGGATGTCGCTTCAACCCCTCCCCAGACACGTGAGGTTCGTGGTGGTAATTAATTAGCAGAGCTTCTCATTGTGCTTCCCTCTTCTGTTACCCATCACCGTGTATTTGACTGTCATCTCCCTGCTTTCATCTGCTGAATAAATAACCCAGACCATTGGGTCACCCACCGCCAAGCCCAAGAAGGACCCGTGGAGAGGAGTAACCTACAGCTTCTCCCCATCCCACCAACACGTTGACCATCCAAACTGAACCCCCCTTTGCTTCGCACGGCATTCTGCTGCTGGGCTTGGGGTTATCCCTCCTCTTTCTCAAGAGGAAAATACTGGAAAGGGCTGATGGGAGGTTTGAAAATCAAGATTTTTTCCAACCTGGCCCAAGGTCCTCTGGTGGGAGCAGCTGGGAAGCATGGCACCCTAGTCCTCAGCGGCTTATACAACCCTAACACCTACATCTGCTCTGCCTCCACAGAGGCTAAAAACACAGGCTAGATCTTTCTTTTTATAAAATACATCAGATAAATTCTTGTCCTACCACCTGGAGGAAGTAACTACAGTTGTGTGCACTATCAAGTGCTCTGGAGAAATACGACGACAGCTTCAGGAGGTGGGATCACGCAGTCACTGGCTCAGCCACACAACGCTTGAGTAAGGACCCACCAAAACCTGGGTCAAGTCCGGGCTCTGCTCTTACCCCGGGTGCCAAGACTTTCTGTCTGGTTGAACCTCCATAAGTGGTGAAATTCTTGTAAAGCCCGTGCCTTGCGTAGGCGATGGCTGGAAGCGCACAAGAATTTCACCATTTACATAGATTCAACCAGATAAAAAGACCAAGACCAGAAGCATATTAATTAGTTCGAATTAAGATGGAACATACATCTACATGACAATATTCTGTGGATTCAGCACAGCCCTTTCTGAACTGATGAATCACTAGAATCCCTTTAAAAACCAATATAACTGCGTTATTTAAAAACAGAAATACTTTCAAGTCCAAGGCTTGCTCTCAAGCCCTCCCATGCTGTTTTTTTTTTTAATTTTAAAGTAGCATTTTCTGGCTTCTCCTCTGCTCCTGTGGCATGTGCAGGAAGAGCTCAGGCAATCTATAAAAGTGATGAATTCACTACAGGTAGGATAAGCATCAAGCCGTATCAAACAGCACAGCGAGGGAACTGAAAAGCCAAGAAAAATGAATGCTTTTTCTAATCTTTACACAACATGGCATTTTTTGGTGTTGCTTGGAACACCAGAAGGAGAAACCATTTAGGGCAGGTCATGCTGCATCCTGTGTCACACATACTGGACCGTTTGCATCCCGAGCATGCCGAGGGGAGCCGGCACGGCAGCACATGGGGAATGTGGCAAGACCCACTGGTGCTCTGAAACAACCATCACCCAAGCCTGGAGCTTCTCCTTGGGAGGTGGAGGGACTAAGGGCAGGTTTCCTCAAGGCAGACGCCGAAATTCAGGATCCTCCCTCCTGCAAACCAAGCAGGCCCTGATGACACAACCCAAAGCCTCTCCTGAGCGTATTTCACACTAAAATTCATCTTTCTGCACTCAAAAAGCCACAGAGGTGCAGACCAGGCGCCCACAAACTGGAAATCCAGCAGGATGAAGCCACAGCCTGCATATCTGTGCCTCCAGCCCCAGCCAGGAGCAGGATTCCTGCTGCTGCACCCGCAGGAGCCGGGTTGGTTCCTGCTGCAGGTGGCTGCAGAGCCAAGGGGGGGACTCAAAATAGCAACAACACCAAGCTTCTGGAAAAATCCTGGGGCAGCAGCAGGCTGGTGGCTCTTCACAGCATGTTTTTTAAGCTTTCTTTTGAAAAAAAAAGGCAGGTAGGGCAGTTCTAGGAGAGGCTGGGAAAGACACCAGGTCTGCAGGGACCTTAATAAAATAATAAAACTGCTGTTGCACATGGCTCCAGCAACGTGACGTGTGTTCTCATCGTTTTAGGATGACAGAGTGCATTTATTTCAAGCCCACAGACTATTACGTGCTTCATCAGAGGACAGAGAAGGAGCAGAATTGAGTCGGGGTCACAACAGGGAGGCTCAGTGCTGGCTGCGTGGGGCCACAGGCAGCTGCCCCAGGGTTCAACGTGGAGGGTGGTCCCCTCCGGGGCAAGCACGGAGCAACATCCAACATCCTCATCGCCTTTGAAGACCTCCTCATGATGACCCACCTGGGGATTTTATTCTTTTACTGGATGAATTGGAAGCTATTATGTTTGCACTGATCAGCAAGTACAAAAAGGGAGGACTTCAAAGGTTTGAAGATGTTCTGGAAACTATTCACCATGAGATCTCCCTGTAAAAGGGCTGCTGCACCCTCCTCAGCATGGAATTTCTGCCAATTAATTCAGTAATCAATGTTGCCAATAGGCAAAGGGAGAGAGGGTCTCCTGGCAGCCCCATGCAGATGCCCCCAAGCACTTTGGGGCACCAGGCAGAGCCCCCAGACCCCCAGAAGAGGTAATCTGACTGTCTTGTCAGGCTAAGGAGGGTCCTGCTTCGCTGTCTAATCACCCAAAAAAGACATTCAGCAAGCCTCCGTACCCCCGAATACCAGGCGATGTTGTTGTCCTCTCCAGACAGGACCACCCAACCCAACGGCTTCTCTCTGACCAGCACCGGGCGACACGCCACATGAGATGCCCTCTAAAACACTTTAAGTCTAGACATTCACTGGCATTTATCCCAATTTTTAATGCTTGACTTTGCTACCTCCCTGCTGTCTCATCCCTCCTGTCCACCACAAGCTGAGGGTGCTCAAGGGGAGGACAGCATCTCACTTTTACACCCCCTTTCCCCCCAAACTTGGGGCAGATCACATCTAGGCTCTCATTTGGAGCCTAAGATATTTATTAGGGTGTAAGAGTGGGGATGGATGGATAGATGGGCAGCTAAACACCCCCAGGCAGCCTCTGAAAAATTACAGAAACATCCAAGTTGGAAAAGATCTCGAAGCTCCTCCAGTCCAACCATGAACCTCACCCTGACCGTTCTCAACTCCACCAGATCCCTCAGCGCTGGGTCAACCCGACTCTTCAACCCCTCCAGGGATGGGGACTCCCCCCCTGCCCTGGGCAGCCCATTCCAATGCCCAACAACCCCTTCTGCAAAGAAATCCTTCCTAAGAGCCAGTCTGACCCTGCCCTGGCGCAGCTTGAGGCCATTCCCTCTTGGCCTGGTGCATGTTCCTTGGCTCAAGAGACTCATCCCCCCTCTCTGCACCCTCCTTTCAGGGAGTTGCAGAGGGCCATGAGGTCTCCCCTCAGCCTCCTCTTCTCCAGACTAAACCCCCCCAGTTCCCTCAGCCGCTCCCCATCACACCTGTGCTCCAGACCCTGCACCAGCTCCATTGCCCTTCTCTGGACACGCTCGAGTCATTCAATATATATATAATTATGTATATATAAAATAAATATATAATTATATAACAAGAAATGCAAGCAGGGGCTGGACTGTGGGGGGAAGGCACGAACACAAGGCTGCAGATGGAGGGGGCACTGCAGAGCACTCCAATGGTGAAGGCGAGACACTTGAATTCAGCAAAAAGGTGGTTTATGAAACAAGAAACGCTCGGCTTTGACTGTTTTGCATAAGATAAGGAGCTCACAGAGGCCTGAGCTGCCCCATATCTTCATCTCCAACACTCCCACACTCCCCATTTGGGCACCAAGTCGCATGGCAAAGCGTTCAGACCACAAACAGCAGCGACTGAGGAAAAAGGGATTAATGTGGAGATGTTCTAAAGGGATAAACAGCGGGATTAGTGACTCCTGGGGATAAAAAGAGTAGTAAGAAGGAAGAGAAAGGAGCCTGCACAGCTGGATGGAGAAAGCATCGGGGTAGAGACAGGGTGACAGAGAGAGGGGGATGCACTGAATCATCTCCTGAGGGTCCTCCCCTGCTAAATATGATATTCTTTCCCCTAAAGAGATGTTTGCAAGTAAGCGAGCACCCAGGGAGCTTAGAAGTGTGTTTATCTGAGACAGGGCTAAAATTTAAGCCGTCAGGTCTAAGCAGCCTGTGAAAGCGCAGACCCAGATCTGGCCGTGACCTTGGCAGCTTGAAATTCATCTCATTTGTTCCGGGGAAGTTTCAAACAAACAGATGCCCCTGTGCTGCTCTTACCACATGGAGAAAGGGATTTGAGCAGCAAACACCGGGCAAATGGTGGGAGAAATGCAGGCGAAGCTGCTCTGCTTCAAAGCTGGTGAAGGCCAGCACCCCGCTGTGGTCTAGAGCATCTCCCAGAGTTGGAGAGCTCCCCCTTTCCCACCAAATTATCCTAATTAAATGGTTGCCTGCTGCAAGCTGTGCAAACAAGACACATTGCCAAGTAAGGGCTATTATTTAGGTACTATATGTATTTCTAAACTGTGTTTAAAACTCTGCTCACAATCTACGGCAGTTATTATTTGCCATTTTCACACTCAGCAGGATGATTTGGGATTTGAGAAACATGGGGTCAGAAGAGCTGTGACCTTTTAGATGAATAGCAACACACAACCTGCAATTTTTCGCCATCAGACTAAGCATATTCCAGCTATAAATCATTGTAAGGGAAAAAAAAATCCAAGCGATTAAGACGACCCTTCCTCACCACAAAGGCTTGCAAGGAAACATTATGCTAGAGGTGTAGCTCTGCACTGCCTTTAGAGGTTTGGATCTACTGGGTCTTTACAGCAATTAATTAGCCAGTGACCAGGATTTCATCTGCTTTTGGGCAGCTCTGCATTAAGACTAAGATTTGGGACTAAGATTAGGACTAAGATTAGGACTAAGATCCCTGTTCTTCTCGACGCCGGTCGGCAGCAGGGTGGAGGCTCAGCAGCTTCAGACACGGTGACGCTCCGGTCCTCTCCCTCTTGCTGATGTTTTCTGCAAGAGCACAGACCAAGGAGCTTATAAATCTTTATGAGCCCTTGAGGAAAGAGAGGTTGAAAGAGAAATATGGAAAGGAATTGATTTTTCTGAGTCAGCTGAGAAGAACTGGAAATCAAAGGTGGGACTGACCCCAAGCCCCACCCAAGCCCTCCTGTCGTACCTTTGCAGCGTTTGTCACCCAGTTTCGGCAAACACAGCCCTCCCCCTCGCCAGAATTTACAAATAACTGACATGATTTGCAGTGCGGGCTGCTCCCCACAGCGCTGCTATTTTTGGCTCTGCTCTGGAGTGGTATCCAGGTCTCTCTGCACAGTGGGGATCTGACATTTTTTGGCACTGATGCTCCAGCCTCCCAAACCTGGGAGGGATCGGAGGATGCTCGTGCAATGGCATCTTGCAAAGTTACGTCCTACCACGAAGCCGCAGCCCTGACCATCCTCCTGACAGCTCTTTCCCGCTGCACTGGCTGTTATTAAGGCGACAAAGAATTGCTTAGAAATAATAATTCTGCAGCAGACACGGAGAGATGACTCCTACCTTGATCCTGCAGTCCCTGACAAGATGATGCTCCTCAAATCAGTGACCTCCTGCATTCACATAGCGCTACCATCTTTGCAGGGGGTTTCTCCAGGAGTTACCCTCCTTGGGAAAAGCTTCTGAATGCACCTGGCTTAAAAAACCCAAAACCCACACACTTAAAAAGCCGGGAGCCTCTTCCTGAGTTGGGTAATAAATAATTGGTGAGGAAGGGAGCACAGGAGGGGGAGGCAGCAGTGACAAGGACCCCACGCTCACTCCCCGATGTCCCTTGTAACCTTCTTCCTTTTCCCCAGCCTTTCTTTCTCCCCAAACCCCAGACTTGAAACCAGAACAGATCAACGCTCAGCTTCAGGATCACAAGATCATCTTTTCACCATCCTTTTCCCTCTCATCTTCCCTGTCTCCCTGTGCAAATCAAAGCTGTGCTGGGCAGAAACCCCCTGGTAAACGCAAAGAGAATTTAAACCTCGGCACAGGCCCAACGGCAGGTCCATGGGGGCCACTGAACTCATCCACATGAACATCCAGCTCAAGAAAACAGATTTATATCTTATCTTACAATAACAAATAGTAACTTTAAGCAGAAACCAGCTGCTGCATCATGTCTACTGGTGCAGACCACACGATACTTTGCTTTCTCCTGGGACCACGTGGATCTGCGAGCTGATGAAGCCTCCGCCACGCTCCTCCTCTGCTCAAAAACTCCAGCCTGGATGGCAACCCGCATTAAACATCTGCAACTCCCTTCAAAACCCATTAGCGTCGGGACTGCGTGTTCCAGAGACTTCTCACCCATTTTCCTTGCCTCCCTCCCTCCCTCCCACGCTGCCTGCCCACTGTCAGCACAGCCACCTCTCCCACTTTGAGCTGCTCCCAGCTCCAACCTCCCTTTCTTGAGGGTGCAGGAGAGCCCGGGGCAGCCCAGCCGTGGTGGCCGTGGGATGCTGGGACCCTCCCCAGCCCCATCTCAACACACCCAGGGCTATCCCACCACGTGGGCTTCGTTGCACGAGACTGCCATGCTGAATTCAATTTCTTAGAGGAAAAATGCAGTTCCTTTCATAGCTGCATTTTTGCCTGAGTATAGAACTGTTTTCAGTACCTTAAATCATTCTGCGGGGTTTGGCAGCTGCCTGGGAACGTGGCCCTTCGCAGACGAGCCAACAGCCCGTGGCTCACTAATTTGTTGTCAGAAAGTACCACTTTGGGGGAGTTTCAGCCCTCTTTGGGCAGACAGAGGGGAGCTGGCAACAGCAGCAGCAGAGGAAAACAAAGTCAGCCCCAAGGAACCCCCAAGGAGGGGACGGATTTCCCTTACTCAAGGGCAGGTATTTGTTTTTCTGTATTTTGCTTCATTCTCCTTTCCCTCCTCCTCCATCCCAGCCAGAGCACCGCAAGAAAGCGTGCACAGACCAACGGGTGGGATCACAGGGGCTGCACCCAGCCACTCACAATTATTATTGCATAATAATACAGTATGTAAGTACCACAGAGCAAAAAGATTTTATACGTTCTTTGGATCTTGACCTTGGATGAAAGAATATGACTGGATCTCAAAGACCCATCCCTCTTGCCCTACGAATAATTCAGACAGAGTTGGGTTTTTTGAAAATCAGGTTGGTACAGAAGTGAGGATAAAGATAAGCAGAGTGGCTGTGGATGAGCCAGGTACCCTTTCGACATGCTTCCACTGCGGGGATGAACAGCAGCTTGTGTTTTATAAAAACAGCAAAGAAAGAAATACAGAGCTTAGTCATTTAAGTAAAGCGAGCAAACACACGCCCCCCCACTGTCCGTTGCTGGGATGGAATAAAATATGTAAGTATATATTTGATATATATGATATAAAGCCACAAAAGACACCTGAAGGGCACTTGAACCCTTCCTGTGCCCTGCTTGCTGCTTTGCAGTGCTGTAGAGCCCTGGGATGAGCCTGGCAGAGCCCAACCCACAGGCTTTGCTCAGGAAACACGTCCTGGCTTGGAGCAGGGAGGGCAACCACCACCCCAGCAGTGCTTACAGCTGTCCAAACAGCCTCAAGAACCAGTTTCTCCCAAGAATTTCAGAATCATCTCGGTTGGAAAAGACCTTGAAGATCCTCCAGTCCAACCATGAACCTCACACTGACCGTTCCCAACTCCACCAGATCCCTCAGCGCTGGGTCAACCCGACTCTTCAACCCCTCCAGGGATGGGGACTCCCCCCCTGCCCTGGGCAGCCCATTCCAACGCCCAACAACCCCTTCTGCAAAGAAATCCTTCCTAAGAGCCAGTCTGACCCTGCCCTGGCGCAGCTTGAGGCCATTCCCTCTTGTCCTGGCGCTGGTTCCTTGGCTCAAGAGACTCATCCCCCCTCTCTGCACCCTCCTTTCAGGCAGTTGCAGAGGGCCATGAGGTCTCCCCTCAGCCTCCTCTTCTCCACACTAAACCCCCCCAGTTCCCTCAGCCGCTCCCCATCACACCTGTGCTCCAGACCCTGCACCAGCTCCGTTGCCCTTCTCTGGACACGCTCGAGTCATTCAATGGCCTTTTTGGAGTGAGGGGCCCAAAACTGAACCCACTCATCGAGGGGCGGCCTCACCAGTGCCGAGTACAGGGGTGAGATCCCTTCCCTGTCCCTGCTGGCCACGCTAGTGCTGATACAAGCCAGGATGCCATTGGCCTTCTTGGCCACCTGGGCACACTGCTGGCTCCTGTTCAGTCAACTGGCAATCAACTCCCCCAGGTCCCTCTGACTGGCAGCTCTCCAGCCACTCCTCCCCAAGCCTGTAGCGCTGCTGGGGGTTGTTGTGGCCAAAGTGCAGAAAAGAAGAAGAACCACCACGGTCCGATCGCTTCACCCTACATGCATTCAATGCCTCCCCATGCCGGCTGGCGGTTTGCTGAGACAGCACCAGCCTCGTTGATTCGGCATCACCTACCTTGTGTGAGTAATGTTGATCCACGATTCTGGCCAGCCCGAAGTCACCAATTTTCAGCACTAAGTCCTCTGTACTGATAAAAATATTGGCTGGCTTGAGGTCACGGTGGAGGACGTTGGCCGAGTGGATGTATTTCAGCCCCCGCAGCAGCTGGTACATGAAGAGCTTGGCATGCTCCTCAGCGAGCTTCCCCTGCTCCAGCAGCCGCGCCAGGTCTGTCTCCATGTACTCCTGGACGATGTATACCATGTTAAACTTGAAAAAATCCCCCCGCAGGTTGGTCCCCTTCGGTCCCAACACCTCGTACACTTTCACAATGTTATCGTGGTCCAGGCGGCGGATGATTTTGATCTCCCGGAACGCGTGTTTCATGCTCCGCGCGTCGCCGATGGTGATCTTCTTCACTGCTACTTTGCGGCAGCTCTTGCTGTCGAGGGCTGACAGCACCAGCCCGTTGGCCCCAAAGCCCAAGGGGCGAAAATTAATGAAGCGACAGCCCAGGTCGTACCCGTACATGCTGGCGATACAGTCGCACTTCTCTGCCATCGCGGGCTCCCTCCTCTTTCAGTTTTTTCTCCTTCGTCACTTGAAAAGCTGAGAGAGTTGAAGGGCTTCCAGATCCCAAATGTGGTTGGAAATCAAGCGCCTCATTATTACTTACAGATGCTTGGGGGGGTCTTGCTCTGAGCCCATCGCTTCAAGATGACACACGGACGCAGTGAAAATAGATGCGAGCGCACACACACGCGTAAAATGTTTCAAACTGAGTGAGAAATCAAGGGGTAGAAGAGAATTTCCAAGCAGCGTGGATAAACGCAGCCCAGAGAGCTCTAACAAAACAGAAAGGTTATTTTTCTTGAGATTAAAAGATCAGCGCTGCTAGATTTTTCAGCCACTTTCTTGTTTTCCTCCTCCGATGTCCCCGAGATGATGCTGAAGCGCAGGGCTGGTGGCGGGGGCACGTCCCCGGTGTCTCAGTGCCGGGGCAGCCGGCTGGCCCCGCCGTGGGGCAGAGCCCAGAGCAGCCCCATGGCCCCTCCACTGCCCCAAACCCTCCCTGCCCACAAGTTTTGACAGTGTTTTCCCCACCAGTGAAGCGCATCCAGCCACTGGTCGGGCTCCCCAGCGGTCAGCAAAGCTTCACCCTTCTCGTCACTCCTTTTTTGATACGGGCAGACTCCATCTTCCCCATCAGCAGATAGAAATCTCGATGGCAGCAAATGTTTTGCAAACCAAAACTCACTTCAGCGGCTGCGTTCAGCACAGCAAGTTGCCACATTTGCAGTTCCAACACCTTCCCCTTGTACTTTTTTTGCTTGCGAAGTCAAGCACCATCTGATTTTTACGGCTCGACAGAAGCGTTCCCTGCGCTGCACAGCCCCGTTATCCCTCAGCAGGTCTCAGCCCCGCTCCTGGAAGAAAAGAGGAGATGGATTCATTTAATACCAGCACTGCCTATGTAATGGCTTCCTGAAAGTTAACCATGAGCAAAACTGTGACCTTTCAGAGACTCATTAATTATCCCCTCCAAAAGCATGCATCATTACCAGCATTTTTCAGATGGTTAATTTTTTCCTTTTCGATTCGTAATATGCAGAAAATTGTAACCCTTCCTTTCCCCTTTGTTGTTTCTTCTTTTTAAAATTTTAATCCGTCTGAAAATGTTACAGAGCAATTTGCAGAAGGCAAAGGTTCAACAAGGCACTACATCTCTGACTGCCCGTTTAAAATACATCACAAGGAAAGCTCGGTAGTGGCCCACAAGGGGATGAATCCTCTCAGCTGAGCAGCTGAGAGCAGAGAGCCACTGACTTTTTCAGATTGTAAAGCCCAAAATTTCTTGGGCAAATGAGGTGGTGCCACCGGGCCAGTTTTGTGAAGAGCCTTAAAAAATGGCTGCGAGGGTGGGCCACTCCCTGAATTCGGAGTTCCGCAGCAAAGCTCAGCAGCAGGCTGGGGATGCTGCTGGCTCGTGCTGCTGGTTCGTGGTCGCAGGGAGCTGCCGACTCACAGAATCACAGAATCATCGAGGTTGGAAAAGCCCTTGAAGATCCTCCAGTCCAACCATGAACCTCACACTGACCATTCCCAACTTCACCAGATCCCTCACCACTGGGTCAACCTGACTCTTCAACCCCTCCAGGGATGGGGACTCCCCCCCTGCCCTGGGCAGCCCATTCCAACGCCCAACAACCCCTTCTGCAAAGAAATCCTTCCTAAGAGCCAGTCTGACCCTGCCCTGGCGCAGCTTGAGGCCATTCCCTCTTGTCCTGGCGCTTGTTCCTTGGGTCAAGAGACTCATCTCCCCTCTCTGCACCCTCCTTTCAGGGAGTTGTAGAGGGCCATGAGGTCTCCCCTCAGCCTCCTCTTCTCCACACTAAACCCCCCCAGTTCCCTCAGCCGCTCCCCATCACACCTGTGCTCCAGACCCTGCACCAGCTCCGTTGCCCTTCTCTGGACACGCTCGAGTCATTCAATGTCCTTTTTGGAGGGAGGGGCCCAAAACTGAACCCACTCATCGAGGGGCGGCCTCACCAGTGCTGAGTCCAGGTGTAAGATCCCTTCCCTGTCCCTGCTGGCCACGCTAGTGCTGATACAAGCCAGGATGCCATTGGCCTTCTTGGCCACCTGGGCACACTGCTGGCTCATGTTCTGCCAGCTGGCAATCACCCCCCCCAGGTCCCTCTCTGACTGGCAGCTCTCCAGCCACTCCTCCCCAAGCCTGTAGCGCTGCTGGGGGTTGTTGTGGCCCAAGTGCAGCACCCGGCATTTGGCCTTAGTGAAACTCCTCCAGTTGGCCTCAGCCCATCGCTCCAGCCTGGCCAGGTCTCTCTGCAGAGCCTCCCTACCCTCGAGCAGATCAACACTCCCACCCAACTTGGTGTCATCTGCAAACTGACTGAGGGTGCACTCGATCCCCTCGTCTAGATCATCAATAAAGATGTTAAACAGGAGTGGCCCCAAAACCCAGCCCTGGGGGACACCACTCGTGACCGGCCGCCAACCGGATTTAACTCCATTCACCACAACTCTTTGGGCCCGGCCATCAGCCAGTTTTTTACCCAGCAAAGCGTGTGCCCATCCAAGCCACAAGCAGCCAGTTTCACCAGAATGTTGTGGTAAACGGTTTCAAAGGCCTTACTAAAGTCAATGCTCCAGGCCTGCACAGAGAAGCTATTTGAAGAGGGTTAAGGGTTAAAGTGAAGACGTATGGACCATATGACGGCAGGGAGGGGTGGAGGCAGGGCAGGGATACCCTCTGAAGAGCATCAGCCAGCAGTTACCAAGTAGTTTGGCAAACACTGCTCGCTTCTGTAGTTGGAAGCAAAAATAATTACAGCCTCTCTTCAATCCAGCAATTATCTAACGCCTGGTTTTGGATGCAAGGATTGAATAGAGAAAGCTACTCTTGCTGTTAGGAAGGGGGGCAATGCACAGCCAGAGAGATGCCTTGATCCATGGTCAAAGAAAGGAAAAAACAAAAAAGGATGAGAAACAAGGAATGAAGGTGAAAAGGAAGGTAAATAAATCCTGAGGCTCTGCAAGGACAGCAGGAAAGAGCACCCCATGCAGGAAGGTTACTCCTGCGTTGCAACCCAGCTGTGTGGCCATGCAAAGGGAGTTTAAACTTCAAGAAGGTGGTGCTGGGGGGTCTGAGGACCATGGGAAGGTTTAAGGGCAGGCTGGGACCTGATGAGCAAGCAAGGGGCTGCAAGAGGTACATCTGGCTGCAGCAAAACCGGGGTCTTTCCACTTGTGGTGATTAACTTGAGTTTCTTAAGCCTGCGCTGAAGACCTCGGTCTCTGCAGGGGTCTCCTGGATGTCTAAAGTTAAAAAAAAGCAAGAAAAGTAACAAAAATTTCCTACTGGCAAAGGGAACTCTGTGAAATAGGGCTTGAGCCAACATCCTTCAATAAGGTGAGGTTTGAGATCCGTCTCTATAACCCATCTCTCAGCCCCATCACCCAGAACCCACCACATTTCTCAGCTTTTTGGTTCTACGAGCCAAACTCCACAGGGTTTGCTGAGACCAGGTAGGACTGGATGGGATGCAGCGCTAGCTCCCACGCCGAGCTTCTTGGCTTATTCTAGATGCAATGGAAGGAAACCAAGTTTTGCCTCGTCAGCTTAATTATTAACAATTAGTACAGTTCTAGAAGCACTGAAAAGGAAAACACAACACACGAGACTAAAAGGGAAGGAAGAGCCCCATTTTATCTCATGAGCAAAGCCATGGGCTTCAGAGTGGCCCTGGTTACATCTCAGTCCCTGGCTGAGTGATGACCCCGCAGAATCTTCTGCACTTAGAGGGGTTGAGGGCAGAATCACCCCTAAAAGGATGGCAAACCATGCTCCTGTCCTTGCTTTTGTGGCTGGGTCCCTCCCGCTGAACCAACCAGGGAAGAGGTGCTTCAGAATATGAGGAGACCCCTGTGTCTTGCCCCTATACTCGGCACTGGGGAGGCCGCCCCTCGATGAGTGGGTTCAGTTTTGGGCCCCTCACTCCAATAAGGCCATTGAATGACTCGAGCGTGTCCAGAGAAGGGCAACGGAGCTGGTGCAGGGTCTGGAGCACAGGTGTGATGGGGAGCGGCTGAGGGAACTGGGGGGGTTTAGTGTGGAGAAGAGGAGGCTGAGGGGAGACCTCATGGCCCTCTCCAACTCCCTGAAAGGAGGGTGCAGAGAGGGGGGATGAGTCTCTTGAGCCAAGGAACATGCACCAGGACAAGAGGGAATGGCCTCAAGCTGCGCCAGGGCAGGGTCAGACTGGCTCTTAGGAAGGATTTCTTTGCAGAAGGGGTTGTTGGGCGTTGGAATGGGCTGCCCAGGGCAGGGGGGGAGTCCCCATCCCTGGAGGGGTTGAAGAGTCGGGTTGACCCAGCGCTGAGGGATCTGGTGGAGTTGGGAACGGTCAGTGTGAGGTTCATGGTTGGACTGGAGGAGCTTCAAGGGCTTTTCCAACCTTGATGATTCTGTGATTCTGTAACTTTCCAGTAAAAAGCCCCATTTGATATTCAGGTGTCAACAACTGCACAAAAGTCAGAGCTTTAGATGTGGGCCAAGGTTTCAAACTATTTTCAAGGGAGTGCTGCCAGTCACAGAAGGGGATGGGGTCACCTCTCCTTTCTCTCACTGTTCAGACAGATCAGCACAAAGATACAGCTCGCTTTGCTAAACCCTGATGACGGGATGACCTGGCTCCTGGAGCTTGATCTGCCTTAAGAATGGTCAGGGTGAGGTTCATGGTTGGACTGGAGGATCTTCAAGGTCTTTTCCAACTGAGATGATTCTGAGACGCGCCATGGCCGAGGGACCAGCAAGCAACATGCTCCCACAGGACTGATGGCTGTCTCCGTTTGTCCTTATCTCTGCCTCCTCCAAGCAAGACAGCAGCAAACCCAAAGGATCAGGCTGAGCAGCCTTCCCTGAAAGGTTACAGGAGTTCTTCTTACAGTGCTCTCTATTATCCAAATCAGACATCACTTCTGACCGGTTATTCCATTCAAGAAATTAAATAAAGCCTGCACGCAGCCTGGGTGCTGCTCCCAAGTTATCCGAGCAGCTGATGCCTGGAAATTGCAGCGGGGGGAATAACTATTTAAATGTGTATTTCCAACAAAGGGCTGGATCCTGGAGCAATACAGCTGCTAATCAAGAGGGAGTTGGGGGATGCTGGCCCCAGCATCAGCAATCCCATTTTTTTTTCCCTCTCTTCTTGGTTCTCCGAGTCTATTGTAATGCAAAAGTATTGAAAATGAAGAAGTCTATTGTCATGAAAAAGTATTATTTCAGTGGCCTAATGAAAATAGCTGCCGAGTCCAACAGCAGTCGTAAAACCAGCAGCGATGCTATTTGGCTGCAGATGACAGAAAACGTGGCTTGTTTTCATGGAACTACGAAGCAGAGTCCCAGGGGTTTTTCAAGATGATGAGGCCAAGATCTGCCATCCACTTGAAAAACCAAATTCAATGGGAGCTTCAGGGCAAACTGCAGCAGAACACAGCCAACAGGTCCTGAAGCACAACAAAGGGTCAGGAGCAGAGAGTAATAAAAATTGGCGGTTACACCAAGACGACATGCCAGGAAAATACATCTAACTTGTTTATATTGCTGGAGTAACCCCAATTTTTTGCTCATGTGCTCGACAGCGGGTTTTGCTGGGGTGCTGGAAATCAGTAAAACACAAAGGGCCACTAGTTTTAAGGGATTTGAGAGTTAAGTTTATTCCCACCCCCTTTCCCACCCGTTATCTATCCTAGTTTAAAGCTAGGCAAGCTTTGGGGTACTTTCAGAAAGCACATATCAAAAGTTTTCTCTGTTGGAAAACTCTCCTGTTCTGCAGACCATAAATCCCATCGATTTAATAAATCATGTGAGGTCAAAAATCATCATTCAAACCTACAGCACAGCCGGAGGGAAAGGTCAGGAGCTGCCACGATTCCTGTGCTTCCACCAGCTGCCTGGGCACGGAGGGGCGATGGAGGAAGGGATACGGTTGCTTATACAGAGAATTATACAATCAAATTCCCAAGAAACATTGTGCATGTAAGAATAATGGAGGAAATGTAGAGACACGTTCCTTCTTAATGAACACGGAACTATCTTACAGTTTCAATTTACCTCTCACTCGCTTTTTCACTGAGAGCAGCTGCAGCAGCTGCCTCTGCACAGATGCAAACAGAGATTTTTATCATCGGGACCCCTCGTGCCATAAAACACAAAGATGAGGGAATTAAGAAGTTTTCTTTTATTCTTCCATTCTTCCTCTCTCTCTTCCCCCCCACCACTCTGCACAAGGAAAGCATTTGCCCTCACGTTGCTGCTGGGATTTGCGCTGAACTTTCTGCTCCCTTCGCTCCTCTGAAGGCTTGGGGGGGCTCTGGGTGCCCTCGCACGGGCTCGGGGTGGGGCTCTGGGTGCCCTCACATGGACTTGGGGCTCTGGGTGCCCTCGCACGGGCTCGGAGAGGGGACTCTGGGTGCCCTCGCATAGGCTTGGGGCTCTGGGTGCCCTTGCACGGGCTCAGGGTTGGGGCTCTGGGTGCCCTTGCACGGGCTCAGGGTTGGGGCTCTGGGTGCCCTCGCGCAGGCTCGGGGTGGGGCTCTGGGTGCCCTCGCACGGGCTCGGGGCCTCTGGGTGCCCTCGTATAGGCTTGGGGCTCTGGGTGCCCTTGCACAGGCTCAGGGTTGGGGCTCTGGGTGCCCTCACACGGGCTCGGGGTGCACCTCTGGGTGCCCTCGCATGGGCTTGGGGAGGGGACTCTGGGTGCCCTCACACGCGCTCGGGGTGCGGGCTCAGGGTGCAGCTCTGGGTGCCCTCGCACAGGCTTGGGGAGGGGACTCTGGGCGTCCTCGCATGGGCTCAGGGTGGGGCTCTGGGTGCCCTTGCACGGGCTCAGGGTGGGGGCTCTGGGTGCCCTCACAGGGGCTTGGGGTGGGCTCTGGGTACCCTCACACGGGCTCAGGGTGGGGCTCTGGGTGCCCTCACATGGGCTCTCGGCTGCCACCTCCCAGCATTTCCCCGCACAAGACCCATGACAATGTGATGAGCTTTTCCTTTTCACCGAACCCCCTCCGAGTGGCGGCGATCCCTCTAACTGGCTGAATTCATTAAAGCTCAAGTGTCCTAACAAGATGTCTGTTATTAACAGAGCACCACAGGTGCTAATTAAAGGAGGATAACAGCAATCTCTCACTTAAACACCTTGTAAGGGGCCGGATCCTGCAAACCGTTATACCTGAACCACCTTTTCAACTGGGCCCAAGATTAAACAATGTGCTGCAAAAGCAGGAGGGGTCTAGCAGGGGCTGTGCTCATCATATAGGCTTAGCTTATCGATTCCTGTATCAGCTGGATCTGGCAGGAGCACAACGAGATTCATTTGTTCATCCCCTCTCTTCACCCCAGCATCCCTCTCTGCCTCAGCAAAAGCCTTTCAAACGTCCTTTATCTCTGCCTCAGCGCTCCCCGCGCCACAGCGTTCCCGCCGGGGCCGGTGGAGGCCATCTCCGACCCGGAGGAGCCGAGCAGCAGCGACCCTGCGGCGGAGGGTGCAGCGGACCGAGACTGGGGAGTTTGGTGCCCGCTGCTCCTGTGATGGACTCGTATGTCTTTAGGAAATCTCTCCAAGCTTTAGTCACAGTAACGGAGTTACTAAAGCAGAGGGAAATACAGGCAAGAGTCCTGCAGCTCTTAGCTCCCGGGCCAGCAACTGCTTCAAGGCTGAAACTTAATTAGTCCTTTCCATCAATAAACACGGGCTCCCGGTGCTCAGTTACAGAATCACAGAACCATCTCGGTTGGAAAAGACCTTGAAGATCCTCCAGTCCAACCAGGAACCTCACACTGACCGTTCCCAACTCCACCAGATCCCTCAGCGCTGGGTCAGCCCGACTCTTCAACCCCTCCAGGGATGGGGACTCCCCCCCTGCCCTGGGCAGCCCATTCCAACGCCCAACAACCCCTTCTGCAAAGAAATCCTTCCTAAGAGCCAGTCTGACCCTGCCCTGGCGCTGCTTGAGGCCATTCCCTCTTGGCCTGGCGCTGGTTCCTTGGCTCAAGAGACTCATCCCCCCTCTCTGCACCCTCCTTTCAGGTAGCTGGAGAGGGCCATGAGGTCTCCCCTCAGCCTCCTCTTCTCCACACTAAACCCCCCCAGTTCCCTCAGCCACTCCCCATCACACCTGTGCTCCAGACCCTGCACCAGCTCCGTTGCCCTTCTCTGGACACACTCGAGTCATTCAATGGCCTTTTTGGAGTGAGGGGCCCAAAACTGAACCCACTCATCGAGGGGCGGCCTCACCAGTGCCGAGTCCAGGGGTAAGATCCCTTCCCTGTCCCTGCTGGCCGCGCTAGTGCTGATACAAGCCAGGATGCCATTGGCCTTCTTGGCCACCTGGGCACACTGCTGGCTCCTGTTCAGCTGGCTGGCAATCACCCCCCCCAGGTCCCTCTCTGACTGGCAGCTCTCCAGCCACTCCTCCCCAAGCCTGTAGTGCTGTTGGGGGTTGTTGTGGCCCAAGTGCAGCACCTGGCATTTGGCCTTAGTGAAACTCCTACACTTCTGCAGGAATATCCCACAGAGAGCCCTGGGGAGGGTGACTCTTCAGGGCTGAACGCAGGTAAATGCAACGCTTCTGCTCTTGTCTTGGCAAACAGCCTCTTCCCTTCCCTCCTGCAGCCCAAACGATCTACTATGGGATCTGGTTCCCTGCTTCGCAACTTCCTGCACCTCCCAGCAATACGAGGTTTCTATCATGGAGTTTGGGGGCCCCACACTGAGACCCTCCACACACTCCAATGCCTACTGGCTGGGCTCTGGTCCAGCCCCACACCGGGCACCCCAGGAGAAACAATAAACCAGATCTGCCCAACAGAATTTCAAGGAAACAGGAAAATGGGGGGGACAAGAACCCACCCCAGCAAAACCTCAGTTTGATCTGAGAGGAACAAGCTGTTCCCCAAACCTGCTGATGAACACAGCCAATGACAGGAACCACTCAGCCTTTGAAGGACACTGAAGAACAAGCGATGCTCTTGCACTGTGTGGCCTCAGCTACCTCGGTGTTGGGGTCTCCACCAAAGACATCCTGCCCCAGTACCCCAGAAAGCACCACTGCGCACAGATATGGGTGAGCACTTGGACCTGTCTAAAAGCAAACTGCCAAGTCAGAGGACTGCTGTTGAGAGCTCCTCTGAGTGAAGCTTCTTGCTAATTATCACCAGCAGAGTCCTCCCCCTGTGCAGAATCAGACCCTCTTACGCCAGAGCTACTTATACCAAAGAGTCAGAGATTACTACAGTCAAATTGATGAGTGTACTCCAGGTTTCTGAACCCGGGTTTTATCCTCCCAGCTTCGCTAGAGCTGCTGATGCACATCAGGTACCCCGGGTGATCTGAAGTAACCTGTTTTTCATGAAGAATTTTTTTACCTTTGGGATCTACCACGTCCTGACAAGCCGGCTGTAGCAAACAACAGCCCTGTAACCTGCTCAAGAGTGGATCATATACTTATTTCTCCAAAAATAGTACTTATCAGATGCCTTTAATACCCAGATCCAAATGGAAACCCACTGAGAAGGAAATGAGCAGAGCTGCCACCAGCTTAAAGGCCAGAAGGCACCAAATAGCGCTGCCCCAGATGGAAGTTGAAATCTCTGTGAGCCTGTGGGAAAAGCCAGAGAGAGAAGGCAAAACCAAAGGGAAGCAGCACAAAAATGACTCCAGAGTTCTGGCTTGAATGGTAGTAACACACACACACGATTTTCCAGGCATACCACTGTACCGTAAGCGAGCGGAGCAGCATCACTCAGCACTGCAAAGCCACCTCTGCTGCCCAAACCTCTTGCAGGAAAATGGGAATTTTCCTCTTTAATGGCTAGGGCATTTGTGGCCAGGCCAAATTACACTCAGGGGAAAAAAAAAAAAAAAAAAAGAAAAAAGAAAAATCAGACAACGCTCATTAGTTCACAGAAAGAACAGAAAACAATGAAGAACTTGCTGACACTCGCAGGGATTTTAAGCGGTGCAGGAAAGCCACCCGGCTGCCCCCGGCCAGACGGGTGGTTTTTAGTAAATCAGCCGTGGCAGAGGCCTGTGAGCGGCTGAACTCAGGCGAGATGTGGGGAAAGGTCTCATTTCCCAGCAGGACCCAGCATGTGAAACCGCTCCAGGCTCGGTGCTCTGCAGCCAGACAGCAACCAGACAGTGCCTTGAACAAACACAGCTCAGTACGCGCGCCCCGCAGCCAACGTGCCCTCTCCCACCAGCCTAGGTACATGTGTTTGAGATGGAATTAAGCTGCAAAAACCCAGCTCCATCTCTAGGAAGGCATCGACCTCTGTCAAGCCATCCCTGAGAGACAGACAGCACCTGCAGTCTCCATCCTGCTCCCTCTTCAGCCCTAGTCCTGCCAGCTGCGGTTTTCATGCCGCACAGGCTTTTAATGGCTGACAACACATCAATTTAAAACTATTTCCGTTACCTAAATAAAGTAATTCCTAGAATGGATGACTCAGAAGCCTCTCCCAGAGCCAGAAATCAGAGCAGAAACACGATACCTTATCGGGGCAAATCACTTTGCCCTTTTGGTTTGGCACTTCAAAGTCTTTTCTTCTAAAAAAGAGATGAGGAGATCTGCTCTCTGCTGGCGCTTCGTCGGAGAGCTGAGCCTTCACTCCCCAGGACACCACAGGTCAGGACTTCGCCTGTGTTATCACTGGTGGGGCTGGACCAAGATAAGCAAAAGCAGGATGGTTATTAAAAAAACCCAATATTTAAAAAAACCATAGAAACGGCCCTAGAGGATTTTTTTTTTTTACTGTGACTGAGGAGCCCACACCAGGAATTTGCCCCAAAGGAGGTATGTGTAACATGTGCCAGCAAGCAGAGAGGTGGCAGAGCGACTCCTCAACTCGCCCCTACCCTCCATGGGCCCCAAGAGGTACCTCTGCGAGCAAAGCGCCTGATGTCCTCTCAAAACACTGCACTGGGATCTCACAAAAGTGCTTGCACTTGTGTCTCGTGGAGATTAACCTCCCCTTTAATCCCTCTGCTCACTGACAAATCTCATCCAGTTTAGTTTGGGGGACAGGCCTGGATCGCTTGCAGATCTGCATGCTCAGCTTGGGAAAACAACGAAGACAGGCTTTATGGAGAGGGGAAAAAAAAAAAAACCAACAAACCAAACCTGCATTTGTCTGCAGAAACCACTTGGTAAAAGGTTTCCACCCCCACTCCTCCCATTGCAGTCCCACAGCCATGGCCCCATGCTGCTGCAGCCCCAACTCAGCAAGAGAGATGCTCCCCCCGCGACAGAGAGAGGAAAGGGGGTAAAACTACGTGGTGTGGAGACTTGCCCAGTGCCCCAGTCAGAAAACCCCCTCCCCGATGTCCCTTTTTCCTCCCAGGCCACACCGCCGGGGGCTCGGGGGAGCTGAACCTCCAGCCACGTGCTCTTGCCTCCCTCGTCCTCGAGAGGAGCGAGTGATCAGAGCCATCCATCTACCAACAACCCTCTGGGAGGGCGACAGCAGCCTTCACCAAAATGATGCTCCCCGAGGCGTCGGAGGCACGGCCGGACCGAGTAGGTGGAAAACATGACCTGTAAGCCATCATAAACAGCACAGGAATAGGTTCAAACCTCCAGGAGAATTAATTGTATGTCCAGGAGACTGTCCAGACGTGGTACTTCACCATAAACTCTGTGATATTTGGCCACCTCGATCCAAGTCTACGTGGCTTTAAGCAGCAGCGTCTACTGGAAGATGTTCTACTTCAAGCCGCCGTTCAAGCCCAAACTGCTTCACCACTTCATCCTTCACTGCTTCATCCCAAACTTTTCCTTGGTCTGACTCCCTAAAGAACGAGGCCACAAGGTCTCACACCTGCAAACGTTTTGGAAACCGGGAATCTCACGCTAAACAACTTCACACGGCCAAATTCTCCCTCTTCTACTCTGGGGGAAAAAAAGTCTCCGCTGTTTTAATGCTTCCCAGTCTCATGATTTTGGGAGACTGTGGTGTGGAGTCATGGGATGGCAGCAGCCAGCAAAGCTGAAAGCCAGCGACAGAAATCACGCCGGCATCATCAAAAATAACGCGGGAGATTTTCTAGAGAATTAAAACAAAAATGTTGTAAGTCCTGGTCCTAAAATAGCCCGACCAAAACCGAAACACACTCCCAGTGACTTTTAGCCATCCAGATAATAGATGGGGAATAAAAAGCTTTGCTGGACCACTGCTAAAGCTTGCTCTCAGTATAATCACCTACTACTATAATGAGATTACGTGGATTAGCTGCATTTTAAGGGAACGTTAATGAACTGGACAGCCTTTCTAGGTAGGTTTTTAGTGCTACACAGAATAATACTGGAAAGACATCAAACCAGGCAGCTATTTTTAGAAAGCATTCCTCTAAACAACCTAGGTGGAGAGAGATCGCAAGGTGCCTTAATGCAGGCAGTAGCTGAATGAATGCATGTCGCAGAGAAAAACAGATTCATCCCTGGATTCTCTTGGCCATGTTACACAAGGAATTAATTCAGCCGGACCTGAGCTTGCATTCCTCCAACGCTGTGTTGTGAAACGGACTCAAAAGGTTGGAGGGAACGAGTAACTCAGGAGGACACACTCTGCTAAGAGAGGAAAACGTGAGGCCGGGATGATCCAGGATGAACATGCTGGGGTTTGTGGCCTGGTGCCCTCAGAGGACCTGCACCCCCCACATCCCACAGTCCTACAGAGGTGACGAACCCCAGGTCCTCTCCCCGGCTGCAGACAGGACATGTGTCCCCCAGGGAAGGTGTCCCCCAAAATGAGTCTGAAATTAGATTTCATCATCATCACAGCAGCCTTCACCACATGGGGTGCAGCAGCTACGTCCCATGCAGACAGTGGGGGTAGCAGTTCCTCCTTCCTAATTAGCCTCAGGATTTAAGAGGAACTCTCAGAGAATCCATTTTTTTCATTGATTTTTGATCCTGGAGCTTACTCCTACAAAACACCCAGCAACTTCCAAATAAACTGGATGCTGCACTATCCAAAGTCTTTTCTTTTCCAGGATGGATCCAAGCTGGAGCCCAGATATTTTGCTCCCCATGTTCCGTCCAGCCACATTCTGCACCTTTCTTCTCATTGTGACTCAGCCAGGGCTCAAGAATAAAAGCTAATTAGGGATTAAGCATCAGAGCAGCACAGCAAAAGGATGGCCCCTACCCAGGCAGCTCAACAGCCTGGGATCTTGTAGCTCCCACCCCAGTGAAGGTACAAAAATAACCCATTAAAAAGACACTTTAATTGCCTTGCCAGTGGTTTGCACAAACTCCAGCTAATGCTTGAGGTTAAAAATGAATTAAGGCTTAAATAGCAAGTTCTCTTCCATTCCTCCTACTTTTACCCTTAAATTTTAATGGGGTCATGGTGAGCGAGGGAGGAAAACAGATCCAGCCAGTGCTCCAGCTCTTGTATCCAGCTCCTCTGCAACAAGGACCAGGCTCAGTTCTCCTGAGTTTGCTCCACCACAGGCTCCCATTGCAGGTACCCAGTCTGTTTTGGGACACGCCACTCAGGCTGCTGCCTAGATGCAATTAAGACAGTCACAAAAATTTAGAGAGGGACCTGGGGGGGCTGATTGCCAGCTGGCTGAACAGGAGCCAGCAGTGTGCCCAGGTGGCCAAGAAGGCCAATGGCATCCTGGCTTGTATCAGCACTAGCGTGGCCAGCAGGGACAGGGAAGGGATCTTACCCCTGGACTCGGCACTGGGGAGGCCGCCCCTCGATGAGTGGGTTCAGTTTTGGGCCCCTCACTCCAAAAAGGCCATTGAATGACTCGAGCGTGTCCAGAGAAGGGCAACGGAGCTGGTGCAGGGTCTGGAGCACAGGTGTGATGGGGAGCGGCTGAGGGAACTGGGGGGGTTTAGTGTGGAGAAGAGGAGGCTGAGGGGAGACCTCATGGCCCTCTACAACTCCCTGAAAGGAGGGTGCAGAGAGGGGGGATGAGTCTCTTGAGCCAAGGAACCAGCGCCAGGCCAAGAGGGAATGGCCTCAAGCTGCGCCAGGGCAGGGTCAGACTGGCTCTTAGGAAGGATTTCTTTGCAGAAGGGGTTGTTGGGCGTTGGAATGGGCTGCCCAGGGCAGGGGGGGAGTCCCCATCCCTGGAGGGGTTGAAGAGTCGGGCTGACCCAGCGCTGAGGGATCTGGTGGAGTTGAGAACGGTCAGTGTGAGGTTAATGGCTGGACTGCAGGATCTTCAAGGGCTTTTCCAACCCAGATGATTCTGGGATTCTGTGAAATGACAATTCTTCATGCCAGGAGTAGTCTTCACCAGGATGAGAAATTGAGGGGGTGCAACCATGCACCGTGGTCCTCCAGAGCCCTGGAAAGATCCACTCTGTCCTACATGGGGCTTGTGCTTCTTAGACATTGCCCAGCACTTCGTGTCCAAGTTGATCGCTACTCAGGAGAAGAAATGTTCCACCACCACACTTTTCAACAAAAGAAGATGCAAACGGGAGGGGAACATAAGTAGCAAAGCTCAAACAGCACCTCACAGGAGCACGAATGAAGCATTGCCTGCCCGCTGCCGGGTTATCACTGCCTGCTAAACTGGGCACAATCCTGCTTCCCATCAAGATCTGGGTGCCCGAATGGAGGAGGGAGGGAGACAGCAGCTCCACAGCAAAACGGTGAGGTTGCTGAAGGTTTGGGTTGGTTTGCTCTGTTTTCAAATCTGATTCTTTTAAACACAGGGCGAGAGCATCAGCCTGCCCTATGCGTCGTTGAGAGCAATGCAATTAAGGTCCTCTGCACCAGCTTGGGCTCCAGACCACCATGGCCCAGCATTTAGCCAAATATTGCTCTGAAACATCCCTCCTGCTCTGCACGGGGCCGTAAAAGAGCGATCAGGATGGAGCAATTTCACAGCCTTAAGCCGTTTCTTGACTTTTGGCTCCAGCGGGCGGTAAGATACCCATTTTGCAAAAGGAATCATGCCAAGAAAAAACCTGGCTGAGTGGTTTGGTTTGCAAGACTCAAGTCTCAGAGACTTTTTTTTTTTTTTTTTTCCCCTTTCAATATTGCTCAAAAAATGTTTATGTTTCTAAAGCATTTTGCAGGTCTTACAGTACTTTGCTGGGATAAAGGAAAACTGACAAGCATATTACTGCAATAAAGATTATTTTTTCTGTCTGAGTAGTAGCAGGCAGATGATATTTATTCAGATAAAAGAGGGCAGCGTAGGAGATGAGCTTATATTCCACGATATAAACCTAAATCATGGGGAGATGTGGGGACTCCACGGGGGACAGGCATCCCCATCCCCTTCCCAGGGTCTGTCCTCCTCAGTCTCATGGCGCCGGCAAAATGAAACGGGTGAGATGAGCAAAAATACTAACCCAAGCTCCTCCGTAGGGAAAAAAAAAAAAAAAAGGAATTTGCCAAACTTTGCAGTCATAGTTTTTCCCCTAGCTGCTCCGCTACTGCGTTAACCCCACAGCTGCTCCTGGGATCTGCTGAAACACACATTTTTCAGGTACTGAAAAGATGCTGCAAGTATCAGAATCGGAATTTCCTTCAAACTTCTTCCGAAACGCACTCTGCCCATTTTGCTGCGTTTGAAGAGCAGACAGCAATTAGCTTTCCAGCTCGGAGATAAAATATTTTTCCATCCTCAGAGCCATCTTTCTGTGGCATTTCTAATGACTTGAGGAGACAAAGACTGTAAAAGCCTTTCCCGCATGCACAACTGCCTCCACGCTCTCCAAACACACAATAATGAGGCCCTTCAAGTGCCGTGATCAAACTCCTTTCTACCAGCCCGATTAGCGCTGCTAACAATCCTCCTCGCGTCTCCCTCATCCTCAGCCAGTTGAGCAAAGTGCTCTCTGCAGCATTTACACTTTGTTAATCAATCGGTATTTACCAGAAACTTGAAGTCGCATGCGCTGAGCTGTTCCACCTGCTCACCTGCCTTAACATCAGGGGACGTGGTGATGCGATCGCTAACGCCGGGCAAAACCCGGCGCCGAAGAAGCAGGCAGATGGCATGGACGTCTGTCGTGCCTAAAATCCAGCAGGTATTTTGGGAGCGGGGGTGGCCATTTGATGACTTTCAGAATGTTTGTTTTCTTTTTAAATAAGCAGAATGAGCCCCTGTCTAATAAGACTCAGGTGAAGCTGGAACATGAGACAAGTTGAAAAGTCAATAATATCAACCACAGATATTGTTTGGCAAATGTAAAGCCCATCAAGATGCCACCTGAATCACAGAATCCTTCAGGTTGGAAAAGACCCTTGGGATCATCGAGTCCAACCCTCAGCCCTACTCTACAAAGTTCTCCCCTACACCACATCCCCCAACAGCTCATCCAAACGACCCTTAAACACACCCAGGGATGGGGACTCCACCCCCTCCCTGGGCAGCCTATTCCACTCTCTGACCACTCTTTCTGGGAAACATTTTTTCCTCATGTCCAGTCTGAACCTCCCCTGTTGCAGTTTAAAGCCGTTCCCTCTTGTTCTGTCACTAATCCCCTGTGAGAAGAGACCAGCACCAACCTCTCTACAATGTCCTTTCAGGGAGCTGTAGAGAGTGATGAGGTCTCCCCTCAGCCTTCTCCTCCTCACACTAAACAGTCCCAGCTCCTTCAATGGCTCCTCACAGGATTTGTTCTCCAGGCCCTTCCCCAGCCTCGTTGCCCTCCTCTGCACTCGCTCCAGCCCCTCGAGATCTCTCTCGTATTGAGGTGCCCAAAACTGGACACAACACTCCAGGTGTGGCCTCACCAGTGCAGAGCACAGGGGGACTATCACCTCCCTGCTTCTGCTGGTCACACTATTTCTAATCCAAGCCAGGATGCCGTTGGCTTTCTTGGCCACCTGGGCACACTGCTGGCTCATGGTCAGCTGCTTGTCAATTAGAACCCCCAGATCCTTCTCTTCCAGACAGCTCCAGCCACCCCTCCCCGAGCCTGTAGCCATGCAGGGGGTTGTTGTGGCCCAAGTGCAGGACCTGGCACTTGGCCTTGTTGAAGCTCATCCTGTTAACGTTGGCCCACCAATCCAATCTATCCAACCTGAGATTTCCCTGCCCCTTATTTAAGCAAGAAAGGAGAGGACTCGCTGATGATACCATGTGCATTGCGATCCCTTCACACCACCGGTTACGAACGGAGCTTTATTTTCCTAAAAGAGTCTTATCAAATTTCACATTTCCTTGTTTGCCTCTTGCACTGAAGAACCCAAAACCAACCTCAAGAGTAAAGCAAAAACAGGACGAGAGAAACGTGAGTATGAAATTTCAACTTTGCATTAAAATTTCTCTCGCTGAGGAGGCACGGGCGTGCAAGAGCGAGGAACACAGGTCAGCTGTTGTTGCTAGCACAGCTGTATGCACATCTGGCCCCAGTCCTGCAGCATCCCCTTCAACTTAGCAGCAACCCCAGGAGCAACGAGAGCTGCCCCTTTCCACCCTGTAAACATTTTTTTGCTGCTTCACGAGGCTTCCCTTTTCAGCTCTCCCATAAACCCGCTTCCCCGCCAGCTCCCTGGCCACCCATTCCCCGCTCCCGACAAGCCTTGCCTTCACAGAAACAGCAGCGCTCTGCTCCCGTGCTTACCACCTTACTAAAAGCACAAAATTATTGCTAATTTATGGCATTTCTGACCACAGTCAGCCTGGGAGGTATGCTGTAGGAAACTAAGGCTGGCCTGCTTATTTCAGGCTCCGAGGAAAGGCTTTCTTAAGTTGATACAACCTCAAATTACAAAAAAAAGGGAGAAAGAATTCCCAGAGAGCAGAAGAATTCTTAAAAGAAATTATCTGAAATACTCTCTGGGTCAGCTTCATTGTTTGTAGAAGAGATGCAAACCAGTCTCAATGTTTCAATACTGACAGAAATGCAAAGGAACAATTTTTTTTTTTTTTTAATCTTCCCATTCTCCTTGATCTCATTTTAATTGGAACCGGTCCCAGCTGAATCAGATCCCAAGAAGCCCAGCACCTACCCTCTGTCCTTGAAGTCATTTTAAGCCAGGACCTATTTCCACATTCACATTTCCAGCCCTGCCTCCTCACAGCAGGCAAGGGTTTAATTTCCCTTTACCCAAAGGCACTTTCTAATAGCTCAAAACTTTCCGTATTTCACAGGACGGGGCCGGGGGAGTTAATGGAGCACACAACCCCGGCGAGGGGCCGGGTACAACCGGTGCTGTGACGGCAGACATGGAATGATATTCCACCTTGATTGCAAACGTGATCCAGCCTGCATTTTCTTCTGCCTCCTTTCCTCCATAAAACCCCAGACCACGAGCACGCAGTTTGGGGCTGGGATACCCCCAGCTCCTTCCAGAGGGATCAGCAGCATCACAGCCACAAAAGAGATAGGGAAGGGGGAACAACTCCTTGCAGAAAGGCTCACGCCTCCGCAGCCGATACGCTGCCTTCCCCCTGCCCCGCTTCACCGACGCGTAGGAACAAGCCTCTCTCAGGGTCTGGAGATGATCTGCAGAGTTTCCTTTAGGAAGGGATTTCAGGAGGAGGGCTTAGGAAGCGGCCTGTACGCTGAAACATGAAATTTGATTAAGCTTTTTATCTTGGTTTACGTAGCTAATTGTTGCAGGTGTATCAGTTACCATGTAATTAATCCTGTTGTAAAATCAGATGTAGCCAAGAACTGACTTGTGCAAACAATCTGAGCAGCTGGAACAGATGGACACTGGACAGGTATCTGCCTGGGGGGTTGTTTGCTTTTCCCTGATCCTAACATGAAGCTGAGACACAGCCGAGCCGCTTCCCTGGTACGGACTCGGAAAGTCTCCCATCACTCAGCCAAGACAACGGCTCAGGACAGCAGCGGGTAACTTTTTATCCGTGGCAGGTCATGGATGGTGAGGAAGGCGAGAGCAGACGCAAGACAAAAGGCACAAGAGCAGGATGAAGGTTTCCCACCTGCACATGATGGATCTACATCGGGTCTCAGGAGGGGACCACCCAGAAAAACCCCGTGAACATCCCTGCCAGTGACCCCCCGGACACACGTGTAGCCAGGGCACTGCTTCTCACAGCACTGGGGATGCTCGCATCAGTGACTGGGAAAGCTTTTCCCTGGAGTTTCCCTGCTCCTTCTCTTCCTCCCAGGAACGCCCCGAGGATAAGCATGTTAAGAGCCATGTAGCACTGGGCTGCTGCAGCGGCGTGGGCTGGCCAGCTTCCTACAGAGATGACTGTTGTGTATAATATAGAAACTGAGCTGCTTGTTCCAAGCACAACCACGCCGGCTGCTTTTTAAAGACAGGCTTAGCTCAGACGTAAAGTGCTGCAGGAAGAAGCAGCGCTAATTCCCCCTGCAACTTCCAAGCCAGGAGACGGTGTTGGTAGGGAGATTTAGGAGCTTGTCCCACTCCTGAGCCAGCCCCAGGGACAAGGAGCGCCTGCAAGGTCATCCTAGCACTTTTCAGCAGGGCTGAAATCAGCTCCTGCGAATCCTGCTGTGCAGTTCTGCCTGGAAAGCCTTGGAACGGATCATTGTTTAACCTCACCCTAGCACAGATCCCGGGAAACACACAGGGGCTTCCCAGTGCCAAGCACCTGCCTGGGAAGTGCAGCTGGTGAGATCTGCAAGGTGCAGCAGTCGGTTAGGTGAGGAGTATGAAGACATCAAGACACAAAAGAGGAGATTCGGTGCAGCAAAAGTAATTCAAATCCTATGAAGTATGTGATTTTCTTCAGAAATCACAGAATCACAGAAATCCCAGAATCATCTGGGTTGGAAAAGCCCTTGAAGCTCCTCCAGTCCAACCATGAACCTCACACTGACCGTTCCCAACTCCACCACATCCCTCAGCGCTGGGTCAACCCGACTCTTCAACCCCTCCAGGGATGGGGACTCCCCCCCTGCCCTGGGCAGCCCATTCCAACGCCCAACAACCCCTTCTGCAAAGAAATCCTTCCTAAGAGCCAGTCTGACCCTGCCCTGGCACAGCTTGAGGCCATTCCCTCTTGGCCTGGCGCTGATTCCTTGGCTCAAGAGACTCATCCCCCCTCTCTGCACCCTCCTTTCAGGGAGTTGCAGAGGGCCATGAGGTCTCCCCTCAGCCTCCTCTTCTCCACACTAAACCCCCCCAGTTCCCTCAGCCGCTCCCCATCACACCTGTGCTCCAGATCCTGCACCAGCTCCGTTGCCCTTCTCTGGACACGCTCGAGTCATTCAACGGCCTTTTTGGAGTGAGGGGCCCAAAACTGAACCCACTCATCGAGGGGCGGCCTCACCAGTGCCAAGTCCAAGGGGAAGATCCCTTCCCTGTCCCTGCTGGCCACGCTAGTGCTGATACAAGCCAGGATGCCATTGGCCTTCTTGGCCACCTGGGCACACTGCTGACTCCTGTTCAGTCAACTGGCAATCAACCCCCCCAGGTCCCTCTCTGACTGGCAGCTCTCCAGCCACTCCTCCCCAAGCCTGTAGCGCTGCTGGGGGTTGTTGTGGCCCAAGTGCAGCACCCGGCATTTGGCCTTAGTGAAACTCCTCCAGTTGGCCTCAGCCCATCGCTCCAGCCTGTCCAGGTCTCTCTGCAGAGCCTCCCTACCCTCGAGCAGATCAACACTCCCACCCAACTTGGTGTCATCTGCAAACTGACTGAGGGTGCACTCGATCCCCTCGTCTAGATCATCAATAAAGATGTTAAACAGGAGTGGCCCCAAAACCCAGCCCTGGGGACACCACTCGTGACCGGCCGCCAATTGGATTTAACTCCATTCACCACAACTCTTTGGGCCCGGCCATCAGCCAGTTTTTTACCCAGCAAAGCGTGTGCCCATCCAAGCCACAAGCAGACAGTTTCACCAGGAGAATGCTGTGGGAAATGGTGTCAAAGGCCTTACTGAAGTCAAGGTAAACAACATCCACAGCCTTTCCCTCATCCAATAAGCAGGTCGCCCTGTTGTAGAATATCAGGTTTGATCCACAGAGGTGTCAAAGACACTCAAAACGATTTGCTGGGCATTCTCAAGGCCATAAACACAGAATTTCACTGTCTTCTATTCGTTCAGCTGCACTGGTGCAAGGAGGACAACATCTTGCCACTATTCATCGCATGCCTACAACCCAGAGAGGTAAATAAAAATACCACAATGCAATCAACTAATGAATAATCAATACCACGCCCAAGGAACACACCAGTAAGTCTTTCAGATGAAAAGACACTGCTGGCACATGGAGTAGCTCACGTTTCATCGTTAATTGGCCACGGAGCAGGAGCAGACCTATGTGACGAGGGTGAAGCCAAAATGAACTGCCATGTCTAATGCAAGTCCTCTTCTGTCATAGCTTCTTTCTGTTTCTGTGCTAGTCACAGGAACTACAAGCCCAAAATAATTGCAGCAGCATCTAAATTTAAAAGGGCATTTTTACAAAGCTGAAAGTAATTCTTAGCAGAACTGAGAGTACGGGACTCACTTGAAGCATCTACCAAAGACCCCAAAAGTTACAAACCCAGAAAAGCAGCAAGAGTTAAATTGGGGAATAACCATTCCAGCAAACATAAGATGTGGAAAATGCACGGAAACACGATCTTTCTAAAAGGTAAAGAAGGGGAAAAAGATATGGCACTGAAAGAGAAACATCCAGGGACAGTGACTGATGAGGACCTCTAAAGGAATCCAATAAATGTGAACAGCCAACAGAATTAATTGTGAAGTAAGGCACTTTTAAAGCATGCTAGGAATAGAGAATTAGATACCTGCTAGATTCACTATTAGGTACCATCAGTAAAATTAAAATTGAGTACTGTGCTGCCAATGGGATAAAACAGTTACCAAAGAGGACGAGAGAATCTTGTTGCACCCCGCTGCACAAAAGCGGGGTCTTTCCCAACAATCTCCTGCATAACCTCCCTTAAAACCCCTAATGACAAAGATTTCGGTATGGCCAAACATCTGCTGAAATAAAGCATTTAAAAATCAACCAGTGAAACACAAGGAAATTTTGTGTAGTCGCAATATTTTAAGGACAAAAGGTGAAAGGCAGAAGCAGCGGGCAACTGGGGTCAGCTCCAGCTAAAATGGGACAGAAATTTCAGGTAAATAAATGAAGACTAAAAATACAATTCCAATCAGCCAGCTGAGTCTCCTGGAATTAGATCTGTTTAAAAGACTTTTTTTTTTTTTTTTTGACAGCCAACGGGGCTGCATGATGCAGGCAACTGCCTCGACACAGTGTTTGCCTGCATTTCTCCAAAGCACATAATATTTTGAGGATGAATTTCACACAAGGTGTAAGGAAACCCCCCCCCCCCACATTAGGTGTGTGCCAGCACAGCCCCAAGCAGGGTGTTGACGGGGCAAGACCAGGGAGGGAAGCCAGCACCCATGCACAGTCCTCGGGGATTTTTGTCACTCCTCAGTCTCATCTGTGATTCCTTCTGGGGAATTATATTAAATGTAATCCTGTAACACACAAAAAAATGAGAAACTAATGGATGGTTGGTTGATGACACAGTTGCATGGAGACCCAAATCACCTCAGTGGAAGTCACAGTCCAACAGACCATGTCTTCACGTGGCAAAGTAACACACAAGGCCAGAAAAGGGATCTCTGCCTGAGCCAGAAAAGGATTTGGGATGAGTGTGGGGCGTCTCTTCTGCGTACGGCATCAGAGCAAAGCCAGAGCAAAAGGAGGTGGTGGGGTCCGTGGAGGTGCAATGGGAAATGTGTCCGTTAGAAGTTGGAAAAAAGCTCAAACCGACACACGGCATTGCCAAGGTCACGGCTGCATCCAGACCAGCACCTGGATGATGTGGGCACGCCAGCAAAGTCCCAGGGGTGGCCACAAAAACTGTACCCGGTGGAGCAGGAGCTTTTCAGCATGAGGTTGTAGCACCTCAAATACTTCAGGGTCCTGAGGAGTAGGTAAAGTGGTGACCCGATCACTGCGGGCAAGGAGCTGCGAGTGACACGTCACCTCTGTGACAAGGACACAACAACATCCCCCTTCTGCAAGTCAGAGCTAGGTAAGTTCAACCTTGAAATGAGATAGTATCTCCTCAGAGTGAGAGCAATTAAATGTTGGCACAAGGTATGGGAGGAAAGGGAGGGGAGGGGGGAATTGCTTAGAGCCATTAGAACAAAATTAACAGGCTGGTTTTTAACTCAGCCTTCTGTGTCTGCAGGAGGATGAGCTGCAAACGCTTCCCTGCAGTTGCAGTTCTGCAACACCTCCCACCTGGGGACGTGGAAAGTTTCAGAAGCATTATTTATGCCTCAAAAAAAAAGGCCTGAGTGGTAGGAGAACAGCAGGGTCATGCTAAAAAAAAAAAAAAGAAAAAGGAAAGATGAAGGCAGAAGGACTAAAAACCGAGGTTTGCAAGCATTGGGTGAGATTTTTCTCACTTAAATGTAGATATCCAAGCCTGAACCAGCAAGTCTGAAAGGCATTCGCCTGCCCTCCATTTGGGGTTCACCGTGGGGAGAAACAAATCCCGTTCAGGAGGTGCCTGTCCCCTCCATTTGGGGGAAGGGGGGTCAGTTTAGACCAGAGACTTTCAGATGCCCAAGTGAGAGCAAACGACTCACATCCACCAAAACAGCTTCAACTGCAAGGGAGCTGCCTCACGCCACCTGGAAAATCGAGAGGTAATTTCAACTCATGCTAATTCTGGTGATTTTGCCTTGCTGAGCTGCCCAGCACCCAGGAGGCAGAAGCAGGATGAGAAGCTACTCCAGCACCTAGAGGTAGGTCTTCGTATTTCTGTTCTAGGTATAAAAAAAAAAAAAAAAAAAGATAAACAGAGACCATCTGCATGAAGCACTCAACCTGGAGAGCCTGAGGTTGGCCAAGACGTTTGCAGTCCAGCGTCTTTTCTGAACACGGGTTATTTGATTGGGATTTCAGGCCTTATCAGTTCTCATTAACAGGCTGGGCTCAGCTTGAGGAGGGGAAGGACTGCGGTGAGCCTGGCTTTTCTCTGCTTTGGCTCCAAGGCCTGGCAGAGGCTCACAGCAGTGGTCTCCCACGCACAGGAGAATCGATGGTACGTGGGTTATCATGTCCCTTTACCCTCTTCTCCTTCACAGGGAGGGGGAATGCTGATGCTCACCTGCTGGGTGTGAGATTTATCCTCAAAATATTACGTGCAACTCCAGCCCTGGCTCCTGTGATATCCTCGCTACGATCCTGGTCTCCTTTTCCCTGCAATCTTTTACCCACACACCTCTACGGGGCTTTTTTGTCACCTTCAACCTGACGGATGTCCGTCCATCCAAAAGGAGGCAAGTGCACTGCAAATCTGAGTCTCAGGTGCATTCTTTAATCATGTCCAAGGTGGTGGAAAAGATGTCACCGTCCCCATACCTCGTTCTGCAGGAGGCTGGGCTCCTGCTGCAGACCAGGAGAGGGAAAAGCACTCTGCATTTCCTGGGAATTTCCCAGCACCAGGTAGGATTAGACCTGTCTAATTACCCGTGAGGAACAAGCAACGCAGAGCTGAACGCAGGGACCAAAACCCCTCTCAGCAGTATCCAAGCATTGCGTCTCCAAAACCAAACCAGCTGCTTCGTCAAAAGAAACTCTTGAAACAGCGAGTCACCTTCTCCAGCCACGACATCCCTGAAGCACGCGGCCACGAGACAGACTCAAGAGACAGGTTCGAGAAGTACCTACACCCCGTCGACCCCCAGAAAAGGTTGAGCTCTGGATGGACACCACACGTGGGAGGGGGGATCCCACTCCTCTAACCCACACCTCGGGGCTGGAGGATGAAGCTGGGTTGTGTGGGGAGAGCTTGGCAGAGCTGCTGGGACATCGGGAGGGGGTTTTTTCCCCCCTTTTTTGGTACTCACACTACACCAATCCAGGATGAATCCTCCCGAAGTGCCGGGCCTCCCGTTCACCATGTTTGATGCCATTAAAGCCCGGACCATCGCCAACCTGCCATCTCCAGCGCACGCTCGCAGATCTGAGGGTCTAGTTCAGGCGAGGAGTAAATAAATAAGACCGAGAGCAACCGCAGCCTGTCTTGGAGGGGCGAAAGAGGGAGAAAAGCCGCTTTCCCTCCTGGGACACGGGGCTGGGGACCTGCCGGACACGTTGACACCAGCTCGGTGATGCATGGGTGTAGGGGTGTGAGCCCACAGCGCTGTGTGTATAGGCACGTCAAGCAGGTAGATGCCCATCAAGCAGGTATATAACCGGAGAGAAGCAAATGCATATGCGCGTCCTATCACGGTTTTTAAGCCCACGGCTCCGGGGAAAAAGGGGTGGGGGGGGGTGGGGGGTGGTCCCCGCCAGGCCCGTTGGTGGCAGCGGGGCCGGGCCGAGCCCCCCGGGGAAGGGCGAGGTCTAAGGGACCGGCGGGGTCCCCCCTCCGCGGCTGCCGGCTCCGAGCTCTGGTCCCGCACCGGGCAGGAGCGGGCGAAGCCGCTCACCGAGCCCCGCCGTAACCACCACTACCACCGGCGGCGGCGGCGGCTCACCCCGCCCCGAACCCCCTCAACCACCGGCCCCCCGGCGGGCTCAGCCCGCAGCAGCGGCGCGGAGCGGGGGGAGCGCCCGGGCGCGGCCCGGCCGAGGGAAGAGGGAGAGGGTGGGGGGGTTGGTGATACCGCACTTACCGGCTCCGCTCCGCTCCGCCATGGCCCGGCCCGGCGCACCGGCACCGCGCGCCCGCCCCCGCCGCTGACGTCACCCACCGGCCTCAGCCGCCGCGCGGGGGCCACCTGCCGGGGGAGGGGGCGAGCCCCGGGAGGAGCCGACCGAGGGGATCCGGTGGCCCTGCACCGGCCCCGGGAGGAGCCGACCGAGCGGATCCCGGGGGTGGGGTGTGGGGATGTGTGTGTCCCGCGCCTCGGCCAGCCTCTGTCAGGAGCCGCCTGAGGGGATCTGGTCATGTCCCCCCACCCCCGCGCCATAGTCCTGTGAGGCGACGCCTGAGGGGATCATGTTCCTTCCCCGTCCCTGTGAGGAAACGCCTGAGGGGATCTGGTTCCCCCCACTCTTGTGGAGAGCTGCCTCGAGGAGCTGCTTGAGGGGATCTGGGGGGTGTGTGTCCCTCACCGCCATGGTCCCTGTGAGGAGCCACCTGAGGGGGATCTGGGGGGTGTGTGTCCCTCACCGCCATGGTCCCTGTGAGGAGCCACCTGAGGGGGATCTGGGGGGTGTGTGTCCCTCACCGCCATGGTCCCTGTGAGGAGCCACCTGAGGGGGATCTGGGGGGTGTGTGTCCCTCACCGCCATGGTCCCTGTGAGGAGCCGACTGAGGGGATCTGGTCATGATCCCCCCCAGCCCTGCGCCATAGTCCCTGTCAGGAGCTGCCTGAGGGGATCATGTTCCTCCCCCGTCTCTGTGAGGAGCCGCCTGAGGGTATCTGATGTGTGTGTGTCCCGCCATAGTCCCTGTGAGGAGCCGCCTGAGGGGATCTCTTGGGGGGGGGGGGGGGGGTGTCCCACCATAGTCCCTGTGAGGAGCCAACTGAGGGGATCTGGTCATGTCCCTCCACCCCTGCGCCATAGTCCCTGTCAGGAGCTGCCTGAGGGGTTCCTGTTCCTCCCCATCTCTGTGAGGAGCTGCCTGAGTGGGATCTGGGGGGTGTGTGTCCCTCAGCGCCATAGTCCCTGTCAGGAGCTGCCTGAGGGGTTCCTGTTCCTCCCCATCCCTGTGAGGAGCTGCCTGAGGGGGATCTGGTTCCCTCCCCACCCTGGGCCTGTGAAGAGCCACCTGAGGAGATCTGGGGGGTGTGTGTGTCCCACCATAGTCCCTGCAAGGAGCCGACTGAGGGGATCTGGTCATATCCCCCAACCCCTGCGCCATAGTCCCTGTGAGGAACCACCTGAGGGGATCTGGTTCCCCCCACGCTGTCCCCATGAGGAGCTGCTTGAGGGGATTTGGGGTGTGTCTGTGTTCCTCACTGCCATAGTCTCTGTGAGGAGCCATCTGAGGGGATCGGGGGGGGGGGGGGGGGGGGTGTAGCCCCCACCATAGTCCCTGTGAGGGGATCCTGCCTGGCCCCCACCTCAAGGCATCCCTCGCAGCGGGAGGGTGGTGGGCCTGAGGTGAACCCCCCTTGCTCTGAACACTGAGACAATCCCAGCTGGGTTTTCTGCCCTTTTCCCCTCCCCGTAGCCAATGTGTATTTGTGTATCGGTATTAACGGGTGGATTTCCAGGCCTGCACCAAGCCAGCGTCCCAGCAGCCTGTGACACCATGCCGGGGGCCGCGTTAGCCCCGGTGAGCCCTGGAGCAGGGCAGTGTCCTTGTGTCTGTCCACTCCTGAGGTCTGTCCCTGCTGAAGAGGGGCCTTTCCCGAGGAGAAAGATGTAACGGATTTTGGTTAGTGGCCCAAGGGGCTGAGGGTTACGACGGGTGGCATGACCCGCTGAGCAGCCTTAATGGAAAAAAATTCACCGTGTGCTGTATTCTGTATTTACAGTGTGAAAAAACAATTAAAGGAAGCTGCTTCAACAATCTAAGTGGAGGAAGCGCGATAGTTCGATAGTTATTGATCCCTTCCAGACAAGTGTGCTGCTTTGTTAGAGCTGGAGGAACCGAGCAGGGGAAACGGTGAGAAAAAATAAAAGAGAAAACGGTCCGGTAAATTAAACTCCCAGGGAATTACACAGGAGGAAATGATGGTGTATAAACAATTTTTGGTGGTATAGTAATCTGTAACAAGACACTTCACTGTTTCACGTCAAAGATTAAAATGAACGTTCCCAACTGGTTACCCTGCGAGCAGGAAGGTATTGAATTGGCCTGTGAATGCAAGTGGAAAAAAATCAAGAGAAAAGAAAGAGGAATAGGAGCCTTAACAGTTATTGTTAAAACCTCCCAGGGGAATTACAGAATCACAGAATCATCTCGGTTGGAAAAGCCCTTGAAGATCATCTAGTCCAACCATTAACCTAGCACTGACAGATCCCAACTCCACCAGATCCCTCAGCGCTGGGTCAACCCGACTCTTCAACCCCTCCAGGGATGGGGACTCCCCCCCTGCCCTGGGCAGCCCATTCCAACGCCCAACAACCCCTTCTGCAAAGAAATCCTTCCTAAGAGCCAGTCTGACCCTGCCCTGGTGCAGCTTGAGGCCATTCCCTCTTGTCCTGTCACTTGTTCCTTGGCTCAAGAGACTCATCCCCCCTCTCTGCACCCTCCTTTCAGGTAGTTGTAGAGGGCCATGAGGTCTCCCTCAGCCTCCTCTTCTCCAGACTAAACAACCCCAATTCCCTCAGCCGCTCCTCGTACGACATGTGCTCCAGACCCTGCACCAGCTTCGTTGCCCTTCTCTGGACACGCTCGAGTCATTCAATGGCCTTTTTGGAGTGAGGGGCCCAAAACTGAACCCACTCATCGAGGGGCGGCCTCACCAGTGCCGAGTCCAGGGGTAAGATCCCTTCCCTGTCCCTGCTGGCCATGCTAGTGCTGATACAAGCCAGGATGCCATTGGCCTTCTTGGCCACCTGGGCACACTGCCGGCTCATTATCAATCACCCCCCCTAGGTCCCTCTCTGACTGGCAGCTCTCCAGCCACTCCTCCCCAAGCCTCTAGCGCTGCTGGGGGTTGTTGTGGCCCAAGTGCAGCACCCGGCATTTGGCCTTAGTGAAACTCCTCCAGTTGGCCTCAGCCCATCGCTCCAGCCTGGCCAGGTCTCTCTGCAGAGCCTCCCTACCCTCGAGCAGATCAACACTCCCACCCAACTTGGTGTCATCTGCAAACTTACTGAGGGTGCACTCAATCCCCTCGTCTAGATCATCAATAAAGATGTTAAACAGGAGTGGCCCCAAAACCCAGCCCTGGGGGACACCACTCGTGACCGGCCGCCAATTGGATTTAACTCCATTCAAATTGATTTTGTGTGCTCCACATCACTGTGAGCTTGGGTGCCACTTCCCGGTGCCCTTCAAAGCTGAGTGTGGAGATTGTTTCCCTGGTTGACGCCAGCAACAAACATCCAGCCAGGGCGAGTGAAGGGTGTCCTGGGACCCTCCGGGGAAGAGCTCGATGGGGCAAAATGTCGGGGCAAAATGTCAGGGCAAAATTGTTCTCAAATGTGACTGTTGGCTGGTTTTATCACAGCGAACCGTGATACCCTCGGCCATGACTCGGTGGTCCTGGCCCTGCGTTCAGCGGAGAGGTTTCCAGCACCGGAGCGGCTGTCAGCTCTGCTCAGCTCCAGTGCCAGGTGCCGCGTGGGAATGGAAAATAAATTGCCATCCCGGCCGTGGGGTGAGGCTGAAGCACCCAAACCCTGTGCTGCAGGAGCATCCGCGCTGGCTGGGAGTGATCCAGGGATTTGAGGACTTTTTTTCCACAGCTTGAACCCTTCAGATGGTGGCACTGCCGTACACCCAGCCGTTTTATTTTAACAAGCAGGCCAGCGATCTCCCTCTTGCAATTAAGCAATAAGTGTACACCCACACGCATATATTTTCTTTTAAAGGGCGGACACTGGTTTGGTTGATACAGGTCTGGTTTTGGCTGGCCTGAGACCCTCCCACTATGCTGCACATCTTCCCTGACGCGTCATGACGTGAACCAGCGGAGAAAAAGGAATGTTGACAGGTCGTATCGCCTTCCCTACATGCATTAGTTATTATCTATGTGATTGTATTTCATGAAATAGTTAAAACAAGCTTGTGGTAGGGGCTTTGGCCTGTTTAATAAACTGTCACCGATAAACATCCACCTGGGTCCGACTCCAGTGTAACCGGAGCACGACAGCGGTGTTGGTGCGATTCAAACTGCGTGCGGTAAACTGCAGGTTTTGGCACCTGTGGGTGTGTAATGGTGCCGTTACACACACAGACACACACGCAGAGACAGGAGTTTCTGCTCCCTGGTGTGAGGTGGGTGCAAGGGTGCGTGTTTCCAAGCAGGATGAAGAGAGATGGGATGATATGAGTCTCTTGACCCAAGGAACCAGCGCCAGGACAAGAGGGAATGGCCTCAAGCTGTGCCAGGGCAGGGTCAGACTGGCTCTTAGGAAGGATTTCTTTGCAGAAGGGGTTGTTGGGCGTTGGAATGGGCTGCCCAGGGCAGGGGGGGAGTCCCCATCCCTGGAGGGGTTGAAGAGTCGGGTTGACCCAGCGCTGAGGGATCTGGTGGAGTTGGGAACGGTCAGTGTGAGGTTCATGGTTGGACTGGAGGATCTTCAAGGGCTTTTCCAACCGAGATGATTCCGTGATAACATGATAAGCAACTTAATTAAACACTGTGGAGCCTGACTAGATAATCACGGGCCTGTGCTGCATCTTCATGCACAAGGAATTGTGTCTCTTTTTAAGCGGGGAGAAGCAAAGCTCTTAAAAACCTGCCTGAGTGTTTACATCAATTTCCTGGTGATTGGTGAGGAGGGACCCGGCGCACTTGATCAAAGCAGGCAGCGCCGTTGCCTGCAGCATGTGCCAATAACGGGAGCTATAAGAATCTCTTTTTTTTCCACCCTGCCGTAATGTGGTTTGTAATCCAGGCTCTCTCCCCTCCCTGTGTGAGAGAAGCCGAAAGCACAGGTAAGGCAAATGCAGAAAGGCTTAGCGTTAGTCCTGCCTAAAACCCAGCGCTTGAGCCTTCCCGCTGCAGGCTCGGACTATCAGATGCCTTCAGGAAGAAGGTGCTTTTTTCTGCTGTTGCCTTTTCCAATGCTTCTTATTTTCATGGTGAGAGGGGGCATTTTTATTGTCCGATCACAGCATGTGCAGCATTTTATTCAGAGCCTGAGGAGCTGAAACTCACTGGGGTGACGTTCAGACTGTACTGGGGGGCTCATACCCTGTCCAGGTGTAGATTTCACCCCAGTTGCATAATGACGCCGTTACACCCACTGCAAAATGTTTGTCTTGCATAATATTATTCTGTCTCCGCTTACAGGACTTACCCAAAATATTTAGGAAGTTAAATTGTTAGCTGCTGAAATAAATGGGACCTCAGTGGCTACAGCACGAAAGCTTTTCAGAAATCCCCTGCCAGATCTGACCTCGGCGACGTCAGTGAAGCGCTCCAAGTCAGCCCGGCGCCGTCGTTTCCCGCTGGATACAGCACATTCAGCACATCCTTTTGAAAACACATAATGCCGCCTTTTCCAGTCGCATCCCCGATATTTTATCAGCCCTTAGAACAAGGTGCAAAACGATGGCAGTTGCTCTGTTGGTGACCTGCAGTAGCACACCCTGGGATGAATCGTCAACACTTTCACAGGCCCATACACAACAGGCAGAGAATAAAGACTTTTTTTCCTAATAAATTCCTTAAAATGAAGAACCGGTGTAAAAGTGGCCACATTTCCAGAGGTTCTAAGACTGGCTACCGGACTTTGGGGGCATCTCAGGACCCATGGACAAAAAAAAAAATCATGCTTTTATTCATCAACACTTTGTAGGTTCCCTTCTGTCAACACTGATGGGGAATACTGTTCGGAATTGCTCTGTATCAGAAGAATTTCTCATCTTACAGTCGCTGTTGTGTGCTTGTGGGGAACCACAGGATAATTTATGTGGGAAGGGACCTCCAGAGTCCCCTACTCCAGCCCCCAGCACGTCTCCTCGCAGAGTTTTCCAGCTGAGTCTTGACTGTCTCCGAGGATGGAAGGTTGTACAGAGGGGTAGGGCGAAGGGAATTTCACAGAATCAGTATTTGTGTGTGAGGCAGCAAAAAACAGCGTTTCTTGCCTCGGCAATCTCCTCTCCAGGCTGCAGGCTGCCTTCCCCACGTGTATACGCTGCTCACCAAATTTTAGCTTTCCTCAGCACTTTGAGCTTGCAGCCCAATTTCATTCCCTCAGCTGCATTATTAATCAGCAGGCTGCAAATTATGTTGCTATAACCCACGTACTTTTTGTATTTGAAACGGGAAATAAAATAAATTGGTGCTTAGTAAACAAATCCCAGCTTGCCGGGAGAAGCACGCAACTGGTGCGGCAGAGTGAGGGGAGCTGAGGGTGCAACGGGACTGGGACAGCCGGGAGCTCGCGGGGAATGACCACACAGAATCACAGAATCATCCAGGTTGGAAAAGCCCTTGAAGATCCTCCAGTCCAACCATGAACCTCACACTGACCGTTCCCAACTCCACCAGATCCCTCAGCGCTGGGTCAACCCGACTCTTCAACCCCTCCAGGGATGGGGACTCCCCCCCTGCCCTGGGCAGCCCATTCCAACGCCCAACAACCCCTTCTGCAAAGAAATCCTTCCTAAGAGCCAGTCTGACCCTGCCCTGGCGCAGCTTGAGGCCATTCCCTCTTGTCCTGGCGCTGGTTCCTTGGCTCAAGAGACTCATCCCCCCTCTCTGCACCCTCCTTTCAGGCTGGACCCCCTTGTCGGCAGATTGGAGCTCGTTAGCAGAGTGCTCATCAGGACAGGCTCTGTGCAGCTCCCGGGGTCACAAATGCACCTGCAAGAGCTTCTCCCTCCTGCTTTTCACCCAAGGTGCCACTTGGTTTGCTCGGCAGGGGAGGATGAACCCAAATCCGTGGGATTTCAGCCCAGCTGAGCAGCCACGCAGAACGAGCCGGGTACAACACTTGCCTCAGCCACTGCCTCAACCCCAAACTGTACTAAGTGAATAGCTCTTTAAACAGAGGCCAAAAAAAGAAATGGACAATATAAAATATTTTAAAAGTGCTTTGACTTCTTAACCTTTCATGCAGAAAAAGGACATACAAAAATACCGAAAAAAGAGAAGCTGATTAATGGCTGGGCCAGAGCTATTCTCCCACGTCCACATTTCCTATTCAAACTAAGTTTGCCTTCTTAAAGGTCAGTTCATATTTCTTCATTCAGTGCAGCACACGCGAGCTGGGCTTGGGGCAAGGAAAAAAAAAGTCATTTAATAATGCATATGCTTTTTTTCTCCGGCTTAGAGCTCTGAAGCAGCTCGTGGGATGCACTTTGGTGATGATATAAACTTGGTAAAGCACTGCTCGAGCACTGCATTAGCCATGGCTGGATATTCCACCCTCTAAATGTCAAAGTCCTGGACAAAAAATTAAATTTTTAGGAGCTTGGTGGGTGGCTGGAGCAGTTGCAGTACCCGATGATATTTTATCAGTTATTGAAAAGGGACAAATTCCAGATAATAAGGCAGAACTACTGCAGCTGCTACGTATGTTGGGTTATTGGAGAAAGCATATACCAGGGTTTTTGGTGATTGCTCGTCCTTTATATGATTTGCTTCAGAAAAATATGGAGCGGGATTGGACTTTTCAGCATAGAGGCCCTGAGTATTTTAAAGGATGAACCTAAGACCAATCAGAAGTTGGGGTCCTTAAACCCCAGGATCTGTTGAGGGCAGAGTGGGGATTTGCAGAACACGCCTCCTATTGTGGCGTGTTTCAGAGGGGACCGCGGGGACCAGCTAGACCTCTGCCATTTTCTTCTACTTCATTTCTGTGTTCAGTTTTGGGCCCCTCACTCCAAAAAGGCCATTGAATGACTCGAGCGTGTCCAGAGAAGGGCAACGGAGCTGGTGCAGGGTCTGGAGCACAGGTGTGATGGGGAGCGGCTGAGGGAACTGGGGGGGTTTAGTGTGGAGAAGAGGAGGCTGAGGGGAGACCTCATGGCCCTCTCCAACTCCCTGAAAGGAGGGTGCAGAGAGGGGGGATGAGTCTCCTGACCCAAGGAACAAGTGACAGGCCAAGAGGGAATGGCCTCAAGCTGCGCCAGGGCAGGGTCAGACTGGCTCTTAGGAAGGATTTCTTTGCAAAAGGGGTTGTTGGGCGTTGGAATGGGCTGCCCAGGGCAGGGGGGGAGTCCCCATCCCTGGAGGGGTTGAAGAGTCGGGTTGACCCAGCGCTGAGGGATCTGGTGGAGTTGGGAACGGTCAGGGTGAGGTTCATGGTTGGACTGGAGGATCTTCAAGGGCTTTTCCAACCGAGATGATTCTGGGATTCTGTAATTCTGTGATACTTAACAATCACAAGGGCCAGTTCCCTCTGAAAATATACACAGGCCAACCTGTCATGGTGAAGTTACCTTCCACCGGTGTTGTGCCTATGACCTTAGTAAAACCTGGGGGTTTATATGCTTGGGAGGCCTTGGATAAAGGTAGAAAAACTCACTTACTGCCCGATGGATAATCCCTGACTTTTAGCTTGATGCCCGGGTTCTAATCCGAGGCCTAGTTCTGGGGTTTTTTTAGGATCTTGGATAAACAGATGCCTTCAGCATCCTGATTGACAATGGTGATGGTGAACCATATGGACAATCAAGACTTGGACGCCAACGTGGTGGTGAATGAATCTCATGAACTTGGCATCTTTCAGAAGAACGTGATTGAACTTGGTGCTGTTGAGGGAGGAAAGTATATTTATGTCCAGATTGTGTAACGCCACTTTAGGTCAAAAAATTAAGAAAGTGGCAAGAGACTAGAGGCAATTGTTGCTGTATTAAGCATTAATTGGTTGATTGGATATGTTTGAATCTTCCTTGTTAAAATGGTTAATTAGCTTCCTTCAGTTTTGATTGTAATAGATTGTATTAGTGTGTGAGTCTGTGTTAGAGTTTGGGTTTTTTTGAGATGTGTGTGTATAATTATCTAGGAATGATGATCCACAACGAGTATGGAGACTCACCGGGACTGTGCTCTCTTTTAACGTCACCGAGAGGTGACTGCACCACCACTTTGAGTAAATCATCTGAATCATGACCGTGGTCACGGGGTGGATTGTGTGGCAGGTGCACCCGCCCAATGAAAATAGGGCTTCTTGGCTTTGATTTCCTTCTTCTTTGTCCTTGTTCTCAGGGCTTCACAGTAGTTGGGGCCTTTGGCCAATGGGAGCCACTATTGAGCACAGATCAGATTCAGCCTGGGTATAAATGGAGTCCCCTGGGGAGCCATTTTGAGTTCGTCCCCTGGAGCAGCACGCGGTGGTCGAGAACTCTTCCCTTGGGTGGGGACGACGCCCATAGAAACTCCTTGAGGTGACTTGGGTTGGGATGCTGACCTGAGAAGGTCCTTGAGGTTGAGAGCCCTCACTTGTTGGGTGAGTGATAGAGCGTTTTGGGTTGTTATTAAACCCTGGGAAGTGATAGAGCATTTTGAGTTGTCATTAAACCCTAAATTGTTCTGTGATAGAGTGTTTTGGGTTGATGTTAAACCCTAGGAAGTGGTGCTTTGTTCTCCTCTCACAAGCATTCAAACCTGCTGTTGAATGGTTGCGGAGGGCTAGTTAATTGTGTCGATAATAAATTTTAAATTTTCGGTTGTTTTTTGTTTATTTGAGAGCCTCTGTAACAGCTCCACTGCAATGACTCTGCATTTGCACTGGTGCCATCAGGAAAAGATGAATTCCTCAGGGCCACGTCTGACAGTAATGTGTGATCAGTTGCCCGGGAGTAGTATTAATGTACAAAAATAAAGTGGAAATTAAAACCAGCAGGACAGGAAGGTGCTGCGAGTGTCAAGCTGAGGAAATTAAACCACTCTAACTCCCCATGTGCACAGTTTGCTCCTCCACGCACGCTCTGATTTCTCCCCAAAGCGCTATAAATCAAATAGATACTTCAATGTCGGTGTCTACAAAGCAGCCGGGCAGGTCAGTGCTGGCTGTCGGGGACACGGCGGTGGAGCACAGCAGCTCTCCACGCCGCTCGCTCGGCAGCACCTGCCCGCACCCCCATCACGAAGCTGCCTGGTTGCCCACCACGCCCTGCCCACAGCGGCAGCGAGAGCCTGGCTTTGGGCACAGACCGTTGTCACGGCCTGGAGTGGGAGCCCAGAGAGTCACAACGGTTCTGTGATCCCCTCGGGTTCAATTAAGGTGAAATGATGACACCAAATGACCGGTTAAAATGTTTTACCTGCAGTAGAAAATAATTTAAACTTAGAAAAGGATAATAAGCAATGGGGTGTGTTATAAATCGAAGGGAAGGGAAGGGAAGGGAAGGGAAGGGAAGGGAAGGGAAGGGAAGGGAAGGGAAGGGAAGGGAAGGGAAGGGAAGGGAAGGGAAGGGAAGGGAAGGGAAGGGAAGGGAAGGGAAGGGAAGGGAAGGGAAGGGAAGGGAAGGGAAGGGAAGGGAAGGGAAGGGAAGGGAAGGGAAGGGAAGGGAAGGGAAGGGAAGGGAAGGGAAGGGAAGGGAAGGGAAGGGAAGGGAAGGGAAGGGAAGGGAAGGGAAGGGAAGGGAAGGGAAGGGAAGGGAAGGGAAGGGAAGGGAAGGGAAGGGAAGGGAAGGGAAGGGAAGGGAAGGGAAGGGAAGGGAAGGGAAGGGAAGGGAAGGGGAGTCAAAGAATCTGGATCACCACCCCTGGATCCAGCGTTGTCTCAGGTCCATTAATCTTGGGTGGTGGGTGCACACCCAGCAAAGTTTTCTGTCACCTTTTAAGTTCATCTTATCAGCTGATTTGCATACTAGATGAGGAGGGGCAGGGATTCCACCAACTCATTTGCATGAGAGATGAGGAAAAGGTGGAGCAGGGGTTCTGTGCATGAGTTGAGGGGGAATGGGGTGCATTAACCCTTTTGATCAACTGAGTTGGTGGTCACAATCTCCCCCCACCACCTTTACCTTTTCCTCAGGTTTTGTTCCTTGGGCCATTATAGCTCCATCTGGTGTTGGTTGTTTATCTCTCTTATCAATCTTTTAGCTCTTCTTCAAGGCTATAGTTGTAAATTAAAGTGTAGGCCTTAAGCTGAACATTTGGTTTTACTCAGTCTACGTCTCCTTCCTTCAAGGCTTATCTAAGGAATTTGGTTGTACAACTGCAGGGGAGCGGAGCCGTGCACCCTTCGATACACCCTGCGCTTCCCTGGGCAGATAATTCATCCCTTAGACTGACCACAAAGGCCACAACTTGTCGTTGAGGTTCTCCATGTTGATGAATGTTTGAGGCCTGAACTCCTTCAGTTCCTTACAACTGTTGCTGGACACCAGAACAGCAGCCAAGCTGTGTGGGGAGTTTTCTGCTGAGGAAACAGCTCGTAACAGCGTCTGCCTCCTCAAAACAGGAACGGAAATCTCAGAGCATGAGATCTATCAGGCAGAAGTGTTACCCTCAGCACCTGCAGGTCTGCAAGGAATGAAGAATTAAATGGAGGAGGAAGGGTCTGAGATACTTGGGAGCAGCACCGAGTCCAGGGCTGGACAATGTAGCAGAGGATGGCGCAGAGTGGCCGGTTGTTCGAAGAATAATCGAGCGGCTGAGCAGACGTGATGCTCCTGGGGGAGTCCATCAACAGCACCACAAGCCTTTTACTTTCTACTTATTGCAAATAAAGAGGCTGATGCTTGTTCGCCACCTTGTGCCTGCAGATCCTGTCCCTGCTGCTTCCCCACCCCGCCGCAGCAGCACCCAGGCCTCAGCACCCTCCCTGCAGCCTGAAATAACACTGTTTAGTCAACTCTTCCTCTGTTTTCCCACATGACGTTTGATTTAATGCTGGTGTCAGGGCAGCGACCCACCAAACCGGGGCAAGAGCAGCGACCGCTGTCACTCCCCGGCTGTGAGGGATCCCAGCCTGCTCCTTCCATCGCACAAAACTGATCGAGAACAAAGCTTTTGATTTCCCAAACTGTCACCCATTTGGCATCAACTTCCTGGAAGGTTTCCTTTTTTTTTCTTTAGTCTTATTAAACTGATCTAAAACTGCCAAAGCAAAGAAAAAAGGTGATGTCTATCTCACGTTGTAGGCAGCCACCTTTGTAAATCACAGAATCATCTGGGTTAGAAAAGCCCTTGATCCTCCAGTCCAACCATGAACCTCACACTGACCGTTCTCAACTCCACCAGATCCCTCAGCGCTGGGTCAACCCAACTCTTCAACCCCTCCAGGGATGGGGACTCCCCCCCTGCCCTGGGCAGCCCATTCCAACGCCCAACAACCCCTTCTGCAAAGAAATCCTTCCTAAGAGCCAGTCTGACCCTGCCCTGGCGCAGCTTGAGGCCATTCCCTCTTGGCCTGGCGCTTGTTCCTTGGCTCAAGAGACTCCTCCCCCCTCTCTGCACCCTCCTTTCAGGGAGTTGGAGAGGGCCATGAGGTGTCCCCTCAGCCTCCTCTTCTCCACACTAAACCCCCCCAGTTCCCTCAGCCGCTCCCCATCACACCTGTGCTCCAGACCCTGCACCAGCTCCGTTGCCCTTCTCTAGACACGCTCGAGTCATTCAACGGCCTTTTTGGAGTGAGGGGCCCAAAACTGAACCCACTCATCGAGGGGCGGCCTCACCAGTGCCAAGTCCAAGGGTAAGATCTCTTCCCTGTCCCTGCTGGCCATGCTATTGCTGATACAAGCCAGGATGCCATTGGCCTTCTTGGCCACCTGGGCATGCTGCTGGCTCCTGTTCAGCCAGCTGTCAATCAACCCCCCCAGGTCCCTCTCTGATTGGCAGCTCTCCAGCCACTCCTCCCCAAGCCTGTAGCGCTGCTGGGGGTTGTTGTGGCCCAAGTGCAGAAAAGAACAGCAATGCAGGGAAACGGCCGGTCTTGGGGGGGAGAAAAAAAGAAATTCCCTTGCTGTGCGCTTGGCGTCGGCTATTTCTCACGTGGAAACATTCCCAAGATGTTGGATCTAAAATACAAAGGGCTGGATGATGCCTCAGCTGGGATGTTCTTGGAGGAGATAGAATCTCCTGGTGCAGACAGCGCAGCTTGCCCAAACCGGGTGGTTTCAGGTCATTTGAGAACTTCGCTTGCGCGTGTTGAAACAGCTCCTTCGTTATCAGCCATCAATCCCTCTGTCCTCGCCCAGTCCCTCGGATACCCGCTGTGGCTGGTGCAAAGCCATCCCACTTAATTGGGACCTCGGGGCGGCTGTTCCCATTCTAAAGCCTGCTCTGCTTTAATTAACAGATAAAATAATCTACAAGTAGAAAGACCTTGACTTACTCCCATTTTTATTTCCCTTCTGCTTCTCGTGCTTCTCCCAGGGAATTTGGAGCAATGCTTTGTGAAGGACCTTGTGAAAAATAACCTGGCTGCTTGTTTTCTGCAGGCTCAGTCCTGCTAATGAGCAGGAATGTAAATGCTGGGAGCTGGTAAGACACTTAAAAACCCATGTGAGGAGGTGAGTTGTTCCTGGGGTAGCTCCTTTGTTAAAACTAAGCTTGGATCCAAGCACTGCAAAGGATTTGCCCCAAAGGGGGGAGAAAGGGCAGTTTTGAGGTGATGCTGCTTAATCCAGGCATCGTCTAGATTTGGCATGCTGGGGACAGTCACTGCAAAAGAAAGGCATCTACTTTTTGAAAGAAAAACATGAGTTTTAAAATAATTCTGTTGGTTTTCTTCCTTGTGGCTGGGTTTCTGTTACGGGTGCAAAATGCTCAGAGCAATCAGGGATGCAGGTGAGTGTCCAAAATGGCGTCGCAGCGCTGTAGGCCCTGTGTGGTCCCTTCCCGCTGTGCCTGGGTTCCCCTTGTGACATCAGGGGTTATGGGCAGGCAGAGACCGTGCTCTTAATTACAATGAATTTTTTTTAACTAATGGTCTTGATGCTAGGATAAATGGCTCATATGGTGAGCAGGTAGGTGGGGAAGGATGCTGGGCAGGGAAAGGGAGGTGATGCTGTGGTGTGTGGGAGCTCTGTCCGGACATGCTGGAGCCAGCGCTAACTGCTGACAACAGACTGAGTCTGGGGAGGAAACTGGGAAGCACCGTGGCAAAATTTGGGCTCTAATTCCCAAAGATTTGCCAGTCAGAGAGGGACCTGGGGGTGCTGATTGCCAGCCAGCTGAACAGGAGCCAGCAGTGTGCCCAGGTGGCCAAGAAGGCCAATGGCATCCTGGCTTGCATCAGCAAAAGCGTGGCCAGCAGGGACAGGGAAGGGATCTTACCCCTGTGCTCGGCACTGGGGAGGCCGCCCCTTGATGACTGGGTTCAGTTTTGGGCCCCTCACTCCAAAAAGGCCATTGAATGACTCGAGCGTGTCCAGAGAAGGGCAACGGAGCTGGTGCAGGGTCTGGAGCACAGGTGTGATGGGGAGCGGCTGAGGGAACTGGGGGGGTTTAGTGTGGAGGAGGCTGAGGGGAGACCTCATGGCCCTCTCCAACTCCCTGAAAGGAGGGTGCAGAGAGGGGGGATGAGTCTCTTGAGCCAAGGAACCAGCGCCAGGCCAAGAGGGAATGGCCTCAAGCTGCGCCAGGGCAGGGTCAGACTGGCTCTTAGGAAGGATTTCTTTGCAGAAGGGGTTGTTGGGCGTTGGAATGGGCTGCCCAGGGCAGGGGGGGAGTCCCCATCCCTGGAGGGGTTGAAGAGTCGGGTTGACCCAGCGCTGAGGGATCTGGTGGAGTTGGGAACGGTCAGTGTGAGGTTCATGGTTGGACTGGAGGAGCTTCAAGTGCTTTTCCAACCAAGATGATTCTGTGATTCTATTCTAATTGTAAATAGTGTTTTTAAGCTTAAAAAGGTGTTTTGGAAGTGATGCAAACTGTGCAACCTCCCAACCTCTCAGATCCCACGACATGCTGAAGCCGAGCAGCATTTAGCTGAGTCAGCCTTTTAAGAGGGGCTCAACTTGAATTTACAACTCAACCCCAAACACCCCAAAGCTGTGAACACAAAGGGGTCAAGGAGCTGATGCTGACAATAACCGCCCTCCAGAGAAATCTCACGGCCCAACACAGTTTGGCTGGGAACAACATCCGGATGTCGCATAGGGAGGACATTTAAGATAATGCCCACGGTAGTTTGGGAAACGAGCTTTTAATTAATACTACTGTGCCTTTTCTAGAGGTTCCCAGCTGGGAGTTCAGCAGGGTGATGTTGGCAGCGACGCAGAGCTCCTTTCTTCCACCCCATGATGAGAAGATGCAAAATACCCAGCATCTGATATGTTTATGATGGCAGCACGGCTGTTTGGGGAAGAATCGCTCCTAAGACACTCGTTTAGCCCAAGGCTGCTTAAACCTTCCCTCTGACAGCACCCGCGTTATCACACACCGGCTGCGACACTCCAGGTTTCAGCGTGTCACCAACCCGAGGCCGGGATGCGGGAAGCCACCCAGCATCGCAGGCTCCAGGTAACCAGCTGTGAGGAACTCAAGGAGTTAATACCTCAAACATTCATCGACACAGAAAACCTCAAGGACAAGCTGTGGCCTTTGGATTAGTCTAAGGAATGGCCCCCAAGGAAGCAGGAGTGTATGGAAGGATGCACCCCCCACTCCCTTGCGGTTGTATCATCAAACTCCTGAGATAAACCTCAAAGGGGGGAAACGTGGACTGAGTGAAGCCAAATGTTTCTCATCAAGCACAAGGACCACTAATCACTGGCTCTATTGTTTAAGCCCGATACTTTGTGGCTTTAATGTCTAAGCCTGACACCATGCAGGCCTTGCTAAACTAGCGAGAGGCAAGCACGACCACTGACTGATTGGACAAGGGGGTTGGTGAACCCCATTCCCCCTCAACACATGCACAGAACCCCTGCTCCACCTTTTCCTTGTCTTTCATGCAAATGAGTTCATGGAATCCCTGCCCCTCCTCGTCTAATATGCAAATCAGCTTATAAGATGAACTTAAAAAGGCGACAGAAAACTTTGCTGGGTGTGCACCCACCACCCAAGATTACCAGACCTGAGACAACGCTGGATACAGGGGTGGTGATCTGGATTTCTTTGACTCTCTTTTTCTCCTTTATTTTCTTTTCTTTCCTTTCTTTTCTTCCTTATAGATTTATAAGAGACCTCATTGGTTATTTTCCTTTCCCAAGTTTAAATTATTTTCTACTGCAAGTAAAACATTTTAACCATCATTTGGTGTCGTTTCACCTTAATTTAACCAGAAGGGATCACAGAAACTTTACAACTCCCTGGGCTCCCACTCAGGGTTGTGACAGTGGGAGAATGTGGCTGCCGACGAGGTGCTAATGATGACAGAGCTGTGAGCTTGCTCTTCCCCACCAGCCCTTCTCCTCCACCATATGGTGCTGGACAAGTCTGGCAAGGCCCGGCCATCGCTGGAGATGTGCAGATGGGGCTTGAGCCCCAAACCCAGGAGTGGTCCAGGATCACAGAATCCTTCAGGTTGGAAAAGACCCTTGGGATCATCGAGTCCAACCCTCAGCCCGACTCTACAAAGTTCTCCCCTACACCACATCCCCCAACAGCTCATCCAAACGACCCTTAAACACACCCAGGGATGGGGACTCCACCCCCTCCCTGGGCAGCCTATTCCACTCTCTGACCACTCTTTCTGGGAAACATTTTTTCCTCATGTCCAGTCTGAACCTCCCCTGTTGCAGTTTAAAGCCGTTCCCTCTTGTTCTGTCACTAATCACCTGTGGGAAGAGACCAGCACCAACCTCTCTACAATATATAAAATAAACCAATAAAAGTCTATGAATACTCCCATGAGCAAGATGACTGGAACGGGCTGAGGAGTTTTGTGCCTGGGCTCTGCCATTAATCAAGCTAATTCAGCTAATTGAGCCCTTCAAGTGATATTAGGCCCAGCAAGAAGAGCCAGAGCAAAACAATCACGGCTTTAGAATGGAGAAGTCACTTGAAAACACAGACCAGATTTTGGATGGCTGCTGTGAGCACATGTAGGAGCCAGAAAACCAGAGGGGCCAAGGGCCTGGAAGCCCAGGACATGCTTTTGAGTCAGAACACTGAGGATTTGGTGGCCGCACTGAGCAAGAAAGAGCCTTCAGTGGCCGGAGCTGGGTGAAGTTTGGTGCAACATTGCGCCCCATCAGGCCAGTTAAGAAAATGAACTGGTTGAGCTGGAGACTTGGTCGTTGGGGATTCGCTTGCCTGCCTCTGAGTTCAGAAAACAGGAATGAAAGTTATGAGTCACCATTTCTGAAGCACCTTTGCAAGAAACCCCCTTCGCAGTGTAAGGAACTGAAGGAGTTAATGCCTCAAACATTCATCGACACAGAAAACCTCGAGGACAAGCTGTGGTCTTTGGATTAGTCTACGGAACGTCACCCAAGGAAGCGCAGAATGTATCGAAGGGTGCACGTCCCCACTTCCTCGCAGTTGTATCATCAAACTCCTTGGATAAACCTCAAAGGGGGAGACACAGACTGAGTGAAACCAAACGTTTCCCCTCAAGCACAAGGACCGCTAATCCCTGGCTCTATTGTTTAAGCCTGATACTTTGTGGCTCTGCTGTGCAAGCCAGACACCATGCAGGCCTTGCTAATGACTTCGATCCTTCACCACTGAAGAGGTGACAAGAACTGATAAGAGGTGAGCATTTCTGCCCCAGGAGCAGGATGATTGCTCAAGAAGCAGGAAGTCAGCAAAATTCTGGGAACTGAGAAAAAAAACCGACCCTTAAGTATGCTGATCAGCTTATAAGATGAATTTAAAAGGCGACAGAAACTTTGCTGGGTGTGCACCCACCACCCAAGATTACCGGACCTGAGACAACGCTGGATCCAGGGGTGGTGATCTGGATCCTTTCCTCCCCCTTCCTCCCCTTCCCCCTCCTTCCCTTTCCTTCCCCCTCTCCCCTCTCCTTCTTATAGATTTAGAACACACCCCATTGCCTATTATCCTTTTCCAAGTTTAAATTATTTTCTACCACAAGTGAAACATTTTAACCGGTCGTTTGGTGTTGTTTCACCTTAATTTAACCCGAGGGGATCACAGAACTGTTGTGACTCTCTGGGCTCCCAGTCTGGGTTGTGACAGGCAGCCAGCGCTGCCGCCACCACCCGTGTCCCCTTCCAGGCATCGTCCCCCAGACGTGGGTGCCAAGAGGAACCGATGTTTCAGCTCATTCCCTCACTGGTGGGAAGTTTGGTAGAACTTTTGTATCACCCCGCAGCAGGGTTAGATGATCAGGGATCAAACCAGGAGAAAGCAAAGTATAAGAGGTGCTGCTCAAGCCAGCTTGAGGTCCCTCTGTCACCTCCCTCTGTGCTCTTTGGGCCTTGAAATGGTGTTTTGTAGAGTTGGAAAAAATAGGAAACATCTTCCCCAGCCACTTTCACACAGCCCAGCTTCTCCCTGCACTGCCAAAAAGCTTTGACAGGATGAAAATATCCCAACCAAAGGCAGATGAAATATTGAAACCGGTATCAAAAAACCTGCGCTACCATCGCAGCAGCGGGCTGAGCAAAGCCTTCAAAAACCTGCATTTTAATCTTGATCTGCTCCAAAAGTCAGCTCTGCAAAGCCCAGCAGCTTTGTATTCCCCACCACCCCCACACAGCGTGCTTCCACCTTGGAACAAAAGGGTGTTTTGCAGCATTTTCTGCTTTTTCTAATACTATTTTGTAGAGCATCTCTCCTACGCTCTACGTTTTCAGGTGAGCTTCCCAGGATTAATAAATAATATGGTCACGGGGCTGAAAAATAACACACAGGGGAGTAAAGCTGATGTGCAGGTGGGAGAAACATGGACACACGTGGCTTCCCATGGGGAATGGCTCCTGCACGGGATTCCTGAACAGAATCTTCAGGGGATTTGGATGTGGGGAGCCATGGAGACAGTGAAGTTTCCCATTTCTTCCCTGTTTCCGATTTCTTCCCTGCTTCTGGGCACAGACAACCACAACCAGAAGTGTCCCAACATGGAGAAAACCCCAGAATCACAGAAAATGCACATCCCCTGTGCTTAGATAAAGACCCCAATAAAAAGCTGCAAACCGTTGCTAACAGAAGGATGCTGGTGGGAGATTCAATGCTTTCAGCCTGGTGTCTGTGAGCAGGAGTTGAGGCTGTAATGTTTGGCCCTAGAATGGTGTCACCAAACCTTGTGGAGCAGAGTGGGAAAGGCAGATTCCTGGCAGTTTCTGGCAGCAGCATCGCCAGCTGAGGAGATGCCAGGACAGGGAAGGAGACTGGGATTGGCTTAAAGAGGGCAAAATGCAGGGTGAGAGCTTGGACTAAGCACATCCCAAGGCCAGGCACAAGGACAAGAGATTTTTCTCAGCCATGACTGGAATTAAGCTGGATATTAGGAGAGGTTTCTTTCTGTTAAGGGAGAAAAGATCGAGAATTCCAAAGTCAGAGGGGCGAAGATGAAGCCGAGTGGGTTTAGCACGGAGCTCAGCAAGTCAACAAGCAAAAGGCATCGCTCCTTAGAAAGGGATTTGTAAGGTGAGAGCTGGGGGGAGCGTGGAGAGGTGGTGGCCAGGAATGAAGAACTTTGCCATCTCCACCTTCAGCTCATGGAAGTAAGTTAAGGCCCTAAGGACTCATTTTCCTTCTGTACAATAGGGATAATAATACTAATCCATGCTTAGGAACCACGCCAGACGTTAAGATTAAGGCATAATTACAACCAAAGCCCTCCTGGTTCACATCACAGCACAAAATGTTAATAACTTCAAGGCATTTATGACAATTTGCTAGTGGGAAACATTGAGAATCTCATATAAGTGATTGACAAAGAGAGCTCAGCTCAGGCCAAAGCAGGAAGAAGCCCCATGAGCACATCACTGCGGGTGATGGAGCAGCCAAAGTATCTCAAAACCTTTAAAACCCCTCCAGGAGGGAGGGATGAGCAGCCCAGGGGCCAGGCAGGGATGGAGGAGCCCTAGAGCCAGCCCAGCCCCAGGCACCCTCCACCACAGAGACATCCCTTCGCTGCTTTTATACTTTATTAATAAACCACAGGTCCCAGGCCTGGGCCTGGGCTCGCTCTCCGCAGCGCAGGCTGTTTAAATTTTAATTTATTCATTCATACCCAACCAGCTCCTGCCAGAGATGTTGCCATGGCACCTCCCAGCCCCAAAGCACCCGGCATTCGGCTGCCAGATTATTTGCTCTCAGCCCCATGGAGCGAGAGCAGGGTGGGTCCACCAGGGCAATGCACCAGGGCGAGGAAAAACTAAGCTGTTTTTTTACATTCATGGAGCTTTAAAGAATGGGTGGAATCACCACCGTTTTGCCTAATTACCCACTTCATTATCAGCGGGGGAAAGCAACGCTGCAAGTCCAGCAATTTCCAAATTTCCCAGTTGCTGGGAGAAGCGAGGAGCTGGGTGAGGCTCGGTGGAAACCTCATTAGCAGATGACATAACGGACACGGCCCACGCCCCGAATTTCTCTCACTCTGTGGCAGTGACGTAGGACAGTGAGGATGGCGTGGAAGCGCTTGTCCACTTTCAGTTGGGTGAACTCACCAATATCAGCTTCCACAACAAAAAAAGTACCTGGAAAACAAATAGAGAAGCAGCAAAGTTGCAGGATACAATTAACATCTCACAAGTAACAACACAACTTCTTCACCATTCCACACACTGAGGAAAAAACACAATCAGCAGTAGGACGGCCTCATACTACCTCAGGAATTTTGTTTTATTTTTCAAATTTGTCACCTGAAAGAAGAATTACCAGCTTCCCCATGAAGTTCAACTGCCCTGCATTGTCCTCAGGCCCCATTCAACGAGCTCCGTCCGTTCTCAGCGCTATCTACTAACATCTCTCACCCCGCCCCCCATGCTCCTCTATCACTATAGAAAGTCTGTAGCAGTCCCAAAACCATCCAGGGCCAGACATGAGACATTCCACAGGCGTGCCAGAAGATGTGGCTAGTAGAAAAATCACCTCACAGCACACCTTGACAAGTCTTGGTGCCTAACAGTCAACTTCCCTTTGAGGAAGAACGTTCTTCCTCCCACAAAATGTCCTTCCATGTGTCCTTCCACCCATAGGTGTTCTGCTCTTAGCAACACTGACCTGAGCAAAACCAGAGAGATGCTCAGGGTCTGCTTAAAGATGGTAGCACAGCTTTATGGAGGAAAGGCATCATGCTTCAGTGGTTCAATCACAGAACACAGCTGAGTAGCAGCATAATTTGAATCCTAAGTAATTGTTTTGCAGTGCCTGAAATAAGCTGTTGGACTGGCAGCAGGCACTCGAGTTCTGGAATTGGCCTTTTGCAAACAAAAGGATGGAGCCTTGCATACCCCAGAGCTATGCAGCCCACCATTCCCTTGACTTCCATCAGATATAGAAAAGAATAATTCTTCACTAATTAAGAAAATGCAAGAAAAAGATTAACCACTTGGAACAGCATCCTCCCCGTGTCTCTCAGAAAACGACGTAGGAAGGTCCTGCGTTGGAGCTGGCAGCCCATCCCTTCTTGCAGTTGATTAACTACTTCTAAAAGGAAATTCTCATTATCAAGTGTTTCTAAGAAACCAAGGCCTTCACTGGAGTCGAAAGTATTTCAAATACCTGTGACAAAATGCCAAGAGAAAGTCACCACAAGCCAATAGTATCACAGAATCATCTCAGTTGGAAGAGACCTTGAAGCTCCTCCAGTCCAACCATGAACCTCACACTGACCGTTCCCAACTCCACCAGATCCCTCAGCCCTGGGTCAACCCGACTCTTCAACCCCTCCAGGGATGGGGACTCCCCCCCTGCCCCGGGCAGCCCATTCCAACGCCCAACAACCCCTTCTGCAAAGAAATCCTTCCTAAGAGCCAGTCTGACCCTGCCCTGGCGCAGCTTGAGGCCATTCCCTCTTGGCCTGGCGCTGGTTCCTTGGCTCAAGAGACTCATCCCCCCTCTCTGCACCCTCCTTTCAGGGAGTTGCAGAGGGCCATGAGGTCTCCCCTCAGCCTCCTCTTCTCCACACTAAACCCCCCCAGTTCCCTCAGCCGCTCCCCATCACACCTGTGCTCCAGACCCTGCACCAGCTCCGTTGCCCTTCTCTGGACACGCTCGAGTCATTCAATGGCCTTTTTGGAGTGAGGGGCCCAAAACTGAACCCACTCATCGAGGGGCGGCCTCACCAGTGCCGAGCCCAGGGGTAAGATCCCTTCCCTATCCCTGCTGGCCACACTATTGCTGATACAAGCCGGTAGCAGACACGAGGAAGGAAGGAGTTATTTTAAGTGCTCCGTAGCTGTATTCCTGAGCTGTGATTTCATATTCAGTCTCTATAGACTGCTCAGATAGGAGATAATTATAGATCTAGTAGAATGACTGTACATTTAATACTTCCTGTAACATGGCATAAGGTTTTAACCACGCATCTTCACAGAGCTGTAAGAAAGAAAAGCGATCTGAAACCAGGAACATGTTAATTAAGGTATAAGAAAGAAATGTCCAATTACCTTTAAGGAGAGGAAGTAGAAATAATATTCTTCTGGAGTGTCATGCTCCCACGTCTTATGAGAAAGAAGTCGCAAGGCTAGGGATGTTCTAGCTTGGAAAAAGAGGACAGAATTCTCCCTCCTCCTTTTACCCTTAGAGTAAGGCAGAGGCAGCGTCATCTTTGACAAGATGGAGCTTCTCTTCTTTCTATTAAATTCTTGGATAGTCCTTCTAGTTTAAGTGAGAAAGCAGCTGATGCTAGCTGGAAAGCCAAAGCTGCCAGAAAAGCTTTTATTTACTTGTTAAATAAGTACAACTGTAGTTTTACACAGGCAAATCTGTGTTGTTCTGTAAAAATCTTCAAATTTTATCTTCAGTGTGATCTAACAGGACACACGCTCCACTCCAGGGGAGCATCCAAGGATGTGATGGCCATTAGAAACAAGGTCCCAGAGTGCTGTTTATAAGCATACTGTTCCCCAAAATAGTGCTTAGCCAGGGCTGAAGAATAACAGATTATGTTTTCTCACAGACTGGGCTATTTTGAGAGTTGGTGACACCGATGTCTAATAAGCAGTAGAATCTTCCAGGGACAGTAACTGTCAAAAGCTGGAGGTCTTTCCCCACCTGGGAACTACTCTGGAATCTCAGAGCTCGCAACGCTGCTGAATTCGCATACAGACAAGAAGTGGAAAATTTATTTACTAGAAAAAGACAAAAACCTGTCTGACTGCTTAAAATATAACTACAGTTGGAGAGAGACCATTCGCAGTTTCCAGTAATAGGGCAGAAATAGGGTTTTGCAGTCTGTTATATCTGGGAGAGCATCAGAAAGTCCTAAATCTGTGCAGAACAAGATTTCTTCCTCTATTTATCCAGAATTCAGGGCAGCAACATTCAGATCTTTTTTGTTAAGAAACCAGAACTGGATAAAGGGTGGTTGGTTTGGTTGGAAACAGATCCATGCACTAAATAACTTGCTAAACTAAAAGTTACCTCACTGGCTGGAAGGTTACCCTGATAAACCAGGCAGCATCTTTTTCTCATCTTGAAATCAGAGGAAGAGGTCAGCTGGCAATCAGCCCAGGCTGAGAAACTGTGGGAATTCTAAGCAGAGACACACTCACAGTAGAAATTTAAGCAAACAAATCAATGAATGCACAACCTTACCCTAAAAAATGCAATGGATAAAGACATTTAATCATTTTGTGCTGGCCAGACAAGAACTGTCTGACAGCCTGCCAGACCTTTTCTCCAGACTTTCTAGATGATTAGTCACAACAAACAAAAACAAAACAAATCTACCACATACACACACGCTCTCATACGCTGAATGTCCTAGTTTCCTAACTGCACTTTCCAACACAAAAAAGAAAATAAAAGACTCACAGGTACCTGAAGAAATTAAAAGCCTCCATTTTTCAGACTTCGAAAACCAACTTTCTGGGACAAAATTATCTCTGAGTAGCTGTAGATTTCTCAAGTTGCTAGAATGGCTCCTTCACTGCAGCAGAGGCTGCCATGATCAGGGCCCTTCTAGCGTTTAATGCCTCTTCTATAGCCATGGGCTCAAACTCTTGACTATCATCCTGAGGACGTGGTTTGAGCCCAGAGGGTAGCTGAGAGCCATGAGCAGTTCACTCCTCCCTTCCCCCTCAGCACTGGGAAGGAGAAAAATGAATCCAAAGGCTCAGGAATGGACATAAGGATGGGGGGTGTGTGTGTGTGTGACTCACCCATTATGGTCATGGGCAAAAGACAAACTCATTAGGGGAAGAAAGAGAACATCACTAATTCAAAACACTAACGATAACGACACTTCACAGACAGAATGAGACAGTGAGAAGCATTACAACAGCTTAAAACCACCTCCCCCCACCCCTCCCTTCTTCTGGGACTCAGTTTTGTCCCCAATATCTCTACCTCCTACCCCAGGGGAGGGGGGTGCAGTCAGTGCTGCTGTTCCTTCCCCCAAGGCTGGGGGGAAGCACTCTTCTGCATTCCTCCCCCTGCTCCACGTCACGTCCCTCTCACAGCAGACAGTCCCCCACAAACTCTTTCCACCGTGAGTCCTCCCCACGGGATGATTCTTCCCGAGATGCTGCGCCATGGGTCACCCCCACGTGTTGCACCTCCCAGCGCTGAACTACAACAGCGGGGGCTGCTTCTCCCCACAGAGTCCCAGGGGTCCCCCACAGGCGAATCTCTGCTCCTCCAATGACCCCCATGGGTGATGGGGTGGGCCCTGCCCTCTCACCACAGGGTACAGGGGGGCTCCATGCTCTGGTGCATCTCCCCCTCTTCCTCCTCCTTCCTCACACTGACCTCGGTGTTCACAGAGGCGTCCTTCTCCTAACTCCTCCTCAAAGTCCTCCCAACCTCTCTCAGGTTTCCCTTCTTAAATACATTATCGCAGAGGCTCACCACCATCACTGATTGGCCTTGGCCAGAGGTGGGTCTGCCTTGGAGCTGGGGGAGCTTCAAGCTGCTTCTCACAGGGGCCACCACTGTAGCCCCCTCCCCTGCTACCAAAACCCCACTACATAAACCCAGCACACAGTTAAATCAAAAAACCCCCTGCGAATTAAAAGTGATGAAGCAGGTATTTTAAGAAATCCCAGATTAAAATGAGTCGTTGTTAGACTGAAGCAGAAGTTCCAGGTTGACCCAGCGCTGAGAGATCTGGTGGAGTTGAGAACGGTCAGCGTGAGGTTAACGGTTGGACTGGAGGATCTTCAAGGTCTTTTCCAACCGAGATGATTCTGTGAACTTGTCTAGAAAAAAACAAAACTATCCGAGCCCAAATCAGAAGTTAGTCCCGTGAAGCAGTCTAGCTGTACACCTTTTCATTAAAGTCCTTTACAACTTGTTTATCCTATAGGTCTCCAAATAAAGTGCCAGGCATGTCCATCATATCAGAATTCCTTCCCTACAGAAGAGGGCATTTAGCATCTAGAAGTTAGTGACATTGTCACCACACCTTAAATATTGAGAGAGCCTTGATCAGTGACAAATCCAAAGGAAGGAAGAAAAAGTTGTAGTTTGTCATAAGGTGAACTCCTGAGTACCCAGGGAATGTGCTTAAGGCAGAATATTCTTACATTCTGTCCAGGGCAAAAAAAATTAAAGAGGCAGGTGCCAAGGTGTTGTCAGAAAAAAGAGCTCGCTCTGAGACAGGAGAGAGTTTGCTCCACGCTTTATGCCTCAACTTGGAAATATGAGGACATTCCAAGGACATCACCAAGCCTGATACGTGCAGTACACCCCTCCAGGAATAATTACATACTTGTTCTCCAAAGGAATGTCAAAAAGGAGATTTTAATATTAGAGATTTACTGTGCCACATATCTTTGGGAAAACTAATCTGTAAGTAAAACTTGCTTTTAAATTGGGACACGGACATTTTGGTGCATTTTCACTCCCCCTATGCTTTTAGGAGGAGAAAACTTATGGTTATCAGACAGCCCTGTCTCTGCAGTGGCTGATTAGTCAGATTTCCCAACTTTAGAACAAGTTTTTAAATAGCTCATGTCCATTCTAACTTTAAAACTGAAAACACAGTTTATACAGTTTGGTTATCAAACTAGGAGCTTCCAGAACTTGTAGTGATTTCAAATTAAATCTTTGTGCCCTCAAATTTTTTGCTAAAACACGCCATGAAAGTCACGTTTTCAGTGAATAACATATAAAAAGTAACCAAATCAGTTATGGGAAAAACTCTTCAGTCACAACAATAACCCTTGTTGCTACTTTCTATGACTTTATCCAGAAGAGGTGATGGGGTTTTATACTGACTACCCAGTTCTGTGTAGTAATAAGATATTTATTTTCCTTATGGCCTAGAATTTGATCTGAAGATGAATCTCATTTCTGTTCTCCTTCCCTTAGATCAAGGGAGAACCAGACCTTTCATCGCTCCAGACTGCTAAAGCACTGTTCGTCCCCCGTAGCAGGAATTTTTCAGGTCCAAATCTGATTTAGACTGTGGCACCCCATGCTGGAAAGGGAGGGAAAGCCCTGCTAAGTCTACTGATCTTTTTTTTTTTTTTTTTTTTTTTTTTTCCTTTCTCCCCCTCCTCTCTGTCTGAGAATAAGCAATAGCAGGTTTTCTAAAATTTTTCAGGACTGATGGTTTTAAAGACTCCCACAGGTTAGACCATTCCACCAACTACCAGAGTGCCTCAACGGACTATTTTCTGAGAATAAAAGGCTGTAAGTTACACTATAACACGAAAAGCACATGCTGTCATTAGTCATTCAATATTTTGTCCAGTATTTTTATACTTGTGCTGCCATATCCAAGTGCTACGAGTTTAGTACTAACAAAGGAAAAAAATAAAATACCTTTTGTTTCCGCAGTTTCTTCCTCCAGGAACCTGTGGTAGAGTTTCCTCGCTGCTGGTTTCATAGATTTCAAAGGCTGATGCAGGATCTTGTACTTGTCTGCCACAGCCTTGTTTATACCTTTAACCACTGCATTAATCTGATCACATGTTAAACGACCTTTCATATACCTACAAATAAAAATAAAAATCAGTAACCAGAAAGTCACAAAGTTCCGTGTTTATTCTTCTCTTTCAGCCTTAATTGAACACGCTATTCCTAGTTAGAAGCTGTTTCTTCTGCTTTGTGTTAATAAATAAAGGTGTAGTTAATTTTGTTCATTTCCTTGGTGGTTTAATCATCTTGAAGGTGAAGAAGCCATGATAAAACCTAAACCAGAAAGACAAAAAACATTAGAAAGCTAAATTAAGAAGTAAAAAAGAATCCAGTGCTTAAAACTGTAAAGAGCCTTCCAAAATGGAATAGAAGTTGCTTTTATTGCATACCACAAACTACAAATGCAGAAAAACCTAGCAGCTTTGCAGAAAACAGAGCACGAGCCAAAACTGAAATGAAATGTTTCTGCCTAAAAGAGTGCAATTTAGTTCTTATTATAATCATAAATAACCTGTGCTTGATCTTACAGCCATTCCTTTGGTTCTTTTGAAGAAAAACCAGTTTTGTGTTGTTTCTTATATTTTATTGTGCAGCCTACTGAGCTCTACAGACACAGCTCTGCACTACCAACATCTGCTACTGAACTTTCAGAGGATTTCATAAAGCTAGTACTAAAATAATAAGATCTGTTGATAACAGCCTGGAGGTACAGGAAGCACAGAAGATAAAAACAAAGTGATGCGGAAATATTAGAACACTGGAATACTTGCAAGTAAGGCTACCCAGTATTTATAGATGTAAAGGCATGCATTCAAAGAAAAGGAAATGTGCTACAAATTGAGAAGCTGTTACACAAAAAAGAAATCCAAAACTTGTATGACAAGCAGTAAGCTAAAACCAAAACAAAAGCTCAGAAAACACTGCAGTAAAAGCCAGGGCAACCTTCCAACTGGAATTATCCTGAATTATCACTGAAGGGTGATCACAGGTTAAACCTGGCGGGTTGTGTTTGGTTGCAGCTGTGTGGAATTGAGAAAAAATTGTTACATTTTTAGGAATGAAGGGGGTTCTTGAGGTTAGTACAGCTAAAAGCTGTAGGACAATAAGCTTGAAAATATCAATGAACAGGAAATTCTTCCCTCATTTTAATCCAAAGAGAAAAACTCAATCTTTGGAAAAAGTACAAAAAATTTAAAGTGCAATCGATTACAAATTCAATATTCCAAACCAGAATGTGGGCAGGCATTCTACAGCTGCCAAATAAAAATAAGTGCTTGCTGTAGATTTTAAGAATAGGCAAGCTCTGCTGGGGGACCTGTCTGCACAGGGTGTGTCAAAACCTCCAGAATTCAAAGCAATCGCTCTAATTTCAGATAAAATTGCCACCAAGTTATTTGCAGCCAGTTTTCAACTTCATTGATACTTTGCTTAATCCAGATTCAAAGGCGGAGGTGCAGCCATTTTTATAAAAACCACTCTGCTTTGCACACATCACATCTTTTCAAATAAAAGCAGCATGACCACCCCTTGAAATGCAGTCACGGTCAGTGTAAACAAGTAACACAGGCTACAAGTGCAGAAGGGCTTTGCCTGTGTCACAGAATCATTTGGGTTGGAAAAGCCCTTGAGGATCCTCCAGTCCAGCCATGAACCTCACACTGACCGTTCCCAACTCCACCACATCCCTCAGCGCTGGGTCAACCCGACTCTTCAACCCCTCCAGGGATGGGGACTCCCCCCCTGCCCTGGGCAGCCCATTCCAACGCCCAACAACCCCTTCTGCAAAGAAATCCTTCCTAAGAGCCAGTCTGACCCTGCCCTGGCACAGCTTGAGGCCATTCCCTCTTGTCCTGGCGCTTGTTCCTTGGCTCAAGAGACTCATCTCCCCTCTCTGCACCCTCCTTTCAGGGAGTTGGAAAGGGCCATGAGGTCTCCCCTCAGCCTCCTCTTCTCCACACTAAACCCCCCCAGTTCCCTCAGCCGCTCCCCATCACACCTGTGCTCCAGACCCTGCACCAGCTCCGTTGCCCTTCTCTGGACACGCTCGAGTCATTCAATGGCCTTTTTGGAGTGAGGGGCCCAAAACTGAACCCACTCATCGAGGGGCGGCCTCACCAGTGCCGAGTCCAGGGGTAAGATCCCTTCCCTGTCCCTGCTGGCCATGCTAGTGCTGATACAAGCCAGGATGCCATTGGCCTTCTTGGCCACCTGGGCACACTGCTGACTCCTGTTCAGTCAACTGGCAATCAACCCCCCCAGGTCCCTCTCTGACTGGCAGCTCTCCAGCCACTCCTCCCCCAGCCCATAGCGCTGCTGGGGGTTGTTGTGGCCCAAGGGCAGAACGCATTAACTGCTATTTATTGCTCTATCTGCCTCCTTTACCTGACTTAAAGTCAGGGGGAATGTGCAGAGCAATGAAGACTAAGTCCAGAGGTATCAAATAGCCATGTTTGAGTTTCTATGCTCCCGTTACCAGCTGACATACAGTGAAGACACTTAATAAAGCCAAGAGAACGAAGCAGAAACAGAAAAACAGGATGCATTTGCATAAACCAAAGTACAAGTGGTCTCCGAGAGGCCCTCAGGCATCCAAGATGCTCACAAGGAGCTAGCAGATATGCTGGCATTTACAGAAAATTCAGTAACTAAAGACCTGCCAGTACTCGCTGAGGCATCTGCAATGGCACCAGACAGCTCTGCGCAGGCAACTGAAACACGCCACGAGCAGCGAGGCACCAGGGATGTTTTCTGGTTTCGCCAATGCAAAGAACTGAAGGAGTTCATGCCTCAAACATTCATTGACACAGAAAACCTCAAGGACAAGTTGTGCCCTTTGTGGTCAGTCTAAGGGATGAATTATCTGCCCAGGGAAGCGCAGGGTGTATCGAAGGGTGCACGGCTCCGCTCCCCTGCAGTTGTACAACCAAATTCCTTAGACAAGCCTTGAAGGAAGGAGACGTAGACCGAGTAAAGCCAAGTGTTCAGCTTAAGGCCTACACTTTAATTTACAACTATATCCTTGAAGAAGAGATTGATAAGAGAGATTGATAAGAGAGATAAACAACCAACACCGGATGGAGCTATAATGGCCCAAGGAACAAAACCTGAGGAAAAAGGTAAAGGTGGTGGGGGGAGATTGTGACCACCAACTCAGTTGATCAAAAGGGTTAATGCACCCCATTCCCCCTCAACTCATGCACAGAACCCCTGCTCCACCTTTTCCTCATCTCTCATGCAAATGAGTTGGTGGAATCCCTGCCCCTCCTCGTCTAGTATGCAAATCAGCTCATAAGATGAACTTAAAAGGCAACAGAAACTTTGCTGGGTGTGCACCCACCACCCAAGATTATCGGACCTGAGACAACGCTGGATCCAGGGGTGGTGATCCAGATTCTTTGACTCTCTTCCTCTCCTTTATTTTTCTTTCCTTTCCTTTCTTTCTTACAGATTTATAAGAGACCCCATTGCCTATTATCCTTTTCCAAGTTTAAATTATTTTCACTGCAAGCAAAACATTTTAACCTGTCGTTTGGTGTCGTTTCACCTTAATTTAACCCGAGGGGATCACAGAACCGTTACGAGTCCCTGGGCTCCCAGTCCGGGTCGTGCCAGCCGACTGCGCTAACCAGGTGTTCAGCAACAAGAGCGGGAGTGGGGGCACACGGTGAGCGTGGAGACACCCGTGTCACAGACACTGAAACGTAGACGCCTTAATCTGAAACTAAATTCTGTCAAAACTAACCACAATTTTTCTTCAGTGCATAACCGTAAGGATCATAAAACCTTCAGCTGTTCCACAGTCTTCTCATGTTTCTACCCAGCCATGGCCAGCAAACCCATAAATGCTGACATTTATTCCACTCCATACATACACTAATATAAAAATACAAATTTGAGAAGTTCCAAAGTAATCCATTTAATTTAGATTTAAAATAACTTTAAAATCTGCTTCACTACACCAAAAGCAAAAACATTCAGAACTATTTTTTTTAAATAAATGAGTGACCCAATTTCTTTTTTTAATCCACAGAAGCCCTTTCCAAAATTTTTTTCCATAGGTGTGAAAACCAAAGCACAGTGCTGTGTTCTTCAGAGAAAACATCAATTTATCTCTTTTCCAGTGGTCTATACGTGATAAATCTCCTAAAGGCCAACCCTGCTCCCTCAAAAACCTTTAGGATAAAAGAAACATCTATTCCCCTCCGAGTTACCATCTTCTGAGACTTTAGAGTTATAATGAACGTGCAGATTCTAAAAATATCTTAAGTGGCAAGAATTCTAGAGACAGGATAAAGCAAGCATTTTCTTTTGCTTTGAATTCAAAGTTAACCAAGACATCTACTGTGCAATTTCTTCCTTCTTCCTCCAAAAAATGGTCTTTTCGCAATGGATTTGAAGACTAAGATAATTTGCAAGTTTAACTGCACAAGAGCGTTCTATTTGATCAAGGTGCTCCGTATCTGCACCTTAACACAGCACGTACCTTTGTTAAAAACCTGCTGCAGAGTTCTAAAAAAAAAAAAAAAAAAAATAGGAAGACTATATATCCCTTTTTGTGCCCCAACGGTGTTAGGGACAGATTCTCCTCCACGCCCAGCACAAAGCAGGTGAAACCACCTAAATTTTTCAGTTACAGGCTGCCACAGCTGCAGTAGGAAGGGAGAGAGGAGTGAGACTCTCAGATGCAAAACCCACCGTACCCAGCTGGTGTGGGATTTAGACACATACGCGATGCGTATGCGCAGTTGTGCTTTATTAAGTCCCTCAGACAAGCTTAGGATAGGCACAGTCCTGTATTAGCAGAGCCAGGCAGCTCCAGGAGCAGAGCTGCATCCAAACACAGTCCTTTCCCTCGTTACTATTGCCAGCAGGTATAAAGGGATCCCACATCAGAACCAGCGTGGACCTAGAGAACTGGGACATGAACCTAATTCTCATTCTTCTAAGAGAATACGTTAAGCCTGAGAAAATCTGGGTCACAAACATTTGCTGCTTTGACTCGGTTCAATAGCATGTGAAATCACAAGCTTTGCAGCCTCCGCCAATCTTGTATTACAACACTGCCAGGCAACAGGAAAAAAAAAAAACCTGGAAGATTGATAGAGCTATTTAAATTTGTGTAAGTCTTCCTCCACGGAACAAACATGCTTTTCTCATCTCAATAAAAATATTTCTATAGCCCCACAAGCACAGTCTAAGACACAACCTTTTTATAAACCAGCAATGAATATAAGAGAATCCAGCCAGCCATGAACAGCAGTGGAAAAACCTTCCACTCTCAAGGATAATGCAACACTTTAAGGGGCTATTGGGGAAGATGAGAGCTTTAACTGGAGGTTAAAACAGGCAGCTGGAATGGTCTAGGTTTACTTCTCTTGTCTTAGCAGAGATAAAGACCAAAAACTCGCATGCTCCAGCTTTAACTTTCCAAAATTTTAACAGGAGAAGTACTGAAGGCAGTAAATCCACCAAATGCTAGTGATCTGCAGAATAAAAATATCAGGTGCACACACTTTTAAGAAGTAACTAAAAGAGTCATTAGCTCGACAATCAGGCTCCTTGAGCAATTTGGGAGAAGAAAACGAATGTTGTTCACCTGAAAATTTTGAAAGCTATAGGAAAGATGAATGTGTTTTACTTGAGGCTTTCAAATAATAATAAAAAAAAAATCTCAGTGAAACAAGCGTTGTCAGGGAACACACTGAATCTAGAGTTCAGATAACAATTCAGCACTAGGCATCAAGAACATTTTCTCCTCTTTACAGAAATATTTGTCCTTGTCCCCAAAATGTCATTCCTACATGACAGGCTTCAGACAAGGATATCTATTAATCAGGTCCTGATGGCAGGGGACAAAACCCCACAGCTTTCTATTCCAGAAATTTGGGATATTTCAGTGGGCGGTGGTGTTTTTTTTTTTTGCTTTTAACAAGTCTGATTTCTTTTCCTGTCTCAAAACAGATAAGTCAAGACTTGAAGTTTTCAGAAACCAATAGTTGGGTGAAATAAAACCAGCATTTAGAATTAGTTTTCCTTTTAAGTGTAACCATAGCTTTTATCTTATGAGATGATGGGGTTTTTTTTTTTAAATGCCAGTTCTCAAAACAAGAAGAGAACCCATCTAATTAGCCAATATATTTCTGTTCATACAATTAAAGTGACTTTTGAGATAAGAGGTCTGGGGTTTAACTGATTAGTTCTGATCTTCCCAACAGATACATAAAAAAGAACCCGATTAGCTCTATTCAGTTCATTTTCAGGTTTGCCAGTAGCAGATATAAACTATTTGGAGCTATCATCTCATGATGTTTCACCCTGTGGAACATTTAAAATTTCAAAACATCGCTGTCAGTCTCAGTTCTGCAAGAGCTTCCTTTCCCAAACCTACATTTTCCCCCCAACCTGGCACAACAGGGGCTCGGAAAAGCCATTATTTACTTACGCAGGAAGACTTTCAAATTCTTCTGCAGTTATTAAGGATGCTTCTTTAATAAGTCTTGACTCTTTTGTAGGTTTCTTCGCAGGTTTGGGTTCTACAACTTCTGTTTGTTCTTCACATTTCACAGTTAGCCCAGCAACGCTGTAAAATGAATGAATATTAAATTTATAAGTAGCAGATAAGTAGTAAGGAGAACACCATTACATTATTGAGCCTGCTTACTCACAGACTTACGTTCCAACCCGTCTGTTAGGCTGGATCAACACAATTCACCATCTTTCAGGATAGATAAATAAATAAAGAAGGCCAATTCCATTTCAAATTGCCTACTGTAGCTGACTTCATTACAGCTCCTTATTTCTCTGCTAAGAGAGGCTGCTAGCAGGTGAATTGGAAGCAGTCCAAACGCAGCACCGAGCCGTTAAGAATTCAACGTACCGTTACATCTCGCGGAACACGAGGCCTCGCTTTTTATCTGATGAACCACAGCCCAGAGCTGCAGCCTAACAGGCAGATTTGAAATACTTCACAGCTCTTTGAAAAAAGTTCAAATCTTGGGAAGCTTGACTCATCCATTAATCTTTTGAAGCAGAAGAAATTCAACATCAACCAGCAGGCTGGGATTTTTTTTTTTTCCTTTTTAGGCAAGATCCCAAAACCTGAGGAATTTCCTGCTTTGAGTGATTATTAGTGTTATTTTTATAACTTCACCCTTCCTCCAAACACTCAGCTATAGAGCCTCAAGCCCTGAGTTATCTGCCAGCCACCCACCTAGCTGCTCTCCTACTCAGCAGTAGGAGGACAGCAAAGAGGATGCACTTGGCCAAATTCACCAGCATCTGACTACAAGGACATTATCGGGCTGAGATGTGCAACAGAAATAACTAAAGCGGTACGGAGCTGACCTGTCACAAAGAACCCACCCTCTGCTTTGATCTAACCTCCCCACAAGAAGAGATTGTTGCTTGGTGCGGGGCCCTACATCAGTGGGTGGCCTGAGGGCTGGGATCTGATGCGTCACTTGATGTGTCACCCCCAAAGCCAGTGGCTCATTTTTCAGGGAAGGTGGCTGCAGCCTCCCCAACTGTCTTGGTCTGTGATGCAGCGACAGGGGAAGCTCTGCTCCCTGCCACGCCACAATGCAGAGCCCTTCTGAAATCCAGGACACCAACAGTGAAGCTAATCCAGGTGGAAACATCTAAAAAACTAATGTGAGGCCCAGCACAAAACTAATCCCAGCACCAAATGTCAGCAAGGAAGAGGGAAAGGGAAGGGTGTGGATTTTTGATGGTGTTGGAGGTGGGTTTGGAATAGAAGGATAAACACAAGGATTGAGAGCGGTGAGTTTGCATTTTAAACTTCACTCCTCCCGTACACTCCAGTCCTGCCATCCTCCTCTTCCTCACTACAACAAACCTCTTATCTCTCTAGATGCTTCCCCACCCCAGGTACTTCTGATTTGAGCTCCTGCCCACTGCCTTGCTGCGGTGATTGCTGCTGGCCTGGACCATGAAAAGAAAAGAACCAAAGCTTCAAAATCTGGCTTTGACGTAGTGAGAAATGGCTCAGTAAACCCCAGGAATACAAAGGGCTTAAGATACATTGAGCCCACTTTTTATTTCAGTGATAATCCTCCAGTAAATAAGAACATCAAGACCAAGAACCCAGGAGAGAAACATTAGCTTAAAGCCACGAATTGTTCAATTCTTCTGTGTGGGCGTTTTCACAGAATCACAAAATCATCTTGGTTGGAAAAGCCCTTGAAGCTCCTCCAGCCCAACCATGAACCTCACACTGACCGTTCCCAACTCCACCAGATCCCTCAGCGCTGGGTCAACCCGACTCTTCAACCCCTCCAGGGATGGGGACTCCCCCCCTGCCCTGGGCAGCCCATTCCAACGCCCAACAACCCCTTCTGCAAAGAAATCCTTCCTAAGAGCCAGTCTGACCCTGCCCTGGCGCAGCTTGAGGCCATTCCCTCTTGGCCTGGCGCTGGTTCCTTGGCTCAAGAGACTCATCCCCCCTCTCTGCACCCTCCTTTCAGGGAGTTGCAGAGGGCCATGAGGTCTCCCCTCAGCCTCCTCTTCTCCACACTAAACCCCCCCAGTTCCCTCAGCCGCTCCCCATCACACCTGTGCTCCAGACCCTGCACCAGCTCCGTTGCCCTTCTCTGGACACGCTCGAGTCATTCAATGGCCTTTTTGGAGTGAGGGGCCCTAAACTGAACCCACTCATCGAGGGGCGGCCTCACCAGTGCCGAGCCCAGGGGTAAGATCCCTTCCCTGTCCCTGCTGGCCACGCTAGTGCTGAGATGTGAAGTCCTGTCGCACCAGCGTTCATGTGCACACTCTGCTTTCTGCAGTACTTATCTCATGACAGTCACTCAACAGACAACTAGCACTCAGCTTCCCAAGCATTTTGGGATGTAGAGGAACAAAAGTGGAGAAGGCTAACAGAGGAGGGTTTAGGGAAGAGGACTGAAGACCTGTTTCCAGTGACACAGATGGATTCTGACTAATTATGGTCCGTCTTGCACTTTGATCCTCTGCTGCACAACACAGTGGACACCAGGAAGTTCCAACATGGGGACAAAAGAAGAAAGTGTGCTTCAACAGACAGTATTAACATATAATGTGTTATTCCTCTGGAAAAACCAACACCACAAACTGACACTGACAAGACAGCAGCTGTGGGCTGGCAGAGCACAATCTGTAGAAAATTATTAGAAAAACACCTAGTTTTACATGTGTGGCTCTCTCTAGAAAGGGAAGGACTGGCTAAAGCCGTATCACAATTAACTTCTTGATCAAAAGCAGGACAAGATTGGAAGGGAAACCAACATCCCAAAGAACCTGTTTGATATCAGAGGTGATACAATCATTAAACAGGCCTCATTTGCATCTAAACAATTTCCAGGAGCTAACAAACTTAAGACAAAGGGTTTTCCTAAATTAAGAAAGTTATGACAGGAAGGCAGAGCCACTGTGATAATTTCTAAAGAACTTCCATTCTTTCATACGCACACACAAAAAAAGCAACGTCTAGCTTGAAAAGGAAATTGAAAAGGAAGACATGGCAACATATTTTAGGAGGCTGTTTCCTAAACTGAGGGTTTGTGTCTAAAGGGTCGCATCCAGAAAAAAAAGCTTCTACACAAGTCATCATTCTGCACAACTTATCAGCTAAGACTAGCCCAAGTTGCAATACAAGCAGTACCTACACAGATGAGAATATTGCTACACACTTATCTAAAATTACAGTTCATTTTTCTCTTCTGCAACCTTATTTCCACATCCCTAACCTTTTACTTTGCTGGAATATGCCTGTAATGTTTTCAGCCTGAGGCTTGTCTGTCATTAAGAGCAAGACCAGGTAAAGCTGATAGATTCAGGGCACATATTGGAAATACTGAATTCAAAGAGACTGATATGTTGCCTTCTGACAAGCTACAAAGGTGGAAACACGTCCTGGGATCTCTAGATGTTAGACTGTAGAAGAGATCCCCTTCTGGCATACACTAACATCACTCAAAATTAAAAAGTAATTCCAACAAGCCAGAGAAAGAGCTGGCCACTCTGAGAAACCTCATCAGAATTATAATGTCTTCAAAGCCTTCTGAGTAATAGCCCGTTGTTTCACATACTTGTTCCTACTACTTTATTCTGAACAGCTTCTCAGCCCTCAAAGGCAGGTGGATGTCACTGCTAGCTAAATTAAATGCCAGGCTGCTACAGGGAAATGAGAATAAAAATATCACAACCATAAGTCAAATCGCCACAGAAAGATGATTGAGTTAGAGGATTTTTTTTTTTTTTTTCAAAGAACAATGATATTTGGAAGGGCAGTGTTTAACTTCAGTCCTAGTGAGCCAGCATTTGGCTCACTAACCCACCCTTCGATCCTTAAGCACCGCAGCTATCAAATCGGTGTGTTTGCAATTCTAAAGGAACACTCAGATTTATCAAAGACCTGGCTTTCTGCAATAATGTCACACCTGCCACTGGAAGCTTCCATCTGAACAACATGGTATTTTATAGGTTTTACCTGCAGGGTTTGTTAGGGTGCTCACAGAAGCGAGCAGTCGAAAGCAAACTCCAGAATTAATACATGTAACAACCTCAGCTCACAGAAATTCAGAGTTAATATACAGTAAAAGGAGTGGAGCTGTGCAGGGCTGCAGCTGGACGCTGCTGGGAGCAGGGTGGTGTCTCTGTGCCCATGTACCACATACCAGCTCTGTGTTGGTTTAGGCAGATGGGGAGGAATGTTTTCACTGAGGTGCCGTGCTTCGCTTTCATCTCTCTCAGCAGACTTCTGGAGCTCCTGAAATTAATGTTAGACTTCATCAGAAATCTGAAACTATTAACGTCAAGCAAGTAAAAATTAGCTTACCAGTAGGGCGATGCTAAAATAATTTTTAGCTTTATTAAGAGGTGTTCTTTGCTCTCTCCCTTTCCCAAGAGCAAATAATAAAGCTCACAAAAACAAAATATGAGCAAGAAAACATGAGCCTCTCTGTGTCAGGGCATCAAAGAAATCTGAGTGGGCAAGTAGCAAATCTTTAACGATATACTCTAGCAGGTTTGGGCAGGGGGAAGGTGATGGTGGTGACGGCATACTGCAGGAAACTCCTCCCCAGACCCCAAAGAGCCCTTTCGCAAAAGACTTGACACGTGAAGGCACTGCAAACACACACCGAAACAACAGATAAATATTCTAATTAAATCACTTTCATAGCTATTACAAGGATGTAAAAATAGAACTGTTCTTTAGATCACAGTATCTATTGTGATAAAGCCATGCTTGCAATGTATAAAAATGTTATTTTTCAAGGCTTAATGCTCACTATGCTGGAGAGCTGCTTAATAAACTATCAGTAAGCCTGTTCCAAGTCCCAGTTCCGCTTGTAAGCGGCCTCATGCATCCAAACATATCGCTTAGGATCTAGAAAAGAACAACTACGCACTTATCAGTGATTTCTTTGAATCTTTCAGTATTTTATGAACAGGAAAAAAAGATTACTTTTAGCAAATCCTTCAGTTCTTTGTGATGCTTAACTTCCATTTCCATTTTATTCAGGAGATCATTCACAAGAAGTACCTCGTGCTTTATTTCACAGAGCACGGATTTGAGGGATGGTTCTTCACCTGTCAAAGGGAGAACGTTAAGCCAAAAAAAACCTCCAACACAAAACCAAAATCCCATTTCCCTCCTCTCCACAAGCAGTGATTTTCAGCTAATTATGCTCCTCAACCACCACATCTTCCCAGGAGAAGCAGCAATATTCGCTAGTCAAACTGCCAACCTCCTACTCCATACAGCCAACAGAATTCAGAGCTGCTGCAGGATTAGAGGCCTCCCTCCAGCGTGAGAAAGCTTAGCTGGAAAGCACTAAACTGTACCCACTAAGGTCGCAGACACAGGTCTTAAACACAGCCTGGTTTTTGCACCCGCTTGGCTGCGGCAGCGCCCTGTTCTCCTTCACGATCTCCCTCTGTTTAGGGTTATAGTTCCTCATCAAACAGGAGGTTAGCCTAGATGACCCTCCCAACCATCCTGTGTAACCTCTATTTGTGCCTAGGAAAGGAGAAGAGAGGAATCTAAAACATTCAGAGCGATTTCAGGACGTCGGTTTAAATAAGTTTGTTACCCCACGGCCTGTTTTGCATCGCAGACAGGCACTCCTGGGATGCAAGGACAAGACACCTGTGTAAACCTCCATCTACACCTTTGCACATTTTTGTAATTAGGCTTAACATACTTACCAAAATGTTTTTTCTTCTATTTGGAGCTTTCCTCACCAAGTATATAGAATATAGGGTACATTAACCACCAGCCTTCAAGTCCCTCAGGGGAACATATTTTCACTTCACCCATATTCTCTGCTTGGCACCTAATTCCCTGATAAGGCTCCCATTTTGCCATCCTTGCTCACTTTGTTGTAGTTCTCTATATTTTACTTGTTTTCCATCTCATGTTACACTCCTTGCCTCATTACAGCATCCCCATTTTCTGCAAGGAGGTGCAAACCAAACCCCACTCGTGATTTCTTTTACCTGCATTTCTTAACTGAAGAGTCCTTTTAACATTTGAAATCTTCATGTTGATGTGAAAAGCTAAATCTTGCAGGTCTGAGGACACCATTTCTGCCATTATCGTACTGGAGGGAAATAAAAAAGAATGTGGTGATTTAAGAAAGACCTAAGTTGCAAACACTGGGCACACGAGTAGAATTTTAAGAAGGACCCTGATCTGTCAAAGAAGCAAAGAGAACTTAAAGGAAGCAACAAATTTAAGAACTACCTTTTATTTTACTAGACTGAAAGCAGAAGAGGCAGCACAAAATGACTGAAATTAGACAAAACAAAGCAATTTCCCTGAACTCTCGAGATAAACACAATGTAATCAGTGCAACAATTCCTCATGAAACTGGTTGTCTTTATTATATTAAAGTGTTCACTACTAAAGGAGTTGTTAATTTACTACAATAAACAAGAAATACCTGGTTTATATAAAGTAGTTCTGTAAGGCGCTCTCAGGGAGATCCCACGAGATGATCAATATTTAAAGAGTTGAGTTTTTTTTTTTAAAAAAAGAGCAGTAATTAAAAGAAAATGTGCATTTGCTTTCTAGCAGACTGTGGAGGCACAAAAAGTAGTATTATATATCGGTAACCCTTATGTAAGTATACTGATTAACACTCTTACAGAAAATAATTGCTAAGAAAACGTTGCTGCAACGCATCTTCCCCAATCGCCCTGGAACAAACCTCCATTTAACGCTCCTGCCCGGCGGGCCCTTGTGTTTACAGCGCTCGCACGGCTCCCTCTGATGGTTACTTCACACCCGACAGCGAAGCTCTTTGCTTTAAAATACTACGAGCTACCCCGCTTGCTGAAACAGCTGCTAGAGATTTACCGATTTCCACAGAGAAACAGTTACAACCCGCAGCGGCGCGCGCCTACCCGCCCGCCCTTTTACCTCACGCCCTGAGACAGTATTTCCTCCCCCCGCCCCGCTCTCACCGCAGCGATGACCGGAGGCAGTTCGCTGGGAGTGGTGAGGTGGGAAGTAGCGGCTCCCGGTGATCCGTAGCGGCTCCCGGTGATCCCCGCCAGCCCCTCAGCGGTGCCGCCGATTCAAACCCGCCGCGCCCGGGCGGCCCTTGAAGAGCGCAGGCGGCTGCGCAGCGCATGCGCGGGAGGCGCCAGCGAGGCCGCTGCCGGGAAAGGCGGGAAGAGGCGGTGCTGAGGGGAAGTTGCTCCCCCCCCCCCCCCCCCCCAATTGGGCTGTCACCAACTAAATAAACCCCCTCACAGCGTTTATTAATTAGTTCTAGAAATTCAGTTTATTTCAGCATTCAGCAGAAAACAAAGCCCTCAATGAAGTAACTTTTCAGCATATACATACCGGTGTGTCTCTGTGGGAGCACAACGGAAGGTTGGTGTGGAGGATTGTGAACGCGCTCAAGGGATTTGCAGCTGAGGTGGCGAAAAACACATATATCTCACTAATTGTTGTTTAGTTTTGGGTGGTTGATGGGTAGAATATCTGTGTTTAGGTAACACAGGCCTGGGAGAGGCTCAGGGGCACCTCATTGAGCATCTGATCCCACAGACTTAATAGAGTTAGTATATAAATGACATATGTATGTTTATATATATAACTTTATATGCATATTTATGTATATTTATAACTTTGTATAAACTTTGTACAGTCAAGATAAGTGAGGCTGCGTGCCAATCCAAACCGGGAGTTACCGTACGTGGGCAACCTGAGCGAAGGTCTGTACCTCAAAACGACCTCCAGAGACCCTTCCCCGGTTTCAGTACGCTTGCACAATGTATTAATGTGCATTTAATTTCCGGGAAATAGGTGACTACTTCTTGGAAATGTATATAATGAGTGTGCTTTTGTCACCTGGTGTGCATGTGAGGAGGAGAAATCCCCCATGCACCCAGCGCTGCGGTAAACCCATGTCGGCTTTCTAAACTGTCACTTGGTTTGGAGAGTTTTCTTGGTTATGATTTTTGGTAACAGGATTTGGTGACGCAGGTGGGATCAACTCTCTGGAGTCTTGACAGACCAGAGGAATTGTGAGGACTCCAGCACGCACCGGAGTATTTTCGTGGAAGCCTTCCGATTCCTTAGTCGGGTGTTTCCGTGACAGCTATCTGGGAGATTAATGACACTGGTCGTAAGTATTGGCTGCTTACAACTAAGTTGCATCTGAATTAAGTACACATTGTTGTATTGGTATTGGAACTCATAGTGCAGAATTGTGTAATCCGTACGCTACTATGGGGATGCCCAGAGTCTGGATTTTGTTTGGGTATTAGTGGTAATTTTGAACTTTGTAAAATGGGAGCTGGACAGGCTACTGAAGGGGGAATCCTTAAGTGCTCTCCCTTGGCTTGTGTATTAAAACATTAGAGCAAGTTTGGGGGTGACCCCCTCACTTGGAAAAAGTTGGTAGAATATTGTAATCAGTGTATATTTTAGATGATCGGGAGAAATGGCCTAAGAACGGAAGTATAAACTATACTACAGTGCTGCAATTAATGTTATTTTGTAGACACGAAGGAAAATGGGATGAGATGCCGTATGTGAATTTGTTCTTTGCATTACGGGACAATTACGATATGTGTAAGGAATGTGATTTGATTGCAAGTGGAAGTGGTGTATTAGCACTAGAGGCAGAAAATAAGGAATCGCCTAAGTGGTGTTGTTCAGCATGTAGGATCGGCAGGTGATACAACAAATATAAAGGAAATTGGAAGAAGAAGAAGAGGACGTTGCGATGTTGGTTGGACCAAGAAGGGGCAATGGGGCAAGGGGAAATGAGCAGGAAATAGCAGGGCAGGGCGAAAGAGGGGCGAACGGAAGGCAGGAACAAAGGGATAGTGACTGGGATAGTTCTGACGAGGAGGGAGGTTTCAGTCCGGTGGCAGGTAGGACTTGGCAGGGAAATGCTCAGAACATACAAGCTCCTCTTGGGTAGGAATGGATGGACCAGTTTGGGTAAAGATGCCATTTTTGGTATGAGATTTAAGGGCTTGGAAGGAGATGGCAGGCATATATAGGGAGGACCCTGAACAGGTAGCAGGGGTTATGGAAACTATAGTTCAGAATCAGGATCCAGATTGCAAAGATCTGCAAGTTATCTTAAACAACTTAGTAAAGAAAAATTATTATGGCCAAGGCTAAAGAGGAGGAGGAACGGGTGGATGTTAAAGCCACACATGCAGGATGGATAGAGGATCATTTTCTTCCCAACAACCCTAACTGGGATCCCAACGTCCCTGCTCAAAGGTTAATCTTAACCGAATACCAGTGACTGATTTTGTATGGTATTCAGAATGCTATTCCAAAGTCAAAGAATTGGTCTAAATTGTATCAGGTCATCCAAGGCAAGAATGAGGATCCCTCTTCTTTCTTTGAAGGACTAATGGAGACTGCAAGAAACTAGCCCAGGAAACTGGTAGGGTCAGAGGGTGGGACTATTGGGGCCCGAGGGGAAGAAGGTTTCCTGGTGGAGCACAAAGGGCCAGAATACCATTAGAGAAGGATCAGTGTGCCTTCTGCAAGCAGAAAGGACACTGGAAAAGGGAGTGTCCACAACTAAGCCGGCAGGGCCTTGAGGAAATGCTGAGGCAGGCTGTTAACATGATGACGTTAGGTTCAGACTGAGGAGGTCTGGGGGAAGAATCAAAACCCTTCCCAGCAGGACCTCTGGTTTGGGGAATGAGAAAGTAAAATTTTTAATAGATACAGGGACTACTTATTCAGTATTAAATACATGTAAGGGTAATTCGAGTAATCAAAGTACGTCAATTATTGGTACTACAGGGCATAAAGAAAATCAGCTGTTTTTCCAGCCTTTGAAGTTTGGAATTGGGAAAAGGGTGTTAACCCATTGATTTCTCTATATACCAGTTTGCCCTATGCTGCTATTAGGATGGGATATATTAAGTAAATTGAATGCACAGATCACTTTTGAAAAAGGAAAAATTCATATTCCTGAAAATGAAGCTTTGGATGCCCGAGTCTTTATGCTACAGAAGGAAGCTGAGTTACAGGAGATGCCAGAAGAAGTTGAAAATGCTGTGTGGGAATACAACGGAAGGTTGGCAAGGAGGATTGTAAACACGCTCAAGTGACTTGCAGTTGGGGTGTCAAAAACCACATATATTATACTAATTGTTTAGTTTTGTGTGCTTGATGGGTAGAATGTCTGCGTTTAGGTAACACAGGCCTGGGAGAGGCTCAGGGGCACCTTATCGAGCATCCTTGAGATTCCTGCTCTGCTGTGGGAAAGATCAAAGCACAGTGGAAGAGTACGTGTGTGAAAATCCCTGATATCTACAGGCAAAAGCAGCAGGTTCAAGATCTTTTTCTTTCTTCTCCGTTTCCTGGCTGGCAAGGACCGAGCTCTGCGGTGCCGCCGTCCCCGCTTGCATCCCTCTGCCCAGGCGCTGCTGCGGAGATCCACCAGGTCACGAGGTAACGAGGATAAATTTACTCTTTGCATTTCATCCGTGGTTTTGGGGTTGTTCCTGTCTCCTGCCTGTGCTGGCTCACACATGCTGTTACACCTCTTGTATGGGCTTGAGGATCACCAGGACAACCCCGAGCAGCAGAACCAGTAATCATCCAGTTGAAACTGGACGCCAGACCAGTAAGATGAAAGCAGTACCCAGTTAAACTAGAGGCAAGAAAAGGATCAGAACCATTAATAGAACAATTCATAAATTTTGAGTTATTAAGAGAATGCCAATCAAACTACAATACCTTGATATTGCCAATTAAAAACCTGCATTCTGAAGAATATAGATTGGTTCAGGACTTAAGGGCTATAAATCAAATCGCGCAGGATGTCCACCCGGTAGTGGCACACCTGTACGCTCTCTTGACCACCCTCAAGGAAACAGATAAATGGTTTATGGTGTTGGATCTGAAAGGTGCATTCTTTTGCCTCCTGCTAGCAGATGAGAGTCAAGAACTGTTTGCTTTCGAACAGGAAAGCCCTAAGACCAGTAGAAAAACTCAATTGTGCTGGACAAGGATTTAAGAATAGTCCTACAATTTTTGGAAATCAGCCAAAGAATTAGAAGACTGGCAAAAGACGCATGAAAATATCACCTTGCTGCAGTACGTAGATGGCATACTGCTGGCAGCAAGTAAAAAGGAGGATTCCATACAAAGGACAATAGACCTCCTAATCTTTTTGGGGTTGGTGGGGTACAAGGTGTCCCGGACAAAGGCACAGATCACCCTTCAGGAAGTAACATATTTGGGGTTCGTAATTTCCCAGGGCCAGCGTGGTCTTGGAACTGAAAGGAAAGAGGCTCTTTGTCAAATTCCAGAACCCAAATCGAAACAAGAGCTTCGAGCATTTCTCGGAATGGCCAGATGGTGTCGTCTATGGATAATGAAACCCCTGTATGAAGCTGTAGAAGGGGAAGGAAACCTCCTGGTTTGGACTGAGAAGTGCAGAGATGCGTTTACAAAATTGAAACAGGCCTTAATGAGTGCTCTGACTCTAGGCCTCCCGAATTTAGAAAAACTCTTTGAACTATTCGTACATGAGAGACTGCACATTGCCTCAGGAGTGTTGGCCCAGAGGCTGGGATCATGGAAAAGACCCGTGGGGTACTTCTCAAAACAACTAGACATCAGCAAAGGATGGCCAGCATGTCTCTGAGCAGTGGCACCTACAGTACCGCTGATCCAAGAGGCCTGAAAACTGATGCTCGGGCAAAAGCTGAGTGTATTTGTGCCCCGTGCAGTTCTGGAACAAAAAGGACACTGGCTGTCACCAAGCTGGATGCTGAAATATCAAGCTGTTCTTTTGCAACAAGACAATGTGGAGCTGAAAGTAACTCCGATCCGGAATCCAGTGACCTTTCTAGCCACTGATCTTGGTGGAGAAGAATTAACTCAGGACTGTTTGCAAACGATGGAGCAGATATACTCCAACAGAACAGGCTTGAAAGACATGCCAGTGGAAAAGTGCGGACTGGGACCTGTTTATAGACGGTAGCAGCTTTTTGTGGGATGGAACATGGAAAGCAGGATACACAGGGATAATTACTAAGGAAGTAATTGAGGCCAAAGCTCTGTCATCTAACCCTTCGGCCCAGAAAGCAGAGCTTGTAGCCTTACTAAGAGCATTAGAGCTGTCAAAGGACAAAGCTGTTAATATATGGACACATTCAAAGTTTGCCTTTGGGGTAGTCCATGCTCATGGGGTCATTTGGAAAGAAAGGAGACTCAACATCTCAAGGATCCCCAGTCAAATACAGGCCAACGATCCAACAATTATTACAAGCAATTAATGTGTGTAGACTAGTGGCAATCATGCGCTGTAAGGCGCATCAATTCGGACGTAGTACGGCAGATAAAGCTGCAAAAGAAGCAGCTGAAAGTCAAATATTGCTAGTTTTGCCAGAAAAGGTCCAGAGGTTGGGACCTAAGAGTCTGCAGTAAACACCAGAAGACAACCAATTGGCTAATCGATAGAAGGCAAATAAAAATCAAGAAGGGTGGTGGGTGACTCCTTCACATCAAGTACTAGTTACACAGGAAATTATGCGTGAATTGGCTAATAGGCAACACCACAAAACTCACTGGGGAATTGAGACAATGGTAGAGGCATTGAAAACACAAGTACTAAGTGAACAAATGACTGGAAAAACCAAAAGCATAGTGAAGAAATGCGAATTATGCTTGAAGAACAATCCTCACTTACCCCGAACACCTTTACCAGGGGTGACAAAGAGAGGAAACAGTCCAGGAGACAACTGGCAAATAGATTTTTCCAAATTACCATGGCAAAATGGATACCGGTATCTTTTGGTAATGATTGACACTTTTTCAGGCTGGCTAGAAGCTTTCCCTTGTCACACCAACAAGGCAAAAGAGTAGCAAAAGTGTTACTTAAGGAAGTAATACTGAGATTTGGGGTACCTATAGGACTATCTTCGGATAGAGGTCTGCACTTCACAGGAGAAGCCGGTCGAAGTTTAGCAAAAGCATTAAAATGGGATCTCCACACCCCATGGAGACCTCAGTCAAGTGGGAAAGTTGAACGAATGAATCAAAGCCTAAAAAGACAGGTAAGTAAAATTTGCCAAGAGGCTCAGATAAAATGGCTGGATGCTCTACTCTTAGCTTTGCTATGAACACGCGTCCAGCCTAGAACTAAAGAAAAGGTTAGTCCTTTTGAAATCATATACGGTAAACCTTATCAGGTGACAGAAACAGGAGTTAGTCCTGAAATCATAGGGAAACATTACCTGAAAGAGTATGTGTAAGGAACTGAAGGAGTTCATGCCTCAAACATTCATTGACACAGAAAACCTCAAGGACAAGTTGTGGCCTTTGGTCAGTCTAAGGGATGAATTATCTGCCCAGGGAAGCGCAGGGTGTATCGAAGGGTGCACGGCTCCGCTCCCCTGCAGTTGTACAACCAAATTCCTTAGATAAGCCTTGAAGGAAGGAGACGTAGACTGAGTAAAACCAAGTGTTCGGGTTAAGGCCTACACCTTCATTTATGACTATAGCCTTGAAGAAGAGCTAAAAGATTGGTAAGAGAGATAAACAACCAACACCGGATGGAGCTATAATGGCCCAAGGAACAAAACCTGAGGAAAAGGTAAAGGTGGTGGGGGGGAGATTGTGACCACCAACTCAGTTGGACAAAAGGGTTAACGCACCCCATTCCCCCTCAACTCACACACAGAACCCCTGCTCCACCTTTAGCCCGTCTCTCATGGAAATGAGTTCATGGAATACCTGCCTCTCTTTATCTAGTATGCTGATCAGCTCATAAGATGAATTTAAAAAGGCGACAGAAGACTTTGCTGGGTGTGCACCCGCCACCCAAGATTATCGGACCTGAGACAACGCTGGATCCAGGGGTGGTGATCCAGATTCTTTGACTCTCTTTCTCTCCTTTATTTTTCTTTTCTTTCCTTTCTTTTCTTTCTTACAGATTTATAAGAGACCCCATTGCCTATTATCCTTTTCCAAGTTTAAATTATTTTCTACTGCAAGCAAAACATTTTAACCTGTCGTTTGTTGTCGTTTCACCTTAATTTAACCCGAGGGGATCACAGAACTGTTGCGACTCTCTGGGCTTCCAGTCCAGGTCGTGCCAGTACGTTCTCTTTCTAGAAAAGGTTCTGTCCTCTCTCCACAGGTGTGTCACTGTGAGCACAGCGCTATCCCTGGACGTGCCTGTGCATCCAGACCAACCCGGAGACTGGGTGTATCTGAGGACATGGTCAGAAGAAGCGTTGAAGGAGAAGTGGAAAGGACATTTCCAGATTTTACTCACCACCTCCACAACTGTCAAGCTTAAAGGAGTCACTCCGTGGATATATCACAGCAGGATCAAGCCAGCCACATCATCAGGATGGACTGTCACATAAGAAGGACCATTACGCTTAAAATTAACCCAGGAATCATGAAGTTCTGGGTTATATCTCTTGAGGTGATGTCAGGAAGTGCAGAAGTTGATACAGACAGAGGGGTCAAAGCAGGCTTAAATGAAAACTTAATTCTAACTTTAATACAAGGAACATGTAGTTTTATCAGCATTACAGCACGTATCCCAATTCCTCACTCGGCTAGTCACGGGGTGTTATACCAATGAATTAATCGTTATTAGAGGAACGTGATAACATCAGAGAAGCCTTTAAACAGCTAATGTTTCCTATTATTTAGATAAAGAGAATAAGTGTAGACAAAGAGGTAGTGATTTACGCAACGCTACTCCTTGGAGATCAGGAGATAATAGGACAGTATGCAGGAGGATTCAGTGGAACAATGTCCCGAAGATCACAACCCTTAAACACCCAGTTTTTGCAAATAGCATCATCAGCCTCCGGCAGACAGGCTGCAGGATTATTGAGACTATTGAGGCAGTACCTAATGTGACCACCGCTCCGGAATGTACTAACCTTAGGAAAAAAACCCTCAAAAGTTGGACCAGACCTTTGGAAGGGTATTGGAAGTATATAGGAAAGGTAGATTGGTGCTTTAATTGGGGCACAAAGCCTATTTATAACATCAGCAGAGCCAACTGGAGGTACCCCAGTGTCTTAAATCATAGTAAAATATCGATCCGAAATTCTACTTTGATGATGATGGAATATTGCAAGAAACAAAATTTCTCAAATGCAGATTGTAGACAAGAAATTCCATCTCCAGATTACACGACATGGGTCACGTCGGATGGATATTGGACTACCTGACTACAGCTGAGTACAGTAACTAGAAAAGTCACTTTAGGATTATTGACCCTATGTCCTACACGGAAAAAGAGTCCAACTGAAGCCCGATATTGGGGATGAATTAAAAAGGATATTGAAACAGAAAGAGACCCTGATACTTGGACAGGGCCTTCCGCAGCAGTACAACTTGCTTGGGGACTCCATAGTTTCCTATTGCCAGGACTAATGGCTTTAGAAAATCGAGTATTGATACAAAATTTGACTTGGCAAGTTGAAACTTTGTCAAGAGCCACTCAAAAAGGATTCCAAATTCTTAATAAACAGGTCCAAGCTAATACTAAAATGACTTTACAAAATAGTCTAGCCTTAGACTTGCTGTTATTTAAAGAAGAAGGGGTCTGTGAATATCTCAAATTAGACAAGGATCACTGCTGTATCCACATCCCAAACATCACCGATGACCTGCAAGAACAACTGGACAGAAAGAGAAAAGTAGCAGAAGACAGCAGAGCGATCAGGGATGCAGCGGAAAATAATTAGCTCAACAAAATCCTCCAAGGATTAGGGGGATGGTCTCCAAAAGGATGGTTAGCCACGTTGTTGAAGGAATAATTTTATGTAGTGATAATTATAGTTGTTACTGGAATCTGCATAGGTTGTGCTAAGAGAACCATTGAGAAAAATATGTGGAAGTAGTAAGAAAATCTAACTACTTCCAAAGGGGGGATTGATACCAAAGACTTCAACAATTTAGTTAGTATAACGATAGAGTTAGTAGATAAATGACATATGTATGTTTATATATATGTTTATGTATATTTTTATATATATTTATGTATATTTATAACTTTGTATAAACTTTGTACAGTCAAGATAAGTGAGGCTGCGTGCCAATCCAAACCGGGAGTTACCGTACGTGGGCAACCTGAGCGAAGGTCTGTACCTCAAAACGACCTCCAGAGACCCTTGCCCGGTTTCAGTACGCTTGCACAATGTATTAATGTGCATTTAATTTCCTGGAAATAGGTGACTACTTCTTGGAAATGTATATAATGAGTGTGCTTTTGTCACCTGGTGTGCATGTGAGGAGGAGAAATCCCCCATGCACCCAGCGCTGCGGTAAACCCATGTCGGCTTTCTAAACTGTCACTTGGTTTGGAGAGTTTTCTTGGTTATGATTTTTGGTAACACATCCTTGAGATTCCTGCCCTGCTGTGGGAAAGATCAAAGCACAGTGGAAAAGTACGTGTGTGAAAATCCCTGATATCTACAGGCGAAAGCAGCAGGTTTGAGATCTTTTTTGTTCTTCTCTGTTTTCTGGCTGGCAAGGACCGAGCTCTGCGGTCCCGCCGTCCCCGCTTGCGTCCCTCTGCCCGGGCGCTGCTGCGCAGATCCCCCGGGTCCCAAGGTAACGAGGATAAATTTACTCTTTGCATTTCATCTGTGGTTTTGGGGTTGTTCCTGTGTCCTGCCTGTGCCGGCTCACACAGTCTCCTATAGAACATCGTCATCACCCATTGCTTTTTCCTTGGGGTGGGGGGAGATAAATAAACAGTTTACACTTACCCCAAACACCTTTTTTCTAATTAGCTATGAATACAAAGGTTTATTGCTAAGGATAGACTGCTTATCTCGACAAAGAAAAAATAAGCAAAAACTCTTGTTGCTTTTCCACTATCCCCTAATAAAGAATAGCTCATAGTTCTCTCCTTCCCCAACTCCAAAACCAACCCAAAAACCCCTAAATAACCGCGAAAGAGATTAACGTGCAAAGGAGTTAAAGAAGGACCATTTTTAAAGCAGTGATGCAATCCAAGAAGTGACTGCATTCAACAGACCTTTAAGGAGAAAGGAAAACTACCAAAGAAGGGGTCGCATGACACCACCAGACAACAGATTATTGAAATTGCTCAGTACAAAACTGCATCATCTTAACTTTTTTAGCAGTGAAAAGTGGTCACCCTTCCAGCAGGGCTGGCTACACAACCACACTCCTGTGACTCCCATCTTCCAGCCTGTTTTCATCTCAGTAACTCTTGCAGCTTCTACGTTAAATGGAAAGACACAGTCTGTCTTTTAGACAAACCACAAAAGCATCAGTAAAAGGAGAAAAAGAAGTTTTCAAAAGCCCTGCTTCATAAGCAACTTTTAATGTCACAGAATCACAGAATCATTCAGGTTGGAAAAGACCCTTGGGATCATCGAGTCCAACCCTCAGCCCGACTCTACAAAGTTCTCCCCTACACCACATCCCCCAACAGCTCATCCAAACGACCCTTAAACACACCCAGGGATGGGGACTCCACCCCCTCCCTGGGCAGCCTATTCCACTCTCTGACCACTCTTTCTGGGAAACATTTTTCCCTCATGTCCAGTCTGAACCTCCCCTGTTGCAGTTTAAAGCCGTTCCCTCTTGTTCTGTCACTAATCCCCTGTGAGAAGAGACCAGCACCAACCTCTCTACAACGTCCTTTCAGGGAGCTGTAGAGAGTGATGAGGTCTCCCCTCACCTTCTCCTCCTCACACTAAACAGTCCCAGCTCCTTCAATGGCTCCTCACAGGATTTGTTCTCCAGGCCCTTCCCCAGCCTCGTTGCCCTCCTCTGCACTCGCTCAGCCCCTCGAGATCTCTCTCGTATTGAGGTGCCCAAAACTGGACACAACACTCCAGGTGTGGCCTCACCCGTGCAGAGCACAGGGGGACTATCACCTCCCTGCTTCTGCTGGTCACACTATTTCTAATCCAAGCCAGGATGCCGTTGGCTTTCTTGGCCACCTGGGCACACTGCTGGCTAAATAATATATGTCAAATAATAATAATTTTAAAAAAAGACAAAACAAGCCAAAGAAAGGTGTCCTGAGCACAAAAACTCAAATCACACATCCCCTCCTAACCTGGGATTGTTCACATTTACTAGCTGCTCAAAAAAACCAACTCAAAAGTCTGCTGTAGGCTTTAAATACGGGGTTGTCTTGCGCTAAGAAACTCTGCAGTAAACTGAATTACAACATACGACCACAAGAAGGAGAAGAAAAAAATAAATATAAACACCACTGGATATGAAGAAAACGTATTCTAACTCCCCGTGCTTATGAAGAATACTTGAACCTGGCATTCAAAAGTTTCTTTTGCTGTTTAACCACGCCATGGGAAGCATGTGATATTTGTGCAGAGAGCTGAAACCCCTCCTGTGGTCTCGATCAGTTTAGTGATTACAAATAACGTTTCTTCTGCATGTTTTAAGGGTAGAGGAAAGAACTGCAGTAGAAAGATTCTTTCTGCGAGTCTATGACACCATCTGGTGCTATCAAAAGTCACAAATCCAAATCTACAATAAGCTGACAGAAAGCTGTGGTGTGCAAGATCAGGGCACGTGATTGTAGGGCGCTGAATATTGAAACTGCCATTTGACGTCACCCGTGAGAAACTTTCCCAAGCGAATACACAATGTTCTTTCTGTTCCACGTACATAAAATAAAATATTTAGCAGGAAGGTCATGAATTGTCCTTTAGCGTTCACCTTTACAAGTCTATTTTATCATTGGGAAGCTAAAAAAAAGGTGATCTTTGCGTTTTTATTAAGCAAACACCCCTGAGTAAAGAGGCTGATATCCGCTGTCTTCTCTCTTGCAAGTAAGCACGCAGACGCTCAGCATGCCAAAGAACTGAAAAAGAGAGAGAGTGCACAAGAGATTTAGTTTTGCTGCATTTTGTTTCAGTCATCAGACTCAACACCTATATGTTAATTAGACTCCCTCATCATAGAATTAATTTCACATTAAAAAACACCTAGAAAATACATCTACAGGAAGTGATTTTTTTTTTTTTTTTTGCATCTCAACTTCCAATAATAGTTGTAGCTCAGCTTTTTCCTCCCTGATTTCTCCCATTAATTTACAGATCCACATTAATTCCTTGTTATCTTGCTGTGGGAAAAAGTCCAGTGAAAGCATGGGATTATTCTGGACTTAAAACGAGTTTTGTAAAATATTTAAGCTATAAAATATGCAAATAAAGATAGTGCAGAATACGCTAAGGCAATCTTTAGAGATGATCACAGGAGAGAGATCCCGATGGGGGGATTCATCACAAATATTAATGGGACGTGTAATGGGAGTGTAGAACTCATCACTTTTATAGAGGGAAAGGAAATGGTGGAAACGACGTCGCGGAGCAACTTAAGCTCATGAGATCAAATGCTGTAAACAATCCTCTCCCTGCTAGGCCCAAAATGAAGAAAGTTTAACTAAGTCAAGCCCTAGTCCTGAGATGACATCTGGACAGACTTTTGCTTCTGCATTGAGTCCAGGAGTCGGGTATTAAACCGTAAGTGTTCTGCACTGGCTCAACTTACAGCCACTCTTTTGTAGACAGCAGATAGTCGAAGAAAAAACACTTTGTTGTTATTAAATAGTTCAAATCTTTGTCAATAAGGCAAAGGTTACTAATCTTGGAGAACAGGTACAGGGAACAATGACAGACCACCAGGGTAAAATCTATGGGTCAAATCTTCACAAAGCTGCGTAGGCATTTCTTGGATGCGCCAATTGCAAGGAGTTTTCCACCAGGGTTTTCAAATCTAGTTTTCACCCAACAAGACGATCTGTTTTCACATTTAATTTAATTCAATCTTTGAAGTCTATAAATAGCCCCACTGGTTTCATTCCTAGTCATATTTCTAGTCCATTTTGATTCCAGGTCTCCAAGCACAGGACTATTCACAGAATCACAGAATCATCTAGGTTGGAAAAGACCTTGAAGATCATCAAGTCCAACCATTAAAATTATTCATCAGATTATATCTAAAACCAAAGTTTGATGAGGGATTTTGAAAACCCCAGTTAAATATAGAAAAGCTGGTTGTTTTAATAAAGAATTCTAAAGGCCTTTTAGCACACCGAGCTTTTTGTACTTCCTACCAAATGACCAAGATGGATTCTCCATTGACTTGCCACCCCAAATCCCCTCCTCGCTTTTGGGATCCCTCCCCTTATCGGCAGGCAGACAAAATGGACACAGTTGGAAGAAAACAAGTGAGGAACACAGGACTGGGTCTACTTCAGAGCCAGAAAAAGGCTGTAGGCTAATAGGACATGGTAGAAAAAAAAGCCCCAGGATCCAAGGGCAAACAGTATTATTTTCTATGAGGGAAGAGATAGAAACATTCACCTTTACAATGGCAAACCCCAGGATTACAAGCATGGCGTAGCTGATAACGCTCTGCAGCCCAGACTCCAGCTCCTCTGCACAGCCCTGCCATGAAAGAGAGGTGAAAACAAGTTAAAAGACATTAATTCAGCTGGACTCTTTAACTTTTTTCTCCCCAACCCTTCAAAGGAAGCAGGACCTTGTCAAGCCTGTCTAACCAACAACTGCAGACCTGAAGGCTTCCGTTCTTGTCTTCCAGACCTGATGGCTTGTCATTCTCCTCCTTCTTGAGGAGAGGCACTGACAAACTGCAATTCACTGACATTTGCTGCTTCTCAATCTCCTCTAGCTCAGGTCACTTAGAGAAGTGCATAAACCTCCAAGCCAGGAAGACCAGCAATGGTATCTTTAAAAGTCAATTTATGGGCTTGTGCCTCATGCCTCAATGTATACAGTTCTCCAGGTTCAGCATGGTCAGTCCTAAAAGAATCTCCTCCCCTTCTCCAGACCAGTTTGAACAACTATGAGCCCATAGCTACGTTCAGGCTTTCACATGTTGCTTCTGTAGCAACACAAAATGGAGGAGTTCCCAGCAGACAGACAAGACCAAACATCCAGATTGGTGCCCCTCCTTCGTCAGGTGGCCAGGTGTCCAAGAAGGCCAATGGCATCCTGGCTTGTATCAGCAATAGTGTGGCCAGCAGGGACAGGGAAGGGATCTTACCCCTGGACTCCGCACTGGTGAGGCCGCCCCTCGATGAGTGGGTTCAGTTTTGGGCCCCTCACTCCAAAAAGGCCATTGAATGACTCGAGCGTGTCCAGAGAAGGGCAACGGAGCTGGTGCAGGGTCTGGAGCACAGGTCTGATGGGGAGCGGCTGAGGGAACTGGGGGGGTTTAGTGTGGAGAAGAGGAGGCTGAGGGGAGACCTCATGGCCCTCTGCAACTCCCTGAAAGGAGGGTGCAGAGAGGGGAGATGAGTCTCTTGAGCCAAGGAACAAGCACCAGGACAAGAGGGAATGGCCTCAAGCTGCACCAGGGCAGGGTCAGACTGGCTCTTAGGAAGGATTTCTTTGCAGAAGGGGCTGTTGGGCGTTGGAATGGGCTGCCCAGGGCAGGGGGGGAGTCCCCATCCCTGGAGGGGTTGAAGAGTCGGGTTGACCCAGCGCTGAGGGATCTGGTGGAGTTGAGAACGGTCAGTGTGAGGTTAATGGCTGGACTGGAGGATCTTCAAGGGCTTTTCCAACCTCGATGATTCTGTGATTCTGTCATTTAGGAGCTTTTATAGAATGATACGAGAAGGAAGTTAGCTAGAGGAAAACCATGGGGAGAAAAAGGCTTGGGGGACAAATTGCTGAAAAGAATTGGACAAAGTTATCCTTAAACCCTGCCTGAAGTGCTTTCTGGCTGAGAATGGTCATGGGACAGCTGTGAAACTGTGCTCTTTAACCTCACCTGCGTATTGAGCTCCTGTGGCTGATCCAGCCACCCCGTGCAGTTCTTCACATCTTGCCTGCAGCAGCTCAGAGGGACGCTGTTGTTACCGGTGGAGTTAAACCACTGTGTGGTTGTCCAGTCACTGTAGTTCTTTACCCCACAACAATGAAGCTGCCAAACACAGGACAGTCACAGGGATATATGAATATATATGAATGTGAACGCTAATGTCGAGTTAAACCTCTCTTAGGCCGACTGGGCAAGAGCTGCCCACAGTACAGCTTTACAAGTAGCAGTATTTCAGGAAAACAGCAGTAGATCAACCTCCCTTCATTCATTATTTCCTCCTTATTGGTTTATTCTTTGTGAAAGCTCTGATATTCAAGTGGCAGGTTGCAGGATAGGGTCTTCTGTCATCTTTCTATTTTATGGTACAGGATCCTCAGCAGCAGTTACTCATACATACTCATTTGGTCTGACCTAAAGGCCACTCGTGTCAACAAGGTCATTCATTTACATGAACTTCACACCAGGAGCCTGAAAAGGCCAACTCTGCGCCCTCATTGCCTTGGAGAATCAGATGCTAAACACTGCTGCAGACCTGAGTTGCAGGGTACGACCATACTGACCCTCTCCCCCCCCCCAAATTCTTTGGTTAGGACCCAACTGTTCCTTTCTAAATAATTCTCAGAGCAATTTAAATATTTTCTTACCTGTTCTTGCAAGTAATCCACAACACTAGACTCTGGATTTTTCCCATCATATTTCTCAAAGACTGAGTGCATTGTGCCTTGCACGTCAGTTTTTACCTATTCAGAGGGGAAAAAAATCAGTATTGTTTCAACAAGAAAGCTCAGAATTTTATCTAGTGGAAACTGCAAAAGATCTGTATCCCAACAAAGTAATGAAAAAAAAAAAACCCTAACAAAAATCAAACAACAAAAAGCCCAAGCAATGTTTTAGATAAAATGCAGGTAGCACTTCACGAGAATCACATTCCTGGATAGAAACTTCCCTCCCCTAACAGAAGAGCCTTCCTTTGTGACCATCAACTGCTGTTTAATCCAACTCAAGAGACTGGTGCAATTTCTGCCAGGTACTTTATGTATGCACCATGTTCCTAAAAAAGACTGACCCACATACCAGATGGTGGCATCCCCAATCACACCTGCCCTGCACACTGCAGGATATGGGATGAAGTGCAAAAAGCTGAATATGTTGGAATGCTCTAACAGTGCAAGATCTATTCTTTACAGAATCACAGAATCGTCTGGGTTGGAAAAGTCCTTGAAGCTCCTCCAGTCCAACCATGAACCTCACACTGACCGTTCCCAACTCCACCAGATCCCTCAGCGCTGGGTCAACCCGACTCTTCAACCCCTCCAGGGATGGGGACTCCCCCCCTGCCCTGGGCAGCCCATTCCAACGCCCAACAACCCCTTCTGCAAAGAAATCCTTCCTAAGAGCCAGTCTGACCCTGCCCTGGCGCAGCTTGAGGCCATTCCCTCTTGGCCTGGCGCTGGTTCCTTGGCTCAAGAGACTCATCCCCCCTCTCTGCACCCTCCTTTCAGGGAGTTGCAGAGGGCCATGAGGTCTCCCCTCAGCCTCCTCTTCTCCACACTAAACCCCCCCAGTTCCCTCAGCCGCTCCCCATCACACCTGTGCTCCAGACCCTGCACCAGCTCCGTTGCCCTTCTCTGGACACGCTCGAGTCATTCAATGGCCTTTTTGGAGTGAGGGAACTTTTCGGTTAGTACAAGAGATGCTAATTCTTTGCTTACCTTTTCCCTGTAAACAAATCCCAGGACAAAAGCGGATACTTCTGCAATAAAGATAACCAGGATAATGGCCAAGAACTGAAATTAAAAAAGAGAGACTGTAAGGAAGAATTCCACAGCATTTGAATTCAACTGCACATTACCCATCACGTTTATTTATAGTGGTAAGTTATTGTTACCTGTTGTTGCCTCTCAATCAAAATAATTTCCCCAAAATAATTTAGAATAGGAGATTACTGTGCGTAATGTGTACTGTGGCTGGGACTACAACTGTGGCTGCACAGGATCTGTGCCCAATGCAGGCAGTCTCCTGAACACCACCACGACACGATCCATGTGAAGAGCCTATGAAACACTGTAAATCTGTGTAAAGAGCCTTTAACGGTCAGGGTGAGGTTCATGGTTGGACTGGAGGATCTTCAAGGTCTTTTCCAACCGAGATGATTCTGTGATTTTGGTGAAACACTTCACAAGGCAGCTGTTGAACAGGAGACTGCCCAGATAAATGAGCAGCTGTGTTAGGTACGCTGGGCACTGCTTGGTGAGCTCACATCACCTTCAAGGAATGAGTTGGGGGCCCAAAGTTACTCAACACAAACCTTTCTGGCTTTTTAAAAATTCATTCTAGAAGTTGAGGCATACTTTCAGGATTCAGAGCATTAAAGTCAGCAGAAAAAACAGATATCTGTTGGAAATTCACAGAATCATCTAGATTGGAAAAGACCTTGAAGATTTATCCAGTCCAACCATGAACCTCACACTGACAGTTCTCAACTCCACCAGATCCCTCAGTGCTGGGTCAACCCAACTCTTCAACCCCTCCAGGGATGGGGACTCCCCCCCTGCCCTGGGCAGCCCATTCCAACGCCCAACAACCCCTTCTGCAAAGAAATCCTTCCTAAGAGCCAGTCTGACCCTGCCCTGGCGCAGCTTGAGGCCATTCCCTCTTGTCCTGGCGCTTGTTCCTTGGGTCAAGAGACTCATCCCCCCTCTCTGCACCCTCCTTTCAGGGAGTTGTAGAGGCCATGAGGTCTCCCCTCAGCCTCCTCTTCTCCACACTAAACCCCCCCAGTTCCCTCAGCCGCTCCCCATCACACCTGTGCTCCAGACCCTGCACCAGCTCCATTGCCCTTCTCTGGACACGCTCGAGTCATTCAATGGCCTTTTTATAGTGAGGGGCAAAAGATCTGTATCCCAACATCACATCTCCTTCTGCTCGCTCACCACCACCATGCTTCTCAAAGCTTGCTACTCTCCACACTCATTTCCAGCAAGCTGCGGCAGAGCCACGAAACTGTGGACATTTGTCTGTACAAGGCAGCACGACTAATAATTTAGCCTGCACCTCACTCGCCACCACTCAGTGCGTCACAGCGTAGATAACTCCTACAAAGGAGCAGTGCTTCAGCCATATATTTCAGAATAATCTTTGACTTTCTGTTCTGTGCATCCCAAGAAGGTCCTGCCTAGCACCTCCCATACCACGCAACAGGATGAAGAAGAGGACATACAAGAATGTGCAACACTCACCAGCCCTAGACCAACTCGAGACTCCCGGCAGGTGGCACAGCAGCCGATCAACCCAATGATGAACATCACCACAGCAATGCACATAATGATTACGGCTGGCAACAGAGCGTACTTGTCCTGCAGAAAGTTGTCGTAGCTCTTGTAGGTGTTAATGACATAGGCCCCGACATAGCTGAGACCTGCTGCTGCTGCCTGAAATGCAATAAAGCAGTTATTTATGAAGCATCTACCCAGGAAAGTTGACATGGACCTTTTTGTAACAGTGCAATTTCAACTTTAGAAGTAATGACTACAGTATGCAAAGATCTAAAAGAAGAAAATGCTGCATCTGATCCTAGCTACCCATTTAACCTTTAACACAGAGAATAGAGAATTAAATTCCTGTGAATCTCTCTGTTTTGCTGATTAAGGATAGCAATTAAACTTGGACAGCAGAGTGACGAGAGTAGGTGTATTTTACTGGTGATAACAACAGAGTAATACAGGAAACATGCAGTAAGAAAAGACAGAATAATGCACTTAAACAAGTAGGGAAATACAGGGTAATGCATCAACTCATTACTACATGAGAGAGAGAACAGCAATTAAGAAGGATCCATCACCCCTTGCATACGTTACCAACATCCAGACCCGCAGGCGCTGGGCAGCCCCGGCTGCAGCCAGCGAGGATTTGTTGAGCCTTTCCCAGCAAGTGGGAAATCCTACGCGGTGCGTCCACCCGTAGGTGAGGCACCCAAAGTCGCTGTGAGCGGGTCCAGCTTTATGTACCAAAAATCAGGAAATCAGAATAACTGGCACCTTTGATTTGAGCAGAAAATTTCTGGTTTCATCCTCCTGTTGGATTCCACCCAAAGCCTGGCCAGGGCTCGTGGCGGGGGGAGAACCAAGGGAGTGTCTAACAAGGCCAACACTTGGGTTCTCAGCCTTGAACAAGGCTGAACAAGGGAGGTTGGATACATTCTCTCAGCATTTCATCCTCACTGCTGATTATATTCTGTCCAAGCTGCATCTTTCACTAGCGAGCGTACACACTTCATTAATGATCACATACTAAGTTAGCAGCTGCAGCTCGGGGCCTGTTGTTCAGGCTTCAACACTTCAACACTTCAGCACTTTTTACATCAGCATAGGTGGTTTGTTATAACCCAGCACAATGCCTACTAGCACAGTGGTTATCAGTTATAAAATATACAGGATTAATCTATAGGTCAGCTCTGGCTTGGGCCTGTTGTCCAAGCCCTAGCACTTCACTCTCCTCTACAAACGAAGCACCACTTCAGCCGAGCTGAAACACTGAAGCCTATTGACGTGCATCAACCAGTCTCTCTGCAGGAGGTCAAGCTCACACTTCCCACCCAAGATCACCTACATCCCACCCAACACTGCGTTTGGAAGAATCGACTTTTAAGATGATCACCAGAGAGGTGGGTTGTTGGGTTTGGGTTGTTTTTTTTTTTTTTTTTTGAGAAAAAACTCACCCTTTCCACTCTTACAAGAGCATTAAGCACTAAGACAGGCACAGATGTTCTTAAACTGAGCAAAACACAGTCCCTCCTTTTCCTGGAGGAAACAGATTTCCTCTAAAATAAGACTTTCCTCCAAAAGGATATTTTGCTGATGGAGCAGTGACAGCTGCCCAACTAGCAGCCCTAGAGACCGAAGGCTTTCATCCGCAGAACTGCGTAGAGCCCTGAAAACAACATCAGAAGACTCAGCCTTGGCATAATACTTCATGCATGGCATAAAAAAAATTCTCTCAAGGATTACAACAGTTCATCCACCCTCTATAATCCTGCATCACTGTCCGTACTCACGTTCTGGAAACTTGAGGGAAACCAGCGTGTTTGTTTTCAATAGGCCACAGCTGAATTTCATCATGCAGCTTACGAGCAGTTCATTACTTCCCTCGGTGCTGTAGGTTTTAATTAAATCAAACCCTCCTCGTACTGAAGCTAGGACTTACTAATTCCTTTAAGTTGTTCAGCTCCTTCCCCTCCAGCCAGGTCTGGTGCCTGCCCTTCAATTACCTCCAAGTGCAGGGCACATCCTTCATTTCAGACAGCTCTCATCCCACGCATTCCTGGACGCTGCCTCTACCTCAAAATTACCGGGATCAGATGCTCCAAGTAATGAAACCAGAATCAAACTAACCCTTAGAGACATCCTTTGCCCAGGGAGGTGGTGGAGTCCCCATCCCTGGGTGTGTTTAAGGGTCGTTTGGATGAGCTGTTGGGGGTTGTGGTGTAGGGGAGAACTTTGTAGAGTAGGGCTGAGGGTTGGACTCGATGATCCCAAGGGTCTTTTCCAACCTGAATGATTCTGTGATTTAGCACATGTCATGCAAGATCTTGCTGTGTTGGGGCTCAGATACACAGCGAGATGTCAGGAAAAGGAATATCATCAGCAGTTCTCAAGAGATTTTATTTCCTCTCCACATGCATTGGGTTTTCAGGTGGTGCTAATGATTAAAGCAGTTCCTAAAACTTCCTTTAACTTCTCCTCTCATTGAGGAAAAAATCTCTTTCCCAATTCTCTGTCTGCAGGCGTACAGCGACTAGGTTTTCTTCCTCCCACCCCTTTTTAGGGATGCAGGGAAAGGATGAGCCCACATCAGCTCAAAGGGCACCACTGCCTTCTCATTTCATCACCGTGAGCAACCTCACCTCTTCCTCCTCCAACACTATGTTCTTGTACTGAAAGTGGGACAGAAAAAGTCCCTGGAGTGGCAGCAGCACTAAAGGTGGGGCTGGGGACACTGCACCTCCATCCTGCCTTGCCTTCAATTGCATAAAAAAAGTGAGGTGTATGACTCAAAAAGCGCATCCCATAATTCTGACCGGGAGAGCTGGATGCACGTGCAACTGTCCACCTATTTCTTCCTTCTGGAGCAGCATCATCTGGGCAAGGGCAGACACGGAGAAGGCAACAACACTCCTGGGCTAACTCCATCATCGTGGAGAAAAGGCCATGATGGGATTTGCCCAATATATCCTTTATTTCAAATATTTTCTAGGACTATCAAGGCCCCAAACCCAGTGAAAACAACGCAGATTCAAGACGGGATGCAGGGACTTTTATTAACCCCAGAAATGCTCTGCTCAGCTGGGCCAGCCCCAGCTCAGAAACCAGCTCATAGAGTTCCCAAAAGGGTTCAGTTTGGCCCCTGCTCCCTTGGTGGAAAACAACCAAGTGACCAGAGCAGGAAAAGTGTGATGCTCTGGGTTGACTTAAAAACTTCTCCCTACATTTGCATGACAAAAACTACATAAATAATGCCACAGTTACGGTCACAGTCATCCCATCCTGGCTGTAACCCCTGACTGCATTTGTTGCTGGATTTCAAAGCCTTGGTAAACATGGGTATGGCTGGAAAGTAACAGTATTCTGGTTTCTCAGGTTTTTGGGGAAATTTCAGGCAGGTGACCATGTACCAAGTGATAAACCTCCACCCTGAATACAGACACAACACGGTGGTGCTCCCAGCTATCACGCTTGTACCCCAAAAATCATCTCATCCTTGGTCTCTCTGCTGCCGCCACCACCACAAACCTAACGCAGAGCTGAGTTATGGCTTTAAAAATTCCAGGCTAGAGAAAGCACTGCCAGGTAGTCACCTCAAACCAAAGGCAGAGCTGGCTACCAGCAGCACGAAACCTCCTGCACACACTCGCATCTGGGCGCAGCCACTAAAGAGAATGTTTTTCCTGAGTCCATCAGCCTTTGGTTACAACTCAGCACCCAGGTTGGGATGTCCCACCACAGTTGTCATCCACCGCCGAGGGCCCACAGCCTCAGGAGAAAACCAGAAGGACTGCGAGACCCTCAGAAAGGTTCATGATAAGAGGAATAACCGGAGTACAAAAAGCCATAAACCATGGTTTTGGCATGTAAATCAGTCATCCGTATTCAGCAGCAATGTCATGTCAAAACATGCACAACAGAACAGCCTGGTGACTTCGTTAATGTGTAAAAGTTAATGCGCAAAGTGCAAAATTAATCATTTGCCATCTTCAGAGAACGTAAAGCCCTGCTCTTTTGTGTAACTCTAGTCCCAACACTTGCAAGTAGTTCTGTACTTCTAAAGACAGTCTAAAGGCAGTCTGCTTCATAATTTAATCTTCCTACATCATGTTTTACACAAAAGAATCCTCCAATATTTCTATTATACTTCTGCAAGCAATTAAGACAACAGACACGTTCTTCATAGTCCCCCTGTGCTCTGCACTGGTGAGGCCACACCTGGAGTGTTGTGTCCAGTTTTGGGCACCTCAATACGAGAGAGATCTCGAGGGGCTGGAGCGAGTGCAGAGGAGGGCAACGAAGCTGGGGAAGGGCCTGGAGAATAAATCCTGTGAGGAGCGATTGAAGGAGCTGGGACTGTTTAGTGTGAGGAGGAGAAGGCTGAGGGGAGACCTCATCACTCTCTACAGCTCCCTGAAAGGACATTGTAGAGAGGTTGGTGCTGGTCTCTTCTCACAGGTGATTAGTGACAGAACAAGAGGGAACGGCTTTAAACTGCAACAGGGGAGGTTCAGACTGGACATGAGGAAAAAATGTTTCCCAGAAAGAGTGGTCAGAGAGTGGAATAGGCTGCCCAGGGAGGGGGTGGAGTCCCCATCCCTGGATGTGTTTAAGGGTCGTTTGGATGAGCTGTTGGGGGATGTGGTGTAGGGGAGAACTTTGTAGAATAGGGCTGAGGGTTGGACTCGATGATCCCAAGGGTCTTTTCCAACCTGAAGGATTCTGTGATTCATCCCTCCTCTCTGCGCCTGGTTTTTTACCTGTTTTCAGCATGCTCAATGCACAACGCAAGGGAAGAACACACAGAAAACGCTAAAGATGAACCAGCTGCGGAGAACTAAGAAAAACCTTGTTGCTAGGAAAGGGTTACCACAAATACGAAACCACATTGTGAAGCCAATTCACAGAAGTCCTATAAAGCCAGGACTAGCAAAACTCCATGACAATAAGCCAACATTGGAGGGTCCAGTGTTTACTTCAAGGAGATTCTTGCCCAAACTTTATGCAAATACAGACCGGCACTTTCACAGTAGATTTTATTGTGATATTCAGGATTGTCCTAGTTCTGGTCAGAGATAGACCTCTTGCTGGCTGTGTTCTATTATAATTTCCGAACTTCTGCTTTCAAGCAGAAAAAGGAAGTGTAATGAGGTAAAAATAAAAGAGTTTGGGTTAAGAACTGGCTTAAAGAAATTTCACATTTCTCCCCACAAACTGAGATACAGCCACAGCTTCCCCCATGGTTTTTAATTCAAAGTGAAGATTTTGAAGCCTGAAGAGCAGGGCCATTCAGGAGTGGAAGGCATTTCAGTTAACGATCTGTTCCCCATCTTATTTTTGCAGATGAGTCCCAGAGCCAAACTTCAAAAGCAAAGATGAAAAATATTTCTCAACATCAATCTGAGCTCTCCCCTGAAGCCTTCCCAGTGCTGAACGCAAGTTCAAAATCTGGTGGAGGGGTTTTCCCCCTGACATTGCAAAACCTTCAGCCCATTCCTAGATCTATGATGAAACTTCCGTAGAGGAGAAGTACAAGGACTGTCCTTTGCGCTGCTGAAGATAGACCTTAAGTCAAAAGTGTAAAGTAACCTGATTAAACAGGTTTCTGGTGGGTCGCAAAAAAAAGCATCCTTTCACAAATACAAAGGCTAGTTTAAGCAATTAATTTTGGGGAGGAAGAGATCAAGTAATTCCTTCTTCATGATTAGTCAAACACCTTTTCAAAACATACCTAATAGTATATACAAGGTTGCCAAGATTATTCCAAGAAATTCACCCTAGAAATTGTTATTGTTCTTCACAATTTTTTTATTCTCCTGCTTGGAAGTTTTCTTTCAGAAAAATTCAATGCAGAATAGGATCACGCGATGCATGGAGAAGCTTGGCCCAATGCAGCTGGCAGCCAAGGAGTGATGCAAGGCCGCTCCGGGAGAACCAGTTCCCCCAGTCCCTGGGGCTGCATGGCTGCCTGCACGTTGTTGTGTTCTGCCAGCAAGCGCTGCACCTCCAGCAAGCAGAACATCCTAACCTTACCCCTTCCTCCCCAAACATCCCCGGCTGACTCACCGGGGCTCCAGGAAACACTGCTGGTAATTCTTTACACCGCCGACGATTCCCATAAGACAAGCTGAAGAGATGAGGCAAATGGAAATTTTGCCAAAAAAGCCCCTTTCTGAAGCTGAGTGACAAAGCTGTGACCGTCTCTGCTGTCTCACCCACAACAACTTGCATCATTCAAGGACCTAAGCATTGCCCCTGACAGACAGCAGCGATCTTAAATTGTTTGAGTGTGAACAATAAACAAATTGTTGGGGTTGTGTCCTGTTGCGGGGGGATATCGGACTTGCACAACTCTATGGGAGTTACAACAAGCAAAGCCCTTTATTTTTCCAATAGTACATACTTACGCTCTCACCAAAGCTCTTACTTCATAATTAGCAAGTCAGCAATTAAACAGCTATCTACCTTTTCTCCTACCAGCATCAGACCACTCTAACACGCGCTGTGCAGACCAATCACCTTCTCGTTCACGCAGTGGTAACTTCTCACAGTTCAGTACTTTCCCACAGCTCAGTGTTGCAGCTGGCCGTTATTTTTCCCTGCCACCTTGGCACAACTCAGCAGTTTCTTATCTTTCTCCCAAGGCCTGTTTCTCATCAAAGCCTGGCTGTTGATTCAGAGGCCGTGCAGGCTGATGCCTCCCACATCTCCCCCTTCTTTGTTTTACAGCTGCACCTGCAAAGCTTTATCAATCAAGGCTTAGACAAACTTCAAAAAACACAGTATCATAGACAAAATTCAGAAAACACAATATACATAAAATAATTACAACATAAAGAAGATAACTCCTTGAGGGGCTCATCACTCCAGTCCTTGCAGTCTCTGCTGGTTACACACTTTATTGACATCTGTACATTGTCCACTTCTGCACTTAAATTTGCCAGGTCCAGAGCACTGAATAGCACTATTAGAAGTTGCTTCATCAGAGCCATCCAGACAGTCTCTCACAGCATTACACTGCCTACTCCCATGGATGCAGTTCCCATCTGAACTGGTCTGGTCTGCAAATCCGAGAAGGGCAGTTGACTTCATCACTTCCATCCTTGCAGTCAGGATGTCCATCACAGCACCACTTTCTGTGGATGCATTCACCTGAGCTGCATTGCATCTCCATCACACTGCCATCTGTTAGGCACACTCTCATCACTGCCATCACGCTGACCACTGATGCACGCAAAATCAAGATTCAGCAGACGTCTTCAGCACACAAGCAGTCTCATCACTGCCATCGTCTCCACCCCACGTACTGCCACGGTGATGATCTCTGTACCTTTTCAGGTGCTGTTTGTAACTCCATTTGAGATACTGAGTCTTTGGTTAAAGCAAGAGCCTTTTCCATCATCTCCTGTGTCTCTGCTGCTATAAGGCTGTCATCCATATAATGATATATAACAGCCTGGGGAACCTGCGTTCTAACAGGGCTCAAAGCCTTTGCAACAAACCACTGACACATTGTGGGAGTATTGTTTATGCCTTATGGTAAAACAACCCACTGGTACCGTCTTGCAGGTTCACTAACATTAATACTGGGAACAGAAAAGGCAAATTTAGGTGCATCATCCGGATGCAAGGGTATGGAAAAAAACCCAATCCTTTAGATCAATTATTACAAGATGCCAGTTTGGGGGAATCATTGTTGGGGAGGGCATTCCTGGCTGTAACGTACCCATACCCTCCATGGCATCATTAATGTGTCGGAGATCATGTAAAATTCACCGTTTCCCACTTTTCCTTAAAATAACAAACACCGGGGAGTTCCAAGGACTGGTGGTAGGTACGATACGTCCTGCACTTAATTGTTCCTGAACTAAATCATTAAGGTGGTGCAACTGTTCCATTGGCAAGGGCCACTGACCCACCCACACAGGTGATTCTGTTTTCCAGGTTAGTTTCAGGGTGGCTTTAGGGGTGGGTTGTGCTAAGGTGGCAATTAAGACAAATTTGATCCAATTTGAGTTCCCCATCCAGCCGTACAGTCACGACCCCATGATGTAAGAGGGGTTTCCAATATAAATGGACAAATATTTGCTACCCGGTTTTCTGGGCCCCTTGCATGAATGAGATCTTTGCTTTGAAACGTTACAGCATGACCACCAACCCCGAAAAGCACTCGAGTTACCCGAGCTAACGGCCAATCTGCTCACAGATATGACGGTCACACCCGCACCAGTATCTAAAATGCCCGTCAGTGCAACAGATTCCTCTGCTTTAGTCAGGGTACATGTTACCAGAGGTCGACCTTGTGTCACTGTCTGAGCCCAGAATATTTGAGGAGAACCTGCTGATCCAAATCCTGAGTCACCCCGGCTTCTCAGCATACTATTAGGGGGAGCCGCAGTAAAATAAACAAGCTGAGCAATTTGTGACCCTTTTGTTACTGAACACGGGGGTCCAGGGGTCCAGGCCATAATTCTGATTTCCCCTTCATAATTGGCATTATGACCTCTAGTAAAACGAACAACCCCTGTAAGGTTGTAGATGATCTTCCCAGTAATAATACACTTTTTTCCATTTCCCAACGGTCCATATACTCCTGTTGGTATCAAGGATACCCTGGTATCTAATGATGTTACTGACTCAGAGGCTGCCAGGTCCACACCTGATCAGTATCGACTAAATTATTATAACCCCCCACTGATTGCAATATTTGATTAGTGTCTTTTTATTCACACTTGCACCTGGAGGTCCCCCTATCTTCTTCCAGCGTTTTAAAATACAGCCTAGGGCACTCTTGTCTATTCCCCCACTCTGGCCACGGGAGGAGATGGCAACTGTCAGACTCCTGCTGCGTATACTCTCTAAGAGAGGGATAACTTATACTCTAAGAGAGGGATAACTTACAACGAAACTTCTGTACGAAGGTTACTTAAATGGTGCAGAAACCACGGCTATCCTGCCGATACCCTCACAGCCTTTGAACCAGCAAAATGGGCTGAAATAGGTGAGCAGTTGTAGGATGCTATTTCCAAGGGGGATCAGCATGCCAGTGAGCTCCCGACCACTTGGAAGTTGGTTTCGGACACTCTTAAAGCACGGAGTTGGCGGTGGTGGCCCTGGGCCTCCCTGAGACCCCCTGCAATCGTCCATCTGCTTCCCCCGAACACCAAAAGCGGCAGTTTTTACAGAAGGTGCTGACACTGTGATGCAGAGTCCCTTGTCCATTCTAAAAGGACTAACTTTAAACCTTTCTGATGGTCAGGACACTAAAGGCCTTGATTTAAAAACAGAGAAGGGGGAATTTTCTGGGCACACCACATAAGCAATGGCTTTATATATTCTTAACGGTGTTTTGATGTTTGTAGTATTTGTCATTTGATGTTGTGTAAGCAATAAGTGTAAGGGCCCCTTTCTGTGGGTGTGTGACTGTTCTGTGGGTGTGAGGCGCAGCCCAGCTGCAGCTGCGGAGTGCGGAGTTCTCTGACCCGCAGTTCCGTTATCCCGCGAGGGAAGCGGCCGCAGAGGAATGAAGCGCAGGGCAGACTCTGTACCAGTGGGGGGGTAGTGCAGGACGAGGGAACATTCCTTAGGACAGAGCGCCCTAGTGCCCGCCCGCTGGGTCATCGGTGCTGCCTGTTTGTTCAGGCTCAGTGATATAAGTGGTGAAATATCTCCTCTAGCAGGAGGCAGTAATTCTGTGTTAATTGTTGTCTTGAATTGAGAAATTAGTTTGGAGAAGAGGAGGCTGAGGGGAGACCTCATGGCCCTCTACAACTCCCTGAAAGGAGGGTGCAGAGAGGGGGGATGAGTCTCTTGAGCCAAGGAACAAGCACCAGGACAAGAGGGAATGGCCTCAAGCTGTGCCAGGGCAGGGTCAGACTGGCTCTTAGGAAGGATTTCTTTGCAGAAGGGGTTGTCGGGCGTTGGAATGGGCTGCCCAGGGCAGGGGGGGAGTCCCCATCCCTGGAGGGGTTGAAGAGTCGGGTTGACCCAGCGCTGAGGGATGTGGTGGAGTTGGGAACGGTCAGGGTGAGGTTCATGGTTGGACTGGAGGAGATTCAAGGTCCTTTCCAACCAAGATGATTCTGTGTGAATTTAGGTGCATACTCTGTGGGGAGTGGGGTACAAGCACCGTTGTACCATCTGCCTGAGGGGGATATTGTCAGCTGCATCGGGTAGTGTTTTAAGGTAAAGTAGACGAGATGAGAAGCGGCTGGGTGTTGGCAGGGGAAACGCGTCTCTCATTTGCTGTAGCCACGTCAGGATCAGCCCCCGAGGAGCCTCAGAGCTTGCAGGCACAAGGTGGAACACGGGACAGAATCTCTCAGCAAAGACGCAACTGCGTAAGGAGAGACAGAAGGCGCAGAATCCGCTTTTATTGCAACGAGCTGAATCTTCTGGTTCCATTCTGTTCTGCTGATACTGGTATGGCAACAACTTTAGAACGGAAACTGAATTCCTGAAGTACATCCAGGAACGGCATGGTGATTCTCTGAAACAGAGTTGTGCAGGTCCGATATCCTCCAGCAACAGTGTCCTGCTTTCGTCTGGGATAAAGTTAATTTTTTGTGGTAGCTTGAATAGTGCTGTGTTTTGGATTCAGTGTGGGATTTGGGATGAGAAGAAGCTGATAACTCGCTGATGTTTACGGTTGGTGCTGAGAGATCAAGGTCTCTCCAACTCCCCCTGTCCTGCCCGTGTGCGGGTGCACAAGAAGCTGGGAGGGGGCACAGCCAGAACCCCGGGCCCAAATTAACCAATAAAATATTCCATATTGTGTAACGTCATGTTCAGGTTAGAGAGGAGGGGTGCTCAGGAAGGGGGGGTTCTCTCTCGCTTCCAGAATTGTGGTATTGAGATCTTGGTCTTTCGGGATTGCTGGCCGGGAAGGGGCTGAGTATCAGTCAGCGGGTGGTGAGCAATCGCATCGTGCATTACCCCTCGGTACTTTCTATTATTGTTATTATGACAATTATTAAACTGGTTTTATCTCAACCTACGAGTCTCCCTTTACCCCTCTGAATCATCCCCCAGGCAGGGGAGGGTGAGTGAGCGGCTGCATGGGGTTTGGCTGCCAGCCGGGTTTAAATCATGACAGGTTGAGTGAAAAGAAAGCAAAGCCATAACAACCAGGTTTTCCTAAGCTGATATTTGGGCAGGACCCGGGCAGGGTTCCTTACCAAGTTGACTTCACCCACCTCTTCCACACGTAGCCCAGCTGGCTGAGGCAGGGAGGCAGGTACACAGTGATGCTCCGCTGCAGGAAAGTTCGTAACGAGCTGGAGCTCACTCTAGCCACATAACACACACACGGCACCGTCAATATTCAGTCTTGCCCATGAAGCAAGAGGGGACAGGACTGGATGGCTCTAAGGAGTTAGAATACGTTTTCTTCATATCCAATGGTGTTTATATTTATTTTTTTCTTCTCCTTCTTGTGGTCGTATGTTGTAATTCAGTTTACTGCAGAGTTTCTTAGCGCAAGACAACCCCGTATTTAAAGCCTACAGCAGACTTCTGAGTTGGTTTTTTTGAGCAGCTAGTAAATGTGAACAATCCCAGGTTAGGAGGGGATGTGTGATTTGAGTTTTTGTGCTCAGGACACCTTTCTTTGGCTTGTTTTGTCTTTTTTTAAAATTATTATTATTTGACATATATTATTTAGCCAGCAGTGTGCCCAGGTGGCCAAGAAAGCCAACGGCATCCTGGCTTGGATTAGAAATAGTGTGACCAGCAGAAGCAGGGAGGTGATAGTCCCCCTGTGCTCTGCACTGGTGAGGCCACACCTGGAGGGTTGTGTCCAGTTTTGGGCACCTCAATACGAGAGAGATCTCGAGGGGCTGGAGCGAGTGCAGAGGAGGGCAACGAGGCTGGGGAAGGGCCTGGAGAATAAAACCTGTGAGGAGCCATTGAAGGAGCTGGGACTGTTTAGTGTGAGGAGGAGAAGGCTGAGGGGAGACCTCATCACTCTCTACAGCTCCCTGAAAGGACATTGTAGAGAGGTTGGTGCTGGTCTCTTCTCACAGGTGATTAGTGACAGAACAAGAGGGAACGGCTTTAAACTGCAACAGGGGAGGTTCAGACTGGGCATGAGGAAAAAATGTTTCCCAGAAAGAGTGGTCAGAGAGTGGAATAGGCTGCCCAGGGAGGGGGTGGAGTCCCCATCCCTGGATGTGTTTAAGGGTCGTTTGGATGAGCTGTTGGGGGATGTGGTGTAGGGGAGAACTTTGTAGAATAGGGCTGAGGGTTGGACTCGATGATCCCAAGGGTCTTTTCCAACCTGAATGATTCTGTGATTCTATGTTGTAAGGAAAAGCTGTAAGAACAGGGTAAATTGAAAATTCCCCCAGCAAGTGTCTTCAGCAGGATGCATCCTCTATACAGACAAGACCTGAGGTAATGAGACCTAAAAAAGGCATTTCTCCCATGTCAGTTTTCAGACAGGACTTTCCCAGGGCCAGCACTAATATCTACTTGGGTAGAAGCAGATAATATCTATTATCTACTTGGGTAGCCCTAAAACTTGGGACTGATTTGGCTTTTTCCCCAAAGTGTTAACTTTTTATGAGCAAATAAAAATACGGTAAATAATACTGTTTAAAGAGTAATAGAAGTTGTCTTCTGCAGCAAACGACTACAAATACATACTGGATGAGCTATCAACAACACTTTCTGAAACATTCTCTTCCAGTTCTTCATTAGTCAGTCAGCTCACGGAGGTGTTTTGGTTAATTTTAAGGCTTGAAAACCACTTTTTTCACCAGCACCTTTGCACAGCAGTGATTCAATTCGGAGCACCTCACCCAGTATAATACCCAAAGCTGACGTTTTGCCTTCACATCCGACAGCTACATTCGGGGGGTGTTATCACCTTTTCAGCAATTTTAATTGTCCAGAGGACAGATTAGGCTATCATCTTCAATTATTAGTTTGCCAAATGTTTGCCTCTACTATGCTGTCCCCATGGCCCCTGTATCTAGAATCAAGCCCCAGTAACACTGGTCTCAACCACAGCTGCACACCCCTTCCTTAATGCAGAAGACACTCCTTGTCTTTGAAGTTTTTTTGGACAAAAAGTGGTTTTTGATTTACCTTGATAGGTAAATCCTCTGCTCAAAAGGGTTTGCACAACATTTCCTCTATAAATAATTTATTTTAATACCCAAAAGCCAGCATGCATAGCAAGGGGAATTTCTCTTTCTGGCTCCCTCAGTGCTTTATCATACTACAAATTTTATTCTTTCCATTCACCACCAGATTGTCAAGTCCTCCCTAGCTGCTGTATTACTCCATTTTCACAAAATAAACAGTTTTTCTAGTGACTTCAGGGGAAAACGAAGGCACTGAGCACTTCTGAGAAAGCCTTCTTCATTTTATTCTTGCTTTAACGACTTTACAATTCCTGTTTAAAACTCCTCTTAGCCCATACGCAGCTCTCCAGACCTGCCAGTCTCCCCTGGCCTGAGGCAGAGCTGGTTTTTCCCCAGCAATTAGGGCAACCCTAGCTCAGTAATTCCCATCCCACTTGCACAGACTCCTCTCCCTGTCTCCTGTTTAAAACTCTGCCAGCTGGGAGGGACCTCCTGGCTTTGGCTACTGCTTCCTACTAAGGGTATTCCTTTCTCTCAACGATAAATCAATTATTGCTGCATTGTGTGATCTGGCCTCATCCAGGACAGCATCTGACCCTCCACCTGTGGCACAGAGGAGCAGGCAGGCTCCAGCAAGCCTGTCAGATGACCACATAGGCAACAACAGCTATGGAGGGGAAGTACCAACCATCTGCTGCAGCTCCTGGCCACGCATAGCTCACGGCCACTGCCAGACAAGCTGGTCACACACCGGTGCAGTATCAGGTCACAGAAGCACAGAAGGGGTTGGGGTGGGAATGGACCTTCAGAGATCGTCTGGTCCAACCCCTTGCTAAAGCAGGGTCACCTAGAGCTGGTTGCCCAGGACCATGTCCAGATGGCTTTTGAATATCTCCAAGAATCACAGAGTCACAGAATCATCAAGGTTGGAAAACCCCTTGAAGATCCTCCAGTCCAACCATGAACCTCACCCTGACCGTTCCCAACTCCACCAGATCCCCCAGCGCTGGGTCAACCCGACTCTTCAACCCCTCCAGGGATGGGGACTCCCCCCCTGCCCTGGGCAGCCCATTCCAACGCCCAACAACCCCTTCTGCAAAGAAATCCTTCCTAAGAGCCAGTCTGACCCTGCCCTGGCGCAGCTTGAGGCCATTCCCTCTTGGCCTGGCGCTGGTTCCTTGGCTCAAGAGACTCATCCCCCCTCTCTGCACCCTCCTTTCAGGCAGTTGTAGAGGGCCATGAGGTCTCCCCTCAGCCTCCTCTTCTCCACACTAAACCCCCCCAGTTCCCTCAGCCGCTCCCCATCACACCTGTGCTCCAGACCCTGCACCAGCTCCGTTGCCCTTCTCTGGACACGCTCGAGTCATTCAATGGCCTTTTTGGAGTGAGGGGCCCAAAACTGAACCCACTCATCGAGGGACAGCCTCACCAGTGCCAAGTGCAGGGTTAAGCTTGGTGCCTACGAGGAGTCCTAAAGCCTTTTCTGCCAAGCTGCTTTCCAGGACATGCACGGCTCTGTTCTGCTCCCAGCTGTCCTACAGTTCCTTTAGTTTCTGAGGCCTTGAAAACCCATAGAAAGTCTTTCCCCCATTTATTCTACTGGAAAAAAAGCAATTTAAAAACCTAGTACACATGCTTTGTGTGGTCCCTCAGACTCTGTGAAAACCCTGATTTGCAAAATAATTAAAAATCCTGAACAAGTTGGCTTTGGATTGGAGCAAAAAGCACCAAAGCTCTGAGCCCCTACCAAGGTGTCCTCAATGGCCAGCAGCATCAACAGGCCCAGGAGAGACTTACCACTGATCTCGTGTCAGTCATCAGCCACAATTTCAAAAGCTTTAAACCACGTGTGAAGTACAGAGGTGGGACATAACCGACAAAACTGTACTGAGCCTCCAAAGCCATGGGACACTCTTCAAAAAATATTTTATCTGAATATTCAGCTGCGATGTACAACTAGGGGCCATGTTTCAGCTTGTCTTCAAAACACACTGCAGAGCTGCTCGGCAGGTACGGTGGGAAGTGTTTGCTTTTTCCTTTTCCTCCTCAAATGAAAACAATGAGCAGCAGCCAAAAGGCTCTGAAAATGTGTGGCACTATTTCAGGGGAAAAATAACCCCCAACCTAAACCAACATCTACTTGCAGTTTTTACATGCTGCAAACTCACACACTCAAGAGGGGATTCTGGTTTTAGTGGGTTTGTTTTTGAGTTATCTTAAATCAGTTTTCTCCTTAGAGTTGTCCAAGCATGTCTTTTTCTGTTCCCTGAGCCTAACTCCGGTGTTATCTTCCCATCCTGAAAAGCCAGCACGTATCCCACGAAGCGTAAGGGGTGGGATGTCCTTGTGGAGACACCACACGCCAGTGCAAAGCAAGAAATCCTGCCCCAAATTCTCTGATTTCTAATGCTTAAACCTCTGCCTTGGGGCCAGTGTGCTGCTGCTGGTCAAAATCACAGAGCATCACGCACCTCTGAGGACAACAGGACCACTGTTAGGAGAAAGCAGCACCACCCTTTTCACTCTTATTCTCCCCAAAAACAGAGAGCCTGCAGGGCAAGAGCTTGCTGCAATTATAACTTCAGCTGAGCATGGATGGATTTATCAGCCACTGCCAAGCTGGTCTGGATCTGAATGGCCAGCTCAGACACAAACCACCCTCTAGTTCAATATTTGCCTTCAGAACCACCCTAGTTTCTTAATAAGCTGTTCCTGGCTCAGCTACCAGATCCTGCGACTTTCACCTCACGAGCTATGAACCAAATAGCAAAGGACACCTAAACCATGGTAGAGTTAATCCTAAAGCCTGGGGAGAATTCTCAGAGCTGGTGACAAGGCAGATGCCTTTAATCTGCCCTGAAATATTGCTTGGGACATGGGCAGCGGGGCCACGTGGCTGTTGTGTGTCTCCTCCTGTAAGGAAAAGCGGAGGTTGGGATTCTCCCGACGCAAAAGGATCCTGTCAGCTCCATGGTAAAGCAAACACACCTTGGCAGTATAACACTGCTGGGGAAAATGAAGGAAATTCCCAGTTCACACATCAACTACAGGAAAGAGCCACTTTCTATTCCCCCTGGATAAAGTGTCCTTCAGCTCTCAACATCTTGCAAAGGGGTAACAAAGTGGGACCTCTCGAGCTGTGACTGTCAGAAGCACTTTGACACCACCAGACCTCTGGTTTCAGAGACCTGAAAACCGTGAGACTTGTGAAGAGACCAAAGTGTGTTCAGGGCCAGATCCATAACCCGGCCATCCAACGCGTCTTCTCACAGCCTCAGGGACCGCTTAGCCAGACTAAGGTTGTTCCCCAGAAGGGCACAGGAAAGGGTAAAGTTTCTCTCACCATAGCTGCATCACCATCTGAACACTTCCCCTTTCCTGACCACACAGCACCAACATCTTAGTTTTAAATTTTGTCCGTGAGGCCCCTACGCATACAGCAAAGTTCATTTTCCTGAAAGTCAGTTAAGTTCTGCTTCCTGATTTTGGGCAGAGTAGTTTAAAATAAGGGGAACTTTGCCCCTTTGAGGCAAAGTGGATCACGCCGAAGTGCCCAGGTTTGATACCAACCCATGGCACCAGCCCCATCCGATGACCACTCCGACTCACATGGCTGTTTTCCCCCCACGGTTCATCAAGGAGTTCACAGCAGAGCTAGAAACAAATCCACCACTTTTCCCACCCAACACTCCTCACGCTGGGTGAAGAAGTCCCCCAGCCCTCCCCAACCCATTGTCAGTCTCAGGGAACCCCAGCCAATACCATGGCTCCATCAGAGGGGCAGAAAGAAGGAGCCCAGGGAGGGGGAAGCCTATCCTGAGGCTCGAGCATGTCCAAAGAAGGGCAACGAAGCTGGTGCAGGGTCTGGAGCACAGGTCTGATGGGGAGCGGCTGAGGGAACTGGGGGGGTTTAGTGTGGAGAAGAGGAGGCTGAGGGGAGACCTCATGGCCCTCTACAACTCCCTGAAAGGAGGGTGCAGAGAGGGGGGATGAGTCTCTTGAATCAAGCAGTAAGCAATAGGACAAGAGGTGATGGCCTCAAATTGTGCCAGGGAAGGTTTAGACTAGATATTAGGAAGTATTTCTTTGCAGAAGGGGTTGTTGGGCGTTGGAATGGGCTGCCCACGGAGGTGGTGGAGTCCCCATCCCTGGATGTGTTTAAGAGTAGGGTCGACATAGTGCTGAGGGATCTGGTGGAGTTGGGATCTGTCAATGTTAGGTTAATGGTTGGACTGGATGATCTTCAAGGTCTTTTCCAACCTAGATGATTCTGTGATTCTGTGATAACTCCTGCAACCATCTGGAGTTAAATCCCAACCCAGAAACTGTAGTTCACACCTCTCCTTAGCAACAAGGCAGAACCCAGCTGGGTTTTCTGAAGCGTCAGTAAAGCTCCTGACTGACCTCAAACACACCCCAAGAGTGTGCGGGTGCAGAGAGAGCCAGGGGTCAGCTGGGGAAATCCTGGTCTGGCTTCATCTCTGGCAGGTAGAGCAAACCCTGCCATGGATCAGGCTCCTGGGCTTCTCCTCCTTGGACAGTCCCGTTGACCTGTCAACAGATCAAATTCTGCTCTCTCCAATACACCAGTCCTGCTAAAACCACCTGGGAAATAACTTTATCCTCCTCTCTACAGTTGGGCAAGTGAAGCAAGGCTGGGGATGTGCCGACCTCTGATAAAAAGTGAATGGGAAAAGAGGGCAAATAGGGTTTTCACTGCAGCAGCACTTAAGGTAACCTTTTGGTGATGAAGTCCCCAGGACTTCTGGTGGATGCCAAACCCTCTCTGGAAGCAGAGGTCTGTTTAGTGACAACGAAGCTGAAGGAGAAGGTCAGCAGATCATATGAACATCCCCATGTGAGGACAGGCTGAGAGAGTTGGGGGGGTTCAGCTGGAGAAGAGAAGGCTCCGGGGAGACCTTAGAGCGGCCTCCCAGGACTGAAAGGGGCTACAGGAAAGGGGGGAGGGACTCTTGATCAGGGGGGTAGGGATAGGACGAGGGGTGACGTTTTTAAACTGACAGAGGGGAGATTTAGATGAGATCTAAGGAAGAAATTCTTCCCTGTGAGGGTGGTGAGGCCCTGGCACAGGTTGCCCAGAGAAGCTGTGGCTGCCCCCTCCCTGGAAGGGTTCAAGGCCAGGTTGGATGGGGCTTTGGGCAACCTGGACTAGTGGAAGATGTCCCTGCCTGGGGCCGGGGGGTGGCACTGGGTGATCTTTAAGGTCCCTTCCAACCCAAACCAGTCTGTGATTCTGTGATAAGGTGCTAATGGCTGAATTCAGCAGCACAACTTTGGGATTAAAGAAGGGTTAGAAGAAAAGCAACCTGGGAGGGTGTTCACATCACATTATACAGAAATATCAGAGCATGACACTTAGATCTAGTTTTAAGATTTCAGTTTCTTCCCTTGGACCAGCAGGTGAATCCCAGCATATCACGTCTCTCCTTCAAGGAGCATCATCACATCCCACTCAGCCAAGTCCCCTCACAAGACACTGCCAAGAACATCGGCATCTCATCTGCCCCTTCCTCTTCCTCTTTTAGGTGACCTGAGTTAAACCAGCATCCCCAGTCTTCACCTAGGAGAGGCCAACACCCATTTACCAAAACAACCACACACTTGGACCTAATTAGTAGGTGGTAAAAAGCAAATTGGAGGTGGGCAGATGTCCCACAGCTTGAAGCACCACCCTTGGGAACTGTGTAGTTAAAACAGCTTCAATCAATGCCTTGTTTGTGGGGGTTATGCACATCTACAGCCCCCCCAATCCACCCCCTGTAGCAGAACAACCTGCAGATACGATGCTGAGCCTGGTGGGTAAGAGTGAAGTTGCTTTTTCACCTTATTTAGGAAGCTGCTATTTGTTATTCTGCAAAATCTGTCTTTCTTCACTTCTGCACTCTGATCAAATGACCAGAGATCCAAAAGAAGATTTATTGCCTTTTTAGGACATTTCTAAGCAATAACCTTTGTCGAAGCACTGTAACTGCACTGGTTGCTGAATACACAGGTGGTGAATTATTTCCTATAATCATTTCTAAGTCAGGCAAGATTTGCAGTGTGCAATGCCTGAGCATGAATTACTCCTTAGAGAAGGACTCTTATGCTCTTTGCAGATCTTACGTTTTGATAAAGATCTGGAGCCTTGTGCTTGGAGAGCCCCAACTTTTAGAAATGTTCTGAAAGACCAGAAAGGAGTCAGGTTCCTCTTTCCCCACCCTCTTAAAACCTGAATTCCAGGTTCTGCAGTTCTGCTGCAGGAATGCTGTTACCACACGTAATGGTGGCGGCAGCATCTAAACACCACAAGCTTTGGGGCTGCTCTTCCTAGTGTAAAAAAAAAACCAAAGGGCTGATCTAGGTCACCCCAAATTCAGAGGCTATAGGCAGGGAGAAGGATAATTACTGATTGTCCATGGATCCAGATGACATAATAGCTTCAATCACGATTAGAGAGTTTCCCTACAGCAGAAGAAAAGGTACCAAAGACATTTCTAGGAGGAAATAAAACTGTTGCTTGATTTTTAAAAAGCCAAGCAATGATGCTAATCTGAGGTACGCCGGAGCTGAAGCTCGGGGGATTTCCACACACAAATAGTGGGATGGTCCGATGTTTCTCTGCGGGTATTTTGAAAAATCACCACAAAACAAACGTACGCGGTGAGATGACGTTACTTGCGGCGCAGCAAGTAGCTTCCGTTCAAGCTAACGATACAAGAGTTACCTGGAACACACGCAGCACCGAGCCCCCATAAAGAAGGTGAAGAACTGGGAGGGGAGAAGCTCCTCCCTACAACCCTGTATTTACAAAGCAGGGCACAACACCCCACAAGAGCTCAGGGTTTAATTCAAGCAGTATTTCTATTTTTTATTTCTTTTTCCCATGTAGCTTCTCTCTTTGGGAAGAGTTCTTTCCTTTAATTCTTCCCTGCTTCAGAAAAGTCCTTCTGCCTTTCCCATTCCCCAGCCCTGCTCGGCTGGGTGATGGGGGAAGAGCAGAGCAGGGGGGTGCCACTGTGCTGAGCCCTAACCCGAGCTGTGCACCCCCCAGCCCTCGCTCTCAGGCTGCCACCGGCACTTCGAAAGCCTCCTTTGCAAAACACCCTTTTGAAAATACTCAAGTGCTACAAAGCAGATGTGAATGCCCAAACCACGATCCAGTTTTAACTGGGCCCCTTCTCCCACAGCAGCACCTAAGACCTCGGATGAAGATGGGGGCGGGTTAAACAAACTTCCCCGTGCAGGGGAAAAGCCCGAGACTGGTTACCAGAATAATCACCTCCTCTTCTGAGCAGCCACCTACCCCAGGCCCTGCTGTCACTGTCACAAGGCTGCCGTGCCACGAGCCTCTGACACCGAGCCCCCCAACTCAACAGGGGTTAGGCTAAAAAATACATGACCCCTCACTTTTTCTCTGTAAGTAATTATTGAGGAAGCCATTTGGAAAGGCATAATTGTAGCAAAATATAGTTGGAAGAAAGTTCTTGGCCACTTTTCTCCCCCAGACACTCCACACCCCAAACTGGGAGGGCAGCCCCTGCGCAATACCCTCACCCCACTGCAGCCAAGCAGCTCCCTTTGTTTCCAACCACAAAATAAGCTTGTAGACACGCCTTTAAAAAAATTACTAAAAACCTTACTACATTAAAAACACCCCACACAAATCCCCCGAACTCCAACAGCATTTTTTCCTTCAGAAAGTTAAAAATCCAAATCATTTTGTATTTTAAAATATGTATATAGGGTTTTTTCTATAGAAATGAATTAAGTCACCTGCACATCGGTAAACTAAATGCCCGCTTAACTCTGGAAACCTCGCTTAACCAGAACACGGTCATGTCCCACAGCACCAGATCCTTCTGCCAGAGCCCTTCATCGCACCCAACACCCGGGACTGCGACCCCCACGTAAACCACGGGGGTCCAGGTCCGCATCCCCCCACCCCGGGGGTCCCCGCACCCCACGGCCGTACCCAGAAAGCCAGGCTCAGCAGCAGCAGCACGGTCTTGGAGGTGATCACGCCGCAGTCCATGTCGTGGGGCTGAGAGAGCAGGGCTGGGACTAACGAGCAGGGACAGGCTTTGGGTCCCGCGTGGGGCCGCCCCTGGGCCCGCCCCATCTCTTCCCCCCACCCAGGGAGGGGCCGGTCAGTGGTTCCTTATGGCCAACAAGGCACTTTCTCAAGCAGGGGGTTGGGGAGCACCGAGAACAAATGTCAAAGCAAATTATTGTTGGCTTCGACGTGCGCTTTTTTTTTTTTTTTTTTAAACTTTTGCAACATTCATTCTTAGTTAAACCGAGCTTTTGTGAAAAGCTCTCACTTGCGGCTAAAAGGTTTCCATCAACTCTGCCTTCCCGGATTGCTAACCCACAGCTGTGTATCTCCATTTCTCAGCCTTTCGGGTCTGGCACCATCTCACGCCCGTCTTTTCAATCGTATGCGCCTCGAAAAGCAGGAATACAGCTACAACTTGGGTTTGGATACTCAGCAGTCTGTCCTAACCGCTGAAATGTGAGGCTGAGCAGCCACAGGGAGAGGGATTTCAATCTGGTGGCTGCAGAGGGCATGAAAACATTGCTTTCTTTTCATCAGCCAAACCTCGTGCTTTTAAAAACAAGCCAAAGGTGTAGGGCTGGCAGCCAGGGGTTTGTTTTGGAAAGAAGACCTGAACTGAGCTGAACTCAACTCTCCACTGGGCTGCAGGATGCAGTGATAACAAGTTTCCAGTCTTTCTCACAAAAATAGATGTGAGCTTTCCTTCGGGGGATATGGATTTTGGAGAGGTTGTGCTGAAGTAGCTCTCCAGCAGGAAATTGGAGAGATTACAGACAGTCTCTGCCCACAGCCCATGAATTTAAGCCACAGGAGGGCCTGTGCCCGCTGCCAAAATCACAGAAATCCTCACGCTGAAAGTGGGGTGAAGCCGATTTGCAAAACTAAATTCCTTTAAGGGTAAAGATCAGCGCAGTCAGACCTTGATGACTGCTGACAGAGCCCCTCCTGCCAGCAAGCCTGTTTTTGTTGTGATAGTGTCTATTGTAGCAATAAATATTAACAGTGTATAATTGTGGAGTATTTCTTCATTTAAAAAAAAGCCCAGCATTTTCACTTTTCCTTGCAGCATGGCAGGCTGAGGTGTTAATAAAGAACGGAAATCACGTGGAAACCATTTATCTTCATAATTTTGTGCGAATGAGTGGTAATCTGGGGGAAATACTTTGAAGGAGAATGAAAGGGCAAATTCTGAAGTTTCATTTGAAATTAAATGTAAAGGAATAAAAAAAAACCAAAAACAAACCAACAAGGAAACCACCTTGCCAACCAAACCATCTTTAATATCAAAATATTGTTTCCATTTTGGTTGCTTGTTAGTTCTCTATTTTATTTAAAAATAAAATAAAGGTAGTTTCAGAATGAGAATGAAACAGCATTCTTAATCAAAATGTTACCAGCTGTATGCTGTTTCTTTCAAAACAAAACGTTATTAAAATCAACAACAGCTGATTTTGTATTAAATTGGCCTCAAAAGTAACTTGCCAGAACAAGGATGTGCCTGTGGAGACATATCCCAACCATCGCAGACAGCCCCGGTTATGATATTCTGCATCATTCTCAACCAAATTAGTCTTAAAATCAGGAATTTCCTGTTGAACATGTGATTTTTAAAAAGCAGTAAGCTGGAAATGTCACAGTCAGCTTTGGAAAGGAGTGGGGAAAAAGGGAAATTCAAAGTATCTAACACAATAACAGCACGACAAACTAAAAGGAGGCTCAGTTTCCAGACCTGCTCTTTGCCTTGGGACCTTTTGCCCTGGATGAATTGGGTGGGTTTGTTTGGTTTAAGTCTGAATATGTTAAGAAAACAAGATGTTTCCCACTGATTTATTTATTGCCTGTTTTGCAACATGGAAGCTCAACGGTTTGCACTGGAAGCTGGTAGGAAAAGGATTTTTTCTCCCTTATCCACCAGGCATCAATGATGTAAAGACAAAAATTCCCTTCTGCACATCAGGCCATATATTTGAAAATATCACTTTTTAATTTTCTTCCTGCTAGACTAAACAACTTGTCAGCTCTGGTATTTTCCAGAACTGATTCTCTCCCATTAAGCCCCATTTTTCTTGAAGTGCCTAAAAATGGGGAGCATGTTCCCTGAGGGTTTAGCTGTGCCGAAGAGGACGCCGGACCCGCTGGCTTCTCCTGCAGCACCGTGGCATCGCTGACTCACTTCCACCTTGTGATCATCTGTTACTCCAGATCTATTTCTGTCAAAGGAACCGCTTCCGAGTCAGCTGCCCTTGTCCCTTCTGCACCACATCTGATTTTTCAGCCCTTTCCTCCAAATCCTCAAGACCATTTGGAAACTCCATCCCTACCCCAGTCCTAGCCCTCGCCAACTCCACGTGCTCTCCAGACTTAATTTCTCTATTCTCTCCTCCAGGTTATTACTGAAATTAAAACACAGGAGCCCAGGTGACAGCAAACCACGAGTGACTCTCACTGGGCTGAAGATCGCTCCCAACGGGCAGTGGGAATGAAGCTGCCGTGGGGTGCGGGGAGGTGTTAAAAGCCTTATCATATGATATTTATTGTTTCTTTCCCCACAAGGCCTGTTACCCATCACAGAAGGAAATGAGATTAAAGTGAAACCATTTGTCCTTGACAAATCTACGTTGACTGGTATTCAGCTCCATATTTTCTTCTTAGCTGCTCACGAATGATTTCCCAATTATTTATTCCACTGTCTCTTTGATGTTGTTTTTCAGGAACTGAAGTTAATTGGCCTGTAATTTCCAAGCCTTTCCCTTTTTTTTCTTTTTTAAAAATGAAGCCTATATTCCCCCTTTCTCAGCCTACCAGCACCTCACCTCCCTCCCAAAACCCCCACTGCCAACAGCTCTGAGATGACTGGAAACACTTTTAAAGTTATCTAGGATAAAGCCACAAAGCTCCTTCGAAAACCATCAATTTATCAAACCTCAGCGTAACCTGTCCTTTCCTCATTCTCCCATTGATTCTAACCTTTATCCCTGCTTTCTGCTGTTCCAGCTGCCAACTGTGCTGGAATTTTTGGTGACCAGTGGTGCAATGGGGACAGAAAATCAGTCTCCTATGGTTGGCATGTGAGGATGACGCAGAGAACCTTTCATAAGGCATGATCTTATTTCTCAGAATGGTTTGGATCGCTTGAAAAGTCTCATGTAAAAATAACAGGAAGGAAATTTACGGTCAGGAGAGATAGCTTTTTAGCTAAAACCACTGAAATAATCTTTTATGGAAATCACAAAATTAGCAAAAAGTGAAGTTTGAAAAACTCAAAACCGAAATACTTTCAGTTCCTCTTTAAATACTCTGGGAGGGTTACACACTCAGTTCTTGTCCCAGTCATGAAAGAAATGTGTTTCCCAGCAACAAATATTCACCTTTTCTCATTTTTACAGTAGGGAAATTGTTCCTGCGTGGAGTTTAATTAGGAAGGCAAGGACTCTACATGGCTCTCCATCCCACGCCAGCAGAGAGCCCGCCACGGCAGCTGAAGCATTTACGTGTCACGGTTTGAAGTTCAGACCTTGCCATAGTGCTCGACGTAGAATTTGGATTTCCACCACACCTCAGTACTCTGCTGAGCAGGTACTAGAGATAACACTACACCGACCCCAAAGCTGCGCCTGCAGAGATTTCAAGCCTCACACTCCGCTTTGCTCCATCGACCCTGATTTGCCGGGAGAGGTATTTTGACCACTCCACTGCTCTTACCCCACTTGCTGACCGAGGACAACCAGGTAGGACATAGGTGATGAAACCCTGACAGATGCCTGGTTGGCTCTTCTGTGATATTTCATTGTAGTTACGAGCTAAAGCAACTCAAAGTGGGGTCTCTGGATCCCAGTGGCTGTGGTGAAAGCTTGGCACCTAAAACCAGATGAGACTCTGGGGCTGTGTCCAGCACAGCACTTAAACCAGTAGGTCTGGAGGGGCAGGAATACTGGCAGCACTGGGTACCAGCAGAAGGACAGAGTCTTCCCAGTGAAACCTGGAGTGTGGAAGGAGGAGAAGTGTGCTAAAGAGAGCATTGGCGGGTCAGGTCTTGGGACAGGGAGGTAGGGAAGGACCACAGGAAGCTTTTCAGAAATAAGTGCAGTTTTAATGGCTGGATCCACCAAACTGTGTAAATCTGCTGGTGGGGCAGCCCTAAGATACAGGGTCTATGTTCATGACGATCTCATGCTGGGATTATTCACCCTTCCTCCACGCCGTGTTCCCTTTTTGTGGTTACTCTTTGCTCTTTCAAGGTTGAGAGAAAGAAAGGAGAATTAACATCTTCTCTACTCGCCTTTGGGCGTGGAGAGGAGAGCAGCTGATCTTCTCCCCCACTCCCTTCCGCTGTGCGGGTTGGGGTAAAAACCAGCATTTGTCTGATGGCGCCTGGCTCAGATGTGGTCGGGGAAGGACTCTCTGATCTTTGCATTTCTACATTTGAACCACAAGGACCAAGCATGACCCGTGCACGCAGCTGACAGCACCAGCCAAGGCCAAACGTAGACCCGTCCCATCTGCCACCTCCTTTCTTCACTCAGAAAGTTCTCAGATCTCATTTCAGCTGCTAATATTTGAAAGCTGACCAGCTACTCATGGGCTCCAACTCAAAATTTCTCAGCCCTCCCGTGAAGTTCGGGGTTGATTAAACATTAAGAATTACTCTCCTCCAACTGGTGTGCCCACACTAGAAGGGATTCCACAGGGAGATACACGGCCGCCACAGAAACACGCGTTTTGTTACAGATAACCCCAAAGAACGCTGATAGTCAACGCTGCTTCCAGCTGCACGATGAAACATCTGCAGGACTCTTAGGCTGCAGTACTTAGTACCAGCACGAATTCCAATTAATCCCGAAGGTGAGAGATGAGAGCTGAGATGTGAGGCTGCCTTCTCGGGGGAAATGGCACATTCCTGCTGCAGCTGGGGCTCTGCACCAAGACACGAGGTGCCGGCTGGCAGGTACCAGCCGTGACACATGGCTGAAGGAAAGGCTTTATTTTTAACTTGTATTTTTAAGGTACGTTAGTAAAAGTTCTGAGCTCTGCTGCTCATGCGAAGCATGTCACTGGAGGCATGTTTGTGTGACTCTCCTATCCCTGTTCCTGACTCAGCCAGTCATGTGGATCCGAGCAAACAGGAAATCCTTCCAAACAAATGAATTAAAAGTACCCAAAAGACATATAAAATGGGAGTCATGATTTTCCTAAGCAAGTATTTTGCAGATTGCTTTTCATTTTTTCATGCCCCTCCAATTAGAAGGGGGCATGACTGGACAAACCTGAGACAGTCTGGAGTGTGACTGGTGAGGAAACCCTGGGGAAGCTGAGAACCAGAGAGGAACTGGGAACTTCTCAGAGCCCCCCCCGGGAAGCGTCTGTGGAGGAAGAAGGACTTTTCATCCTGTAGAAGGATGGGACCTGGTGTGCCCAAGTCCTGGCTCATGCAGCCACCACAATCCCACACAAAAGGAATAGGCAGCCACTGTGGGAAAAGTTTTGTCTTTTATGAGGGGTGGCGATGACTTTGGTTCCCTTAAACTGAGTTAATTTTTCTTCTAGGGGAAGAAGTAAAAGGTTTCTTTTGTACAAAGGGGGAATTGTTCATCAGTTGATATCAACTTCTCATACTTCCTCGACGAGCAGAAAGGCCCTACTGTCCTTGCTGGATTTTCCCACCACAGATTTTTCTCTTGAAAAACAGCTCCAGTTTGCCAAGTTGCTTTAACTCATGACGTGGTGCTATCCTACCCCCCACTCCTCCCCAGCCCTTCCCTCACGCTGATGTTAGCGTTCCTGCAGGAGGGCCAAGGCAGATCAAGCTCCAGGAGCCAGGTCATCCCGTCATCAGGCTTTAGCGAAGCGAGCTGTATCTTTGTGCTGATCTGTCTGAACGGCGAGAGAAAGGAGAGGTGACCCCATCCCCTTCTGTGACTGGCAGCACTCCCTTGAAAACAGTTTGAAACCTTGGCCCACATCTAAAGCTCTGACTTTTGTGCAGTTGTTGACACCTGAATATCAAATGGGGCTTTTTACTGGAAAGTTACAGAATCACAGAATCATCAAGGTTGGAAAAGCCCTTGAAGCTCCTCCAGTCCAACCATGAACCTCACACTGACCGTTCCCAACTCCACCAGATCCCTCAGCGCTGGGTCAACCCGACTCTTCAACCCCTCCAGGGATGGGGACTCCCCCCCTGCCCTGGGCAGCCCATTCCAACGCCCAACAACCCCTTCTGCAAAGAAATCCTTCCTAAGAGCCAGTCTGACCCTGCCCTGGCGCAGCTTGAGGCCATTCCCTCTTGTCCTGGTGCTTGTTCCTTGGCTCAAGAGACTCATCCCCCCTCTCTGCACCCTCCTTTCAGGTAGCTGTAGAGGGCCATGAGGTCTCCCCTCAGCCTCCTCTTCTCCACACTAAACCCCCCCAGTTCCCTCAGCCGCTCCCCATCACACCTGTGCTCCAGACCCTGCACCAGCTCCGTTGCCCTTCTCTGGACACGCTCGAGTCATTCAATGGCCTTTTTGGAGTGAGGGGCCCAAAACTGAACCCACTCATCAAGGGGCGGCCTCACCAGTGCCGAGTCCAGGGGTAAGATCCCTTCCCTGTCCCTGCTGGCCACGCTAGTGCTGATACAAAGTTCCGTGGCTGTTCCTTAGAGAGAGGTTTCAGGAAGGCCAAGACAGCAATCCCAGGACAGACCACATGGCATAGTGAGGAAACCCTGGAGAACAACGCAGAGACCAGAACCCCCTTTGGCATGTAAGTTAAGGAGAATCTGTTTCTTCATCTAAAGTTAATGTAAAATAAACTCAAAGTCGCAAGCCATCCATCATGCGTTTGGACTAAAATTAGCTTTTTCAGGAGGAAATCTTTTCAAAGCTGGTGGAGGGACTTCACAAAAAACATTAAAAGGGGGATGAGAGGAGCCACATCCCCCCTATTGTTTTTTAGATCTCCAACAGATGGAAGCACTGCACGTTTGTATACTGTCTGTATTTTTTTATTACACATAAAATTGATCCGTGTTTTTGTGTAAATGTTAGGACTAAGGCAACACTTCTCATTAAACACCCCATAAAATATTAGGCAAAACTATACTATAGCAAGAAATTCAGCACTCCCAACACTCAAAATATGAGTGTTTTCAGGGGGAAAAGACACAGTTCCCTGCTGTGAAGTTGTTTCCCTCTCCCAAACATCTCACAAGAGGGTAATAGCATAAGACTCTGCTGGAATAAACTCAAGAGATTCCAGTTCAAGCACTACTGCAGTGGCATAACACAGCCTCCAGTGCATAAATGCATATCATACAGCTTTGTTTGATCATGCAAGGATCCCATCACTCATACGTGAAGAAATTGCACTGCAGGTTTCAGCTGGATGAGAACAAGCTTCACAGTCAGCTTTAAACATTGACCTTTCTCCCTTTGGATCATTTTTTTCAACTTGTTATCAGCCAAGTCCTGATTATCTGCAAGCAAGCAAAATTCTTGGCAGTATCTGTGTTCCAGGGCTTCAAATCTTCAGCAATAGCTTTTCCCTGTGACTTCTTTTTGGGCGATGAACTTGAAGCAATCGCTGATCCACAGCCAATCTTTTCTTTCCCGTTTTCCTGTGCCCTGGGCAGCTCCAGAGCCCGTCCATTGGCAGGACACGTTTCACAAGAGGCCTGTGGGGTTCACACAGCCACAATCAATGCACTGAACCCATTCTTGCCCTTCAACTTGGATCTTCTGATGCCTGTAGCTGATGCCTGCAAGCAGTTGGTGCTAATTGCTGTAAGGGGCCTCAGACAAGAACGCACCCAAGGACATAATTTTTGCAACTGTGATGGGTCCATCCCGGGGAGGGCAGAGAAACCAACAGGACACCTGTGGGAGCCACAGATAAGAAAGCTGAGAAACTTTATAGACAATGAGCCAAGACGAGGCCTTATATGGCAAAAACCTCAGAGTTCATGGAGAGGACACTAAAATACCTCTTCAACAACCACTAGGGACCACCACAGACCACGACGCAATGTATGTATTAGATCCTCTGGAAATAGGTGTGTACTTTTCGGAAATTACATGAATATTCATTTCTTTTATTGTATCTAATAAGTGTGCTTTTGTCTTTCGGCATGCACGTTAGGTGGAGTGATCCCCCGTGCGTCCAGCGCTGCAATAAAGAATGCCTGCCTCTAAAACGTCAAACTAAGTCTTAGAGAGTTCTTCTGAGACCGAATTTACGGTAACACTTCTTTTTTCTTTACTTATTAACTCAAAGCTTTTTCACTGTTCCGCCCCTTTGTGCCAGCCTCTGTTTCCACTGGATGCACTTCACGGCGCGGGGACGAAGGGCACCAGGAGCTGGGCTCTGTGGGACTGATGCGCGACAGGGACCTGCGCTCCCTCACGGCTGCCGGGCGGTGGCTGCGGGCCGGTAGCGCCAGCACAGCCGGTGCTGGAGGCGGCGAGGCGGGGGGGAGACCGAGGCCCACCTCACGGCGCCATGACACTCCGCCGCCTCCCTCAGCCTTCCCGCCGGGCTGCGCATGCGCCGAGGGGCGTTCCCGCGCGCGGGCGCGTCTGTCCCCGTACGTCGTGACGTTACGTCCGCCGCCGGGCTTCGCCATAGCAACGGACGCGCGGCCCCAGTGATGGAGGTGCCGCGGCGGTGCCGGGAGGTGACCGGTCCTTTCCCGCGCTCCGTTGCGTTGGTGAGGGGCCGTGCTCGGGCGGGTGGAGTCCGCTCCGCTCCCGAGGGGTGCGGGGTCCTTGGGGCGGGGCCTTCTGAGGGGAGCCGGGAGCGCTGTGGGGCGGGGAGCCCCGTGCTGTGCGGGCTGAGGGACTTGGGAGGACCCGCTGCCATCTGCTGTGAGTCTGTGGGGGAGCTGGTCCAAGTGGGCACTTGCAGAGCGGAAGGGACCTTAAAGATGGTCCAGTCCAACCTGCTGCCATGGGCAGGGACCCCTTCCACTAGCCCAGGTTGCCCAAAGCCCCGTCCAACCTGGCCTTGAACCCTTCCAGGGAGGGGGCAGCCACAGCTTCTCTGGGCAACCTGTGCCAGGGCCTCACCACCCTCACAGGGAAGAATTTCTTCCTTAGATCTCATCTAAATCTCCCCTCTTTCAGGTTAAAACCCTTACCCCTCGTCTTATCCCTACCCCCCTGATCAAGAGTCCCTCCCCCCTTTCCTGTAGCCCCTTTCAGTCCTGGGAGGCCGCTCTAAGGTCTCCCCAGAGTCTTCTCTTCTCCAGCTGAACCCCCCCAACTCTCTCAGCCTGTCCTCACAGGGGAGCTGCTCCAGCCCCCCGAGCATCTTCGTGGCCTCCTCTGGCCCCACTGGAGCAGGTCTGTGTCCTTCTGCTGTTGGTGCCCCCAGAGCTGGACCCAGCACTGCAGGGGGGTCTCACCAGAGTGGAGCAGAGGCGGAGAATCCCCCCCCTCGCCCTGCTGTCCACACTGCTCTGGATGCAGCCCAGCACACGGGTGGCTTTCTGGGCTGCCAGCGCACATTGCTGGCTCACAGTCAATTTTCCATCCCCCCAACCCCCCCAAGTCCTTCTCCTTGGGGCTGCTCTCCAGCCACTCCTCGCCCAGCCTGGATTTGTGCTGGGGATCGCCCCGACCCATGGGCAGGACCTTGCCCTTGGCCTTGTTGAACTCCAGGAGGTTTGCCCGTCTCCCCTCTCCAGCCTGTCCATGTCTCTCGGGATGGATCCCTTCCCACACAGCTTGGTGTTAGTGGGAACTTGCTGAGGGTGCCTCAATCCCGCTGTCCATGTTGCTTTGAGGGTACATGGGCCCCATGTGTGTGTGGTGGGGTGCAGCAGTGAGTGAGGAGGTGCTCAGAGCCCTGGGGAGCTGTGCCAGAGCAGGAGGTGGCTGGAGGTTACCTGTGCTGAGAACATTTGTTCGGTGTTTGTAAAGCAGACTGTAGACACCTGGGATATATAGAGTAAGGTATAAGCTGTAGCCTGGGCAACAGGCAAGTACTGGGCCCTGAAGCTATTTCATGCTCTTGTAGTGGTGATGTGGTCTTCAAGGCAAGGCTTGTTGGTATTTACCTCTAATTACCCCGAATTCTCATCATTTGGTGTTATGTACTTATTTGGTCATGAATTCAACTAAAAAAAAAAAGCAGAATTACTGATTTTATTTTCACCACTGACATATGCTTTCTCTTACAGAGAGCCAAACCTCCTAAAGGACAAAGAAGTGATTTTCTCTTGGCCCGCAGACAGAAAGAAGAGGAACTCCTCGAAGATGCTCGTTTGTTAAAGCTGTACAACCAGCATCGCAAGGTCTATGAGTGGCATCAACGCAACGAACTAAAATGGCTGCACAGTGCTGTGCAGAGAAAAGTGGATGCGACAATGCAGGAGTATCTGGCAGCGACTGAGGAGAGGCGAGAGAGGTATCAAACAAGTAGCAAATAATAATATCTGCCCTACAGTTTTCAACTTAACTGTATGCTTAGAGGAATGATTAGGGGAAAAACACTCCGTTGAGCTCAGCTCTGTACGTCACACAATCCATTGTGGCATGGTATTTGTTATTCATCGTAACAGGAAGCATAGGGGGGCTTAATTAGTGGTCAGGCAGCTTTTGGGCTCCTGTTGTTAGTCACTGAGCCAGTCCCTAGAGATACATATTCACAGTAACTAGTACAGTTTAGGTGGCATTTAGAGCATTGTCTGCCAAATGCAAGATAAAAGTAGTATTACAGCACTTTTGTTGCTTGATTTTTAAAGAGAGTGAAGAGTACTTGATCAAAGTGTCAGAAGCTCTTATTGTTGGCTGTAACTGAGGGTTTTGTTGCAATGTCAACAAGTTAATGTTTAGGTCCTGCAAGTAACACTTTGCAGCACAGGGATTTGAAAAAAATAAAAAATTTATAAATCTTTCAAAAATAATAAGGGTAAGGCATATTACTGTCTTGTAAAGAACAGAATTGTGCTGATCTTAGAAAAAAAATCATGATTTAATTTTTCAGTTACTCTTTTGTGTTAAGTGACTTTGGAGTTGTGAAGTGCATCAGTTTGGTATGGTTCAATGTATCTTCATGGGACAGGAATTGTACACCAACAATTGTACACTGAGGTTGGAAGGAACCTCCTGGGATAATCTAGTCCAACTCCTGCTCAAGCAGTCGCCTAGAGCAGGTTGCCCAGAACTGCATCCATTTGAGTTTCGCTTATCTCCACACACAGAAACTCCATCACCCCTGTGGGCAACCTGTTCCAGTATCTGAGCACCATCACAGTAAAAAAAAGTGTTTTCTTGTGTTGAGGTGGAATTTCACATGTTTTAGTTTGTGCCTGTTGCCTCTTGTTGTCACTGGGCACTACTGAGAAGAAGCTGTCTCCCTTTTCTGCATTCCCTCCCTTCAGGTGTTTGTATACATTGATAAGATCCCCCTGAACCTTCTCTCCAGGCTCACCAGTCCCAGATCTCACAGGAGAGAGAGAGCTTTAGGAGACATTCTCCTTTTAGGAGAGCTGCTCCAGTCCCTTAATCATTTTAGTGGCTGTTCACTGAGCTTGCTCCACTGAGTCGGTATCTGTCCTGTACTGGGGAGCCCAGAACTGGGCCCAGCATGCCGGGTGAGGTCTCATCAGTGCTGAGAGGAAGTGGTGTCCCCCAGGGCTTGGTTTTGGGGCCACTCCTGTTTAACATCTTTATTGATGATCTAGACGAGGGGATCGAGTGCACCCTCAGTCAGTTTGCAGATGACACCAAGTTGGGTGGGAGTGTTGATCTGCTCGAGGGTAGGGAGGCTCTGCAGAGAGACCTGGACAGGCTGGAGCGATGGGCTGAGGCTGACTAGGGGGGTTTCAGTAAGGCCAAATGCCGGGTGCTGCACTTGGGCCACAACAACCCCCAGCAGCGCTACAGGCTTGGGGAGGAGTGGCTGGAGAGCTGCCAGTCAGAGAGGGACCTGGGGGGGGTGATTGATAATGAGCCAGCAGTGTGCCCAGGTGGCCAAGAAGGCCAATGGCATCCTGGCTTGTATCAGCACTAGTGTGGCCAGCAGGGACAGGGAAGGGATCTTACCCCTGGACTCGGCACTGGTGAGGCCGCCCCTCGATGAGTGGGTTCAGTTTAGGGCCCCTCACTACAAAAAGGCCATTGAATGACTCGAGCGTGTCCAGAGAAGGGCAACGGAGCTGGTGCAGGGTCTGGAGCACAGGTGTGATGGGGAGCGGCTGAGGGAACTGGGGGGGTTTAGTGTGGAGAAGAGGAGGCTGAGGGGAGACCTCATGGCCCTCTCCAACTCCCTGAAAGGAGGGTGCAGAGAGGGGGGATGAGTCTCTTGAGCCAAGGAACCAGCACCAGGCCAAGAGGGAATGGCCTCAAGCTGCGCCAGGGCAGGGTCAGACTGGCTCTTAGGAAGGATTTCTTTGCAGAAGGGGTTGTTGGGCGTTGGAATGGGCTGCCCAGGGCAGGGGGGGAGTCCCCATCCCTGGAGGGGTTGAAGAGTCGGGTTGACCCAGCGCTGAGGGATGTGGTGGAGTTGGGAACGGTCAGTGTGAGGTTCATAGCTGGACTGGAGGATCTTCAAGGTCTCTACCAACCGAGACATGATTCTGTGAAGGATCACCTCCCTCAGTGCTGGCAGTGCTTTTCCTCTTGCAGGCCAAGATGCTGTTGGCCTTCTTTGCCTCAAGGGTGCAGTGCTGCCTTACGTGCGGCTTCTGTGCCAGGACCCCCGAGTCCCTTTCTGCAGAGCCACTTTCCAGCCAGCCAGCTGCTAGCGTGAGGTTATTCCTCCCCAGGTGCAGGATTTTTGTTGAACTTCGTGGGGTTTGTTTTTATTTAGCTGATTAAGATCGCCGTGCTGTTTTTGCAGGGAGGCTTGCCTCAGTACCTGGTGAGGAGAGTGCAGTTCAGTTTGCAGCATTAGCAGGTCTCTGGCTTTGCTGCTGTGAGTCCCACCAGCAGTGCCAGCGTAGGTCCACGCAGTAGCAGGGGCATCCCTTTGCATAGAAGGGAGAGTCATTTCCCAGAGGCTGCTGTGGCATTTGGCGTGGAATTAGTGAGTTTCTGGATTTCTTAGGCCCAGGTTTCTTACTGCTAGGATTAATAGAGAGTTAAATGGTGATGTGTTTAAAAATTGCCAATTCGACATGATTTTCTCATCAGAGATCTTTCAGGATGAAATGGTTTATGGAGTGATGCTAAAATAAAAAGTAGCTTAAGAGAAGATACAATTATAGATGCATAGAGGAGGGTGGTAAATACCAGGGAGGGATTACGCTGAAGGATAACAATAGTACAAGATCAAACTGATATCAACTAGTGACAAATGTAGCCTGGAAATTAGAAGAATCTGTTTAACTGGGGACTGAAGTTGTAAAGCAGCATTGGAAATGGGTTTGTAAGGTAAGGAGCTTAAATTCTGTCAGGACAGAATCACTCCTGTTGTGCTGTAAGATCCCCTCCGTGGGCACAACAGGAATGATCCCGGAATTAAAATTTGATGTTCCCTTGGATGTTTTCTTTGGCATTTGTAAGAAGTGTTGAAAGGAGCCCGGTACCCGTTTTGTGCTCATAACAAATAATCTAGACCTTTTATCATTCAACAGAAGGATTGTTTTAGCTTTTATTTAAACGTTTCCATCGCAGGCTTCGTGAGCTCCTGGAGGCAGAGGAAAGCAGGTACTTCGCTGAAATGGAGTCACTTGAAGAAACAGTACAGGAGAAACAAGAGAAAATGAGGGAGCGAGCAAAATTGCTGAGAGAGAAGAGAGAAAAAGAAAGACAGCAACTGGTGGCTGAAAAACGAGAACAGCAATTCAGGTATCGCTGTAAAAATAACTTATAAAAGAGAATTTGCCTGAAGTAAATATGAAGAGGCAATTTAACAAGAAGGTGATAATAATAAACTGAGGAAGGAAAGTTGAATGTGGTTGAAATGATAAAAAAAATTAAGGTGAGCATCCCTGCATTTTCACCTGCCAAGTCAGCTGTTTTGTAATTCCTTGTTCTGGCGTGTAGTTCCATTTCAGCTTTATACTACTGGAGTGAAAAAGGTTCATGGAAGGTTAATTTGGCCTCAATCATGCTTATTAAGCTAATACATTGAAGATTCTTGAAAAGTTAAGTGTGTCCAAAAAGACAGTGGTTTTATTTATTGTATACTTTTAAAGAGTACCAGCCGAAGCTAAGGTTTTAATGCAACCTGAAGTTCTGTGCCAAACCTTCCTGAATTTGGCAACATCTTTTGAAGTCATTAAGATTTGCAGGTGCTTATCAGGCCCTGAGGCCTTGGCATGAAGTCTGACTTGTTCAGTTCTTGGAAATCTTGTTTTCTGAGGATGGGAGAAAAATAATATTAATGTAATTTAATTGTAACCATTTGAAGTGTCTCTTCCCGGTCTCCTACAGTGCTCTGGAAATCCACAACACCGGCTTCTCAGTGTGCAGAGGCTAGGGATAAAAATCAACACTTGCTTTCACTTGTGTATAAACTCTAATTAACTAATTTCACAGATAAATGTTGGTTTCTTAAATGTGGCGTTTATTGACCGAGACAGCTGTTAAGGCAGGTTAATGCTGGTTTTAAAATATGGGCCCTCACAATTTACAATTCCTAGTTTGTTCTCTACCCATCACACAAAGTGGTTGAAATTCACTTTTAAAATTGTTTAGAGGAGATGCTGCTGGAGCACCTTTTCTTTTGTACTTGTAGCTTGTCTTACGTGCCAAGGAGAAGGGATTCAGCGTGCGATTTAGACACCTAAAGGTAGGTGTCTGTGTGTTGGTGTCTTTATATTCACCGGGAATCTGAAACTGTGTTCTACTCAGTAGATCTTCATTGAGATCAGGACAGTTAAAGGAACCTAATGTCATCCTAAAGCTGGCATGTAACAGTCTGCTGGGTGAACTGCACCCAGCTTCCACTGACTGCATTGATCAGGTTCCTATTGATCAGAAGGGGAACTTAGTTCACATGTAGACTCCCGTTTTAGATGCCTAATTTCAGATATTTTAATTGCAAAATGAACCTCACCAGCGAATCTCATCATCTGGTGATACATACATGGACTTTCATGCTGCAGTTGCCTGTCTTAATGTTTCAAATCCTCTTTCTTCCCAGTACAACCTACTGATATATGGTTCACACAGTCTCATGGGATCATTCCCATCATCCTGCTACCTTTCCCAGTCTGCTTTTGGGTCTAGGCAGTATTCATGCCACATAGTTTCCCATCAAAAAGTGTTGCTGGAGCTTTACTAGGTGGCGTTCTGTTGGCTGCAGTATTTCAGAGTATTTAGAGGCAGCAAAATAATTTTTCTTCACAGCTGTTGTGAGTGGCAGTCTTTGGGTATCTTTGCAGATGAATCTTCATCCGACAGTGCACAGAGTCCTTCTCTTTGACTGTCCTGATGTAATGGAAATATATTTCCATACTCAGTTCCTCCCTCCATTCCTCTACTTTTAAATGAAAGGCCCTATAGAAACCCAAAACTTTAATAGCACCAGCTGACAACAGTTCACCTTGTCTGTTGGTCTCTCCTTTGAAAGGCAGATATATCTTTCTTCATGTATATGCTTAGTAATATTTTAAAGTTTTTTCTTCTCTGTCCTTTTCCAGTGAGGAAGGAAGTCTCTACTGTGGTGATCAATAACTTCTAATATCTGAATCTGCATGTATTTGTCTTCTTTTGAGTGCAAAATCTGTTTTCCCCCACTGTTAGCTGTTACTCTTCCTCCTAAACCATCTTGGGCCATGCAGAGATCTGGGAGCAGGCTTTGCTGCTCGGGAGACCAAACACTTATTGAAGATCCACAACCAGAAATCTGTAGTTGCATCATAACCTGTCCTATAGGGCAGTGGTCTCCAAACCTCTTTGATTTCTCTCCCCTATAAGTAAAAATAATTCTTAGTACTCACCCCCGGTATGTTTAATGATTTATAAATTATATACTTCTACTATTGTACTAGTACATTATGTACATTATAAAACATATGCAAAAAAAAATTAAAAAGAGGGTGAGGTTAGGATTAAATAAACAGTATTTATATTTTTAATGTTACTTATTAATGGTACAAAACATATTTTCTCCCCGCACCCCAGCAGATTGTCTTGCACACCCCCACTTTGGAGACCGTTGCTCCAGGGCACACCCAGAGGAGCCCTGGGAGGCCATATTAGTACAAGGTGGATATACCCATGATTTCCTGGTTCTCTTTGCCTATGAATTTACAGCTATTTTGATTGCCTTTCTGAAACCTAAGACATACTTTGTATTTCTTTTAACTTTAAGCAAGGCGCTTCACTTTTTTGCACTATAGATCCTCAAACCTGAGGTATAGGAGCACCTATAGTGTACAGCAACAGGCAGCTCTTTTATCAGCGGTGTGGGCTGGGTTTGGAGCTGTAGCCTGAGGGTATAGATTTAACAGCTTCTCAGTAGTGTTATTAGCCAGGAAGGAAGAATCCTTTGTCCCAAGGTGACAAGGCAGAGTCCTTTGACCACTGGAGTCCTGCTGGAATTCATTTTCATGAAGAGCTACAACTTGTATGAAAAGATATTCAGCCAGTTTTAGCCCGAGAGCATGTTCATCGCTGGTATCTTTAAAGAAATTTGCAATCTCTTAAAATGTGCATAAAACACGTATTATATCCTTTTTCTTGTGATAACATCAGAAGCATCCATACAGAGAATGTTGTTATCACAGCAGCTTTGTACTGCAGCCATAAAATGAATAAATAACCTGGGGGGGGGGGGAATAAATGGAGTTTCTGTCTTTGGGAAGTTGCTACATACAGGCACAATTTTAATGTTAAGAAGCTTAGGATAGCAAAGTGAGGAAGAAAAACAGCCATCTGGGGGAGCAGATGTTTATAGGTTGCTGTAAAAGCTGCTTTGAAGGAATTATTTTGATGAAATCAAGCAATTACAGGGTTATTTTATATTAAAATTCTAACCATGCTGAACTTTTATTTAACTTCTCTTCCCCTCTGAGAATTCAATTAAATTCAGATTAGTTTATAATCATGAAAAAGGATAACTAATTCTTTATTCTCTCACTGCTGAGAGAACTTTGAACCCATTGTGTTAAGGTAACACAGTTATTTCTAATGGTGTAAGATTTCAAATCTTAATAATGGCATGTTTCCCTCAGAACATTTGAGAAATATGTTTTTCATGAATACTAATTAGTACTGTGGTCTTTAATCACCGCTAACTCCTGCCCAGGAGTAGAAAGGTAGATCCCAGTGTTAAAATGGAAGAAACCTGGTAGTGATGGAGTATGTTTGTTGACCTGCTTGGAGGCAGGGGCACCTCTTGGAGCGCGCACATCACTGTGCTGCTCTCTGCTTTCCTGGAGGTTCCCATCTCATACAGGAGGTGAACTGGCAGCTCATGGCTTGGATGGGCACACGCTTTGCTGGGTAAAACACTGGCTGGATGGCCGGGCCCAAAGAGTTGTGGTGAATGGAGTTAAATCCAGTTGGCGGCCGGTCATGAGTGGTGTCCCCCAGGGCTCGGTTTTGGGGCTGCTTCTGTTTTTATTGATGATGTAGATGAGGGGATCGAGTGCACCCTCAGTCAGTTTGCAGATGACACCAAGTTGGGTGGGAGTGTTGATCTGCTCGAGGGTAGGGAGGCTCTGCAGAGAGACCTGGCCAGGCTGGAGCGATGGGCTGAGGCCAAGTGGGGGAGTTTCACTAAGGCCAAATGCCGGGTGCTGCACTTGGGCCACAACAACCCCCAGCAGTGCTACAGGCTTGGGGAGGAGTGGCTGGAGAGCTGCCAGTCAGAGAGGGACCTGGGGGTGTTGATTGACAGCCGGCTGAACATGAGCCAGCAGTGTGCCCAGGTGGCCAAGAAGGCCAATGGCATCCTGGCCTGTATCAGCACTAGCGTGGCCAGCAGGGACAGGGAAGGGATCTTACCCCTGGACTCGGCACTGGGGAGGCCGCCCCTCGATGAGTGGGTTCAGTTTTGGGCCCCTCACTCCAAAAAGGCCATTGAATGACTCGAGCGTGTCCAGAGAAGGGCAACGGAGCTGGTGCAGGGTCTGGAGCACAGGTGTGATGGGGAGCGGCTGAGGGAACTGGGGGGGTTTAGTGTGGAGAAGAGGAGGCTGAGGGGAGACCTCATGGCCCTCTACAACTCCCTGAAAAGAGGGTGCAGAGAGGGGGGATGAGTCTCTTTAACCAAGTAACAAGTGATAGGACAAGAGGGAATGGCCTCAAGTTGCGCCAGGGAAGGTTTAGACTAGATGTCAGGAAGTATTTCTTTACAGGACGGGTTATTAGGCAGTGGAATGGATTGCCCAGGGAGGTGGTGGAGTCCCCATCCCTGGAGGTGTTTAAGAGTAGGGTCGACATAGCGCTGAGAGATATGGTGTAGATGGGAACTGGCAGTGCTAGGTTAATGGTTGGACTAGATGATCTTCAAGGTCCTTTCCAACCTAGTTGATTCTGTGATTCTGAAATTAGATAAGCAGGGAAACTCCCTTGGCTTCCTCCTTGAGCCCTGGGCAGGCTCTGGGGGAATCTGACTGAGGAGTGAAACCAGATATTTTCTGCTCAAAACAAAGGTGCCAGTTATTCTGATTACCTGATTTTTGGTACATAAAGCTGGACCCGCTCACAGCGACTTTGGGTGCCTCACCTACGGGTGGACGCACCGCGTAGGATTTCCCACTTGCTGGGAAAGGCTCAACAAATCCTCGCTGGCTGCAGCCGGGGCTGCCCAGCGCCTGCGGGTCTGGATGTTGGTAACGTATGCAAGGGGTGATGGATCTTTATTAATTGCTATTCCCTCTCTCATGTAGTAATGAGTTGATGCATTACCCTGTATTTCCCTACTTGTTTCAGTGCACTATTCTGTCTTTTCTTACTGCATGTTTCCTGTATTACTCTGTTACGTTATTTAGTTATCCCCAGTAAAACACGCCTGCTCTTTTCACTCTGCTGTCCGAGTGGTATCCTTAATCAGCAAAACAGGTTCCTCGTTCCAGGGACAGTTCCTCCTTTAGAGGATACAAGCCCAACCCCCAGAGAATGCAAAGTTTGATTAGAGAATGTGGCCTGTCCTAGGATTGGGGGAGAAAAGTGCCAAGTGTGAGAGGTTTTATCTAATGGAAACTTGATGTTGATGAAAGGGCAGACTTGGCAGATGACTTGTTTCTTCCCAGTCAGGAACAGTTAAGAGGTTAGAAATGCCTTCTGGATATCAAGTAAAATGAGATTTTTGTTTTTATGGCATCGCTTTCCCTTTTGTCATTTGTGTATAGTGCTTAGCACCTTTCACCACTGCCTCTGTGGCATGAGGTGCTTTACAAATAGAGGATGAAGAGAGAGATGCCCTTGGCCTCAGAAGATACAGCTGAAATGTGAGGCAGCAACCAGTGAATGCTGACAGGAAGAAAATATGGCGAGACCTCTGCTTCTACATGAAATTACAGCTCAAGCGCTGTGTTCTTTGGCTGTATCTCGCTCCTGCAGCACCAAGGGAGAGCGAGGTGTAGCAATCCCCTCTGCAGTCCCAGCTCTGGTTTTGCACGGCTCCGCTGTCAGTTGGATTGGTTGGATGGCTGTCACTGTGGCACTGAGAACAGGGTCAGGCTGGCTTTCGGCACTGTCACTTTTTCTGGCTGTCAGCAGCTTGTTCAGCCAGTTCTGAACCGGAGGAGGGTTATTCAGGGAAATGCTCTTTGTAGTTTGTAAGCCCTAAGTAATTTTTATTAGGCTGGCTTAGCATGGAGTTTTATTGGTAAAGCTTTGGAAGATCTTGTAAGCCAACACATAATTATTACACACTGGTAGTTGCCTCAGCCACATATTAATGACACCAGGAGCTGTGCTTGTTAGCTTGTTAGCAGGAGGTGACGAAGGAGCAGGATCAAGTAAAGAAACCATTGTTCTAGAGCATAATCTTACTAGTTTTGGGGCAGAAATGAGTTATAAACCACCAGTCACATCCTGTGTTGCTAAACTCTTTCCCTGTTTGCCTTATTGCCAGTGTAGATGTAGCAGGTGACCTGAGGGAGAGGCCAAATTTGTATTGTTTCTGTAGCTTCTGTGGAAGTGTGAATGCTTCTATTAATTCTATACCCAAAACCCAGGTCAGGGAATATAGATGTGGGTTTAGATGGAGACAGCAGCTATACTGGACTTAGGAATCATTTAGAAAAGTGAAGATTTTGCAAAGACAGATCCTTAGCAGAACCACAGAACATGTAAAAGCACCAAATATCTACTTTTAGTGCTGGCAAACATAATTTTGCTTTTAAGTGGGGAAGAAAAAAATCTTAGGCAATGGAATTGATTCAGATTTTGTTTCATTGCTGTAGTTATGAAAATGAAATAACTATCCTGATGTGGAGACTGATAGTACTATGAGAGAGTTACTTGATGAATATTTAATATTTTTGCTACACAGGATTGTCAGCTAAACATTGTATAAAGTAGTAGTATTTCACGTTATACAGGCACCTGCTGCTGTCATGTGGTGGCTCAAAATTCAGTCAGTGATATCTTATGATGTCTGCTATGAATTCCTAAATAGCATTGCAATGATCTGTAGGAGATGGTTTCATTCAGCGTGGAATTGTGAGGTATCTTTTTACTTCACAGCATTCATGTGTGTCTATCACACATCCTTAGAGCTTGTAGATCCTTAACACTTGTAGATCTTCACCACTGTCTGCTAGTTCCACATTTTGATTTTATGAAAATCTATATCCTGGTTGTAGAACAGAATTAAAATGCTTGTATATTGTTCAAATTAAATATTGTTTGATAGCATATGTTGATCTCAGTAGTGCTCCGTTTGCAAAAATAAAAGCAGAATCTGTAAATAGCTGTTTGTTCTTCAACCAAAGATAAATATCTGCTTACATGCAACTCAGTTGTGGTAAGTAAGTGAAAACTGAAAGCTGCATTACTTGTTTGACCTTCTAGCTTCTCCAGACTTTTATTGCAACTTTTCTGAATTATCTCACAAAACTTCATTAAAAAAATTTTCTAATAGTTGCTATTCAACTGTGTAACCTAAATTTCTGTGCTCAAAGTATTTTCTGAATGTGAATGAGCTTTCAAGTGACTAATAAACCTATTCTAAATCTTCGTTTGAGTAAAGAGCAACCTACATGTTTGAACAAGTGTAGTGTGCATGGTAAAAAAAAGTATATAGATATATACAAACCCAACACAGTGCATGTTCCGACTACATATATACATTTTATATAAAATACACATTGTATATATGATATGTATATATTGTGAATGTATATATAGAATTTTTTTTACAACTGCAAATATAGGATTTGCTCTTCAACTCGTTAGTGTCAAAATCTCCATCAAATCAGGCTCTTTGTGATTTCTTAAGCCTCACAAGGAGTCAGCGTCGAACCAGGTGTAGAATTGGCATCCTGAGCTGTAGTTCTTCGAGTAGTTGTGACCTGGGAGCCTCCATCCATCACACACCTCCAGACTTGCTTATTACTTTGAGACTTTTTTTTTTTTAAACTTTTATGTTGCCTTTTAGAGAACAATGCGAGGAGCTTCGTGTACAGTGGATGAAGAAGCATCAGAAGGAATTGTGTGAAGACCGGCTGGCCCAACTAGCTCTGAAGGAGGAATTGAAAAAGCAACAGAAGAAGGAGGAGCAGATGTTTGCAGAGCTTTGGGAAGAGGATAGGTTGGCTAAGGAAAAGCGAGAGGCAATGGAGAGGCAGAAATCAGCAGAACAGAATCGGGAAATCTTGGATGTGCTCAGTGCCCAGGTAGCGATGCTCAGTGCTCACAAAGAGGAGGCAAAGCAGCTGAAGGAAGAAGAGGCTCGACTGCTGGTAATTTCCATACCATTCTCAATTCAGCGTTGTTATAAGGCCCTCCTAATGATAGGCTTACTAGACATTTAGATTAATCCTTACCTTATTTGTATCTTCACTGATTCCATTAGTATCTGAGACTGTCCTATTATGCTAAGCCTCTTTTCCAGAGCTGTGGCAAATTCAGTCCTGTTTACAGAGGGAAATAGAGCTTTGGAAACTTAGCATTGTAAAGGCTTTTGGCATTCAAATCCTCTCAGAGCCTTTTGCCAGACATCTTTGCAATTTTCTGACTTCCAGTTTCTTGCGGGATAGCTAGAGAGTCTTGTGTCCCCGCTGTAATGTGTGACACCAGATCTCAGAGCATGATATATATGTTTACTCATCACGATAAGTGCACTGGAAGGAAGCAGCGAGAGTGTGCTGCTCCCAGAAGGGAAGGAGAGCCTGGAGCTGAGGGTGACAGCAGGGCAGGCGAGTACGCTGTCCTCCCCGACAAGCATCCCTCTGTACTCAAAGGAAGGGAGCAGAGCAGAATCACAGAATCCTTCAGGTTGGAAAAGACCCTTGGGATCATCGAGTCCAACCCTCAGCCCTACTCCACAAAGTTCTCCCCTACACCACATCCCCCAATAGCTCATCCAAACGACCCTTAAACACACCCAGGGATGGGGACTCCACCCCCTCCCTGGGCAGCCTATTCCACTCTCTGACCACTCTTTCTGGGAAACATTTTTTCCTAATGTCCAGTCTGAACCTCCCCTGTTGCAGTTTAAAGCCGTTCCCTCTTGTCTGCTGGTGGTAACCGGGGTCGTCAGACATCCCAAACTGCTCAGCAGGTCTGGAGTGAGGAACTTGAAGGTGAAGCCAGGAATTCAAGTCAGCAGGTCTGGGTCAGGATCGACCTCAGGCACAGGCGTACCTGCAGCATAGCTCACGTAGGCACCAAGGGTGAAAGACTGAGCCTAACTGCAGCTCAGCCTAACTGCTGCTCCCAAGCGACTCCTCCCAGCCCTTTCTCACCCTTTTCCCAGCTCTCTGATCCAAGGCTCACAGGTTGCAGAGCCTGTTGGTGCACTCAGGACCCTGACACATACATGAGGAGACACATTTATATGAAAAATCCCAACTGCTGACTGAATTTCAGAATCTACATCCATTTATATATATTTTTTTTAAAACAAATTAGCAAGCAGTGCCTAAGCTCTCTCACCTATTAGTGCTGGCTGCTGTTGGGCGTCACACCGTGGGAGGCATTTGGCTCCCTTGGCCCAACTGTTTGGCCACAAACCTCTTTTTTCCTCATCTCTCCCCAGTGTAGACTTGCTGTAGTTGTGCTGGCTTTAGTTCACAGTATTCTGTGTTGACTTTGTGAGTTGTGGGAGACTATTTAGTTCAGACTCAGTCTTTGTCTTGGAGCTATTTACATGTAGCGATTGAATGAGCACTCAGGGTACTCTCAGGCACTGGAAGCTGATGTTGGCAAGAAACTCCACTACTTCTTAAAAATAATGACAATATTGAATCTAAAGCTCTGAAAATCCTGGCTGTAAAACAGTAAAGTCCTTATTCCAAGCTAGACTGTAACGTTTCACTTATTTAAAAACATGCAAAATAAAATTATTTGCTTGTAAACTTTTAAGGCACTGCCAAACCTTCCAGGCAAAGAACAATTCTACTTAACTGGCCTTTTCAGAAAAACACTCTTAGAATAGAAGACTTTGTAGCTTCCCCTGAAGACAGCTGCCTTGGGCTCTGTCAAGGAGATACATTTCTGGTGAAGTGGTTTAGTCTCTGAAAAAAGGCTTTCTTCAGAGGGTCCCTAAAGGAGAGGTTCTGTATTGAAGATGGGATGTCATCCTTTCTCAGCAGAAGAGGGATGTGACAGATGGCCTCATTACAAGTTTCTCAGTGTGGAGTTGGTAGCCTGTAATGATCAAGGGTTTCATCTGCATGAAGGACACGCTGTGGACAGCTGAGTGTCTGTATAATGGTTTCTTCTGGTTGTTGCAATGGAAATATATAATTTAGTGAAGCAAAATTTGCACTTTTGCTACAATAGACCATATATGTGTATCCAGATCTCTCGGGCTGGACGACAAAACAGAGACAGCAACTTTTGCGTTAGCTACATTACCTACATTAGCTGCCTTCCTCCTGCTCTGTCTTTTCTCTCTGTTATAGAATTGGGACTTCTTGAGAAGGGGATTGAAATCATGTTTTTCTGGCTGTAGCCTCACAAGTGCTAGACAAGTTTCTGCCATAGCACTTTGGTCCTGGCTTGCAGATGGATGGTTGGTAACAATTTCTTTGTACATTTGCAATGTTGCGTTGCCCCATCGTATAAACTTTTATAGAATAAGCACCATAAATCTCATCCTTGGCTACTCTTATACAGCTTCACTTATGTCAGAATTCAGCCTAAAACATGTGCCAGCTTGCCTAGTAGACTGCTAACTGTTTCCACCTTCCTTCCTTCTTTACTGTTTAAAGTTTTTATGGATTGCTTAGTGGTTCAAATAATAGATAGTGAGTTTCAAAGCTGTTTTACCAGCTTCTGAAAGTGAATCTGGCCATTCAGGAAGACAGCAACCTCAGCTTTGGCTTTGAAACACTGGAAGAGTCAGTGGGTGCTTTATGTCCAGCATAACGAGTTACGTTCCTTTGGAGGTGCAGTTTGTGCTTCAGTATGGGGAAGATTAGACACGTTGTTTGTGGCAAACTTGCTGATGCATGTTAGAATATTTATTGACGTTACAAAAGAGACATTGAATTTAAAAACAGATTAACAAAAAAACTCTCTACCTTCCAGACAGCTGAGGCATTGTTTCTGAGTCCTGTAGATAGACTAATGGTGGCCACAAACTGTTTTACAACTATGAGTGCTTGTAAACTTACTCAAATGCAGGATGTTCAGGAATTGCGTGAAGTTATTTTATTGATGCTGCTTTGGGATTTTGTTTTTCTTTTCGCTGAATAATCTGGAATATACATATACCTGTTTGATCTTGAATATACATTTGCTAGTTTTCATTGTTTCTTTCTTAAGAACTCAACTTTACATCCATTTTCCTGTTCTTTCCAATATAAAGTGGAATGGTTTGAAGACATGGAAATTCATTAATTGCCAGTCAGAATATAAGGATACAATTAGTTTGTGCAACCTTATGTCTGCACAGACACAGGACAGATAATATATGCAGAAACAGGAGGAACACGTGGCTCTGTTACCAGTTAGTGGTTATGGCTGCGTGTGAAGACTTGGATATAGATCATACGTGCTGTAATGATATTGATTTCTTTAAAGAGAAGACTCTGTCTCTCCACTTGAAATCCTTGGAGTGCATCTGGCATTCCAGTGTTTCAGTACTGAAGTGCATGTGATAGTTAAAGAGAAAAAATCCTGAATTCTAATGAATGGTATACTAAAATGTTCATGCTTTAACAGGTCTAATGGATGCCACTATTTCTCTAATGTCAGCAAGAAAGGCTTTAAAAATTTATCTTTGCTCTTCAATGTTCCAATCAAGCTAATTCTAGCTATCACTTAGTTTGAAGTTATGTGATGATTTTACAAGCTGGCTATTTTTACTGTTGTAGGAAGAACAACAGCAACTGCTTCAGCTAGAAAGTAAACAACTTCAGATGGCAAAACTACGGAAACAGAAGGAATGCAGGGATATGTTGCTCAGCACAGCACAGGACAAGAAGAATCGTCTTCATGAAGAAAAACAAGGTGAACTTGCCCTAGAGATGAAGATCTTAGAAAAATCTCTTCAGGAACACCATGAGGACGCAGAGGAGAAAACAAAAAGAAAAGTAAGGGCCAGAGGTGTTCGTTGTGAAGTTGTGGGGTGTCGCGGATGGAGTGATGCATTTCACTCGTCAGAGGGAAGTAGCAATATGTGTATTGATATAAAACAACGATTTAACAAAGCTTGATAGTAAATGTGGCAGCGGTTTAACAAGATTCGATGGCAAGGCTCGCTTGATATTTACTGCACAGAGGGCAAGGGCAGACAAAACTGTCAGGGACACCCTCCCGTTGAGTCACGAGGTTCAGAGTGGACCCCTTTGCTTTCTAAACTTCTCAGAGAGGAGTCTAGGTGCAGCTAGATCCACCCCTAGCCCCAGACTCAGTCGGTGGTTTATGTCTAAAGCATTATATGTGCGCAATCAATCCTTTCTATCCCTTAGCTAAGATTTCAAAGTTTTATCATGCTATTAATCACTTACCCTGAGAATCTGTTGCAGCAAAGACTCTCTAGACCTCGAGGAGTAACCTTGTGAGGTGTCCCTACTCAAGGGGAGATCTTGGCGTGCAGCCTGCTGCCATGCAGGAGAGCTCAACCGGCCCTGGGCTGTCCGCTATTTATGGAGTAAGATAATTGACTCATATTTGCATACTGACTACAGAAGTTAGTTTCTTCCAAATTTAGCCTGAGTCGGGCATTGCCAGCACTGTGGTTACAGAATCACAGAATCACAGAATCATCTCAGCTAGGAAAGACTTTGAAGATCCTCCAGTCCAACCATGAACCTCACACTGACTGTTCTCAACTCCACCAGATCCCTCAGCGCTGGGTCAACCCGACTCTTCAACCCCTCCAGGGATGGGGACTCCCCCCCTGCCCTGGGCAGCCCATTCCAACGCCCAACAACCCCTTCTGCAAAGAAATCCTTCCTAAGAGCCAGTCTGACCCTGCCCTGGCGCAGCTTGAGGCCATTCCCTCTTGGCCTGGCGCTGGTTCCTTGGTTCAAGAGACTCATCCCCCCTCTCTGCACCCTCCTTTCAGGTAGCTGTAGAGGGCCATGAGTTCTCCCCTCAGCCTCCTCTTCTCCACACTAAACCCCCCCAGTTCCCTCAGCCGCTCCCCATCACACCTGTGCTCCAGACCCTGCACCAGCTCCGTTGCCCTTCTCTGGACACGCTCGAGTCATTCAATGGCCTTTCTGGAGTGAGGGGCCCAAAACTGAACCCACTCATCGAGGGGCGGCCTCCCCAGTGCCGAGTCCAGGGGTAAGATCCCTTCCCTGTCCCTGCTGGCCACGCTAGTGCTGATGCAAGCCAGGATGCCATTGGCCTTCTTGGCCACCTGGGCACACTGCTGGCTCCTGTTCAGCCGGCTGGCAATCAACACCTCCAGGTCCCTCTCTGACTGGCAGCTCTCCAGCCACTCCTCCCCAAGCCTGTAGCGCTGCTGGGCGTTGTTGTGGCCCAAGTGCAGCACCCGGCATTTGGCCTTAGTGAAACTCCTCCAGTTGGCCTCAGCCCATCGCTCCAGCCTGGCCAGGTCTCTCTGCAGAGCCTCCCTACCCTCGAGCAGATCAACACTCCCACCCAACTTGGTGTCATCTGCAAACTGACTGAGGGTGCACTCAATCCCCTCATCTAGATAATAAAAACAGAAGCGGCCCCAAAACCGAGCCCTGGGGGACACCACTCGTGACCGGCCGCCAACTGGATTTAACTCCATTCACCACAACTCTTTGGGCCCGGCCATCCAGCCAGTTTTTTACCCAGCACAACGTGTGCCCCTCCAAGCCACAAGCAGCCAGTTTCGTTAGGTGGGTGCATTGTTCAAATTATCCCTTGGGTACTCTATTGTTATCTGGCTCCCCAAATCCCCTTTGAGTCAGATGCAGCCATCACACCCAGAAACAGCCATTACCACCACCACTGGTTGCTTATCACTTGAACGGCGTTACGGGAAATACAAGTCAGCTTGGGAGGGGGCAATACCTCATCTAGACTGATTCTGTGACCCTTAGTCAACTGCACAGTATAAATGAGATCAGCCACAAGCCTTTTTCTCTGAACAAGTTGATTCTTTTGTTGCATAGCCTGTTGCCTCTCTTCCTGCCAGTGCTCTGCTTCTCTGAAGAAGCCCATTATTTGTTAAAACCCCAGCGAGGACTTTAAAGCATGGTTTGCAATCAGCAAGGCTACCAGGCTAGACAAAAGAAGGGAACTCTCAGGAAATCCTGGAATCTTGTCCCTCTGTTCTTATTTAATCTGTATACATCATCCTTATACCGCATGGACACAATGGAGGTTAGAAAAATATTTTTGTTTCGTGGACCTGATTTATTAAATATTTGGAACTGCAGAGGAAAGTAAATACTTAACATTCTAATTCATTAATACTAAGATACGGTTTTAAGTCCTTAATAGCTGGATATATAGATGCAAAACATGTTAAATATCTTGGAGATGCCGTGAAACGATGGATGTGTCTTTCACGTCCTAAATTTAAAACAAGGAGATTGTCCAACTTCAGAGTGAAAATGGGTCTCATGGTAACTTTAAGACAGAGCAGGGAACTGCATTTATTACTCTGCTCAAGGTATTTAGAAGCTCTTGTAGGCTAGGGAAGTTATATAACTCACTGTTAGACCTTGGCACAAAATTAGAGGAGGTGATATTTATTATTATTATTATATTAAAATTATTATAATATTTATTGGATCCCAAGGCTTCTAATGCAGGTGATGGTGAAATAGTGTGGTCAGCTGTGGAAAGTTTGTAAAATGTCTGTGTGGTAGCATTGTGGTTTGAGCCCAGAGGGCAGCTGAGCACCACGCATCTGTTCACTTACCCCTTACCCCCAGTGCTGGGAAGGAAAAAATGAATCCAAAGGCTCAGGAATGGACATAAGGATGGGCGGGGGGGGTGGGGGGGTGGGTGTGTGTGTCACTCACCCATTATGGTCATGGGCAAAAGGCATGTTTGTTAGGGGAAGAAAAAGGACATCCCTTTAATTCAAACACTAACAACAACGACCTTAACAGACAAAATGGGACAGTGAGAAGTGTTACCATATCTTAAAACCACCTCCCCCCACCCCTCCCTTCTTCCCAGGCTCCCCAATATCTCTACCTTCTCCCCCAGCAGCACAGGGGATGGGGGGTGCAGTCAGTGCTGCTGTTCCTTCCCCCAAGGCTGGGGGGAAGCACTCTTCTGCATTCCTCCCCCTGCTCCATGTCACGTCCCTCTCACAGCAGACAGTCCCCCACAAACTCTCTCTGCCATGAGTTCTCCCCACGGGATGATTCTTCCCGAGATGCTCCGCCGTGGGTCACCCCCACGTGTTGCACCTCCCAGCACTGAACTACAACAGTGGGGGCTGCTTCTCCCCACAGAGTCCTGGGGGTCCCCCACAGGCCGCAGGTGAATCTCTGCTCCTCCAGTGACCCCCATGGGTGATGGGGGGAGCCCTGCCCTCTCACCACAGGGTACAGGGGGGCTCCATGCTCTGGTGCATCTCCCCCTCTTCCTCCTCCTTCCTCCCACTGACCTCGGTGTTCACAGAGGCGTCCTTCTCCTAAATCCTCCTCACAACTCCTCCCAAATTCCCCTTCTAAAATACATTATCGCAGAGGCTCACCACCATCACTGATTGGCCTTGGCCAGAGGTGGGTTCAACTTGGAGCTGGGGGAGCTTCAAGCAGCTTCTCACAGGGGTCACGGCTGTAGCCCCCTCCCCTGCTACCAAAAACCCACCACACAAACCCAGCACATGTAGGCAGCTGAGCTGCTGTGGGGGAAGTGATCACTCTGTATTTGTTCTGCTCTTACGCTGTTGTCCAGGCACTGTCGTCTGGCCAGGAAGAAGAGTGTGCACAGCTCTTTCCCATGGCAGGGTTTGGAATGGAGCTCTAGGCCGCAACACATTTTCAAACTTCACATTTTGAAAGGCTTTTTGGAACTCATTTACTCAAATCTGCAAATGTCTGTGTGTTTGCAGCAAGAGCTGTTGAAGGAGCAACAGACTTACCTGGCACACCTGGCTCAACAGCTGGAGGAGGAGAAACAGCAAGAAAAAGAAGAGGACAAGCTGCTCAAAGAAGAGATGGCGAAGGTTTGGGCCAAGAAGGCTGAGCAAATGCGATTAGAAAAGGAGGCTAGAAAGCAGCTACTGAAAGATGTCCTGAATACAAGACAACTGCAGATTGAGGAGAAGTGTAAGTAATGGTATATCCTGGCTTGTATCAGCAACAGCGTGGCCAGCAGGGACTGGGAAGGGATCTTACCCCTGTACTCGGCACTGGTGAGGCCGCCCCTTGATGAGTGGGTTCAGTTTTGGGCCCCTCACCCCAAAAAGGCCATTGAATGACTCGAGCGTGTCCAGAGAAGGGCAACGGAGCTGGTGCAGGGTCTGGAGCACAGGTGTGATGGGGAGCGGCTGAGGGAACTGGGGGGGTTTAGTGTGGAGAAGAGGAGGCTGAGGGGAGACCTCATGGCCCTCTGCAACTCCCTGAAAGGAGGGTGCAGAGAGGGGGGATGAGTCTCTTGAGCCAAGGAACAAGCGCCAGGACAAGAGGGAATGGCCTCAAGCTGTGCCAGGGCAGGGTCAGACTGGCTCTTAGGAAGGATTTCTTTGCAGAAGGGGTTGTTGGGCGTTGGAATGGGCTGCCCAGGGCAGGGGGGGAGTCCCCATCCCTGGAGGGGTTGAAGAGTCGGGTTGACCCAGCGCTGAGGGATCTGGTGGAGTTGGGAACGGTCAGTGTGAGGTTCATGGTTGGACTGGAGGAGCTTCAAGGGCTTTTCCAAACAAGATGATTCTGTGATTCTGTAATAACAACTCACTGTCTGTGCACCAAACCTATGGCCTGAATGCCAGCCTCGGCAAAGCCAAAGGGAGTACAACACACTGATTTTGGGAACACCAGCTGGCCCAACGTGTGCGGGCTGTGTGGTTGAGGGACAACAATGCTGCTGTTCCTGAATCTGCTTCTGAAACTTTACTCCTACAGGCATTCCTCACACTAATTTCCCATTGCTGTCAACAGAGCAAAGCCTAGCAAAGTAAGGATTGCATGGGCAAGCAGTCATTATTATTAATTATCTTCTTATTATCATGATGATGAAGTTCTGAATGTGAAATCTTTTCTAAGTGGGTGAAAAACAAATAAGCTGGGAATACACTTGCTATTGTTTTTGTGCCTCTTCAGAAACAACATCGCTCAGGCTTGCTATGAATGCTGCTTGGCTTCAATACAATCTCGCTGTCCCTTGAAGCTTAGTATTATCTTCTAAAAGTTTGTTGTGTTTTTTTTACAGTGCAGAGAAATGCAAAGGAGCAGGAAGAACTTGCTCAAGAGAGGAAGTTATTATCTGAAGCAATCACAGAACTCAAGCATGTAGAAGACGAAAAACACGCAAGGTATTTTTCTTTTATGCCATTGGTTCATTTCTTTGCAGATCAAACTTGGGAATAGGTTAATTCTCATTTTCAGATGACTTTAAGAGCACTGGGTGGGCTTTTTTCTGGTCAGAGAGGCTCTGCCACCATGTAGCCTATCAGCTCCAAATGCCTCAATCGCAGCCCTGTTGTATTGCGATTGGTATTAAATCACTAATTCTGCTCTCATCATACAAATAATGGTGTTTCATTACATATGCTTGTTTTGGTCTTTTTGAACCATCATGTGACTTACATCGATGATGTTTATTAAATACATCCCCTCATACTCTGAGCTGTCATTAGGAGTGGCAGAGGTTGGGGAGGAGGGTTAATGAAAGGTTAGTTCATTACTTACCTAGGAGAACTAGGTAACTCAGCAAGGCTTGTTGCTAAACTCCACCCACCCGCATCCCTTAAATAGTCATAGAATCAGCCACCAAAATACCAGACTACTGCACGTGCTTCTCCTGACCTGAACAGTTCCTCAGGGTGAGAACACAGTTACTCGCAGTAGCTGAAATGTTCCTCTGGGTGTCATGCAAAGCCTAGGGCAAAGGGCCTTATTTCACTTCATTTCCCTTTTGTCATCCAGCCCTTTCTGCCTGCTTGTCTTTGGGACTTATCGAGTAGCTCCTTCCAGAGCCAGTGTCTGTTGTGTTCTCAGATGGCTTTATGGGCAACAATCCCCCGGCTGGGGCACAAATCAACCCCCAGCAGCGCCACAGACTTGGGGAGGAGTGGCTGGAGAGCTGCCAGTCAGAGAGGGACCTGGAGGTGTTGATTGCCAGCCGGCTGAACAGGAGCCAGCAGTGTGCCCAGGTGGCCAAGAAGGCCAATGGCATCCTGGCTTGTATCAGCACTAGCGTGGCCAGCAGGGACAGGGAAGGGATCTTACCCCTGGACTCGGCACTGGTGAGGCCGCCCCTCGATGAGTGGGTTCAGTTTTGGGCCCCTCACTCCAAAAAGGCCATTGAATGACTCGAGCGTGTCCAGAGAAGGGCAACGGAGCTGGTGCAGGGTCTGGAGCACAGGTGTGATGGGGAGCGGCTGAGGGAACTGGGGGGGTTTAGTGTGGAGAAGAGGAGGCTGAGGGGAGACCTCATGGCCCTCTACAACTCCCTGAAAGGAGGGTGCAGAGAGGGGGGATGAGTCTCTTGAGCCAAGGAACAAGCACCAGGACAAGAGGGAATGGCCTCAAGCTGCTCCAGGGCAGGGTCAGACTGGCTCTTAGGAAGGATTTCTTTGCAGAAGGGGCTGTTGGGCGTTGGAATGGGCTGCCCAGGGCAGGGGGGGAGTCCCCATCCCTGGAGGGGTTGAAGAGTCGGGTTGACCCAGCACTGAGGGATCTGGTGGAGTTGGGAACGGTCAGTGTGAGGTTCATGGTTGGACTGGACGATCCAAGGGCTTTTCCAACCGAGATGATTCTGTGATTCTCTGAAATCTCACCCTTCTGAAGGAAACATGCTGAGCTTCATTTTGGATATGCTTCACTTAAGCCAAGATGGCATTCAGCGGCGTCAGGGAGTGTTGGTGGTTCAAGTGCGTTGCGTTAGTGCGCAAGTCTCAACTAGACTGTTGGCATTTTAAGTGTCTGTGAGTCTGTGTGGCTCCTGCTCCAGAAGTGCCTGAACACGCCAGTAGACTTCCACTGCTTCTCCAGAGGGTAGTGAAAAGAATCTGTGAGTCTCGAGGTAGACTGGAAGAACGTTTTCTTCTGACAGCCATTTCCTAGCATCTCTGTACAATGCAGCAGCAGGAGCCTGCACCCTGCCTTCCCCCCTGGCAGTAACTTATCTTCAGAGTGAGGGAGTGGAGTCGGGCTCTAAGGCTGCTGCAGCAACGAGCCTGAGCTAGGAAAGGACTGAGATCTGATACTCTCATTCTCTGTCCTCTCACTGCCACTCTGAGGGGCAGGGAAGGTACGTGGATTACAAGGTGTTCCTCTTTTTTTTTTTTTTTGTTAAGCACTGATTTTTGCAATCTGTTTTATGAGATACGAGAGAATGCAATTCGTTCTCCGAAGGTCAGCATGTGGCATTTGGTTAACGGAGGGGTAGTTATTCTTAACACCTAAAAGGAGTTTTGCATGGTTCTTTAGTCAAAGGTTGATTGCTAACAGATTTAATAATAATAATAATAAAAAAGTTATTTTTTTAACCCGCACTTCATAAATAATCTATTCGTGCCATTTCCAGAAAAAGAAAGGAAGCAAAAGATTACCAAGAGCAACTCAAAGCTCAGATTGCCGATCGACAACAGGCCCGTGATGCTGAGCAAGAAGAGAAGCAGCGAGAATATGAATCGGATCTAGCAGCAGAGAGAGCTTACCAAGAAAGAGTACAGGACATTCTATCAAGGCCTTTTGAGAAACTAGCAAAAACCCACCCTTTGAGAAGAAAACTAATGTCTTAAATATCAAGAAAATAATTTATGATTTTTCAGCTCACTTGGTTGCCTTTAAAAAAACGTTTTCTAAGGGTGTTTATAACTGACTCGAGTTAGCAGACCCCTCTCCATTGTGATGATCAAAATATTTAACTGGAAAATACAATAAACTTACTATTTTAAAGGTTATTTTTTCCCTGTGGATTTTTTTTTGACAAAATGACCACTCCAAGTCAAAGTTTTTGACGTTTTAATACGAGAATACTTGTCTGCAATGTAACAGTGTATTATGACATGAATGATATGCAGACATTCTTTAAAATCTGCACAAAGAAAATTTGTAGAAGAGTTTCAGCAAACTTTTATTAAAATGCCTTTCAAACTGCAAATATTTGCAGAATCTTTTTTTGTATTTAGACAAAAAAGTACTTGGTGACTCATCTTCATTTTCCTTGTTAAATATAAAACTATGAATCTATTTCACTATGGGCTGGGCAGTGAAGAGCTGATAGTGCTTTGCATATATTGATAGGTGTAGGATGATCTGTGGAATATTGGAGTCCCAAAGCTGGTCTGTGAGACCTCAGCCTGGACAGATTTATTTGTACAGGACTGAAGTCATCCTTTCCTTGCAGAAAGGGTTATGATTTCTCATTCTGATGGCAACTCTGCCTCTTTGGACTGCCTTGGATTTCCACCAGTGCCATAGTCTGAACACACTGAATGAGGGGGCCAGAGCACCAAGAATATTTTAAGACAGAGCAACACAAAAAGTGGGCAGATGTCAGCAGGAAGGGCTCATGAGGGTTTTTGGCCATGGGGAGAAGGGACACCTCCTCACTGCTCTCTCAGCCCCCGACGTTAATGGCCAGATTGTCCTTTATGCAGGAGGAGCTGTGGGTGACACAAGGAGGACAAGCAGGAGCAATCCACCTTCTTCTCCCCATGGCTTTGCCCTCGACCAGCTCCCTGGGGTGTATTTTATTAGTTTTCCCTCTGTGCTTTTCAGAGGAGGGAAGTGAAGAATCCATTTACAGCCTCACACCCTTTCTTGCTCATAGACTTTGTGGCACTGGGAAATGTTTTATCTTCTCTCTTGCCTTTTTTCCAATGGAGTCTTTGCTGCTGCTAATCTGCAGATGTTTCTCTCTCCTCCTTCAGCTTTGAAGCTTCTACCATCTTTCCTCCAGCCCCTGTTTGTCCACCCTTTTCTTCTCCAACTTCCACCCCTCACTAAGCACTTCCTCTACCTCCTTCCTCCTCCCTGCCTTCCCCTTTCAGTGTTTGGCTCCCTGTCAGTGAGTAACCAGGACCCTTGTGTTTTTGTTGTATGAGAGCGTGAGCAGATGCACAGAGAAGCTGCTAAATGCCAGCTCCCAGGCCTCTAGGAATGAATTGGGAATAAACTACCTGCACAGCCACCTCATCTCCTTGGTTTAAAGCAGACACCAAGCTGACGAACGCTTTTTGTCTGTGGATTTGCCATCTGCAAAGCCATACAGAGGACTTCAGAGCCACTCCGCCTATTTTGCAGATGGGAAAGGCCATCCCAGATAATGGAAATAGTTTCATCAGTCCAGAGAGCTCTGGTAGTCGTAGGTCTCTGCTCTCACCTCTGGGTCAAATTGGCAGAATGATTAAGAGATTAATTTCCTGGTCTGCCACAGACTCCTGGTGTGGCCCTGTGCAAGCAATGTAGATTTTTCTTTACTACTGTGACCCTTCTTTGAAAAATGAACATAATAGCACATTCACAGTTCCAGGATTAATTAAAGTGTGTTATTAAAGGCTGTGACACTGTCATTGGGTACACCTAACATAAGAGACAAAAAGTACCACGTTGGTGAGCTTGGTGAATTTGAGCCATCCAGAACCATAATAAAGCTTTTTTTAATAAAATAATAACTCAGGAGAGGTGGTCAGAGCTATCAAGCATTTATAAAGTGTCTGAGCTCCCGCTCCCAGAGGCAAAATTCCTCTGCAATGAACGTGAAGTCTGCACCCAAACAAAAAGGTCAGGCTGGGAGAGGTTCAGAAAAGAATTCCCATGGGACAACAGTCAACCAGATTCTCCTGAGAGAAATCTGGAGGTCGGTGAACATGGGGCTGGGGCTGACCCCTTTGCCGCCGAGTGCTTTGTAGGCTTCAGGTGGGTCTAGAAGAATGGCCAAGGCTCGTAGCAGGCTGCTGAGCGGCTGGGTGGGTCAGCAGACTCCTTTAGAAACGTCCTCTCCCTGCCCCTAGAAGTCGGATGGGCTCCTAATAGTCGTAAGAACGTGTCAAGACTGAAGAGTTTCCTTAATCCGATCGATTTCCATCCTCTTCCAGTTCCTTTGACGCCCTCGCAGTGAACTGGGCGAGTAGGGCGCCGAGTAACATGTGCTTCAAAGTGTGGCCGTGCCTTTGCCTCCCTCCCGCCAACGCTCATGTGAGATTTGTGACTTACAGCACCAGCAAAATGCACCTGGAATGGTGGCTTACAAGTCCCGAGAACCTCAGGAGCGTTGGCTACTACTCGTGTGCGTGGTATTTTCCCCGGAGTGAGCAATCCTGGAGCCAAACCATCTATTAAACGAAGAGTGCAGGGACGCTGGTCCATGGCTGGGTGACCTCTCCCTGCACCAGGGCTGTGAGCAACCCAGAGACAAAACCACTGGCATGAAAAAACCAGGCAGTTACAGCCTCATCCTTCATACAGGCACTAAAGCTTTGCCAAATACGCTTTCCTGTATTTTTTTATTACATTTTTCATGTTGACAGAGAGAGACCAGAGGTGTGGAGCGTGTGGGTGATTTCCCTGTGGCAGAGCTGGGAACACCATTCCTCGATCGCATCCTCCCAGCCCTACTCCAAGATTTGAACCCCTGGCGCTTGACAAGGCTTTAAGACTTTTCTGCACCCACCCGTTTGCTCATAAGGGCTTTTATATTGACCCCAGGACTTCGGCCATGTGTGAAGCGTTGAGCTGGGGAGCAGATCCTGGTGCCCTGTGGCATGGTGCTGGCTTGGTCCCTGCTCCCCCGGGGCTGTGGGAGCCTTGGGGGCTGGAGGCTTGGACAGAATCCATTTTATTTGCAGAAAAATCCTGCTTTCTTAATTATTCATTGCTTTAACATCTTGATTAATTATTCATTACTTCAACACAGGTAGGAACAGTCTTTGCAGAAACATGCCCAGGGTACGGTGGCACTGCAGCCCCAGCCAGGCCAGAGAATCGTGCCCAGACATAGCACGTGGTGACTTCTGCACGGCCCAGAGGGAGGGAAATCCAGCTTTGAGATCTTTGGGACAACTCTGCGTGCAAAAATTCAGGACCTGGGGTTGTCTTTAGCAACAGTCAGCTCTGTCCTGATGACATTCGGAGCTGTCAGAATTGATGCCCCATAGTTTTGAGGCATCCAGCGAAAGCAGAAAACTTTCCCTGCAAACCTTTACACATGCAGAGAGTTTAAAGTACTTTGAACTGTGCAGATATTGCCCCTAATTTTGAGGAATAAGGTTGACTCAACTCTCATTTTACCTCTGGCCACCTCTGCTTTCAGCAGTAGAACCTGCCCCAAAGTATGTCCGTGGGGGATTTCTGGATGGGGCTATTGGTGTTAATGTACTGCTCGTGCATCGAAATTCAACACTAACTGTAGTTTGGGGGTCAGGGGATTTCACAGAATCGTCTGGGTTGGAAAAGCCCTTGAAGCTCCTCCAGTCCAACCATGAACCTCACACTGACCGTTCCCAACTCCACCAGATCCCTCAGCGCTGGGTCAACCCGACTCTTCAACCCCTCCAGGGATGGGGACTCCCCCCCTGCCCTGGGCAGCCCATTCCAACGCCCAACAACCCCTTCTGCAAAGAAATCCTTCCTAAGAGCCAGTCTGACCCTGCCCTGGCGCAGCTTGAGGCCATTCCCTCTTGTCCTGGTGCTGGTTCCTTGGCTCAAGAGACTCCTCCCCCCTCTCTGCACCCTCCTTTCAGGGAGTTGCAGAGGGCCATGAGGTCTCCCCTCAGCCTCCTCTTCTCCAGACTAAACAACCCCAGTTCCCTCAGCCGCTCCCCATCACACCTGTGCTCCAGACCCTTCACCAGCTTCGTTGTCCTTCTCTGGACACGCTCGAGTCATTCAATGGCCTTTTTGTAGTGAGGGGCCCTAAACTGAACACAGTAATTGAGGTGCAGCCTCACCAGTGCCGAGTCCAGGGGTCAGATCCCTTCCCTGTCCCTGTTGGCCACGCTATTGCTGATACAAGCCAGGATGCCATTGGCCTTCTTGGCCACCTGGGCACACTGCTGGCTCATGTTCAGCCGGCTGTCAATCAACACCCCCAGGTCCCTCTCTGACTGGCAGCTCTCCAGCCACTCCTCCCCAAGCCTGTAGCGCTGCTGGGGGTTGTTGTGGCCCAAGTGCAGCACCCGGCATTTGGCCTTAGTGAAACTCCCCCAGTTGGCCTCAGCCCATCGCTCCAGCCTGTCCAGGTCTCTCTGCAGAGCCTCCCTACCCTCGAGCAGATCAACACTCCCACCCAACTTGGTGTCATCTGCAAACTGACTGAGGGTGCACTCGATCCCCTCGTCTAGATCATCAATAAAGATGTTAAACAGGAGTGGCCCCAAAACCCAGCCCTGGGGACACCACTCGTGACCGGCCTCCATCTGGATTTAACTCCATTCACCCCAACTCTTTGGGCCCGGCCATCAGCCAGTTTTTTACCCAGCAAAGCGTGTGCCCGTCCAAGCCTCGAGCAGCTCGTTTTGCCAGGAGAATGCTGTGGGAAACGGTGTCAGCGGTTTCACTGCAGAAATGCTGGTTTCCCCTACTTGTCTGATTTCAGTGGCGACCTCGTCTTTGCTCCTCTATCTAAATAAACCCCCAAAGCTGATGTGGAGTGTTGGGGTGCCTGTTGTAGAGCAGATAACTACACTCCAGTGCCGGCCCCAGCATCTTGCCCTCCTCGCCAAGCCCTCCAGAGCCCCTCACTGCTCCGTGCCATCATCCATCCATCCATCCATCCATCTGTCTGTCCCTGGGATCTCCATGTGTCATTGCAACACGGGGACAAGGCTGGGACCTGGGAGTATCTGCGGGAGCACACACATCTCCAATACTCATACTGTACTTGCAAGGAAGCCACTGGCTCTGCTTAGAGAAGAAAAAACCTGATATTTGGTTCATTTTCACCTCTAAGTGCCTTCAACATGAATGTAAGAAGAGGTGGTACCATAAAATGCTATTTAAGAGCCAGTGCTCGTTAAATATTATGCTCAACACAAGTTTTGATTCCCAAATGGAAAGAAGCTTCTGTCTCCCGAAGGAGACAATTTCCAGCAACCCAGCACTTAGGACACACTTCAGGGATTTTGTATTTATTTGGCTTTTTTAGTTCTAACTTTCATTAAAGTTTTAGATTAATGGAAAATCATGCACGGCACCAGCTCGTATTCCATGGGATGGGCTGTGCTTTGCCTCTGGGCTATCACTGCCACCCAGGCTTCACTGAAACCGTTGCTCCTGACTGCAACGGTAATTCATATTTTGCTTCTAGAGTTGATTTAATAAAAGGAGAGGAGCAAGTTTTGTTTGCCAGACAAAGCTATCTTGGAGGCTTTGCAGAAAATATGCTGCCATAGGTGTTAGACAGGGTGCAGGTTTCCCCCCCCCCCCCCCTTCTTTGCTCCTTCCCAAACTTCCCCCAGAGCCACCTGCAATTTATTTGGATTCACCAAGAACATCAGAGCTGGAAAAGAGAGATAATGGCGATGCTGGTTGTCCTCCCACCAAATCAGTGCTGCTTCCTGCCAGGCTTGGAGGAGGCTGAGAGGAAAAATGCTGAAGTTTCCCCCCGTAAGGGATGAGGAGCAGAGAGTGAGATGGCACCAGCGATGGCTTTAACGGAAAACTGTGGGTGCCCTGTGAATGGCACAGCCCGAAACCATGGGAGGAGGGATCCCCGCTTCAGAGTAAACAACTGTGGCAGAGAATAAGCCCCGCTGAGGATGTTTTCTGCCTGCTTAGTTAATATGCAAAATACCTGGAATGATAATGAATAGCAATAGTGATTCATTAGGAATATTTTGCATTTGCATCATCTTTCTCAAGCTCAAAAAGTGCCTTATAAGCACGAATGGAAGCACAAGATGCTCCCCGGGGATGGAGGGAGGCAGCCTGGCCACAGGCTGACAGGCTGGGGACAATTTTTGGCTGTTTCTGCCCAAGAAACAATTCCTGACGGGGGTGTAGGATGGGGAGGCACGCAAGCAGGACCTGGCATGCTGGTGGTGGGAACCCAAAGATGGAGAAAACTCCATCCCTGGTGCTTTCCTTGCCTGCGTTTTCAGTGGGCTCATGGCTTCAGTGGGCACAGGCTTGTCCTGGCCAAGGACACCCCGTTTATGCTGTTCCTTGCACCCCGATATATGGGTGAACCCCAACAGCTCAGTGGCTGGTGGGGATGGCAGAGCCCCAAACCACCGAGGGGCACCTGCTTGGGGCTTAACTACTCTTCTTCCCTGGGAAAGGAAGAATAGAAGAATAAAAGAGGTTCAGACTGGACATTAGGAAAAAATGTTTCCCAGAAAGAGTGGTCAGAGAGTGGAATAGGCTGCCCAGGGAGGGGGTGGAGTCCCCATCCCTGGGTGTGTTTAAGGGTCGTTTGGATGAGCTGTTGGGGGATGTGGTGTAGGGGAGAACTTTGTAGAGTCGGGCTGAGGGTTGGACTCGATGATCCCAAGGGTCTTTTCCAACCTGAAGGATTCTGTGAAAAGGACAAAAAAAAATCAACCAAAAAAAAAAAAAACCCCACCCAAACCTAAGAATAAATACGGTGTGTTTCAGCGCCTCAAGTGAAGGGAAGGAGGCTGGGGACAGGAGCCTGGCGGGCTCCTGGGGACCCCCGGGGGGGGGGACTGGGACCGGGAAGGAAAAATATGTATAAAAAAGGGTGGGGTTTTTTTGTTTTGTTTTGTTTTTTTTTTTTTTTTAAAAGAAGAAGAAGAAGAAGAAAAGCCGACGCAGGCAGTGAGGTAAAACGCGGCTCTCCCCATCCGAGCCCGGCGGGGAGAGGGGCTGGGATAGTCGAGCCGAGGCGAGCCCAGCCTAGCAGCGCCGAGCCCAGCCTAGCAGCGCCGAGCCCAGCCTAGCAGCGCCGAGCCGCCCCATACCTGAGCGGGGCGCGGCGGAGGCGGAGCGGACCTGCCTCCTCCTCCTCCTCCTCCTCCTCCTCCTGCCCCCCCCCCGCCCGCCACCGCGCCGTTCTCTTCCCTTCCCCGCGCCCCGGCCGGCGGCGGGTGTAAAGGTCGGTCGGTCGGTCTGTCCGTCCGTCGGTCCGGGGGTCGGTCCAGCGCCCCCATGCCCCCCGCTTAAAGCCCTTCGCTCCGACCATGTCCGCCGCGCAGCTCTACACTAAGGTGAGCGGGGGGGGGGATATCAATGTGTGTTTTGGGGGGGGTCTCCCTTGGATTTGGGGGCGGGGGGGGGGGTTGCAGTCGTGGAGGGGACCCACAACTTTCCCCGCACCCCCCGGGACGGTGCATGGGGACCGGAGGGACACACACACACACACACACACACACCCCAGATTTCACCCCCCCACGGGTGAACGCTGTGTCTGGTTTGGGGGGAACTTGGGCCGTGGGTGGAGGTTGTGGCAGCGTTGGCCTCGTCCTCCGTGGGGTCTGTCACCGGAAAGGCACAGCTCAAACGCACTCACCTTCCCCAAATCCTCATAAAATAATTATTTTTCTCCCTCATCATCCTAAAACAATCAGGGTGGAGGGAGAGGAAAAAAAAAAACCACAACCAACCCAGTCCTTCCAACTGCAGTAACTAACCGAAACGCTCCTGAGGTGCCCAATTCCCAGAGTCTTTTTTTTTTTTTTTTAAATACAATCCCTTAATAAATACAATCCCTCGGCAGGGGATGGCTCGAACTCACCCTCTTCCTCACGCAGGCGGGGAAGGGAACATGGCTGATGGCCTGGCAGGGTGCGACGCATCCCTCGGGGTGCCGCTGGGGTGGCCACCAACCGCCCTCCCCGCGGCTTCCCAGAGAGAAACCCAGATTGCCTCCTAAAAAGTCGTGAGAACAGGGAAGCTCGGGTGCCGGTTTCAAAGCAGAGCCTGCGATCTAGACAAGATACTGGTTTGTTGGGGTTTTTTTTAATTATTATTTTGTGGCCGCGGGATAGTTGGGGAGGGCGCAGGGTATCCCTGCTCCTTTGCCTGGGGTTGCGCCCCGCCACAGTTTGGGGCTTTCTGCCCCCCTCCCAGCGAGAGGTTTTGTCCGGATAGATCTGTGCCGATCGACTTGATGAAATTGCTCCTGGCGTGCCGCGGGAGATCCGCTCCGTACGGAACGATAACTGATAGGGAGAGAGCCCCTCTCCCTGTGCTCCCCATCTTCCCGAGGCTACCCGGGAGCGCTGCCGGAATCCAGGCGATGGGCTTAGTAAAAGCCATCAATAACTCCAGGCAGGGGCTCATCAAGAAAAGTGCTTGGCTTCGGGATGGTTTTTGCTGAAGGACTGTGAAGTTCCAGCATCATCTACTGTAATAATGAGAATTTTAGTGTTTTAAATTCTTCCTGTGACCATGGTTGGCGTGGAGGTGCTGCCAGATTGGCACCAGCCCTCTCAAGGAGCCACTTTTTGTCTCCGTGCCAGTCTCCCGGGCTTAACTTTGCTGCAGATTTCTGCTTCTGTAACTCATTTTGCGGACAGCTCTTATGTAATATTGGGGGTTGCCACTTATTTTTTTGGCCGTTGATATCAAACGGATGCCGGATGAATTGCGAATCTGGCGGCTCCGCCTTTGAACCTGTAGGAATTTAAGAAGCCCTGCTGGATGGAGCAGGGCTGGCTGTGAGCGGGCTGCTCTCCGTCCCTTCGAGAGAGAGTTTCAAAAGCAAAGTCTCTGGTTTGGAAAACCTTTTTTCCGTGCAAAAATGGAAGGGGAGGACAAGGAAAGGTGTGGCTAAACTGCTCCAACGTGCTGACCACAGCACCTCATCGGATGCGATGGCAAGCATCCCTGGGGAGGAGAGAGGCTGGCAGCAAGCGCTGTGTTATCCCTCTCTCTGGGCTGGTTATAACAACCAGGTTAATTGATTCTTAACTCGCTGATCAAGTCATTAACCTGTGTCATGTTTTTATGCTAATTCAGGTTTCAATTCCTGTTCATCTGTTGAATGGGTGTAAGATGCCTGTTGGGGCGTCGCTTGTGATCCTGTTGCTGTATGGGGACTTTTTGATGAGGCACTTGGGAAGCGATGGGGGATTGGGTGGCAAGCTGTGCGTGTGTCGTTGATTTTTAATTCCTTTTTTAGTAACAGCAAAGATTCTTGGTGAGAGCTGGTGTTTCAGCACTGGCCCTTCTGTTTTGCTGGGGGGTGTTTTAGGGACAGGGCTGGTGTGGTCGGTGGTGGGGGCCATGGATGGTGCCTTGAACCCAGATGGGTCATCTGTGGGGCTGAGCACCGGCATTGTGGTCACATTTAGGACTGTCCTACTGGGTCATCTTCTGTGTGGGGCCTCTGTGCCAGCTCTGGGCTTTGAAGCAGCAGGAAGATGTTTCCTATGACTTTGAGTATATAAGAAAAAGAGCAGAGGTGGCTTTAAAAAACCCACCAGCCTTAAGGTGCTGATGGAGATGCCCCTGATGAAGCAGATTTGTTGTTCTCTAGTCTGCTCTTGGAAAGTGTTAAGGAAGGTCCTGGCGCTCACTTGCACATTGCCGCTGCACGGATGCAGGCGTTCAGCCCCGTGGCCTGTAGGTCTGCTGGACATTTATAGCTCATGTAGGGTAGAGGCCTCTGAGAGTGTGGTGGGGAGAAGACAACCTGCTGCAGAGGGCTGTCCTGCCCCGAGCAGTTGGGGGTTGATGCACCCTCTGCGCACGGCCGCCAGAAGATGCTCTTCAGGGTAATTGGGCGCGGGGGTGAACAGAGGAAAGGAGGAGGGAAGAGTTGGGGGAGCTTTGGTGGGGTGTTACAGATCAGGAGATGACTTTCCAAGCGTAGAGGTGGGGCCTCCTGGATTGCCTTGTCAGCAGGATGGGGATAAGGATTTTTGAGGGGAGGCGGGCGATCCGGCTCGCTGGAATCAATACATCTGTCTTGCTAAAAGCCTATCGATCCGAGGCGCGGTGTTGCATTAGCACAGCCACAGCGGTACCTCCCTCAGAGTCCTTCCTCCTCCTGCTTGAACCAGGATGAGAGAAACTGCTGGGGAGCTGCTTTGGAGTGGCTGAGGGGGACTTCTCAGGTCCTCCCACCTCTCCTTCCCGCTGGGCTACAACGGGAGCTGCTGGTGTTGTTGTGTAGAGAGCCCTTAACTTCCACTTGATGCTTGCAGAAGATCTCCTGGGACTCTGTGGGACATGTAGTATTTTCTTGGTGTTTAAGTTGGTGCTTGTTAAGCCATGCTGATGAATTTGTTGTGTTAGACTCAGCGCTGCCCTGAGGAGCACTTAAAGTGGAGAGGAACCCATCCTGGAAACACCAGCAGCTGTGAGTTGCTGTTGGAGGCCGTCTCCATGTGACATCTCACCTGTGCCCCTTGAAAAGCAGGGATGACCGGTGCTTAATAGCCCCTATCAAACAAGATAATTAACAGCTCTGCCTAATTATGAGCATGAGAGTAGTTCCAAAACTGCATCAACCTTTAAGCACGTAGGACTCCACCTGGGTAAACAGTTACAGGGAGACCATTATAATACTCTCCTCACTTCTGATGTGGTACCTGGGGACTTTGGGATTATCTGGCTGTGGGTTTTATTTTGTTGTGGAAGAAAACAGGAATTTAGTGTGACTTGTGTCCCAGAGGAAGAGGAGCTGTATGGTAAAGGGTGCAGCCCGGGTCTTGGAGCTGTTGGCACTGGTGTGTGGAAGAGGATTAGGGGAGGTAGTGGCATCGAGGACTCCCACTTGCAAAAACCAGTTCCAGAGGGAGAACTGGTAGAGCTTTGCCTAACCTGTGTATTGCCCAGTGTCCTTCTAAGGCTGCCTGAAGCTGGTCCTGCTCCTGCTGTGTCCCTGGGGTTGCTGCTGGAACAGAGTGATGGGACCTGCCCGGCCAAACTGGTTGCAGCTGCAAAGGGGAGTTTCTCAAACCTTATTTCACTGAAGCAGGAGGCAAAGGCTGTGGGAAAAAAAGAAAAACCAGACTGCATGCAGTGCTCTTTACTTCCTCTCCAGCCAGAGCCCTCCAAAGAAACCTGTTGCTGATGCAGCTAAACTCCGGCCAAGGTAACCGCAGTCCAATCCCCGTAAGCCTGTGCAGATGCCAGCATTACTCTGTAAGGAGATAACGGGGACATTCTGCTCCTCTGAGCTGGGTGCTGGGCAGGATGGAGGGAGGACACGGCCCCTGGAAGATGCCATCTCCAGCAACGGTTTCATTTGCAGCATTAAACTGGAGATTAGACTCGTTTGCGTGGCTAGCCTTTGTTATTGTAAGGTGAAGCTCTTCCTATTACTAAAACAAATATAATTGCTTTTGCTTCTGGATGTTCTGGTCTCTTAAAGGTATTTCTTAAAATATGTTAATTTAAGTGTAGCCTCTGAACCTCATGCAAAATAGTTTTTCTGCCAGGCGAGGGAATAAGCTGTGCCTTCCTGCTCCTGGAGTGTTGTGGAGCTCGAGATACACTCTTCAGAAGGATTGCGAGCTCTGGAGGAGTAAGAAACCAGGGTATTTCTTTCTTTTTTAATTTTTTTTTTTTCCTCCCCTTGTGCAAAGTGACTGTTACTTGCCAAGTAATTTTTTTTTGGTAGACGATAGAACTTAATGCATTAAAAAAATCCTCTTCTAATGGCTAGAGTTGGGTATAGAAATCTCTCTGGTTTTCACTTCAAGTTGTTGTATTAAATAAAGTAGCTGGAATGAATTGGTGGTTTCTGACCCTGGGGAGAAACTCTTCAAAAGTGAATAAATATTGCCAGTGTGATCACACACTGAGTGAATGAATTGGCATAAACCTTCTGGCATAAAACACTCTGGCATTTCTGAAAGTGATTTATTCTTCAAGGCTCAGGGAGGATTCATCCTTAGTGGGTGCCTGTGTGCTGGTTTGGGGTTGAGGAGTAGCTGGGAAGGAGAGAGAAGATTTTCTGTCTGTTGTGTAGAAAAAGTTTCTGTGAATAAAAGTGAGGGACAGGGAGAACTTGGGGTTCAGTCCCAGGACATCCATGGGACCTCTGCTGCAGAGCTCCTGAACCTTGTCTCTGCCATTTGCAGCTGCTTTTAGGAAAAGCAGGTTATACTCAAAGGTTTTTTTTGTTGTTTTTTTTTTTTTTTTTTCTAGTTTATTTTAGATGAGTCTGGGTTATGTCACAAAGGGCAGGGACAGCTTGGAGGCCACACTGGGATTTTTCTTTAAAGATGGGGCTGTCTTGCTGAAGGAGCCGGATCCGCTGGCATCCCTGGTCTCCTCCTGATCCCGCCTTGTCATTAGCTGTCATTGTGGAGAAAAAAAACCCACTGAAATGTAAAATATAATTGCCTCAGCTGGGGACCGTGCTGAGGGTATGGCCACCTCCCCAGCAGCTCAGGGACCTCCTCTGCTTCCCGGGATGGCACCGAGGAGAGAAAAGCAAAGCCAAACTTGGGGGGTTTAAATACTGCAAAGTCTACTGGTTATACGGCCTTGAGTAGGTGCAAGGAAGGTGAGAGATGGGTACTGGTGGCTTCGTGGGCATTTCCTTCCATCAACGGGCAGGAGATGGCTGGAGTTTGCCCTGTGCTCTCCTGGCGCTGTGCAGATGCTTATCCTGCTGGGGTCTTTGTGATGCAAAAATAGCGGTGTTTTCTTTTCTGTTGGTGCAAATGTTCATCTCAATTGTGTATTTAATAGCACCTGTGTTGGTGTTAGACCAGAGCCACTGAGCTAAGGAACATGGAGCTCAGTGCAGGTGCTTAATGACTCCAGCAGGGCTTAATTAGCTGGGTTCCTGCTTTATGTCCTCTTGCTGGTTGGGATGAGTCAACTTGCCTTTTATAAAAATTAAGAATTCCTGCCTTGATACTGCTTTAAGGGTGTGAAATTGCAGGGGGACAACCCCAATGCACACCAGTGGCAGCGATTTGCTGAGTGAACTCGAGGGTGAAGGATGGAAACCTGGGGACAGCAGAGGGTCCAGAGCCCAAGGCAGCGTGTGGCTTGTGCTGGTTCTTGTGGGATGGGATGGGATGAATTGGTCCTACCCTTTTTACCCTAAGGAAGGAGTTTAACCGAGGGTATTTGTCACAGGCAGCCTGGCTGCTGTTGAGGGGTGTGTTTACAGGGGAGGATTTTTGCTTTGTTAGTCTTCTCTGCTGTCAGGAACCCAATGTAGAAAATAATAACCCTGAATGTGAATGCATGTGTCCCTTCTAATGACCAAGAAAGAAGGCTCTGTATGTTTTTATCTGTGTTTTTCTCTCTCTCTATATATGTTTGAAGGTGATCTTAGTTACCACAATACAATGCAGTTCTAGGCACGTTGGACTTCTAAATTTACACGCCGGTTAGTTTGTAGCTCTCGCCAAAAAAAAGGAATAGTGTACCCTTACTGCGATAGGTTTCTCCTGTGGTTTCCTTCCCGGACAACTAACTTGAGTGTGAAGGTGGACTTTGGACCTTGTGAGTTAGTCAGCGGTGTAATAAACAGCAGGTAGTGTAGGTGAAGCCCTGAGTTGGTTTTTTTTGTGGTGTTACTGTCTGCTCTTTGACCCGTTCTGCAAACAGAAGCATTTCACGGCAGTTAAAGGAATATCAGCATGAACTACAATTCAGGTCAGGAAAAGGACTGCTTTTATTGCAGTAAAACCTTAAGCTTTGGCAGACACCTGAACTGTTTGCAAAACATTTTAGCGAAGAATCTGCTATTTAGCAAAACTGAAGAAATTCCCTGTGAGCTTCCTGGGTCTTGAGTTGGTTGTGCAAAGCAATCGCCCTTGTTTGCCTCCGGCCCACTGTAAGACACATCTTTTGGGGTTGGGTTGGGTTTTGACTTAGCCTGATCCTCCAGAAATGAGCAGAGACCTGTCCAGAGATGGTGGCATGGCTGGGGAGGACTAGGGGTGGGTGGGTGGTGGGCTTTCTCGTTTGAACGCTCTTTAACGTGATGCCCAGGTCACAGTAAACTCAGCGGTTTTACTAATGAGGCTATTAAGACTTTGGTATTTCTGCTCTTTGCCTTTCCTGCGGTATCCAGAAGGTTTGGAGAGGAACACCCCTCCAGGGAAGAGCCTGCAGCCTGGAAATGTGACCTTTTCTCCAGCAGTGCTCTCCTTTTGTCCTTGATTTGTCCATGTTCAAAGTGTTCTCCAGCCAACTGAAACCTGCGAGTCATGGAAATGGGTTAAACATGTCAAAGGCTGGACTATAGGAGTAGCAACATAGGTCTATAAACCCTTGCTATAAGGAATGCAAGCCCTTAATTTGCAGGGTATGGCCCCAAACCTGTGGGTCGGTGCAGGGTGGTGGGATGGTGGTGCAGCTCCTTTGGGATCACGTGGTCCCAACCCACCGTGCCACCATCTTTCACCACTTCTAACCAAATCATGTTTGATTTTTTTTTTTTAAAACAATATTTATTTATTTATTTTCTCCTCCACAAGCAGTGGGGTTTTTTTTCAGTACTGGCTTTTATTTCCCCGCGCTTGTCCCTGTGAAGCTGGTGGTGCTGTTAGGACTTTCAGACCCCGCTCTGGCAATTAGCAGATCACCAACAATACCCTGTAACATGTCTTTCTGCCCTCCCCAACTCTATTTATGGTGCAGGGCAGGTTGTAGGATACCTTGGCTATGTCCTCCTTAATGCATGGCCATCTCCTCCTTCTTCAGTCTGTGTTTCATGTTCCCTGTGGGCATTGGTGGTGGTACCAGTGGGGTGGTTTTGTGTCTTCTGGGTGCTTGGTGTTGGTGTGCTTTGTGGTAATGTGGCTTGGCTCCTCAATAGGAGATGTGTGCTGTGTCCACCTTTTGGATGTTCCAGCTTAGCTCTTCCTTGAGAACGTTTTCTTCATGCTTGAGGTTAACCAACCCTTCCAGCTGATGACTGCTTCCCATCCTGCTGAACCACGGGCAGCCCTGTGGGGCTGGTGCGCTCCATGAAGGGATATGTTTCACTTGGTGACTCCATCAAGGTGTGGAGCCAATGCTTAAACCCAGCTAATCCATACCTTCACTCTTCCCTTGAGTCATCACCCAAGCTCCTTTGTGATAGTCCCGCCAAGGTGTGAGGTGCTGGTAGGATGTGCTAACCACCATTTACAGGGCTGTTGGGAGCAGGATGTGTTGTGGATGAATCATGGCCACTACTTATCGAAATGACACGTTACATCTCAGGGACGTGTCCTGGCGAGTCACTGTTCTTCAAAGAATAAAGACCCTTAGTATATTTAAAGATGGCTTTTAAAAATCACGGGGGATGGTGGTGGGTATGTCCGGTTTCTTCTGAAAGCCCTGCAGGGATGATTTCAGGTGGCTCAGGCAAACCTCCAGCTGCCAAATCCCCGAGCAGGCTGGACATCAGCAGGCAGCTGGGGCTACTGACATATGTCTTAGCAAATGAGTATTGAAAACTGTTTAAAAAAGAAAAAAAAAAAAGTTAAAAATCCCCTGGTCCCTGTGCCTGCTGTGAAGCTGGTCCTTGGTGCTACGCCCCCAGCGAGCAGAAAGTTGGTGTAAGCATATCTCAAGGCAGCGAGTGGATGCAGAGATACAGAGATGATGGAAGCTATAATTTTCAATCTAATTAAGCTGAGTAACTCCCTTGTGGATTTATGCTTCTTAATTACTTTGAGCCCTGCTAACATGGGTGCTGTGGGTATTGCTGTTTTTTGGGCAGCGAGTGTGATGTCCAGCTGTGGCAGAGGATCGGTACCCACTGGGTGCTTTGGGGATGGCATGGGTCTCGGTCAAGGAGACTTAATCTCCTGGTGGGGTGGGGATGGAGAGCTGAAGGTGGCTTTCATGTGGCAGTACTGGACTACTGTGGTCTTGGATAGATCCCACATCTCTTGGTAAAACCATGTGTCCTGATTTAGAGGCAAGGTGGAGGTGCAGGAGAAGGTCCTGCTCTGGACCCACACGGACCTCAGTGTGAGGTAGATGTGTGTTGCCTATTGGTGTTGCTCTCACCAGCCTTTCCCCTGCTTGTGGAGTGCCTGTTTCTCGCCTACCTCATGCTTGCTTTCACCACCATGTTCAGTGGGAATAAATAAAATAATGAAGGAAATGAAAGACCAAGTGCCACTCATCCAGCATTTGCACGGTGTCTCATGTCACCGTGCTGTCCCCTGGCTTTCCTGTCTCCATCTGGGCTTGTAAGAAATCGCTTCTCTGCTGGGATAGACCTGCACTACCAACAAGGCATGTTTTGACTGAAGCAAGGCCTTTGACACCACTGAAAAGCTCTTCTGGAAGCCCTGGCTGCACGCACGGGGTGTGAACATCTCGCAGAATCACAGAATCATCTGGGTTGGAAAAGCACTTGAAGCTCCTCCAGTCCAACCATGAACCTCACACTGACCGTTCCCAACTCCACCAGATCCCTCAGCGCTGGGTCAACCCGACTCTTCAACCCCTCCAGGGATGGGGACTCCCCCCCTGCCCTGGGCAGCCCATTCCAACGCCCAACAGCCCCTTCTGCAAAGAAATCCTTCCTAAGAGCCAGTCTGACCCTGCCCTGGCGCAGCTTGAGGCCATTCCCTCTTGTCCTGGCGCTGGTTCCTTGGCTCAAGAGACTCATCCCCCCTCTCTGCACCCTCCTTTCAGGGAGTTGTAGAGGGCCATGAGGTCTCCCCTCAGCCTCCTCTTCTCCAGACTAAACCCCCCCAGTTCCCTCAGCCGCTCCCCATCACACCTGTGCTCCAGACCCTGCACCAGCTCCGTTGCCCTTCTCTGGACACGCTCGAGTCATTCAATGGCCTTTTTGGAGTGAGGGGCCCAAAACTGAACCCACTCATCGAGGTGTGGCCTCCCCAGTGCCGAGTCCAGGGGTAAGATCCCTTCCCTGTCCCTGCTGGCCATGCTAGTGCTGATCTCACTTGGGGGATGGTGTCTGCAGGAGCTTCCCTACTCTGAATACTGGGGTTTTCTCCCCCAATCCCTGGTGTTACAGAGATGCAATTTGCTTTTCCTCTCCCGCTTGGCTGTGGCAGCTGAAGTGCAGCTGGGGACGAGTTGTTTGTGGCTGGATGGCTCTCGGGGGACTGAGGTCCCTGGGTGAGGGACTCTGTTTTGAGCTGGACCTGCCCTTGGCTCTCCCGCAGCGTGTGTTTTATGGCCCTGGGTGTTATAAAGACCCTGGTCAGAGAGATAGGAAGGTCATGGCTCGCTTCTGTAGAGCCTAGAAATACCAGGTTTGAAATTGCTTGCTCTGTTTTCTTTCTACTTGTTTTCTTTTCTCTTTTCCTTTCTAAAGCCTTTGTTTTTGTTTGGACCCTGGCCCAGCGAGGTGATAACTCATTCCTATGCCCTGCCGTGGAGCTCTTAAATAAAATACTTCCCTCTTAAGGGAAAAAAAAAAAAAAAGAGGAGGGGGGAAAAAAATAATAATCTGAATTCCACAAAATATTGATGCTCACAGTTAAAGGGCTGGTATTTTGGTGTGGCTGGAGGCAGGAACAACTGTGGGTTTCAGCCTTGCAACGCTGCTGCTGCCCTGGGGGTGATTTTGGCTGCCCGGCCCCTCGCCTGCTCGCCAGGAGCTTCTTTGAAGCCTCGTGCGCTCTTGTCATGCCAAAATAAACTTGGAGTTGAGGCTGTCGGAGCTAATCTTCATCCTTTCACGCTTTGCCCTGCGCACTGCTGGTTTGGCGAGCGATGGCTGTGCTTGCACCCACCCACTTATGTTAAGGGAAATCCCTCCCCGGTGTGGGAGCGGGGGGACCATCCCTGTGATGCCAGATGGACACAAGTGGTGCTGCCCAGCTTTGAGAAACCAGAAATATCCATTTGCTCAACCCTCAAGGTGGGTTCAAATCATCTTGAGGAGCAAAACTTCCTTCAGTTGGCCTTTCAGCACCCAGCACTCCATGCTGGAGAAGACGGTGTGACTGAGGCTGCTTTGGGCTGTGCAACTTCTTGCAGTCCCCAAAGACCAAGCTGCGAGCAGGCTTTTCCTCCCCAGGTGCTGCTGCACCACCATTTCCATCACAAAGTCCAGCATCAGGCAGAAAAAACACTGATCTTGCCCAAATGCAGCTTCCCTGGAGCCCCTCTTTTTGTCCAAGGAACGGTGCGGTGCAGAATGAAATTGTTTGTTTTTTTTTTTAAATCTATTCTCAGAATATTCTGTTTGGCAATGCCAATAAGTCTGCAGACTCTCTGAGATGTCACTGTTTGTATTTATATTATTTTAATTTATTTTTTATTTCTAACTGCAAGAGGTGCTGTCTCCTGGCAGTCTTTGCTCTGGTACAAAGTTTCAGCGCTTGAAGGTCACGTGAAGTAAATCAGCAGAATGTAAACACTGCTGTTGCTTGCTGAACTTTGCCTGGATCTCATCTAATCACCAATCTGATTAATACTTAGGAGCTCCAAGTCTTTTTTTTTCTCCTGCGAGGAGGGAGCTCAGCCCCAGCTCCAGTCCCTGGGGCAGCGCTTGTCCCAGCTGAGGATCTTCCAGGGGTCTCAACATCCTTCTGCTCCAAAGGATGATATTTTTGAATGCTTTGGATAGAAATTGTGCCTGAGCAATCACTTGCTGTTATATCCCAATTTTAAATGGTATTTTCTTTTTTGAATAGCAGGTTTACTGTTTTTTTCTCCTTTTTCTTTTTAGTCTCAGATGGCTCTGCTTTAATCTTCAATCCCCAAATTTAGGCTCTCGCTAATCTCCAGCACGATGGTTTTGGGTGTCCATGTGCAAAGAGCAGACTGGATGTTGTGGCTAATAGAAAATCCCCAGGACTTTAGCACATAGAAATGTTTTTAACTCTCGGACCACGCAGTTCATAAGTTAGGTTTCCTCCTTTTAGCAACTCTGAAGACAGTTTCTTGTCTCTCCGCATTCAGTACTAAAAGCTGGACGCTTCTAAAAGAAAAATCTTCCAACAAACCAATTTAATTTCCCTCCGTCATATTTTGGGGACAATCTGTTGGTGACTATTTTATCCAGCGTGCCATCTCTTGGCTTATAACGCTCTTTGATGTGGCTCATTCAGGGGAAAAATGGCATTACACACTACCTCAATCACTCAGATGTCGGAGAGGATATCGTGTTTGACTAATCAGGGGAAATTTGGGAAGATTTAGTAATGCTAGGAGACATGACCCACTTTCAGATAAACGCTTTTCAGACAGTAGAGGTTGTGCTACGTGGTGGGGGAGGGAGCAACACTGACAGGGTAGAAATAATTAATAATTATTTATAATTTTTAAATTTTATTGTGCTGACCCTTTCCCAGGTTCAGGGTGGGTTTGATTTATTTTTCTGTTTGTTGGGTTTTTTTTTTTGTGGTGGTTGGTTTGTTGGTTTTTTTTTCTTAGAAAAAGAAAATGCTGGCACTAACTGATTTTCAACAAATCTGTGTTATCTGGAGATAACTATCTCTGGGCTGTGGATGCCCATCACCTTTGGGATGCTCCCTTGGGCACAGGGGGTGGCTGATGGGTGTTGTGATGGAGGGTGTTGGGAGCTGTGGTCTGGCACCATGTGGCTCTGGTGACCAGTGTTGGCTGGGGATGGGGAACCTGGTGTGGGAGTTTGCCTTGAGCATCCCAGCTCAGGAAGGTGTCCACCTGATGAAGTGCATCTTAAATATATGAAGACAGAAGAATATTAATCTTTAAAGCCAGGCTTCTGTGTTTTCTTCATACCACAAACTTTACATGGTTCATCCCTATTCCTGTGTTATTGGAGGCTTCTGGCCAAAAGAGCAACAGAAATTGCAGAGGTGTAGCACTATGATGTTGTAAAACTGCGAGAAAGCCAAACCTGATGCTTAAATTTGTAGTATATAAACTTTTTCTTCAAAGACAACAAAAAAAGACCATTCTTTGAGCAGTAACTGCATAATTCTCAGCGCTGCAAGTTCCGTCAAGCAACTTGTTGTGGCTGTTTCTTTGCGTAAGTTTTTATCTTTGTAGCCATATGAGCTGAGCAAAACCAACTTAGTCTGCTTAAAACTTGTTATAACCCCTTATTAAAAATCGCTTTGTAATCCTTCCAGAGTACAGCAACAACACTACTGTCTTAATTTCATGTTGTAGCTAAACTCTGGCAGTATCTCGCAATTCACCGTGCTGGTGTGAATGTCCAACGTGATGGAGCCCACCTGAAAATGGGAAGGTGAGCTGTGCTGCATGGGCAGCGTTTTGGGGGAAAATCTCCACCCTAGGGGTGTGCTGGAACTGCTGCTGGTTTCTGGAAGGGGGTCTAAGTTTTTAACGTTTTATTGTAATTTTTGAAAACAACTTTTTGAATGATCATTCAGCTGTAGGGTGTTTTTTAATGATTTATTTTTGCCTGAAGCCATGGACTCCATTCTTCCTCTTCACAGGAAAAAAAAAAAAACCCGCTCTTGTTTCTGAGTAGTTTCCCAAATTCTGTTAAGAGCCACGTTATAATAAGCTTCAAGCATATTTACCAAGTGAGTTAGCACCTTCCTCAGGTTCAAATCTTGCTTCTTCTGCCTTTAAGCTTTGAAGCCAGTAGACTGACAGTTTTTTGGGTTCATCTCTGGTAAATGCTGCTTTTACATGCTGTTACCATGATAGCTGGAACATACGTAGCCCTGGTGCTCGTCTAGATAAATCCGTTTCCTTCACACATATGTCTGGGTGTTTGGTGAATTGGTCACTGGAGTATTCATGGGGGTTCTGAACTCCAAATTATCATTGTGTCCCATGTAATAGTCAAGTGGAATTTCTGAAGTGTTGTCAACGGATGTTGAAGCCCTGATTAAAGTCATGTGTGATGCCAAGAGCTCCTGTGATTTTTTGGATGACTCAGGAGCGATGGTACCTGGTTGGGCAGGAAGGTGATGCTGATGCCCGCTTGGGAAGCAGCTGGAAAGTTGGAAAGAGCTAAAATATATCTGGGATCTGGACAAACCTGTCCTGCAGTCAGGCTAAACTTCAATATAGTTAATTTGTCTGGGAGGGAAGAAGCTGTTTTGGAAGGACTTGACTCCACTCTTCCTACTCACGCAAAACATATGTAATTTAGCAAGCCAGGGCAGAGCAAAATGCAGTGACCAAGGCCTGAAAGAACCAGCCCAGCAGCTGGACGTGCTGGAGACGAATGCAGATCTGGACCATGGCTCATAATTTGGAAGTTGAATAGCTTTTGAAACATCCCAAGAGATGGAAGAGGCCCTGGCTGTATCTGCCTTATCTGCTTTAACCCTGTAAACAGCACTGACCTTGTCTCTTAAAGGTTTTGTACATGATTTATGTCTGCTTTAAAAGTTGGCTTCTCTGTTAACACAGTTGTCTAGCGCCCATGATTCAGGCTTGGAGGAGCTACTTGGGAGTCATAGTGCCTATCCAAGGGATTCATGTTAGATGGTTGAATTGAGTTGTATTAAGGATGTTCAAGTTGTTTTATGGAAGCAGGCCAGTTAAAAATGGAGGCTTGGCTTTTTTCACCCTTTATTTCCAGGCAGAGCTTAAGAAAAGCTGAAGCCACAAGAGAAGCACAGGTAGATCTTGTGCTCCGGTAATAAACCTGCAGTGTGGGGGTGGACAGGGCCTCCTTCATCCCATGAACACTTGATTGCACTGAACGTGGACAGCCAAGGCAGATGTGAAAATACAGTAGTGGCCATTAGCCATTAAACCAGCCTTGAGTATTTGTGGGGCTGAAGAGACATGTGAAATCTTGATGTGTCTCTTCAGGATTCAAGTGTCCTTTCAATAATTGGGTGCTGCTAGTGATGTCCTGCAGCCTCATGCTGGAGCAGCATCCTTCCCACCACCGTGAGCCTTGCTGAGGGCTTCTCCCTTCCAGGAGGATGCTGTGAGCCTCCCGAATTAGAGCCCTGAGCTCCCCTGTACGGGGTTAGTGGTTGCTGACCTCTCTACTTCTGTTGCACATCACTTCCACGTGCTCAGAAAACTTCCCACTTTGGGGGATTTTAACAGTTGCTGGGAATGTCTCTTGCATTTGATTTCTGCAGATGGAGCATATGATGCTGTGGATAAATTTACTGTAGTGATAAAGTACACATTCACAGAATCATCTGCGTTGGAAAAGCCCCTGAAGCTCCTCCAGTCCAACCATGAACCTCACCCTGACCGTTCTCAACTCCACCAGATCCCTTAGTGCTGGGTCAACCCGACTCTTCAACCCCTCCAGGGATGGGGACTCCCCCCCTGCCCTGGGCAGCCCATTCCAACGCCCAACAACCCCTTCTGCAAAGAAATCCTTCCTAAGAGCCAGTCTGACCCTGCCCTGGCGCAGCTTGAGGCCATTCCCTCTTGGCCTGGTGCTTGTTCCTTGGCTCAAGAGACTCATCCCCCCTCTCTGCACCCTCCTTTCAGGGAGTTGGAGAGGGCCATGAGGTCTCCCCTCAGCCTCCTCTTCTCCACACTAAACCCCCCCAGTTCCCTCAGCCGCTCCCCATCACACCTGTGCTCCAGACCCTGCACCAGCTCCGTTGCCCTTCTCTGGACATGCTCGAGTCATTCAATGGCCTTTTTGGAGTGAGGGGCCCAAAACTGAACCCACTCATCGAGGGGCGGCCTCACCAGTGCCGAGTCCAGGTGTAAGATCACTTCCCTGTCCCTGCTGGCCACGCTATTGCTGATATAAGCCAGGATGCCGTTGGCCTTCTTGGCCACCTGGGCACACTGCTGGCTCCTGTTCAGCCGGCTGTCAATCAGCCCCCCCAGGTCCCTCTCTGCCTGGCAGCTCTCCAGCCACTCCTCCCCAAGCCTGTAGCACTGCTGGGGGTTGTTGTGGCCCAAGTGCAGCACCCGGCATTTGGCCTTAGTGAAACTCCTCCAGTTGGCCTCAGTCCATCGCTCCAGCCTGGCCAGATCTCTCTGCAGAGCCTCCCTACCCTCGAGCAGATCAACACTCCCACCCAACTTGGTGTCATCTGCAAACTGACTGAGGGTGCACTCGATCCCCTCATCCAGATCATCAATAAAGATGTTAAACAGGAGTGGCCCCAAAACCGAGCCCTGGGGGACACCACTCATGCCTGGCCGCCAACTGGATTTAACTCCATTCACCACAACTCTTTGGGCCCGGCCATCCAGCCAGATTTTTACCCAGCAAAGCGTGTGCCCATGGACTGATTAGGACTGATAATAAAATTTAACTGTGATAGCCTGTCTAGGTACTGGAGCAGCCCCTCTCCTTTTCCTTCCTGACGGGGAGACATTTGTGACTTGTTTTCCCCAGTGTCAGTGCAAACTGAGATGAGGGCTTTTTCCCATGCATGCAAATCCTGAAGGGAGTTGAGGAGTGTTGGAGGAGCAGGGAAATCCCAGCTTGTGAGCGTTCCCAGCTGGCATTTCTGGCTAGAAGCAGGCAGTGTGGATGCTGAGGTTTGCTTATCACAGAAAGCTTTGGAAGGGACATTAAAGGCCGTCTAGTCCAACCCCCTGCCATGAGCAGGGACATCTTCCACTAGACCAGGTTGCTCAGAGACCTGTCCAACCTGGCCTGGAATGTTTCCAGGGAGGGGGCATTGACCACCTCTCTGGGCAACCTGTGCTAGTGCTTCATCACACTCATCATAAACAATTTCTTCTTTCTATCTAATTTGGTTGTTTCCATTCAGACAAAGCCCAGCCTTTTGACAGTGCTTTGCTAGTAGCCAGCGGAGGGGAAACCTCTGAGAACAGGCTCAAATACTCTTTAAACAGGTTAAGCTGCTTTTGTATGAAAAGAGCTGTTGGGAAAACCAGTCCCTTGGGGTTTCTCACTAGCACGTCAGTGCTGGCAGCCAAAATGAGCTCTGTTTGTGGCTCTACTGTGCCCGTTGGTGACAGCGGCATTGTCCCCTGATCGTGCATTGCTGTGGCCATCAGTGCTGTCTTTGCAGACCTTGCAAAGACTTGGTCAGTGCTGGGTTTTCACTGAGATGGATTCTCCGAAATGCATTAGGCTGGAGCTCAGATCCACATTCCTGTGGCTGGAAATGCCAGCAATGGAAGGAGAGTGGAAATACGGGGACTTCTGCACAACCTCTGTAGGGGAATGACTGAAAGCATCAAGGAAAAACAGGAGGAGGTGACCAGCAGGTCCCTTGGGCATTGGGCCGGGCTGGTTTTGCTCTGCAGGGTTGCTTGGCATGCGACTTTCCAAGTGTGGTGCTGTTAATGCTGGGCATATCCTTTAGCTTTGCATCTGGAAGTGACCCCATTTCGCAAATACAACACAGGGAGGACAGGGGAGAGGAAGGGAAAGCAAATATTTGCATTTCTGCTGTTGAATCCATCTCACTGATGCTCTGATAAGACCCGTTCCTCTCTCTTTTGAGTCTCTGTTCTTACTAAAGTATTTCTGAATGTACCATTTGTTTACTGAAAGTGGGTCTTATCTCCACCGTAGCTGGGAATAGGGAGACTGCGCTTTGGCAGTAGCTTTAATAATGGTCTGATCTGGCTCGCCGCCGTCCTTGTAGGAGAGCTGGCTTATCAGGGAGTGGCAGGGTGAGAGGTGCCACGAGGAGGAGGAGAACTGAAATGGTGGCAAAGATGAGTTGGTGTTTGGTAGTCTGCTTGGCTGGTGGGTGGAGGAGGTGAAGAGGGTCAGCACGGTCTTAAATTTGGAAAACACCTATGCACTGCTCATCTCCCAGGGTTTTGAGGAAAAGAGGCAAGGGTATGACTTTTTTTTGAGCAAAATTGAATCTTGGTGACTATTGTATTTATGAAGTCTTTGGTTTGAGGTTATTTTATTTCTTAAACATCCCATACCCAAGTTGGCTATGCTTTATTGTCATAAATTATGTTGCAGTAATTATGGTGAGTCGAGACTTGCATCTGATATTCTGAAATTTCTGGGGAAATAGGTATTGGAGATACCTTTGTGGTTTTAGGAGAAGAGAGAGTTGGCCCAAGTGGAGAAGCTTGGGATGTGATGGAAACCCTTTTCATCTGTTCAGCTGAGCTTTGGATAACTCTGCAGTTTTCCCACATGCTTTGGACTCCTGGTGCTGCCTCAGTGAGGCCACCGTCCCCTGTGATTGTCCCCAAGCTCTGCCTGCCCTCCTGAGGTGTCCTGAAAAGCTGAAAGCTTGAATTATAGCTTTTCTGACATGGTGAGCTGATTAAAAATTCCCTCCAAATTCTAATTCCTACTCTTGTGGCTTCATTTTATTAAAACCCCAACAGCACCCCCACCCCCCCGCCTTTTTCTCAGAGTTTTAATTTAAGGACTGTCCTGAATTTAGCTGAAATTCTATGTTAAATACCTGTTGAGTAAAGGCTTGTAATTGTGCTCAAAGCGCAATTATACTTGGGTTATTTCTGATGTCACCAAGGAAAACATGGTTTTATGTGATGCAAGTGATAGAAAAGAAGTGACTCTTGTCCCCAGCCACACCCAGCTGGGGTGGGGGAACCCTTTTCTGTTCCTCTGGGTGGTTTTGACATGTATGGAGAATAACTGAAATTCAGATCATGAATTTCAGTTTAATGCCATGGTCATGATTGATGCTTGTTAGTAATGAACAGAAATTTGCTTCTCAGTGTGTTGGGTGATGAGATCGTGGCACGGGATGCTTCTACAGGCAAGAGGTGCCCGTGGTTCTGTGTCTGAAAAACTGGCTTTATTTGGAGCAATAAGTTAGAAAGTGCCTTTAACTGCCTAATTTGAAGGTTAAAATACCTTGAACCTTTGTAGTCGTGGTGTGAAGCAGAGCTGAGAGAGTTGCTCTGGGAGTCTTCACTCTGCAGTTCTTAAGCTCTGGGAATTCAGTTCTGTGGGTCACATTTGGCTTGGGGATAAAGCATCATCATCTCTTTAATCTAAGTTATTAATTGTAATTGTCCAAGAATGGAGGAGTTGTTAATACTTGGCATATATGGAAGAGCACTGTCTGCTGGTCTCTCTGAAATGGGCTTGTATTTAATTTTTTTATGGGCACCAAAAATATGTCACGCCTTGATGGGATGTCTCCTGAGCACCTTCCCAGTGGTAGCCATGCTGCTGATGCCAAGGAGCTGTGGTCCCTCATCTGGTGCCACCGTGTGCCTCTGCCCTTGGCTTTCAAGTGATACCAAGTCCTCTGCAAAGGGGAGGTGTCCTACAAGGCCATCTCCTGCGCTGGCATTTGCTTAATGCTCCAGAGCTTGTGCAGCATTTAGCACCAGGTACATGGGGAACAGAGCTTCAAAGCACAAGTTTTAGACAGTTGAAGAAAACTCCTACTAAGAATAAATGCAAAAGATTTCATAGACTGGGGAAAGAAATGTTACAGCTTGCTGAATCCTGTTGCATGCCCTGAACGTTGCTTGAGGTTTTATTTAGGTTGGTATGACCCCTTCTGACTCAACTGTTGAACATCCACATTTATGCTCAGAACTTTATGGGACGAGGAGCCTTCATCCAGTAAATTGTTTCATTTCTGTCCAAATTTCGGATGTGGCGTGCGCTTGAAGATGCAGGTGGGCACCTCACCATCAATGACTTAACAAGAAACACTTGTGAACAACATAACGTAGAGTGATTTCTCTAAATTTAATTTGTGGTCAAGGAGGAGGTGGATGAGCATGATCTCTTTTCTTGCAACCCCTTGAGCTGACGGCTGTTTGGCTTGCAGCAGCCTGTTTTCCCACCAGCTGCTGGGAAGGGGCTGGTGTGGATGCACCACACTGCGAAAGGCAATAGGATTTCAAAGACTAATTGCTGTGGAATTTAAAATGTGTCTTATGAAGTGGCTATTGCCAAGGCGGGGAAGCTAAAGACTTTGGAAACAGTTCCTAAAACACAAATTTGGGCTTATTGTATGACAACTGTTAGGCAGAGAAGTCTCTGCTGATCTGCATGTGAGGTTTGAGAAGGCTGGAAAGGTTTGAGTGCCATGGCGATGGGGAGGATGGTGCCTGGCGCCCCGTGACCGCCTGACTTCCCACCACGTTTGGGGCAACCCCAACACACTGTGCAATTTGTCATTTCCCAGGACTGACACAATGATATGTGCTTCACAGTTTGGGTGGCTAGAAATGATGACCAGACGTGGTGATCCAAGCAGGGATTTGTTTCTTTTTTTTTTTTTTTTCCAGAAGAAAGCACCTAAAAATACTTTTTTGAAAGTTTGCAGCAGACTGCAATTTCTCCATGAGGTGGGACAGGGGAAAAGACCTTCTGGTCCAAGGGGAAGATGAAAGGGCAGGCAGCTGGAAGAAAGAGCAGCGATGAAGGGACATGTTGCTTAAGTATCTCCCTGCTTTTTGTAGATCCTATCTCCTTCTGAGCAGGGTCCTAAATCACCACTGCATGCATGGATGTGCTCAACCATTAGTTACCTCTTCTGATGCCTTTGGAGGTCCTGTGGGACAAACCCCTAATGTGAGTGATGCTGTGGGTTACCTGGGGCTCCATGTCTGCCAGTTTGCCCATGGTGGTGGCTGAAGGTAGGAGCACAAGTTCAGGTGTCCCCATGTGGCCACCGGCCCGTGGGGTTTGAAGGAACTTGGGTCTTGGGACTGAATATTTTGTCAGAAAGGGCAGAAACTTTTGGGCTTGTATGTTAGGAGCTGGGAGCTAGCAGCACAATTTGCAAAAGCTTTGCTTTCACAGCAAAATAAACTGAGATAACATAACGTTTCTTAAATTTATTTTTTTCCCCTTGTTTTATTTATCTACCTAGAGAAGCATGAAGTCTCTTCCTAGAGGAGAGAAAAAAGTTGCAAAAAAGTTTGGTGGAGAGATGGATTTGAGTTACGGCTTTGCCCTAACTCGAGGGAGCCACTCTCCATCTCTCAGGAGTTGTCTTCGTGCACTCTTAAACCACTGTAACTTTGGGGTACATTTTCATTTGTTTTGCTGCTTTTCTACCTAATAATCCTTTTTTCCCCACCTTGGGTGGTAGGAGTGGGTTTAATTAGTTTTGCTTGAAATGGATTGTAGTCCTCAAGCTGTGGTGGTGGGAGCTGGTGGCTTCAAGGCAAGTGTCACCGGCCAAAGTTTGACCATAAATGTGTCCTTCTCGAAGGGAAACACATGCCTCAGATGGGAACTGGGGTTTTCTGGTCTTGGAGCCAACCCCCTTGGGTCTGAGCTGGGGGATGTGTAGTGGGATGGCAATCCTATGGTTGGGGTGTCCCTGGAATGATGTGATGCTGGTGGTGATGATGGGAAGAGCTGGGGCTAAGCCTTGCCTGCATTGAAACCCTGCACCCGCTGCCTGTGCCCAGGGGTAGCGTGGAACCGCTTGTGAGGAATAAAGAAACGCTCCTGTAACATGGAGAGGAATGTTTAAATGAGTAAATACATCTCCTGTTGGGATACGAATGTTGTCCTGTGCATTGATGCAAGAGGCACACAACAGAGTGGCTTTGTTGTGGGGATTAGTGTGACCAGCAGAAGCAGGGAGGTGATAGTCCCCCTGTGCTCTGCACTGGTGAGGCCACACCTGGAGTGTTGTGTCCAGTTTTGGGCACCTCAATACGAGAGAGATCTCGAGGGGCTGGAGCGAGTGCAGAGGAGGGCAACGAGGCTGGGGAAGGGCCTGGAGAATAAATCCTGTGAGGAGCCATTGAAGGAGCTGGGACTGTTTAGTGTGAGGAGGAGAAGGCTGAGGGGAGACCTCATCACTCTCTACAGCTCCCTGAAAGGACATTGTAGAGAGGTTGGTGCTGGTCTCTTCTCACAGGGGATTAGTGACAGAACAAGAGGGAACGGCTTTAAACTGCAACAGGGGAGGTTCAGACTGGACGTGAGGAAAAAATGTTTCCCAGAAAGAGTGGTCAGAGAGTGGAATAGGCTGCCCAGGGAGGGGGTGGAGTCCCCATCCCTGGATGTGTTTAAGGGTGGTTTGGATGAGCTGTTGGGGGATGTGGTGTAGGGGAGAACTTTGTAGAGTCGGGCTGAGGGTTGGACTCGATGATCCCAAGGGTCTTTTCCAACGTGGTGGCTGCAACAGCTTTTTTTTAAAATTTATTTTTATTTTCTCATTCCGTTTGGGATGTTTTGCTGTGTGGACACTTTGATGGTTCATGAGAGCCACGTCTGATGTACGTCGGAGTGTGTGTGTGCTGCTGGGACATCTGCCCTCTTAAGGGGAAGAGATAACCTTGGATTTGCCTAATGCATGGGGGACATTGCCAAGTCAGGGTAGAAATTCAAACCAGAAGGTGAAAGCTGGAAAAGATGCATTTGGTCATGTGGGGGTTTTTTTGTTTGTTTGTTTGTTTGTTTGTTTTTAATTTTAAGTGAGTGCAGTTTCTCTTCTTGCAATCCTTCCTCCACTTGGGCAGTCTTCTGCATTTTGATCTCCTTCACTGAGCCCTTCCTGCAGAACACAAACACAGTTTTTCTACCAGCATCGCCTCCCAAATCCTCCTGTGATTCAAAATTCAGGGGTTGATGAAGATGTTTTTTTCCTGCATCCTTCCTTATTTTAAGCTTTCGTCTCCCCTACATTTATTAGAGGAAGTTGTATATGGGATGTAGGGGGTGGTTTTCCAGGGAGCTGCTGTGTGGTATAAATACAAGGCTGCAGGATATCAGAGCTGGAAGATCTGGAAAGCCAAAATCTCAATATTTTAGCTGGACAGCTGAAGTTAAAAGGAAACAAGGAGGAAAATATAACTCCCAGCCTACCTGTGTTGTACTGTCCATTTTATATATTAAAAAGGAAACCATCCTCAGTTTGTGTTTCCTTAGAGACATGTTTTGAACTGATTTCCGCTTAGTGATTGCAAAATCTTACTTATTGTCTTTGTCTCACTGGGGAGAAGAGACAAAGTATATACATTAATAGAGAGTAACTCATCATACGAGCGCGTGTCTGAGGTTTGGCATGTGGACATCCAGGGAGAAGCGGAGCTGGGTACAAATCACCTTCCCAAAGACTTGGAAATTACTGCAATGAAGTGAAAACCAAGAGCGGTCCTTCCCTCCAGGAGATCCTTTCTCTGCCCTCATCCTAAGCAAATGGGGGTATATGAATATTTGTTCACCTTTTCAATTATTTTAATTAAAGGTAGTTATTCCAGCTTTGCTCTTGATTGCTGGTGCCATTCTCCAGGCATTGAATATCTCCTTGCTAACAAACCTTATTGCTGGAATTTTTAAATTTTTTAATTCTACCTAAAAGGTAGGTTGCTTAAATCCTCAGTCATCAATTTGTTTTCCTTCAGTTGCTCAGCAATGAAAAGGATGTAGAGGTGACCCAGGGGCTTTTCCAGCACACCCCTCCGGTTAGAAAATGCTGAGGAAATGCCCCATAAATACCACTATAGGTCAAAACCCTTTGGAATTAAGCATGCGTGGAGTGATGCTCCAAGAGGGTTTTCTACGCGTGAGTTCTGGGAGGTGAGGGATAACTCTACAGGTTGATTAATCCAATTACCACTTTTTAATAAGGTTGAAAATCCATGCTGGTGGAAAGGTTTCTCTGCAATTAAAGGTAGATTTTGGTAGTGCTGTTTGGGCATGGCAGTGCCCGGTGGGGAGGACAACTGAGCGCTCAAGTGGGGGGTGAGATGTCATGTACCCTGAATTTTTGAAGATGCTTGTGACACTGAATGGCCCATGTGGGACTGCAATTACAGCTGCTGTTTTTAACGTTTCCAGCTGAAATTTCTGGTGTCCTCTGACTGTATCATGTGGCTGGGACAGCCCTGCACTGCAGAGCCGGGCTTCTCCCAGGATAATTTTAGTATAAAATCATTTAATGGAGAGTAGTCACTGGAGAAGGAACATGTTTATGAGTTTTCTTAAAGCATTACAAGGCTACATTATAGATAGAGGACTGCGAAAGGCCATTTTTAATTAATTAAAGCCCAAAGGCCATTTGTTAACTACTTTATTAATAATCAAATATATATGGTGTATATTGAGCATGTTTTGTATCCAGCCTGTGTTCATCAAGGTGCTTATATGGAGTTCAAATGGAAAACAGGACTGTGAAGACAAGATTATACCACAGCACTGCTCAAGGTTTTGCTTAATTGAGAATTAGGTGAGAGAAGGGTAATTAATGCCAATCAACAGGGATTTGCAGACAGTAACCTGGAAGGATTTAACTTTTGCAATGTGACAGGCTGTTTGGTGAAAGTCATGCAATGGAGACACTTGACCACTGCATGCGGTTTTTAATTAAAAAAGCAAAAAAACAAGTCTGAAACCCCAGTAAGTTTTACTGGAATAAAAAAAACTGTCTGCATGGCTAAGTTAGGACCATGAATCTCATCCTGATTCTCCTTAGACACTGGGTGAAGGATTTTTTTTCTTGATTCTGTGCAACGTGGCAATCTTTTAATCCATGACTTGGTAGAAGACGTAACAAGCACCGGAGGAGTGGGTTGGGTGGGTGGTGCTGGGGTGTGGCTGTGAGCATCCCATGGGTGCTGGATCCAGGGGGGATGCTCCAAACTGCTGCTGCCCTGGTGCCTGCAGCTCATAGAGCAGATGGTGAGCATCCTGAAGAGCTGAGCCAGGCCTGATAGAAGAGAAATTCAGTGCTTGCTGTGGCTCATTGGGATGGTGATCCCCTGCCCCTGGTGCTTGGTGGGGCAGGACTTGGAGAAAGGTCTCCCACCTAGCAGACATCTGGCGTCTCTTGGTGCAGCTCTTTCATGCTGGTGAATGTTAAGTTTGGGAGGGGCTTTGCCAGAGTTTGTAGCAAATCATCCAGTGGATCCACGTGCTTTAAATCCAGGCTTAGACATCTAGAGGGGCAACACTGCCTTGTACCCTGTGATTTCATCAGGCTCCTGGATGCACCCTCGCAGCAGGCAGCAGCTTGCCTGTCCCGCTGCTGGCTCTCAGCCTTCACTGGTGCCGCTTCAGAGCAACCAAAGCCTCCTGTGCTCAACCTGATGAAAGGCTGGAAAGGCACCACTGAAGAAGGAGATGAGCAGCGAGACCCCAAGTGCTGCAAGCTCCAATTTAACAGGCACAACTCTCCTTATAACGTCTTGGGCCACTGTGAGATGGTTCATTAGCACCAATGCAGGCGATAACAGAATTACAGAATCATCTTGGTTGGAAAAGCCCTTGAAGCTCCTCCAGTCCAACCATGAACCTCACACTGACCATTCTCAACTCCACCAGATCCCTCAGCGCTGGGTCAACCCAACTCTTCAACCCCTCCAGGGATGGGGACTCCCCCCCTGCCCTGGGCAGCCCATTCCAACGCCCAACAACCCCTTCTGCAAAGAAATCCTTCCTAAGAGCCAGTCTGACCCTGCCCTGGCGCAGCTTGAGGCCATTCCCTCTTGTCCTGGCGCTGGTTCCTTGGCTCAAGAGACTCATCCCCCCTCTCTGCACCCTCCTTTCAGGGAGTTGTAGAGGGCCATGAGGTCTCCCCTCAGCCTCCTCTTCTCCACACTAAACCCCCCCAGTTCCCTCAGCCGCTCCCCATCACACCTGTGCTCCAGACCCTGCACCAGCTCCGTTGCCCTTCTCTGGACACACTCGAGTCATTCAGTGGCCTTTTTGGAGTGATGCTATTGCTGATACAAGCCAGGATGCCATTGGCCTTCTTGGTCACCTGGGCACACTGCTGGCTCCTGTTCAGCCGGCTGTCAATCAACCCCCCCAGGTCCCTCTCTGCCTGGCAGCTCTCCAGCCACTCCTCCCCAAGCCTGTAGCGCTGCTGGGGGTTGTTGTGGCCCAAGTGCAGCACCCGGCACTTGGCCTTATTGAAACTCCTCCAGTTGGCCTCAGCCCATTGCTCCAGCCTGTCCAGGTCTCTCTGCAGAGCCTCCCTACCCTCAAGCAGATCAACACTCCCACCCAACTTGGTGTCATCTGCAAACTGACTGAGGGTGCACTCGATCCCCTTGTCTAGATCATCAATAACTCACATCCCCAATGGGTGAAGTCTTGTTGACCCTGGCAGAGAGGTTTGGTTTTGGTGTTTCTTGAAGAGTAGAGGAGCGAAGTGAGAATACAAGAGTTGTTGCACTGCCCAGAGCAAATCCTGGTCTTACAGCCTACAAGAGGAGTGCTCCCCAGCCCAGGAGGGACTGCTTTTCCCTCAGAATTAAGACAGAATGGTTTATTTCCACCGTCCCAAAGCACTTGGGGCTCTGCCTGGTTTTGCAGCATCTAATGACTTCTCAGAAGAGGGATTTTGCACCTCAAGCCCGTTGCTGCAGTGAGAGCAGGGCTGCATGACTGCCCAAGACCTTGGTGCTGAACCCATCAGTCTTAATTAAACCTGCAGTAAGGAGTGCCGCTGAGATGTTGAGGAAGAAATGGTAGGGGAGAGAATGGGAAGACACCAGTTGGCTGTTAGTTACATGTGAGACTATTGATTAGTCCTGGAAATCATCCTGGAAATCATGTTTAATTAAAGTAAAGCCTTCAAGCATACCCCCTGTATTTCTGTCCCGGTGTCGGGGCTTGCCTGCAGCCCTGCTCTGCTCAGTGCCAGATTTACCTCTGCTGTTGGTGAGATGAAGATGGAGCAATGATGAACTGAAGCCTTTTAAACCCCTCTTCATTGGAAATGCTGCTAATGAGCCAGTGGATAAACGTTGCAGATGCTGCTTGTCTGAGCAGCTGAATACTGCTCAGCTGCTGTGGCACTTTATGCAAATCACCATCTGAGTTAATTTGGGCAGGGGAATAAAATTCAGCGAAGAGAAATAGAGCAAATTTAGTGCTGGTGGGAGACATGGAGCCATCCATCAGCATGACAGCTCTTCGGGGGAAAGGAAAATATCCCCGTACCTAGGAGGCACCAGCAAAGCACGTGCTTTGCTAGCTCAATTCCAGCAACGCCTGGGAGGAGCAGAGATACTCCCCAAAATCTAGGAGCCTTGCCTTGATGGGGGCATGGTCTGGGTGTGCATTTGTGAGCTTTCCCTGGGTCTGTCTCCACGCTGATAGCACGAGGAGGATGGGCAATAGGAGACACACTGTGGGTTGTGCTCATCTGCCCTGGATGTTTGGGTTTGTGCGTTTCTGTCAGCCCTGGGAAACACAGAAATCGCTCATTTTCATGTTGAGGAATTGGAGTGCTTCTGCAGCATCCTGCTGTCTTTCCCTTTGTATTTAACACTCTCAGCAAGTTAACATTTGCATTCAGTAGCTCAAAACAATGTTTTCTGTGGTTTTTTTGCTCTACCCCTTGAGCACGATACTGGGGTGGTGTGTGTCCCTTCCTGTGTGCTGAAATGTCGATGTGCCAATCACGATCTCCCCTTTCAGCCTTTTTGGGTTTTTATGGTGAGGAAGAAGTGGGTCTTTTCCCATTAGAGGTCCTTGCTGTGGGTGGATGCTCTCTGGCTGACCTGGGGGTGCTGGGCTTGGACTGGGCATTCTGGGCTCGTGTGTGGTGTCCCAGTATCGGGTACTGGTGCTGCAGAAATAAGGCAGTGGAGGGGTGTGCAGCATCCCAGCCTGGTCTGTACCAAGCAGTGAAACTCTCTGCCATCCTCTCCTGACCCTTTTGAGGGTTTGCCAGCCAGTGGTACCCAGCAGCAAATGGAGAAGCCAGCCTGGGGTGAGATGCAGGGGTCAGTGGGTCCCAGAGTCATGGCCCAGCTTGGGGAGCTCTGACCTAAATATGGGCTTTGCTCGTCTGTCAGGCAGGGGAGAAATCGCTCGGATGAAAATCTCATTCAGAGGATGGGAAGGGGAGGATTATGGTTAGCCATCTGCCCTGATGTTCAATATTGTAAATAATAATAAATAAGTTAATGATGAACAAGTTGCTTAATGGAGAGGTTTTTGCTCTGCTGCCAAAGCACCTCTCCTGTGCCTCACTGCCTCATGGGCAAAGCAGATTTTTCTCCTGAGTCACTGCCAAGTGGGGTGGAAGGGATTTTTAAGGCTGCAGGAGCCCAGGAATGTCCTGGAGCTGGTGCCTTCCCGTGCCCTCCTGCTGACAGACCCATGGAGCGGCTCTTCCCAGCACCGACGAGGGCAGTGGTTTGCACAAGCACATTTAGCACAGCTAAATAACTCCGTAAATAACCACCTGTTAATTATGGGGACGTGGGATCCTGCTGTGGTAGGCATAATGCCAGTGGGTGGGCAAAAATACAGCCATGACCCTAGTTCAGCCCAGGGCTGCAGGCCCAGTGCAAATAAATGAAGAAAAGTTCATTTGCTTTAGTGCGGAGCTGGAAGGGTTGAGGTTAGTATCCATGCACAGTGGCTGCAAAGGAGAGTCCTCTGTTTTTTTTCTGCAAGAGCCTCTTTAAATTATCTCTGTGGTGTTATCCTTAATAATGTTTTTTTAAAAAAAAACAATAGGGAGAAGAAGAATTACATCCAAACCCTGAATTGTGCTGTCTGGTATGACCACTGTTAATTTAAGGTAGAGTTTATATTTTGCTCTTTTTGCTTGGGAAAACTTTAACTTTAGTAATAGCTTGTGAGAGCTGAGGCGTAGTTATTGGACTGTTTCAAAGTAAGCTTCTTAACCATTCACATGCTGTATATGTAAATGTAAATGTTCTTGGGGAAGCCAAGACTGAAGCTCGTGCTGTTTCCTCTTTTATATGTGTTTTTGTTCTCTTCAAGAGCATCCAGTAATACTGGATCACGTTATTTCTTTGACCAACACAGAATGAGGTTGGCACTAAGCCCACTGCAAAGAGGGAAAAGTAGAAGTGTGCTTGGTTTACGAACTAAAAAAATACACGTATTTGTCCCAACCTCCACCTCGTTCTTAGTTGATGTGTGTTCACCTTTGATTTTCTAAGGCGTACGTCTCTGTCTCTGGTTTCTACTAAAGTCCTTTCATAAGTTTTTCTCAACCTGCGTGGAGGAACTTTGTTGTGAGATACTATATCTTAATCTTCATTACTGAATTCCTAATTGGTAGGCAGTCAGTGCTATTGTATTGTGGGTTTTCTGCCGTGCCCTCCCTCCGGCTGCGGTCGCGTTGGAAGGATGCCCCTGGAAAAGTGCCCTTGACTGAGGAGCAATGAAAACTTCCTGGGGTCAGCTGTGAGTATTGCCATTCCTGAAATAACTCAGGGGATTAAAACCCAATAATAATAAAGATGGATTTGCTGACTTCCAGCTTGCCACGAAGACCGGTGCAGCCACCAAACAGCCCAGACTAAACCGAGATAGCTAATTTTTAAGCATTTTTTTTTTCTTAATTTAATGGAAAATTATACTCTTTTCTTAATTCAGTGGAACACTGTTGGTGTAGCTCAGACCAGCATCCTTTCTCGCTGTGCTGGAGCATCCGCCAAGCACATTGGCCAGAGTTTGCTGGGAGTGCCTTTGACTGGCACCAAGGGCTTTCAAACAGCAAAACAAAACCTGCCTCTTCTAATTTAATGTTGGTTTTAATCTGCATCTGCAGCAGCAGCCACCTGTTAAAATCTAAATCAAATCAGGAGGTGGGGATTGAATTTATTAAGCTTCTGCTTAAGCTGGGTGGAATAATGCAAGAGGCTTCGAGAGCACTGAATCACTTTGGTTTTACTGAGAATCTGGTTTAAAAAAACAAACAGAAAACCCAAAGCAAAACAGATTTTTTTAAAATTCTGTTTTTTTCTCGAGAGGCTGAGCTTGCAGACCTATTTCTGATTAATGCAAACACATCATTCAAAGGCATCCTCGAGGATTGAAGAAGTGCTTTTCTTTCTGTCCTCCTGGATGGAGACACTGGAGTGTCAGGAGGTTAAGTGATCTGCCCAGGGTTGTGTCTTCTGAGCCTGAATTCAGTCTTATCCTCCGATCCCAGTGCTTTGAGATAGACTCCCCCTGCCCTTTCCCTTTATGACAAGCTTCTGCAAAAGATCAAGAGGTTGTTAAAGCTAACGAAGCCAGGACGCAGCATGTAAAGTGGAATAATCATGCTAGAGGTGAGATTATGGAAGTAGAGGTTCACAGAGATGCTCTCCTCCTGCCCAGGGTGGGTACCTGCCTGGGGGCATGGTTTTGGTGACCTGGTGGCTCTCATCTATATGAATTTAATTGGCAAACGCACGGCATGTGAATCTGCTTTGGAGGAAGCGGGTCGCAGAAGTTGAAGGCGAGGCAGGCAGGCAATGTGAGTGTGGTGCTCCAGCGTGCCCCCGCCATGGGCTGCCTCCAAGCCTTGGCGGGTTTTAATTAAAGCTCGCCTTGTAAAGATCTAAGAATGACAAAGTGCTTTTATTTCAGCGCTGTATGGTTTGACATACTTGGGATTTATGGGTGAAAGGGAAGGGTTGGATGCAGGTTTGTGTAGCAGCCTGGAGGGTTTGCTTCTCTGCTGGAGCACAGCAAGGAGGGGAGGATGGTGAAAGTGCACAACAAAAAAAAAAACCCCAAAACGATGGTCCCCTTTTTGGATGTGTGTATGTGCATGCACGCACGAGAGCACAGCATTATAGATGCTTGGGGAAATACATTCATAACAGCCTATTCTCCCTAACAGCCCACAGCTGTTTAGCAGGATGGGAAGCGCTCGGTGTGGGGAGTGCTCGTGCTGGAGCAGCATGAGCAGCGTTCGGGATCTCCCAGCCGGGGAATGAGTCACCCCGAAGACTCCTGAGACCTTGCAAACACCTGTGTCTTATGGCCTTCTGTACTGCGTGATCCCTTGCATGTGCGTGTAGACACAGAGTCTTGGAAAATCAGTGCTGTTATTAAAATTCTGTAGTTTTGTGGTCAGGGTGGCTGATGGGATGGGAAGTTCACCACCACCAGGTTGTAAGTCCATCCCTGGGGGGTAGATGCTGGGAGCTGATACCCTCCGATAGCGATTCAGCTGCGGAGCCTCGCATCTTGCGTGGGGGTTGGATGGCTCCTGGCCATGGCTGATGATGAACTGTCAAGAGAGGCCAACATGACCTTGTACTGCTGCTGGAAGTAAACCCAAATTTCATCCACCAAGCGTGCACAAGCACCCCATGGTTTTTGGGTTGATTTGGGGTCAACGTGCCCCTCTCTGTATCCGGCTGTCCAGGCAGGTCCATAGCTCGGCCAAGCCCTGTGTGCAGGTAGAGAATTTGCAGCCAAGACCAGCAACATCTTGTTTTTGAGGCTGCCTTGAGCTGGGTACATCCTGATCCCCAGCTATTTTGGGCATTTCTAGAGCGTGTTTGATCTTTCTCCTGCCAGGAGAGAGCTGGCACTGGATGAAACCATGGTGGTGGGGATGCAAAGGCAGGCAGAGTACTTTGCAGGAGGGGTGACAGCAACAGCAATGGACTGTAAAGCCCTTCCCATGGTGTTGGAGCCTGGAGAAACTGGGGTGAGCTGCGGGGAGGGGGGGAAAGATGTGTGATGCATCACCATCTCGCCAGCTGCACCTACTCCTTTCATGGTCCAGCCACAGATGGGGTTCCTGGCCATGCTGCAGTGCTGCTTGCTGGAGGGGACAGGGGAGATTGGGCTGGGGGTCCTTGTACCAGCCACTTCTCCATGGCAGCTTCCCTTCCTCATGGCAGGAGACACACTGAAGGCTCACGGTGTGCTGAGAAAAGTGTATTTATTTTATTTTTTTCCCCTCCCTGATAAAACTGCTGTTCTGGCAATACATTTGTGTAGCTCCATTAACATCTAAAGGTTCCTGCTGCTGTAGCTGTTGAGGAGCTCTAAAAATAATTGCACACGATATGTATAAAAATCTATTGCTCTTCAGCTGCAGAACAGGCTGTTAGGCATCTGCTGCATTAACTCTTGGGTTGTGTATTGGGTTTGTGTCACTACAAGCATTATTTGGCCATCATGTGCTGAGGGTTTGATTTTAAGATGAAGGCCAAAATCATCTTTGGTGCTATGGTGCTGGTGTTGCTTGGGTTTGCTGGGATGTCCCCCAACACCTTTTGTTTTGTCTAAGTTTATATAGCTCTTATTTCAATCAACAGGAAGAGTTGGGTGGAGACATGCCCCCGAATATTCCTATAAATAAGTGATTGTTGAAGGGTTCCTGCTGACTCTGTGTTGTCTGGCTGAGACCAGCATAAGACTGGCTTTATGTGTCCATGTCTGGCCACAAAGCCTGACTCAAGGTGGCTTCCTGCAGAGATGAAGCAATTTTGGGTTCCTTGTTCTCAGAACCTTGCCCTGGCAGCCCCATGAGCAGGGAAAATGGTACCTGCAAAAAGAAAGATGGATATAGAGGGTGAGGGAAACCTGTGCATGGAAGTTGCAGCATTACTGCTGGGTCTGCAATGTGTTTATCCCAACTCCTGAGAGAAAATGCTGGAGGTCTCAGCACAGCACCAGTTTCTTGGTTGGTAGAGGGAGATGCTTTCGCACAGCCTGGGCAAAGTATTTATCTCTGCATCATAAAAGCAAATTAAATCTCATTAGCAGGAGGTGTTGTGGCTCCGAGTAACACCATAATCTCGTTACACGTGAGCGGTGCTGCTCGCTCGTGGATTTTGTCCCTTTGTGGACACTTTGGTTGGGCTGTCTGGGTCCATCTTTGGGATTTCGTCCTGGAGGCATAAGGGTACTCCAAACTTTGGAGAAGCTAAAAGCTTAAATGTTGCATCTGAGCATTTTTCTGGAGCCTTGAAGTGTGTTTGCAGGTTTGCCTCCAACCGAAGAAGTTGGCTTTGGTGTCTTCTATTGACTGCTTTAGCACCATGGTGGTGGGTTTGTGTTAGGGCTTGGTCTGGGGGGAGCAACCTATCGTTTTGTGCAAAAGAAACATGCTTTGGTATATGGCCTGCTGGGGGGGATTGCATTGTTTCATAAAAGCTTCCAGAAGGCTGTTTGTTTTTTTCCAGGGAAATTAAATTTCACATTTACTTTGCATCTGTACCCCGTTTTGCTGGGTTGCCTGTGTACACCTTGTCCAGGAGAAGTCTGATTGAAAATCAGACTTCTCATCTAGAATTTATCCCAAAACCTAAAATTAGATTTTTTTTTTTTTTGACTGAAATAAATGGTTTATCTGCGCTGACTTTACAATGAGTGTGGGATTGTATCCACAATGAATTAATTTATTGATGTTTTAATTTCTGAGGTTTCCTTGACTTTAAGCTTTTTCTTTCTTTCCCCCCCGTCCAGTGCACTAAGGTTTGGATTCCTGACCCTGATGAAGTTTGGAGATCAGCAGAAATTATCAAGGATTACAAAGAGGGAGATGAAAGCCTCCATCTGAAACTTGAAGATGAAACTGTAAGCTTTTGAACGTCGTTATTTTCAGTAATTTAAAGCTTTGAATTAATGTGTGAAGAAGCCTGAGCATTTCATATTTTTTAGGAAGTATTTTTAAATGTGTTTTATTGCCTTAGCACTTTCAGCTTTTCCCTGCCCGCTCCCTCCCCAGACACTTGTGGTAAAGTAGGTTGTGAGAAAAGCCCTTGACCTCTCTCATCTCTTTTCATCCCCTGCCAAAGTTGTAATAGTCTGTGATATCAGAATGATTTTTGTTTTAATTATTATTATAGTGGCAGTGTGTTAGAAATATCAGTTTATGCTTTTTGCTGCTGAACAAATTGGAAAAAGTGCAGCTGGTGGCATCTACTCAAGCTTGGGTACAGATGGAAAAATCACGTAGAGCACAGAAGTGACTGCTGTACAACAGCTTTCTCCATGCCTTAGTTTTTCTCTTTAAGTGTAATCTTATGTAAAACCCTTTTTCTCCTTTTTAAAAAAAAAAAATTAAAAAGCTCTAAAAGGCAGAAATGAGAAACTCATTTAAATGTAGATGTTTTTTAGCAAGTGCTGCTTTCGAATGCATGAACAGCCCAGGCTCACGGCATGTGTGCAGCCGGTGATAAATCATTCCCAAAGCAGGACGGAGAGCAGCTGCCTTCTATCCTGCAGAAAAAGCTCATGGGGTGAGATGTTGGGTAACAGCGAGGGAATTGCAGATGAAGTTAACCATGGCATTTGCATTAGCTGCAAAATTTGTGTGGTTTATGGGAAGGGAGCAGTCATGCTACATACCCACCATGAGGTGCGTTTCCCATGTGTGGTGCCTGGTGTGGCAGGAAGAATAAGTATATTTTTCATGAGGAATTCCACCTAAACCATCTTTCTTCACTGAGCAGGTAGAGTTTTCTTAATTGTCTAGAGGGTGATCTGCTCTGTTGCTTAAAAAAGTTAATAGAGGCCACTTTCTGCAAATTGAAAATGCTCCGAGCAGGGTGAGTAATTCACGTCCCCTGCCAGGCAAACATTTCCATACTGCAGGGAATATTTTCACCATATTACTTAATGGGAAGATGGAGAACAGGAATGAGACACGCTTGATTAGGCTGTTCATCAAAACAATTCTTTTGGAGCAGCACAAGCACGGGCTGTTTGCTGTACGTGAATGTGCCAGGCTTGCAAAGAAAGTCATTTGCGTTGAAATCTGCGTCCAGCGCGCTTTGGTTTGTACATGGAGCTGCTGGTTCTACTGGGATCAGCCCCGGCTGCATTTGTCCTCCCCAATTAGCTCTTTCACCATAGGGCAGCTTTCTGAGGAGGGTGAAGGATGGATGATACTTCTCTTGGAGATGCTTTTTTCCCCTCCATGGTTATAAATCTAGATGAGGAGATGCACAGATGCCACCTCACTGTCTGTGGGAAGCACCAGGCATGTTCTTGTAGGACCATGAGTCACTTCCCCTTGCTTCTTGGTGGGCTCCCTGCCCAGTAGCCCTGCAGTTGGACCTCCTGGATTCACCATCCTGTGTCTCAGGAGGCTGAGGGGAGACCTCATCACCCTCTACAACTCCCTGAAAGGAGGGTGCAGAGAGGGGGGATGAGTCTCTTGAGCCAAGGAACCAGCGCCAGGACAAGAGGGAATGGCCTCAAGCTGCGCCAGGGCAGGGTCAGACTGGCTCTTAGGAAGGATTTATTTGCAGAAGGGGTTGTTGGGCGTTGGAATGGGCTGCCCAGGGCAGGGGGGGAGTCCCCATCCCTGGAGGGGTTGAAGAGTCGGGTTGACCCAGCACTGAGGGATGTGGTGGAGTTGAGAACGGTCAGTGTGAGGTTCATGGTTGGACTGGAGGATCTTCAAGGTCTCTTCCAACCCAGATGATTCTGTGATTCTGTCTATCAGTCCCTCTTCCAGGTCTCTTCTTTGTCTCTAATGACGTGATGTGTTGTGCTCATGATGCTCATGACAGGTGTGTTTCCACTGTTCCAGTCATTCCACGCAGCAGCTTGTCCCTGCCTCCCAGTGGCATCAGATGCCACAGGGGTGACCCCAGTGCAGATTTTATAGGTGCTTTTTCTCTTGCTCCTGAAGCAAGAAGATAGAAACCTGACAGAAACCAAGCAGCAATGCTCAAGCCTGTGCAAGAAAATGGTGACGGGTGTGAAAAGCACTACAGCCTTCAACTTCGGGACAAGTTTCATGAGCAGCATTAATGGGTGCCCAGCAGAGATGGGTGCCTGAGTGCAGGTGGGCGCCCATCTCATCCACAGCAACTCCCTCCATCCTTCTTTCTGGTTGAGATCTTCAGCTGTTTTAATACATGGGGATGAGGGGGAGTTTTTGTTGTTGTTGTTTTTTTTTTTTCCTCTTAAATCTGGCTATTTCCCTGGAAACCAAAGGGCCTAGGAAGTCCTACAAGGTCTAGCCTTTTTGTACAGCTCAGTTTTCGGTCAGCAGCATTAAAGTACAAGGAGATTAAAGGATTACTAGGTGTTGTAGATGGTAGCTTGATAAGCACATCACTGTCACGGTGAAACACAGGAACATCTCGTTTTGGGGTTGTGTGAGAGACTGCTGCTTACTGTGGGTCCTCCCAGAGACCCCTGTTTGATGCTTTTCTGTGTGAAACCTTGCCTGGACCCAAGTCACGTTGGGCTGAAAAGCTTTAGTGAAGGGGAACAGCGCACGAGTGCATCAGATAGAGATACCGAGCATACATGTCTTTGGGGGATTTGAAGCTGTTGAAAGCCTTTTGTTCCTGACAGCCAACATGCATTACCCAACTGTTTAGTACTTCTCTTTTGTCCTTGTGCTTTAAGTGAGTTTTCATGATTTTGTGGCTTCTGACTGTATTCTGTATGCAAGAGTAATCCTTCTGAATGAAGAGCTGATTTTTAAGTATCACAAGGGATCCCTGGTGTGTTTGCCATTAAGATGTGAGACGGAGTGCAAACTCCTGAAAATTGGCATTGGCAGCGTGGAATTGGAGTATAAAACAAGCCTGAGGTTGTCTGACGTGCTGTGTGAGCCTTGTCCTTGTGCACTTGGGTCAGCTTTTCGTGTGCTGTTTATACAGGCAGCGGATTCAGTGCTAATGCAATGGTAGTGGTGCCCTTTTGCTTGCAAACTGGGATTCCTCCCTTCTACTGGGAGCTGAGCCTCAGGACCCCTTCCTGAGACACCCCTAGGAAGCAACATCACAGGCAACTTTTTTTCCCTCCACTGTAAAGGAAAAAAATGACACTTTTTTTCAGTTGGTGGCTCTGCTGTTCATTTGGGGATGAGTCAAAAATAGTTAGCATATGGGCAGCCGTATGCTTCTAGGCATAACCTGGCTCTTCAGATATTGAAGCAGCAGGGACTCCGTGCTTCCCCATGTCCTCCTCTGCCTGAGGGGGTGTAAGGTTTTGAGTATAAAAGTAACTTGAATTAAAAATGAGTTGAGAAATCACTCCGATGGGAAGAATATAGTCTAGTTTGAAATGAGGCTGCTTTTCACAGAGCATGAAGGAGGCTTAGATCAGATGAAGCTGTCGTTTTCTGTATGGTACCTGTTACAGCTCAGAGCTAGCTAAAGGCTATTTGCCCCAAGGCTGGCCTGAAAACAACTCAGGTATGCTCAGGTTGGTGCTTGTGGACCATCAGTGTCCACCAGGACCATCTGTTGGCCAGCTCAAAGCTGTTTACCAAGGGGATGACCTGTCACCTGGTAGTGTGCCATCCAGGTCCCTATAGAATTTAGCATAAAGGGGCTTTCATTTCATTTAGAGCAGGATGTGTAAGTATTTTATAGTATCAGGATGGAGTTATGCTTGGAAAAGTTATAAGACATTAAAGGAGCGGTTGGTTTTTGTGTTCTCATGTTTCTCGTGTGTGTCACTTCAGCTCTACGAATATCCTGTTGACCTCCAAGGAAATGAGCTGCCTTTGCTGCGCAATCCAGATATCCTGGTTGGAGAGAATGACCTGACGGCCCTGAGCTACCTGCATGAGCCTGCAGTCCTCCACAATCTCAAAGTCAGGTTCCTTGAGTCCAACCACATCTACACGTACTGTGGTGAGTGTCCAGACCCACACGTTCATCTCCTGGAGAGCAGTGGGTTAGAGCATGTCCACACAGAAACCCCTTGAGACCACAAGCCAGAGGTTGTGGCATGAGGAGGGTCTGGGGGCTGTGAAGTTGGAGTGGGTGGGAGACACAAGTGTGCGCCAACAAGCTTTGGGTTGCAAAACCACCGGTGGTTTTGAGGGGTTGGTGCACTGTGAACTTCCTGACCTTGTGGTTCATCTTGGTGGGGATGTCTTGTCAGATTAGTTTGAGGCCAACTTTGCATGTGCTTGGCAGTCTGTGGGGAAAAATGTAGGACTCAGCAAACCACTGGAGAACAGCAGTGTGCCAGAAGGATGCAATCCCACTGAGAAATGTCCATAGCAGATTTTTCTCCTGAAAGACTGCAAAAACCCCTTGCTGCACTGTTACTTCCTTGCTTTTCTTGATGACTTTGGGGTCATTGAACTCTTAAATTCAAAGCAGGAGGGTAGGTGTGAACTTGGGTTTGTCATTCCCGGGGAGGGTGACCTGCCAAAACCATTCAAGACAGCAGTTACCTGTGAACGGGTGATAACAAACTGCAACCTAAAAACAAAGGAAAAAGGCAATTCAGCCATTTTTCTTCAGTTACGTTGTAGAATATTGAATGTTGAACCCTCTTGCTGGCACTCAAGATGACCTTGCTAGCAGTGATGCAGGCTAACAATTCTCTAAGTGATGAGTTGCAAGATTTTGGTGAAACGCATGGGACTATTCGTGTGGCAGGGTTAAGGCTGGTATGTACAGCTATGATTAGGCCTTATGATTAGGCCAATGGCATCCTGGCTTGTATCAGCAATAGTGTGGCCAGCAGGGACAGGGAAGGGATCTTACCCCTGGACTCGGCACTGGTGAGGCCGCCCCTCGATGAGTGGGTTCAGTTTTGGGCCCCTCACTCCAAAAAGGCCATTGAATGACTCGAGTGTGTCCAGAGAAGGGCAACGGAGCTGGTGCAGGGTCTGGAGCACAGGTGTGATGGGGAGCGGCTGAGGGAACTGGGGGGGTTTAGTGTGGAGAAGAGGAGGCTGAGGGGGGACCTCATGGCCCTCTCCAACTCCCTGAAAGGAGGGTGCAGAGAGGGGGGATGAGTCTCTTGAGCCAAGGAACCAGCGGCAGGACAAGAGGGAATGGCCTCAAGCTGCGCCAGGGCAGGGTCAGACTGGCTCTTAGGAAGGATTTCTTTGCAGAAGGGGTTGTTGGGCGTTGGAATGGGCTGCCCAGGGCAGGGGGGGAGTCCCCATCCCTGGAGGGGTTGAAGAGTCGGGTTGACCCAGTGGTGAGGGATCTGGTGTAGTTGAGAACGGTCAATGTTAGGCTAATGGTTGGACTAGATGATCTTCAAGGTCTTTTCCAATCTAGACGATTCTGTGATTCTGTGATTAAGTGCTGTAACTTTTGTTGAGGGAATGCTTGGCAGGAGGAGACTCTTCTTTAGAGTAATGCCCTTGAAATACATGGCCTTATCTGCTGGTAATAGTGGTGACTTTCCTTTAAATTCATAATGATGTGTAGTGTTAGACTACTGGCATAGCTTGCAGCCTTTTGCAGCTGCATGTGTGCTCCCAGTCAGCTGCAAGTCATCCAAAATCAGTGAGGCTTCATTAGGTTTATGATTATCTTGAGCACAGCATTGTGCTAATGAAGATATGTGGGTTTAGGCTTAGCCTTTTGGGCTTCGCAAGTGGAGATTTAGCTACAAGAGCTCTGCGTGGGTGCAGCGTACCTCGTGGTTTGGTTAGAAGGTAGTTGAGAAAGGGAGAAAAGTGCTTCTCAGGCGGTTGGTGCTGAGGCAACTACGGCCCTTCAGCTTGGTTTGCCCCGTGGCTGCAGGTGTTTTTGGTGACTGAGGGCAAGGCCCTGGGGCAAACAGGTAGGAGCAGGGCACGGTGAGGTGAAGCTGTTGGGTTGATATCCTGTGGAGGCAGGTAACGTGACTTAGCTGACCTTTGCCTTTCATTGCGGGTTAAGTCACGTATCCTGGTGTTGGCTGAGAGTTCCTGTGCTTTGCTGTAATTTGAGCATGCCCAAGCCCTGAACCGGCCGGGCTGGGAGCACAGCACCCACTCCCACCAGCCACGTGCTTTCTGGAGCTCCTTACAATAACAATTTAAACCTGTAAAACCTGAAGGTACTTTGAAGGTGGAACTTGTCAGTGCTTCAGTTTTGCAGGGTGCAGACCAGCTCCCTGCAGCGTACAGGTAGCACCATGTGTGGCTTTGCTTCTCATTAATTCCTGGGCTCACTGCTTCCTCCGGGCAGGCACGGCTTTCCTCCACAGCTCTAGAAACGAGACATTAAAGGTTTAATGCAGGCTCTGGTATTCCTTTCCTGTGATTTATGCATTTCATTTTGATTTGAGTACATTCTTTGTTATGAGTTTTTCTTGGAATTTAAGCCAGGGGAAAATCCGGGATATTTGTTTGGGTCTAGCAGAGCTTTGGTTGCATAGGAATTGCTTTTCTGAAGTGATGGCTCAGGCACTGTTTAGCCTTTCTTCTCACTCTTCCTGCAAAGTCTGGCTTCGCACAATGAAGATTATTATATATTTGCTCTTCTCACCAGTTTCATATGCCTCCTCTGTAGCTGTACTGGAGCTTATAGCCTTGCTGTCAAAGCATAGCGCTTTGAAGGAGATGCTGAGAGAATAAGAATTAGGAGTCTTTCCCCATTCCCTTCTCATCTTTTTTTCTTTCTCCAAGCATCATATTATAAAAATTGATTGAAACAACTAACACAAGCCCTGAAAAGCTGGAATTATTAACTCTGCTTGGTTTGTAATGTATCTGTCTATTTATCTGTTCTAAGGTATTGTACTCGTTGCCATCAATCCATACGAGCAGCTGCCAATCTATGAAGAAGATGTCATCTACGCGTACAGTGGCCAAAACATGGGGGATATGGATCCTCACATCTTTGCAGTGGCAGAGGAAGCCTATAAGCAGATGGCCAGGTGAGCGGGCGCTCAGCCAACGGGGTCGGATTGAACCGTCGGATCAAAAAAGTGGGCAAATATGCAATGAAATATTGCAAATATGCCATTAAAGTGAAGTTGCAGAGAAAAGTGTGAGAATTCCAGATTTTCATCTCTGCTGAGAATATGGGGTCTTCTATCATGCTTTTATATTCCTGAGTAGGTATGGTATTTCCTTATCATGGTGGCCGTCTTCACCCGCGGTGCAGAACTGCTTCCCACTGAAATCTCTTTGAGGTCAGGCATTTCTAATTAATTCCGCTTACTGACTTGACCCTGTTATTGTCTGCCAAGAGTGTCAGACAGGTTGGGCTGATGGGGATCTCTGTGGTCCTCAAGAACTCACGGGTTCAGTGCAACCATGACTCAAATGGGGATCCTTCTCCTGTTGCTGTTTAGATGAGTTTCCTGGAAGAAATTCAAAACCACTCTGCAAATGTCATGTTTAATAGCTTGGAGGAAACCACATTTCAGATAATTTGGTGAGATAATCAGGCTAAACCCAGAAGCTAATGTTAGTCGTCTTTATGGAGACACTGATTTCAAGTTAGGAAGTGACTGGGTCGTATTTATTATTCCATATTTATGGGTCCTTCAAAGCAGTGTCTTCACCAGATGAACACGGAGTTTCCTTTTTTATTTCTGTGTTTGTTGTGTTGCTGAGGACAGATGCAGGATTTTGTTCTTACCAGATAAGCCGTGATCTAAAAGGGAATTTGAGAGGAAGCTGAAAGTTGTTGCACCGGGGATCATTTTATTATAGTTGTCTGGACTCGCACAGTGTGTTTAGGTTTGCTCACGGATTAGCTGTGATTTTTATACAGCCCTGGCTTTTAATATCAAGAAGAAGCACTGAACCATTTACCAAGGGTTTCAGGCTGTTTTCTGCCATGTCGTGGCTTTAAGTGGTGAGTTAGGATGCATTTCTAATCAGAGATGAGACAGAGTTCAATCCAGGAATGCATCTGGGGTGAGTGGAGATCAGATGGATTGCACCCCAACTGACTTCAGCCTGCAGTTCAGATCTCCTGCAAGAGCTTGTGCTTTGGGCAAAACCACTTTGAGAAGAGTTTAGGAATTTGGGGAGCTTTCTACAGAAAGAGGAGGGCTTAGGACTGTGCCCTTGTTATGTGAATCCAGGCTGAGCAGCAAGCTGCATGGTTCTTTGTAGATGATGTCAGGGTTTTGCTGGCCAAGGTGGACAGGACCCATGGGTTTTCCTGGGCACACATCTGAAATATAAAGCAACTGCTTGCTCTTCTGATGAAATCTGTGCTGGAGAAGATTTGGTGCTTTCCCACATCCCTGTGTGTTTTTTGCAGGCAGCGGGCTAGCCGACAGCTCTAGCCAGAGATGCTCATCTCTGTTCTCCTCCTTATCAGATTAAATCAACTTTTGACAGCCACCCATCTAATTCATAAGTGCTGGCTGTGGATGGCTAGGAGCATTTGCAAGGGGAAATGGAAATAGCCACCTTCAAAGCTCTTAAACAAGATGTTTGCTGTTCAGCACTGCTCTGGTGCTTTCTGTCTTGGGCTGGTATTATGGTAATTGCAGGCTTGGGTACGAAAGAGGGATTCAAATGGGGCTGAGAGAAGACTGGAATGTGGATTATAGGAATCTCCCTGGTAATTTGAAATGTGCCTTAGAATGAAGCACACTATATTTTAACTCTGAAAGCTTCTGGGTGGACGTTGTGTTCTCCGCAGTTTGATCTGAGCTTTTCCCTCCGCAGTGCTGCAGGGAGAGTGGTGGAGCTGCTCGAGCAGGGCATGTAGATGGTGCGTCTCGTGTGATGGATGGTAGTGCCTTGGACAGGACATCTTTTTGCCTTTCTTTAAGCTGAATTACTGACTCTGCGGGACGCTTTGTACCTGTAGCTCTGCTTTAGGCAATGGGGGTGCACGTGAGCGTGGTGGGACGCTTGGGCAGCTCAGCCATCAGGGTGGAGGTCTGTGAGCATCTTAAACCTAAACTGGTGTAAAACCAACACTCGTTTTGCAGTGTCTTAGCTTTTAAACAATTGCGTTATGTCTGCTGCATCCTGTCGACCAGGAATAAAACCCAAACCCGCAATCTCAAAAGGTCAAACTTGCCATGTGACTGAGAGCAGGAAAGCAGTCTCTGGCTAGCCTTCTGGGCTTCTTTCTTTATTTATCTATATAAGTGTGTGCTTGTGTATGTATATGTATATATAGGCTTATCTAGTTAAAGAAAAATGGAATTTTCATTCTAAAAACAAATTAAATGCAAATCACATCATAGAAAAGTGAGAATGATGCAGACGTGCATTTTGTGTGAATTTCTCTGGTTTTCTTTCAGCAAGAGTGTCTCCAGTGTAAGTAAGAAAATAAAATGGGTAAAATCAGCTTTCTCATGGAAGATTGCTTGGAAACAGCTGATGTTATTTGCAACATCACTGAGCAAAAAGGTGCTGAGTAAATAACTTGCTGGAACTACTGAGTTGTTGCTGTGTGAGCTTGTCCGGTGTTTGGTGGAGGTGTCACCTCCAAGTTTTGCAGTGAGAAGCTTCTTCATTTTCATGCTTTTGTACACATCCGTGGGATAATATTTGTGCAGTTTGTGGGGCAGAGCAGAACTTCATTAGCTGACCCTCAGTAAACTGCTTCCTTGAGATCAGACTGCACGGGGGTCATAAACCCTTCAAAAAAACCATTGCTGAAATGGTGATTGAGACTTTTTTGGGGCCACAGGCAAATAGTGCAAACTTTGAGCGCGTGTGTGAGCAGGCAGGTGGTGCCACCTTCTCCCTTGTTGTGGGGTTTCAAGTTGCAGCGGTCCTCCGAGGGCAAAACCTTTTGTCCTTTTCATGAAAACCTGGATAAGGAAGGCTGCAAGGTGTGTCATGTTTTTATAGGATGAACTGAGCAAGGACGTAATCAGGAACTATGAAGTCACCTTGAATAGCTCTTCTCCAGTGCAGAAGGCAAGGTCATATATATATAAAATTAACAAATACACACACATATATATTATATAAAATATAATATATGTATGTAATGAATATATATATATGTATATTTTAGCTTTATTAGTGGTCTAGAGCACACTGGGAAGATGCAGCAGAGGTGACTGAATGGGATTGAGTAGATGGCAAGGAAAAAGGGTACAAAATCCAAGGTTCTCTGTTAAATGAGAAAAGCTGGAGGCAAATAGATTTTTAATTCTCTGGGCTTCTAGTATACCATTGCCAGGGCAGAAGTTAAGGTGTTTGCTGGTGTACAAGTGTTAGTAAAATTGTCCTGTGCTTTCTCACCTGCCCCAAGCTGATAGTGTCCATGAGATAGGACTGGCAGCATCTTCACAGGTGGCTGTAAAGCTCTGCTGTATCCTCTGTTTGGTGTTGTCCTGTCATCAGGAAATTCTAATTTAAAAGAAAAAAGGAAAAGGAAAAAAAGCTGTGGGTTGGCTGCGCAAGGGGCTGCAGGGGGTGTATAACAACATCGGGTCCTTTTTTGGGGACAAAATGGTTCACAAAACATTCGAACACCTACTATGATTTGGGCATGCATTAAAATTCCCCTTTAAATGAAAGCTTTTCCCAAAGAGGATGCTTTGCAGAGAGTTACTTTGCAGCACTTGCATGTAAAACAGCTTAAAGAAAAAGGCAAGTGATTAAAATTCATATGTCACAGCCTCTAATTTTTACAGTGACCAGCTCTTTAGAAACTCCCTGCATACCCAGTGTGTGACTAAGCACACTCGGTTCATCGAAACAATATTGTTTTAGGCAAAATACACAGCATGGAGTTAATTTGCTCCAAGTGCTGCTACCGGAGGCGGTGGAGTCAAACGGGGTGGTGGAAGGATGGGTTATTTAGTGATTGGTAATAGTTGAGGCTGTGGGGTTTGAACCAATTAGGGCTTTGGGACACATTATCTGCAGGGCAACGCAACCATCTCCTCCTCTGGTCTTTGTCTTCATCCTCCTGATACTACCTGGCGAGGTGCAATGGGTGTTGATGCCTTTTACACCTTGGGGTGCTGCAGAAGGCATTTACGCTCCTGAAAGCAGACTAAAAGCTTTGGGGGTAACATCCAGGATCGTCCAGAGTGCCAGTACAGCCGCCGGTGCCCTGGCTGATTGCTTCTTGCTTTTCTTCTCTCTCTTCTTACAGAGGAACAAAAGATCCCTTGTGTGCCCAAATCCCAGCGGTGGCTCTAATTTCTTTCTGTGTCATCGCTCTGGGCAGAAGCCTGGAGTCGAGCAAAAATTCCCCTTGAAACTTTATTTCTGCTGAAGTCAGCCCGACCAGCAGCTTTCCACACACGGGATTATTTCTCACTTCTCGCCCTGACCCACATTTCTCTCGATGAATATGTCCCATCAGTTGTTGCCAGCTCCATGGAGGTGACCGAAGTTTGCACGGTGACAATGCAACACCAGTTTCCCACTCCCAGCCTTTTGGGGGCTTTAGTTAAAGGTTAGATGTTCCCTTTCATGTCTGCAGCCCTGGTTTTCTTCTCCCCATCTACCCTTGGCCAGCTCGGCTTGTCGGTGTTGTCACTGTGCTGTCTCCTGACGCTGAGCTGAGTCGATAAGGAAAATCACTGCAGTGTGCTACAGTAGTGAATATAGTTTGTGTGGCTCTTCTCTCTTTGGCCTCTCTTCCTTTTGTAGTGGTCGGCTTCACTCTGGGCACAGGCCAGGACTTGCTAGACAAAGTAAGGTTTCCTAACGTCTTTTTTTTTTTTTTTTTAAATCATGCATTATACTTAATAAAATGCAAAATTGAACAGCGCTAGGTGAGAGAGGTACGTGGTGTGAATAACATTTCTGTGGGTGATGGAGCAGGAGAATGGGCCCTCTAAAGGCTGTCAAACATCTTTCAAAATGGGGATCAGGGAGTGAGATGGTCTTTGCTCGAATCCTAAATCAAACGGTGAAAGCATTGTAAACCCCTTGCTGTATATTTTGTGTGTTTTACAGTTAGCACATCTGGGTCTTGCCGTGGTAGCAATGTTATGTCACATACATGGACCTCTTAACTGGCATGACATGTCAGCAGTCCATGTCAGCTAATAAACACAAAGTGCAATGTTCAACTCTTACAGTGAAAAAGATCTCAGGTAATAAAGGACCTCATTGCCCTCTGTAACTCCCTGAAAGGAGGGTGCAGAGAGGGGGGATGAGTCTCTTGGCCCAAGGAACAAGCGCCAGGACAAGAGGGAATGGCCTCAAGCTGCGCCAGGGCAGGGTCAGACTGGCTCTTAGGAAGGATTTCTTTGCAGAAGGGGTTGTTGGGCGTTGGAATGGGCTGCCCAGGGCAGGGGGGGAGTCCCCATCCCTGGAGGGGTTGAAGAGTCGGGTTGACCCAGCGCTGAGGGATGTGGTGGAGTTGGGAACGGTCAGTGTGAGGTTCATGGTTGGACTGGAGGAGCTTCAAGGGCTTTTCCAACCCAGATGATTCTGGGATTCTGTGACTTGCAAAAGCCTCCTAAGAACTGTGTGGACTGGGTGAAGCACCGTGCTCTTTATTCATTTGTGCATCCATCAGACTGATTCTTTTACACAATCGGCAAAGCTGTTCCATGTGGTCAGATGAAAATATCTTGATCTGATCCACGTATAACTCTGCTAAATAGGAAATGCAGAACGTTTTAGCATTCTACCAGGAGCATGAAAGGGCTCTGTGGACCTTAACTGACCCTTGCAAAGTGGGTGGGAAAGCAAATGTTCTGGTGACCTGTTGGTTAGACTGGAGTTTCCTCTTCCCCAGTGGGAGGATCTCCTCTCAGTGTTGTTGGTAGTTCTTGCAGAAGATATAAAATAAGAAATGCAAGAATGATTTGGTGGATGAGTTCAGCTTCTGCATATCTGGGCTGCTGGTCTCACCTGCAGCTTGGTGGGTACTGCATAACCCCCGGTGTCTGCCATTCAAACCAGGGTCAGCAACTACTGTGTGATTCCAAAATTATAAGTTACATGGAGATAATGGGTCCTCCCTTTTCTGTCTGTAAATGTTCAAACATTTGGACTGCAGACGAGTAACCCTATTTAGTAGTGGCTTTCCATTTTTGTTGGAAGTTAACACACCTAACTCTTGCATTGCAGTTTCAAAAGCATATGTCCAAGTGTAAAAATCACTGCTTGCCTACAGCAGGAAACACAGGTTGTCTGTGTCTTGCAGATGCCGGTGGGGCTGTGCGTGGCCACAACTGCTCTCTTTTCTGCTGTGGGGTGCAACGTTGGAGCTGGAAAAGAGCAGAAATTGCAGCATCGACCCTACCAATAACCTAACAGAAGTGGGGAGGGGTATGGGCACGGTGGGGGCCGTCCTTTGAAAGCACATCAAATCTCAAGCTTTACAAGAGGATTTAAAACCATACAATGAGAGAGCTGGTAGGAGTTAAAAGAGAGATTAACCCCTGTCAGACATACAAGAGGAATCAGACTGGCACAATAAATAAGGCTGAATGCTGTGTTCTGTTAAAGGCAGGGAAGGGTTTAGGTCTCCTGGTGGATGAGGCTGGGTCGGGGGGTTGCAGCAAGCTGTGGGGACAATCTGTGCTGCTGCTCAGCAGGGCTCTGCAGCAGGTACTAGCTCAAAACTAAAGCTCTGGCCTAAAAACAGGGTCAGAAGAAAAAGCACTCAATAGCCTTGAATTTGGGAAGGAGAGAAATGGAAGGGGATTTCTTTTGTTTAGAGTTAAAGGTGGGACGGGGAGGAGGTTTGGATGAGCTATGCCATAAACATGCCAGTGCTGGTGTTAGACCTCAGAGTTTGCAAAAGCAACTGGAAGCAACTTCTCCAGAGATGATATAAAGAGAAACATGGGAGAGACTCCAGGTATTGTTCCCAAGGACTGAAGGAGAGACACCCCCCTTCCAGTCTTACTTGCCCAGCTATGGGAGGGGGCTGAGATGCTCTGAGGATAAGTGGCCAACTAAATGATCTTTTTTTTTTTTCCTATTCTTTTTTTTTTTCTTTTTCTTTTGGCAATTTAGAAAGAGAATGATGCTATTTGCTAGCAGCTTTAATAATAAATGAGATATCCCTTATAGAAAAATCATAAATACTCATAATGGGACAGCACTGGCATGGGAGAGCTTAAGGTACAGAAAGGTCAGTGCCTGACTAAGAGTAATGACTGTGTGTGTGAAATATCACCGGTTTGGAAGGAGTCGTAATGGGCTACATCAGACACGTAATTACTGCTGCGGTGCAGGAGAACTGTTTGAGCTCTGAGGTGTGAAAGCTGTAACACCAAATATCATGAAACGTTCCAAATGGTGTTTACGAGCGTCATAAAGACATCAGAGCACAAAGACTTATGGTCGCCCTTGCCCACCTCCCAGTCACTGCTTGCCGTCCCAGGTCCTCAGTGAAGTTCTGGAGACCTCAGGGTGGAGAACCCAGAGCGTGCACTCAAAAGTCCACGGTCCCATTTGTTTCTGAAAATCTCTTTCTGGGGTTTTCCTAATGAATATCAACTGTAATTAATTAGGTGGTAGCGTAGGAGTTTTACGAGCATCGGTGGCTGATGACGGTCAAGGTCAAAGGACCTTCTTTCTGGGACTGCTATGGGGTGGAAGAACAACTGACTTGTCCTCCTGGTGCCTGTAGAGCTGAACTGCTGGGAGTAGCATCACGCAAGCTTGGGGAGCAGAAAGCTGGCGTGATTCTTGCCCCCGTGTGATCCTTTTTGGGAGGAGGCAATGTGAAGCCTCCTCCATCTGCAGGGCTGCAGTGCTCCACAGGGGCCAGCTGCTGCTTTTGGGTGGCTTGGGTTGGAGCCAGGAATGCTCTGTGGTGCGATCCCAGCGTAGAAAAGAGCATCAGGGTGCCAGAGAGCTGATAAAAATTGGCCGGGTACGTGTTTTTCTCTTGTTAGAAACAGCACACAAAAGAATTGCTGACCTCATTTTAGTGTGGCCGAGGAGTTCTTCTCCAACGGGGTATGCAAAGCATAAATCCTGGGAGAAGGTCATCCATCCTTCCTGCGTGCCCTCAGGAATTGGTGGAAGGACTGGCGACAGCTCAGCATTTTGCAGAAACTTTGAGTAGGCAGGATTTCCTTTGCTATTGAAGGGGTGTTTCCAACCAGCTGCACAAAGCAGTCTGGGGAGAAAGTGCCTTAATGAGCCAGGACCAGTGGGACTCCCACCGCTCTCGCAGGAGGAGTGACTGGTTTGCTGGAGCATCACATAAAAGCGCTGTGACCTCTGCAAAGACATCTTAATTTGCACCGTGGTATTTGATCTCAGTGTTAGAAACATCAGATTGATACGTGTGTTAAATAGTGTTGTATGGAGAGGAAAGGTAACGCTTTGTGCTGCTGGTGACCACCTCTGAAGATAAGGTTAATTTGCACGTTACCCGTTATTTGAGCATCACGCTGCGTGCTCATCCTTTCCCATTCAGAGCCAAACTGGTACTTTTAGGCTTTTTCCCAACAACCGAGAGATTCAAGCCCAACCTTTCTCTCTGGCTTCTTGCTAAAACCTGGGTGTGTGTGAGCAAACTGGCTCTGAAGCTGCACAGGATGAACCCCAGCAGGTACATCATCCCTGATGCATCTTCTTGAGTAAGACCCTGGGTGGGCTCTGCATGATCCAACATCCTCCCGGGGACACCCGCATCAGCTGACTGATGTTACACCAGGCTTTGGCATTGCTGAAATGGGATATTGCTCTTTTCTTTCTCCAGTCTGTTGCATTAAGGCACAATGTTATCTTTACAGTTGCGATGGTACCAGGATGGGGAAGGGCTACAGAGCAGCTCTGGGGTGGTTCTGGCCAAAATGTATTTTGGAGCTGTGATATGACCCATGTGGGTGTAGGTTGTTGTTGAAAAAATTCATTCTTCTCCCCCATCAGTATAAGCCACTGTATAAAAAGTTATCTATCTCCAAAAAAAAAAAAAAAAAAAAAAGGAAAAAAGAAGTTATATAGGGTAATCCATGATATTTATGAAAGATACAGTGTAAAAAAGACCCCAGATGGCTTCAGCAGCTGCAGCATAAAACAGGCATTTGCAGCAGATGTTTGATAATGCAGATGTATGTCCTTAAACACTCTTGTCTGACCGGACGCTGAATAATATCTTCTTGGGTTTCTCTAAGGGAAAAAGTCTGACTACCCCAAAGTTGTGTTTTAATATTTGTGTTGACCGGCGATGCCAGGCGTGGTATTCTAAGAACCCAAATTAAAGCCAATGAGTAAACCAAGCTGCTGCCGCTCTCGGTAGCAACGCTGCTCCAAATTCCAGGTATGCCACTGCAACAGGAAGGATTCCTGGTTTCAGAGGCTGTTTTGGAGTGGCTTTTCTCATCGTTACAGCACTGCAACGCTCTGATTTTTATCTTCGTGGTGTGCAACTTCTGTTTATTCATTTGAAGGTGGTGTTAGACCGTCTCAGCTTTTCATTGCTGTCATTAGCACTTGGAGGGATGCAATCCAATGGTAATTAAATTATTGCATTTTTAGATACCGCTAACAGCGCAATATTGCTAACGATGCAATGCAATAGCTACACTCGTTTTTAGCCAGCACAACCTTGTCAATACAGAAGTGTATTAGAACCTGTGGTGCATCAGGGATTTATGGGTGTTCTCCTTGTGGTCAGGCTAAAATCAAACTACAGTACTTAAAGCATTTTTAATCTTCAGATTGCTTTATGAACACTAATCCTCCAAGCATCCTGAAAGAAGTAGGTTAAATATGATTTCCACGGTGGGGAGACTCATTGACTTGTTCCACGACACGGGGAATTAGTGTTGGATCCGGGATTAGAGCTGGAGTGACCCCTGATAATTACTCACAGGGTCTGGCTCTGCCTTTGTTTGCTTCAGATGCTTTTCCCCTCTCAGAGGAGCTGTGTTTTTAGTGCAATTGGTTTCGCTCTGACTGCTGAGATCAAGATGAGGTTGTGCAGTGGTTTGCTTAAGCTGCTGGTGCCAGTGATGGTTTTCTGAAGAGGTGACTATGAAAACAAGTTCTATAAGTTCTAGGTCCCTTCTCATGGCTTTAAAGCAGTAATCTGAAGAAAGATGACTGAGAAATTTCTGACTATGAGGTCTGAAGAATATTTGGGGCATATTTGTCCTCAAATACTCCTGCTTTCCGGCAGTGTTGGTGAAGGCTAAGGATCTTGGATGTATACATGTACACTGGCATGTCCCCTATCTCTTCTTGACAGACAGAGGAGTGCTGGGAACCATCACTGTCCCTGGCTTCAACCACTTTCCTATTGTCATGGCTTGACCATCCCCTTCCAGGGACGTTCAGCCCTGACTTAACCAAGTAAATTGATGGGAAATCATATCTTACCAAGACTAATGACATTCCCAGGCTGAGAACTGCGTACGGAACACTGAGCAGTGTCTCACCTCAGGTTGCTCTGATGCAACCAAAACGGGTGCAGTTGGAGAGCTGTGTCTGGCTGGGCGGACTTGAAGTTTGGACATTTCTACACACCTTTCCCAGACTGTTTGGAGGCACCTCTGAGGGTAGCGGTATTCTCTGCATTGCTGCAGGTGAAGGACTACTGCTTAAACAAGCAGGGAAATCTGTTTCCTCGATGTGCAGGCTGGTAATTAGCAGCTAGTCCTAGTCATTGCAGGTATATGTTTGAAGTGCCCTTTCTCTTTGTAGACAGCTGACTTTTTTTTGGCCTTGGGCAGCACCTTTAGATGTTGCCTTAATAAAAAACCCGATATCTACTAGACTTTTGTACTAGAGATAAGAAAGAAATGTTTTACACTGAAAGTGGTGAGGCCCTGGCACAGGTTGCCCAGAGAGGTGGTCGATGCCCCATCCCTGGAAACATTCCAGGCCAGGTTGGACGGGGCTCTGAGCAACCTGATCTAGTGGAAGATGTCCCTGCCTATGGCAGGGGGTTGGACTAGATGGCCTTTAAAGGTCCCTTCAAGCCCAAACTATTCTATTATTCTATGATATTTTTCCTATATTGTGAAAACTCCAGCAACTGCCTTATTCATTTCACTGGGCTGGATGCCTCACCCATTTCTTGCTCTGTGTGTGGCCAAGGGTGAAAGTCTTGATGGGTATTGCTCATAACAAGACAAATGTCTGCAAAAAAAAAAGGATGTGTTACTCACCTGCGTAGCAACTTATGTCTGCAAAAAAAAAAAGGATGTGTTACTCACCTGCATAGCAACTTGTGAACAGGTATTACTGCTGGAAGAGGGCGCACTGAAATAGCAAAGTGAAGGAAAACATTTCGATTGCACAGGCAGACAGCGGTCCGTAGGCTGTATCAGATGCCATTGACACTTGCAGCCCACAACTTTGGAGGTGCTGTTGCCCCTCGCGTTGAACAAATAATCCTGGACTTTGTTCTGGTTGGACTTCTGTGCCCTTATGGTTTTGTTAGTGTTTCTGAAGGATGGAGGCTGTAGCTCAGATCACGGTATTAGTTTTCCAGGCTGTGGGTCGCAGAATCCCAGAATCATCTGGGTTGGAAAAGACCTTGAAGATCCTCCAGTCCAACCATGAACCTCACACTGACCATTCCCAACTCCACCAGATCCCTCAGCGTTGGGTCAACCCGACTCTTCAACCCCTCCAGGGATGCGGACTCCCCCCCTGCCCTGGGCAGCCCATTCCAACGCCCAACAACCCCTTCTGCAAAGAAATCCTTCCTAAGAGCCAGTCTGACCCTGCCCTGGCGCAGCTTGAGGCCATTCCCTCTTGTCCTGGTGCTTGTTCCTTGGCTCAAGAGACTCATCCCCCCTCTCTGCACCCTCCTTTCAGGGAGTTGGAGAGGGCCATGAGATCTCCCCTCAGCCTCCTCTTCTCCACACTAAACCCCCCCAGTTCCCTCAGCCGCTCCCCATCACACCTGTGCTCCAGACCCTGCACCAGCTCCGTTGCCCTTCTCTGGACACGCTCGAGTCATTCAATGGCCTTTTTGGAGTGAGGGGACCAAAACTGAACCCACTCATCGCGGGGCGGCCTCACCAGTGCCGAGTCCAGGGGTAAGATCCCTTCCCTGTCCCTGCTGGCCACGCTAGTGCTGATACAAGCCAGGATGCCATTGGCCTTCTTGGCCACCTGGGCACACTGCTGGCTCCTGTTCAGCCGGCTGTCAATCAACACCCCCAGGTCCCTCTCTGACTGGCAGCTCTCCAGCCACTCCTCCCCAAGCCTGTAGCGCTGCTGGGGGTTGTTGTGGCCCAAGTGCAGCACCCGGCATTTGGCCTTAGTGAAACTCCCCCACTTGGCCTCAGCCCATCGCTCCAGCCTGTCCAGGTCTCTCTGTAGAGCCTCCCTACCCTCGAGCAGATCAACACTCCCACCCAACTTGGTGTCATCTGCAAACTGACTGAGGGTGCACTTGATCCCCTCGTCTAGATCATCAATAAAGATGTTAAACAGGAGTGGCCCCAAAACCAAGCCCTGGGGGACACCACTCGTGACCGGCCGCCAACTGGATTTAACTCCGTTCACCACAACTCTTTGGGCCCGGCCATCCAGACAGTTTTTTACCCTTGGAAAGCTGCTTTAAGTGAAGAAACAAAAGTACTGCTGACCCATGGGAGTGGAGGTTGGGGAGTTGCATCTTTAAGTGCCTCATACCTAGTTTTGAGCTGTAACAGTGGCATGTCGTAAGAACAGCATCTTTGGCCATCGTTGAAGCCTAATCCCCACTGCACATCCTGCGTTGCTGGACAAGCGTGAGCATCTTGTGTGCTGGCGTGTGTGCACCACGTGAGCTCTCTGCCATGGGCAGAAGAGCACTGATGCATATTGTAGCAGCATAACGAGCCATGGTGGCAGCTCCAAGGTGCACAGGAACCACACAAATCCCAGGAGGAAATGTGACAGCATTGCCATGCTGCAGCAGAGCCGGTATTCACACACAACATTTCATTTTATCCAGGCTCTATTTCCATAATAATTTTCTTCTGTGCTGATGCTGCCAGAATTGACTGTATTTCAAGCAGCCGTGTTGCATACTGCACCTGCACAGTGGCCAAACATTTCAGTATTTTTTATTCCACACTGAATACAAACAAATCCTGCCTGGTTTTAACCATTTCTGCTCACTGCGGAGCCTGTTTGTTACTCGGTGCTCCATGGGGTTCATCTGTCTTTCCCTGCTGGCACCAGCAGTTGGTTAACTTGTACACTAAAGAAGGGAAAGTCTCCGTAGCCTTTATTCCAGAAGGCTTTTATTCCTCAGGTTGGAAAAGAAATGTCTGAACATGCACTCTCCACCAAAGAAAGCAACAGAAGAGACATGTTACTGCAAATGCAGGAGCTTGATTGGACTTACTGTCTTGCTTGCAAGCCAGCAGCTTTCTTTTTGTTTTGTTTTATTAATATAATACAACTCTAGAAGTTTTCTTGTGCCATGGAGAACCCACCTGGCCCATTTCTTGTAGGCACGCATCAGTCATTAGGACAAATTCTTGAGAAAACCTGATGTGGAAGTGCAGCTGCAATAGCAGTAAGTGGTGTTGGCCGTGGCTTTTATCCTTAGATTCAGTGTCTTTTGGAGAATGATGCTACTTTTAAAAGGAGACAAGCCAGAGGGAGAAATAAACCTCTCGGGATGCTACATAAAGTGCAGTTTGTGATGGGACCTGAAGCCTGTGGGACTGTGGGTCTGGAGAGCAACTTGGTGGGTTGGTCTCTGCCTCCTCCAGCCAGGCACACCCCAATAACTGACATGGAGAAGTTATTAAGGAGGTCAAAATTGGTAACGAGAGGTCTTAATTATGAATCATAGATAGAAAAAACCCAGATTGCAAAACATTGCATTGTGGCAGTGCTGACCGGATGCCAAGGAATGCATGATTCTTCTTTGCTGAGCTTTATTGGCTTCATTCAACTGAAGAGTCTCTCCCAGAGTGGTGTAGTTTTCATCTTTTGGCTTCAAGAAAAAAGTGGTAGGGAAGTGTTTTCTGAAATGTGTCACTCAGGCAGTATGTGTTATGCTGAGAAGATCAAGAAGCAATAATTTTCAAGTAACTTTTAGGCAAGCATAGCTCTAAGCCAAGCCACCTTTGCATTTGCAGAGCTGCTTTTGCAGGCCCAGCGCTTGCTGGTGGAGATCTTGGTTGCTGCCTCTTTCTTCTGTTTCTCCCTCACCTCCGATGAAGGATAGTCCATTCATCCACGCTTGCAGCCCATGCCAAAGCCTTTCTCTGCTTCTTCCCTTGTAGCTGACATGAGTTTTATATGTTCTGTCCCACCGATGGCCAACGTGGGGCGTTCACTGCTGGAGCTCAGAAAGTGATTGTCCATGAAGATGATCAAAGCAGATGTGAAACTTCCTTCTTACTTTAACCAGAGATAAACCATGATAAATCACTGCCATTGCCTGTCCCAGGAACCGCTGCTATGGGTTTATCCAGCATACTTCTGGTTTTGGTGCTTAGTCTTCCTTCCTCACTTTGGACCTGGCACTGGTTTTTCTCCGTTGGGTTTGTGTCTCTGATGGCTTGTGCTACAAGAAGAGCTTTATCACACACCCGTGGAAGTCTGAAGGTGTGAGACCGGCGCCTTGGCAGCCCTGTGCCTGGATCATGCCAGCTGGCTGCCTATGGGAGAGTCATGGTCATGGTGGCTTCGCCCAGACGTGCGGAGAGCACGCAGCTGTGACTTAGCGAGTCTTGGGTGAGGTGTGCAGGCTGTCCCCACCCAGGATGAGTCACCGGGAACACCAGCTCTGGGTTGTGGCTGCCTGGGTGAGGTTGTGCTGTGTTCACAGCCAGTATTTCTGCGTTAACTACCTGTTAGCTGGAGTGGTTGGAAGTTCCTTGTGCCTTCCTGCTGATGGATGTCCAGGAGAGTGGTGGAGCTGGCCAGGGGATGGATTAAGATATACTTTATGAATTGATCCCTGAAAAATGTAAACACAGCTCAAAATTAGCTCATTGGTCCTCTCCTCCTGGAAGTGTCAGAAAATTGTGGTTTGCACCAAAATGTCACATGTTTGACTTGACTGAGGTTTTCTCCAAACCAGTTATCTTGAGCCTAGAAGGAAGATGTGCATGTCTGACGGTGGAGAAGAGTAATGGTGTGGTGTTGCAGCACGTCTGTGTGTTTGTTGAAAGTGTGAGTGGTATATGGCAATCATTTAGTCTCTGTTCTGATCTCTCGCTCGTATAAACTTGGATTGAGTATCTAAATTGAAATGCATTTTTATGGTGTTTCCTGGTGTCAAGAGAACTGCAATGTGTAAATTCATTGTGCTCGTATATAGGATTTTGTGTGCCTGCATTCGGCTGTGATTCATGAAAGCCAGGCAGAGTCTGAGAAGTTTAATTTGGTCTTATTTAAAAACACTCAACTGCATACTTACAGCTTACCCCAACAGCTCTGGTATTTTTGGAGCTTCTATCAAATCCTGCAGTGAAAAACTCCCTCCTTCCCAAAGTTCGTGGTCAAATTGCACAGTTGCTGTATTTGCCATGTGCCAATTAATTAATTATTGGGATGTATCTAGTGGCTACCATGTGCACCTGTGGTGGGAAGGACTGGGTATTTTAATATAACCATGATGACTTGTGCAAGTTCTTTTGTGTGTGTGATTAATTTTGCAAGTAGAGAAAGGCATTTGGATGAGTCTTGTGCTCTGTGCAAGGCTCAAAAGCGACACGTGGTGATGCACCCTCAACTTCCTCACGCAAAGCCCTGTGCCCCGTAGGTATCTGGTGGTCTGTGCTAGTTCTGATGGCATTAGAGCCACTGCTGAGACCCGGCACCAGCCTGGGCACGGGGCAGCAGTGGCTGCTCCCATCACGGCTGGAGAAGGGTTTGGATCAGCCCCTTGCTGCCAGAGTAACACTTCCCACTCCTCCCACATTTTCATATGTGCAGATAAAAAGGTCCGGTGTTTATTTGCTTGAATTTTGTTATCCTGGTACTGGTACACCTGTATCCTTTTGTAAGCAAATTTGGTGTTCACTTGGAGCGTGTAAGGCTGCCTGATCATTCTGTTAATGAGCGAGCCCTTCTTAAAAACTAGTTTGTTTTGCAAAGCTTCAGGAGCTCAACAAACTTCACTTAGTGATGTCTACCAGGAATTGCTTTTAAACTCTTTATCCTCTTTTTCTTACCCCTTGGTCCCAGAAGTAACTCCACGCTTTGAAGCAGTGACTTGTGATTTGGCAGGATTTGGGGATGAATGGATGGTGTGAGTCTAATGTCAGAGACATGCTTTGTATTATTGTTCTCAAAGTTTTAACCAGATCTTGGCATATGTATGAAAATACTGATGTTCATATAACTGCATAGGGAATCATGACTTTTGCTATTTCCTAATTTCAGGGTGCTTGATTTCACAAGTTCAGTATTTTTAATATATTTTGAGCATAGAGGAACTTTTCTGGGTATCTGTGTTTTAATAGCTCAGCAATAGGCTACTCGACCAAGTTTCACAACTAATTGCCCGTGTTTTGTTCGGCAAAAACTCAAATGCTCGAGTGAAGGCGTTGGAGGGAAAAACTGAATATGTAATATTAGAAGATGATATTTAGCCAATACCTGTTAATAGTTCTCCAGACAAATGTCGAGCAGCAGAGGTTTGTTGTTGTGGTGTGTAAGGAATGGGCTTCCCAGCGCTGGGCTACCTGCTCCAGGGCTGAAGAAAGCAGCAGTGCTTCACACAGGGGTTCATCTCCCGTTGTCCCTGCAAGCTCACAGAGATGTTCTGGAGATGTTCAGAGGGTCCTTTACATTTCAGCTGAGATGTATCACAATTGTGCATTATTCACCCTTACTTTGGTAGAGTGCAGAATAAATTGAGCATCCATAATGTAGGTGGTAATAAGGCGAGGGAGATGGAGACATGTGAAGATGGAAGATTATTACATGTTGTGAATGAACTGTTAACAAGAAAATGGATTAACTTGCAAAAGCTTTTCTTCTCTGCCGCAACAGGGATGAGAAGAACCAGTCCATCATCGTGAGTGGGGAGTCAGGTGCTGGAAAGACAATCTCTGCCAAATACGCCATGCGCTTCCTTGCAACTGTTGGTGGTTCTCTCAGCGAGACCAACATTGAAGCCAAAGTCCTTGCATCGAGCCCAATTATGGAGGTAAAAGCTGCATAATTTCCTTCGTCCTCCTTGCAGTGATTATGTGTCTCTCCAGAAGTCACAAAAACAGTGAGAGTCGTAGGGGCTTGTGAGCCAGACATGATTTGCAGCCTCACAGCAGCCCTGGGCTGGACTGAAAACGCAGAAATACGCTGACGGCCTCCATTTAGCCCACTCCAATTGCTCCTCTATTTGATGGTCTTGAAGCTGAGCCCATGTGTCCTCAGCACAGCTCTGGGAGCTGGGCTCTGACCAGGGCTCTGGAGTGGAGAGCCCGAGATGCGCTGCTGGCACCATTGGTATTTTATCTTCATCTTCCTCTTCCTCTTGCCACTGCGTGGTTCCTCCTAATCTTCTTTAATTGTATAGACATGAAATAGAAGAGAAAAGGATTACTTAATCTATTGGAGTTATTTCAATGCAGTTTTATTTTTGTTAATTTTCTGTTGCTGTCAATCATACAGGGGAATAACAAGTCCCATTATAGGGAAATCCCTGCTGTAACGGAAAAAATTTCCTTTTACAAACACAAGAGAAACAGAAAGCGGCTTTGTTTCATTGCACTATGACCAGATAGTGAAAATAAATGTCTGAGCACCTCAATCCCATTTTCCAAACAGATTTTGGAGTCAGAGTGCCTTCATTTACAAAATATCCAAGTCAGCATGAAGACAAATTTGGGCTTTTCTGAAGTCAATTAAGCACTTCAGACTTGTGTGACTTTCTTTTAAAGGCAGGAGCTAGCAATGCTGCTGTAGTGGAGCACAGGGTTGTCCTGTGCTTAACCTGTCCTTCATTTAATCTTAGGCTTGGTTTAACCTTCAGGGAGGCTTCCCATGACAGGTGCCTCCTGGCCAAATTGTCTAATAGACACGGAGGTGGTGGCTGATCCAGGATGAAAACCAAGCCCACCCCAACCCGAGAGGCAGTACACACGGTGTAGCCTCATGCTGCCTGATGTGGGGTGCAAACTGGAACAGCAAAACAAGTGGTGGTGCAGATGAGCAGTAAGAAAAGCCATGAGGGTGTACAGCTGGCAGAGGACACTCAGGTGATCTGCCACAGCATGGGCTTCACGCTGTTTTACTCCTTTCCTCACCCATCTCCTGTGCCTCTGTGAAATGTAGCTGCAATACCTGGGAACACTTAAAAGCATCCAAGGAGAAATTCATAGCGCACACTATTCTTCTCTATGACCCCATAATTCTATCGCTCTAATTCTCTTGCCTGTGTTCAGTTCTGGATGTAATTTCTAAGCACTGGGGCGGGGGAACCTGTCTGTCTTTATTGGAAATTGATGAGAACATTGCCCACGCAAAAACCGTAAAAGAGAAATGCCTGGTTTGCAAAAAACCCAAAGTTAAAGCGCGATGATGGAGTAGAGGAACGTGTGTGTCATGAAATAGTCCGTAGCACTGAGGTGCCCTGTGTTTGATTTGTGGGGTGTATGTCCCTGCTGGGAGATGGGGCAGGTATCTCTCTGCTTTGTAGACGAGGAATCAAAGCACATGAGATAAGGTGATGATGGTGTTCTGGATGCTCAATTCAGCATGCAAAATGTCTAGTTGTAGTGTTTGTTGTAGCAGCTTGAACTCCTTGTTCTGGGGGTTGGGCACTGGGTTCTGGGCAGAAATGTAGTGTGTGTGTTCTGCTTCTGCCCTGCTGCTTTTATATATGGTCTGGGATGCGTGCTGGAGAAGGGAAGTGGGGGCTGTGGGCCCTAAGTCGTGGGGATGGGTGAGCTGCAGTAAAGGGGTAAATAAATGGAGTTTGGGGGAAGGAGGTGCATTAACTATCAGAGGAGTTGGATCAGTGGTGGGTGGATATAGGTCAGGGAGCAGGCAGGGCTTGCTCTGGGTGTGACGCTGGGGCCAGAGGGCCAAGGAGCCCTCAACCCTTGATGGAGAGAGGGAGAAGCCGAGGTGGCAGTCAGCAAGCAGCAACTCTGCATGTGCAACAGCCTCTCTGGGGTAAGCAGCACCGTACTGCAGAGTAGTTCCCTGTGGAGTCCGCTACGTGCAACTGGAGGCGTCAGGTCCTACGATCGAAAGGTTTGGATGATGTCAGTGTGATGCTGTAGGTCATACTGTGATTCTTGCCAAGCGTGTGTGCTTGGCGTGTTCCCCGAGAGCTGCGCTGTAGGTAGAGGTGGTCTGCAAGGAGAGCCTGGGAATGGCAGCCAGCCTTTGAGAGGTGCCTGAGGGCTCTTTCCTGTACACATCCCTTCCCTCCCGTCACTTCTCCTGTGCTTGCTTGAGGCTCATCATCTCAGCACAGGGGAATGGTGGTAGAAAATAAGGCTGGTGTAGCCATGAAGGGGAATATTGTCTTTCTCTGGCTCTCTTGCATCACCATGAGTTGCTCCTTTGGCTGCTTGATAGATAGCCATGTTTGTAGTGCTGCACCCCTGATGTTGCATGTGGGCTGGATTCTCTCCTATCCCTTCTGCCACTGCATGTGACAGCATGAGGTGCTGGAGAGGCATGGAGGGGCTCTGGCCATGTCACCAAATCCATGGACCAAAGCCTGAACATCTGGAGATGGATTGCAGCTGGCTTCCTCCCTCTTGCAGGGCTTCATCGCCCATGTTCCTTCCAGGAAAGCTGCCAGCGTTGGCTGTTTGTGAACAAAGGTGACAAAGCAGTCACCTATAAGGCAAAACAGGAGTGCCGTAGCTGTTGGGATGTAGGTGATCTAACTACTGTACACATACTCATTGCTGTTTATATGCATTTTTCTTCCATAAAAATTCTGGAGACACCACATTTTTGGTGAAGAGTCCTCCCCAAGGTCACACTGTTGCTCTGCCTTCTGCATCTGGGAAGGTGTTTTCCTCAAAACCTCCCATGGCTGTTATGTAACACTGATTACAAATTTAAATGTTTAAAAATTTTAAAAATTAAATTAAAAATTAATGTTTAATCTTGTTTTATGCAGGCAATTGGAAATGCTAAAACAACAAGGAATGACAACAGCAGTCGCTTTGGGAAATACATTCAGATCGGCTTTGATAAAAGATACCACATCATTGGTGCCAACCTGAGGACGTATCTTTTGGAAAAATCACGGGTTGTATTCCAGGTGAGGAGTTGTGCTTTTTTCCTTCTTTTCTTTCTTTTGGGAGCTGTACTTCAGTAATTTAATAGTCTGGGTCTTTTCTGTGAATTAAAAAAATAGCTTTAAAAGTAGCTTTCCTGGTGGACACAGCTTCCAGATGTGTCTTTCAGGCTCAGTCTTTTGCAGTTGTTCTTGATGATCCCAAGCTGATGACCTCATTCTGGAGGAATATGTATCTGGGAGACTCTTTAGTTGGCCACTGGTTGTTCCCTCCATCTGTCTGAGGCTGGAGACCCGAGGAGGGACCACTGCTCCTGCGCTGGCTGCTGGGCACGGGTGAAGAGAGCCCTTCTTTGGGCAGCTGCTGAAATTTTTACTCAACCTTATAAAAAGCCAGGAAGAATAAATCTCAGGCAACAGTCGTCGATTTTGAAGATGGAAGAGAGGCAAGAGAAGGGCTGAGGAGGCTGATGTATCTGCCGCAGCACATCCCGTCGGTTTCTTGTGCAGGGCTCAGGACAAGCTTTCTTGGTTTGTGTGTGACATCTAGCTCAGAAGCACCTGCAAAACTTTTGTCCTTACATACACACACACAAAAAAAAAAAACCCAACTATAAAAATCCTAAAACCAAACAACATTGGGAAGTGTAGGCCACCTCTTTTTAACTTACCGGCTGTTTGCAATGCAGTGCCTGCTGGCTAACTTAGCCCATTTATCCCAGAGAGGGATAAGGTGTGGAAGGTAATATAAAGTTAATTATTTTCACAGGGAAACATTCAGGTTGGAAAAGACCTTTGGGATCATCGAGTCCAACCCTCAGCCCTACTCTACAAAGTTCTCCCCTACACCACATCCCCCAACAGCTCATCCAAACGACCCTTAAACACACCCAGGGATGGGGACTCCACCCCCTCCCTGGGCAGCCTATTCCACTCTCTGACCACTCTTTCTGGGAAACATTTTTTCCTCATGTCCAGTCTGAACCTCCCCTGTTGCAGTTTAAAGCCGTTCCCTCTTGTTCTGTCACTAATCCCCTGTGAGAAGAGACCAGCACCAACCTCTCTACAATGTCCTTTCAGGGAGCTGTAGAGAGTGATGAGGTCTCCCCTCAGCCTTCTCCTCCTCACACTAAACAGTCCCAGCTCCTTCAATGGCTCCTCACAGGATTTATTCTCCAGGTCCTTCCCCAGCCTCGTTGCCCTCCTCTGCACTCGCTCCAGCACCTCAATATCTCTCTCTTTTCTTTGCAAGATGGGCAGTGTACATTGGTCAGGTCAAGGCTTGGCACTCCTTTCTCCAGTTGGCAAAAGTCCCCATCTTGGTGACACTGAGGAGGTCTTGATGGTGGGAAGCAGAGGATGGGGTCAGGGTGGCTCTGGGCTCAGCGAGCACCAGGCTGAGGGTGGGAGCACTGCTGTAACCTCTTTGTGCCTCTGGTAACTTGATGTTATCCCCACAGGCAGAGGATGAGCGCAACTACCGCATCTTCTATCAGCTTTGTGCCTCGGCGAATCTTCCAGAGTTCAAAGACCTTGCACTAAGTAAGTACTTCTGTGCACTGACAGCTCCTGCCTGGGTGTGATGGCACCAGGAAAGCGTGATAGGGTTAGAAATGCAGGTCACTGATGAGGTCATCTGTGCCTGTTTAGTGGGAGGAGGTACAGGGAGATGAGCTTGAAGGACAGCTTCTCCCCAGCGGTGCACAGGTTTGCTCATGCCCATCTCCAGGGATGTGGCACCTTGGATGAGACACCAGCCCTCGTCGCCTTCGCTGTGCAAGTCCTGCTGGTGGGTCGGAGCTGTTGCTGGTGGTTAGCCATGGTGGAAGAAGCCTGTGTATGTTGTAGAAACTGCATGCAGAACCACAGTGAACCACGTGCCATGGCAGCTGCCAGCTGATGCAGGGAGATCGTGTGTTAATATTGTACGAAACTTGCATAAAGAACTGTCTTTTCAATGAAGTGTGAGTATGGGTTGATCTGGCCAGAGTCTTGGCAGGAGCAGTTGTGTCCTTGGAATCCATTATAGTTCTTCAGTGGTTAACTCCTCGGATATATCCCAAGTTGTTGGGTGTTTTTTTTTCCCAGGTTTTGCAGCAAAATCTCTGTGAGACACCTGAATAAGAAGCTTTTCACTTGCAGCAGGGGGTGCAGAGGTGTGGTGTAATTAACTTTTGATCTCAAATATTTGCTGTTGCTTAAAAAGGCAAGTGAGGCTTAAAACTTGTTTTTAAGTATTTAAAATGGTGAGCAAGGCAGTTTGTGATCCCAGTGCAGAGCATCTTGCTGCTGCAGAGTCTCACAGAGGTTTCCATCGTGGCTACAGAGAAGTGGTAGATTGAGAGAGGGGCTTTTGGTTTCTGGGTAATTCTGGGCTTGTCTTAACGCCTTTTTGGGTCGCTGTAGGCGTGTTGGCTGCACTTACCAACTGCTGGTGCTGAAATGGAAGCGCTCCTGTTCTTGTCCTGTTGCCACCAGTAAGTCTTGGTGAATTACCCAACTGTAGTCCATACTCTGCCCAGTGACACCAAACCACACAACCACATCCATGAGTTTGCTTAAGGCGTAAGATACACTCTTGAGGCTGTCTAGGCGTAACCTTAATGTCTGTCCCAGGACACCTGGGTGGGAGGTGAAGGTTTTGTGTGATTCACAGTGCACCAGCCGTAGGTCAGGGCTTGGGATGGACCTGGGGCTCCTTTTAGTCTATAAGGCTCCCAGAACGATGTTTTTCTGACAGTGGCTTCTCAGGTGCTGTCAACGAGCCCGTGTTTGGTCCTGTTGCATGCTCACACAACCCCATAGCACATCCCTTTGAGGAGTTTCTGCCATGGGGTTATGTGCTTCATTTTTGCAAAGATACCCTGAGTCATGATGTTGTCTGCTGGCATCTTAAAATTCAGACACAAATTATTTCAGCCCAGGCTGGGAGATAAGTTGATGCAGGAGAGCTCCAGCTGTGCAACCACCTTTCTCTTCTTGGGAACACGTGGATCAGAGGAAATACAAGTCTTGTTCAGCATGGCTGTCTAAAAGCATCGTCTGTATTTGTGGTGACTGGCAATAGTGAAGGCTGAGAGCTCTCTGCACTCCTCGTGCATCATCCAGGACACCTTTATGCTGTTGTAACCGTGGCTCTCGACTTTGGCGTCTCAAGGGAGAATGGCAACAGCTGGTGGCATAGGAGGTGGTGGGTACCAGGGCTGTTAGCCCACGAGGAAGCCTTCCTGGTCATTTTTAATCTAAATTTGATTACAGGTCAGTGGGTATCAGTCTCCAGCTGCACTTTTCCATGGTGCTTGTGCATTCAATGTATCACCACGTGAGCAGGTATCTGTGCAGCCTGCTGCTTGTGCAGTCAGGTAAAATACCACAACAGAAAAAGAAGTGATTCTCTCCAAAATTCCTGCACTGTCACCTTGCAATAGCTTAAAAATACCTCCCAAAAAGTTCTCCTAGCTGACAGATGCGGTGCTGCTCTGCCGCTCGGCAGGGAGGGCTCCTGGGGGATGGGGATGTGGGCACCGTGAGCTGATTTCTTTGGGGTGAACCAACCTCTGTCCTGACTTGCTGAATGACTAGTGCTGGGCAGTTTCCTATGAGTGTAGATGTGCACAATTCACTTATTTTTATTTCTTTCGAGGGGTTTTTTTCATTACCAACTTTGCATTAGATTTACTACCCTGTATCTCAAGATGAGTAGTCAAAACTCAAATTTATTTCTTCATGTGAGCAGTACCTTAGCTGTCATCCTTGTCTTCCCAAGGCTTATACAAAACAAGGGGTATCTTGATGTGAAACTCCACCTTTTATTAGAGAGCAGCATGTATATTTTTCCATATCAAAAGTAGGAGCTGTTGTTTCTCCTCTGAGTCTTGCACGTGCAAAGAATTTGTACTGTCTTTTATATTGCAAAATGCTGGAAAACAAAGAGTCTCTCAACTTATGTGAGCCCAGCAAAGCAAAGCAGTAAGTGTTGGCTCTTCAGGTAGAGCAATCCTAAAAGTTTGATTTTTAAACTAGAAAGTAAATATGTGACTTGAAATGTGGGATGCAACACCCTTTTATAAGTGCGGTGTCTAACTGAATGATGCCCGGGCAGTGGTGCAAAGCAAGGATGTGCTTTATTTGTTTGCAATGAATCAAAAGCTTTCTGTGGTTGTAAAAATCATTGCATGCATGTTGAAAAATTATTGGAGTGGGTTGTAAGAGATGACTTGAGGCCGAAGCAGATCCCAGTGCGGATAGTCAAAATTGGAGACTGATGGGGATTGGGGGCGTTTCTCCTTTGAGGTGCGTTCCTGGCATGAGGGGGTAGGGGTATGGTGCTGTGCCCATAGTTGGGGGTTTTCCCAGTAAAGTGGGGCAGTCTGGCTGGAAACGGTGTAGCTGAGCGGTGCCGTAATCCTCTTTCTGCACGGTGCAGTGCCTGCCAAACTTCCCAGTCCCATCAACTACCGCCAGCCCTGGATCCATCTTGCAGGGCAACATGCAGCAACATCAAGATGTGCTCCACCACGGGGTGGGTGAGCTCCTGTTGTGCTGGGAGGACCAGGATGGACATCATCTCTCTGACCCCAATCAGCATTTTCTGCCCCTTTCCCTGATGCTCTGGCAATGAGCAGAGTTACTGAAACCTCCGGGTCCCAGGGCTTTGTATGCCAAAAAGAATTAAATGTTTTTCTTGCAGCGTGAAAGTACAGCTAATGTAGAAACCTGCGGGAGGGCTGGGAAGGCTTGGGGACCTTCTGTGGCAACGTGAGTCAAAAAAAGTGCAGATTGCAGTGATTTTAATGGTTACCAGCAGGCTGATGCGGAACACGCAGTAGGCTGTTTTTCCTCATTATTTCCATGATAGCTGGGAAATATATTTGTGAGTGTTAACGATCTTTCTGAGCTTTTCTTGGCAAGTCACCCCTACCCGGTTTGAAACAAGCTGAAGCTGAGAACTGATTCTGGGTGGGATGGGGAGGCTGTCCATCTCCTGGGCTCCCCCAGCCCTCCCTGGGGCCAAGCCTGCTCTGGCTCTGCCAGGACTCAGCCTAGTATATCTTAATGGTTTTGGCCTCAAATATGCCCTTGTTTTAAGGAGGAATGATTGCACGTGAAACTTTTTAAAGTGGATATAAATCTGGTGATCTCTTCTTGTTGTGTCTGCGTTTGAAATGCCTCTCAGTCTCCATAGGATTTTAGCTTTGCGTTGTCCTGAAATAACTTTGCTAAAGCACAGATGCTTAAATGGTGTAATGCTGGCACTGCGAGCGATTCTCCATTCACTTTGCTCCCCAGGTTTAAGGTGGGAAAGGTGTTAAAGTATCTGAATCGGTCATGGGTATGTAAAACAGGTAAAAAAGAAATTGAAAGTCGTAACCTCGGTATTTGAAATAGTCTGCGTCTGTGCAATGGAGCAGTTATTTGAATCCCAAATATACCACAGCTCTGCCTTGGTTGAACTTTCTTTGCATGGGGAAGGGGTTTCATCACTGCAAGAAGCAGTTACAGTCACTTATCAGGGTTATACTTCACCCATTTTGAAGTAAACCATCGTTTAAAGGAGATGGGTGCCCTTCGGGGATGGGCAGGATGGGGGACTGGGAGCATCCCAGTGCACGCTCCGGAAAGCCACTGCTTGCTGATGCATTTCTTCTGTTTCTTCTCTCCTAGCGTGTGCTGAAGACTTTTTCTACACTTCTCAGGGGGGTGACACATCTATCAGTGGTGTGGACGATGCTGATGACTTTGAGAAAACCAGGCATGCCTTCACCTTGCTTGGTAAGGGGTTGCTCTGCTTGGAGCTTTCCCAGCAGAAGTCTCTTGCAAATGTTTTCAGTATTTTATCTGAATTATATGGCTCTCCTGTAACACTAAGAGGTGTAAATCCATGTTGCTATCAACCTAGTTGGCTTTACCTTGTTCTTTAGTATGAGCTGCAGCAGTGTTTCTTCACAGCTCTCTGCGAAGGAGCAGTGAAGTGGAGGAGGATGCTGAATTTAAGAGAAACCTAAAAAAAATAATCTGAAGCTGTTCTGCAGCTTTGACTTGCTACTTTTTTACCCTATTTACAAGCAGGAAAAGAGCTATTATTCTGTGGTTCAATCTGTATTTGGGTTGAGGGTGATGTCACTTCATGGACCATCACAGTATTGTACGGAGTAGCTGATTCCTGGGAATAATGAGCTGTGCAGAGTCCATGTTTGCATGACCACTGCAAAATCTACTGCCGCAACAACCACCTGTGCGTGCTGCAGTTGAGCAGTGACATAGCTGGCCTGCAGCGATTATTTAAAGGGAAAAACAAGTTTTGCAGGGGAAAAAGCTTTCCCAGTTCATTAATATTTATCTGAAACCAAGTTTTTAAATCGTGGTAAGTCTCGGTGCCTCTGTTGGGAGAGGAGCTCGTGATGTTCAGAGCCAGCTGTGAAATCCCCCCAAGCAGCTGGATCGCTGTGCCGGCAGCGAGCGTGGGGACTCATTTCAAGTGTTATAACTGCAAGTGTTTCCCCCAGATTTGTCCTCTTTGTGTTTTAGATGGGCTCGATCTCTGTTTCTTTGGGGTGTCAGCGGGGTCTTGTCTTTACCCTCCTCTTCTCTGGCTTCTGTGACTTCTAACTGTTAACTACTCAAAAAAATAGGACTCCAGCGGTTGCTCCAAACTTGCCCATGGGACTGTAATCCCTGGGGAACTCCATCCCCATCCCCTTGCCATGTGTAGTCTCTCTTTGGTCTCCTTCTCTGCCTCCCCAAGCAGACCCCCTGTCTCCTTGCTGGTCCCTATGAAGCACAGTGTGAGCATCTTCCTCTGATGCCAATTTGATGATGTTTTCCTGCTCTTCACGTGCTTCCTCTGGCTCTGCCTTTCTTAATTTTCCTTCAGCGTTTCCCAGCTCTGTCTGCTTCTGTTCAGGGCCTGGTGAACAGTCTTGCCTTTTTATGTGTAACAAGGAGAGGTCAGATTTATCTGCAAAACCCCACCCTAGCTAGGCTTAACTCCAATTAAGAGTGCCAAGAAACAGCAGAGAATTGCTCCTTTTAGTAACCTTGAAACATTTCTCACAGTGCTGATAACAGAAAAGTCATGAGAGAGAGAAAGGGAAGTTCTTGATAATTCAAAACCCAGCAGGTGAGGTCTCAGACCTTGGGTGTATAATTAGGACACCAGCACTGAACACAAAACGGGCACAGAAACCCAGTTGGGATGTAAAAATGCAAGATATGGCAAGAAAACAGTGTGCAGGCTGCTGCTGAGCAAAGCTCCTGCTGGGAATGTTGGAAAAAGCCTGCCAGAAAAATATATAAAGCAATAACATCTTACACCCCCAATGAAGACCCACAACGTGTGGCTCCTGTTGAGATGCTGGGGATGGTCAGACAGAGCGTCACATCACCTCCCTGGTGACTTGCTGTAACACCAGTCTGGAGGAGTTGTGCCCTGTGTGCACGGCTTTAATTTTCTCTTCCGTTTGTGGGACGTTGGCAATAAGTTGTAATTTCTGTTTTTCAGTTGTCAGCGAGATCTTGCCGTTGGGCTACGATTGCAGAAAAGCAACTCCTTGTTTTATAAAAGCCACAGAGCCCCTATAGCTCTGATCCTGTTTGATCATTATGGGGTAGCATCCTTGTTTTTGTGCGTGTTCACAAAAGTATTAAGCCCATCTGTGATAAAATTGCTTTGATGCAATCATTAGGGGTAAAGAAATCCCACGAGGAGCTCCTCTCTCAGTCTCCGCTGTCATTTTTGAGCGATGACTTTACTGAGAGTTTATGGTGAGTTTATTGGGAGAGGTCTGATAACTCTGAAAACCAACAGCCTGGGAAGGAAATCAAACACCGCAAGTGTTTTCAAACAAATTGAAAATTGACGTTGATTTCTGTTGTGACAATCAGTTATCAATTGTTCCCACAGGAGTGAAGGAGTCTCATCAGATGACCATTTTTAGGATAATTGCTGCCATTCTGCACCTAGGGAACTTGGAATTCCAAGCGGAACAAGGCGGCGAGGCCTGTAGCATATTGGTAGGTCGCCAGCAAGAGTGGGGTGCGTGGGGGGCTTTGTATGCTCATAAATTGGGCCACATTGGATGTGTTGAGCTTCACAGCAGCATCCATTGGTAGAAAGCCCTTTTCCTCCTGGTTTTCTTTGCTTTTTTTTAAAAAACATCATGAGTTTCGGTCCCAGAGAGTGGTGGTCAATGGAGTTAAATCCAGCTGGCGGCCGGTCACAAGTGGTGTTCCTCCGGGCTCAGTGTTGGGACCATTTCTGTTTAACATCTTTATTGATGATCTTGATAAGGACATAGAGTGTATCATCAGTAAATTTGCAGATGACACCAAGTTAAGCGGGAGTGACGATGTGCATGAGGATAGGGAGGCTCTACAGAGAGACTTGGATAGATTGGATCAGTGGCCAACGTCAATGGGATGAGCTTCAACAAGGCCAAGTGCCAGGTCCTGCACTTGGGCCACAACAACCCCCTGCATGGCTACAGGCTCGGGGAGGGGTGGCTGGAGCTGTCTGGAAGAGAAGGATCTGGGGGTTCTAACTGACAAGCAGCTGAACACGAGCCAGCAGTGTGCCCAGGGGGCCAAGAAAGCCAACGGCATCCTGGCTTGGATTAGAAATAGTGTGACCAGCAGAAGCAGGGAGGTGATAGTCCCCCTGTGCTCTGCACTGGTGAGGCCACACCTGGAGTGTTGTGTCCAGTTTTGGGCACCTCAATACGAGAGAGATCTCGAGGGGCTGGAGCGAGTGCAGAGGAGGGCAACGAGGCTGGGGAAGGGCCTGGAGAATAAATCCTGTGAGGAGCCATTGAAGGAGCTGGGACTGTTTAGTGTGAGGAGGAGAAGGCTGAGGGGAGACCTCATCACTCTCTACAGCTCCCTGAAAGGACGTTGTAGAGAGGTTGGTGCTGGTCTCTTCCCACAGGGGATTAGTGACAGAACAAGAGGGAACGGCTTTAAACTGCAACAGGGGAGGTTCAGACTGGACAGTAGGAAAAAATGTTTCCCAGCAAGAGTGGTCAGAGAGTGGAATAGGCTGCCCAGGGAGGGGGTGGAGTCCCCATCCCTGGATGTGTTTAAGGGTCGTTTGGATGAGCTGTTGGGGGATGTGGTGTAGGGGAGAACTTTGTAGAGTAAGGCTGAGGGTTGGACTCGATGATCCCAAGGGTCTTTTCCAATGTGAATGATTCTGTGATTTCCTGGTTGCTTTGTTTTTCCTGGTAGATAGTGCATTATTTCTCCTCTCTAGCCAGCCCATCAGCAAGGTGATTCAAAGATTGCTTACTACCTTATGTCCCAACCCATCTTTAACTCTTCCTGCTTTCTTAAAAGACTTGGTGCACAGAGTATTGGGGGGACGGTGACTCCCACCAGCAGAAGGTGTGATGCTGTACAACTACTTCGCTACAGGCAAAGCCATGAGGCTCCTGCTTGTAACGTGGCCATCTAGTATTTAAAGGAGTACCGCACAGTTAATTAGCAAGAATAAATAAGACTAGAGATGCCTTAGTGGTGTTTCTTCTGTTTCCGTGTTTGTTCGAGCAGGGGAAGAAAAGTGATTATATGGAAAATACTTTCCTGTCAATTATCATTGCATCCCAGACTGTGTTGTTTGTTTGTAATTAAAGTGTTAAAATGGGTTCTGCATGCACTTTTAGTGGTACCCTTGAGATAATGTGTTAGACACTGGGGATAATTTGCTTGAGATTTGGCAACATGGGTATGTGAAAATGGTCTGCTCCAACAGTGTTGAGTTCTGTAATGGAGTTCATATTGTTTAATTACCTTCAAAAGTAATTGCATGGTATGAAATGAACCCTGTTAGGACTTTGAATCCATGGTCAGAAAGGTATCATAGGAATAAAGCATCCCAGAGGTCTTTCAAGATGCATTTTTCCATCCCCAAACCCATCCAGCTCCTGTACATGCACGTATCTAACTGGAAACAATTTACTTCCTTTAGTTACGTATTATTACACTGAGGAAAGGGAAATTGATTCCTCATTGTCCAAAAGGCAGTGCCTGCTATTTTAGCATAATAGCGACTCAGAACTGCCTCACCCTTGTTTGAGGCTGGGAAAAATATAATGCACTAGAGAAATTGAAGTTCACATTTCATTTTATTGATTATGCAAAAGACAAGCCGTTCTGGTAATGCACATTTTGCAGCTTTATTATTCAAAATGGTCTTAGTTTGTAAAAGGCATGGTGTAATGGCATACCTTAAGCTTTAATTTAGGCTTAATCAAGGTTCTGCTGAAGGAGCATGTAGTTGCAGCTCAAGGAGGAGTAAAGTGGAGAGTGCTCTCTCCTGTTGGCAGTCACTGTGGAAATCTGCTCTTCGTGAAAATCGAGACCTTAAACAAAGCCATAGCGTGCACCACAGTTCTGAACTCTGTGTGAGCCATTTTGTCCGTGTCCATGAAGACTAGCGCAACTAGATGAGTGCTCATTGCTCTTCTGTTTCCTATCAACCACACAGAAACACAGTATTTCCCTAGATCATTATGAAATGCTGCTAATTTCTTGCACTGGTCTGGGAGCTCAGTATTAAAACTCTAGTTTTGGAGTGTCACCAACCTGCTGACTTTGCTTCTCGTTACCCCCCAGAGCGAGGACGAGCACTTGAACAACTTCTGTAGCCTGCTGGGCGTGGAGCACAGCCAGATGCAGCACTGGCTTTGCCATCGCAAGCTCGTCACCACGGCCGAGACCTACGTGAAGACCATGTCCCCGCAGCTAGTGGTGAATGCCAGGAACGCCCTGGCCAAGCACATCTACGCCCAGCTCTTCAAATGGATTGTGCAGCACATCAACAAGGCCCTGCACACCACCGTCAAGCAGCACTCCTTCATCGGCGTGCTCGATATCTACGGGTAGGCACTCTTTCTGCTTTTAAAGCTGTTTAATTAGTCCTTTCTGATTTGTCTCAGCCTTCTGGCGGTGCACACTTGACCTTGGCTTGTGGCAGGTGGTGGGAATAGTAGAAAGGGATGCAAAAAAACGCAGTTGTGTGTGATTTGCAGGTTTGATTCTCCTTTAGATTGTGCAACCCTGACCCTGAAACGGTGCATGCAGATCTGTTTGAGTGGTGGCTTTTGGGATTTACCTCCCATGCTGTTCCATTCGGGATTTCTGCCCCCCGTACGGTTTAAAGCATCAAATTTAAACCTGAGCTAGGGGTAAAGGTACTGATGAGGAGACCAAAGACTGTGCTTGGCTCTGCCTGGGGTTGCTGTGAGGTTTGAGGAAACTGCTTTGGTTCTTCAGCTGTGAGACTGCTGCTGCAGTGACAGCTTTTGGAGGACTTTGGGAACCTGCGGCAGTGGTAAGGTTCAAAAAAGCTCTGCCATAATGAAGGGCAAGGCTTGCAGCCTGCAACCTCAGGGGAAATCTGCTGCTCTAAATTTGGACTGGGTACTAGTTACTGTCCAGTGTGTCATCCTGGCACTTGAGCACTGGTAGAAGAGGGATGTGAGAGTTGTCTGTGAAGAGTTCATTTTAGCTGAAGTGCTGCAAAGAAGCAGAAGATGGAGGAGGAAGGAGGGGATTCTGTCAGTTGTGGGGTGGAAGAGGAAAGAGGTCTTCTGGGTTTGGGTTTTCTCCTCCCCTCTTTCAACACCTTCCCTTTTCTGTCTCTCTGGGGAGCAAGGACAAGGGAGAGGTCACAGATTGCCCAGAGAGGTGGTTGATGCCCCATCCCTGGCAACATTCAAAGTCAGGTTGGATGGAGCTCTGAGCAACCTGATCTAGTGGAAGATGTCCCTGCTCATGGCAGGGGGTTGGACTAGATGGCCTTTAAAGGTCCCTTCCAACCAAAACCATGCTATGATTCTGTGGTTCTAACTGGACAGCAGTGACCTCCTGTGCTCCCTTAGTGTATTAAAATGCTTGGTTTCTCCTGTTTCAGAGGAGAAGGTGGGATGGATGAGTTGTAGCTGCTCCAGGAAGCAGTCCCTGTGCTTGCTTAATCCCAGCTTGTGTAATGGCAGACTCCTCGTAAGGTCTGTCAGATCTAGGTGAACCTGAACTTCAGAATGAAATCCTGCCAAAGAGGTTCTGGGTCAGCTGCAGAAAGCTTTTTGGCTTAAATACCTACACAATTACTGGAATTGGATCTTACATATAAAACCTCCCATGGGGTTTCTACAGCTGCTGGTATTTGGGATGTTGATTTCAACGTGGACAGCCATGGCAGCAGAAAGGATGTGAGAAGTCAGTGCTGGAGCATTGGCGTAGCCCACCGCCTGCTCATCTCCATCAGCGACTGCTGCAACACGGCAAAGTTTACAGGAACACTTGTATCAAGTATCATGAGAACATAGTCCTCTTTGGTTTGGGATTTCAGTGGGGTATGGCTTGAGATGGTGGGAGAGGTTTGCAAGTGTCTGTCCTAGGTAGACAGCACAGGGCCTGGAAGATCTTAAATCATCAGCTGGCATTGGCACAGTCTGGTTTAAAGACTGTATGAGATGGAAAAGCTGTTTCCCATCAATGTCCCTGCAAATAGAGATTTCTGCAGGCCGGGATATGATAAATGAAGTGTTGAGATGGAGCCATGTGGACAATAGTGGATCAGTGCAGAAAATTGGATGTCTGAGTTAGAAAATCAGATGCAGTCTTTCAGAAATCTGAATAAAAGGACGCTTGAGGATAACGCTCATGAAAGATTAAGCTGGGCTTGAAAACCTGTTAGTGTGGAAGAAAAACCTCCCTTAGTTGCAGGTCTCCTGTGCGTCACATCCAGCGCGTGGGCTCACAGATGCTTTTACAGCACTGGTGTCATCGCAGGATACAGCAGGTTTTTTTCCCACGGGGACCTGCAGGTCCTATTGAAAGAGGCAGGTTTGCAGGGGAGGAATGTCCATGCACCGGACGGTAATGCTCGTGTGTGAGTACACTCTCCAAAAGAGACCATAAATCCCTTTCAGAAGGGGGTATCACTGTCTAAATGTTAAGTAATTAACAATGCAGGGACTTTGGATGCTGACAACCTGACTCTCTGCCGTGCTTGGGAGTGGTTTTGTTCCCAAAACTCAGGTTATTTGGGAGTTTTAATGCATTCTGCCAAATATTGGAATTTTTTTTTTTTTCCTAAATGTCTACTGTTTTTTACTTTTTCTCTGGGAGAGGAATTAAGCTGGAAAGGCAGCAAGCCTTCAAGCAACCTTCATCGCATGTCCCTGACATCCAGAAAACACCTCTGTCCTGGCACTCCTAGGGGGAGGACTGTCCTGGCACTCCTAGGGGGAGGACTGTCCTGGCACTCCTGGGGGGAGGACTGTCCCCAGGGGTGGGATTTCTAGGGACAGGGTCCAAACCGAGGGTGCAGAAGCTGTGGGATTTGTCTCCTAATTCTCGGCTCTGCATCCTTAATTCTCTGTTAACACTGAAGTGAGAGGGTGCAGCATTAAAAGCTTTTATGTATATACTGAAAGTGTGTCATTTGGTATAGTAGCAATACTGCAGTACATCTGAAGAGTGGATTCATGTGGCATTCCTGGACTTGGTGGGGACGGCTTGTTTGTCCTCTGTTTGCCATGTGAAGGGAAGTGTGAACACCCAGGTGGCCAGCTGTATGCTGGACGTATTTATGAACTTTAAATATTTTAGGATAAACCCTGGTGCTGCAGTGGCTTTAGGAGATATCGGTCGCACAGCAGAATAGGGAACAGGAGAAGAGCCAAAATGCAGCATTTTCCCTCTGACATCTGCTCATGAGAACTGTCCCCAAGCTGGGTTGTGCCTTCCCAGGAGCCACGGTGATGGGTTGGAGTGGTGAATGTGGTTATGTTTTGCACCAAGATATAGTGCCCTAAAATGAACAGAAACCAAACGGCCATTGGTTTGCTTTTCCCATTAGGATGTCATCTTAGCGCAGTCACTTTGTGTGGGTAGGACCTCCTGGCAAGGGCATGCACGGAGCTGGGGACCAAACTGCTCTGTCAATTAGCAGATTGAACTGGCAGGGTCCCCTTAATTAGCAACTTCGTGAAATCTTGCTTGGAGTTAATGTTGTACAGCTGCTCTGCCCCTGGCCAGCACTCACTGAGAGGGTTCATAAATCACATCTGGTGTCTCTGAAGTGGAAAAAGAGTTTCCACTCTGATATCTTTTCCTCTTGTACCACTGCTCTCATGGCATTTTTCCACCTAACTTGCCATGCCTCTCCATCTCTGTTTTAATTAAATCTTTTCTTACCCTGTTGCTCTGATCATGAACTTGCAAGAGTTGGTATTTTCAGGGAGTCCTGGGAAAGTCACGTCCCTTTAGTTGCAAGAGCTGAAGGCGCCAATCGCTTGGCACGACGGCTGTGCAACCAAGATATCAAGCACAGGGACATGTTCATCACTGAGGCCCTGGCCATGTGTTTAATATAAACACGTATTGGTCCCAAACACCAGATTTTGTTTAATTAAAGATTGTAAAGCTCGGTTCCTGGGATGGGAGATGGATTGAGTATCCTCTGCTCAGCACGGGCTGCACCAGCTCTGGGGGAAATGCCAGCCCTGGGGCAGGTGGAGGGGGAGCAGTCCTGTGTTTCCTCGAGGGCTGTGGGGCTGATGAAAGCACAAAAGTGTCTCTTTTCTCCCAATCCCCCTTTTCCTTTAGCAGTTTCGCATTGCCTTTCCCTGAGAGCTCAGGTATTTTGTGTTATGAGGGCATTTACCACCTGGCAGTACCTGGGGAGAAGCTGCATTGTGTAGATAACAGCCAGGTAGTTCTCAGAAAGTACCAGAAATACTGATTTGGGGGGTGTGTGTGTGTGTTAATTTATTTAGTGCTTTAAGACAGTTCTGCCAGCTCCTACAGCATCTATTACCAGAGCAATTATTTTGCCACGTGTTTATCATTACAGCAGCTTATTTGTTAAGCACAGGGGGCCTTGCCACTTCTTTCCTTGGTTTAATCCTTACAGTCATGTGTCAGAGACTTTTTTTCCTCCCCCTTCCAACTGTGCCTTAAAAATAGAAATATAAATAACATAATTCCCTGTGATAGCTAAAAAATGTCTTTTTTTTTTTTTTAAGTGCAAGCCCAGCTGCCTATCCCTGTCCCTGGGTGTCATGTGCTTCCGCCCCTACTGCCCCAGGGGCTCCACTGCCTCTTAACCTGCTTGCCTGTAGTTTGTGTTACTAAAACTGCGTATTTTTTCTTTTCTAATTGTGACTAGGAAGCCAATTTTGAGCTCAGTTTGGAGTTGGCTGGTAGCTCGTGGAGGGGTAGGATAATGTTTCAGCGAGGGGAGCTATGGAAGCACTGGTGATCACCAAGACCAACACCAAACTCCCTCTAAGAAATGTTGGAATTGGAGCTGAAAGCACCATTTCTCCTTCTGCCTTCCAGAAGTCGCTTACATGTATCTAATTTTTGTGGTATCAGGGATGCAATACAGAGTCTATAATTATGAATTTAATACCTTCTTTTTCAGCTCTGTTGAATTGCATTAAAAATACCGTGTTGGGTCATTTAAGACAGCAGCTACTGTTTCTCCATCACCTTTGCCGTAAATATATTTGGGCTTAATATTTCATAATATTTTTCCAAGAGAGGCTGTTACATGTCTCGTCTCCGACAGCACTACTGCCTGATGGGCAGGAAACTATGGTCGTTCTGAATATCTCATTCATGCGTGGCAGAAGAGACCTCTTGAATCCCTTGAGTTGTGACAACGAAAGATAGACGTTTCGGGGAATGAGGAATAAAGTGTAGATCTGGGGTAGGAGGAATGCAAAGAGACAGTTGAATAACTGGTGTTCCCCATCACGCAGATGACATCGTTGCAGAGAAAAGTAGATTTTGAGATGAAGCAATGCTTAATGCTGATTTATTCATTGCTTTGCAGATTTGAAACTTTTGAAGTGAATAGCTTTGAACAGTTTTGTATCAACTATGCGAATGAGAAGCTTCAGCAGCAGTTCAACTTGGTAAGGTCAGCTTGGAAACGTTCCATAAAACTTAGCAGAAAATGTATCAAGGTGGGATTATTGTGTGTCTGGCTTCTGCTTAATGGCATTTACTTGCAGCCTGGCCAGATTGCATGGCCAGCATGAATGTAGTCCTTGGGATACTGTCTCTCCTGGGCAACGACTATGCATTGCAATTGCACTAAATAGTCATATCAAGTTGAAAATGTTGCTTGGTTCATTTATAAGCTTGATACTGGAACCAGGTTTGCAAATGGTTTATGCAAAGGTCCATTGATGGTTTTGAATAAGTAGATAGTTTGCCAAATTTTTTTTTTTTTTGCGTGGTTTCAGATGTAACTGAAACCTGGATGGTCTTATGCCGCGTCCTGATTTCCAGTGTGAGACAAAGCATGGGTAGAAACCTGCCCAGTAAGTGTGGCTTAAACCTCTGCAATGAAAATTCTGTATTAAATAGCAGGATTGGGCACACTCCTCATTTTTCACTTGGCCATGCCTCACAAAAACCTGAGATTCTTCTATTTTATTAGATACAAGCGCTTACCTGCCCTGGAAATGAGACCAGTAAGGGGTTGTCTTCTGCTTTTGTTGTAAGCAGGGAAAAAAAATTACTATTAGTTTCAGGATACAAGGGAAAACTTGTTAAATTTGAGCAGCTAAGTAATGCGGAGTAGTTTGGCACTTTGAAACCGTATCATATGCATGGACGTGAACTTTTGCAGTATATCTAATGCATCAGATCACTGCTGCTAAACATGAAAAGTAAATTATGGGTTGAATTTGCACTATTGATATCTTAGTATGTCCAAATATCACTTCTGAAGCTTATAAATTCAAACTCTGAGATGACATGTTTGAAGAGATTTTAAAAAGCTATCTTTGAAGAAAAAAGTGCATTTGAAAAATCCTTTTTTAATATGCTTAGAGTATCGCAGAAATAGCCAGAGACAATTTATCTGCTTGGGCAGAGGTCTGAGATATATAAGCCATGCAAAGATATTTTTTTTTTTTAATTATGTTTAAAAAAAATTAAGAATCTGCAATAGAAGTGTTCCTGAGTCAGTTAGGACTGCTGCTGACCTCCCTCCTAGGACGATGGGTGCTCTTTGGGAAGCTCTGGTCACAGATGGGGTCACACGCCCTCAGCCCAGTGCTGCAGGTCCCTAGTTTAATCAGCAGAGCACTAAAGGAGAGAGGGATTTTTCTCAGCCCAAGAGATATACATGTCATTGCCATTTCAGTGTATGGCTTCCACTTAGATGTAGTGACAGTTTCAGTCATTTTCTAGGGAAAATCATTGAAAGCCTTTTCCTTTTTTATTCCTGCTCCATGGTTTCCTAGTGTAAAGCTTTTATTTTTCTCACCAGAAGCTAGATTGTGTAAATGGCAGAGCTTGTATGAAGCTGTACGTGAGGGCACCTAAAGCTTCTGCAGCTTCTGGATGTGCTGAGGGAACACTCTGCTCCAGCGGGGACAAGTGGGTGAAAGGGGAAGGGGCTGACGCTGTGATGGCTGAGGTCACGCTCCGTAACTCTGCTGTTTTTCCACTCTCAGCACGTGTTTAAGCTGGAACAAGAAGAGTACATGAAGGAGGGAATCCCTTGGACTCTCATAGACTTCTACGATAACCAGCCCTGCATAGACCTTATAGAAGCAAAACTTGGTGTCTTGGACCTACTGGATGAAGAGTGCAAGGTAAAGAGGACCATCCACCTTTTCACTGACATTTTTATTTTTATAGAAGATTAAAGAATGGGCTTTAACCTGCGGTATCTTGCAAGAGGGTGAACATCTCCTTTCACGTGCATTGCTGGGGTGCTCATGGCTAGGGTAGGCTGTTGGCATTTGCTTTGCTTTAGGACCATTCAGAGACTCCTTAGCAGATGTTTGCTACCAGCCTGGGTGCCTGATCTCACTGTGTGTCGCCAGAGCTCAGGTTTCTGGCCTGACTGTACTTAGGAATAGCCATTGCTTGCGACTTTTTGATTTCTTCAGTGTTATTCAGGATCTGGAGTTCCTCCCTGTGTGAGAGACGACTTGTAAAAACAGGTCCTGAAAGAAACAGGCCTGTGAGAAACAAAGACTGAGAAAAACAGCCTGAGAAAGAGATAAAGGATAGTGGGGGGAGTGGAGGCCCTCCGAGCTAAGGAATGTCTCAAACACTCACAGGTAACGAAACTATAGTCATGGAGTGGGTAGTGTGGAGGTTGAAGCTGATAAGGCTGCCCGAATAACACAGGATGCAGCTGGAGGGGGGAGCCCTGTGGAGACAGGACAGCTCTGCTCTGGGGCACCTGGATGAGTTTCAGGGCCCATCTGTCCAGTGAATGACTTTTGCTTCATTATCCACGAAATGCATATTAAAGATGACACCCCTGAATATGCTAATGAAGATTGACAAGATCATGCTAATTGCATCATCCCATGAACCACCTTACCCCTCCCCATATGTGGGATACGTAGGCATGTGGGTTGACCCAGGGGATGGACCCACGGAAAGTGTGTATAAATGGAGGGGGGGCAAGGAGGGGGGCAGTTCGAGAGTGAAGGGAAGCGAAGGAGACGGATGCCTCCTGGAACCCTTGCTGATGGGATTGACGCAGGAACCCAGACCAGTGATCTCTATTCCTCTATTCTTTCTATCTCCCTCCTTTCCTTTTTCCCCTATTCCTTCACTACCATTAAGCAATGCAAGGCATGCTGTATTGCCTGCCACAAGCGTTACATACTTAGCCAGTTATTGTGTACCCAGTTGGTGCATTGTGGGAAGTTAATAAATGTCTGGACTTTGAGACTTGTCTCACCGTTGTCCACTCCATTGAGGATTTACGAATCTGAGTCACTTGTCTCCCTCATCTGAGCGGGACGTAACACGCCGTCTCAAACCTTATTTTGTCTTGAGGGAAACCTGAGCCCTCTTGAGATAACTATTTGGGGTAAAGTCAATTACATTTAGTGTACAGACTTCAGATGCTTGCAATGTCAGGAGAGTTTGCCCTTTTACCCTCTCTCTCTCATACCAGCCTAAATTAAATCCTGCTTAAAAGTTGAGAAGAAAGGCCAGAAATGCAAACTTTAATGAGAATCCATAAGAAAGGTTGGACTCCTTGTTCACTCCTTGTTCAGTCATGAATTATCAAATTCCTGTAGGAACAAGAAATGTAAGAAGGGAGATTTTCTTGAGAAGTTGGATGCCTGTTTTGAAGGTCTTTGGCATGAAGAGTAGGTGGAGAGTCCAGAGTCTTTAGGTGTGGTAATGTCAACAGGAGAGCTGATGTAGTGATGAAAAGGGCTCCTACACTGGGTCAAGCAGCTCCTATCCCTTCCAGTTCTCGTGTCTGCACAGCAATGATGAGGAGAAAATACTGGAAAGACTGTTATCAGATCAGGTTATCATCGTGTTACTGAAGATAAAGCAACTTGAGCGCTGCACATGAGTGGTTGTAAGTGATAGTCAGTGGGTTGGTTTTCAGACCCTTTGACACAAAAAAAACCCCCGAGTATACAATAGCTAGAAGTTGAAGTTAAACAGATTCAACTGTGAAATAAGCCTTTTTAATGCTGAGAACAGCCTGGAGGAAGGGGATGGTGACTGCCTTCCTGTTGGATGTGGCTGCCTTGTGGAGCCTCAGGCTGGTTTTGCTATGTTGTGATCAACAAGTTGTCTTGGGAAGAGTTTGCATTGCAACTTGGATGTATGGTGTGCCAGGAAACGTCTTACTGATTGTAGAAGGACTTGGAGGGTTTCTGAACGAGGGCAGGGAAGGGTGAGGCAAGGGGTGGTGGGAGAGCTGAAGCAGGGAGTAGGCCCCTCACCAGGATAGCCAGTGTGATAAGAGAGACACAATGATTTCTTGTTGGCTCTGTGGGATCCATGGATCAGACCCAGCGGCTCCAGGGCAGGAGTGACAACATTGCATCAGAGGGAACGGTTTTGGGTCTGTTATTTAGACTAGCATCCCTGTTGGGATTTCAGGAGATGTATGACCTGTCCTTGTCTGGGAGAGAGGTGACCTGTCAAGTGGCTGCACTCCTCCAAGCGACAGGGCTGCCTTCCCAGGCACAACAGGGCTGTCCCAACCTGCGCGTCCCACGAGCTCAGCCCTCATCTGAGGTACAAGCAATCCAGCTATCTCTTTGTGATGAGCCGGAGTTGGGGCTTTGCCCTTTTCAAATCCAGTCTTGGAAAGACTCCTTTAAAAATGAGAACAAATTAGACCTGATTTGATGCCCTTAAAAATAGCATCTTAGCCAGTGTTGGCTCAGAAGGAGGTCAGATTATTTGCTTGATATTCAGCACCATTTCATCTGGTCTCTGCACTAAGTCTGTTAAATTCTTCAGACTCGAACTGGCTCCTGGGTGTTGTGAGGACCATAAGGGAAGTTTCCCTCATGCCATATTGGCTCATAACGCCCCTTGCTCCTCTCTGAAGCACCCATCCCCAGTTGCTGCTGGTGACATTTCATTAGATGGAGCAAATCCTATGCGACATCAGTAATATGGGCAATTTTGCTGTAGATCTGCCTGAGACTACTTTTTCCATCTGTGATTTTTTTGACCAGAAAACTAAAACACAAGATCTCTTCCCCCTCCACATCAAATGCCAGTTATCTGGCTATTTACCTGTCAGTGGGGAATGCTGTCATTAGTCACAGGCCCTTATTATGGGCCCTGTAATTGTCTCTTTTATAATAACCTGCAAGCGTTCTTCCAGCTTTATGAAAATTTCATCAAAGCCTGTCAAATGAAAGCACCAGTTTATGGATGAAAACCCTCACCCCTGCAGCAGTGTTTCATGTCTCAGGGAGAGCTGGCCATGGCGGGCATGGGACCACAATAGGGTAATTGCAAGTCATCTTGTTAGTACATACAATGGTGGATAAATATACTCTGGGACTTGAAAAGGCACCGAGGGGTTCCTGGTAACGTAATGAAACATTAACACAAATGCGGAGGCTTTGTCGCTAATGTTCTCGCTTCACAGTATGGATTTTTTTTTAAATCTTTAACGTAAGATTGGGGAGGGGGTGGTTGGGTACCTGCTGAAGCAGTTCAGTGAACAAAGGTCATAGACCTTCAGTGCATAATGAGAGTCTTGTCACCATTTAGAGGAGGAGGGGACAGGTTGAAACGGGAGCTGGCAATGAAAGAGAGGGCTCTTGAATTGAGATTGAAATTTTAAGGACTAAACTTGTCTCACAAAAGCAAACGATAGAACCCTTAGCTTTGAAAAAAGAGGCCTTTAGGATGTGTTCAGGTTTGGGGGTTTTTAGACAGAGATATGAGTTGGAAGGTGTTGTAGAACTTACTGAGGTTGGAGGGGGCTTCTGGAGGTCATTTGGTCCAACGTCTAGTTATGTCCCTGTTCTGCCCAGGAAGCCTTATAATCTCCATGGGACTATGACCTTACATCCTCTAAGTGACCTTGGAGTCCTCAAAGAGCCTCTTCTGCATTTCCTGAACTGGAGGGTCACCTGCCTGGATCTGAAGCTTTTAGGATCTCTTGGTTTTGTTTTGACATAAAAAGTGGGAGTTCGTGTCCCATGCACAGAAGTGTCATTGGCCAGAAACCAAGGCCACCATGACTGGCACAACATTGAAGTGCTGTAGCACAAACTGATGAGACTGAAGAGGAGGGAAAGGGGAGAAGGGCATCTGGGAGAACCTCCGTGCTACTAAGCTGTGAAATGTGGAGGGAGTCACCATAGGGCCAGAGATGGTGGTGGGAAATAACCTGGGATAAGAGCAAAATCCTTGAGGATAGCAAGGAGACCAATGTAGAGCCTATTAGAAGAGACAGGCATTAAGGAGGGAGGCTGTCTTATGAAAATCCAGTCGTGGGAAGTTGGGAGGGCATGTGGAAGACTTGCTTGGATGTCTGGAGTGGCTTTAGGGTATGGTTGGCCTTGTTGTAGAGGGAATGACTTTTGCAGAGGGGACAGCAGACTTTGAAGGCTTTGTGGCTGGAGGGAACATGTGGAGAGCGACTTCAGTGCTCTGGAGAGGAGGAGTCAGTTGGGGTTGATCTTTCAAGGGATTAAATTATCCTCAGAGGAAACTGAAAATTCTCTAAGAAATGCAGTCAGGTCTCTGTATCAAAGCTGGATGAGGTGTCCTGCTTTTCCGGCTGAAACTGCTTGCTCCGAGGGAGTGCTGAGTGTCTTCCATATACTTCCTAAGTGTCATTTGGGAGTACTGTCAAAAATTGCTGTGGATGTATGGATTTCTCCATGAGGTGTTCAGCTGCCTGACTGCTCTCTTGATTTGCCTATGCTGTTGGGATGGGAGTAGGAATGGAAAAATTAGTGAAAAAATGTTTCTGTTAGCATGAACATGCATGTAAAAGGGTTTGATCAAGAGCAGGCTGGTTGGTGGGGTTGATGTGTCACTCACGACATCTTTGTCCAGGTATTTATTATGGATCTTAGTCAAATTCTACTGAGGAGCGATGTGACCCTGAGGCTGCCAAAGGCGGATGTGTCTAACCTACAAGCTCTCTCATGTTCTCAAACTCTGTCGTGGAGCCGTTTTGTGTTTTATGGCACGTTGCCATCGTGTTACGCTGTTAACATGCCAAATGCATTTTCTAACACTGTTCAAAAGACGCTTTTTAACCTTTCCTGTGTCCTTCTGTCAAGTGCCAGAAACACTGAAGTCTGCTTCTAGAAGACTGTTTTCCAATCCTGCTTGTCTCTGTGCATCGTTGTGAACTTGGGTGTCTGAGCAAATGTGTTTTCCTTGTCTGGACTTGTTAGTTTTTTGAACATCAGAAATCAGCACGTTGCCTTCCTGTGCCGCCCAGTCCTGTCTGGGGGGGATTTCTCCTCCATGAGCAGGTACACAGAGGTTGTATCTCCGGGCTTTCCTTTTGGGTGGATCACATAAACTGATGGCAGAGTAACCTCGCCTACGTCATGCTGTCAGCTTTTATGACTTCAAAGTCAGGCACATCACTTGCAGTGGAACGTGTCTGCGAAGCGCAGAGAAAGCCCAGGCTCTTCAGGCTTTAACATATATTGGAGGGAGTGATAAGGAGAAAGAAAATAAAATGTAAATAGCTCCTACTGTGTTTTCAGAGGGCTGACTTTTAGATCATTTGAATGGACCTTTGTGGCTTTTATCCAGTTAATTTTTCTTCTGTTGGAAGTGATGGTGGAGGGAATCTCACCCTTTAGTCCAAGCAGCTCCAAGTACCTCCCCAGCTGTCTTGTGGTTGTGGTGCGTTCTTGACCCTGGGATGTTTCTGATACAAAATTGGTGGACTCGAGCCTGGGGGCTCATCCTGGCCGCACTGGATAGGTTTGATTTTGGTTGCAGTAGCTCCTAGCAGCTCAGAGGACAGTGTATGGAGATGGGGAGGTGATGCTGGCTGGGATAACGCTGCCTGACAGATTTTACGCAGAGTGATGGGCTGAGGGACGGTGAGGACAGACGAGCAGTGACCTTGTGAAATTACTGGTCTAAGGTTTTTCCTGTTTAGGGATTTCCATACAATACATGCAAGGCAGTCGGTTTTCCTCTTCCTCGTCTCCTAAAAAGTCTTGCACTGATGGGATAGTCTCTAAATAACTTTCTCAGTGGCTCTAGAAGCCTTCAACTGCCAAGGCAATGCCAAAAGCTGTTGTTATAGTACAGATAATTGCCCTAGTAGTTTTTATCTCTGGGACTTGGTCCCTATCAGGTGCTTCTCAGGCAGCTAAAAATACCCAGGAGTGAGCAGGGAGTGGTGCGGGTATGGCGAAACCCTCTTTCTGGGAGGCAGAAGGGATGCCTTTGAAGTTCAACTCTGAGATAAGCAGGTTTTTCAGCAAAGTCGATGGCCTAAAAAAGAGCTGGTTCAGGATAAATCTGCTCTCTGCAGCATCTGGCAGCCTAGATGGCTGCAGTGCTCCTGCAGTGCTCCTGCTCTGCACCTGCAGCTTGGTCCTGAACAGGAGAGACCTAATGGTAGCTCCAGAAAGGATGTTTTTTATGTATAGATATGAAATATAACTGATGAAAAGAAACCCATCTGCATTTAGGTAACTCCATAGTTTCAACATGCATGTCTATCTTGCATAAATAAAATGTATATAATTGTATAAATAAGTGCCTTTTAATATTTATATATAGTCTATGTTATTTCTGTCTGTATCCATAATTGGCTACACTTAAAACTGTAAAATCTAAATACATCTGGAACAGCACATTAGTGGCTCCTGCATTTAATGCAGCCACTTTTTCCAGTTAAGGGAGGTGGGCAGGAGATGCTTGTCCCTGTGTCCAGAACCCTTCTGGCGTGTTTTGGCTTGGTTTTATGAAATCAAAGGCTGTTTCAGAGCAGCATAAAGAAATATTCCTCATCTGTCTCAGTTTTCCTCCTTACTGTTTGCTGCTCCTATTTCCTCTGTCACTTTTCACATAAAGGTCTGTGTAAAGACCTGATGGATGATCCAGATCTTCCCTTGACGTTGCATAGTTGTTCTGTGGTTTCTAGACTTTGTCCCATCTAATTTTAAATATTTCCTAACACTTTTATTCTGACTCCTCTCTTTTTCTAACCTAAATAATCCAGTCATCCATTTTTTGTTAAAAATTATATATGTGTGGTGTTATTGCTGTGCTGCCGTAGGAAGCAGGGATGGAGGGTCCACCAGCCTGTGCCTTTCCCATCCCTGTCGGACAGGCAGGAGAGAGGGGGATGAACCCCATCTGCTGTGGTCCTCAGTCCTCAAATATAACAACTTCACTTTTTGTTTCCTTTGGTTTTCAAGAATTTTGCTTTGTGGCAAACTTGTTGTGCTGGAAAAGTACAAAATAGATGATATTTACAGCCATGGTGCTTTCCTCAAATGCCCTGATGTTTTTTTAAAAGCTTTGGGGATTCTGGCTGTTAGCAGAGAGGGACCTAAACATACCATGAAAAAAAAGAGTCTTTATGGCAATTGTAATCATGAGAGTATCAGAAGTTACGTTATATTGTCATATGCTGCTATGCAGCTATATGTACTTACAAAATAATAAAACAAAACCAAATTATTTTTTCTTTTTCCTGATCTTGGCAATATATCAGTAAAAACTGCAGGCGCTGGGTAGGAAGCTAAGCTCAAACCCTCCTTGTAAGTGCTGATTTGTCAAAAGTAGCCGATTTCCTTACTGCACAGGTAGCGCTGTGAGGGGTTTTTTTTAGTCATTGCAGTTGTTTTAGGATTTTTCCATTCTCTGCCCGATCCTGCCAAAGCAATGTCTTGGGCAACACCTGATATCTTGATGTACCATGGCCAAATCCTTTCAAGGGCAGGTTCATGTAGGACTTGCACCTTGATTTCGGAGTAAATAGGATGCACAAGGAGCATCATCCATGAGATTAGTGGCACAGGAGGTTGGATGCATGGAAGGGGGCACACGGAATCCTTTGGCTGTAGTAGGACAGATATGTGGGTCTGAAGTCCCAACCCTGTGTGCCACTGGGGTTAATGCATCCTGTGTTTGGGATCCAAGTGACCCCACCCCAAGCCTGCTGAGAGGCAGAAGTTTCTTAAGAATTATTTTATTATTATTTTAATATTTTAAAATTATAACTTTATTATCATGATTATGTTAAATGAAATGAAACAGAACCTCTTGCTTGTTGTCTCAGGTGGCAGTTTGTAAAACTATTTGGTCACCAGAAATTGCATTTAAAAGGTAACGCTGGTGCCTGAGCAATTAATGTAACTTAAATGCAAAAATACTTGTTAACCTTTTTCCCTGTAAGAGCTCTTCTGGCTGTTGGAGCAGAATCAGCATTTGGGTGTTTTTCACTGAGAACAAAATTTTAGCATGAAAATAAAATAGCACATGCTCCCAGAACTGGTGGGTGGACTTTGTTTCTCAAATATTCCTGTAGCTCATGTGGACTAGAGGAAGCCCTCAAGGAAGGTTCCTCCAAAACCTCCCTGCACCTCCTTTGCATGCCTGCCCATGACTTTTTGGTCCGTTTTCTCCCCGTCCAGGTTCCCAAAGGCACTGACCAGAACTGGGCGCAGAAGCTGTACGACCGGCACGCCGGCAGCCAGCACTTCCAGAAGCCCCGCATGTCCAACACCTCCTTCGTCATCCTGCACTTCGCCGATAAGGTCTCTGGCCGCGTGTTGCGTGTGCTGAGATTTGAATGCAGAAGTGGGAAATGCGTGGAGGGTGGGGAAAAAAAAAAAAAAAAAAGAGCCTCCAGAAGGAAAATTAGTTTGTAGCACCAGTGAGGTGCTTTTTGGTGATAGGCATGCCTGGTTGGCAGTAATCTCGGTTTGCTGCTCGAATCTAGATCAGCTTGGAGGACTTCAGCATCCAAACTATTGCGCTAAGCTTTAAATAGTTGAGCTTTCTAGATGGGAGAAAAATCCTCTTTCTCAAAGCGGCAGCAAAATGAATTTCTGTAGGGCCAGCTTGACTGAAAATGTATTGGAAAAGGGAATTATTTTTGAAGAGCATGAGCTGCGAGCATCAGCAAGGCACGGTGGGGAGATGTGCTGGGAAGTGACCCGGGGCTGATCCCACCCTTCTGAGGGAGAAGATACCAGCTGAGGGACTCTAAATCTCAGTGTCTGGTGCTGAAGGGTCTTGTCCATGGGCTCCAGCCTCACCGAAACCCTGATGTGACAGGCACCGCTCACAGCAAATAAGAATCTTAAAAGCTTGCAGTTACCCAAAACACATGTTTGTTTAGAAATGAAAATGTGAGACCAACCTGGCGGCGTGTCGGAGGAGCCAGATGACACACAGGTGTTGTGATCCTGTACAGGTGCTTCTCTTAACCAGGTCTGGCCTGGATGCGAGTGGCACTTTTCAGGGCAAAGGTTGATACTCGCTGTTCCCAAGACATGTGATTTTGCAGATGTATCCTTCACAATATCTCTTTGCAAGTTTTTCCCTCCTTTTTTTTTTTTTTTATTGTTATTTTGTTTTTTTGTCAGTTATTTCAGCCAAATTCAAATGTAAAAAATAAAATTTTCTTCTGTCCTCTCTACATTCTTCCTTTGCATCACAACCCTCAGCAATTTCAAAAACAAGAGACCTACAAGAGCCGTAGCCACGGCATCTTGTGGGGTTTATTGATTAGCTCACAAGGAGTTCAGGAGTGAACAAAAGAGCATGTAGATGTACTGATGGTCTCTGCATTTTTACCCCTGGTTTCCATGGAAGTGCGGCTGGGTCCCATACAGAGCAGTTTAATGACTAAGAAACAGTTTGTGTTTGCAGTAGTGATTTTGCTTTCATTCAGATTCACTTTCTTTGATTAAGAAGTGACCTTTAAACTCCAGTTGCTCCCCCCCTTCTCTCTCTCAGGTTTTTCAGGCAGTAGGGGAGTGGTGGGACACAGCATCTTGTCCCTGTGTGGTTGGACTTTACCTTCTTCCTTTGTCTCCTGCTAGGTGGAATACCAGAGCGAGGGATTTCTGGAGAAGAACAGGGACACCGTGTATGAGGAACAGATCAACATCCTGAAAGCCAGCAAGGTAAAAGCAGCGAGTCGGGAGATAATCAGCACTGCTGCTTTCCAAAATGTGAGCTTCATGCTTGTGTTCCTGTGCTGTGCTGTGCTGCAGCAGGTCGTGTATGCGAAAGTGGTTGGAGGCAGCTATGTGAACAGCAGCAAGATAGGCAAATAAATAGGGTGAGGAGGAGGGAATTAAGGGGGGAGAGGAGGGATGAGGCTGCTGGGTGGTGTGGTTGCATCCAGGTGTGGATGTGCATAGTCCTCTGCTCTCCTCTCCCCTGGTGTCGGCGTCCTGTTGAGGCGCATCAGAAAAATCTCTTCTTTTTTGGTCACTGAGAGCAGAAGTCAGGAAGTCCCCAGTTATGGGACAGCATAAATCCAACTTAATTCTTGCTTGGAACTCCCCACACAGCACCTGGCACCAAATATGTTCTCAAAAGTGTGTAGAGTCACAGGTGATCCTGGGATTAAGAGCCACTGCCAGCAGTGTGGTTTGTAGAGTGTGGGTAGTGTTGCTGACCCTACCACCCTTCTGTCTGAAAATGGCTGTTCCCCATAGCTGTAGTCCATCATACTTGGCCCCGTGACTTTTAATTAATAATTAGTATGCAAAAAATAGGGTTAATATACAATGCTGGAAATCTAACGTGAACTCTGAGACATTCCAGCTGCTGTAGAGCTATTTTACACTGCTACCAATACGTAACTTTAATAAATTAACACACATAGATGACCACGCTTGCTGTCACTCCTGTATTACAAGATTTTGTGCCATGTACCTTTCCTCTCACGAGTCTTGTACAAACAACTTGTTGACGCCTCACTGCATCAAGTGCCAACAGAGACGTATTGACTGACCTCGAATACCAAGTCTCCTGGTAAAGAGCTTTTTGGCACCTAGAGTTTAAAGTCTCTGTTAGTCCTGAGGGCTGGGAACTTGGTGGGCAGAAAAGCAGTAGCTGTGAGGCTCTGCAGGCTTTGGTGTGGGTCGTGCCTGCAGTAAATGGAACGCTTGGCAAGTGGGCTTCAAGTTGGAGAATTTACAGTTGCGTGTCTGAACTGAGCAGCTTTTACACTGATTTCCAGTACTGCACTTCCCTTCTCCATGAGTGCTTGGGTGCACCGTCTACACTTGGGTGGGTTGGGTTAAAAGTGTCAATAACAGACACATCTAAGGAATGACAAGTCCCCGTTGTTTAAACCCAGACCAAGAGTTCCTCCCTGCAACCTTGAGTCTTTCATTGTCAGTTAATGAGTTGAGACTTTAAACGACCTTAACCCTTCTGGAGAAGCTCTCTTACAAAGAAGTTAGTATGAAAATCCAGCCCTGCAAAGTCCAACACACCATGCAGCAGCCAAAAATTGAAACTGCATGACTCTGGGCCAGCATTGTTTCCACCAGACTTTGTGTGCAGTGTAGGGAAGGAATATATCTGCTTTTCTCCAAACCATTTCAAAGCCTCCCCCAGCATGGACCAGCTTGTTAACTTGCATTTATTTTTTTTCCATTACAAATTTTGAATCACACCTACATGTTGCAAGCAGATGTGTTTGGTATCCAGATTTCTCCTCTTTGTGCCACATTCCCTTGGGTTTATGGTTTGGTGTGACCTTCCAAATGCCACCCTACATAAGGAATGTGATGAGGGGAGAGGGAGGAAGTATTCTTTTTAGGAGCATATCAAGCAGTAGTTTGCTCCTGGCAAAGTTAAGAGAGATGAGAATGGGAAATTAATTGAGCGTTGTCAGTGGCTTGCTCTGTGTCTCAGCAATGAATCCATATGAAGATGGCAAGATGTGAAATTTTCTCAATTCATGGGGGTAGTTGCAAGTCTAATAACTGTGAAGCTGGGCTTTAATAACACCCAGATCAAGAGCTCTGTGTGTTTGGGAAGCTCATAGCCTTCCCAGAGTAAAAACTGGGCATAATTAGAGCTTATTAGAAACATCAGGTAACCTGCAGGAATAATTGATGCTGTAAGATGAATTATTTAGCCAGTGCTGAAGCTGCTGTTGAGGTAGTGCTGCAGAACTGGCTGTGTCTGATAGGGATTTCTGTTATACTTCTCCCCATAGGTGCAGAGGAGGAATGTAACTCACTGGAGTAGTGTGTTGTAGAGTGGTGGAGATGATGCCACCTGCAACTCATTTGAAAAAAGGCTGAAATGGGTTTATTAACAGCATCTCCTCTTCTTCTCTTTCTCCTAGATAGGGACTACAATATAGTATCAGAGCAGGCTGAGCTTTGATTTAATACAAAAAAACCCCACCAAACCCTGCTCCTTGCAACTGGTTTGCTTGACCTAAAAAGCCATTAATGTGTATGCCTCAGAACCAAAGATCTGGATTTAGCTGGCCTGCAAATTAATGCTCCTTGGGATCAGAGGTTAGGACCTTGTGAATTCACCATGGTGGCTCTGTAGGTGACACCAAAATCTGCATTTGTGATCCAGCTTAAAACACTCTCAAATGCACTTGGCTCTGAGATTCTTTGGGTGACAGTTTGATGAACTTCAGCATTTGAGCCACTTCCTTAATGACGTGGAAGTGGTGGCTGTCATCAGCCCGTGCCAATGCCGTGCTGTCCTGGGAGGAAGAGCAGTGCTTCCCTCAGCAGGAGCGTCCTCACTCTCCTCCTGCAAAGCCTCCAAACATGATGTTCTGCTCTTGCTTTCCCTAAGTCTGTTGGCCAGCAGATGCAGTTATTGTGATTTTTTTTTTTTTTTTTTTTTTTAATCTTGCCTGCCCTGTGCCCTCCAGGGATATAAACAAATAATATTTTTTTTCTTTTGCTATAAAAAGCAACCTGGTTTCTCTGAACCAAAAAGAGCAGCAGTGGCAGTGCTGAGCCTGCTGCTCAGATGTGCTAATTTGACTAAAATGCAAATTTGTGCTGCAAAAGGCTGGGCCGGGAGGGCTTTGTCCTGTACTCAGGATCAGGCCTGCATACAGTATTCACCACATTCTTCTTCATATTCCCACTAAAGGGATACACAGGGCAAGGGGGAACACTCAGTTTAACATGGCAAGGACTTAAACACCTCTCTGTCAGCAAGTGCATTGCTGATGAAGCGCTCCCACCAAGGCAGAGCTGCGTTCTGCTAATTAGAATGCAATTACTGCCATCAACAAGAGGGTGAAAGAGACTTTATAAGGCAGTTAATTAGTTTTGTTAGCACTGGTCAGCTAAAACAGTCGAAAGTTGATGTTCTTTGGATTAAGGAAACAGATTTGAATACTGATTGAAAACGTGGGGGGATGCTGTTAAGATATCATATTCCAGTCCTCTATAATTACGAGTAGTGCCCCAGCAGTTTCAACTCTGCCAGCTGGGAAGGAGGGATTTGTCCTTCTCACTTATCCCCCCCACATCCATGGAATAGGTCCTGGGCTGCTATAGATGGTCCCAGTCACAGCAGTTTTGCTTTAAGCAAGCTGAAAGCTCGCCTCAGAGATTCTTGTTGAGCGTTTGTGCAGGAGCAAGCACTCTCGTTATTAATAGCAAGCGGACGGAGGGGTTGGTGACTTTCCCAGCTATGCATTGAGAAGATGTTTTGAAACCTGAAATTACAGCTGTGGGTTTTACCGCATTGTCAAGCGCGAGATAGCAAAGTGGAGCCTGTGTTGGATGTCTTCCAGCTTCAAGCACGTGCCACCAAAACATCCCATGTTTTCAGGAGTCAAAGCAGCCAAGACAGTGACGTGTCATCGAAGCACAACAGCTGTCAGGGTGTCTTTTTGGGGGGGATAGAGGGTTAGGCAAAGAAGGTGTGAGCCTTTTTTCTGGTGGGAGTTGAGTGAGCTGCAGAGATAAAGATAAAAGCTGTGAGTATGAAGCAGATCCTTAGCAGGTGCTGTCCTGGAGCCTGCAAGCAATCTGCTAATGTAATGCAAACAGTTTCCCTCCCACAGCGGTATTTAGGCTGCCGTGCTAGCAAGCTGTGTGAACAGCCTGTGGGACCAGGGCTGGAAACATTCCTGTCTTAGTCCGGGGATGTGACAGAGAGCCAGGCAGCCCTTTACGGCACGGGGCTGTCCATTAATGTCTATAAACTGGTAAACCCCTGCACTCTTCTTGGGGTTTTAAAGGAAATACAACCAAGTTTGGCTTTCAGAGGAGCCTGGTATGGAGGCGGGAGCTTTGTGCAGTGCGCTGCTGCCTTGTGTCTGTTTTTGCGTGGATGTGTCGGGCACGGTGTGCCGCAGACAAGGGAATCGTGGTGCTGGAGCCCCCTCCCAAGGATGCTCCAAAGTGGGTGTTGCTGGTGGTCTGTGTGCTGCTGGGGTGGCATCATGGTGCTTTGGCAGTGTCACTGGGCTGGAGCCCACCTCAGCTGCGGACAAGTGAAATGCCACCTGTGACAGTGGGTTTTCTTACATTTAAGAATTTACTATTTGAATGTAAGTGCAGCTGTAGAGGGAATTTGGGTAGGTGTATAGCTGGAGTCAAGCTGTGAAAATCCCCGCTAAACAGACCACATTTATTGTGACTTACTTAGTATTCAAGTTCCTCAGCCTAATGCAAATTTGAAGATCCTGCCCCGTAAAAAAACCCAAACATTAACTCCATTTGCCAGCTCGCCTGTTCTCCCATTTATGAAGTGGAAACGTTGCTGCTGGCTTGCCAGAAATCCCAGACTTCAGGGATCTGAGGAGCTAAATGTGGTGCTTTCAGGGCTGCAGAATAGCGGTCCTGCTGTCACCTTGCTCATTCACACTGAAATGCAGGTAATCAGTGAGGAAGTGCTGGTGTCTCTTAATTGTTCAGAAAAGCAAGGGTGCATCTGGGGCTGTGGTGGGAATGGACTGCTGCCTGTCCTCGTGTGGAGACCCTGTTCCTGGGGCATGCGCTGTGCCGGCAGCATCCTTGCTGTGGTCAGGACTGGATGAGTACCTTGAAACTAAGCCTGGGAGCAAGAGTCACCTCACGTTCAGGAGGTTTTCTGCCTTGGACAACACTTCAGCAATCCTTGCAGCTAGCCATTCTCTTTTTTTCTTTGCTTGTTTGATTTGATGTGCATGTTTCAAGTTTGATGAACTACAAAATGGAATGGCCAGTGGTCCTGCTCTGACGTGGTTTATGTGGGCAGCATTTCTTGCTTTCACTTTAACGCTCTTTTTTTCCCTCCTGGTTTAAGATGGGTTAAAAATGACCAGGGCAATGTGTCTTGGGTGGGTTCATTTGGCAAAGAGCAGGGCCAGAGGTGCTCAGGTGTTGTTTTTTGTTTTAGTATCAAATGGTAGCAAGCTTATTCCAAGATGAGAAGGATGCTGCACCCACCACTTCCATGACAAAGGGAACATCCAAAATCAGCGTCCGTTCTGCCAGACCAGTAATCAAAGCTGCTAGTAAGGAGCACAAGAAAACAGTGGGGCACCAGGTAACGTATGATATGAGTGAGTTGGCTGGGGAGACGTTTTTACAGTTAAGATCTTAGTTCTTCAGTTTGAAGCAGAGATAAATAAAAAGTGGTTGCAGGGGGAAAAGTGAGGAGACTATTCTGTGACCCATGTTGTAGGATGGGAATGGCTTGGCTGTTGCATTTTGGACACCTTCTAGCAGTGTCTCTGGAAGAGCAGGCTCAAGTAGTCTTGACTGGAAGCAGTTGAGACATGGCCTAAGGAAGGGTGGAGACCACTCTGGGATTCACTGGACTGTATCCCAATTTTCTATGGTGCTCATAAATTGAAACAACTTGAGAAAAAAAGCTTTTTTCCCCCTGTGTAGACAGTCAAGCAGCACAACACAGGCCCTGAGAGGTTGTGCTATCTCCCCCCCTGGAGATTTTTCAAGACCCAACTGGGTAAAGTCCTGACCAAATACCTGTTGCTCTTGTACCTCATTGAGCTGGAGGGCTTCCAGCTCAATGTCAAAGACACCCACCAGTGTCTTCTCTGAATTGCTCCTGCATGTGCGGGGCTCATGGGGAGGTTCAGGCTGGCACCACAGGTGGCTTGCAGTGCCTGCCAACTTGGGTTGCATGGTACAGCACCTTCAGCCCTCCTCAAAACAAGTGGTTTTGTCTTTCAGTTCCGCAACTCGCTGCGTTTGCTCATGGAGACTCTGAACGCCACCACCCCGCACTACGTGCGCTGCATCAAGCCGAATGACGAGAAGCTCCCTTTTAAGTAAGTGGGCTTTCATATGAGCAAATGTGTTCAGCATTATAGCTGCAGGGTGTGCTTTGGACTTTTCTTCTTGCTGAAGAGATTGCCCCTCTTGTGATGCTGTTCCTGTAACTGGAAGGTCTCCGTAGTTTGCTGGAGTCACTTCTCTTGGGTTTCATTATGTGGTTTTTGTGCCCATGAAATCACAGAATCACAGAATCATTCAAGTTGTAAAAGACCCTTGGGATCATCGATTCCAACCCTCAGCCCGACTCTACAAAGTTCTCCCCTACACCACATCCCCCAACAGCTCATCCAAACGACCCTTAAACACACCCAGGGATGGGGACTCCACCCCCTCCCTGGGCAGCCTATTCCACTCTCTGACCACTCTTTCTGGGAAACATTTTTTCCTCATGTCCAGTCTGAACCTCCCCTGTTGCAGTTTAAAGCCGTTCCCTCTTGTTCTGTCACTAATCCCCTGTGAGAAGAGACCAGCACCAACCTCTCTACAATGTCCTTTCAGGGAGCTGTAGAGAGTGATGAGGTCTCTCCTCAGCCTTTTCTTCTTCAAACTAATGAAGACTAATGCAGGTTCTAATAATTCATAGATATCCCTTGCTAATACTGAGGATCCTTGCTTTGCAATAGTAGAGTCGTCGTACAATTTAATCTTAAAATCACTTTGGTTTAAACAGCTATAGTACTAAACAGTGAAAAGTAGCAGAGAAATAAATGAAAAAGTGGAGATAAGTAGTGTGCTTGCAAAATGGCTTGTGAAATGAACAAAAATGTCTTGCTGCTTCCAAAATAAGTGGGGAAAAAATAAAGACGTGACTTGTATCAACTTTAGGCAGGTTTCCAAGTGAGTGAACAGCTGAAGCAAAAAGCCAGTCTTGATCTTCCTCTGTAGTTCAGAGATGTATCTCAAGCTGCGAACATTGCGGGCAAATAGCTGTTAGCCTTGTTTGACCTCTTGATAATGTATTTGTACCCAATTTTGTTCCCTGTAACTCCAAAAAAGCTTCACCATTAGTATGCAGGGACCTCACAGATCTCATTGTGATGTCTTCTAAAGGCCCTGGCGTAAACTTGAGGTGGTGACATTTAAGAAAGTGAGGTTGTAATTGTAACCCATAAGCAGGGAGGCATTGCCCTCCAGCTGATCCAGCGCAGTCCCGGTGAGCATGGTGCCACCTCGGAGTGCAGAGATGGCTCCAACAGTGTCCTGCAAAGGACAGAGCATCCGCAAACAGGCTCACCCTTGGTTGTGATATGCTGGTGGATATGTATCCACCAGGAAGCTTCCCTGGCTTGACTCTTCCCCCCTTGCGAACAGCAAAGTGAAGGGTATTAATGGTTAGAAGACAGTCAGGAACTGGCTTATATTTAACTGATTCATTAGATGATTAGTTAACAGCTCTGGAGAAGGCTGTGCTAGCTGTCTGTGCTGGGAGGGCAGTTTCTGTGGTCTGCTGTATCTATTTTGTGTACCATTTTGTAGGTCCTGGAGATGCTTAGGGCCTCAATCTCTTGTTGCCTATTGCAGAGGTTGTCCATTTAAATGAAATTCAGGATTGCACTTTTTGTTTGATTGATTTCTTTAGATAAAGCACAAAAGTATTTTCTACCTTTCTGTAGTGGAAGCGTGGTAGATGCTCTGCGTGGTGAAATGGCTTCACCTTTCCAAAGAGTGTGTCCAAGACTCCATGTCCCTACTTGGCTCTACGTTCAGCCCATCCATCTTCACTTCTTTGCCTTTAACTTTGCAATTCAGTTTTTCACGTGATGCTTAGGATACAGTTAATATCATTGTATAAATGTGCAAGCTCCTGGTTGTGAAGGTGCAGTAATTATCTAAATGAACTCAGTTATACTTCTAAGATGTTACGGGTAGCAAATGCCAGGAGGATAATTCTGCTTGTGTCTGCTTGCAGTCTGAGTGATGACTCGGTCTGATGTGATGCTTCCCATCTGGCAAACGTCAGAGTTGTCAAAGCTTGGGATTTTGGGAACAAAGGAGAAACAAAAAATAGACACATGGATGGTTCTGAAGGAGCAGCGTGCAGGTGTCTGTCTGCAGCCAGCAACATTGCAGGAGTCACCATGGGCTGGAAATGACAGGAGGGTGCTTTGGGTTGGGGTGGTGGTGTTGCATCCCCATCTACAAGCCAGAAGGCACTGGTTGAGGTGTCTTATACTGGGGGTTCTTCTCTGCAAGAGATTATCTTCCTCCTCACCCATCACAGATTGCTTCATTGAAATTGTGATCTGAGAGTCTCGGTCAGTGTTGATCTTGCTGCCACCAGCTTGAGGCATTTGTGTCCTGAGCATGGCTCAAATAAAGTCTGCTTCTGTGTAAAACTCAGGTCTGGAGAATACGGGGATGGCTGTAAAGGAGTCTGCATTTCAGAGGCACTTGTGCTGAAAAATGCACAGTGCCAGGAGGCATTAGTGAAATAAAACATCAGTGTCACTGCTCTGGGTTAGTGTTGAAGTGGTATCTTGTAGCATGCAGAACACTCGGTGTTATGTTTGTTGTTCAGTGAAAAAACATGGACCTTTTTCAACATTTTTCAGCTCACAAAAACACTCAATTTTTGCTAAAATGAGATGTTTAGCCTGGTGAAAAGAAGGGACCTAATAGCATCTTTCCAGTACTTACAGGAGCTACCAAGAGGACGAAGCCATGCTCTTCACAGCAGTGTGTGGTGGAAGGACAGGAGTCAATGGCCACAAGTTGACATGAGAGGTTCAGACTGGAGATAAGGAAACATTTTATTATTTTTCTCCATGAGGACAGTCTATCAGTGGAGCAGGCTGCCCAGAGAGGTAGTGCAACCTCCATCTTCAGAGGTTTTCAGCCCTTGGCTGGATAAAGCCCTGAGCTATGGGTCCGCCATCGTAGCTGTCCCAACTTTTGAACGTATGAGTTTGGACTACAGACCTCCTGAGGTCTCCTGCAACCTGTGTTACTCTCATTCCTACTTTACAACTTGGTGCAAATGTAAGTTTTGTTTCTTAGGGAGGTGAGGGGTGTCAGACGTCCAGCCTGGAGGAAGCATTGGCACCATGCAGTGATATTTGCTGCATCTGACTGGAGGCTGTGTCTGAGGTTGATCCCTCATGGAGAAGACTTCAAAGGGAGAGGTGCAAGGGGAATGTCTGACTTCAGCTTGTAGCTTTGACAATTTTCCTTCCAAACTCCATTTCAGGCAATGTTTGTGATCTCTTACTTGGGTTTCCAGGCCAAAAGCAACCTGCCAACTGATTCTGTTTGCCACACGCAAGGAAAAGGAGTTCATAATAATGTGTATTGTCCCACTTTTAAGCTCTATTTCAGCCTCAGCCCGTAGTTGGAGTGATTGCTAGAGAGGGTCCTGGCTTTCCACGTGGATAAATGATGGCAGCCGCTCTGGTTATGCATTTCACCCCCACTGATCAGGGCTTGGCAGCGTTGCAGAAAGTTCCCCTCATGTACAATGTAGATTGCCCTGGGATCTTCCAGGGCTGAAGCCTCCCCATCCATCTACCAGTCCTGTTTATTATTTATTGTTATGGAAATTTTACGCTTGTGGATTCTTCCTCAAAGCAAGTGACAGCCGAGACTGATTTTCTGCCATGCATCCTGTTTACAGTATTGTAGTGAATAACTTGATGTAGATTTGACAGATCCAGGGAATTGAAAAATGCACAGAGTAGCAGGGAACTCTTTCTTATGCTGCTTTTGCACAGCAGAGGCCAAGCAGAATTATTCATGCAGGTGTAAATACTTCAGGCTTTCAGAAAGGGACAAGCAGGTACCTGAGAAGCTTTTGTTCCTCACCCTTGTTCTGGAAACCTAACACAGCTATGGACATCTACATCTCACGAGTCCAAGCTTGATCCAGCAATCTCTTCCAGAGTCCAGCATCTTGAGCTGGAGAGCTGGGACCTCTTTGTCAGCGTGGAAGGAGGGAGGAGTGATGGGGGATGCTGGTACTTGGACTCACTCTATGCAAAGATAGCCTGATCTGAAAATGGGTTCATGCCAGGAACCAGAGAGATCACAGCCCAAATACTCAGCTGGAAGTTGGCATTAAGTTTTTCAGCACAAATTGCTGATGGATATGAGATGCCAGTGTAAGGAGTAATGCCAGCTGAAAAGAGGAGGGCAGACAGCTGAGAGCAGATACACCTTGAATTTTCACATGGTGCCTACCAAAGCCCTTAGTCTGGAACATAAGCACCACTGTTCTTGGTAAACATAACGTTCTGCAAACCTCTGGGACCTGTTAATTACTTGGTTTTGGTATGGAATTTAATATCTCAGATTTATTTTGCTGTTGAATTTGATTTTTTCCTGGAAATATATTGTTGCCCTTATAGCTGCAAAAGTAATACTCTCTGGTTCATTAGGCAGCTTGTGGTGGGGCAGCCTCTTCCCTTCTTTATGGTAATTGTGTTGCTTCACATAGCTGGGTAGATTATGGCTGTAGAGACTAATTGCAACAGATTGTCATTTTGTCCCAGGAGTACCACTTGGCATTGATAGTAGGGCAATAGCAAGGTCTGTTGCACTTGAAAAGCACAATGTCTTGTGACATGGAGAGAAAACGTGTGACATCTGTGCAGCCTGTTCCCAAAGCGAGGCATGGGGGTTTTGGTTATAGTGAGGTTTGTGAGGGAATGGCTGTGGACAAAAGCTATCCACGGATGTATGGTTTTCTTCATTCTCACTAATGACGAGAGCAGAGCTTTTTTCTACAAATCAGAAGCTAATTCCTGTCCCCAAAAGAGTCACTATCAGGTGGGTTGAAGATGTGGGTTTCTTCTCACTGTGTTAATCTCTATCCTAAATATAATTGCAGATTTGATCCGAAGAGAGTGGTGCAGCAGCTGAGAGCTTGTGGAGTGCTGGAGACCATCCGCATCAGTGCTGCTGGCTTCCCGTCCAGGTACCGAGCTGGGAATTCAGTGTGGAGTTGTGCTGCTGTTGTGCTTTACTCAGCAAGTTCATTATCTGGGGCAAGGAAGAGAGAAGAAAACGTTAGTGTTTTCAGGACAAATGGGGTTTCTTTAGGTTGGTTTATATGCAGGATAGATCTTCCCCTTTTTATAATTTTTTTCATTTTCCAAAAACCTCATTAGGTCCTGGGTTCCTCAAATCTGAGAGATTTGTTATCAAGCAATGAGCTGCAAAGTGATGCTGCCAGAGGGTGTGTTGAGTTGTGTCCAGCGTTTCAGCTGGTGCTTTCAGTTTGGTCCTGAGAGTTTGATGTGATGAAATCTCTGAAGATGCTGGTGCGTGGCAGGTAAAGGAATCCAGCTTTGATCCCATACAGAGGTGGACAGCAAGTAGCAAAATAACAGCTCTAAATCCTCTACACCCATCTTGCCTGGAAGCCAGCATTGCCCTAGAGGACTTCTTCCCTGCTTGCCTGAAGGTCCCCATGCAAAACCTCCTTGCACTATACAGTTTACTTTCCTTTCTTTTTTTTTTTTTTTTTCCCCCTGGCTTCAGACACCTCCTGCAATAGTAATTTCAGACAAAAATGTTTTGATTATACTTGCAGAGGAAGAAAATAAAGGTTGTAAATTATTATTGCAGACTTTCACACCATACATGCAAAGAATACTAAGCTTCAAACTCTACCATCTTAAAAAAGAAAGGTTATGGGTGGTGTGGCTCTTGCTGATTGTGATACAAAAATCAGAAGAGGTTTTTAGGGCCTAGTAAATCAGAAAACAAACTATAAATAAGACTTGAAGATGACAAGGGCAAATAATTCTAAATATGCATCAATTGCATGGTAGTGCCAAGCAGCTTTGTGATAATGTGAGCATAGCCATCAGCCTTTTTACATGGAACAAAGAAGTTATAAATACACTCAGTAAAGAGTCAGCTAAGCGTGACGCTGAGCGCCATGAGAAACTCCCTGTCCTGGTTTTTGGGGTGGAGTGTGCTGCCTTACCAGTGACTCTTTTATCTCCTGCAAACTGACAATTGATGGCAGCTTCTGCATGTTGACATGAGGTGGCTCTGCGCACTTAGCCCACTTAAAGCCTCTGTTGGCCAGTGACCTCCATGGGCTGGCAAAAACTGGTGATCGGGATCTCCCTGGCTGTCTGATCTCAGCTCCTTAAAAAGAAAGAAAAGGAAAAGGAAAAAAAAAAGAAAAGTTTCACGGTAACCAGTTTGTCTCTTTCCTCTGCCAGTGCGGGAAGGGTGGCAGAGAGCTGAATGGAGATTTGGGTGGTCCTCTGCGGGGGTCTGGCCTTGTTAGAAGACCCAGCACCACCTTTGGCTTCCATCTCTGAAGTCTTCAAGGCAGTTGTGGAAGTAACTAATGAAAAGTTGCTCCTAAATTACATGATCTCTAAGGCGTGGAGGGAAATTGAACACCAACAACTTCTTTGTTAAAGCAGCTGCAGGGTCAGATCTGTCCATCCTCTGGAAGTGAAAGTCCTGAAGCAGTGAAACAGCTGGGGTTCCATTTGGAAAAGGCCATGGAAAGGCAGTTTTATGCTTCTTAAGCAAGTGGTCATGTTCCCCAGGGCAGGGGAGGCTCCTAGCTCTGCAGTTGTGGGTCCCATGGGAGGCTTGGGAGCTCTGTCAGTGGGTTTTGCCACTGGTCTTAACATAGCTGCAGGGATACCCTGTTTCTCTCCACTCATAGTTTTCCTGCACACTTGTAGCATTTTTCCATCTCTGCTCACTTAACTCTGCAGTTTAGACCCTATGGCACTAAAATTAGCATATAATTAGTAACTGGGGAGGGGGAGCAAAGGGGAGAAACCACTGCAGCACCTGGAGACCAGCCAAGATCTATTTATGGCAAATAATTGACTGGTGCAAAGACCTATTCTGAAAAACTCTGCTTGCATGCTTTTGGTTATGAGGACTTTTTCCCAGGATGCTAAGAATACAGAACTCTTCCATCACTGCAACTTGTCAGCTTTTGTTCTTTCTCCAGGGGAAAAAAGGGGTGCAAATAGCTATTTCAGCCTTTCACAGTGATCATCTCCAGTTCAGTGTTTAGAATGCTTCAAGGACAGATTTTTGTTTATTTTAATGTTTCAAGAAGATAATTACATACAGGAACAATTCTGTGCAAAATAAAATACTCAGTTTGGGTTCTTGTAGTTCTTTACTCTCCTTGGTCAGAAAATTGCAGTCTTGAAAATCCAGACCCAGGAATTGGGCAACATCATTGAAAGACTGTGAATAACCTGTATATTTGAATTGGCTTTATAAACCAGCTTGGCAAAAGCTGCTTCCACGGTTCTGATTTTGTGGGAATTGTAATAGACGTTTTAGTTCTTTCTGCATTTTTACATCCATGCGATCTGTCTCAGTTTTCATCACAGTGAGCATTGATTATTCCTCTATAGTTCCTTATATTTTGAGACAAGTCTGATTATAATGGTTGATAAAGGATAAAACCAAAAAGGAGGGTCATTGTTTTAAATTTAAACCCTGTTCAAAGGCTATAAATTTAAACTACTTAATAATGGAAAACTTGATCTTTTTGAGTTTTGCTTCACTTGGGTGTAAGAAATTTACCTTTAGAGCAACAGGGAATATTCAAAATGTTTTATCTCGAGAAGTTTTATTATAGAAAGAGAAGAAAATATTTATTTTCATCCTGTAGTATTTACATCTGAATATTTTCCAGCATACTGCCACAAGAGTACTGTTACCACCTGGACTGGGAGCACAGGGAGTTGTAAAGGTTCTGAGATCCCCTCAGGTTAAATTAAGGTGAAATGACACCAAATGACTGGTTAAAATGTTTTACTTGTGGTAGAAACAACTTAAACTTGGAAAAGGATAATAAGCAATGCGGTCTCTTGTAAATCTATAAGAAAGAAAAGGAAGGAAAGGAAAGAAAAAGGAGAGAAAAATAGTCAGACAAATCTGTATCACCACCCCTGGATCCAGCGTTGTCTCAGGTCCATTAATCTTGGGTGGTGGGTGCACACCCAGCAAAGTTTCTGTCATCTTTTAAGTTCATCTTATCAGCTGATTTGCATACTAGATGAGGAGAGGCAGGTATTCCACCAAGTCACTTCCATGAGAGATGAGGAAAAAAGAGGAGCAGGGGTTCTGTGCATGTGTGGAGTGGGAATGGGGTGCACCAACCCCCTTGTCCAATTGAGTCAGTGGTTATGCTCGCCCTGCCACCTTTGTTTTTTCCTAATTTCCCACAGATTTTTGCTGACTTCCTGCTTCTTGAACAATCATCTGGCTTCGGGGGCAGAAATGTTCACCTCTTATCAGGCCTTATCACCTCTTCAATGGCGACGTGGCGAAGTCATTAGCAAGGCCTGCATGGTGTCTGGCTTACAAAATAGAGCCACAAAGTATCGGGCTTACACAATGGAGCCAGTGATTTGCAGTCCTTATGCTTGATGAGAAACATTTGATTTCACTCAGTCCACATTTTCCCCCTTTGAGGTTTAATTAAGCAGTTTGTCAATACAACCACAAGGAAGTGGGGGCGTCCATCCTTCGGTACCCTCCCGCTTCCTTGGGTGACCGACCTTAGACTGATCACAAAGGCCACAGCCTGTCCTTGAGGTTTTCTGTGTCAATGCATGTTGAGGCATTAATTCCTTCAGTTCCTTACAAGTACCTTCTGAGAGTGATGTGACTTTGGGTCAGAGATGTCTGGATGAAGCCACCTTCTGCCATTATTTCACACTTCTCCATCACGGTTACTTTATGGGTTGAAGAATTTAATGTTTTCAGACTTTGATAATTTTTTTTTATCTGGTTCCTTTAAGAAATAAAGAAGTTTTAATATCATTTTTAGTGTTCTTTAACCCATGTAAGTCATGATATATTCCCACTGAAAGATGAAGCCTCGCACTCCCCGCTTTGGGTACCCCTGGCTTTATTTTATCATTTCCATGGTACTCTGCACTCTGCCGCTATCTCGAGTAAATTGAAAATGTATCATTTGGTTTGAAATGTTACACAGAAGTTAAGAAATGTATTTGTTAGTGTGTGCATAAATGACCGTGATGAATGAACTGTCTTAAATGTGTAGATAGTAAATCTATCATCAACTTCCGTGTGTAAAGCATGGAAGATGTCTCTGTACTATAAAACTATTAATCTTTTTTATAGAAACTGACTACATAAAGATTAGTCTATAGAGAATTAATTGGTGCAGATCTCCATTAATTACAAAATACTCTTTCAAACAAGTTTTTAACTTGCTTTTTGTCAAAACTCTATATTTTGCTTCTTGCTGCTTCTGGTGGTTTCCAGTCAGTGGTCACCCACTGTGCCATCACTCTGAATAACGTTGTCATGACAGTCTCTCTGAAATACTCTCACTGTAGTTGTTATGTATGAAATTTATTGCTTAAGTATTCTTGGCATTTAGCTGCTTCCTCTGGTTGCTGGAGCTCACTGTCAGATGCAGCATCTTTGTATCAATTCAGTATGAAATCACAGCTGCTAAACTCTATAAACATTAAACATTCATAATTGAAAAGTATCATGGGCATCCTTGGATATATATATATATATTTTTTTTTTTTTTTTTATAATATGCCTTTAGCTGTCTTGCAGTCATTTCAGGGAAACAAAACCTATAAATGACTTTGGCTACCAGCAGTTCTGTTTGCCCACTCCCAACACAGGTGTCATATGTAAATAGAGGGGGGATTTTCCTTCATTCTGCTCTTTGAAGATATTCCAGATAATTTCAAGCCATGCCAGCCTGCATGTTTTAGAGCTAACTGAAAGGCAAATCTGTTCTGCTTCCAGTAAACAAGGCAAGAGAAATTTCCTCCCTGGACCACAGTTTCTAAAATAATTCCATGTCAAATCTTGGCTCAGATATTCAACCTGCCTGTCCCCAGATGGGCTTTGGCTCCTATAGAAAGATCAATATAGTCCAGCTCCTTAGTGCTTAAAAAATTGATCCCTTCAGAGGACGGTACCACATGGTGCTGGCAGGATTTCTTACACGAAGCCAGTTTTGCTCAGCACATGGTGCTGGCATGGTCTTGGGTGATAGAGGGCAATTAATTTATTTACCCTTAATGGAAAGATTTTGCATTCAGTAATTTTAGGCCACCAAAATAAACCATATGATGGTTAAGTCACAACAGCTTCAAGCTCTTATCACAATACTTTCAGCTCTTCATTCAGTACTGCTGAAACAACATTGCTGTAATCACCCTAAAACAATAGGTTGGAGATATTTTGGGCAGTTGCTGACTGCTTGGAGAGATGCTTTACAGAGGCTTCCTTAGGAATCAGAATTTCACCCCCAGTTTCTTACCCAAAACCTCCCTTTAATTGGGAGGTTGCAGTAAATCCAGCTGGCTCTGAAGCACGAGGGCTGCTCTTGGGTTTGTATCCTCGTGATTTCGGGCAGGAGCAGCCCCTTTGCTTTGCACCCGGTTGTAGTTTTGTGTAAAGCATCCAAATCTTGTTCTTTAAACCACAGATCCAAGGCTTAATTTGTGGCATGTGTTATGGCTTATTCCCTCTAATTCCTGTAGATGACAAAGAAATTGTTGGGTTGACCAAGTCTCCATCTCGTGGATGAGACCTCGAGCGTCCTTGCTGCTCAAGCCCGAGGAGTGTTTTTTTCACAGGCATAAGTTATTTTCCTGTGTCCTTCCATTCCTTTTATTGCCCCTTTCCTTTAGTGACTGTGCTGACTTCAAAGCAAGATTTTGGTGTTCGAGGTCAGTTGTGCTTGATCTCAACCCTGAGATTTTTTTTTTTTTTCCCCTGGGGAAGTTTGAGTAGTATCTATCCAGTTCTTCATGCCTCCTTCCTTTATCTCAGTTGTGCAGGTACCAAAATCCTCCTGGTAACAGCTCTTTGCCTACACCACTTGTCTGGATCTTACAATTTGATAATTATAAGGAACTGTATTTATTTAGTGGCCCTTGGAAGTTTCCAGCTCCTAGCAGTGAGGCGTGCCCATGCTGTGTGTTTGGTGGCAGCATCCTGAAAACCCAAGATCTGCTTTTAATTTAATACCTGTCAATGAGTTGAACTGAGATATAACCTTCCCATAATCTCTCCTGACCTGCTAGATTGTGGGGTAACACAGCTCATCTTTTGTCTTGTGCTAGGAATTCCTTTGTGGTCTAGCAGGAGAGAAATAATTTTTCTCGCTTTTCCTTTTCTATGCTGAAGATGCAGCTGTTGAACCTAAAAAAAAAAGATATATGTGTGCAGAAGAATAAAAAAAAGTGTGTGTGCAGCAGAGCATTGCGCTTCAGTATTTCTGCACCTGAGAGATCTCCCTTGTAGGGTTGGGAGATCATGTTTGTTTCTCTCGAACCACATAGTTGTAAGGTAATTTTATACTGCTTTGAACCTGAAGTGGTTTAACCAGGCGTGTTACATTAAACCCAAGGGCTTTAATTGTTCCCTTCTCTGGGGGGGGATCCTGTAACAGCACCTATGAACCCCTGCAGCTTTCTTTTGCTTGTGAACTGGGAGTGCAAATATTCTGGTGAAACTTGCGATGGACTAGCTGAGCCCCGGCATGGCAGAGCTTTTGTCTTCATATTCTGTGGACAATAATGCAAGCAGTGTAATCTCAGGACTGTCATCTCCTGATAAATCAGCAAGGATGGTGAGAGCGGCCTCGCTGCAGCAAGGGTGAAGTGGTGTTGTGCCGTGGAGGTGCGGCGTTTGGCTGTGAACCTCTGAGAGATGTGGGTAGGGGACTACAGATTCTACCAGCCCAGCAAAACACCCCGACAGCAATCAGTGAGCGTATTCCCTGCCGCTTTCAATGTCTCATGTGAGACTTACTCCTAAAAAGTGGGTTATGTTATTTATATTAAAGATTGACTCAAATGGAAACAAGTGGACAACGAGTTTTTACCACCTTGTGAAATGAGAACACCAGCCTCTGAAGAGAGACCCTCTATGTAGTGACTTATGATCTATTTTTAAGGAACTTCTGCAGGTATCTGACTCTTGTTTGAAAGCAGCTGTGGGATCTGCACCTCTGTCTCAGTGCAGGAAGATGATGGATATTGGTGCTTTCTGCCCAGCTTGGACCCGTGCCCTCAGTTACGCATGTTGCCTCTTCACCATCTGCTCTTTGCTGGAGGAGCCTGGGTGGCACCTGCAGGGTGATTTCTTCCTCCAAATAGCAGCAGTTAATAATATCAGCCCCTAAACTGACTCTGGCAGGTTAATGGGAATACTCCCTCCTCTTTTCTCCCTGGCTTGAGTAATACCTGAGTTAGGCAGGAGGTCTCCAGCATCGCGCGCTTGGCTGCGTGCCTCGGGCACTCCGTGCTCTGCTTCTCTGATCGGGTTTGATTTGGAGCTGCGTAAAACCTCAGGGGTGCTTACAATGAAAACGGGTTTTATTTGCACAAAGCAGAAGGATTAAGGTGCGGGTACGGAATGGGAAATGTGGTTATAAAATAAAGACATTTAGCAAGCAAGGAGTAAGCAAGTTTATGCTTCAGCCCTGTGTGACACGAGTCCAGAGTCTTGCCTAATCTTTGTGTTCAGTTTTGCAGTACCTCACAGCAGAGAGAGCTCCCCATAGCAGATATCGCATTCTTTTTTAGTGATGATCCAATACTTTTGGTCATTTGAGGGTGGGTAGCCTTGACTGTCTAGCCCCAGGGCTATCCCATGCAGACAGGAATGAAATCATCACTAAATCTGGCTGATCCAGAACTACTTGGAGCCATCTGAGCATGGGATCTCATCACAATTTTCTTCTTGCTTCTGTCTCCAGGAGCCTCCAATCTTACCTTTTTGCTTCAGGTGCAATGCCTTTCCCATTTTTGCCAAAAACTTTACAAAAACTTTACAAAAAGTGTCCTGGATGAAATGTGTCCTTGTAGGAATTGCGTGGCACTTCCCAATCCTTAGCAGTCATTTTTTTCTTTTGCTTTTTCTTCCTCCATTCTCATTGTAAATATTTTCATCTACTATGCTCTTTTAGAGTATTGCTTTTAATCAAACTGGCTTTCCTCCACTGTTGCATTTTCTGGATTGATATGAAACTGTTGGTCACGTATTTTGAAATATGTACTATATTTCTGATATGCTTATCTTACCAAATATCCCAGCCTTCAAGAAGTTTTATTAGAGATGAAGTATTTCGTAGAGACAGCAGTCTTGAACATGGGAAGTGCTCCTGGAGGTGGTGTGACGTCTCACCCAGCCCCACCACTGCAAACGGGCCGGGTGTAAGGCCCCGTCACAAGCATCGCTCTGGCCCTTTGCAATTTATTCTGCCTTTTCCCCGCCTCCTCTCTTAATCTCTGGAAGTGGAAAAATAGGAAGAATTGGGTGTAATAACACAAAAATAAAGGCATGCGTGGGGCTGCTGGGCGGAGAAGAAGATGTTTCTGCATGGCTGCTCTTCATACAGTGTATGGTCATCTTGTCTGACAGAACACCCATGTGAGTGGGTATCAGGCTCACAGATGGTTTTGTTGAGTGAGGGCAGAAATCAAAATCTCTGCAGTTCTCTCCCATCTTCCTTTGACGTTTGTTATGCATATTTTTTTTTAAATAATGATGGCTGTACTTAACATTGTTGGAAATGCCTAGTATTTCAATTAAAAACTCAGGTTTTGAGGGGTCCATAACTCACTGTGTTAATTTGGAGAAGGCTGAAACTCGGCAGATGCTGAACCAATTTCAGGATCCAGCCTTCAGTCCCTACATCTAACAGCTGTGGCAGGAGATGATATTTCCTAGCAGGAAGATACAGTGCTCTAATTCCTTCAATTAGTGTTGCGTGTTTGGAAACTTCACTGCTAGTGACAGTGAGGCATATTCCAGGTGGCTGCTTTGTCTTCTCAGAGTCCAAAGATTTGTGTTTGTCCTTGGAACCCCTCCTCACAACTCCCACAACTCCTCCCAGGTTCCCCTTTTTACATACGTTACGCAGAGGCTTACCACCATCACTAATTGGCCTTGGCCAGAGGTGGGTCTGCCTTGGAGCTGGGGGAGCTTCCAGAAGCTTCTCACAGGGGCCACTGCTGTAGCCCCCTCCCTTGCTACCAAAACACCCACCATTCACTCAAACAAGGACATCTCCTAGTATACAGGTTTCATATTTTGACTTGTCTGTAACACTTTATTTTAAGGAAATAATGCCCAGCAGGCTAATCCTGTGTATGCTTTGTTTTCAGATGGTCCTACCACGACTTTTTCAATAGGTATCGTGTTCTTATGAAAAAGAGAGACCTCTCTAAGAACGACAAGAAGCAGATCTGTCAGACCCTGTTGGAAGACCTCATTAAGGTGAGCTGGGATCAGATCTTTGGCATTGATTTTTTACAGCATGGAAGCTTGTGGCTTTGATATAACCTGAATTGATTTTCCTGCTCCTACTTCACCTGCTGCTTGTGCAGGTGCTTCTGCAGCCTAGGCAGCCTGGGGCTTCTTCCAGAATGAGATAGGCTCACAAGGAGATAGCGAGAGCAAACGTGACATGGGATCTCTTGATTGCAGTCAAGCTGGACATACCATTTCAGTGCTGGCAAAGTCCAGAGTTTGCTATCACCGGCTGTACATGAACAACTGGCCACCTTTAGAAAATTTGTCCCCCTAATCCCTCCTTCTGGTTTCAGCTAGCCATAGCTGGAGCATATTTTAGAGGTCCAGCTTTGGACAACATCATGAACCGTAGCCAATCATTAAAAGCCTCTTTGCACAAATGAGTAAGAGAAAAGTGCAATAAATGCCCTATCTTGTGTGTGGGTGACTTTTAATAGCCACCAATATGTAGCAGAAGCATCCTGTAGATTGGGACTTTTTTCCCTTAAGCAAATAAGAAGTCTTTGCCACCTCTCCTCACCAAAACCTTAGTACTCGTGTATTATTTTTAAATCACAAGAGCGCACACAAAGGTTTCTCCCTGTTGCTTTGCTGTTGAGCAGCCCAGAATGTCCACAGCACCTTAGGCACGTTTTAATTTTTGATCTCTGGTTTTGTCATGGAATTTTGAGGAATTTACTTAATCGGGTTCCTCTCTGCAGAAGCTGTTCTCCTTGTGCACCAAGTGTTTCCATTAGCTACAGGGCCATTTTCAGTGCATGTATGACTTTGCAGATGTAAACCTTAATCCTTTTGAGAAAGAAGTCTTTTCTTTAAGTCCTCTGGCATTGCATTGCTCTATTTAACATTAAAAAAAAAAAAAAAAACAAAAACCACAAAAAACCCCTCACAAAACTCAAAAAACATTAAAAATTTAGGTAAATGTATAGAACTTAAGACTGAATCCTAGTGCTGCATTCTTCAATGGGTATAGAGAAGCCCAAGTACTTTGGGGTGAGTAATATCTTTATCACCCAGTTAAGAAGAGATGCGAGTTGAGCTGATAAATTTGATTCAAAGTGGGGTTTTTTAATCTGTATTTACTGTGCAACATAGACTGAAACAAAATTAAATTGTTTGCCTTTAATTAAATTTAGTTTCCTTTATGCTTTTGAAAAGGATCCAGACAAGTTCCAGGTTGGACGTACCAAGATCTTTTTCCGTTCAGGCCAGGTGGCATATCTGGAGAAAGTGCGAGCAGCTAAGTTGAGAGCTGCCACGATCATGATTCAGAAGACGGTGCGGGGCTGGCTACAGAGGGTCAAGTACAAAAGGCTGAGACAAGCTGCAATCATCATCCAGCGCTACACGCGTGGGTACCTGGCGCGGAGGTGGGTGCTAGGAAGCCCTCCGAGGAAGGGCTAGCTGGGAGGTCAAGTGGAAAACCACTTCTGGACACTTGTATTCTCAATCTGTTCCATCTTGCAGACCTTAAACTTGGGAGTTTTGTATGAGAAACATTGAAAATGCTCTACATGGTGTGTTGTTTTCACAGGGCTGAAAGGCAAGACCCATATTGTGCACGTAGGTACCAATATGGTGAAAGTTTCTGTGCTAAAGTCAGGACTCATTCCTGGCCCCACTCTCCAGCTTTATTCAGGGTCAAGAGAACAAAACTCTTTGTCTCAATTTGATTTCATACCTATATTGATTTAATTTCTGGTCTATAGCATAGGCAGCTAGGCTGTAATCAGATGACTAAAGTACTCAGAGATATTTAGGTGAAAGTGTTTCACAGAACTAATATTTTTCTGGGACTACCTCTGGCAAAGGGCATTTGGATCAGCTAGTGACAACTTTGCTAGTTGGTATGCGCTCCTCTTCTGCAGGAACCAGGTTTGTGCCTCCTTGATATCCAAAGGGAGCTCTCAGAATTGATTTGCTGTGTCCTTTGTAATGAGAAAAGTCACTCCAAATCACAAGCACTGGGGCTATTGACAGTACAGAATAATAGAGCTCAGTGTTTAACTCTCTGTGTGCAGGAACCTCAAGCTTCCTCGTGTCAGTGGCTTGCTGGTGTTTTGGTAGATAATGCTGCACTGGAGAGCAGTCTGCTGGTAGGAGATGTGGGGTGGGTGTGAAGGAGCAGTAAATCAGTGTTATAGCATCCCAACACACAAGTCATCTTTCATCATGTGCTCCTTATTCACGTCAAGCGCTGCCTTTCTCCTGCATCTAGCCCAGCTGGCTTCAGGCACTTCGCAGGTAGAAACAAGGAGTAGATTGGGTCCTTTCAGCTTTGTTTCCCTTCTTGTTTTCTGCTTAGAGAAGCTGTGGTGTGTTAGCTATGTTGTTTGGTTTCCAGCAGCAATGTTTTCCCTGGCTGTGAGTTAGCTTCTGCCCATCAGAAGTGCTGCAACATAATCTGCAGCCCAATTAACTCCGCTTGCACTTGGGCAACGTGAGATGCCGCCTGCGTGCTGCGAGGCTCCTGCACAGTCCTTTCTTCACTCCTGATTGCTGGATGAGCGTCAATTTCTATCAATTATTGAAGCAACTAAAGGTGAAGAACTTCCACGTTCCTTCCAGGGATTTCCTCTAAATCATACTGTATTTTGGAAGAACACTGGAGGTGCTAACTGAACTTGTGGTATTTGTGCTTGTGAAAGGGATTGGCATCATGGAGAAACCAGGGATGAGAAGGTCTCAAATAAGCAAAGCTGGGCAGTTTGGTGACTTTTATTTAAAACTGAGCAGAGATTTTTCTTGTCCTCAGAAGTGTACTTCTCTAGGCTTGTGGCTGCAGATCCCTCTCAGTGGTCTTACAGCTCACTTGAAGATGAGGCAAATGAGACCTAAGCAATAAGAGGAAGGTTAAGAAAAACAGAGAGTCAGTCATTACCTTGAGCCTCTCTGGTGGGCTCTCTGTGCCCACCTACAGACTTGGACTCTATATTTGACTTTGCATCAGCTGGCCATCCCTCTAAGGAGGGGAGGAGGAGTCCCTGGTGATGTCAAAGTGAAGGGGGTATGAGCTAAATAGGAGGCTGGAAGGAAGCAGGTGCTCTGAAACCACCTGCTGCAGTGTTTCTTCAACATGACTTTTCAGTTCATCTCTTTGTGCTGGTTTCATAGGGATGGAGGTTATCTGAATAATTGCTTTATCTTTTGGAAACAGGCTATCCCTTGTCCTCTTTAGTAAGCTCTGGTTCAGTGGGTCCTAATAAGAAACCATCGTCCTTGATGAAGAGAATATGTAAGCCAATCCGATACGGCTCTTTTAGTTTTGATATGCTTTTCACAAAATGAAGAAGAGAATCGAATATCTATATAATTCTTCATGCTGAGAGCAATAAATGAATCATAAATTCATCAAAACAAGCTAATTATCAAATTAAATTGAGGTTTTATGGGCATTTTTTAACCTGTGTAACAGCAAATTGAACGTGAATTCAGTTGGCGAATGGGAGCAACATGGCACAGAATTGACCACGTCCCTCATTATTTACTCTCTGTGAATTGCTTGGGGCTCTGCTCATGAGTGTTGCCAAACCAGTGCACACTGGCTTGAATGTCAAATCAATTTGCCACCGTTTTCACTGAGCCGGTAGATAACCCATGCAACACTTTCTTTTTGTAGTTAGGGAAGTGATGGAGCCAACCTGGACGTTGATTAGCTTGAGTACGTACAGCAGAGTGTTCAAACCAAGGGAAAAGCTGGGAAATACTTGTTTTTAATGCTGTTTACGAAAGATGAGGTGTGTTGATGTCTGGTTCCAGTGCTCCTGGGTGCCATGGATGCTGTCTGAGAGCATGTGTGTTCCCATTATTCTAATGGAGACATGCTATCTGCTGTTCTTATCTCAGCCCTACTGCTGGGATTGTCTTTCTTGAATACTGTCAAGCTACTTTTGGACAAAAGGTTATTCTCTCTGTCCAGTTTAAAACTTACTACAACAGAAAGAAGGGGAGTTTAGTTTTACTGCTAATCTTTTCCCTGTGCTTTGCAGGCTTGCTGAGCACCTGAGGAGGACGAGAGCTGCCATCATCTTCCAGAAGCAGTACCGAATGCTGCGGATCCTCCGAGCTTTCCAGAGGGTCCGCAACGCAACCATCACCATTCAGGCTTTTGCTCGGGGCATGTTTGTCAGGAGGATTTATCGCAAGGTATGACTCCACAGACTTCCTTTGCATTAGAAAAAAAGTAGGAAGAGCCTTTATGTTTACCTCCGCTGGCATAGCACGGTGATGTATTTGTTGTGGCCGTTTTGATGTTTTACAAAGCTGACAGCCTCTGGCGTTTCTGGAGAGCACACGGTGATGGTGAGCATTGCCATTTAAAGCTGTGCAAGCAAAAATGATTTTGGCAGCAGCACCTCAGCAGAGCAGCTAAATGAAGTTAATCATTCAGATGCCGGAAGGCATTGAGGAAATCTGGAAATGTCATTTGATCTAACTCACACTCTGCAAAAAACTCCCTGGCAAACTGAATTTGTGTCTGAGCTGTGCTGCAGGTACTGTTTCTAGTGTGGTAGGAAGACCAGTAGGGTCTGTCATGGAAGGCATCAAGTCGTGTACTGATATAAATCCCTCTTTAATTAGTTCTCTCCATTAGCTTTCTGTGTTAAACCAGGAGTTGAAAGCAAGGAAGTAAAGGTTTGATGACAGCAAGTGATACAGTGTCAGGAAACCGAGAACAGCTTTGGGGAATCTTCTATCCACTCCTCAGACCCAGCCTTACTTTGGTAGCCACCTAAATTTACACCTAATTGTGGTCACGGGGATGCTTGAAGAAGTCAGAGGCACGATGAGTCAGGAGAGGAGAGGCTGCTCCTGCTGATGACAGAGGTTACCTGGACACCTGGTGACCCACCAGAGAGATTAGGGATGTCCTCCAAAACAGAGCAGCTGGATGCTGGTGATCAGAAATTTTGCTGCCACTTGTTTTTCATCATCTATTTTTTAAATCAGAAGCCTCTACAGGGGAGGCAGCTGGTCCAGCATTCAAACTCTCTGAGATTCAAGGTGACCCAAAATCTTAACAATGTGTAGAAGTTGGCTGAAGGTCAGGCCTCTCAAATCTGAACATCCTTAATCTCTGGAGCACCTGGATATAGGTGTTGGATATAAATGTCTGTTCAAGTGCATTCTCAGCAACAGATGCAGGGCTGCAGGTGATGCTCCATGGGGTCAGGGCATGCCCAGTGCCCACCAAGACTTTGCTGTAAGGCTGCAATAGGTCTCCAAGGCAATGCAGTAGGGTTTCTTCTAGCTCTTTGGGCACCCCCAGCTTTCTCCATCTGTAAGAGTGCCAAGGCTGGAGGCATACAAAGCTCATTTCAGAGTAACTCCTGCTGCATCCTAAGTTCACACAGTCCCTTTATTCTGAATTAAAATTTGCAAGTGCAAAGAAAGCCTTAGGGTCAAACAGGTTTGTAAGAGAAGCTGATATGGTACCTTTTCTGAATCAACTTACCCCAAACTAAGAACAGCAAAGTGTCTTGTAATCTTTAAATCCTCCTGCTATTTATTTCCTCAAAATACTGCAGCATAGATCAACATAAGAAGTTTATTAACAACATACTGGTTGTATCGCTAATATGTCAGCCTTCAGTTTTAGAGGAAGGAATGAACTGCCACCTATGGAAAAGATTGCTGTACAGTTTTCGCAAGAAATTCAATGCAAAAGTGCCAGAAGTTTCACAAAACTAGATGTAAGTTTCTAGAAATCGAATCATGCAAGAGAACTGGCTGCAGACTGTGGTGAAAGAACTCCAGGGTTTTATTTGAAGGTTATCCACATGACGAGAAATCCCACCTGGACAACATTTATCTACAGTATAACTTATCATAATGCAAGGGTGAAACACAGGAAAAAATCTACAAATCTGTTCCGGTGTGAGTTATATCTGATGCTGAAGGGACCGTAAGTTTATTGCTAAGTGTTGGTGTGTCTGCTGATGGCTATTTATTCTGCTATCTGTGGATCTTGTGGCTCTAAGTACTATTCTGAGGTGATCCATGAAGTCTCACTTGAGTCCAGATGTCCCGTGTCCCCATCGAGTCCTCTACTCGCTAGCCAGGATCATATCCCCTCATTTCACTGGCCAAGCAGGTCTTGACTGTTTTTAAAGAGAAGTGTGGCTCCTAAGAGAGGACTGGAAGTGTTCTGCCTGCATCAGTTGAGTGCAGTGACTGGAAAAACGCCCCAGGAGCAGGGATTGAAGTACCCCTTCCTGTCTATGAAAGAGGATGCAGCCTCTATCTCCAGCCATCGCCCCCTGCTCCTAGCAGGACACTCCTGCTTGGAGGAGAAGCCCTTTTGAAGGCAGAGTAGAAAGTGTGGAGTGCCATGTTGCAGGCAAACCAGGACTGCTGCTACCTTTACAGGTGACTTTTCTCCCTTGATTGTCCCATTTCTGCCCATGTTTTGTAGATCCTCGTGGAGCACAAAGCCACCATCCTCCAGAAGTACGCCCGTGGCTGGCTGGCCCGCACTCACTTCCGCCGGATCAGGGGTGCCACCATCGTCCTGCAGTGCTACTACCGGCGCATGAAGGCCAGGCAGGAACTGAAGGCACTGAAGATCGAGGCCCGCTCAGCTCAGCACCTGAAGAAGCTCAACATTGGCATGGAGAACAAGGTGGTCCAGCTTCAAAGGAAGATTGATGAGCAGGTACGTCCTGAGCTGTGCTGGGACAAGTGTGGTCCTGGTTCTGGTTTGCCTTTCTTCTGTTGTCCTTCCTAGGAAGGATTTTATCTTCCTGTGACGTTTGGGAAGGATATCATGGTGGTGGCAGCCTTCTGGTACTGCTGGCCAGACTCTTGTAGGGGTGGGACACCGCCACAGACTTGCAGATGCACTTGGGTCTTGGGTCTCCACCTTGTTGTCTGAAGAGCTTGCTCAGTAAGCTGCAAGAACTGCATTGTAATTGTTGTGAGAACTGCCCAGAAGGACTTAGAGGAGGAAGATAAAATGGCAGTTTTGAAAGCTGTTGCTTGAAAACCCAAACTATCTCCATGTGAGATCCCTGTGTCAAACAGGCTTTGGGCTGGATTGTTCCATTACACTTTCTGCTTTGCAAGCACTGAGGATGCAGTGTCTGCCACAGTTTGTTGTACTGAACTGTATGTGTTTTCACTTCACCTGGAAGGTAAACGCTAAATTGGGTAAATATTCACGTTGCCAAGTAGTTTGAGCATGATTATGTTACTGGATATAACAACTCTTCAGAAGCAAGAGCCATGATGATGGGTGAGATGCTGCAGTCTAAGTGATGGATACCTGTGTGGATGGCTTGAAGGTCTCACTGTGACAACCTGATCACAGAGAGGTTTTCATCAAATGACTCTTGTCATTAATGAGCTGCAGAATAGTTGTTTGATTACACATGCGGGAGGAGGGTTTTCCCACCTACCAACATGAGTGTGCAAGTTACACTGATAAATACCATCTGTGTTGCTTCCCAGTGCTGTACAAGGCCTTCAGGGAGGAGTATAAGAATTGCTGAGTAGGTCCCAGTTCTATCCACCAACATTAATGGAGAAATTAATATCCACCGATATCCTTAAAATGCCCTTTTACAGGCAGCAGAAACCTTGTCTGTAAGTCAGGATACCTCCTTATTTGTAGTATCAGGAATTTCAGTTTATCATTGTGTTTCAGATGTTGTCAGGAATGCTAATACATCCCAGGCGGTTTCCTCGCTGCCTTAAATCTCTCCCACCTCTGTATGACACGAGAGGTCCTTGCCATGAGGAAGATGAGAAATGTCTCTGCGTTGGCTCCAATACTGCAGACTCAGGGCACCCAGGGATTTGCCTTACTGCTGGCTGCTCCCCTTGCTGTATTAACTGGCTGCAAAGCACACACCGCAGTAGAGCCTGACTTTTAAACCACCGTGTCTGGTTTTAAAATGCCTGCTTTTGCATACTTAGATTTTGCAGGCAAACCATAGCTTAGGAACGGAAAATCTTAGGCGTAAGGTTTTCTATATATTTATATATCAGAAACCTGTTTGAGATGACCCTTCATCTGGGGGGTATTTGGTGGAATTAATTAGTAAGAATCACTTCAGGTCTATGTATTTGGGCTTAACTCCTGTAGGTCTGCTGAGCTGCTGGACTTGGTGGTGGAGCAGTGGTATTATTTTTTTTCTTCCTCCCAATTCCTTGCCATTTACTGCTAGAAAAAGTACGGGGGTGGAACAATAAAGCAAAAACAATCTTTGGTTAATGTGGGCTTTCCTGTCGTGGGTTATGAAAGCAGCAGAAATGTCTGCTTTAGGGAAGGAGCCATGGAGAGCTTTTAAGTAGGCAGAAATAATGAACTGGAGCTTGTCTTGATCTCCCCTGGTCTCTGGGCAGACGGTTTTGAAGGAGTTACTGTGATGGTTTCTGTGTAACTTTGGCAGGAAGGAATTGCTGCTCTGTATTACTGGTGGTAATCTGTCCAGTGATCTAATTTTGACCATTGTTTCAGGACTGACAGGTTTCTCTGGGATGCTAATGAGCACCATTCCAGTGGACTTTCTTTTCAGTGTGCTGGATTTTTTTCTGGCAGCAGTCAGTTTGTTGCATCATAGCTTCCCTGAAGTATCTTGATTTCAATCCTTGCTAATCTATAAACATGACCTTTCAAAATGCCAATTAACTTTTAAGAAAGAAAAAATAAATTGCAGGCAACCTGGAGAGCTGCAGTTGTATCATTTTCTGACTGTGGAAGAAAATGTTTCTATTTCTGCCACTTTAGCTCATGCATGAATAGAGAGATGCAGTTCTCCATGTGCCCCTGAGGAAGAGATGATCTTTCTTTGAAAACTTTAAAACCTATTATTGTATGTCAGCCTCAGCTCACATCCGTAACTGGGCCTATTTAATTCAGTTTCTAAGTCAGGTGAGGGATTTTTTGCACACACAAGAAAGGTTTAAATCTGTTTTGCTGCGAAATATCTGCACTGGACCACTTTTATCTATCCACATTGGACCACTTTCTTTTTTTAATTTTATTTTTCTTTCCAGTTAAGCGAGTTTCTTTAAACGTGTATGTTGTAGCTGCCTGAGACATTTTTAAGGCTGTTACCTAATTTGGTGTTATGTGTTCATGCAGCCAGTATTTAGAATCACAGTAAGCTCTCTACGCTGTCTCTGCAAGCGACAGTATCTCTGTGAGCATTTATTGTAAATAAAAGTAGTTTGGGTAACAGTAGTGATGAAGTTGTTGTCTCTGCCACTGGTAGCAAAATAAACTCTAGATTGGTTCGTAGAACCAGAGTGGAAAGCAGGATTGTCACAGCTCTGCTGGGCTGGATAATGATTTAAAATAAATCACGTTCAAGTTTAACGTGGTCTGGTGAACGACTGCAGTGGGGACCAGCCATTTTGGTACAACACAGTAAATGTTCTCTCATGTCTAGCAGCTAATAACAAGAAAAATAATTCCTGTGCATTTATCTTGTGTCTGAATTGAAATCTCAGTTGGCTATTATGTAAAATCATATACATAAACCTTGGGACACAAAGCCGTGAAATGTGTGTTGCAGAACAAGCAGAGACTGAAGGAAGCATCAGAAATTTGTGAACCGGAGTGATTATTGCCGTTCTCTGCGAAGCTTTTCTCTCTGAATGGATCTCTTTGGATATGGCTTGGGTCATGCAGAAATGTTAATTCCTTAATACCACACACTGAATTTTGATATTCACTAATAATTCATTACAAGGGAGCAAAAGAAAATATGTTAATCTCTCTCATTTACTTGTTTTTCATTTTGAAATGTGTCCTAATCTGGCTTCAGAGTGCTGAGACTGCAGCGAGAGAGGAATGCTTTGGGAGGTCCCCTGGAGGGGGCCCAAAAGGATGATCAGAGCACTAGTAGAAGAAACGATCCTGTGATCCACGTTGGGAATCTAAAAGAGACTAATCCGAAGTGTGGGTGGGGATTTCAGTATCCACCAGTTCACCACTGTACAGGGGCCTGTCTGGTCTGGAGGAACCTGTGTAGACCTGGATGATAAAATTCTCTACTTTCATGGGTGTTTTTTGCTTTTCCAGGCTATAAAGTTCTTTGAAAACTAACTCTTGTTGTACAGGAGCTAATGGGAACCTTGGACCCTATTACAGAGAAAGATCATACTTTTTGCATTGAAATTTTTTCCTTGCTTGCTTGACTCTTGGTGAACATCTTAGAGGAAGAAGTTGCATCTCAGGATCTGTGACTTTGCAACTTTACAGCTTATCCTGACCAGTCAAAAACTGTGTATCAGGTCCCTAGTCCATTGACCTTTTAAAATGATACATTTGTGTCTTTTAAGACTTTCGTTTTTTGGCTTCTTCATCTCAAGCTTTTTTTAGCCTTCACAACAACCAAAAACTTCTGGCTGGAAGGAGCAGTTTCTCATGAGCTGCTATAACACTGCTGGTGACTAAAGCTCTGAGAAACAGCAAAAGGCTAAATTGCAGATTACCAGTTCATGTTGTCTGGATAACAATGTCTTGCCAAATGTTTTTTCAGCTAGATCAGGAAAGGCCAAACCTAATATTTCTGATACATCAGTGAAATATCCACCAAAGTCCCATTTAAGAAAGGAAAGCCTTTTGGATCGGTTGTACAGTGAGGCCAGATCTTTAAAGCTGTATTGAAAGCTTTCAAAAAGGAAACTTTAAAAACCAGACTACACTTCAAATTTCAGAACAGTTATTTTGCTCTTGTAATTATCTACCTAATGTTAGCAAAACTACATGGTAGGCTCTTTACTGAAGCTCTTGGTCTGTTGTGAATTCATTGTTGTTTCTGGAGCTGGCAGATAATGATGATGCTTTATTAGTCACAGTGTAGTTCCCATTGACTTTGATTTGAACCACAAGAATCAAATGAGGCTGCTGAATTTTTAGGTCTCAAAACTTGGGAGCAAATCATTGCTAAGTGCTTTAAAAGAGAAAATCTGAGCAAATAAAAAGATGATTGAGTTGGCATATGACTTAAGGCTGGGGTTTAGGGAGCTCTTTGGGCTCGAGGCTGCAATTATGCTGCGGTGCATTGTCACCCCAGGTTTCTGTGGGCACAAGAGTCAGGAATAAAAGGAAAAACTGCAAACCCAATATTACAGACCAAAAAAAAAATTGCAAACCAATTGCATTAAGCAACGTTGTTTGGAAGCTGTAATAAAAGTGTATTTTTTTGTTTGGATGCCAGTGTTACCAAGCGTTGTTTACCTTTGCTTCACGTGTAACATCAATTTAACAAATGCTTGTATGATCATTACCAAAATATTATTGAGCTTTTGTCACAGTTTTGAAATTTTTTTTAGCTTTGTGAGCTTTATTAGCATATGCATGGAAGTTTATTACTCACCATGCTCAAGGATTCTTAACAGTTACTTTTGTAGTGCATCAGTGCATGCAATGATCTCATTTATGAACTTATTTTCTTCTTTTTGGGATGTTGGCTGCAGAACAAGGAATACAAGCTTCTGAACGAGCAGCTCTCTGCGCTCACATCTGCCCACTCCTCCGAGGTGGAAAAGCTGAAGAAGGAACTGGTGCAATATCAACAGAACCACCAGGGTGATGGCAGCCAGCTTGTCAGCTTTCAAGAAGAGTTGGAGCACCTCCGGCTGGAGCTTGAAAAAGCTCATGGTGAGAGGAAGGTTGTGGAAGACAGCTACATTAAGGAGAAAGACCTACTGAGAAAGGTACGTCTGTTTGTCACGTCTCACGTTGTGCAGGTCGTACTGACGAAAGCTCACTCTTCTTAAGTCTGAAGGGTAAAGAATTTCTATTCTTTAAATAAGATTTTTTTTCTTTTTGTCACTGAATGCCCCTAGAATTTGCCTTTTAACCAGGTCATGGGGCAGCAAGGGCAGGTGGACATCCCTGCAGGAGCAGCAACTGCCTCATGTCAGGAGGATATCCCATCTGGATGCCTTTTGCACTGCCACCCACGAAGAAACTCCCCAAGCCCAGGCCTGTCTGGAAACAAGGGCGCTTAATAACCACGGATATGTCAGAGCTTTGTGTATATACAGTGATTCTTCCTGGCATGTAATGCAAAATATTGGAGAAGACTGTCAATGCCATAAATACGAGGAGGATGTCCTTCCTCAGCCCAGCCTGGTGTGGATCATGAGGGCTCTGTTTTTGCCATGCAGCCCATGGCCATTGCAGCTGGTTGTAGTGGCTGGTGTTGTAGGTATATGCAGAGTGTGACCTGTGTGGGGACCAACTTGTGCCTCCCGAGCAGAGGAGCTGCTCCAACACCAGCAAGGCTGGTTGTTATGAGCCATGATAGGATTTGGAGCTGTGATGAACACTAAACATTTTTATTTTATTTTTTTTTAACTCCTCCTTCATGCAAACTCCTATGCATTCTGGATCTCCTGAGGTGGAGGTCATCCAATGCTGGACCACTGTACAAGAAAGTGTTCTAGTGGGAGGAAGAGACTTCAGAGTGTAGAGGTTTTTTGCAAGTAGTAAAAATTGACCTTTTACCCCGAATTTCTTTGCTAGTCAAGTTCATTCTGAATAACCTTCATACCCATCCTTATAATCTAAGGCATTAAGGTATGGGATTAGTTCCTGCTGCGAATGCTTGTGACTGCTCAGGTTAAATCTGTGATCTTTCTTCTGCACTGACAATTGAAGTGGTTTCTTCGATTGGAAAGAGCTTAGGACTTTCCTAGCCAATACTTGCATAGAAAAAAAGCTGTTTTGCAGCTCTTACTCTAGAATAGCACTTTCTGTGTGACAACCTGAAGATGGGTTGCTTTTGGAGATTAAAAAAAAAGAAAGAACTGGGGTTAGCTGCGTTTTTATTATGGTGGGAGAGTGCCCAGATGGGGCCCTTCTGGAGCACTTCACTCAGCAGCACCTGCCCTGGCCAACCTCCCCTTGGGCATAAGCCCTCGGATGGTGGGTTTGGTGAGTAGATCTGGGGTCTATGTGGTCAGGATAACTTCATCTGAACAACTAGCACAGCTGAAATGCATTTTTGGGTGTGCTTCTCGAAAGGGCATTCAGCCTGTGCACGTCTTGTCTCTCGGCTGGACCAAGAGCTGTCAGAAAAGCGGTTACTCTGCTCTTTGCACATGTATTGCACCCGTACAGGGACGTACGGAATCAGTGATTTTCTTTTGTCCAGCACCAAATTAGAAGATCTTTTTTGGCAGAGGGCTCAGTTCATTAGCTGACTGCAGCACAGGCTTTTAGAGACTGAAAGGATGCTTTATTTTGAAGGTGATGCAGCTGGGGAAAAACTGCTTCTCTTTGTTCTTGATTGCAAATCCCCTTCGAGCAGTCAGAAAAAAGGTTGATTTAATGACCAAAGAAACTCTTTCAAAAAGCAAGGAAACAAAGCAAAAGCTTTCCCTTGTTGTGGAAGTGCCTACAGCAGAGTTAATACTGTGGACTTTACCGTAGCAATAGATGGTTTAATTATAAAACAAAGCATTTCTACTGAGCAGTGCAGTCTCCCATTTCTGACATTAGCTTTCAATTGCTCCCTTCAGTTCCTTGTCAGTGGGAGGACAGAGAAAACCTGTTTCCTTCCTGGAAACATTCGTTTAGCCAAAACACTTTCTGAGAAAAATTCAAATAGAGATTTTTGGGTAGTTCTAATAACTACTGAAAGTGTGGGAAGGGTCATAAACTGAATTCAGGCAAGAAGCACTTTTTACCTTCAATATCAAGATTACACCATGGCCATGGTTGTGGTGGGATGCATTTGCTCTGGAGGTGATACCTAAAGTCATCAGATACTTCTGAGTGAGACTGAGACAACAGCCTTCATTTTATCAATTGGAGCTGGAGCTGCAGCTTCTGCAAATCCATACTGATTATGATTTTGTTGCTGAAAAAAAGTCCTTTAATCTCTTCCTTATAGCTTTTCTCTCTAACTCCTTAATTTTAGAATAGCTCTTCTTATTCTATTTTGTGATAAAGTTTAAAATATCAGATCTGGGTGAGTACCAACAGCTCTTCCAATGGCTTTTGGTAGCACCCAATCTTCTCACTATGAACTAGGATGTTTCAAAGCCTGACCAGGGATTTTATTAGGAAAATCCTAAATGCCATCATCCATTCCTTACAAGATTAGGTGAGGACTGGAGCCAGATCTCATGAGCAGGTGGTTCCAGTGTAACACTTAAATAAGGGCTGAAGCCCTCATGAGTGCTCACTGCTCAACATCTTCCATAGAAATCCTTCAAAGCAGGTACTGTTGCATTTGAAGCACCTTCAAAGGTCTGTTTTCTATAAAAAGATGAGAAAGGGGTACAAAAGGTACCGGTGTAGGTACCAGAGATGGAATTTGTGCTGCTTGGCCATTGTGTAACCTGCCCCACTTGCCTCTACCTGTGTTTAATGGACTGTTTTCATTCTCATTGGGTTTGAATTACAGCTTGTGCTCTTTCATGTGGAAACAGGGATGTGATAAACTAGTTCAATCACTTAAGATCACATCTTAAAAATATCTATACCCAATCTGGGTTAGAAATTTTTAAACCTGGGATTCTACCAAGTCTTTTGGTTCTAAAATATCCCCCAGCAGGATTGAAAATACTCCAAATATTTGTCTTGTTTTGTTTCCCTACCGTTATAACTTTGTCCTCTGGGCAGAAGAGTTCATTATCAGCACCCATTGAAGAGCACTAGTAAAGTAATACTGTTTCCTTTAATCTTTTCCCTGATGGGATAAACAAGTGAAGTTCCTCGCTGTCCTATTGCAGCACAGGCTTTCCTTCATTTCCATCACTCTTGTAGCTCTTCTCCAATTTTTAAAGAATTCTTCTGAACTTGAAGGCACTAGTGCTGATCTAATGGCTGCATGTCTGCTGTGATGTTTGTTTGAAGTGATGTACGAATGAAGGAATGTAGTTGATCTTGGTACAGAACATTAAAATCATGGCTCAGTTCAGAGCATTTAAAACACCGGTAGCTCTGCATATCTTAAGTTTGTGTTTTCTTCACTTCCTAACTGTATCTCCAGACTCCAACTTTCCTATTGCATATGGAGAGATGCAGGAGATTATAGTCTCATGCAGACAGCTGGAGCAAATGAACGGATTGGAGAGCAAGGGGTAGTGGGGTCTTCCAGTTTCTGTGCTCGGGATATGACTGCTTCAGTTGTGACTTACAGTAAAATATTCATTGTGCTTTTATCCTCACCATTAATGTGTATCTGGCTGTGTGAGCCAGCACAGGCAGTGCGCAGGAAGAGCCACAAAACCACAGATGAAACGCAAAGAAGACCCAGGGGATCTCCTGGTCCTCCAGCAGCACCCAGGCAGAGGCACGCAAGCGGGGACGCAGGCAGTGCAGAGCTCAGTCCTTACCAGCCAGAAAAAGAAAGAAAAGATCTCGAGCCTGCTGCTTTCGCCTGTAGATATCAGGGATTTTCACACACGTACTCTTCCACTGTGCTTTGATCTTTCCCACAGCAGGGCAGGAATCTCAAGGATGCTCGATAAGGTGCCCCTGAGCCTCTCCCAGGCCTGTGTTATCTAAACGCAGACATTCTACCCATCAAGCACACAAAACTAAACAATAATAGTATGATATGTGTGGTTTTTGACATCCCAGCCACAAGTCACTTACACGTGTTTACACTCCTCCTCGCCAATCTTCTGTTGTATTCCCATGCTGGCATATGCAGTATTTAATAAAATACCTTGACTTGATCGTGCTTGTGTGGAAGACTGAAGTCTGTGCTAGGAATGCATGCCAGCTGGGCTGCCTATAATTTTTTTCTAGTGGTGGCAGAAAAATTATTATTCTTGGGCACTGAAAACTTCTATTATGGTGTGTACAGTGGTGTTTATCTTTGACATCTTGAGATTCTTCTGCTGTGTGTAGCTCTTTCCTAAGCCGTGGCTAGAGGATGCGATGGAGCAGGCACAGGGAATGACATTACACAAGGGTGATGTGTCAGTCTGTTGTCCTACCTGACAGCAGCAGAATCACCCTGCTTAACCATAGCAGCATATTTCACTTTGTAATGTGGTGTTTTTGTGTTTAGAGATAACGCTGTTGAATGCATCAAAATTCCAGCATAGGTTGCTGTCAGCATCAGTCCAGCCTTATTGTTGTGACAAGTGGCCTTGCTTCCCTTCATTTTTAATAAAGAGGTAGTTTAAAAAAATATAAAATAGTATTTTGCAGGATTTAATTTCTGTTTTGATTAATTTTTGCTAGGCAATCATTGGTGTTAATTGCTGCATATGCTTCTGTTATATTACCAAAGGCCCTGGTACACACCATGCCATGCTTCACTGTGCTAGAGGTTCTGCAGCATTTAAGTGGCTGTAATTGTATGAAATGATTTAATACACAAGAAATTTAAAAAGCCTGAACTATCTAGTATTAGTGTTCACATTCCCTGTGCCCATCTTAAGTGCCACATTGCTTGAAACAGTCAGAGTTGTTTTTTTTTCCCCAACAGCAGACAGTGCTATGACTTGAAGGCAGCAATGAAGCCTCTCAAGATGTGGAAATAAACTGCTGATTTGATGTCCTGATCACTTGTAGGAGTTTCACTCCTGCAGATCATGGTTGCCAAGTCCAGCTTCTTAGTATTCTGTAAGATTCTGCTGAAAACATTAATTTCAGGGAGGAATTCACTCAGGAAAAGCAAAGTTAGTCTCTGTTGTTGCAGTGCAGTTCTGCTACGCTTCAGCTCCTGATGTACAAAGGATAACTGCCAAAGCACAAGGGGATAGATCTTTTAAACGGCAAAGAAAGCCCAAACAAAGCTCCCTGTCTCCAGCCAGGTGAAATGTAACCCCTCTGCAGAGGCTCTGACCTGCAGCAAGCAGTAATTCTTTGCCTTGTTTCGTAGCGTATATCTGACTTGGAAGAAGAAAATGCTCTCCTGAAGCAGGAAAGAGAGGAGCTTAGCACGATCCTGTATCAATGTGAAGGTGAGAAAAAATGCTTATAGCATCATAATGCCTCCTCTAAACAAGGAGCTTAACTGTTCTCCCCTGAAAGTTGTTTATCCTGTGTGCTTTTCTTACCTTGAAAAGTGCTGATCTTCCCACACCCCTTTCCTGGTGGTTTTTGTCATTGTTTTGTTGTGCAGGTAGTTCTGTTCGTGCTGTCCTGCTGGTGGTTGGTAAGACAGAGGCTGATTTAATTGGTGAAATATGGAATAAAGTACCTAACAGGGCTTTTTAGTTCAGTTATGTTGCAGCATTTACTGCTAGTGATGCAGGAGGCAGTGAGGCTGCTGGGGGTGGAGAGTAACAACGTCCCAGGACTGATGAACAAAGGATCCAGGGAACAGCACTGTTAACAATATTGAGCTGTGACAAAGGATTTCTGTAATGTGACAGGAGTCTGTGAGTGTTTTTTAAAGCAGAGACTTAGATGGTGAGACATACATAGAAGAAAGCAATCTGGGAAAATCCTAAGCCACGAAAGAAACTCTCATGCATGTATTGAGCTTTTTTATTTTTTATCATCCTTTTCAGCTTTGATTTTGTTGCAGGATTTACAGAGAGCATCATGCATCATTCTGTGGCTGTATCTATCACTGCTCTGTGGTACTCATGAAGTACCCTTTGTTCTGGGTTTAACCCTATGATTTAACACTATGTTAAAAAGAAACTTGCTGCAAATATTTCTTCTTCTGTTATGGGATGGTTTGGGAGCATTGAAGCTCCGGGAAACCAGGTGGAGGGGCTTTGTTTGGTGTTCACCCTTTTAAAAGAACACATGGACTATACTTGTATGGTTTCTCAAAAAACGGAGGAACCGGATTTGCTTCCAAAGTCAGTTTTTAACAACAAAAAATAATGTATTTAGATATAAAATACTTTTGACCCCCCCAATCTTACCATGGTAAATGGTTGATGATGACATGAGAAAGATGCTGCTGTTGATTTGCTTCTATGCCAAATCTGGTGGTGGGAAGCAGGCAGAAAAGTCTTTAAATGCAGTGAGTACCAAAGTCACTTAAACATTAATGTATTTCTGTACTGCGCTGGTCTGGTCTTAAGTGGGTTTATGGCTGGCCCATGGGAGCTGGAGCTGGCACAGTTAAGTTAAGCATGATTGATCTCATGGTTTGTAGGTGCTGGCAATTTTTCTTTAACTCAAAGGGAAGAGGACTGTGCTCTCCGAGCAGAAGAGCTGAAGCTGTTCCAAATGGCAAGGAGACAGATCTAGATTATAATAGTCTCTAAATATTAGAGAATGCTTATATGTATTTTAAAGGTTCTCAGCTGAGAGCATTTTTATTAATTAGTCATTGTTATTTCAGATATTTACAGGAAGTTCATTTCAGAGATGAAGATCATAATTTTTTTTTTTTTCTTATTTTAAAGATGAACTTTCACAAAGCATGATTGAGGAAAATAACCAGATGAAGAAAGAGCTGGAAGAAGAGAGGTCTCGTTATCAGAGCCTGGTAAAAGAGTATTCGAGGCTGGAGCAGGCATATGACAACGTGCAGGAGGAAATGACTATTATAAAGGTAACAAAGCTGAAATGATTCCTTTTTCTCTTGTGACCTGAACCTGACATTGGTGGCTGGATAACATGGCTCACTCATCCCCAAGACACTCAATAGAACTGACATTAATGTGAGGTGAACTTATAATGAACTTCTACACTGAAGCCAAACCATATGTCTGCCTTCAGAAAGGAGCTTGATCTTTCACGCTTCTCTGTTAACTACAAAGATATCTGTGAATCTGAGCAAAAGCTGGTTCATGCTTCTTGGTTTGCTTTTTGTTTCGGTGATGTTCCTGCGTAGGTGTTGGGTTACAAAAGCAAAACAAAAAAAATCCAATAACATGACTTCAGAATTTCAAAAGGCAAAGTTTTCAGGTTCAGCGATGCTGAAGTGTTGGAAGAACTGTTGGAAAATTGGATAGTAATTAGAGTGATGCTGGATTAGGTGCAAGGTTGAGCGTTTAAAGGGAGCCATAAAGGATGCTGTAAACAGTATAATCTTGAGCTCAGATTTGCATGTTCACACTTCACAGGAATCTGGTGTTACAAAAAGCCTTTAATTTGTGCAGAATTTTTAAACTGAGCTTCCGTATCACTTCACATTTTATTTTAAACTATTTCCCTGTGTTAAGAGGAATGTTATAGTAGGGCATATGAACTAGAAAACGGAATTCACTATAAGGTGACAGTCAAGGCTTTTGTAAAGGTAAGCTTAATACATAGACACATTTGCTCTAAGAAACAATGCTTCGTGAGGAATCCTCCCTCAAACACTGAGTGTATTATATATCTGCATCACTCCTTGGCAGCAAACACCAGGGCACAGAAGAAGCCCATCCAACCAAAGCAGTTTGGAGTCCGATTCCAATTATCCATCCATATCGACCTCTGAGATAGGAGACACCGAGGATGTAATACAGCAAGCGGAGGTACAGTAAATCGGGCAGGCTCGAGGGGAGGAGAGCCCTGCTCCGTGGGGATGATTGATGTGGGTCTTGGAGCACGTAGGAGGAATGCAGGTGGGACTATAAAGTGTGAGGGATTAAACTGATTTCCTGCTACAGAAATACCTTGTTGGTTGTGCGAGAGGGATTGCAGGGTGGCGATGCTGTGGCAAATGCTTACTCGTTTGTGGGGTCAGACTTAAATAGGGCTCTAAATATAATTAAGTGTTGGGTTTTGGCCCTACCAGCTTAAAGACTGATGAAAATTCATCGAAACAGTCAGCACTGTTACATGTAGTTATTCCTAGCACCGATGGCAGTGACTGTTTAGCAATTCTTTTCCGCAAGGATACCAGAGTTCATTACCCTCTTGCCCTGAGTGTTTTCATTCCAGTGCATCTTTACAGATGTTTTGCTGGCCAGCACAGCCCCTGTAATCAACAGTCTCTTAATGCAGGAAAGAGCAGCATAAATTATTCCCTGGCTATTAAGAATCACGTGGAAAAGGGAAATGTGGTTTTTGCTTACATTTGCTAGAATAGGCTGCTTCTTAAACTCCACTTTCATGACTCGAGAGCATGCATGGATGATGGGTGTTCCTAGAATCTGCCACCCCACTGGCAGGTCTGTATTCTGTGTCCCACATACTATGCCTGCAGAAACCCCCACTTCCCTTTGCTGACTGCTTTGTTATGTTGCTTTAGTATTTCTGAACTGCTCTGAGAGCATTTGCTGAAGTCAAAGTAATCAGTATTGGCCATGATCTAATATAAAATATTCCAGGTGAAGCAAATTAAAAAACAACTAATAAATACTTGGCTAGGAGGGATTGGTAGGGCATTTTTAATGTTCTTAGCTGTGGCCCCAGTCAGCCCACTTATCTATTGGGCTGTTAAACGTTCAGTGATTTAATGAGTCAGCTGTTTACTGACATTAAAAATAAGTGCTTAAAATGGGGAGTTTGAAAGGGGGTCTTTGAAAGTACATGCCTTTCTTAGCCCCTGTTACTGGCTGTGGCTGGGGTTGGTGCTGATGTACTGTCAGGGTGTATCTGGCACTGTGTATGGTTATAAAACTTAACTGAGGTCTTCTCTTTTTTGCCAATCTCCTGTTCTGCTCCAGGAGGTTGGGGTGGAGAAAGCCGCTATGGACATGACCGTCTTCCTAAAGCTACAGAAGCGAGTGAGGGAGCTTGAGCAGGAGAGGAAAAAGCTGCAAACCCAGCTGGAGAAGAAGGAGCAAGAGAGCAAGAAATCCCAGGTAGGAGATGTCTTTTCATTGATACTAATATTTCACGTTGGTAACTGGCTTTCCTTGGTTGCCTAAGGACACGTGATGTAGGAATTGTGGTTTGAGAGTGACAGGTTCAAGTTAAGAGGCAGCAAATCCATCTGGAAAATATAGAGAAACTTTTCTGGCAGCTAAGGACAATCGGACAGGAGAACAGATTTTTTTTTTTTTTTTTTTTTTTCATAAACTGGTTATAACAGATTTAAGTCAGTATCATAAGTATCTTGAAAACAATAAAATGTAGAATCAATTTTTGCGCATTTTACTCTGCCTGCACTGATCCCATTTCCTTCTCTTTTGAGAAATTTGAAGTGTGGTTTGAGTTTTGTTAGCAAAGGTCAGAATGAGGAAGGGGAACATGAGGGTAGAAGGGCTCTACATGGGGATCTGGACAGGCTGGACTGATGAGCCAAGGCCAGCTGTGTGAAGTTCAACAAGGCCAAATGCCAGGTGCTGCACTTGGGCCACAACAACCCCCAGCAGCGCTACAGGCTTGGGGAGGAGTGGCTGGAGAGCTGCCAGTCAGAGAGGGACCTGGGGGGGGTGATTGCCAGCCGGCTGAACAGGAGCCAGCAGTGTGCCCAGGTGGGAAAGCAGGCCAATGGCATCCTGGCTTGTATCAGCACTAGTGTGGCCAGCAGGGACAGGGAAGGGATCTTACCCCTGGACTCGGCACTGGGGAGGCCGCCCCTCGATGAGTGGGTTCAGTTTTGGGCCCCTCACTCCAAAAAGGCCATTGAATGACTCGAGCGTGTCCAGAGAAGGGCAACGGAGCTGGTGCAGGGTCTGGAGCACAGGTGTGATGGGGAGCGGCTGAGGGAACTGGGGGGGTTTAGTGTGGAGAAGAGGAGGCTGAGGGGAGACCTCATGGCCCTCTGCAACTCCCTGAAAGGAGGGTGCAGAGAGGGGGGATGAGTCTCTTGGGCCAAGGAACCAGCGCCAGGACAAGAGGGAATGGCCTCAAGCTGTGCCAGGGCAGGGTCAGACTGGCTCTTAGGAAGGATTTCTTTGCAGAAGGGGTTGTTGGGCGTTGGAATGGGCTGCCCAGGGCAGGGGGGGAGTCCCCATCCCTGTAGGTGTTTAAAAGATGTGTAGATGAGGCACTTAGGGACATGGTTTAGTGGTGAACTTGGCAGTGTTTGGTTAATGGTTGGACTCGATGTTCTTAAAGGTCTTTTCCAACCTAAATGATTCCATGATTCTATTTGGAGGATTGCAGATGGATGTGATGCTGCAGCCTTACAGACACAGAGACCACCTTTTGGCTGCATCAGACCTAGAGGCATGTCAGTGCTCAGGAGCCATGAAGAGAAGGTTCTTGCTACCCTCCATCTCCACATGCCTTTCAGTTCACTTGGGTTATTCAAGCACTTTGCAGTCCTGGCTTTCCCCATCCAGCAGAGTGTGGCATGAGCTGATAAGCACGTCACAGATGTGTCACTCAGGCTTGTGTCCTCAGTTTGGTGTTGTTATAACCTGTGTGTGGTTTGTTGTTTGTTTCTTCCCACAGTAATGATTATATAGGAATGTAGTTTGAAAAATGCTGTAGTAAATTGGAAATAGCAAGATAGCTGTTAGACTAATGGGTTCTTCCATTCTATTGCAGGGCAGAGATACTACTTTCATGTATTCTTTCCTCCTACAGTTTGGGTTGTTTATTTGGAAGCAATTTTAAAAAAAATAAAATAAAAAAAGATTTAAAAAATCAAGATTTCTGACAGCTGGGTTGTAACCTAAGAGACAGGAGTACATCAAGGCTTGCAATTGGAGTCTGAAAATACAGCTCTCTAGCTGCCAGTGAGCTGATATTTGGCATGAGGTGCTTTTTAACAGCAGATCTCTTATATACTTGTTACCCTGCCATCTGTAACTGAGGCTTTATGGATTGTTCAGAGGCCAGAGTGTGGGAGACGATGCGATGCCTGCCATGAAACAGCAGTGCTGTGTGCATGGTGTCGTGAAGCAGTAAAAGATGCTCTTATATGAAATGCTGAGCAAATGTCATCACTCTTGGTTTCATAATTTAAATTTCTGGGGCTGCTGTTGCTTTGTTTGGGAATTGCTTTATTAGTCTCCAGTATGAGATCTATGTGTCTGTTGACAAATGCAATAAAAAAACCAAAATCATCAACAGTAATTGTCTACTTGCTTCACCAGATATTCTTACTGATCACCTCTAGCAATTTGCAGGAAAAGCATGAAATAGGAAACTTCCCCAGCCTCCTGTCCTTGCTACAGAGGCAGATTAAAAGCTTGCTTCCCAACCGCTATGTTGAAGATTGTTCCCCTAATGACTGTCGTTTTTTGAAAGCTGCAGTGAGCCACAGCTGTCAAGATCATTAAGGAGAGATTAAACCATTTTCTTCTGAAGCAGCCCCGCTATGTGTTGCTGGGATTCCGTCTAATGCCAGTTAATAACGTTATTATGGTTGAGCTGGCCGGCAGTGTTGCAGCAGGGATGGCTGTTGATGGAGATATGCATAGCCATCCTGTGCCATGTGCCAGCTCCTCTGGCTGCTTTTAAATATAAGTTTATCTCTTTAATCCACTCAGGTAATTGAAATGAAGAGTGAAGTGACTTCGGACCATGAGGATTTTGCATACAACAGTCTGAAGGTGAGTGAGGAGCTCCTACTTAGTGCTGTAACCTATTGCATGGCTCCAACAGCCCAGACACATTGTCTGAATGTGGTAATAACCCAAAAGCTCCTGTAATCATCTCTGACTAGTGGAGATGACACTCGGAAAGCTGTAGCTCTCCATCAGCTCCTGGGCCTGGGGCGGGCTCATAGATCTTTCTCTCTGGGGCAACATCTGTTCTGTGCTGGTCTACCTGTTTCTGAGTCATCCATAGCAGTAACAAGCCCACTTACGGTGAAGGGTGCTTTTTCCACTGCACATATTCTGACTGGGACTTTCTTGAGTTTCCTTGATGTGACACTGCCAGTCTTGGCAGTTTGCTCTGCAGTAGGTGTGAATTCTTGCAGCCGAAGCCCAACGTGTTTCTTGTTCCAGGCTCCAACTCTGCTTCTTGTCTGCTTTCCTTGCATTCCCAAGGTGCCACTCAGGTCAAAACCAAATAAATCTGCTTCATGGATTGCAGTAATAGCCTCCATCTCCCAGTGGCAGTGCTGGTTGACCTGTCCTACCCTACAATTCATCTTGTCCTTAAGCTCTAAATCCTTACAGTTCTGCCTCCATCATTTTCTCCCTATGATATAGAGAGCAACTGAAAACTGCTAGGCTCCTATTGCACCTTGTGTGAGTTCTGTCCTCCTGCTTTAACTGTACCCAAGTACTTCTGGTCTTTACTGTTAGGCCACTTTTTATGTCCTGCTCATCCTTGGAAAACCAGTTTCTGGCATAGGCTTTGTAAGGAGATTTTTATTTGTTTTGTTTTTTGGTAGTGCAGACCTACATTTCAGATTCTCCTTCTCTCCCTGTCACCTTAACAAATATTGCAATACAGCTGAGAAATCCAGTTATATGCATGTTAGCCAGTATAACATCACACTAAACCATCTGACAGTAGTAACACCTACTTTTTGCTATCATAGATTATATTGAGTTGGAAGGGACCCATAAGGATCATCATCATCTCAGAAGGATGCAAAAAAGCAGCAATTAGAGACAGAAGGGATGTATGTTCAACCGTCACAAAGAGCACACCTCTAGCAGTAGCTTTTGTTGGCACTTAGTCCATCCAGTTTTTAGTCTCTAAGCATGATATCTGTGTTACACTTGCTAGACATGCTGTTTGTGATTGAGGGAGACCCTGCCAAGTTTCGCTACTACCTCTGCTGGAGTAGACATGTGGCAGGAGCTTTAAGATCATTGACAAGTTGATAAATGTAGCTGTGGATGTTTTAAGTTTCTTGACCTTGTAAAGGAAGTGAAGTTGTAGTTTGGAAGGGGAAGACCCAGCAGATGAGAACTACCACCTTCTTAAATGGCTTTTGGAGTTCTGGCTTCTGTGTGAGTTCACAGATTGTGTTTTCTTCAACTTTTAACTCAGGTAGTTCAGAACGGAAATATTAATTTTGGATTTCCCTACTTTCTACATTCCAAACATACTGACATACGTAGTCCTACATACCTAACAAGCCTTATAACTCTCTATTAATACCATTTCATAAGAAAGGGTAGCACGTGTTACAAAAAAAGCAGGGTTCTTTAACCTTTAGCCTCAAACAGGTGGAAAATGAACTTGCAAGAAAACACACCTCAGAGTTAGTTTTCAGTGGCGTTGCACTGCAGTTTCTCCAGCACAAGGTTCTTGCTGGAGTTGCACGAAAATGAGCTGAAGGTTGCAACAAGGAGCAACCAGGTCTAAGAGCTTGCTTTAACGCAGCGCAGACCTGCACAGACCAGCTGTAGCACATGATACTTTGGGTACTGGAGTGTTGGGTGACTGTCAGTCTAGGAAGAGCTGAGGTCCCTGTGAAAAGCAAGGAGCAATTGCTTCAAATGCCATTCTTAGCCCTAAAGAAATTGCCTTCAAATGGTAATCCTTAGCCCTAAAGGAAAGGATTTTGCATTCCCTGTAGGTGTGTTGGCCAGAGAGGAACCACTGAAAAAGAGAGACAAATACAGCTCACTGGTGTTTTCCCAACTTGTAATATAGGACGCTGCCTGAAGTCTCCATCTGCAATGAAAGAGTGACTTACTGCTGATTTTAAGTGCTGCTTTTCCCTCCTTCCCCATGACAGCTGCTTCTGCGACTACAACAAAGCTCTTCCTCTCTTCTATTTCTCCTGCTGATTTGTATCTCAAATATTTATACTGTCTCTGGCTCCTTCAAGAGTCTTGTATAATTAGATTTATTTTTCCTCTTTGACAGCTTAAAAAGCCTTTATCTTGGGGAACTAGGCTGAGGTGTCTAAAAGCTTACAGCAAACTCTTCCTGTGGATGCTCTTGAATGGTCCATGAGATACCAGCTTACAGAGGAGGAAGGGATGTTGGCTTTGCACTGCTGATGCACTGTCTTTTGGAAACTGAGACTCCTCAGCCAGTTTGGAAAGGTTTCAGGAGGTTTTAGAAAGGTGACTGCAGTGTCTTTTCAGAAACCAGTATAATTCCCTGAAATGAATATGAATTTTGACCTAGGTGAGGTGTGAAGACTTACTGATGCAGCTGAACAGCTCATCGTGGTGTCTTGCACTGGATGGGGGAGAGATGCTTGGATATGGTCGTGAACGACCCAGGGTTTGGTTTGGATAAATATGAGTAAAATATATAAATACAATTAAAATGTAAATATATTTATGACTGTATGCATTATTTTAAAATAAGGCATACAAATATTAGTTTGGGTAAATGTAATAAACACAGGTATTGCTGAAGAGTGGGCTTTGTTGGGGGTTAAGGATGTTTCTGGGTCTTGTTCAGTACTTTGTGACCTGAGTCTTCACTGACTTCTGTTCACTTCTGGGTCCTATTCAAGATATATTTGACATATACGGCCTCTCGAGTGGGACAGTGCGAGGTACGGGTGTTAGTGGATGGCTGTGTGGGCTTGGTTTTTGCAACTAGCACATGGTCTGCTACTTCGTACGTGTCTTCTGTCATCCAACTTTGTGTCCTGTACCATCACAACACCCACGATGGCCGGGATTTGCCTTTGGTATTAGCTTTTGTTGGGGAGCCTGTTCCTGGTGCAGATTTTGATGCACAGTCCTTCCTTAGAGAGGCTCATTTGGATAAGGGTTGATTGTTTCTTTTTGTAACGCTGTGAAGAAATGTCAGAAATTCGGGCAAGCACTGATATATTTACAGCAGGCATGAATTATGTGTCCTTAGTAATGGATAAAGAGAGTTTTCAGTAGATGCTGTCCCAAAATATGCCCAGGTATATGTTTGGTTAGCCATGATGCAGGGCTAGAGGGATGTGAAACATCTCCCTCATGGGAGATATGTCCCTGAGTCATGCCTGTACAACAAAAAGTTCCCCAGTGAAAAATATATTTTCCAGCTTGTTTTTTCAGGCTGGGAAAGTGTGGTAGGAATGAAGGCACGAAGGAGTCCTTGCCCTGACTTTGTGTTCCTAGCAGGAGCACAATGCGTAATTTAATTTCTCACTCTTCACATAGCTGGGATGTTTGTTTCATCCCTCAGACTTGGAAGCTCATCATAAAATGAGCTTCTAGAGAATTTTATTTTCTTTTCCTGTTGAGTGCCAGAAATAGAAGAGAGGGTAAATTCCTGGCATGGTAGTTCTAACCTCTGATTTACACAGGCTCATACTTCACCCAGCACTGCTATATAAGCCCCTTCTTAAAAAATGAGGCGATTTCCGTCACTGTTAGTGCTTGGGTACCCCTTTCACACCTCGGTAACGCTGTACATGTTGGGTGAGTTCAAGTTCAGGATGTTCTGACTGTGTAACTTGTTAAATAAATCAGCGCTATTGGGCAATGCTGAAGAAAGAGCATTTCTCACAGCACAAGTAGAAATCTCCCTTTCCACATTCAAAGAATTTTATTTTGGTTTCTGCACTGCCATCACTGATACTGGTGCAAAAAGGGTGTACAGGCAGGGGACAACAGATGTCTCACCCATGTCTATAGATATTTTAACATTGGTCCATGAAAACCACCCAGAAAGGAGTAGGGAATTAATTTAAATGTAAACTCGGAGGGAATCCAGGGCATGGGCTCTTGGAGCAGGGTTGTTTGGTATCGCTTTTACAGAATCCCAGAATCATCTCGGTTGGAAAAGACCTTGAAGATCCTCCAGTCCAACCATGAACCTCACACTGACCGTTCTCAACTCCACCAGATCCCTCAGCGCTGGGTCAACCCGACTCTTCAACACCTCCAGGGATGGGGACTCCCCCCCTGCCCTGGGCAGCCCATTCCAACGCCCAACAACCCCTTCTGCAAAGAAATCCTTCCTAAGAGCCAGTCTGACCCTGCCCTGGCGCAGCTTGAGGCCATTCCCTCTTGGCCTGGCGCTGGTTCCTTGGCTCAAGAGACTCATCCCCCCTCTCTGCACCCTCCTTTCAGGGAGTTGGAGAGGGCCATGAGGTCTCCCCTCAGCCTCCTCTTCTCCAGACTAAAGAACCCCTGTCATCCTGACTTTGTTTCTAACCAGAGCACACTTGATATGAGCAGTCCCTGGACTGAGCAGTGTGGCTGACCCATCTCAAAAAAGGGAAAGAGGAAGAGGAAGGGAAAGAGAAAGAATAGCAGGGGTCTTATACAGCAAATAGCAAAAATCAAAGAAGAGCTATTTGTGTAGAAAAGCACTTAATCACTTTCTTCTTACCCTCCACCTGTCTCTGAGAATGATAACAAAAGAGTGGAAAGCAAGTTGATGCTTTAGCCACATGGCAAGAGGAGTTAAACCCGCGTTGGCATTGATGCCCTACTGCACACACACGTCTCCAAACTCATTTTAAAAAACAGTTACAGAAAAGCCAGTGTCTCACATGCTCCCTCTGCTGAGCTATTGTTAATGTGGATGTGGAGGAATTTCTGGATCTAATGCATTTCTTATCCCCCCCCCCCCTTTTTTTTTTTTAAATTACAGATGGTATAAAGTACCTGAATATGCTCTGTTACTGATGGTGTTTGTTCAGCTAGGAGTATGCCGGCTGTCCAGATGCCAGCTCTGCTATTCTGTTCACACCTCTGCTGTGATAAGGCATGCTATTTATAATTTGTAAGGATTTATAATTACAACACCCGTTTCCTATGGAAACGAGTTTTACACAGCTGTGCTAGCTACACACTGTATGAATTGTATAAACAGCCTCCACCACCACCACCCCCCAGCCATTTTTGGATTCATTAACTCGCATCAGCCAAAGCTGATAATGAAGCAGATATTCCATAGATAAGAGGGATCGTGGAAAAAAAAAAAAAAAAAAAAAAGCTGTGGAAAGGGTCAAAAGGCAGCAGGAAGAGGAAATTACCTAGATCTCAGTGGGGAAAGAGCTAGTGCTATTGTAGACACTAGAGAATCCACATGGATGGGGTCAGTCCCTGGGAGAGGCCTGACCCCAAGTCACTGGGACATCAGACTTTGTCAGATCGCTTGTAGGCATATCTGGTTTTGCCCTGTGGCAGCTGGGTGATGTTTCTGTTGGGTTTTGGTGTTCTCTGAGAGGCCTGGGTGCATGGGGACAGGAGGAAACAGTTCTGGGTGCCAGCATGCAGCAGCTGCTGATGGAGGATCTGGTGGGCTGTTGGGATTTGGGCCATGAGCAGGACCCTGGGGGTCAGGCTCTGCCCCCCAGCTGCGACCCATAGCAAGGACTGCCCCATCTGAAGAAGCAAAGCAGCTCTTGACCCAGCTGGATGCCCCAGGTGGGTTTTGAGTGCTGGCAAAGAGCTGCCAAAGGTGGTGTTACCATCTGTTTCCTGGTGAAATACTGAAATAAAGGCTGCTTAGCTGCCAGAGTTTTATTCTGTCTTCCACTGTCATGCAAAAGCAAATAAGCCCTTCAGTTGTCTCAGTGAACACAGCGATGCTCATGTATCATTATTCAGGAGAAGTGGTTGACATCAAACTTGTACTAATATTGCTTTTGCCTGTCAAATGCCAGCAGCTGACAAGACATCAGGGTGAGAAAATCCTCCAACGGCAAACGTTGCACCAGGGTGGGGGAATTACAAAATGTATGAGGAAAGGAGCTGCATTGGGAATTCACACAGCCATAGCTCACCTAATGGGATGTCTGCCATGACGAAGGGTCACGTAAATGGGCATCTTCCAGCTTATCTAATGAATATGAAAGATGAGCTAAACATTGTGGGGTTTGTGGTGATTTCTTGATTGAGAAGGAAAAGGGCTAGAGAAGAAACAAACATGTTTGACTTCTCTAACGGCTTGATTTTATGTTTAAAAATAGTATCAACAAATAAAAAATCTCCCCTCTGTCACCCTGCAGCGTTGTTATTAAGTATTAACAGGCTACTGATTACAGGAAAAATCTTTTCTGAACTACGCATGGCTGGACTGACAGCAAAATCCAGATCCTGGCATGAATCGATCGTCGGCTATGATCATCAGTAATTGAGTTACCTTAGAGGTGTCTCAGAAAAGGATGAGGCATTGCAAGGCAGTTTATCTAAACTGGTTAATGGCTTGGTATTTTCCAGAGGCAAGAGCTGGAGTCGGAGAACAAGAAGCTGAAAAATGAACTTAATGAGCTGAGGAAGGCCATTGCAGATGGAGCAACCCAGAATAACTCATCCAGCGATGTTCAGGACAGTTATAACCTCTTACTGAACCAGCTGAAATCTGCCAACGAGGAGTTGGAAGTGCGGAAGGAAGAGGTGCTCATCCTGAGGACGCAGATTATGAAGGCAGCCCAGCAAAAAGGGACGGGGAAGATCACGGTAATTGAGAGGGTTATGGATTTTCTTTTCCCATTCTGTTGCTGGAAGTTCGCTGACTGCCTGAGTGATGCCATTTCTGCTTTGGTAGGCTCTGGGTGGCAGGATGGCACGGGGAGGTTATAGGAGGTTCTGCCTATGGATAAGATGTTGACCATGACATCATTTCAGACAGCCCAGGGCTACATGTCAATCTGCATGAGGATAGGGAGGCTCTACAGAGAGACTTGGATAGATTGGATCGGTGGGCCAACGTCAATGGGATGAGCTTCAACAAGGCCAAGTGCCAGGTCCTGCACTTGGGCCACAACAACCCCCTGCATGGCTACAGGCTCGGGGAGGGGTGGCTGGAGCTGTCTGGAAGAGAAGGATCTGGGGGTTCTAACTGACAAGCAGCTGAACACGAGCCAGCAGTGTGCCCAGGTGGCCAAGAAAGCCAACGGCATCCTGGCTTGGATTAGAAATAGTGTGACCAGCAGAAGCAGGGAGGTGATAGTCCCCCTGTGCTCTGCACTGGTGAGGCCACACCTGGAGTGTTGTGTCCAGTTTTGGGCACCTCAATACGAGAGAGATCTCGAGGGGCTGGAGCGAGTGCAGGATCCTGTGAGGAGCCATTGAAGGAGCTGGGACTGTTTAGTGTGAGGAGGAGAAGGCTGAGGGGAGACCTCATCACTCTCTACAGCTCCCTGAAAGGACATTGTAGAGAGGTTGGTGCCGGTCTCTTCTCACAGGGAATTAGTGACAGAACAAGAGGGAACGGCTTTAAACTGCAACAGGGGAGGTTCAGACTGGACATGAGGAAAAAATGTTTCCCAGAAGGAGTGGTCAGAGAGTGGAATAGACTGCCCAGGGAGGGGATGGAGTCCCCATCCCTGGGTGTGTTTAAGGGTCGTTTGGATGAGCTGTTGGGGGATGTGGTGTAGGGGAGAACTTTGTAGTGTAGGGCTGATGGTTGGACTCGATGATCCCAAGGGTCTTTTCCAACCTGAATGATTCTGTGATTCTATACATGTCTCATGGTGGTCTGTACTGCTGTAAGGTGCTTTGACCCCACACCTGATGAGGTCTAGCCAGCCCACACCAAGGAACAGCTTCTCCAGCCCTGCACCAAGCTGTGGTGGTCTGAGAGGTTCCCGGTGATGGTTTGTGACAACTGGGTTATTCTGCAAGGAAACAGGATGGGGAAAAAGAGCTTCTGGACCAGATTCTTCTCACTTGATGCTGGTGCAGCTGTAATGTGTTTCTACTGATGTGTAGGCAAGAAGAGAGCCTGTCCCATCACAGTCATTTGAGGGCTTTTTGTTTAGAGCCTGTTCTGATGGAAGAGTATATTTTCTGAAAACTCTCACTTGGGCTTTTTAATTCACCGCCTTATCATTCCTTGAGGTTTTCATATGTTTTCTATTTCAGATCACACACACCCCTTATCTCTGTCCCAGGTTCCTTGCATCCCCCTTCCATCTCCTAATCTCTGCTGCTGTCTGTTTACATCCATATGAATTCATAGAAGCTCTCTAGTCTTGTTCTTCCCTGAGAAAGCTCTGTTAAGGGTGGTTGGGAGTTGTTCAGTATCAGGAACTTTGAAAGACAGGAGGGGATGTGCAGGATGTCATGCTGCTGTGTTTTGCGTGTTGAATTTAGGAGAGCATCACCACCAATGCCAGCTGGCCGAACAGTGACAAGCACATTGGTCAGGAGGACGCGATTGAAGCCTACCAGGGGATGTGCGAGACAAACCGGTAAGTGTGGCCCAAATTTTTCCAGTAGCAGGAGGAGCTGACCAAAGTGTGAGAGATGAGATCCCGAGCAAAATTAACAGCATGTTTTAGAGAGTTACCAGCTTTTGGATTGTGTTCTGGACCTTGGGTCAAGGGTAGGTCATAAAGATGGGACCGAAGATACGTCTTGTCGTGGGTGAGGAGCCCTCGTCATTGGGGAATTGTGACCCCAAGGGAGGGGAGATACTGGGCAGGTAGAAAAGCCAACGTGAAAGTGAGCAAAACTGGATTTTGGCTTTGCTTCCAGTAAACAAATAGTAGCAAGATTAGGATTTGGGATATATTTAAGAGGTCCTCATGCTATGCTGGGAGAACAGCACGGTTCCCCTCTTGTTTTCTCAGAGGCAAAAGCCCGTGATGGTGAACTGAGCTAACAAACATATGCTGTGTTCTCTGGCAGTGCCCACATTATTGGTTTTCTTGTGTCTAAACTGAGAGGAATATTCATTTGATTACAGGTTTCCCATAGGAAGGGTTAATATTGTGAACATGTGTCCGTCCTTATAGTAACAATGGGCTTATATTGAGAGGCATTAAATCAATCCTCGTAGCTATCTAGGAGGATATCAAGTAAAAGTAGTGTCTTGCAAGAAGACAATATAACATGGATTAAACAGCAAGATAATATGTAAAATAAATATTTATTTTATTGCAAGGAAATTGAATGTTCATCTGCTTTTCTCTTGACAAATAGAGATGTTTGAGGCTTTTTTCCTAAATAATTGTGTTCAGCAAGATAGTCAGAAGACCTAACCATTGTGGATTAATGTTTTTTTATAACACAATAGACTTTGCCACTTTGTGAACTGGTGGCAGAAGGTTGTTAGCAGACCAGGCTGGAAAATACCATGACTTAATTCAGATTTTATTCATACCTGTATGAATAAGAGCAAAGGCACACCATCTTTGAAGGCAATATGAAAAATTGTGAAGAGTTGCTCAACACTCTCAGAACTGTGTGACCAGAAAGGTGCAGTGGGAAATCCACATGCCCAGATTGATGTGCCTAAATTCAATGTATATATGTAGCCATGGGGTCAACTTTGGTCATTGTGACTATGCTGTACATCCCCTGAATTTCTGCCATAGTATGGGCAGGACTTTCTGACTTTGTGTCTGTTTGACTTGTTGAGGAGAATTTGTGGAGATCTCTCCAGTTACGCTGTGTGAGTCCAGAGATGTGCTGGCTGGAAGGGCTGGGTTCCACATGCATTGCATTTAAATATAGCTTAAAACCCTGATGGGTGGCCCAAGGCTCTGCCCACATTAGTGCTGCCAGTTTTCACTTTGGCCCAAGGACCTGGAGGAGTGGGGATTGTTGGGGACCAGGACTCTCGTGACACTGGTTTCTCCCCTGGGCATCTTGTCTGGCTGGATCAAGGAACAGGCTTTGGTTGTTTTCAATTTGTTGCCAGTGAATATTTGCTTTCCCAAAGTGAACTTGCTGATGAAATTTCTGCCTGTCCTGCAGTGAGGGTGATGAGATTGATTTAAACATCACCTTTTTATCAGTAAATCAATGGGGCTCAGTGTGCTTCCTCCTGCAAGCTGTGGTTTTTGGCCACTTAATGAATTCTGTGGATTTTCTCTTATTTCCTTCCAACTTTGTCCCGGAGCTGTGAGCACTGGTATGGATGTGAAATCCCATTGTCAGGCACAGCTTTATTTCCTCCCTCAACCGCATTTTCCAGTGTACATGTGTAGGGATGGTTAGTTAGTGTTCAGGTGTTGGTGAAGGAGCTGGACTCAAGATAAGAGTTGCTGCATTCACAGGGCACATGTCTGACCAGGTTGTGCCCCTGGTCCCGAGTAGTAACAGCTATTTGGCCATCCTGGAGTACATGTCCACTCTCACTCAGCCTGCCGGGAGACTCCAGTCCTTCTTCAGCCGTTCTGGCTTCCAGACTTCTGCAGGGAGGATTGAATCAAACAGAGACATCATCAGAAATGCCACAAAGATCTAATTTTCCACAAGAGTACAAATCTCTTTCCTTGCCATTGCACAGGTGAGCTGCAATTGGAGAAGTTACATGTGATGGGGCCTTGGTGTGTTTTGGTCTCTTGAGACTGGGGAGGGGAAATCTGCAGTCTCCTTGCTCAGCTTCCTATTACCTCTCTCATCTACTCTCAGCTTGGCTCTTCTACTACAGTAGCAGTAGCTCTACTGTACTATCACCTTGATTTTCTGCGGCGATTTATCCAATGGCTCGTTAATCACCACCAGCTTCCCCATTATATGGTTCCCTGTGCATTTGTTTGTATATCGGGTTGGTTTATAAACTGTAGGCTGGAGTTGATGGCATTAAAACAGATGAAAACAAGCACTCGGGGAGCATGCGTTATTGTATTTGTCGATATAAATTAACGTTCTCTCCCCCCAGCAAAAATTTGCACGTGTACTGACGTAGCTCTATACCCAGGCATGTCAGCATGTGAAATACAACTGCTTTCTCTTTCTAGTCTTGATCAAAACATATTTTAATGGAAAGCTTTTATGGTGGGATTGCAATTCTGAAGTGGGATTAATAAACAAGAGCCACTTTTTCTCCCACCTGCGCTGCAAGAAGCACTCCCATTCCTTTTTATCCTGATTCCTCTCATTTTGTCGGCTGTTTCTAAGCGAGCTGGATTCTCTTCCACTGGCTCAGTCTGACCGATGTGGTAAAGCTATGGTCCACCCATGGGTCACTCCTAGCTTGAAGTCATCACCTCTTAGCTGCTTAGGCTGGGGATAGAGCATGGCTTTATTTTGGTGGGAGATAGACCTTTTATTTGCTCTGCGTCTGTAATCCAGAACTTTTAAATACAGCAGGAGGAAAACAAGAAAAACTGCCAGGTGGCTCTAACCCTGCCCACACAGTGATTCTCTTTCTCCACACCACTCTTGGCAGAAAGCCCTTTGATGCCAGGTCAAGGGAAAATTTGAGTTAAAAGCAAGCCCTTATAAATGCAGTGAACTTGGTTTTTTTTTTGTTTTTTTTTTTTTTTTTAACTCTTGCTGACTTTCAAGTGCTAAAGGGAAAAGCATCAAGTTAGTTTCCAGCTAATTTTCTGCTTCAGTAACTGAATGTAAAGCTAGGTAGGGTCTTTGTTCCCTGTTTCAGTTCTGGCGATCTTTCTTTCAAGCCTGTTTGATCTTGGTGGAAATGTAGAGCCAACAAAAGACCAGGTGATGATGTTAGAGATGATAACCTGGCAGCTCAAAGCAGATCAGGTGTAATCTTTGAAATTAACTTCTGTGATTAACTTCCAAGTGGTTTCTGTAGAGTACATGGCTTTTTTTTTTGCTTTTTTTTTCTGCTGGGTGAGCCCCACCTACAGTTGCAGTGCAAAGTGAAGGGCTGACACTGGCTTCACATGGAGGATGCTTTTGCAGCTGGAAGAGGCCATCACAAGGAAAGGGTTCATATCTCTCCTTACCACTCTCCAATGTGTCTCTTCTTATCACTGCTTCCCACTGTCATGTACCTAATCTGCGGTGTGCATTAGTTTTCCATTTAATTAAAAAAAAAAAGCATATCTGTGTTTGAAAATGAAATGTCCCTTCTTCTTTATTAAGAGATGATAATTATCTGAGATGCTAAAATTAACATCTCTGGGGTTTGGTGTACGTGCAGCTCCGTTAAGCTACTTGGATCAGGCTACATGGAGAAGGGGAGGTGGGTATTTGGGCAGGAATTTCTTTCTTTTTCATGAAGACAGGTCACCAGCTGCTCCCCCAAACCTGTACCTCCAAGATTAGGATAAAGGAGAAATGAGGCTTTATGAATCATGTCCTTTCAACTCCTTTCAGCCGTATTTGAGAGAAGGATATACCCAGCATTTTACAAAATTATTTTGGCACATACTAATTAATCTAATTAGCTAAAAGGACCTGAACTGACTTTTAATGTCTTGGTCAGTATGAACTCTGGGAGGAGGGAAGCTCAGTGATTTCTGAGTCAGTGCCATGTTGATGGACATAGGCTGAATGATTATTTCCCAGGGAAGTTTTGTCTCGGTATAATGGCACTCCCTTGAGCTGCTTTCCTCATTTACAATGCACGTGATTAAAAAAGGAAGGAAAGCTATTTTTCAAAGGAGGTTATCCAGGGAAAAGTATCTCTTGAAAATGTTGCTCATTGTATGAAATTTCCCAGGTTACTAACATGTAATAAATAGTGAGGATCCTTCCTGTTTTTTTTCTTGGTTTTCAGTGCCTAACTACATGTTCTGTTATCTGAACCAAAAAAAAAAAAGACCTTACTGACAAATTGATCCAAATCGGACCAATAAACCTCCCTCTGTCAGCCTACAGACCCCTTTGGAAACCTGCTATGTATGGGATAAAACAAAAGCTTTAATTTAAATTCATACATACGGCTTTAACAGATGAATTTTCCAAATGTTAATGCCTGAAATATTTGCTACTTTTGAGAAATGCCATGCTCGTACACAAGGATGGAAGGGATGTACAAGCTGTCTGCAGCAGCGAGACACCTCTTGAGTCCTTTCGTGGTAGTGCTGCAACACCACATTTCTTCTCACTGCTTTCCTTGTGTGAAAATTTGCTGTAGAAAGTTTGCATGTTGAGCTTTTCCACTTATATATGCAGAGCTTTCCTTGACAGGGAATGGCATCTGCTGTGCCTCTTTTCAAAATAGGAAGTGTATATTGGCTCAATTCTTTTTTTTTTGTCTGAAAGTTTAATGACACATTAAGTGATTTTTTGTTGTTGTTTGTATTTTATTATTATTTTGAAAAACTGTTTTCTAACTGACATCAAAGCCAAGTAAAATCTCTCTGTAGCAAGTGTTCCTGATCAGGCTGACCAGCTTACATGGCTCATTTGTAATGTGTTCAACACCTCATTAAAGAAGATAAGTGAGTTCCCTGCCTTTTATAACTTTAAAAAAACCCCCAACCTGTTAAAAAGAAACTTTTGATACTAAAGTGAGATGAGACTTTTCAGGGTGTTTTACTGCCTGAATGGATACAGAGGAGATTTGGTCTCATATGGATATAAGGACACGAACATCCAAGGGGTGTTTGGACTGAAAGTTGCTCTGAGGAAAGGTGGATGTGTTTGACTTGATGATTGAGGAGACCTTCAACTGAAGTAGAAGGAAGAGAATTTATTTTAGACCAGTGGAAGTTGCTGCAGAAGGAAGGAAATGGAGAAACTTGCCTTAATGAGCTGATTAAGGATACTGTAGAGAGGAAATGTTAAAATAAACTTTTGTATAAAGTAATCTAAAGTGGTCACATCTAGAGGGATTAGAGTAAAACCAGACAATAACAGGAGGAATAACAGGGATGATTCATTTGTTTTTCAAAGCAATGTAGGAACCCAAGTTCATAGAAGGAGCATGTTTTTCTGAGGGTGGCTCATGATTAATCCAAACCTACATGAAGAAATAAAATGAAAATTAACTAGTTAATATTTATTTCATGGTGGGCCTGTATTTTCCAAGCCTATTAGTGAGATGTGCCAGAGCACAGAAAGTCTGGAAGAGGAATGAGCTGTTCCAAGCTATGAGTATGCAATAAAATACGGGGTTGGGTTATGTGTGCACTGTGAGTTGGAAGTGTATGTGGGCTGTTCCAGCTCAAAAATAGTTAATTTTTGGGGGAAGGAAGCAAGGAAGCCTGCTGGGAGCTGCTAAGGATCACTCTATGCTTTTCATTTTACCCTCACTGTGTTTGGACACCTTCCTTACCCCTCATGCTGACTTCTGCTCTCTCATTTATCCCTCATGGTCCTTGTTCCTCCTTGTTGGTTTGTAAGCATAAGGTTTTAATGAGGATTTGAGCTAGCTGGTGTGGCGTGGGCTTGCCAGTTTTTCCTTGCAATCATACGGGAAACAGTTTATCCATACAGAAACAAAAACTCAGGCTCTGACTTCCAGGAGTTGGGCTTTTTGGTAAAACCAGTAGCATCTCAGGAATGATGATAACTTACCAAGAGGTTGGACTGGGTGATCTGTGGTGATCCCTTCGGACCTGAATGATTTTGGGTTGCCATGTTGGCTGTGGTGGGTCGGGGAGGAAAAGGCTGCATGAAGACACATTTCACACCTGGGGAGGGAGGAGGAGCTCCACTAGCCAGGGGTGTCCTTTGGGGCATGACCAGGGCATGGTTCTCCTTCACCGTCATAGAAAAGGAAATACAATGTAATGAAAGTGTGCTTTAAAAAATAAAATAAGGGTTCTGCACCTTTTCCCCTTCTATTGCAATTGACCTTTTGTCTTTGTCCTCTTGTTTCCTTTTTCTGTCCTTTATTTCTAGCAAGACTGAGGACTGGGGGTATCTCAATGAAGATGGAGAGCTCGGCTTGGCTTATCAAGGCTTAAAGCAAGTTGCCAGGTCAAACACTTTGGTTTTTTCCCACTGCTTCTTCTCCCCTCTCTCCATTTCACTTGCCCTTTTGTTTCTTTCTCTTCCTCTGGTGTTGTCCTCTGTCGGACCTGTTGTCCTCTCTGGGAGCAGCCGGAGGTAGGATATCCAATTTTGGAGGAATTGAGACCCTGCTCTAATTTTCAGAGGAGTCGTTGCAATTCTGATTGGGCATTGCTGATGGTGACTGTTGTCACTAATGCCTGAGCTGTGATTCAGTAAGAATTACGTTACGTTAATAAGAAATTGTGTAATAAAGTTGTTGGGAAGCTGTAATCTCCAGGAATCCCAAAAAAACCATTGTAGATGTTTTTCCCAAATTGTGCTAAAATATAGCACTTCCCTAAAGCATTTTCTCCCAATCCTTGACATCTCAGAAGCGGAGTCCCTGTGTTTGTATTGTGATGCTGTCTGCTTTGCATGCTCCCAGGGATTCTGTGCTCCCATCAATGCATTTTCTATAGATATAAGGAGGAAGGTGCATGGTGGACACAGTGTCATCCTTCCCCATGTCCTGGTCTGGTGGGAAATATCCCAGCAGGACACACCAGGGTCGTACCTGCAACCTCCGTATCTCCTGGGGATGCCAGTGATTCTGTAATGATCTCTCACCTCCAAGCTAACGAACCTTTAGAAAGACAAGTGGAGATTAAAGCAAGGCAGAAGGACTCCTGGATTATTCTTCTGGTTCAACCTGGTGCTTGGAACAGCTGATAATTAAATGTTAATTTGTTAAAATGTGTTTAAATGCGCTCTACTGCTCTCCTGCAGGGTGGTTATAAGGCTCCAATACATGTGATTTTTATAAAAGATATGAAATGAGCTGGTTAAGGATACTGTAGAGAGGAAATGTTAAAATAAACTTTTGTATAAAGTAATCTAAAGTGGTCACATCTAGAGGGATTAGAGTAAAACCAGACAATAACAGGAGGAATAACAGGGATGATTCATTTGTTTTTCAAAGCAATGTAGGAACCCAAGTTCATAGAAGGAGCATGTTTTTCTGAGGGTGGCTCATGATTAATCCAAACCTACATGAAGAAATAAAATGAAAATTAACTAGTTAATATTTATTTCATGGTGGGCCTGTATTTTCCAAGCCTATTAAGAATGTAACTCCTGACATGATTATGAGGCTGGCTGCATTATTGCCCATGTTTCTATAGATGGAAAACATGCTTTTCTGTCTTTTGCTGCAAAATGGTAGTAGAGATTGGGTTGTTTAGATCTTTTAAAAACAACAACAACAACAAAAACCAAACTGGAGAGTGATTAATTCTTTTCATCCAGAAATCTTCCATAGAAATCATGTGTTCTTTTATACAATCCTTAAAAAAAAAACCCCATGCTTAATTGTTCCTGCAGGGAAACAGTTCACAGGTGTGAATCTCCATGAATTTCCCAGTGGACTGAACAGGGTTGTAGCTTTTTCCCTGCTGGCAGAGCTCCATGTCTGTGCATGTCCTGGGTAATTCTAAGCTATCAACACCAGAGTCTTCCTAACCTTTGAGGATTGCTGTTTGCATCTGATGCCAGAGGAGCCGAAGCCCCTGAGCTGGGTGTGTGACTGTCTGTAGCTCTGCCCAGGAGAGCACATCCATGAGCTACAGCAAGGACATGGGCTTGGTCATCCCCCAGGGTTGCTCCTCCTCTTTGCCACCATTGCCCTGTGTAATCTGGGACTAATACTTTGCAGTTTCTGTCTTATTGCCCCTTCCTCAGAGTCCTCATCCCTTCCGGAGTCACTTATTTCAGGCTTCATGAGAGAGCTGGTGGACTAACCAGGATATTTCCATTTAGCAGAGGGTAGAGGATACCCTTAAAAAATCAATTATTGTGCCACTTGCCAGTTTTTCAGCACCCGCATGGGTGCGTACAGGAGGGTAGTTAACATCTCAGTGATGAATCGTTCTTTCACCGGGTTAACAAAGGCATTCTGGTTTAGCAAACGGCTGGATAATGCACTGAATAAATGCCTTATTAATATATGCCTTTCCTCCCACTGATGTTGTCCTTGTGCACAGGCCTGGAAGGAGACCTGATGTAGGGAAAGAGGGGTCAGAGAGGGTGGCAGGACAAATTGTTAGAGAAAAAGTTGGGTACCCACCTAAAAGTGAGACAAGGGCTGGTTTTGGTGACTTCTGTCAGCTAGGTATCATGGTGTTAGTGTTTGTATGTCATGGAGTACAAGCAAATGAGTCTTTTTCCCCCTTCTGAAGAGTCCTGGTGAAGTCAGCAGCGATGATGAAAGCTGAGAGCAGGAACTGATCATAGTGACAGAGAATTGCCTTCTGCGTAGTTTTCTTCAGGTGCTTTACGAATGAAAATTGAGATATATGTGAATATACCTTTTTTTAAAAGCAAAGATAAAATAGCAGCTCTACAAACAACTAGAAGGAATGAAAGGTTTCAGCTTCTGCCTTTCTTGAAACTCCCAGCAGTAGCAAACGAAGCCCCTGGCAGTCCAACTGAACAGAGCCATTTGCAAGATACACAGTTCAGTTTTCAAGAGTAAGAACTGATGTATTTACATTTGCTTCTTGCTAATGGGAAGAGTAAAGGACTCCAAATCTGTGATACGGTTTCAGGAAAAAAAGGGAGATCTTGGATTTTATTTTTTTCTTCCCCCTATTATTTAAAAAAAAACCTCACAGACTTTTGATTTCATGTCTCCAATTTCAAAAGTATTTAATCTGCAGTATATGTGGCAATAATAGCTGTAGCACCCCTGTGTGTGTCAAGTTTTATAGGGAGGTTGACCAGGAACGTCTCCCAGGTTGGCTGACTTTGAAGGATCTAAACTCAAATGGCGTTTACTACCACGATGCTGAAATCACAGGCCGATTGGTGTGGTCCTTTTCTCAGGTTGCTGGAAGCACAACTCCAGGATCAGAGAAGAGAGCATGAGGAGGAGGTAGAAGCTCTGAAAAACCAGGTGGATGCAATTAAAGAAGAGATGGAGAAACAGCAGCAGGCTCTCCTGCAGACCACCCTGCAGCTGTCTCCAGAGGTCCAGGTGGAATTTGGAATTCAGCAAGAAATTACACGTCTCACCAATGAAAATCTGGTAAGAGACTGTACTGAGACTGAGACTGTAAGAGACATAGCTTAAGAAAGAGGGGAAAAAAGAAACAGGTTGAGAGAAAGGAGACAGGAAATGTGAAGGGGAGGAGAAGGCACTGGGGTCTCTTTCACCCCTCCTAAACTCTCTGTGGAATCCTTCAGCATCTCCCACTGGGCATTTGGGAGCGTTGGTACTTGGCTTTGAACTGTTGTTCAGTGGCTATATGACTCTTGTGACTCCCTAGCTACTTTATTTTTTCTGCTTTTTAAGCCTGTCTACTTTGTGGCACTGCCTATTAAGTGAGATCACTGAGGACACCTATACTCTGTAATTACGCACAAAGACAACACAATCCTTTCTGCTTACTTTTATTGGGGTGGGGGGGGAGGCAGTTGCCACTCCAAAAAGTTGTCCTGGCTGATGATAAATTTTCCGTTTCTCACCTCCTGTATCTCTGTGCAAGGTCTGGAATGAACATTGGCCCCTCCTGAGCAGGCGAGGGCTTCTTGCCTTTCTCCACAATGCTAGTATCCAGTGTTGAAACTGTTTAAATATGATTAACAGCCAGGAGTAAAATGCTTTGGGTGGTGAGCTGTGAGTATTGCCTGCTGTGGGCTACCTCTAGAAAAAGCAGACACACAACACCCATGGTCTCTGTGGTTGTATAGACTTTGTGGGTGTCTCCGAGCCATCCAGAAATAACACGGCTGTTTTTCTACCAAGATGCTCACGTGCTGCATAGACCAGGCTGCTGAGTGACTCCAGCCTCAAACTCACCCCAGATGAGTTGTTCTTGAGGTGGTTTTTTTTAACCCAATGCATCTTCTGTTTTTCAGGATCTTAAAGAAATGCTAGAGAACTTGGAAAGCAATGAAAAGAAACTAAAGAAGCAGCTGAAGATTTACATGAAGAAGGTCAAAGATTTTGAAGGTGACTCGGCTGTTGGTAGACTTTGGGGTGGGGGAGCAGCACTCTGGTTTTACTTCTTTGGCCAGCCTTGGAGAGCTGCAGCTTTTTCTGTTGAAGTAAGATTTTGCTCATTCTGGCACTGAACTAGCAGCGAGCACTGAGCTCATCATCAGCGTGACAGCAGAGCATGGAAAGTCCAAATGAAGCTCCTGGGTCAGGCTTAGGCTGCCTTTGAGCGAGCGCAGCTTCGCTGGTGTAGCTATAGCTTGTTGACGTGGCTGAACGTGGTGAACTTGGAGGAGGGTCCACGAAGTGATGGAGGGCGAGTGGTTGCTGGAGGTATTGATCTGATGCTTGGTGTACCAGGGTTTGGAAGGTATTTACAGAAGCCTTTTTGCTTTCATTGCTGACAGTGCTGGGACCCAAGCAGAAGTATAGAGAGGAGACCAGTGGCTAGCAGGCAGCTGCTCTGATCCAGCAATTTTGAGAGGGAATTAAAACCATTTAGGATCAAAATACATTGTATATTCTGCTTGATCAGAAAACACCCCAAATGTGACATCTGTGTTGTATAGAAGGAGCTTCCCATTCTCTGGAGACGCTGTGATTAATCACATAACCTTGTTCTCATGAGCTAATTTCTGAAAACTAGGCATTAAGTGAAATTAAGCTGAATAACTGGAGGGTTTCCATGGCTAGCACAGCTGGTGTCTGTCAGTGTAATTTGCATGCAGCAGGCTGCTGTTTACTGCAGCACTTGCATGCTGATCTCTCCTGTTTTACTGAACTTTTATGGAAGCACAACGCTCAATGGTGTGCCACCACAGTTCTTCAGCTTTACAGCCAACCAGAAGACATCATGCTTAAGTATTTTTTCATTGCCTGGCTAATTTTTTTCCCCTCTGTGAAAATGACACACTAAAACGATTCCCGTAGGGTTACTCACTTCTAGCCTGTGGTTCCTTGGAAAATAAAAAATGACTTCATCTTTTCCTCCTTAGGTCCAACTTTTGCACTCTTTCTTTCATTCAGAACCAGAACTACTGCTGACTGGTAATTCAAAACCTGGTTCTTTATATTTTTATAAGTCTACTGAAGCTGATGACATTATTGGAAACTTAATATATAACGCTTTGACCTGGTGTCTGCTCTAAGGCCAATGGAGGACGTGAATAGTTCTCGATCAACAGGTACCACCTTTCATGCTCTTTTCACAGCATCCCAAACCACAATACCGGTGGAAAGGAGTCAGCACGAGCGTAAAATGCAAGCTGCTGTCCAGAGGAAGGAGAAAGATTTTCAGGGCATGTTGGAATATTATAAAGAAGACGAGCCACTCCTCATCCGAAACCTCATTACAGGTGAGGAACATACTTCGCTCCTGTGCCTGGCTCCTTCTTCTCTTGCCTGGGAGATCTCAAGATAGGCAAATAGATCTCAAATTAATCCCTTCTGGGGCTGCATGTTTATGGTGATGATAGGTAAAGAAGCGCAGCGCTAAGCAGCTAGACCAGCATGGATATAATCCTTAGGGATAGCAGAAAATGGAAGAATGCAAAAAGGAGGCTGCAGTTTTCAGAGCAGCTCGTAACTTCCTGAGCTTCGTATGATGTGGTAGTAGATGGGGAGGGGATAGCAAAGGATGGACCCCAAGGATTTTGCGCAGCAATGGAACAAAGGCGGTTTGGTTTATGAGATAATAACAGATAATAATCTTGTGAGTTCTTTTACACTGGAAGGTCTGATCAGAATTGCTGCAGCATCCCCTTATTCAATGCTGTTAGAGAAGTTCTCCTAAGTGTTAGTATTTACCATCACTCTTTAACCCCAGCAGAGTCTAGTGAGTATCTGAAAAGTGTTCAAAGAGCAGTGCTCGCCCGCTGCTGTGGTCTCTGAAGTGCCCCTCATCAGACAGGCTTTTTCTTTAGAGACTGCAAATTCCCACAGCTACCATTAGGATTCAGTATCTCGAGGGAAAGAGTGATTAACTACATCATGAATTCAGAGGGAGGGGTTTATAACCTGTGGGAAGTATTCCTGAAAGCTTTGCGGAGTTTTTCTAAGGCTATTTGTGTGCTGCTTGGGCAGGCTTTGACATGGTAAAGATGATCTAGTGCTACGTGTGCATCCCTAAGGTGTAAGGGGGTAGTGTCATAAGCCTCAGTGCAGACACTGCTACCTTCCCGAGCCCTAGTGCTGCAGCTTTTCTGCTTTGGCTGGCCTCAGCAGGTCCATCTGTCCTGCAGCTGGACCTCTGGCTCTGTGTCCATGCTGCAGAGAGGGATGCAAGTTGCAGAGCCAAAATTTAGCTTCCCCAGGGCTGGGGGGAGAGTGGTTTGCCTGGGTAGGTCACCAGCTCTAGTGTTCCCTGCTTCACCTGGCAGTTGGTGAATTTTAAGAGGATTTAAAAAAAAAAAAAACCCAAACAAAAAAAAACCCAAAACGCCAAACCTTCTAGATCTCAAGCCCCAGGCAGTGTCTGCTACTGTTCCCTGCCTTCCTGCCTACATCCTCTACATGTGCATCAGACATGCGGATTACATCAACGATGACCAGAAGGTGCACTCCTTGCTCACCTCCACCATCAACGGCATTAAGAAGGTGCTGAAGGTAAGTGTCTGTTTTCTCTTGTCCTGGGGTTGAGATGGTGTAGGATGGTAATAACCATGCCAAACTGTGTGATATTCAGCTCTCATAGTGGTTTTCAAATCACTCTTATAGCTTCCCTTTTTAGAAGAACAAGGAAAATTATGATCTTAGCAAACAAAATTGTTTGCCTTTCCAGATTTAAAAAAAGTTTGCAGGGAACAAATGGCTAATACTGCCCATCTGCAGAGAGACCCTTCTGATTCTAGCTGGGGAAATACTTTGTCTTGCTATGCCAGTGTCCCCCACTGAAGGGGACATCTCACATGTTCTAATTTTGCTCCTCCAGAAACACAACGAGGATTTTGAGATGACATCATTTTGGCTGGCAAATACTTGTCGCCTCCTGCACTGTTTAAAGCAGTACAGCGGAGATGCGGTAAGAAACTCATGGCTGATCTTGAGTATGTTGGCATCCCTCCATGAACGGTCTTCAGGTCTCCTGGGTCTAGTGGCTTCCCTCTGGCTACCACATGGGGTCACCTCTGACTTTCCTCCTTTATTAATATGGATATAACATGAGGCAGCTCCTAGAATGATAGAATCACAGAATGGTTTGGGTGGGAAGGGACCTTTAAAGGCCATCTAGTCCAACCCCCTGCCATGGGCAGGGACATCTTCCACTAGATCAGGTTGCTCAGAGCCCCGTCCAACCTGGCCTGGAATGTTTCCAGGGGTGGGGCATCGACCACCTCTCTGGGCAACCTGTGTCAGTGTTTCACCACCCTCATCGTCAAAAATTTCCTCCTTATGTCTAGTCTGAACTAGACCAGAGGTTCATGGGACGTTGCACTGAGAAAAGACATTTGAGAGCTGAAACCAGAACCCTTACAACACAATATGCAACAGGATATTTTGAATTTCATAGCCAGACATGCACTTTGATTGGTCTGAACAGGTGATTTCCTTCTGGTAGGCTGTTTTAAAGGCCGTTCCCCTGGTTTTAGTAGGTCCCACAACTTTTCACTAACCAAGATTTTCAGACAGAAGAAAACTGTTCCAAATCTTGCAGTTTTATTCTGCCCGTTTCTACTGACTTTTTTTCCTGTTCTGTTCAGCTAGTTCAAAATGACACACTTTGACAGAGCAAAAATGCATAATCATAATATAAGATTTGGGAAGGAAAGCCTCTCATTTCTTGCCATCTCAGTAATATTTTGTAAGTTGAAATAGGTTTTATTATAGCCAACCCCTTCCAACAAAATCACATCATCACAGTCCTCTTAGTACATTACACGCTGCCATCCTCATAGCTATATGTTCTGGGTATTAAAATTTTCAGCAGAGCCAAATTATGTAATTTCTCATTTAGTCTTGACTTGTGTTAGATATGCTGAGCAGTCAAGCTTTAAGAATAAAGAAAAAAATTTTCATGGAATCAACTATTCAGATTATTCACAAGATAATGACTGGTGTGTAAAACCTCAGAGCTGGACTTTAAAGATTTAAATTAAAAAGAACAATAATTTAGATAATAGTTATGCTCCTGTTTGCCCTCTTCTGCCTGAATAACAACATTACAATTTAAAGAAAATCCTCCCCAGAAAACGAGCAGGGTAAAAAAAAACCCCAACAACTTAAATTTCACATTCTTTGCCATGATTTACTGTGTTAAATGAACCAACCAGCTATTTGCAAATTCAGTTGATAATTTGGTGCAAAAAAACAGAGGGGGAAAATCATTCTGAGCAGTTTCCAAAATACTATTATCTTTAATTTGAAATCCAACCTATTTTTAAGAAAACAGGTTTAAAAGAAAACCCCAAACTAAATGCGATCTTGCAGTGCACAACACTTTTTCATCAGTTGGGAAAATGGAGAAATTCTAAAGTCAACTCAAATTGTACACGTTGTATTTTTGCATTTTGCTAGTCAGCAAACAACATAAAAGTTGCATAGTTCTTATTTTGTCACCAAATTGGTAAGACCATATGATCAGGCAATTAAAGCATCTGTGTTAATTACAAAATTAAGTTAGATCACATTTGCTTCTGCCAGCAAAACTGGCATTAATGTCTGAGCCCAGAACTCAGGGCTACAGGATCAGAGATCAGCCACTTCTTCAGGTAAAGGCAGGGAATAAATTCAGTTACATGGAGAGATTTCTGAACTTCAGATCAGTTTAAAATATTAAAGTATATAGCATGTGGCTATACTTTTTTTTCATTTTCTAAAATCTTAATCTTAAAATATTTGGTTTCCCTTAAATGATTGTGACTCACAGGAATAAACAAATAACTAAAAAAGTTTCCCAGGAACTGAAATGTCATTTTCTAGTTCATACATATATTGCAATTAATACAAATGTTTCTCCTTGCTAAAGCTAAAATGAAAAACTTACCACTTAATGATGCTTTTCTTCAAAAAGCAGCCCTCTAGCAATAATTTATGAACAAAGGGCTGAGTAAATCAAAGGTGATTTATGAGTCTTTATTTTTACTCTATTACAGAAAAGATCTACTTTGGTGACATATCTGGATGTATTGTACTCTAAGGGTTTTTTTTTAATACAGCGACTTTACTGGACTATAAATAGGTGACATAATGAAACCAGGTGTTTTAATCTCCTTCTGTTCAGGGTTTCATGACACAAAACACACCTAAGCAGAATGAGCACTGTCTGAAGAACTTTGACCTGACCGAGTACCGCCAGGTGCTGAGCCACCTCTCCATCCAGATCTACCAGCAGCTCATCAAGATAGCAGAGGGCATACTCCAACCCATGATCGGTAAGTTCACAGCATATTAGCTTTTAGGAGGTTTTTTTTTTTTTCTGTAGTTATCTCCTCTGAGTGTTTTTCAGACCTTTGTACATGATTTGTCCCCAAAGAAAAAGCCTGCAGCTGGTAGAGAGGCATATGTTACAAAAAAAGTCCTGGTTTGGAGCAGGTCCTCTTGTTCGCAGTGACCTGGAGTTAGGGAGGCACACCTGGATGAGTTTTTATTTTCTCCCATGACAGAAGCTAATAGGGGTGAGGTTTTTTTCCCCCATGATAGAAGGTAGCTCCTTCCTTTCTGCTGGAGAGGGTGGTGACAGAGGTGAGGTGGTGCTGGTGAGTCCATAGGAACAGCATTCCTCTTCAGACCAGATTCAGGGTTAAGCTTTTTATGGGTAGAAATGTGCATTATGAGGGAGGAGAGAATTGGGAAGAGGAAAAAGAGACTGATAAAGACCTTGTTTTGCGAGGGTGAGTCAGTAACAAGTTCAATACGAGTGAACAATGCGCCGCAGTGGCAGAGAAAGCCAACAGGTTGCTGTGTTGCATGAACAAGGGCATCACCAGCAGACTCATTATTTCACTCTACTCGGTGTTTGTCAGGCCACACCTGGAATACTGTGTTCAGGTTTGGTCCCAGCTATACAAAAAAGATATGGCCAGGCTGGAGAGGGTCCAGAGAAGGGCCGCAAAGGTGATCAAGGGACTGGGCAGACATGTGAGGAAAGGCTGAGAGAGTTGGGTTTGTTCGGCCTTGACAAGAGAAGGCTGAGGGGAGAGATTATCACTGTGTTCCAGTGTTTAAAGGGTGGCCACAGAGAAGATGGAGACTCCCTTTGTACAAGGAGTCACATGGAAAAGATGAGGGGTAACAGGTACAATTTACTCCAGGGGAGATTCCGATTGGACACAAGAGGAAAATTTTTCACACTGAGGACAATCAGCCACTGGAATAATCTCCCCAGGGAAGTGGTGGATTTGCCAACACTGGACACTTCTAAGGTTCAGCTGGACAGGGTGCTGGGCCAGCTTGTCTAGACCAGGCTTTTACCAAGAAAGGTTGGACCAGGTGATCCTTGAGGTCCCTTCCAACCTGGTATTCTATGACTCTATGAGTATAAGAAGAGTTACCTCCTCAGCTAAATCCCTCCTCCTCCTCGCTAATCTAACTGAGGGGCTGTTCTCAGCGCTTTATATTTTTTAGCTGCTAGTGTTTTCCTTGAGCTCCCAGCCTGGACTCCTTTGTGTCTGGGACTTTTTCCCTTTACCCTCCAAATGTCATTGCACAAATTCCTGCTGTGTCCGACAGCATCAATGCCTACCATCACTGCATGTACCTCCTGATCCTTGCAGAAAGTTGTCCTGTTCCTCCATCAGTTAGTCAGGCTGTAAGGATTTTATTACTTTTAATCTGTCTTTGTTTCTCCCAATCCTTTGAGCCAATTAATAATTTTAACTGCAGAATTTAAGGCTCTGTGGTGGGTATAGAGAGAGAATTGATTACAACTCAGAGGAGAGCTGTTCCCTGTTTCTGCAGCATGGTAAGTGATTTCTGTGTAGTAACATCAAGGAAAAAAAAGTGTGATCGTAAAGATATTCTGTATGCTTCAACTATTTCATATTATCACAGTAACCTAGCAATTCATGGATCTGTCCTGCTTTCAGACCTCCTAGCATCCATTGTGTTGCATTCCTGAGACTGCTGCACGCCCATGGAGGGATCAGCTCTTACCTCTAGTGACTAACAGGTGGATGCAGGCTTTTTTAGCTCATATTTTTTCCCCCTTTTTCAGTATCCGCAGTGTTGGAAAATGAGAGCATCCAGGGGCTTTCTGGTGTCAAACCGATGGGCTACAGGAATCGCTCCTCCAGCATGGCAGACGGTGACAGCTCCTACAGCTTAGACGCAATCATTCGCCAGCTGAACATGTTCCACAGCATCATGTGTGACCAGGGGCTGGACCCGGAGATTGTGCAGCAGGTCTTCAAGCAGCTTTTCTACATGATCAGCGCGGTTGCCCTGAACAACCTCCTGCTGAGGAAGGATGTCTGCTCGTGGAGCACGGGCATGCAGCTAAGGTGGGACTTGGGGCGAGGATGTACCCGCTTTAAGGAAGTTTTGTTAACTTTATAAGGTGGTGGAAAATAGGAAAATAAATTGCAGTGGTGTTAAGTAACGGGAGAAACTGGATTCAGCGGGAGACTGATGCAGTGGCATTGTGTAATGGCCCATTGTGTAATGCCTGTGCAATGCAGTTTGCTGTGCTGCTTGTGAATTAAACACATGTTATGGTAATTATTCTGGGGTGGGCTTTCCCCACCCTTGCTTCACCCAGTCTGAGCGGGAAGGCTGCACAGTCCAGAGACTGCACCAGGTGATGTAGGTCATATTGAACGTTGGGATGGAGAAGTCTCCATGGTTCTCTCCCACTGCTGTGTCTGCTGGCTTTAATGTAACAAGTGTTGTAGTGTCAAAGGCTCCAATTCTGCAGGTGGATCTTCAAAACCAACCGTGTTGCTGTGTGCAGTGCCTCTGGCCTCTCATGAGCTGTGAGATGTGCAGGCAGTGGCAGCCAGACATCTGCTGGGCTGGGATGAGGGGCTCATGTGCCCCATTGCTGTCGTAGTGTAGTGTTGTAATAAGGATTGAAGTTTGAAAGGACAGCTAGTGCAAACCTGCCAGAAGGGGGTGGTGAATGTTTGTCAGCCCTGGCATAAATCTATCAACTTACTTCTCAGTGTACATGATTTAGACCTTCCTTTCGCTACCCTCTCCCCTTCCCATGGTAGATCCTTTGCATGTTCCCTTTGAGCCTGGGGGTGGGCACAGGCAAAGGCATTTTTTGTGTAGATCTTTTCAAAGAAAATACGTTTTGTTAGCATTTAAAAGCTTGTTAAAAGCTTAATTTTAATTGACTTTTGAAACTTGAACATAGCTGAACGCTGTAGAAAAGCACAATCCAAACTGTTACATGGCTCGTTTATTTCTAAGGTACATAGAGTATAAATTTTGCTTTGAGTTGCTGAGTATTATTAAGCTTTGGTCTGGTTGTCTCTTGCCATGTGTATCACAAATATGCATCACAAAAAGCCACATATACCAACACTGCAACATACCTTGAGTCTCACAGAGGATTTCTGAGATGCTACGTCTTCTTTCTCAGCTCTCAGCTCACTTCTCATCTTGGTTGCTCACCCAGGTTTAACATAAGCCAGCTGGAGGAATGGCTGCATGGGAAGAATCTGCAGCAGAGCGGAGCAGCACAAACTTTGGAGCCCTTGATTCAGGCAGCACAGCTTCTGCAGCTGAAAAAGAAAACCTCAGAAGATGCTGAGGCCATCTGCTCCTTGTGCACATCACTCACGACCCAGCAGGTAGGGAGCAGGGCAGAGATTTACACCAGAGGGCACTGATAATTAAAGGAGTGGGAAAGGGCGGTCTCCTGGTTCCAGCTCTTCACTGCCCAGACTCAGCGTGCCATTCCCACAGTGGGGACAACTTGTCCTTTTTAGGACTGATGTTAGGTATTGACCCCTGTCAGAGGTGGTCACCGCAGTGGCTCCTCTCTCACAGTGCCACTGATGGCACTGGGGCTCCAGAAATCTGCAAAGATGAAACCCAGCCCTGAGGAAGAATTCATGGTACAAGTCAGACACTTGGGATTTTAAACCCACCTGTTGTCTTTTGCCAGGGTCTAACCTGGCTAGGTCTGCAGGATGCCCACCAAGGATTCGTATTTGGGGCAGGGGGTTGAGAACTGCCCACCTAGGCTTACTAGATCTGACCTTAAGCTTTGAAACTCCTTTCCAGGAGGATATAAACTCATGGTTTTTGTTGTTGGATTGCTGGGCCTTAATTTGAACATGTCATAGGAAGGGAGAAGCAAGAGCTGTGAGCTGATCTCCAGTGCTTCTTGGAGATCCTTCCTCCTGTATCTCCATCTCCCTGTTTTGAATGCGTGTTCCTGAGAGAAGCAAGGGCTTGTAGGGGAGGAGCAGGAGTGAGGGAGCATCAGAAGTGTTGTAGAGGTGACATCAGAAGCACTGAGAAGTGGTCACCCCTGTCACCACATGCCTCCTGAGTGGAGTCCCTGTATAAATCTGTTGCTCAAGTCTATTCCCAATTTACAAACGTTGCCATGAGACGTGACTTTGACAGGTCCGTAGAGGCTTGCTGTACCTTACAGCAGGCAAAGGAACACCAGGATCATACTTGTGCTACTTCTGCTTCTCAGTAGTGTCACGAGAGACTTGCTATGGTCATATCAAGACAAGTTTGGCTTCTCATGACTGTCATGTAATCCTATTTTGTTTTCAACAGATTGTAAAAATACTTAATCTCTACACTCCTATGAATGAGTTTGAAGAGCGTGTGACGGTAGCTTTCATACGAGACATCCAGGTAAATTAAAGGGCTGTAAAGTGGAGGAGAAATTAATGATTTAGTACAGATGTCATTAGTACTAACTCAGGCATTTTGTAATAGGCATGCTGCTGCATGTTGTCCTGAATTTAGTGCTCTGCGTGTGCACACACTTACTTGTGACATACAGCTGCAGGGATAGCCAGGCTGTTAATCACAAAGAACAATGAGCACCAAAGTTCCCAGCTCAGCTAATCCAATGCTCTTTAGTAGCTACACGACTCAGAAGTAAGGTTGCAGGAGTCAGTGAAGTATCGGTGGAGCTACTTCTGAGATACAAGGCAGAAATTGGCAACTAAAGGAAAAATAACTAAATGAAAACCAAACATCTTTTAATGTTCACAAGGAGGAGGCGGGAAAAGGAAAGAGAAATCTGTTCAACTACTCCTAGAATATGTCTCCATCACTGAGCAGCTGAATCAAAAGTGTTCTGCTGGTATCATACAGTGTTGTTTTTGCTGAGAAAGAGCATCATGTTGTTTCCAAGTCCTGTGTCTTGCTTCTTGGTCACATAGAAAATGTAGCAAGGTTCTTCTGAAGCAGTGTTTCCTACAGTCTATGTAGAAGTTCTGTAAACACTTCCTTGGAGGAAGGCTGCCGCAATAGAGAACAAAATAGAACAACTGTTGCTTGCAATATTCTAAAATCGTGTACATTCTCAAACCTTTGATGATGATAAACGTGACAAATACAAAGAAAAGGCAACAATTGATACTGAATTTGTTTTCCTCTCCCACACCTCATAGACGCACTTGCAAGAGCGAAATGACCCTCCGCAGCTGCTGTTGGACTTCAAGCACATGTTCCCAGTTTTGATCCCGTTCAGCCCATCCTCCATAACCATGGATTCGATTCATCTCCCTGCTTCTCTCAACTTGGAATTTCTCAAGAAAGTCTGAAGAAAGTCTAATTAAGCCCACCTCTCCTACCCAGAGACCCCCAGCAAAGACAGAAAAATCATTAAACAGATTTAAGGAGCTCTTTAAATATGGACCAAACAGGCTTATGGAAGAACCAATACACAGTAATAAATGGATGCTAAACCATACAGTAAGAAAGAGACTGATCTATATGTGATTTTTCTGGGTAATTTGCAACTTGGCATAAGGATACTTGAAATGTAGACTTATTTTTTACTGCTTGATTTTATGTTGACATAGTTCAAAGCCCATAATCATCTCCAAAACCACTAACAAAAAAGAAGTGTGAGTGGGAGACAAGTTACTTTGATCTCATAGGTGTCAATGAAGAAATGACAGTTAAATAAAAAACAAAATCTGAGACACTTATGCTGCCTTGAAGGACATGTAATTTGTCTAATAGCTAGGTGGTTTTGTATGTATTAATAACGGGACATGCAATTCTGCCTCCTGTTCTTGCTAGTAACTGTATCACGATAGTGAGTTGAGAAAGTAAATTGCAGAAGGCACAAGTATGTATTAAGGTAATGGGCTTAGATGCTGCTTGTTTCCACTGGCATGGAATTTGTCACAAATTCTGTGTTTGAGAAATGCTGTTGCTCCTCCTAACTGCATCCAGTACATCTGCTTCATGGAAATTCAAATAAATTGGTGGTTTGGACTTTCTTCCATTACCAAATTTACATTAGTCACTTGCAAAGGTTTTGTCCTAGTGAAATAATCTCAAGGCAAGGGACTGCCTTAGGCCTTCTGCTTCTAGTATAGACAGGGATCCTCCTGATCCCTACTGTTGGCTTTCCTGTGCTTTGCAAAGCCAAAAATTTCATCCAGTGGCTATCAAGACTCTTAGACCTCTTACATGGCTTGTATCAGAATCTCATGCGTATATCAGACATGCTAAAGCAGCCCAGTTTAATCATCAGGTCTCCAGTCCTACTTCTGTTCAGTGGGTTAGTCCTAGCCATAGCAGTCCATGGAAAAATCTATTCAGTGCAGTAGCCATCCGAAATGTTACCTATTGTGATGAAGAATACTAATAAAAAAAAAAAAAAAGTTTTAAACCAAGAGGGAATGGATGAGCAATGAAATGTTTTAACACAAAAAACCTGTAAGATAGTGTGTTAGTCTGTTTCTTTAAGAGTGAACATGAACTCCTTGTCTACAACAACCTTAAACGAATAATTGCAGTCAATTCAAATTCTGTTAGGATTTTTTTTTTTACCTAACTTGCAAAATAAAACAAACCAACCCTCTGACCTCGCCAGGTAGATGCTGAAAGGGGCCAGCTACTCACAAAAGCAGTCACTGATTTTGCTTCGTACTTACCGTGCCATGTGGAATCCCCAGTTTCTGTGGAGCCATGCTTTGCCAAAGTGCAGCGAGGATGACTGGCATTAGCCAGCAAAAGCCCTGCTCATCCCAGCACTGTGAGCGTTTCTCCCTTGCCACTGCCACTCCCTTCCGTTTGGTCTTGTCCAAGCAGATCTGAACTTAACCTGCTTTTGTGGTTGCGGTTCCTGAAGTCTCAGCAATTCCGCAATCGTCAAGAGCTTTCAAAAAAACGCCTCTCTGCCCTTGACCATGTTTAGTTGGTGTAAATCATACCCAAACAGCAAATTTATGACCAGGTGACCTGTCTGCTCAGAGGATAAAACAGAATGTGAAGTCTTTTAAAGATACACTAAATTCCACCATGCTGCAGTCACTGTTTTAGACAAGGAGTACATTTTGATTTAGACATCATGTATATAATCTATGTAGATACAAGCTGTAATAGTCCTGTATGTACTATATATGTATATTACTATCCCAAAAGCACATTTTTAAAGAAAAAGTTGCGTGCTGTGAAGAATTACATTGGTCTATGCCGCTAGGTAAATACCTTGTTCCAAGTGGACTATGGTTTAGTACAGCTGTTACCAGTGAAGGACAAATTTAAGGCCGTTCCCTAGGAAGAAGTTCTTTTCTCCTAAGCATCACCCAACTAATTCTAAAAGAAAATTTACTGCTTGTAGTACCAGCACTACCTCCAAACTCCAGTCCTTGAGCACTTGCATCTACGGCATATATTCAGTAGTGCCTTCATCTCCCCTTCATGCACAACAAGGGTAACACCACCATTTTGCTGTCTGTGCCCAGCAAGCCCACACTCTTCTCTCACTTGCTCAGCTACAATATTATTTATTATACCTACCTCTTTTCACGTTTTGCAAGTGAATGTTTTTGCAGTGCTCTGAATTTAATTTTTTAATTGTATCTTGTCCCTTTTTTTCCATGCTACGGTAGTCATCACAGGTTAAAAATAAAAAAAAAAAGACAAAGCAGAATTTGGTCTTTCTGTAAGGCGGTTTTAAGATGGAGCTATTTCTCAGAATTCATCTTAGGCCAGCAGTTTCCTCTCAGGCTCTTCAGGTCTCTACCTCTCTCTGATGTAAACTATTCAGAGTACAATTCCCAGCAGATTGATTAAACCAATGCTTATCGTTCAGACTAAATGACAGGTTGCTCTGCAATGATTTCTTTGCTGATCTCAATTATAAAATGTGGTTTACGGCCTTTTAGGGGATAATGGTCCTTCACTGGCATTTTCAGGATCACAATTTACATGTACAATGAAGAGACTTTCTTAAAAACTCTAGGTATGTATAGATGGGAACTGGGGTTTAATGTATTGATCTGTGATAACGTAGTTTATCCATTAAAATCCATCTGGAAGAGGACTCTGTATGAAATATCTTTAATATATGTTACCTTTTCTGTTAGCAATTTTTAAAGTTTGTTTCTAAATGTTAATTTTGTTAAATTGCTATGCTCAAGCATGCCTTTCCTCAGATTGGCACTTACTTAAAAAGCAAATTTAACACAAAATGTGGCTTTGAGAAAGCTGGTTGTTTTCCAGTCCTGTCTTTATTTTAAAATATTGATTATTAAGTTGAGCATTTTCCCACTGTGTGCCTTTAGCTGTTACTAAGGTAACTGACTTTTCAACCGTTTTTCCTCTGAAACAAGTGTTAAAATGTGGGAATATTTTATTGTTCTGTCATAAAAATTTGTCTGTGGATTTTTAGGTCTGCTTATAAAATCTCACTCTGAGGAGGTCTGCAAAAACACTTTGAAGTTCTAGGAAAAAAACAATACTGACTCTTACTGATTTTTGTATGTATAATGTAGCTCAGAAAAGTACTATTGGGGATAAAAAGAAAAAAACAACAAACACCTAAAAAACCAAATCACACAAGACACCATCACTACAAAACCAACTCTTCAAAGGCAAGTTCACGCATCTGCCATCTGGTCTACAAGAAACATCCAGAACAATGTATGTGCTTCATTTTCACCAAAAACTTGCTTTGGTTTTTTTTTTTTCTTTTTTCTTTCATTGGCATTTTGTAGCTGAGGTTGCTTATCTTTCAGCTTGTAAAACTGTTGTAGTAGTTGACTGTAGAAAACAACGTTAGACCTCAAGACTGAATTAATACAATCTTACATCATAAGCATTTTTTGCTCATGCGATTTATTCCGTTGTATCTAAAAGTATGAGCGAAACAGTAACATGTGGGCGTGTTTCAGAGTTTAAGCATAGTGGCTGCCTTTCCTGATACTGCAACTTAAACGCTGAAATCACACCACCACCTAAAGTCTTTGCAAGGTATGACCCTCCATTTGTGTGATTTGGAAAAGATACAAGTGCAAAAGATGCACTTGAAAGAACAGGTCATTCTCCTCCATTTTCAATAGTAAATGAACAAAACTGTGCAAACCTATTCTTTCAGACCATATTTAACTGAAAATTAGCATTCTGTCATTGCATATAAATATGATTAATTAAAGTTAATTTCATGAACTGCCATGAACCTTCTTCCTCCAACTTTATTGATTCACATATGTATTACAGTTATAAATTGATTTTTTTTTTTTTTTTTTTGCCTGGAAGAAGTTCTAGCAATGTAGATGTTAAGCAAAACAATCCGGAGGACATATTCTCCAACGAGTACACAATTGATTTCAAAATGTAAATGCCAGTTAACAAAAACTTTCAAATTAAGTTGAAATTAGATGAAACACCAAATTATCAAAAAATGTGCTACTACAGTGCAACGTCTGTTTGTTTGAGGGTTTTGTGAAGTCTCATTACGTTAACAAGCAGAAGCTATGTATGCTCTCAAAGAAGCTGAATGATAGACAGGAGTGAATACTCAAGATGAAATACTACTGCTTATAAAGTATTTTTCCATTTTGAACAAATCTGTAAACTACACCTTTTTAGGAGAATGCTTGTAATAGTCACTGTAATATTCAGCTGTGGATAAAAAAATTGTGAAATAAACACTTTTGAAGAAATTGTGACTTTTGGTCAAAAATGGGGATGTTAAAAAATAAACCTTTCAATGTTTACTTCTATGTATTGGAAACATTTCTATTTTAAAATTAAAAAGGACTTTGCAAACACAAATGAACAGTCTCAAAGCTTTTACTTAAGAATTTTAAAGTTTTAGAAGTTATAACTTAATTTCAGAGGTGCTTAAATATTGTGAGCTAATTAGAAACCGCGTGGGGTACCTTACGTCCATGAAGGCGGTTGCAAATGAATGGAGAGGACGGGATGCGGTGCCAGCCCTTGTGCATGGGCTTAAATAAGATTTAGTCAGTGGCAGAGAAAGAAAATACAGTAAAACCCTCTGCTTTTTTTTAAAGACAAAGTTGCATATTGCTGTACATTCACTGATCTCTAGATTCATGAAATCATTGGAATTACATAGGGAAAGCAGTTGATTTTATTTTTTTTTAATCAAAAATGGGATTGCTCGCCGGAAAACATTTTTTTCTTCTATAAAAGTTATAAAACCTAGACTGCATCAATGAAGACATATGGCAACTTTTATCTGGACACAAAAATTTTTATTTTTTTATTACTGTCCTGATCCTCCCACCTTCTGCCAGACCGTCTGAACGGTTCCCCTAAAGTTTTTATGCACATAAATCATACTTCAACATGAATTTTCAACCACCAGAACTGTGACGGGCTCTTTCTATGCCTCCCCTACGCCCAACTGGGAGGTTGCAAGGGAGAGGCGACATGAAGAAGACCACGAGGCAAGTCCTACTCTTCATCCAAGCCCAGAAACGCCGAAACTTGGAATCGGGGGCAGCGCTGGGCCAACAAACCGCCATTAAAACCCCCGAGGCGGCGTCCGGAGCGGGTGGGGGGGTGTGGAAGGGGGGGCGTGACTTCTCGTCGTGAGGGAGGGGAGCTGCCCTCAGGCCTCCCCGGGCCGCCGCTCGCGGGTCTCAGGTGCTTTACCCGGCGCAAGGGTCCTCACCGCTCCCGCGGAACTCGGCTTGCGCAGTGGCTACTCATCATGGACCGCGGCGAGGAGGCCCCGGAGACGGGCAGAGGCCGCAGCGGGCCCGCTTGGCCCGCCGCCGCCGCCCGGGGCCTACCGCCGCCGCCCGGGGCCGCCATTGCTACGGCAACGCCGCGCCGCCCGCTCGCCGATTCGCCAAAGCCCGCGCCGCCCTTTGCAGGCGAGGGGTGGGGGGATGGCGAAGAGGGACAAATCAAATCAAGTAGAAGTGAAGTGGGAAAAAAAAAAAAAAAAAAAAATTTAAATGGATTAAAAAGCGCTGTCTGGGTGTGCCCGCCCCCTCCGCCCGCAGCGTGGCGAATGTGCGGCGGGTGAGGCGCGGCTGAGGGGGAGCGGCGCGGCCATGGCGCTCCTGCGGGGTGAGGCCTCTGTCAGCCCGCGGCGGGGCGGGCGCCGTGTGAGGGGCAGCGGGGCCCCTCCGCGGGGCGTGGTGTGCCCGCCGGTCCCTGAGGGGGAGCAGGGCGGCTCCGTGCGGGCGGGGAGGCTGGGCCGGGTCTGAGGGGAAGGTGCGCGGCCCTGCGGCCCTTGTCCCGGCTGGGAGCGCGTGATACCCGTCGGAAAATCCGCAGTGGAGCCTGTGAAGCCGTTCCTCTTTCTCCGGGGGGGTTTTTCCTCCCCGCTCTCTGGTCCGTGCCGTTGTCAGCATCCGCGCGGTAAACAGCTGAAAAAACCCGCGGCTTTTCAAAAAAAGCACTGATCTGCGTGAAGGTGCAGAGGGTGGAGAAGGGGCACGCGGTGTCGGTCGCAATCTTCTCTGTTCTGAGCACTGTTTTATGAAACAATAATAGTGTCTGTCTTCCAGCCGTGCTTATGGTGCAAACAAACCTATAGCGAAAGGTGCGTATATATGTCCAAAAACTAGCCATGGGTGTGTGCGGTGACTAGAAGTGACACTTGAAGTGTCAGTGACTGGAAGTTTGTCATATCCAGCCCCTGCCTGTGTTAGCACTAAGAGCGCAGGACAAACTCTGTGCGGTTCCTGCAAGTGTTTTATGTAAAGAAGTACTTTAGGAGGCTTAAATTTTGTGTCTCTTAAAAATGAGATCATTAGCACTTTAATACCTGATCTTGTTGAAGAACAAAACTGAAATTTGTTGAAATAGGGCTCTTTATCTATTTGACAGTGCTTTGCTACTTAACAGAGTGTACTTAAATAACATACGTGTAAGTCATGGTTTGAGGTTTCAGTGCCAGAAGCGTGTCTAGTCAGTGTTGCAGTATTTCCATATTTTTCTGCTGAGCTGGATAATGCAGAGAGCAGCTTTGCCTGTTTCAGGATCTTCTCTCATCTCTTGCCACAGTGTTTTTCATGCACTGTTCTTGCTCCTTGAATTTTTTTGAGGTTAATGATTGGTTTTTTAGGCCTTCAAAATAGGATCTGATGAACAAATATTTTCATACCAGCTGCGTTTCAGAAATGTTGGAGGGTGAGAGAATGTTTCAGACCTATAATTGCAGATCCCCAAAACCAGTTTAAAAGATGGTTTGAGTATTTGGTAAGGACTCAGAGTGACCTTCGTTTTCCAGCCCCAAAACTTTCTGGATCCCTATGCGTTTGGTAGTATTCTGCTCTTATCTGGTGTTTATCACCTTGGAAAATTGCAGAGACTCTGGAAGTCTTGCCCTGGTAGTGTAGGACGGTACTAATTAATGGAGACTTAGGAAGAGCTCTCAAAGTCTACAGAGTCCTTTCTCAGGCTTCAGACACCCCTTGTTGCCCCTCCCAGAGTTTTGTGGAGGGAGTAGCATTTGTAGATGTCTCTCCAATCTAGCAAAATTCAGTAGTCTGTGGAGTAATAACACCCTTAGGGGAGCGGCTCTGTGGTCAGTTTAATTCAGCATGACATCGCTGCTTGGAAAGGTTGTGCTTCACCTTCTTCCCTTGCTGGTTCAGTCCAGCCTTCTCTCTTAGTCTGGAATTATGTTTTATTGAGCAGCCAGAAGGTGAACTCAGTCACAGAACTGATCGAAATGAAAATTAGCCCCTCGTTTTCCACTGACTCTGGGATAGTCTCCAGCTATACCACAGCTTTGGCCCTGCAGTGCTGTTGTGAGGGAGTGGGCAGCAGTGAGCAGCCTCAGTGAAAGAACAAGAGAAACGTTATTGCGACAGGAAAGTTTAAGGGCAAAGTTCTGTCCTTGCCCCCAGACTGTTTGTTTGTAGGGCAATAGGGTGTATGTGATTCAGCAAATAATGTGGAAAGCCAACAACCTGGCCAAAAGGGAGGAGAACAAGTTCTTTTAGCTAGGTCAGGTCCGTGAGCTAGTCTGCAGCTAAGCCTTGTAATCAGCTGTTGTTGGCACAATTTTGGAGGAAACGGACGGGAATCAGGGGGCAGGAAGAGTGGTGGCAAACGAGTGTCAAGGCCTGCTTTGCTGCAGGGAACATGAGATCACCCTTAAAAGAGTGAAGGGTCTTTTTTTTTGCAGGTGTTGTTAACATTTAACGAAGACTAAAACAACATTCCATAAGTTATTGTTAATACAATACATTTTGGATAGTTAAATGAAAACTACTAGTCTAAATTGAAGTCTGTCACTTGAATACTTAGTCCAGGGACTAATTCTGCAGTGACTGTATTGAACACGCCTGGTTTTGATAAGCAGAAATCAACTAAAGCATCCTCACCGTTGTTAAAAAAACTTCTAGGGCTTCACACCTTGTGTCTGTTAGTAGTTTTCAGCTTTTTTTGAAAAAATGGATACAACCAAAGTAAAAAAGGTTCAGTCAGTGGATTAGGAATTGTTTCAGGTTAAATTGAATTACTCGCTGGTATCAACTGAAGGATGATTAAATGAAGAGTGAAAAATGATGATGGATATAGCATACACTTCATGTATACAAGGGGTCAGTTCTGAACGTTTGTTCCAAGCCTGGGTACAGGACCTTCCCCACAGCACCAGCTTTGGTACTTTTCAGACCTGAATATTCAGAGGCCTCTCGAGATATATATTTTTAATGACTGTTCCTTCTACGCTTAAAAAACCTGAAGTGTGAGCTTGCTGGATGTATAATAGTTAGCAGCTATTTATTCCTTTGAGGAAGTAAGTTTTGCTTCTCACAGTTTTTGGGTAGTTATTGTGTCAGCACTACATTTTAAGGGAGCAGCAGTAGTGTGCTTAGCAGAGGCTTCCTTCTAAGGTCTTCTGGGTAGCCCAGAAAGTAGTCCATGGGCAGCATCAGGGTGGGAGGGGGTTAGTCTGTTTCTCTATCTTCATGGTTTTGAAAGCCATGTTGTTTTTTACATTCATCATCCCTGTCCTTGAAGCTGTAATTCTTGCTTAGTCTGCTTCAGGGTATTTCCCAGGTGATCTTCTGAGCGTAGTTATTGCCTGTTTCGGATCTCAACATTGTGTTCAATTCCTTGTCAGTGGAGCAAGCTTGACCTTCACCAGTTGGGAAGGTCGTTTTCTATAAACGGTGCAGCCCGGGATGCAAATACATGAGAGAGAGAGAGGAGCACCCTCTCTCTGACAAACCAGCCGAGGAATATGGATCACACGGCCTCTAACAGAAGGCCCAAAAAGTGTTCACAGGTAGCTTAAAGAACAGGCATTTTCATTTGCCTTCATTCTTAGATCTGTATATATCCTTCCAGTGTTACCTAAAATAACTGTGGATGCCTCATGGCAGCTGTACGAAAGAGCTATGTGAGCTCTGTTGTTTAACTGGGGGAAAGTTCACAGACTGCCTCCCACTTGTTTCTGCACGGAGAGGCAGAGACGAGCACTGGATAGGTGTTCAGAGACAGCTTCTCCCAAGCTGAAATTCATATAGACTCCTTCTGGCCGATGCATTTGTACACACGCGCTTGTAAACACTTTCCTGTCAGTTGAAAACTGAATTTTCTTTCTCAGAAACTAGAAGCCTGATGCTAATGCAGTTTAGATGTCTTATATAATTCTGGAAATAATTTTGGTTAAGGAATGGTTTTCCTCTTAAGTGAAAGCTTAAAACATATAGAAAGTTTTTGGTTTTGCTTTTTTTTTTTTTATTCTTTGTGAAAACTGTTTCAGAGTGTAAGCCAAAAATCTGCTGATTTTTCTAGGATGAGGTAATGGCCTCTTTGTTTTTTTAGAAGAACTGTTCCTCATCTGACTATTTCACAGGTGTCCACTGTGGGATTTCATGGATATTATTTTCACACTTCTAGTGCGCTAGCACTAATATCTGATGTGATGTGGCAGCCTTCTCTGTCTGTCTGGTATCCTAAAAAACTGTTGGGTTTTGGTTTTTTTATTTCAAAACTCTTTGTGGAAAAGACGTATTTCTGGAATCTTTCCAGCTTTTCTCTCTGACCATTAATTCTGCATACCTTCTCTATCTAAAGTGCTTCTATATCTCATTTATCGTGTACTGCGTGAGTTCACATTGCCTGTATTTACAAACCTTGTGAGTTTAGGATGTTACGCAGTTGAGGCTGACTTGATGACTTTCTGTTTGTTTGATTCTGTACATCTGGATAATTTTTGCTTCTGTTGCAGGTGTATTCGTTGTTGCAGCAAAGCGAACTCCTTTCGGGACCTATGGAGGTTTGCTGAAGGACTTCACAGCCACCGATCTGACAGAACATGCCGCTCGAGCAGCGCTGGCTGCTGGCAAGGTCTCTCCTGAGATCATTGACAGTGTCATCGTCGGCAGTGTCATGCAGGTTGGTGGCATGGAGAATTGACTGGTCAGTGATGATTTCAGTTGTCTCCTTCAGTGTGGTCTTATAGTGAGTTACCTCTGTTTTGCAGCCAAGAATAAACGAAAGGGGTGGAAATGAAATGGGTAAGTAGTGTTTATAGTGTAGAGTTTCCTGTTCGTGTTTAAGGGACATACCCTGCATGATTTGTGATACTACTGGGGGCAAGGCTTAGCTTTCTTTTTTAAGTACCAAAAGTAGTTTAACCTAGGACAAACTGATTTTCTGAAAAGAATTGTGGATTCATTAAAGGGTTAGTTGCTAATCTCTGGTATATTTTTTCCTGTTTTAATGACTTGAGCTGTGGAACTCAATGATCGGTGAGTTTTCACTGATTGTATAAATCCCTTTCTTTCTGGAGACTGTAACTGATTTGAGCCCACTTCACTTGAGGTTTCTAGATAGAATTTTTTTGAGTGAATATGAGTTTACTTTCAGACGAAGGGATGCATGCCTCAACTGGCAGAGACATTTGGACAATCTTACCTTTTCCAGAGCTCTTGTGATGTAGGTGCTATTACATGCAGGGCACCAGCATTGCAAAACTGCAGTATCCGCATACCTAGATTAGGATCTGTTTTAGGCAAGACAGAAAAGAGCATTTCTGGTTTGGTTTTGTTTTGTATTCTGGCTTCACCTTTATTAAAGGTAGGCAGTCTTATTTTGCATTGAGTGTTTCAAGGGTGCAGAAGAAACAAATACCCAAGAACTTTCATGATAAGTGAACAAATGTGCAGTATTCCTTCTTAAGGATTTTCAACCAAAAGAGAAGCTTAAGTCTTTTCATGTTGAAATTACTTTTCTTTTCCTTTGCATCATACTTCCCCGTCCCAGTAGATTTTTTTAGTCCTGGATTCCTTTTAAATACTTAATATTATATGTGTATAATATGTATATAAGTATTATATATACATATATACTTAAGTATTATATGATTAAGTTTAAATAACTATGAATGTATGACCATTTTAAGCTCTCCTTCTTCAGCAGAATTGTCTTGATTAATATGTATTTTCTGAACTTGCATTGTCAAGTAGTGTTGTGTACAAAACTTTGTCTTTATCGTACATACTAGCTTAGGGCGTGATCCCCAAGAGCATAAGTGTTCTCTCTGTTTGGAAAAGATCCATTACAAACCTTAAGCGGTGCTGTTACGGTTTTTTATTCTGTACCTGTGCTTGCCATCATCTGCTGACTCAGTAGTTGAAATGCAGAAGCCTAATCATTTTTGTTTCATCTCATGTGGGAGCCTGGTTTATTAAAGGAGCAGGTTCTGAAGCAAACTGCTCTGTGTGCAGTACTTTGCTTTTCAAATAGAAGTCTGATATAACCATCTTTGAAAAGTTTGGAGGAATGAGATTTTATTGTTTGAAGAGGCCAGTGTCCAGCTAGAACATCGGAGTTACAAAATTTTGCAAAGTGGATAGGAAGCAGCAATGGCATCTCTGCATTTTCCACACTGTCTGGTTTTGGGGGGCCTTCCCCTGTTAGTCTGAGCAATTTTAATTTAGCTTGAAATAATTACTGCTTACCAGTCAGGATCTGGTCTTATGTCAGTCTGTTGTGTGTATGCTGCTTTGAAAATAAGAGTTAAGGGAAAAGGGAAGACTATTAAGATGCTGACTTCAGTCTTCACATCTGTAGTACCGTTTTTGGCCTGATGTCTAGCTTTTATGACACAGAGTTTCTTTAAAATGCATATTAAGACATTGGCCCTTTTTGATCATACGGGATGGTGGTTCTTTGAAGTGAATCAAAGTGCTTCTTATGACTAGTAGGGTTTCTGTTGAACATAAATTATCCTCTGTCAGTGATGCAATTACACCATTTTCAAGACTTTTACTTTCCAAAGAAATTGGAGTGTAACAAAACCTCCTGTTTGTTATGTCTGCAGAGCTCCTCAGATGCCATTTATATTGCAAGACATGTTGGTTTACGTGTGGGAGTTCCTGTTCCAGTTCCAGCCCTCACTGTCAACAGACTTTGCGGCTCTGGTTTCCAGTCTATTGCCAGTGGATGTCAGGTACAAAGCACTTTTTTTTTTTTTTTTTCCTTTCTTTCTGTATTAGCTGTAACTTTTATCAGGCTGTTAACATGAGAGAAAAGATGTGCGTAGAAACGTGTATTTCATGTTTGGGATGAGTCTTAGCATGGATTTTTAGCTACCACTGGTAGAGACTTCCTGTTGTCCTGCATGGTTATGTGCAGGAAGTCAGCCTTCACAGTGCCATATTTTGTGGCTGGTTTTAAAAATCATCGTTGTAGCTATTTTGAGTTTAATATAAGGAATGCAATGAGTGTTACCCAGTGAAATAGAGCTCAGCTGTGCAGTAGTTGCATTTTGTGATCCTGTCTGTACAAACGGTGATTACTGGGCATCAGAACCACAACAGGAGGCTTTCATCTTCTGATCATTGTTTATATTCTCACCTAGCTGGCTATGTAAGCAGCAACCTGTGCTTTTTAAGTGTGTTTTTGTTCAAAGATCCAAACCCTCTTATGGGTTAGATAATTTATAGCGTCACTTCTTTTAAAATAGAAGAAAGTCAACTTCTCTTTGAGCGGTTGGCCAAAACCACTAAGATGGTACAGTGATTTTTATTTCATTTGTTCATACAGACCAGTGGTCTAGACTTTAGAAAATTAAAGGGTATTTTATGAATATTTCAGCAACCACATAGTTGTGTTTTGTTTTTTTTTTTTAAAGAAAAAGTTGCCATTGGCTAGAGAATTATTTTAGGTCTGATCCTCTAGAGGAAAAAATGTAGAAGACAGTGTAGAGTTAAGGTTACATATTTACAGTAATATCTGTCTGGCTGTTTTTTCTGCTTTCTGCAAAGGCTACACATACGTTGGCCTACACTGAAAAAATGTGTTGGAGAATTTGACCACTCACCTCAGAAGTGTGGTTTTGAGGTCTTTTCCAAAGATGCCATTTCATCAGCTAATGTTCCTACATTTCTCTGGCACACAACAAAGCTGCAGCTTCTGTTCTGGGCTGCTTAAATGTGCACAAAGTTTTTTGTAATTATAGAAAGCATCTCAGCACATATTACTACAAATCAGTCACACTAATTATTAACTAGTCATCTCAAATGCATATCAATGTAATTTAATCTGCTTCCATTCCAGTACATAAATAACCTTAACTGTCCAACTGAGTGAATCACTTCAAGAATTTAGGAATTGGGGCTTTTAGGTTCTGTGAGCTTTGCCAATGACAAAATAGTGCATTTTGGGGGTTTCTTTTGGCAACTTACCTGACTAATGTTTTCTAAAATGATTTCCCATTTTTTTTAGAGTCGTAAGGTCTCATTTCAAGCTTTGAGGTTTAATTTGTGTTCCTGTTCAGAAGATCAGGAGCTAAAAAAAAACCAACCAAGCTCAACCATGTGTGAACCTAACCACACAAGCATGAAGATGCTTAATGGCTTTGCCCTCTGTCCTGTCATACATGTACACCCATATTCTCTTCCTCCCTCACTGATACAATCATTCCTTGCTGAAAGGAGGAAGAAGGAACACGTAATGAAAGAGACAGACCCAATCTTAATAGAAGGGTAAAGCCTTCATAAATATACACATGGCTAAGCTTGAATTCATTTTCTTTGTGTGGCTTTGTAGGTGAGGAGGTTCTAAAATGGTTGTTATTGTCTTGCAAAACCAGCAGAGTAAATACTAGATCTGTTTTGTTTTTCTGTTAACAGGAAATTTGCCTTAATGACTCAGAAGTTGTTCTGTGTGGTGGAGCTGAAAACATGAGCCAGGCTCCTTATGCAGTTCGAAACATTCGATTTGGAACCAGATTAGGAGCAGAGCTCAAGGTCTAGTACTCTTTTACTTTTTTTTTTTCCTCTGAATAAAGGCATGTTTACAGAGCAATGTAAAGTGTCAGGCCTGTAGACACAGTATCCTTGCAAATGGAATTATTGGAGATCCAGATTTAGTTGTTCGAAGCATTTATCCAGTATAAGGTTCAGGCAATTTCGTTAAGCATGCCAGTTTTCTAGCTTTTCCAAAACTGTATTTGAATTACTGTTCCCTGTTAAACATATCAATAAACTCTTAGACACAAAGCTTAGTTCACTTGGTACATCCCATCGAAGTACTGTATGTAATATAAAAACTTTTCAGAGGCTGTGAAATAGAGGCATACACAGTTCAGGTAAAGCTAGTAAGGCTAGCAATGGGTAGATAGACTGGTAAAGAACATGTATATCTCCAAGTTGTAAGCATCTCTCAGTTCTAAAACTTGAAGTTAAATCCATTGACAGATAAGTTATTTTTACATTTTCTTCTGAAGATAAATCCTTAGTGAATACTGCGGGAAATTTGCAGCAGGATCCAGTTCTGCTCTGATAATTACCATTCACTCGATCATAACCAACATCAAAATGCTAAATTAGGATATTTCAGTGTTTCAGCCCTTTGTTTTTTGTACACCATTTTCCCAGTATGAAGGTGGTGAATGTGAAGTATACTTGACTCTGTTCTGTGAATCTGTGTGGCACTGTGACTGAGCCTCAGTTCCTACAGAGAACACCTTGTATGTGGAGGTTGCTGATACACCAAGTTTCCACAGGTGCCACTGGGTTCTTCTCGTGAAGAGAATTACTCAGTTGCAGGTGAATGAGTGATTTATCTTGCAGCACTTTACTGGTGACAGAGATGACAGAACCCATCTGGACTGACTGGGCTTGCCTTTATCAGGTTAAGTGAAGCTAGTGTTGCGTATTTTCTCACCTGAGATGTTTTACCCTCAGAAAATTTTGACTGAAGTAAGGTGTTTTCACCTAACACTAGAGAACAAGCCAGAGAATCAGTATGTTGCTGTGCCTTTTCGCAGTTCCTCACCTTTCCTTCTTGGTAACCAGAAAGACAGGTGTGTTTTCTCATAGGTCTTGAGTAAATAATTCCTGCAGCAGTGAAATACGCTGAAATGCTAAGAATCATAGGCTTTTCCCAAACCTCTCAGGGCCACATGTGATTGGAAAGAACCACACTAGAGCACAGTGTAGATTAACTAAAATAACACACAAGAAATTGCATACTGGTTTGCAGTGTAATAAAGTATCTGTAGGTAACCTGAGTTAATTTTACAAGAGACACTAGTTTCCAAGAGGCTGCTGAATCATTAGAAACTGTCAATAATACATGTTAATATTGCTGTGCTCTATGATTTTTCTTTTCATAATGTTCCATGCAGTTGGAAGACACGTTGTGGGAAGGTCTAACAGATACGCATGTTAAAATACCTATGGCAGTTACAGCTGAAAATCTGGCTGCAAAATACAACATCACGCGAGAGGACTGTGACCGATACGCTTTCAAAACGCAACAGAGGTGCAAAGCTGGTTAGTAAATTTAGGAATGGACGTGTTTATATGATACTAGTTTCAAATCTAGTTAGTTTTAACATCGATTCAAAGTATTCTTAAGTTTTGTGTAGCTGGTGCATCTTGGTGTAATTTGTCTTTTGATTTGCCAATACTGTATTTCACGTTTTTTTTTCCCCTGGGATACAAGTAGCCCACTCCTAGGGGGTTTGACTTTCAATATACTGAGTCAGGTGTTATGCCTACCAGCAGCTTAAGTAACGAGCCCCTTTCCACTGGCTTGCTGTGTCTTCCTTGTGGACATTCAATAGCCGTTTGAGCAGTGAATGCTGTTGGCCTGTCACATGTCACCTCCTGCATGCCTGACTCCCTTCCTTTCTTTCCTCTCCACTGCAGAGCCGTCCTCTCCCACAGCAACCCACACCCTTCTTGCATTGCCAGCATGTGCTATAATTGATAAAAATCCATTTTATTTCTTTTGCAAATCATATGCTATTCTACAGCCCATGAGCAGTTAGAGCAGATGGAATCTGAAGAGGGGGATATTTGTTCAGGACCTGTGTTTAAACACAGTTCATCTTATTCCACACTAAAGACAGAGTCCTGTGGCTAATCACGAGAGAAGAAGGTTTTGTAGACTTTATTTGGAAAGTTCAGAGGTAGCTAAACAACAGCAGATATGGCAATTTCAGTGCCTTAGTTTTAAATCCCTTAGAGTTGCATTTGTGGAATGATTTGAAGTGGCTAGGAGTTCAGTTTTGGGAGACAGGAGTTTTGGTTTTAAATTTGTGTGTTCATATCGACATTGTGGACACAAAAGGTAGCGTTTAGTTGCCTGAATATTGACATCTGAAGTCATCTTAGGTGATGTGGCTGGATGCTCTTATGGGCATCTTCGATACCCACAATGTCTTGAATTGCCTCAGGTTGTTTAGGCAGGTGAATCTTGTTCTAAGATCATGACTGTGAGACCCGTGGAGGAACACCTTGGGCAGGATTTTAATTTATATATGGTAGCTTATGCTGGTTATCAACAGAGAAAACGTGGCTCAGAATCCTTTTCCATGTTCCTCTCTTAGTGAGATTTACAGCTTCTTGGTGCTCTGATAAGTGACAGAACTGTAGAATAAAGCAACAATGCACGGGGATGTGTACCAAAAATAATGATTAAAAAAAAGAGTTCAGTTATTTAAAGCTGAAATAACACTTTAGTATTTGAGACTTTCTTTGGAGAAGTTTGAGAATGTATTTGTAGAGTTTTTGCCCAGTTTCTGAAAAAAAAAACCCAAACAATAAAACACCAGCCAGCCTATTTAAACAAAGTAAAGCATAAATAGTACTTTCCTGGAACTCTTGGTTAAAATAGAGCAAAAGTTGTGTGCACATGAAAATAGCATTATTGGTCATGCTGTGCAATCATCTTGATATTTTTATCAGAGTCCTTTTATTTTCCTTTTTGTGGTTGCAGCTCATGATGCTGGTTACTTTAATGCTGAGATGGCACCAATTGAAGTGAAAACGAAAAAGGGGAAAGAAACTATGCAAAAGGACGAGCATCCAAAACCCCAGACCACTCTGGAACAATTGGCAAAACTCCCATCTATCTTTAAAAAGGATGGAACGGTCACTGCTGGGAATGCTTCAGTGAGTACGTCAAAGCCTTGGGTTATGAAAGTGTCACCTCTGAGGTTCTCCAAATTTATTGTCAGTGTATTTGTCTCACTGAGCCACCTTTGGCTGTCAGCCGTGTCTCCTGACGAAAGCGATTTCTAATTCTGCAGTTGAGTGCCCCTGGTTGACTGTTTCAGCCCCAAGATGGCAGGGGGATCCTTTAGCCTGCTCCTGTGTCCTAAAATTTAGTTCTGTGTCACTGTTCTTTTAGTGAGAGATTGACACTTCCTCATCAACCTTGAATTACACAGTCGATACCTGCAGTGGCTGTGTAGAATTAGCCCTTCTGCTTTTTTTGGGGGGGGCAGTGATTGCTGAACATCTGCTTTACAAATCGTGCATTATATTAGTGGGCATGCTGCTGCTGCTCATCTTTGTACCACAGTTAGTATCCTCTCTAGTCCAAACCACATTTTTCTCTTACCCAGAGAGTCTGGGTGCATAGCAGCATGTCACTACAGACTGTTCCTCTTACAGTCGTTATCTCAATCAATTGATTAATGTTCTTTGGGCCAGAAGGACCACTGTGATCATATAATCTGAATTCCTGCCTAAAATAGATCATAGCCACAGTAAGTATGGGTGTCTCTAAAGCATCTTTTATAATTAATAGTACAGTTATCCAATATTAATAGTGTTCTTGCAAGTCTACAGAATGATGTTTGCAGTGTAAGGGAGAATTTAAGTGGTAAAAAGTATTTTACTTTCCTAAAATATTGAAATTAATTAAACATCTGTATTTAACTTTCTTTCACAGTCCACAGAATAGTGAAAGACTTGTGGCTCTTTTGAATAAACACTAATACAATTGCTAAATGTTAGAAATAGTGTCTTGGACTCAAACTTTTTTTTTGAGGGGCATATTTATTTTAAAGCGTGGGGTTTTTTTTTTTTGTTTGTTTGTATCTTCTCCACTAAGAATGCTTTTCTCTCTTATTGCAAGGGGGTGTGTGATGGAGCTGGTGCAGTCATCATTGCCAGTGAATCAGCACTTAAAAAGCACAGCCTTACTCCTCTGGCAAGAGTAGTAGCCTATCACTCATCTGGCTGTGACCCTTCCATAATGGGCATTGGTAAGTTGCAGTAAAGCACTTTATTTTACAGCACCAAGCAGCATTAAAATACTCTTGTGTTGGGCGTTCTCAAGGAAAGAAAGGGAGGCTGCAGTGTGCTGAGTCTGGTCGCTCTGAAGACATTTGTGTGGCTTACTACAGGGAGACTGTCGGTTGCACTGCGTCAGCCCATCCCTCTTACACAGAGGGACTGACTTACTCCTCAGTTTGACTGAAAGGATATGTGCAGTGCCTGACCCGTAGCATTAGCACTGAACTGTAGTCTCCCAGGCACCTTTTTTTTTTTTCTTTTTTACTCTCTGTTAGTAAGTCAAGAGAACAGTCACACTCTCAGTGTTTTTTTAAAACCAGTTTTCTCCTGAAATTCACTGTAGTTTCCTGTGAGATTTAAATCCCTTTATTAAATGTGTAACTATGAGTTGACTTCCTCACCTCTTGCTGAAGAAATATTAGCTATGTGTACACCTTCAGCAGTTACTCAGTTGCTCAAGCTAAGATTGGATTCCAGGATGCACATCTGTTCAGGTATTATTTTGGCAAACCAACTACTTCTCTTTTTTTGTTAGTCCTGTATTTTATGCTTCCTAATCAAGTAGCTGTTAACACAAACAAACCCTCAAAGCAATCCAGACACCCCAGGATTTTTCCCTTCTGTTTATTTTGTAAGCAGCATTGTATCCCAGCATTGCTTTTCCTTTCTGTCACTCTGTTCAGAGAAGTCATTGTTGACTGGTTCCATGTGTCAGTAGAAATGCAAATGAAGCATTGTCAGATTTGTTTTCTTGATCAGACTATCTGACTAACACAACCTTCAAAGCAAATGTAGAGGGAGGATTTTTTTTTCGCTAGACTTCATGCTGTCATTGTGCTTTCTAAACTAGCCCATTCTTTCTAGGTCAGGCAACTCTTTTAGCTTGTTTAAAAACTTCATAAATCATATGGAGAAACAGTTAGTATCCTAACTCCTTAACACCACAGCTTGTCCCCAGCATCTCAAAAAGACCAGATGAGATTCATTGACATGACAGCAGCAGATCTGAGAACAGGAGCTCAGACTGAACAACTGCCCTTTCACATACTGATAGTGATAGGGAGTCTTGCCTCACAATGTCTAGTGAGAGAATTCATTATTTTAAAAAGAGAAGGGGGGGCAGAGGGGGCGGGAAAAGTCTGCTTGGCTGTCATTAAAGGTCTTTGTATTGTCCACATGAGACCCTCCCATTACTCTCACGCGTAACAGGCATACTAAAATCCATCCGTAATGAGATGCATTTGGAGCCTAGTATTAAGCTGCCTGAGACTTTCCAATAATCCAGCTTTGAACTGGGCCCTTTCTTCATTTAATTTTTCTGTTTCTTCAGTCATTTACATATTTTTATGGTTTTTATTCTTTGAGCTATGAGTTGTCAATGCCATTTTTTGGTAGTGAGAGAGCATTTAGGGTTGTTAACGTTTTAGGATTGGGGATTTTTTTTGTCCAACGATCAGCTGCCATCTAACATCTCAGTATCTTTGTCCTACAAGCACATCTCTAATTAACCCTTTCAGATTCTCTTTGAGTGTCTCCTTTGGTAGCTGTGCTTTGAAATCTCCACTAGTGAATTATACTAGGTCGTATATGTTAGCTTTCTTCCAGAGAACAGTTTTATTGCCAAACTCTGTAATGTTCTCAAAAAAAAAAAAAATCTTACTGGCTTCAGCTGGCTGGGACCTGGGTCCAGATGAGCATTTTTAGTGTTAGGTTTTTTTTTTACTAGAAGGTTTTCAGGTAAATTATATAAAGAACACCAGAACAATAGTACCCATAACTAAACACATGATCAGCAAACTCCAGAACAGCCTGTCTTTTTCTTTTTTGTATACCTGGAGGCTGCAAGTTTTGAGGAAAGAATAAGCTGAACCAAGAGTACTGGGAAGGAGAATGCCTCAAAACTGTTGTGAAGTTATTTTATTTGGCTGGGGACTGTCAGTTCTCTTGACTTGAAAGCTCTGCATGTGTTTACCAACATAGCTGTGCAGCACTAATGACACTCCTAATGTTCTCTGGTAGTATGCTGAGGAGACTGACAAATAGTTTTGAGATTAAGGAGTTCTTTTACCACCTAATAAAGCAGGTGAGTGGTGTATCCAGAACTCAGTGGCTGCACAGAGTCTCATGGGAGGTGATTTGATAAGGCTTTATGAAGCTACCCTATGTATAACATGTTTATAAGCCTGTATTTGTTTATTTTTTATTTAACTAACTGTGCATACGATTTCCAAATAGGCCCTGTGCCTGCGATTACTGAGGTTCTGAAGAAAGCAGGATTGGCCCTGAAGGACATGGATTTGGTAGAGGTGAGGAGTTTTAATATGAACAGTGAGGTTACTCCTGATCTTTTTAGCAGAAACATTCCACTCATACGTGTAGCCCCTCATCACAGGGTAGGTGTTTCTGTGTGTCTGGAGCCCACTGGTCTTAGCTCACTTGCCTGACCTCTGTCCGTTTAGTTTCTACCACACCATTGCACAGTCGTTACAAAAATCTCAGGCATGTGGAAATTGAAAATGGTGTGATAGCATGCTGTGGAAAAAAAATATCCTCATGTGACCTGAGGTTTCACTCTGTTGGCTGGACTGTTAATGTTTTAAATCAGTCACGCTTCTCCATTTGTGACGAGGCCATTTTTTGTCAGAGCAATAGACTCTTCATTAACACATTGCATCAAAATATATGCACCTTTTTTGTATAAAATATACTACATATTTTCTTTTTATCACATGTGCCAGAAGGATTTGAATTTACATTGGGTTGCCTGACAGTTTGTATGTTGTCTGAGTACGCGTTCGTAAATGTTTAATATTTTTCTCAATCAAAATGACCTGAAGAAGAAGCGCATCTCATTTAATCTTGTGTGAGTGCATGCTGCTGAGAGCTTGTGTGGAAAGTCAGATGTGAACAGTTGTATTGTTTCTCTGGTGTTTCAGGTGAATGAGGCATTTGCACCTCAGTATCTAGCTGTCGAAAAAGTTTTGGGCCTTGACCCTGAAAAAACCAATGTCAACGGAGGTGCCATCGCTATAGGTCATCCTCTGGGTGCTTCAGGATCGCGGATCACAGCTCATCTGGTTCATGAATTAAGGTATGTCCGTAGCTGATGGCTGCTGGTCGTGAATGCAATGCTAATGTATTTATGCCTGCAGAAGATCTTTAGCACGGATACTGCGTGACTGAAATCTTCTAGTCGACTGGCTTAAAACTCTCCTCACTAAAGTGTACTACTTTCTGAACAAATTTTTTAACCTTTGTGCTGTAGCCCCGGTCCTACAGCTTCCCTTGTATTCCATTCTGTCATCATTACAGGATTTTTTGCTTCCTCTAGATGTGATCTAAGCCCACAGCAGTCCCTGGGAAGGTTTCCTTTATTGAAATGGCCTTTGAGCAGAGTCTGTTCTTTCTTAACAGGGTGCATTTAAAAGGCTTTATCATCAACTTCTCTCTTCTTTAGTCCATTTTCATAAATTTTGACTCTTTTGGCTTGCTTGATATGCTTAGCACCATTTCAATCTGAATCTTCCTTTTTCCCCCCTCAGGGCAGAGATCGCTGTATCTTTTTGCTTGTACTTGCAGCACTCTATTAGCGTTCAACCATAAAGTTAATTTGCACCTTGCAGAAAACTGTTTCTCAAAGCGTGGCTGTAGAAAACTTAGCCTTTAAAAACTACCTTGACAATAAAATTATGTTTTACTTACGCCGTTTTTATTATGTGTTGAAACCACAAGTATCCTGTAATGTCATTCCTTGCCATTTTGTGTTCCTAAGAACAGTATAACATACCATCTTTTAGATGTCAAAAGACTCAGACTTACAACTCCTTGTTATTCTACAGAAATATTTCAATATCAATTGAGGCTTCACGATATTCTTCTAGAAGAAGAACATACACATTCTAAAGCATCCATCTTGAGTAGTACCTAGCTGATAGCTAGTTTCCTTTCATAAAATCAGGACAACAGCTACTATGGTTTCATAAATGTAAATTGTTTTTACTTTTTCTGTACAGGCGTCGTGGCGGGAAATATGCGGTTGGGTCGGCTTGCATTGGCGGTGGACAAGGTATTGCTGTTATCATTGAGAACACAGCCTGAGGGATTCTGGAGACTGCAGTGTCACCCAAATTACTGATTCGGTGTAAAGATGAGAAACTTCTGCCTTTTCTGACAATAATGCATCACTGTCTGCCTTCGTTTTGTGCCATTCCTGCAAGGTAAAGGAATAGCTGAGAAGTCTGAATTCTGAACAAAAAGATTCATTAATGCCTTTCTAAGTAAAGGAAGGGTAACATCAATATAATTTCACACTGATGAAGTATTTTCTAAAAGCCTCTTTTCAATCAAAGTTAATGTATTTCTGTAGGCAAAATTCTTTTAATTTCCTGAGGGAATTGCCTGTCAAACTTTCACCAAACCTGCCTTAAAATAGCAGTCAGTGCAGCTTTTTAAGCAAGTATTGCTTAAACTGTTCTTATTTCAGCTACACTGCTGTCTGGCAGATATGCCTCTTTTATCATCAGGAAATGTGAAAATGGAATTGGAGACCTTCTGAAGTACATACTGATTGTAGAATGATGGCTATAATCTGTACCCTGCTGTTTTGTGAGGGAAAAGAAAATTGAGCGAAAGCTGAAATTTCCATTGTGCCTCCCAAAAGAACAATAAATATGACAGAAAAAAGGGCTTGGTGTTCATTTGTTTGTTTTAAAAGTAAATCACTTTGAGAATTGTTACTTTTGGTAAGTCAGTGTTTGTTTTTGGAGAGACCAAGTTTTTCCTGGCCCAGGAATAACTGGTGTTTATTAGGTAGTTTCTGGAGAGTTCTAGCAAATCTGCCAGCCTTCCAAGAAGGGGGGGGTTGTCGCATCTAACTGCGTTGCTGCATGGTAACTGCATACATACAGCAACTCATTTCTTAATTTCCTCCTGTAGTATCATCCGTATCTCTTGGGTCACTTAACGCAAGGCTGTTCTTAGCTAATTTGAGAAGTGCACATCTGAGCAGGTTGCCTTGCCTCTCACAGGCAGTGGCCTTCGAGCTATGACTCATTTGACCTAATGCCCATGACATTTGGATGAAACGAGCTCTCCGTTGACTGTACTCACAGCAGTCCTCTGGGCTCGCTGTACCGTCAAGAGCAACTTGCAGCTTGCGAGGTGTCTACATCAGATACAGTTAGGGAGTAGATCCTGTGACAGACAGCACGTGCTTCTCCATAGCTGGTACTGTGCTGCACAGGCTAAAATAGTAGCAAAAACTTCAGCCTTTACTCTTTCTCATCCTCTGTCCACTGTCAAAACACTGCTTATCTGCAACTTCTTCTTGCCACTCCACTGGTATGAGCTGTGACGATTGTGAAAGATGGGAGGTTATTCAAAACCTGACTGCCTAGCCTAGCAAGAAATTCAGGTCAAGGCAAGTATTCTTACAACTGGGGGATAACAGTTGAAGTATGCTGATCACTGTTCCTGGGGTTTTTATGGATTCAGTGTCTAATGACTGTAGAAATACAGAGCGCTGTTCATATGGATTAAAAAAACCCAGCTGCCATAAGGCAGCACACCAGATGCTCATCTAATACAGTATCTGCTTTCCTCTTTCTACTGTATTTTAGTAAGTCAGGGCTACTGGGGTTTTACTGTTCAAGATACAGTTGGCACATGGATTTTATAAAGCAGGATGTTATCTATTCTTAGCTCCACCCACAATAACCAATAACTAATTCCCTCTTCCTTCTTGGCTGTGGATTATCATTGAACTCTTATTTTCAGAGAACTGGCAGCAGTTTTTCCAAGATCTCATCCCTGTGTAGTAACAGTTCTTTCAGAGCTCATCACTGTGTCAGTACAGTAGAGAATAATCCCCTTCATGCACTTTATTTTGCACATAATGCTTCATTTCCTCCTTTTATCACCCATTTTTTTGAGATCCATGTGTAATTGTAGCTGTGAGAGTTGAATTTGGTCATCCTGAATAATTGTGTATTTTCTGTAAAAAGCATCGTGATGTCCACCTCATTTTCCAGATAACTTATGAACATGTTATGATTGTACATCCTGCTCGTAACCTTTCTTTGCTGTGTGAGCCAACTTCTTATTCCCAAATCATTCCATTTTTATCCCGTTCATTTCCTGTAGGAGCCTCTGATGAGGGGCTTTGTCACACTGAAGTGAAAAAGTGAAATCCTTTCCCATGAGATTACTGGGACTTAATGTATTGCACTTCTAATACATGCAATTTTTTCCACAACTTCCAGGCTTTAAAGTTCAGTGTCTGCTTTTTCAGGGGCAGTAAGGGAAAATGCTCTTGTTCTGGGAGTAAATTTAACTTACTTCTTGCCTGTCTATGGTTCCAGGCTGCAGTGCCTGGTGGTATAAACACTCCGTCTAAAGAATGCCAGCTTCATTTTGGTTAAGGAGAATTGTTCTGGTTAGGGTGAGTTATGTGTGGATGGTCCAAACATGGGCTTCTGCTCTCTCTTGCCCACTTGAAATGTGGCTGCTTTGTTAGGCTGTTACCAAAATGGGTATTTTGTGTCAGTTAAGCTGTTAAATGCTTGAGACTTTGGCAGTCGCTCTGTGTAGACTACCAGTCCTCAAGTGAGTTGTCAGTGACTTTGTCTCCAGGGGAAAGCCCTTCTTCTGAAAGGTGCGTGGGTGCTCTGGGTTTTGGGGGAATATGCTGAATTCCTCTTCTGTAGTTCCTGATTTCACTTTTAAGCCTTGAGTGTGGTATTCCCAGAAGGGCAAAACCAGCTCCTGTGCTAGGTCATGCACAAACACAGTTTGTTGTGCTTCAGAATATCACCTTTTTCTTGCCAAGTTAATTCCTAAAGATGAGCACAGATGACATTTGATTCCTGAGCCAATCTTCCACAGCAGAGGGGGGTGCCTAGGCTTGAGGATTTGTTCTGAGCCTGACTTTACTAGCAAGTCCAATCATTCATTACAGAATAATGGCAGTAATATCTGATCCTTGTACATCATTCCAAAGTATTTTCTCTGGTTTCCCAGGTATAACAATGGTAGAACTGTGTTTCTGTCTTTGGGAAATGAAAACTTCTTACTGAGAGCAATCTGGATTGGGGGAATTTAACAGTGTTCTGGAAGGAGCGGAAGATATGGAAGAAATGTGTTAGATTTTAGAGGGATAATTACATACATTGATTGTACCAAGTGCCTATTTTTTTTTCTTTTTAGGCTCAGGTGTAGTTCTTATTTTTGTGTGAGTAGTCTATTATACAGTATAATGAAAATGTTGGTTTTGTCTGTCTTGAAATGTGTGAGAAAATAAAGTGTTTGTGGAAATTACTTGTTGCCCGTGTAAAGCTGTGCCATACTTCTAAATGCAGATGTAGCTTTCTGCCACTGGGTGGTGTGTTTTAAACACCCTGCAGATCGCACTGCGTTACAAAGGCGTTTGTCCTTCTTATAGTATAGTAGCACAGCTTTTCTCATAAGTGCAGGCTGCCTTAACCTTGAAACTGAATCACCTAAAATTTCAGATCCCATTTCTCCTTTTGTGGGTTTTAAACAGGCAGGTGCCTCGACTTCAGCACGTCTTTGCTACTGTACATGCTGGAGTCTTTGGTGCCTCTTGATTTCAGGTGAATTTGAAAGCATCTGATGTTTTATAGAGTGGGTTCCAACTGAAATTTGAGAGGACTTGTTCAACAAGATGACTGAAGTACTATATCTGGCAGGAGATGAAGAAGAGAATAGATTATATGATTCCTTTTGTCCAGAAAAAAGCTATTAAAACTTAATCCTAAGCAAGTGTATGTGAGAGAGAGGGAGAAGGTACAGAGACCAGATGGAGATAGACTTACCTGTTGCACTTCTTTCTGGATTATATATAAGCAGTTCTAGTGGAGCTCCAGTAATTAAGATGGGATATTGTGTAGTATTCTATTTAAAAAAAAAAAAAAAATACATCTTGAAGCACAATTTCAGGCATGTCTCGCTTCACTGTGAGAGTACTTCTAATAAGATCTTCCTCAATCTGTAAATCCAGACATTTTCCATCTGGTGTGATGCTGTTAAACTGAGCAGGGCTCTGTCTCGCCTCTCCACTTAGCAGAGTCTGTGTTGTCAGACTGGGTCAGCTGGATGCTGCACAGGGATGTGGAGTGAGCTCAGAGGGGAAATTAATCCTTCTGAGAGTTCACAAGCTAAGGGTTTAGTAATGGGGATGCAGTTTTCCTCCTCTGAAAACAGCTACAGGTGTTAGTGATGTCTTTGCTGGCTTAGGTACACTTAAATGAAAAATTAAATTGAAATGAACAGGTAGATTGGAGCATGAGTTAAATTTGAATTACACATATGATTGTTGGTTTTGGTTTTATAGTGGATAAGTATTTCTCATGGAAGGTGAGCTAAGATAAAAAGGTGACACTACTGCTGTTTGATAAATCCAGCTGTAGAGCTAGTAAAGCTAGGTGAAAATGCTGTAGACCTAGCAATTGCAGAGCAGAACAGATGTAAACTCAGGCTGCTAATCCACAGCTATTGAAAATGTCAGCATGAGAAATTCATCCTGGCAGGTATTGAGCCAGCGCAGCTATTGTTTTTCCTCCGGTGGCCGTGCTCTTACTCTGATTCAGCAGAAGCAGGGCTGTCTGTTCACACCCTACCTGGGCTGAATCTGCTTTCTGAGAGATCAGGAATTGCCCAAATGTGGCATTAATGGTTGTGAAACCACAGCTTTAATCTCTTTGAAAATCAGTGAGACAGTGAGCTGTTGCACAGAAGCTTAAGACAGCAAGCTCAGGGCAGTTGACGTGCCTGGAGAGACTGTGGTACCTGACCTGGACACCAACAGCCCGTGGTGGTGGAGGGGTAGAGCCTGGCCGTGCTGTGCTGGATGGTTCGTTGCTGCCCCAAACACAGGTGTCACAGCAGGTCCTCTGTGTTAGCACCAGCTCACTCAGCTACTTCTGATATTTTTTTTTTTTTTTTTAGTTCTGTGAGCCAAAAACTATGAACTGTGGTGGTGGAAGAAGCAGGAAAAGAAGAAAGGTTTTGTGCTTTTATTTCTGTGTGACTGCCTGATCACCTATGTGAATCGTTTATCCTTCCTGTTAGTAACTGATCAGTTAATGAACATGGGAAACAGCGTCTGACAACATCCCAAAAGAAAACTCACCTGTGTTTTACTTTGAAAGATCTTAACATTGGCAGCGAGCTGGGGCTCAGAATTTTTATGGTGTTAATCTTCTGCAAGTTCCTCACAAAACTGTATCCAAACATGTTTCTTCAGTGTTGATTGAATGTCTCTATTTCACATATTTTCTGTAGCAATGTATTTATTATAGCTGTTGCCAGGGAGAAAAAAAAAAATCTTAATCCCTCTTTATAAACATTTAGCTCTAGTATAAGATACACATGATAAAATCATTGGGGTTTTTGTTTTGCTTGTAAGAATATTTTACGCTTTTCCTCTCTGCTGTGATTATTTATACATAGACATTCTTCAGGTCTTGAAAAGGGATTTGCAAAAATCTAGAGTGTGAAGCAGAAGACAACATAATTTAAACACAGAAGGAAGAATTTAAGACATGGCAGAGCATTAGGAAGTTGTATTTACTGGACCTCTAATCATTGAATTGACCATTAACTCATTTTCAGGAGTTGTTTCTCACGTTAGCAAGGCTAAAGTTTCTCACCTACACAAAACTAAAGTTACGGTCTTTTTGAGAAAAAGTACGCTTGCCAGACTCCAGAAACTTCTAAATCATATTTTAAGAGTAATAATAATAATAATAAAAGATTCAGCAAATCTACAGTTGGTAAAATGGTAAAAATTGACTAATTTGGAGAAAAGCATATGAGATTGTGGTGAACAAAAAGCAGAACTTGGCATTTATGACTACTACTCCAACAGTGACAAGTGTCAGTGTAATACTTAAGATTCAAGGGAAGGTAGTAAGGAAGCAGAGTATGGAGTAGACTGAGCATGGAGCAGATTGAGTTGAGGGAAGGGGCAAGTATGGATATGAACCAAGAACTCAGCGTGGCAGGTGTTGAACACAGAACAAAACTACCCTACACAAACACCAGTATTTATTAATTACTCCTATTTCTAAAAGAACGGTGAGATTCAGGCACTGAATGCAAGGACCAGGCATGTCCTGCCTCTGTACCTACATCCTGGAGAAGGGAAAGGCCACGTCCTGGTGTTCTGGGCAGGAGCGTGTGCATTAGGCTCCTTGCTTCAGGGGGAAGCTGTGGTCAGCGATGTGCCCGAGCGTGAGCCTCGTTTCAGCGTGTGATCGGTCCCATTGAATCCAGGGTGATTGCTTGCCTACTTAGAGTTAGGCGTGACTTTAAGATCAGCAGATGCAGGTGGATGTGACTGCAGAATGAACGCTGGCCCTTGTCCTTCACTGGAGTACGTCCTTCAGCCTTCCCTAGGTGCCTTCTCCCCTACCAGCAGACGGGGCCCGGGTTTCTCTAGGAAACGCTTCCGACGGTTGCAGTAGTGTGGTGACCACGCACTAAAGCTACCAGGAGCCAGCTTCTCAAGAACTTTGTGGGCTCAATGCTTTGTGTTGCATGAGGTCTCTTAAAATGGCTTCCAGATGTCTCAGTGGGGGACCTATTGTCACTCCTTGCTCAAGTCTGTTTGTTCCTGTGCTGGAGGGTTGGTCTCTGTCTAGCCAACAGTGGCTGCTTTTTCTTGCTCTGCCCAGTGCTGGGGTGGGAGGCAGGGTGATTGAGTGCTGTGGAAAAATGCAATTGCAGGCCTAAAAATAGATGCCATGAGAATCATTTTAGAGCCAGTCAAAGCCAAAGAATTTGCAGTATGTTACTACCACCTGTGTAATTCCAGTCTAAATTCCAGCTTCTGAGCTGGGAAGGATTTCACCATGACGCTCCTGGGAAGGAAGGGGGAGTGGCAGTGACTCCCATCAGTGCACGTGGGATGGAGGAGAGGTAGCTTGGGGATCTTACCATATTGGGATGTTCTCTTTTTCCTCTCTTCCTTCCTTCACTTCCCTGTTCTCCCCTTGTTCACAGTACCTGTTGCGTAGACATTTGTGCAACTAGGTGGTACAACTTCTGACGATAGCTGGGTAGCGAGACCAAAGCTAGGTGTGCCACTGCTGGAAGGGGCCTCTCTGTAAGATTGCTGGGGGGGTGATGACTTTACTCTCATGCCTCAGCCTCATTCTCAAGGACTGGCAGTGGAAGCAAGATTTTTGTGTGTCAGGAGATTCCCTGATTCAGTTTGATGTTGCAGGTGCGCTCCTTTCATTCTTTCCTGTGTTCCATCTGTGGCTCTGAAGAGCACGCTGCATAAGAAAAATAAGTTCAAGGAACATTTGGAAGCAAGATGCAAAACTGCGGAGCACAGCACAGGCACCCAAAGGCTGATTCCCAGGCTCCCACCCTCCTTGATCCCCCTTCCTACCCACCACTTTCCTCAACATATTTCCCTGTGCAAAGCTTGAGCTCAAGTCAGTAAGTTGCAGCCTTTGGGTCAAACCCTGGTTGGAATTCAGGAGCAGAGCTGTGAGGTCAACTCTTGGCTAGAAGTTGAACAGTAGAAAATTATTTTTCTGTGAAATAAAGTACATTAAAATTCTGACTCCCTGTGCGAGATAACTCGTTAAACTGTTATATACCACTCGATAGTGCCTGGTACAATGCTGTCGCACGCTGCATAAAATGGATGTTGGAATCTGGCATATTTTAAGTAATTAGTCAAAACCTGACTTTCAAATTCATGGCCCCGCTCTCATTTTCCATTCCAACTCTTAAGCTTATCCTGGCACCAGGGTTGCTAGATGGCTCTTTCCCAACGTGGACCTGAGCCGTTGAGGTCTGCTGTTGACGTTGGCCAATAACAGGTTGCAGGTGGGGAGCTCCGTGGTGTGATTCAACACCTGACATTCAAATCGGTCCCATGCAGCATCGCCAGGTCCTGATCTGCTTGTGATAAAGGGTTCCAGGCCACCAAAGGAGGTACGTAATGCCCAGGATCCTCAGCTCCCAAAAATGGGGATGTGGCTGTGCGATGCAGATTTAAGAGCACATGTAGGTCTTTACTGTTTTGTGCAACTGCTTGATTCATCTTGACCTGGCACTTGAGCCCTACTGTACTTCTTGGCATCGCACAACCACTGTGTGAGCACATAGTCTGAGTCCCAGATGAGGTAAGATAAGGTTAAGTTGGTGTGTGCTGCCTTCACAAAGCCTGATTAAGAAATGAGTGTTCTCAGCAGTTGCTGAACAAATGCGTTTATACAGTCTGTTGTTTGTCTTAGGGAAAGTTTTATTTCTTACGTAAATTTATGATTTGTGAGCCCTGTTGAGGCCAGTACAGGGATCAGTTTGGCATGTTTTGAAGTGACTATCAGCTGTTTAAAGCATGTATTTGATATAAATTACATTCTTTAGGTCAACAACCACCATAAATATGCTGAAGTTTATCAAGATATTAATTAAACTGCTAGAAGACTTGCAACTGGAGCTCCCCCCTGCCCCTTTCTACCCATGAGAGTTTGTGACTGAAAAACAAAGGGAGGGCTCTTCCCAGGGGAAACAACATTCTAGTGATGACAACCGTATTTCTAAAAATGGTTTATGTGATTTATGGAGCTGCTTGTGGCACGTGTGTATACAGTGCTGATAGTGAGATGGCCACGCAGCGTGGGAGCTGAGGCATCACTGGCTTTTGCAGGCTTCTTGGTAGTGTTCTCCAAGCTTTCCTTGACTGAGAAAAAGTAAAGGAGATCCATCTCCTCCCCTTTCAGGTCTCAGCAGCACAATTATGCGCATACATGAATGTAGTTGCTGAACGTGGTGGGACTCATCCAGTCTCAACCCTAAGGTTACATGGTAAGGAGTGCGGTTTAGTGATAGAATAAGGAATTTTAAAGGACGGTTTAAACAACAGAGCAACCTGTCTTCTTCCTTGCCCTCCAGGGAGATGTCAGAGATGGTGGTTGTACCGCTTGCAGTGTGCCTTACGATGCAAGCCCTTCCAGCCCACTGTCTCCCTATGGGCTAGGGTTAAACCTGCTCATCTGCCTGCGAGACAGCCAAAAAACCATAAGTACTAAAGCTTGTACCTTTCCTGAGGAACAGGAAAAGAAAGGCTCTCTCTTGTGAGATACAGAATTATACTCCTGTCAGTACTCAGAGGTGGATTTGTGGTTGTCCCATACCTGTGTACCAGTACTAAAGACGATCAGAGCAAATACCCAGAGCTCAAGACCAGTCTGTGGTACAAGGCATGGCTGTTCTCCTGGGTTTGACCTCTTTATTCCACTCTGTAGATGTGCTTAAAACTCGTGAGTATGCACCCTTCAAAATGGCAGAGGTCCCTGTCAAGATGTTATTCTGCTGTAGCGCACTTGAGGTTTCAACAGCATGACCTGGACAAGCTATTTCTCGGAGAAGTGGATTCTCGCGTTGTTTATTTTGGACCATATTTGGGCTTGGTCTTTGGTCTTAGTGGCAAGCTCTCCAGCAGTGGGTGTGCACTGGTTATACCTGCTCCATCACAGCCTACAGCTCCTTGTCAGCTGGCGTGAGCTCTTCTGCAGGCTGTGTGGCTGGGGGATGCTCACAGAATCACAGAATCATCGAGGTTGGAAAAGCCCTTGAAGATCCTCCAGTCCAACCATGAACCTCACACTGACCGTTCCCAACTCCACCAGATCCCTCAGCGCTGGGTCCACCCGACTCTTCAACCCCTCCAGGGATGGGGACTCCCCCCCTGCCCTGGGCAGCCCATTCCAACGCCCAACAACCCCTTCTGCAAAGAAATCCTTCCTAAGAGCCAGTCTGACCCTGCCCTGGCGCAGCTTGAGGCCATTCCCTCTTGGCCTGGTGCTGGTTCCTTGGCTCAAGAGACTCATCCCCCCTCTCTGCACCCTCCTTTCAGGCAGTTGTAGAGGGCCATGAGGTCTCCCCTCAGCCTCCTCTTCTCCACACTAAACCCCCCCAGTTCCCTCAGCCGCTCCCCATCACACCTGTGCTCCAGACCCTGCACCAGCTCCGTTGCCCTTCTCTGGACACGCTCGAGTCATTCAATGGCCTTTTTGGAGTGAGGGGACCAAAACTGAACCCACTCATCGAGGGGCGGCCTCACCAGTGCCGAGTCCAGGGGTAAGATCCCTTCCCTGTCCCTGCTGGCCACGCTAGTGCTGATACATCAGGGACTGAACGCTCTGGGGCTGTTGCCTTCAGCCAAGCAGAGGGCCGGGGGAGGTCGGGCTGTGCTGTAGTATTTTCACAGCAGCAGAGGTTCTTTGGGATGATCTAGAAGAGGCGAGATGTCAGTTTTATCCCTCAAAATGCCCTGAATTGCTGCTGGAGCTGCTCTTACAGGGCTGTGCATGCAGGCCACTGAGACTAGACTGTTCATACCCATCATTTGTCCAGATTAGGGCTCTCAAATCTGCCTCTGAAAAGTCCCAGCTGGTGTTTGCAGAGGAGAGAAATATCTCTGGTGTTACTTTGTGCTCTGGAACGTGCCATATCTTGCATGACTGGACAGTGTGCAGCACCTATGAAATCTGTGTGCCCCTGCAGTCACACCACATGGCTGATCACAGGCAGACGTGATGGCCTGAGACCCCGCTTGGGAGGGCTCCAGCATCTCCTCCTGCAAAAAGGGGGCTCGGTGTCAGGCTGAGCTTTGCCCGAGGTTCTTGCTGATGCCTGCCACCGGGCTGGCAGAGAGCAGTGGGGCTCTGCTCTGGGGACAGCCAGGTGCCATGCAGAAAACCAGCCTGGATGAGGCCATCCACCACCTGAAGGCAAGGGGTGGGGATACCTGGCAAATACAGTTTATGAATTGTGGCTTTGCAGTGTTCAGCAGCGCTTGTAGTCTGGAGTTTATGTTTTTTTTTCCCCACTCATTTCAGTGGGACTGGGGTCAGTGTCCTTATACAGCTTTTTGGATGTGTGGATGCCTGTTGGGACTTTGGGGTTCATAGAGGCTTGTTGTCACCCAAGAGATGTATTTACATTCGTGTTCAACTGATTTTGAGCGAGATACGCAGCCAATTCTGCAAATCTGATTTCCACTCGTCATAGGTCTCAAAAAGTGGAAGCGAGGGTGACAAGCGGGTCTTGAGGGGCAGCGCTGTTAGGAGCTGGGAGGCTGCATGGCAGTGTTGCAGGCAGCGGTCGTGAGGGGTCTGGTGCAAATTAAGGTGATAATTTTTACTCATTGAAAAACTCATGCTCAATTTTATTACTTACTGAAAATCTGTTGTACAAATCTGTTTTGAATTTTGTCAAGGAGGATTTTAGAACTCCAATTGGGAACAGGTAATACTTCTAACAACCATAAATACAATGGTATTTATTTTAGTATTAATGTTATTTGTGTTAGTTAATGTACAATCTTGGGGCGGGGATGGGGAGGAAACATGGATGTTCCTAGGACAAAGAAATGTAAAGCTTAAAGGATTTTATAGATTTTCCCAGTATCACAAAGTTTCTCTACCAAATCATACTTAATGCTTTAGGCATCAAAGGAAAACATGCTACAGCCAGCTCTTTCCAGCTGGCTCGCTGTGCTTGGGCAGTGACACATCCACCCAGAGTGGGATTTTTTTGTGGGTTACACCTCTCAAAAGACTCGACTGTGGTATTGGTGTCTGGCTCAGATTTTCTCCATCCAGGGAAGACATGTCTGAGTTGTGGATTCAGCTCAGTCTCCTTGCAGCACACAGCCAGCTCTCAGCAAGCCTGTCACTTCTGGTGTGATTTCAATTTAACCAGGTTTCTTCTGAAACACTGGCTTACGGAAAGGATTTCCCTTTATGCTGCTGGTTGTATTGCACCAAGCTCAACCTGGGTTGGGAAATTCAATGCTGGTCTTGTAAAACAGCTTCCACTTGCCTCCGATTACAACAGAAGATAAACCACGTGGCAACAGGAAACACAGAACTCTCGTAACTGGGTGAAGAAAAGCAAAAACAAGTACAGGCCACCAAGAAACGTAAAGAAATGAGAGGAATTTGCAGCTGAACAGAAGGTGCAGGAGGACTGGGCAGTGGTGCCACGCATCTGGTGCAACTGAGGTCAGGCTTGCTGGAGCTGCGCTTCCACAGTCCAGCAGCGTGCTCTGTCATCTGGGATGTGTGCATACCTCGCCTCGCCTCCCTCCGGCATCATCTGCAGCCGCCGACCGAGATTGGCTGCGGCGCAGTCAGCCCATATCTTACTAGAGGGAAACTTGAGACCCACCAAGCCCAAATGTCAAATGCTGCTTAGTCAGATGAATAGCAGCAGTCACCAGCAGCCAGCCCAGGCTCTTTCCACATTTCGTCAGGGGCAGCATTTTGCATCTGAGCTTTGTTTCGCGATGTAACGTGGAGGAAAAAAAAAAAAAAAAAAAATAGCTTGTGGGGAGCTGGCAGCGTGCGTGGAAAACAGGCAACTGCTGTGTAAAAAAAAAAAAAAAAAGCGGATGAGTTTCTTCCCCTCCCTGCTCCTGCTCTGCTCCCCACGCACCTTCCCCTGACAGCTGGATGCTATATACGTGACCGATAAAGGGCAAAGCCCTCGCTTGCGAGCGTGATCTCGGGTTTTGCAGTGCAAGGCTCCAGCAATAAAAATGGGAGCTTCTTCCCAGGACTTCTCCTTCCCAGCTGTTAACCCTGCAGCCCCCCTTAGACCTCTGAGTGTCTCCCGGTTGTGCTCACTCATCCAGGAAGGTTTTTCTGGCAGCTGGGGGCTCGTATCGCCGCTCGCACGCTCCCCGGAGCGCCCTGCACACACCCGTGCTACCCCACGGTACCTTTGGGGTGGTGTTAGTGGGATGCCCTTTAGTGTTGGGCACCTGACTAAAAGCGTGGGGGTCGTGCAGGGTGCCACGGTCAGGAGGAGAAGCTGGTTTGGTCAGGCTCTGTTCTCTTCTGGGTTTGTGCAGGCACACACACACACACATACACATTTGCTTGCTTGCGTGTAGGGTTGTTACAGTGCAATTTTTTTAATATTTTTTTTCTTTCTTTTCCCCCCGCCGTTGGACTTTTTTTTTTTGGATTTGACTATAGCTCCTGCATCTGAACTGGAGATTCTCATTTGAATGCTTTCAGAGTGTGCCTTTGCAGAGCAGTGGTGCTGTGGCAGGGGTCAACAGTATTTAACACTAAAAATATCCCGAGCAATTAATCGCAGCAGAGATCTCACCTTGCTTGCTTCCATGTTTGTCTTTCCTTTGGAACCAAAGCAAATGGACACTGACATGCTCTCCTGGGGGATGCTGGATGCTGGGGGTGCTGCCAGCCAGCGCTGCAGGTCGCTCCAGTCGGCTGCTGCAGCACCTCCAAGTCTTCCTGACCCCCCCGAGCCTCTGGGCAGCAGCAGCAGAGGACTAAAACGCCCTTCCAGAACGACAGCCGTGATTTTTCCAGGGACTCCAGCATGCTTTGGATTCGGGCCATGCATTCAGGAGTTGTGCTGAGGGTGGGATACCTCTGATTTAATTTCAGCCCCCTATTTAAGTTTGGCACTTGAGTGCTTTTTGCAACCTCTGGGGAGAGAGCAAGGGAGACCTACACATAGCAGCTATTTTAATCTGGGTTAAAAAAGAAGCCAAGATGACTATCAGCCATTTAATTTTTAGACGGCTTATGTTAGGGGAAATTAATCCCTTCCTTTGCATCTGCCACTTGCAGGATATAGATGCTAATGTCTGCTAAATACCTTCAGATCCTCCTCTCCCCTTCGCAGGAGTGGGAATGCAGGGTGAGCTGTGCATTTTGGAAATGTGAAATTCTGGAGTTAAAATGAGCTTTCTGGAAGTTTTTCTGGTATCGTGTCTTACTTCTGCAGAGCTGTACATTCCAGGATTTATTTTTCTTTTTCTACATATTATTCCAATGGGGTTAGTTTACTGCAAGCTCTTGTTTTGTTTCTAAAACCTTGTAAAGGCGAAATATCAACTCTTAATTTGGCAATCACGTGGTGTCTCCAATTTAATAATGTCTGGCTTGTTTAAAGAAAAATGAGCGTGGATGTTTGCGGACTCCAGTACATGTTTCCAGGGATAACATCTCACTGCAACTGTGGCCTCCCGTTAGAAAGCAGTTGGGAAGGGGTCGAGGTTTGAGCGGAGCTGATACCTGCTCTAATGAGAGCAGTGACAGACACCGAGGTTGGTGTGTTTCAGCAGAGCAGATTTAGTATTGGCATCGTTTGATTATTAGAACTTACCTGCCCTACTATTACTTAACATTCGGCCAGTTCTCTTACCCAGCTATCTCCTTGGAGAATCCTCAAAGACTTCCACAGGGTAAAAGAACATCAGTAAGTAATGCATTTTCTACAACTTGAGGGCTAATCAACCCATTCCCCTGGGAAATACAATATAAAAAGACAGATATATTTTGGGCATCAACTCTGTCACTGGGAAGCTGAAATTTCGAGGCTGCATCACAAAATCCCAGCAAGTTTATCAACTTAAGCAGTGAGCGTGGTATCTGTATTTAGCCTCCAGCTCTAAGAGCAGCTGGGGTATTTTTCCTGCCCTGCAGTGTTCTTTTTGCCTTTAGTGACTGTTTATTCAAAAAAAAAAAAAAAAAGACATAGATTGGTGAAATCTAAGGGAGCTTTTACACAGTAAAAAGTGTTGCAACTGGCAATGTAAATAACACTGTGTTTCTGGAAATTCAAGTACAAACTGCTTGCACAGAGCTGCCAAATGATGCATGAAGTCTTGTCTCAAAAACTAAAAAGGAAATAAAAATACTTCTGCTTTATTGGAAAAAAATATTAATTAAGATGTGGTAGAAAGAGGCTGCAAAAAACATCCAGCTCTATCGTCGTTAAAAATGAGGCATTTTGTATGTGTTAGGGATACACATGAAGTTGCATTCACAGCTTTTTTAGTACAGAAATACCTTCTGCATCTCTTCATGGGAATGAGAGATCTGTTGGCACAAACACAGTGACCTTAGCAGCAGGTTCAGAAACATGGACCAAGCTTTCCAAAATGAATTACACTTCCCCCAAAAGCTTTTAAGTTCTTAAATAAGTAATGAGATTTTTTTTTAAAGGAGTTAGTAGCTCTCACAAATGCTGCTTTTAATACTGCGAGGTGTTTTTTGAAATAATACATAAACAAGTACTTACAAAAGTGTGTGGCCTCTGATGAGAGGTAGATGTGACTTCATGAGTGTACTGGGATTCGTTTACTCAAGGCAAGGCTTTTCAAACAGTTTCTGAAATCTGATTATTTCTGTTGATAGTAAAATAAGTGGTCTTCAAGAAATTCTGAAGTGATTTTTTTTATATTCTTAAAATACTGTTCTTGAGCTTGCTTCTTGGAGGATGGGGAGAATTATTTTTGATTAAAATAATACAACTACAACCTATTTGATTCTATAATCCCAAGATACGTCCAGAGGCAACTACCATGATGGCATATGACTGTCTCGTGTCTTTTGAACAAGGGTTTTGCATACAGCAAATGTTAACTTCTGCCGAGACAGGAAACACTGGGGAGTGTTCAGCATGAATAAATGGGAACACACAAAGGAAAAATAAGCCGTTCCTTTTCCATAGGTGCTCCAACAGGAAATCTGCAAGTCTCTTGGCATCGCTGCCATCCAGCCCTTGTCCCTGTGGTTTGGCTTCTTCTGATGTCTCTGCTACCAGGAGGTGTGGAGCGTAACACTGGTGGGAGAGGGAGGAACTTGCACGGCTTTGAAGGGTGCTAGTGGGGGAAGAGTGATAAAGTCTGAGATAGTACTAAGAAATTAGATTTTAAATCAGGAGGGAGGATAGAGGAAAACTGAGCTCTGGTTACCAGCACCAAAGGACAGCTGAGTTGCCCCTGAGAGCAAGAAGCCAAGTAACGGGGCTTGTGGTGTTCTTGAGTATGGGCTCTTGGGTGGCAAAAGAGGCAATGATGAATAAAGAGGAAGGAAGGAAAATGTCTCAAATAGAAGCAAAGTGGAGAAGTGGTGTCTGTGTTTCAGTATGGAGTCCTCTTGCTAGGAGTATCCCAACTGTTAGTCTGCAAAGGAAAAATCTCCATCAGCCCAGTGAGTGAAGGGGAGAGGAGCTGGGAGATGCTGAATGCAAAAATGGAGTGAGTAACCTTTCGTTATGTGTTGCAGAGGTGCGGTACGTGAGAAAAAAGCTTGAGTCAGCAACTTTATCAAAGATACTTTCATAACACTGGTATGAAGAAGAGTCTTGCAATAGAGTCTAGAATAAGTACAAAAATGCTGAGCTGATCCCAGGCACCCTGTGTGTCGGTATGTGTCACCAGAGCTGTATTTTTGTGTCAAGGAAATGATTAGGGAGTTACAGCCAGAGGGAAGGGGTATAAAGACCCATAGCAGTGTTGTGCTCATTACCCTACTCTGGTCTAGCTGGGATGTGTGTGTCTAACAGTCACAACTAAGGAACTGAGATAAAAGCTGAGCCTAAACAAGATTTCCCAACTAAAAAAAATTCAGATCACAGATAAACAGGTGGTTATTTTGAGTGCCAATCTCTGAAACTCTGTCTGGAAACCAAGAGTCGTTCCAGGCTCTTTCCCCTTCGCTCAGTGACAAGAATAAGCCCTCGGATGGGTCTTCATTGCTGCCTCTGGTGAAGTATGAACTGCAGAGGGAAACGAGCCCGTGAATAATACAGGAATGAAAATTAGCACTGATTCCTCCCCACCAGTACAGTTATGCATTGCAGTGGTATCTTTGAAGTAAGAAGTTGCTGCTTGTACTGAGACACCTTCTTTTACTAATCCTATCCAGATTTTAGCACAGGGGCTTGCTCCAATGTTGGGGCAGAGCTGAACCTCGCCATCAGTTTCAGAAAGTATTTTGAGACAGGCAAAACATTGCAATAATGGCGTGGTTACAGCTTTTTTCATTTTGGGTCAGGATCTAAACTGTTTAATTCCTGCTGTCTCTAACCCACCGCATAAAGTGTGCATCAGGTTCTGGGAAATGGTCTCTATTCATGCAGGAAAGTAGGGAATAAGTACGTAAATACGTATGTAATGTCAGAATTATGTAAAATACCTGAACTGGGAGAACCTCGTGGCTAACTGAGAGCAGCCTCCATCTGTGCAATCTCATATACCTGCATTTATAGACCTAGCCAGCTGTTTCCTAGCAGTGGTTAGGGGCTAACTCTTTTTGGATCTCCTAACCGCTCTTAAGATACGTTTGGTCTTGCCAAAGCCTTTTTAGGGCTTGATGGTATCGCGGGATGGCAGGGTATGTGAAGTAAGCCACGGCATGGGCTACGACTTGCTCCCATCATACCTTACACCAGTTGAACCTGCTTGTGCACCCTTCCTCCCCGGGGCCAGTCGGGGACCGGCGGAGGCATATTCCCACATAAGGCAACGTGGCTAGCTGGAGTGATGTTATTGCGATGGAGGAGCTCCAGGCTACGTCAGGAATCCTCCTCTTCGGTGGCTGAAAACACTGAGGTTACTTTCTCGATGACAGCTGATTTCCTAGTTTAAATTTAGGGATTGCGATTGCTGTGGGCAATGGGTGGATTTTTTTAAATGCAGCTGCAGGGAAAAAGGCTGTGCTCTGCACTTTCCCTAGAGAACTTTACTTTGGAGAGATGTTTTTAAATAATGTGGGTTTTATTCTGAACTCCACCAAAACTATTAGTCCTTCTGGTGTTAATAAATGTTGATAAGATGAGGAACCCCAAGAGCGAGAGATCAGTCAGCACTCTCCAACTATGAGATTTCTGTGGTTCACTTGCCATCAATCGATACCTTCCTGTTCACGAGCGTTGCAACTTATGGGTCTGAGGGAGAAGCTCTGCCCAGAGAGGTTGTACAGCCTCCATCCTTGGAGACGTTTGTGACTCAGCTGGATAAAGCCCTGAGCAACCTGGTGTGGCTTCATAGCTGACCTTGCTTGGAGCAGGGGTTTGGGCTGGAGACCTCCTGAGGCCCATTCCAACCTGAATCATCCTATGAGCCTCATGCTGAGGTTGCTAGACAAGCTTGGTAATTAGCTCTGGGTCTTTCCCTGGTGAGCAGCTGCTCATTTCAAATTTGTATGATTTGGAAACTAGCTTTCTGTTTCTTGTATGTTGTCCAAAAGAGAAGAAAAACCCACGTTCCTCTGAGCATTCCTATGGTTTTGTGTCTGGAGGTTGATTGGTGCTTAAGAAAGTCTGAACTCTGGTTGAAAGCTTTCTGGTGGTCAAGGCATTTTAAGGGGTCTCTGGTGTGTGTATTTCTCCAATATTTAATAGAATATGGACCCACAGATTGATTCTTACTCTGAGTAGATACACTTACAGGGTCTTTCTCTCTCCATTCTCCCCAACGCAAACTTTCAGAAACCTTGTATAAAAACTAATTCTTTGAGATCACTCCTCCTTTGTCCAATTTGCTTAAAAACTTGCTAACGTGAGGCATGGGGGAGGGAGAGGGGTCCTAAACTGCTTGTCTACATTCACCTAGAAAGCAGAGCTGTAGACTAAACACAGATCTTTTAGGCCCTCTTATGTCCTTGGTTTAGGATATAATTTGAAAATGTGACCCTTATTCAGGTTTGTATGTGGGAGCTGATATCTGCAGATATCTGGTGTTGTATTTCTTTCAGTCAAGAAAACAAATCATCGTATGGTCTGTGACTGTACAAAAGTGGGATGGACCTTCTTGATCAAGGACAAGATCAAAAAGCAAATTGCTTTGTACAGGGCTCTTGGTGCCCTTTGGTCTGTGATCCTCCCCCCCCCGCCCCGTCTCCTCCTCCTCTTCTTTTTTTCTTTCCTTTGCTTTCTTTGTTGCCTTTTAGCACTGGTATTTGCTACTAAAAGCAAAAATATAGCATTGCACACTGTAACAGGGAGCCACATAGCACAAAATCCCACCCTGCTTTTCCTTTTGGTGGATCCTCTCAGCTGCTTTCTGCCATAGGATAGCATTGCAATAGACTCTTAGTTGCTAAAACACTGTGGCATGAAAGCCTGTGGTCTGTCTTGCAGTTCTCTTTGTGCATGTATGAAAGATTTCTGTGTCCATCAGTCAAACCTTGATTTTTGTGTTTATTGACTAGGTTGACCAAAACAAGGGACAAGCCCTGGGCTTCAAGCGATGCTTCTGTGAGTGGGGGTCTGAATTCCCTGCTCCTGGGTCCATGAAGCCCCAGCATGAACCTGATAGTAGCAGTCAGTGCCTGAAAAGACTATTTTACCTTTGACAGGAAAGATAAGGGGAATGAGGCTCTCTGACCCTTTTCTCCCATCTCAGACACCAGGAGGTATCTAAACAACAGCTTAGTGCCCCAAAGCATGATGAGATAGTGAAGTCCCGTGAGTAGTGCTATGATCTGCAAGTCACTGCCACCTTCTTGTGAAGGCTTCCAGTCCATTGCCACCAGGACAACAAGCATCACCGCACTAAAGGGAAAGGACAAAAGAATATCAGGAAAGATTTGGTTTAGTCTGGAAGCAGTGCCAGCTTGTGCTGTGGGGTGTTGTGCCATGTTCAAGATCCCTGAGCCAGCTGAGGGACAGTAAGAAAACCCTGCCCTCCTAGAGAGGACAAAGGGTGTTCTTGCCCTGCAAAATATTGTGTGTTTGATTGTTTTATTTTAGGCAGTCAGGTTTCTCTGCTGGGATGGCTGGGATGGAGGAATGCAGCTTGTGTTTCGTACAGAAACATGGGCTTGGTTACACTCTGGCTTCTGCCACTCGAGAAAGGTACATACCTGCTGATGGGTATAAGAGTTTGAACAGTAATCTGCCCCATTTACATGTATTAAAATAAGTATTCTGACAAAGAACAGTGTGTTCTGGCTAATTCTCCATTGAGTGCCCTGGTCAGCTCTGAAATGCCATCAAGGAGAAGACTGGCCTCTCCAGGGAGAGGTCACGACTACAAAGAAGCAGAGGCAAGGGAGAAGGAGCAAGCGCGACGGGATTTTTCTGAGTGCTGTAGATCAATGGGTTGGTCCCTCCGTGCTTCCCACGCTCTTTGTGTTGCATTCCCGAAAGAAATATGGTGCAGGAGGGTGGTGCGAGTCGAACGACATGTCCTGAAACAGCAGTGGTGTGAGCAGGACTCCTGCGGCTGTGCTCCACCTCCTGCAAACCAGCAGAGAAAGCTCTCAGCAGAGAAGAAAAAGCCACATTTAATAAGGGAAATTGTTATAATTACAATGCAATGATACCTGGGTCTCACATGTGGTACTAGTTTCACTTGGAGACTTCAAAGCATGGCTAGGTGAGTGCTGCTGTAGCAGGTAGGGAAACTGAGGCATGCAGCTTTGGTGCTCGCTCGAGGTGAGGAAATGGCTCGGTGGTAGAGACGGAGACAGATTTTGCTGCTTTTGTGCTGGCCAGCCCTACCCAACGCTCTGAAGTGTGATCCACCACAAAGCTCAGGTGCCTAAATTGAGATTTAAGTGGAGTTCAGACCTGAACTTTCAAATTTTAAACCCCCCAACCTGCTGCCTAGGGCTGTCTTCTGGGTCCTTGCTATCCATCCCACCTCACTTCAGGCAGGGACCCTGCTCAAGTGTGTGGGGATTCCTGGAGCCCCCTCAGAGGTATTCCAAATCCAGGCCATGACAAAGCTCTTGTCTCCAGACCAGGTTTGCAGGAAGCTTTTTGTGCCTGGCAGCAAGCCCGGGCTGAGATCTGAGTGCCTCCGAGCTAAACCCAGTAACTCTCGCTTCTTCCTGGGCTGAACTTGCACTCAAGCTGGATTTTTCCCTTGGTTTTATGGGCTTGCTCAAGTTTTATTGCGAACGTAATGACTGGAAAACGGCAGTCACCAAGGTCTCTTGGAGCAGGTGGTGGCTCTCCAAAGAGGCCAGGAATCAGCCACACCTGCAGAGCAAATAAACATATGGGTCACATAACACGGTTGCAGGTAATGGGGGAGATAAAAAGGCCCATCTAGTATCTCCTATCTGGGGTGGGTTTGTCTCTTCCAGCCTGAATCCCATCAGTTTGCTCAGGTTTGTCCTTAGGAAAATGGAGATCCGGTCTGAGTCAATGGGGAGACCTGAGGCCAGACAGCATGGATCCTAAGCCTCTGAGCTGGAAGATCGATACCTGCTGCTGTCCTGACAAAGAAACCATCTGTACATCTTGCTGCTAGCTTGATCACTGCTTCTAAATCTGATCCTGGTGCACGGAAAAACTTGTCATCTAATAAAGCATCTGGCTGGAGAAGCTAGTTGGCAAGCTGCGGGGAGCAGTGTCCAGCGTGCATCATGTTTTGGCATGTCCATCTCTGTTTCTAGCTGCCTTGGAAGATTTCCCAAGGTATTAGCTCTTCACGAAAAAAACCCCAGTGCCTCTATCACAGCACATCAGTCCGTAACCATCTCCCTGCAGTTAACTAGAGTGGGGGGCCGGAGAAGGCAAACAGCTGTACCTCATGCTAATGCAGCACACTTGCTCTGGATTTCATCCAGCCTGTGATTTCCTGCTCAGTGATGATGATCCCTCTCTGTCTTCTACAAACACCCTTAAACAGAGGTGATCTGACCACAAAATTACTGGAGCAGGCTTGTAGGAAGGTCTGCCATGCATGCCACCTTGGGGAGCCCTGTGGCCTTACAGGGCAGGCATCCTCGAGCACTGCAATGCCTGACCTGACCCAAGATATCTGTGTGCTTCAGGTTTTCTAAAGAGCAGATATTTTTCTACCTTACAGCTGATGCAGCTTATTGAACAGTTTATCTCACAGGTGAATTACAGCAAATCAAAGCCATGACATGGGTCGAGTGAATCCAGATGTTAGCGCTGGCAATCCCTGGTCAGGTTTGGGGTTTTCTGAGGGTTGTATGGCAGCTGGAGGCTGGGCACTTATTGTTAGGTCAGCTTTGCATCTCTTTTCGTCTTGTACCAGCTCCTAAGAAAGCAGTTAAGACAGCGAGTTTCAGGGGCTGCCCCACTGCATCTCCTGCTCAGCCACGGGATGATGGCAATTGGGGGTTGTTGGCTGGGGTTCAAGGCTCTGAAACGTCTGATAGATGTGGCACAGCGATGTCTCCCAGCGTTGCCCAACTGCTAACCACCCACAGATGACTGCAATAACAACAATTTGTAGGTATGTTTGACTTCTGTAAGGTTGAATGACAAAGACCTTGACAGGAGGATGGGACTGACCTTAGTGTCATGATGACCAAATAAGGATGTTTGTTTCTATTTAAGGCTGAGGTTTTTTTAGTCTTTTAGCAGATGAGGTCTGCAAATCTGTGGTAATTAAGTATTTTCTCCAGTTCACGAGTACATTGGAAAAACATCCATGTGCGTATTATTTAGCTCTGCTGACATCTCAAATAATTTATTGCGTTTTTTTTAATGCCGTTTGTTTGAATGAAGCGGGTGTTTGCAAAAGATGTCAACACTGGATTGGAGTTTGCCAACACTGACGTGGTCACAGCTCACTGGGAAGCCGAATATATTGTGCAAATACAGGATGGAAAAAGTGGTGATGTGAGTGACCTTTCCTATGGGATAGCAAGTCTGTAGTATTGCGAGTGGGCTATTGCATCCAAAGCGGATAGCTAAGGAAGAGACATCCTTGCATTCTCCATCCGTCTTTGGGACCTTTGACTCCTCTTTGACTCCTAGTACCCAATTCCTTGCAGAGAAGGGAGGAAAAATGCTCGGTAAAGGTGTCTGCTCTGGGAAAAAAATGTATTGGTAACTTGGGTAATCAGCATGATGCACCAGGATACTGAAAGTTTTTGAGAAGCATGTAAAACAAGTTATGTTTTTAAATTAATGTTTTAGTGGGCTTCAGTGTTCAACGGTGCTTTTTATTCAGCCTTGTGGTATGCCTGCAATAAATTGGTGGAGGGGAAGCAAATAAGTGCCTATCAAAACCAGGATGGTTACCTAATATAATCTAACTTAGTCTTATTTAAGGAACACCCTGGGGATGTGTAATTGGAAGGTAAAATAGCCATGTATATAATGTTATGGTAGGCTGTCAGCAAGTGGCTGTGTTCCACACAGACATCCAAGACATTTTCTTTAATGTGCGAGCCAATGCTCAGTTTGGGGAGGACAAGCCGTGGTGTTGTTAGCATTTTATTATGTGCTGTTCTGCAGAGAAACCAGTGCCTCGGAGAAGCAGTTTATGAATGCATTAAATTCTTGCCTGTCTGCTTTGCTCTGAATTTTCTAACAAGGCACTTTAACTGGTGTAAATGTGTTACTGAAATGAGCTGGTCCAGATTTTGGGGCTGATTTCTGTTCCATCGGAATGGCAACCTGGGAGGTTACCTGAAGAGCAGCCCTGGTCGTGGTGGGAGATGCTCCATATAGTGCTACGAATGCAGGTGTATAAATAAACATGTACAAAGAAGATACCCCTCTAAGCTCATGTACATAGTGAACTTGTAAAACAGATGCTTGTTAAGGAGGTCACATCTAAATGTCTCTATATGTCCCCCCCGCCATCAGTAGTTTCCTCTTTAGCGGCTGAGCCCATCACCCATGTTCAGGGTTTGAATTTGACACTTCTGCCAAGTTAGACATGTCCTGGCTCTTTGTAACCAGAAAATTGCTCCTTTCTGCTTTCCTAGGGTAGGATATATGAAAATATCTGTGAGCCTCTTATCCGCCTCATGGCTTATGTGTGCAAAACACTGCCCATGAACCTGACCTGGGATCCTCCATCCCTCTGCAGCTCTGGGAGAGGCAGAAGAGCAGGAACTTGAGAAATCTTTGTACAATGCAGCAATTCAATAAGTTTTAATATTTCAGGAGTCCTGGCTCATCTTAAATTGCCAGTGCTGAACTGTACAGGATTCATATGTATCAGCTTTCTTCTTTATGAATCACTTGCAAAGCCCCTATTTGACACCAGAAATGTTTCTAAAATTCATTCATCTCTAGCTGTACTACATTTATCTCCAGGTCAGACACCAGCTCCTAAGTGGGATCTGGTACTGATTCAAAACAGATTGAGGTTTTCAGCAAAATCCTTTTCTTTAAGTGCACCATGGCAAATCTGGATGTTCAATACATTTGAGGAGAAAAATAACTTTTTTTTTTTTTTTTTTCAGTCTTGCAGATAGTCTTACTCTGTAAAACACGTTGGCTGCAAAAGTAGGAAGTGTGTCTGTGCAAGGGGAATTTCTGCAAGGGTTTCTGCTGCAGAGGTCACTATTTATTGTCAGGCTGCTTGAGGATGAATGAACGAGTATAAAATCATGTGATACCAGTATCTGGGGTTACTTCAAGTCAGTGAACTTCAATTGCAGCATAGGTAACACCTCAGGCACTCTCTTCCAATAGGAAAAGGACTTTTACGGGGCGAAATCAGGAGAGTTTGTCAACCAATGAACGTTTGCTCTGGGAGTGAGTCACATTCATAAAGAGTTTCAAGTTTGTGGTCTGGCAGATCCTGAGAGATGATTAAACCCACATAAAAGACCATTATTAATACAGTTTCTATAGTTCTGCAGCCGTGTTAGTTCATGCGGATGGGGCAGGGGAAGAAGTATAGAAGGGGAAAAAAAATTACTTAACCATGCTGGAAGCGTGAGTCACTGCTATCCTGGGTGAAATACAATCCTGTAAATGCTCTGTGGGCTCGGCATACCTGTTGGCACTCTTATCACAAAATTCCTATCTGGGACAAAGACGGAAACTTTGGGAGTTGCAGAGCAATTGGCCCAGAGGATTTTTAGCTTTATCCCAGGTTGCTTTGAAGCAGGTTTCCACCTCCTTCTCCAGGCTGCTCCCTGGTGTCCTGCCCGCAGTCCCCAGCAGTGCTGCCTGTCTGGGATGGTGACCCCGGGGACCCCATCACTATTCTGCACTGGGGTAAAACAGAGGGGCTGGTCAGCCCCCAACAGCTTAGCCAGGGTTTTCCTGAGGCGGTAACCCACCTCTGCGTGGCCTCCTGACAAGGCACTTGTTGTCTCTCCCTTTCCACCTCTGGGACCAATTCACACATTTATATAATCCTTGTCTGGGGTTGGAATGGTTTGTCTTGATTTTTAACATTAAGATGATTTCTTAATGTTTCTATCCCTGGAAGTCTTCTGTTAGAGAAAATGTTTCTCATTATCGGCTATGAGGTTGCCAGGTCTGGGAAATATTTCTGTTTTATATTACTCTGTGTGTTCCTCTGGGTGTGCATGAAACATCCCAGAACCGAAGATGATGAGATCCCTCTTTTATCCTTAGGGAAAAGATGTCACAAGGTACAGGGGGCTGCTGCAGCCCCACCCGTGGTACCCCCACCAAAATGCCATAGTCCTGGCTCTGCCACCAGACCTTCGTCCCCCTCGGGCAGCAAGCATAGGGGTGCCTGAGGATGCCTATCCCTGCAGCCTCTGCTCTGCCACCCTCCTGACCTACATACCTTATTGCAGGAGAGAAATGGGTGCAATTCTGACACACCTTTGCAACAGCAGCAGCGGCTGCCAGGGAAAGTGAAAGAGTAATGATGGGGAGGATGGGGAGAGGGGCAAAATACGGAGCTGCAACCTCCTGACATCACATCAGAAGTGGCTTAATGGGAAAGAAAAGGAGAGAGGGACCCATTCGGTGTTTGGCTGAAGCAGTGACTGCTGGGGGTGGGAGCTGCCTCCCTTGTCTTGGGAAAACTTGAGACAATTTCCCCACAGAATTTGGTCAAAACTTTGTCAGGGAGTGAAAGCGTTCAGCAAGGCTCATCCCGGTCCCTCTGTGTGTTTAGGGGGCTGCAACACAGACCTGATGGATGGGTAATGGTTAGGTCTTCAGACAGACTCTTCTCCACCTGACACAGATATCCAGAAGACAGAAGATGTCTGTGGTCCTAACATGATCCTGTTAAAGAGCTGTGAGTAGGACGGTAATTTTGCTCTCCCATAACCTTTGCCCTTCCAACAGCTCTTGCCTTTGCCTGAAATAGGTGTTTTTCCCCTAACCCCCTGTGACTCTACCACCCATCCCACCATAGGCTGAGTAGCACAGGGAGATGCCACAGGACACTGGACACCCGCCTGCGTGGGGGAAGCGTGAGTAAAACTACCTTCGTCTTCATCGTCTCACCCTGCTCGGGGGCTCTGCAAGAAGATGCAATAGCTTTCACATAGCATCCTCCTCCAGGGCAGGAGGGAAAAGGCCTTCTTTATCACCTGGTCCCACAGGCTGCTCCGCCAGGCTGGTTGTTTGACTGGTGACCAGATCAGATCCCAGCTGAGGTCACGCTAGTCCTACCTGATTATGCCCTGTGATTTTCTGCCTAGGTAAATAATCCCACACCAGCTTCAGGAAGGGCAGTCCCAGACTGAACTAAATATTTCTCCAAGCAAATACTGTTCTAGTATTTTTGGAATGAGACTTAAAAAAAAAAAAAAAAAAAATAATTTGCTGTTCCTCAGGACCCTGTCCACCTCTCTTCTGCTGCTGTTCCAGGCTGGATGTTATCCTGGGCTTTACCAACACTGAACTAATATATGTGTCAGGAAGGCTGTTCTCATCCCTTTGGCTTTCTGCTGCAGAAATAAAGCACAACTGGTCTCAGCCATACTGTTCATTCACTTTTTTAGGGCTTTTCATATGGAAAGGAGCTAGAAAATAATTTTCTCAGACCTGCCTTAGAGGGGGAGCTGGTAGCAATGATTGATCATGATTCTGCTCCAAAAACCAGTACAATCCTGCTCATCCCATGTCCAAGGGGAGCTCTGAGCTTGTACCCTTCAAGGTACACAATCTCCTCCCCGGGTTGGGGGTCTCCTGGACAAATAGTTCCCTGGATAGGGCCAAATTGGTTAATGTGGCTCAGCATCAAAGCAAACGATGCAGCCAGCTCTGCTGCGTACCACATGGGTGGAGAAAGCCCTCTGCAATTACGGTTTGTGAATAATAACAGCAAGACTTGGGCTGAGCGTGTTCTGCTCTGAAGGTATTGTTGCATCTGGAGCAGCTTTAGTTCATGTGCTTAGGAGAGCCAAAATGGGAGTCAACTTGTGCCAGCTTCCCTGGATGGCTGGGGGAGCTGGGAGCACTTATCTGGACATGGTTTGGCCAGCAGATTTAGCTAATCTCCCCGTTGTTACCTCTTCCTGTTATTTATCACTCTCTAGCCGTTGCATGTGTTTCACATTAGCTGGTAAAGGCTTGAGGCAGGGACTCAAGGTGCCCGGCTTTTCCTTGCAGGGTTAGCAGGAAGAAGCCTCGGTTGGAAATGACAACCAAGCACATCACCATCAGATCCCTCTGATGAAAACCTCATCCTATGGTCCATGGACAGATAAATCCTCGTGGCCAAAAATCACCATGTACTTGTGCTGCCAGTCTTCAAGGGAAGAAACAGGTTGCCCAGAGAAGTGGCAGATGCCCCATCCCTGGAAACATTCCAGGCCAGGTTGGACGGGGCTCTGAGCAACCTGATCTAGTGGAAGATGTCCCTGCCCATGGCAGGGGGTTGGACTAGATGGCCTTTAAAGGTCCCTTCCAGCCCAAACCATTCCATGATTCATTCTGTGATTCTAGAAACAAGGGTGGCTGTTGAGGGACCTCACCATGCCCCACGGGGTGAGACCATGAACCAAATTTGCCACTTGAAAGCCAGGAACTGCCAGTTCCTGTGCCGGGCTGAGCCTTGTTTTACCCGACAGGTTGTTGTTGCTGTTTGCATAAGACGGGTGTTACGGGAATGCAACAGCCTGTGAAAGCACCAAGTGCCATTAAAACATCCTGTCCTGCAAGCTGGGAAGGGTTGGTGGGGTCCCCGCTCCGTCTCCAGATATTTGACTGGAGAAAGGAATGCCTATTATTGCACAAGTATTTATAAGAAAACCCAGCTATGAAGGCTTTCACTAAGTAAATTCTGCAAAGCTATCTTTTTATTTTTTTTAACTGGCAAATTTACACTCTCACAGACAGAAATTTCTCACTACAGAGAAATTTGTGGGGTTTCATCTTCTGAGAAAGTTTCAGAGCACTCACTCAAGAGGGGGATTTTTGCAGAATTAATTCAGCGGATATGCTCATGCTACACAGTGACAGAAGAGGCTTTCAACACAGGCTGAGACTCTTCTCATTTCCTTGAAATGTTAGCTGGGGAATTTGGTTTGCTGCCATCAGCTGCTGCTCTTCAAAGAAAAGCCCCAATGCAACCTCATATCAGTAAAACATAAAAAAAAACCTCTGCTGAGCCCTAGTCCCATGCTTGGGTCACTTGCAGTAAGCCTGGGAGGTATGACTTTGGGGAGAATCACATATAGCTGTCCTGCATGTAATTGTTCATAAAACACTTTTTAAAAAACCTATTAATGAATGTGTCAGTTAATTTTGATGATTGAAGCTTATTAATACTCAACTTCAGTTTCACCATTCTAAAGAAATCCACATCCCCAACCATTATTTTTCCATGTTTTTCTTTCCCCTCAAACCAATCTCTAAAGGTGGCCCACATTCCTAGGTAGATGCATTCCTGGGTGCTGGTGCTATTAGTTTCATTTTTTCAGTTATCAGAATTTAGACAAAAAAAAAAAAAAAATCCTTGGAAAAAAGTTCTGTTGATGCTAATTTGTTGCACAGTTGTTTCCTGGGGAAGTAATTGTTGCATGGTAGAGTTCAAAAGAGAACAGAAAATTTTGCTTCCCAATAGTTCCTTCTGGTTTTATATGACTATATTATAGGAGAATGCGGTAGAAGTAGTGCTTAGAGATCTTGCACTTGACCATGAGCCCATTTCCAGAAATGACGGTGTCTTCTGAAACCGTCCCTTCTCACCTCTGTCTTATAGAGGCATTTGAATTCAGTATCAGCTTTAGCCCTGGCTCTCTCAATTACATTACATAAAAGTTAACCACTTCCCTATCTCTTCTTCCCAATGCAGAAAATTGCTTGAAATCACAACGGCTTGTTTGAAATCATGTATTCCGTGAGGTTTGTTTACCTTTTCATTTTCGAGCTTTTTGATCATTGTTTTTCTAGCATCCACAAGAAACAGTTCTTGGTTTTATGTTGGCGACAGCTAAATTTTTCCTGTAAGCACAAAGGCCTGGGAGCTAAGATTTTAAAGAAACCACTAAACACCGTGAACCTCAGAGGGTGGTAAGAGTGGAGAGGAGTGAGGCGGCTCTGGTTTTATTTAGTATCATATCGTGAGAGGTACCAGTCTGCTTTGGACATGCAAGGCTCAGCTTGTGTGTAATTCCACCACTTGCCTGGGCTTTTGGTTTATAAAGAAGACGTACAATGGGAACAGAGATGTCTTTTCTGCTGTTTGATGCCTGCTGAATGATTGTGAAGGTTCTTTGGGCATGCTTCCAACTCTGTGAAGGGATACGATGGTGCTGATGATTTTTAGTACATGAAGCGATAACGTGTGGTTTCCATGTGGAACTGAAAGCTTGTGCTAACATCCTCCCCAGGAGGGGAAAACTTCAGCCCCATGCAGAGTAGCTATTCAGTAGTTTTGTACCACTTTTGTTGAACAAATACGGAAGCGTTTTGGTTTTCAGTCCAGTGCCCCAGACTGTTATTTAGCTATAATTTGACTTCCAGAGAATATTTGGAATGTTAACATGTAAAATCACAGTTAAGACTCCAGGAATAATTTTACTCTCTTACAACTCACTGATTCATGCAGCCTCAACCCAACTGTTGAAAAGGGAGATAGCATGGGATGAAGATATCTGACAGGAGGTGGCTTAGTGCTTATGAAGTTCTGCAGAACATGGAGCAATTTGGAAACAGTCTATTGTCATCTCAGTATTCTCAGCCCCATTTTGTGCTCTTGAGCCTAATTGGTAAACAGAAATTATGATGGGTAGGTTGCTGCCCTTAGCTATAGTCATTGAAGTTTAAGGGGTGTCTCTGGGCAGGAAATAAGGAACAGACCCATGGGGTGACTTCTAAGAGCATGCAGATTCACAAAGTTGCATTTAAAAATTCCAGGCATGAGGGTTTTTGACTGTGTGATAAATCAGGGGTTTATGCACAAAGTTGCCCGTTGTGGCTTGGTGGAGCTGAAAGGCCTTATGTGTGGTAGATGGCTCACGTCGAGACAGATGGCAGTGGGGGAGCTAAAACAAAACTAGCTTTTAAAAGCTGAAGAACACTTCTGAACAGCATCAGCTGGCACCACACAATGTAGGCCATTATTTGAGTTACACACAACCATCTCAGTGAGGTACCTGGACCAAGGAGCATGTCAAGGCATAGGTGAGCAATGATGATGTTCCTGCTGAGTAATATACAGATATTAGGTGGAAAACACTGCATATATCTTAGGGTCTGGGAGATCACACATGCGTTCGACTACCTTGCTACAGGTCAGAGACCTTTCTTGAGTTTTTTCGTCACTGGAGATACCTTTTTCCCTCCCACACCTGACCATCAGCAGCTCAGGACCCAAGTAGTGTCTGACCTAAAGCAAAGGTCAATGTCCATTGAAGCAGTGCTCTGGGGAGGTAGTGCTGGGCATCATGTCCCTGTATCCCAGTTTGAAGAGTTGCCAGTCCCAGGGGAGGAGAATACCTTGTTGTGTCTCAGCTCACGCTCACCCAGCTCTACTACTAGACAAGACAGACAGATGAAAGAGTACATGAGGCTAAAAACATAGATTTGGAGTAAAGAAACAAAGACAAAACAAGAAAATACCTAGTTAATGTTATGCTTAATTACAGAGATAGTGCTTAGCTGGCTCAGCATTTTGACTGGCACATGTTGTCTTTCTTCTGAAAAGAAGCTGGAATCACCCCCTCTTTCCTCCAGTAAGACAGATGCCACGTCTTTGTTTCCTCTCCTCTGGAGGAGGAAAAGATCCAGAGGAAAATCTGTGACCCTTTCAGTTAACAAGCCCAAGCTCAGGAGCCCCTAGTCATGTGTGTGTGTCTGTTGAAGAAAGCTCCACATCTTGTTCTCTGTGAGTGGGTGGTGGGATGGTGCACGGACTTGGGAGAGGTGAAGTCTTGTTCCCCTGAAGCCTTCTGTGAATGTTTGCATCTTAGTTAGCACTTCACTGGCCTCTGGCTGCTTTCTCCCTATTCAGCTGTCTAAAGATGTATCAGTAAAACTCTTTGTATCTTGAGAATATCCTGGCTTTTCTAACTTTTTTTGACTAGAAGCACTATATGACAAAGTCCATGGGTACTTTGTTAGGGGTCCATGCAAGGTAGCCAAGGAAAGGAAATGTGCAGCCAGTTCCTGTACATGAGGCCAAACCTTCCGTGGGAAAAAGTCAGAGGACCAGGAAATAATAAGAGTTGAAAATGCTGGCCGTAGGGTTCAGACCCATTATGTTAAAAATTAAGAGACATGTGAAAACCTCAGCCCACATCTGTGGTTTGTAAGTGAAGGTTTACAGTTGAACAAATTACTGCTGAAGTCTATTGACTCGTTGAATTCACTGGACTTCAGGTAGGTCCTTTAAAGGCTGAGTTTTGCTTTTCAGCACTTAGCCACATTATGTGAGACAAGTAACAACATCGGAGTTCTGTGGAAATCCAGTCTTGTCCTCTCTTGACATCTTCATGGCTTACAAAATATACAGTGCAGCCAGCCAGATAGCTAAGGCACGCACTGTGAGTGTAAACTCCTTTTATTAAAGAGTAATGAGGTTTAAGATGGAAAACAAGTGGTGGTTATGTGGGTAAATACCAGCACCAAAATAGAAGTGCCTAGGATAGTCTCCTGATAATTACGGTGTGCATCTGCTTGTCTGTACTTTGCCTCCAAAAGCAAGTGAGCACTTGGTGGCTGCGTGCTAAACGCAGCGTATTCCCAGGAGATGGCCACTCAGCTGTCAGGTGGAGATGCTGTGAAAAAATATGAGCTTGTTTATTAAGGCCTCATTTGCAGTTTTTCCAGCAGAGTAAATAAAGACAGGATGTCCTCAGAAGTCTTGACCCCGCCATCTCCAAGGGCTGTGCCTTTGGGATGGCTGAACCGAAGGCCCCGGAGCTAAAAGAGGCAGTGATGGGGTTCATTTGGGGAGGACCGTGGCATTAGGACTGATTTTTTCCAGATGAGAGGGAGTGTTTCACCCTTCCAACTTTTCAGTCGTTAATCTGAAGAGGAACTTTTTTGTACCACGTGAATTTCTAGGGAATTCCCAAAAGCATTTCAGTTTGCTGTAATCTGCTCAGCACCCAGAGCTGTTCTCATGTCGTGCTAGCTTCATTCTTTCCTCCTGCCATCCATTATCCTGTACGTGCCTAGCTGCCTTCATGCTTTGCCTCCCAACATCATTTACATAAGAGTAAAATTAGCAGCTTGAGTAATTATGAATAAGTCACATTAGACAAAGAGGCCTCTAGGCTGAATGTAGGAAGCCAAAATGTCTGGCATCGCAAACCTTCAACGCACCGAACAGCAGGGAAAGGGTCCTTTGTCTCTCTTTTGGAGTTTCCCAGAAATGCTGAGAGGTTTAGGAACCCAAATCCCATTGATGCTCAGCGGGAAGCTGGTGCAGACCCAGGGGATGCTGGGCGTGCAAATGCTCAAGGTACCCGAGCTGTCATCTTCAGTCTGGCTCAGCTTCGTAGACCTCTTCTCTGTAGGTTGGCCATGTGCTTTGCCCAGTAGCATCTCCTCAGGTCATTCTGCTGCTGAGGCGACGCTGCGGTGCCGAACATCACCGAGCTGCTTCTGAGAGCAAGGGGACAGACTTGGGCCCTGCTCATCTCTGGTCAAGGTCTGGGCAGACAAAGCTGCACCTGATTTAAAAGGAAAAAAAAAAAAACAAAACCAAAAAACAAAAAGATTAGAGTTTGGGTCAGTGTTTTCCAGATTGAAGGGTTTACCAGCCACATCTAATGAGGAGAACGGGTGCTGCTGAGCTGAGTCCAGGACAACAGCTGTTGCTAGTAAAAATAATGATTGTTTTTACTAGGAAAAAGCTACTCGCTGACAGCAGAAAAAGAGTTTTACTTGAGTAGAAACTGCAGGGCCTGTCTCCTAATAGCCATATATAAAAAAATCTTAAAAGGACAGCCTGTAAAGAGGTAGTGTTGTTGTCTCCAAGGCCTGATGAAAATAAAGGGATCTATTTCATTTTTTGCATATATTTGCACACTTACTTGCATAAAAAGCAGCTTGCTTTTGTTTAAAAACATTAAAAACAATTAGGCTTATGGACAATTTTCCAAAGGGTACCACCACAATCCCCCCAGGAGTAACCATACCTGTGCCGTGACAAAGTTCTGTGCTAAAAACCCCGAAGTAGTGGAGCTAATCTGATTTTTTAGGTTTTGAGTTAAGCGCTGGAGGTTCACTTTTGAAATGCAAAACCCAGAGATCACATCAGGACACACTCGCTGGCCCATACAGAGCCATTGTCAGGGGTCCCAGCAAAGCCAGACTGATACGAGCACGTATCTGACCATCAGATTTTAATTGCAGCCAAAGACAGTCTCTTTTTTTTTTTGTGGGTTTTTTGGGTTTTTTTTTTGTTCCATGCCAAAAAAAGAATGAAGTGCTTCTCCCCATCATTTATGTATGGAAAAGGTCTGGTTCTGAAATTGTGCGCTTACCACTTGGAAACAGATGACTGTTTTACAGCTCGCCAGTTTTCAGTACTACTCCCCCAAAATGTGTCATGAGATGACACATTGCAAGAGCGTGAGTTTTTTGCTGCACTGCAAGACCTATTTGCATTTCATTTTTTCGATTCTGGCCTCTCATCATTTCCTGGTCCCTCAAATATTTTTTTTCTGTTACCATTTTGTATCATTTTGATACATTTGCTCTGCCAGGATTTCTATTTTATTCCAACTGTCATATTTCTTTGAGATTTCGGTCAGCCTGGCCGGCTACAACATGTAGAGGCCAGAATAAAAGCTTTGTTTGGCAGAGGTGTTGAATAGTTTCTCGGCGAGCATAGTTTACTGTACACAAAGACATCAGGGAGGAGAAATTTCCTTCTGTCTTTCTCTTTTTTTGAATTCAGCCTCTTCTTCCTTTAGATCTGATATCCCAGTGCTGCTGCTTGATGTGAATTTGCTTAAAGATTCATTTTACCGTCTCTAATTCGTTAATTCTTCCAAACTTTCATGGGCTTGCTTCCTAACAAAAGGGGATTTTAAACTTTTTTTCTGAGATTTCTTTATTGTTGCTAAGAAAGTGATGGGGGTCACAGTCTTTCATCCCCATTGCTTAATTTTTGATGGCTGATTTGAGACAATATCACAGGGCAGGGAGTTCCCCAGGTATGCTTCATGTTTTATGAAATCACCGCTTAACCCCTTTGACTCACTTTTATTTTGCTCTTCAATATTCCTACTTGACCACTGTGAATTTTGGTTGCCCCACTACCAGCTTCATAAAGACACCAGAAAATCTCTTCTTATAATGTTTTGGCTTCTTAACAAGTAGTCGTTTGTCTGCTATAAATCCTTTGGTATATTTTACATTGTTTTCCTGCAAAGATAATTTTAAGAAAAGTTGCAGTCTTGCAGATACCAAAAGGTCATGGGAACCTCTTGCTAAGATTGGTAAAACTTCTTCCTATCAATAGCTGTAAGTGGTGTTAGCATTTTAAAAGGAGTACTGTGTGAGCATTAAAAGACATTTTTTTCCCAAGTACACATTGAAAAGCACTTTTATCCCATGTCTAGGGCTGGGCGCTAACTGGAGCTCTATCACTATGGGCTGATGTTTTCTATTCAGGGGCTCACAGAGAATGCATTGTTCAAAGGAGAGTCAAGCTGCAGAGGTTGGAACAATTTCATAAGCATAAAATTATTGCAAGGTGTCTATGAGGAGCCTTCAGATGGAAGGGAAACCCTACGATGCAGGCTGTTAAGCAAATGAGCTTTACGCTCTAAGAATGGAAAAAAAAAAAATAAAACAAACCCCAACCCCAAAGTTGGCACTTCACTTTGTTCAGTTCATCATTACCAGCAGCCGGACAGAAAACATCATGTTGTACACAGAGCAAATAGATTGTCCTGAATTTCTCCAAGGATTTACTAAGAAGCAAACACCTTCCGGCACAGACCATCCCTCTCCGGCATGGTGACCGCAGCAGCTGGCCAAAGCAATGACACTACAAGGACACAGACACGTGTTTTTCTAAAACCTGAGAGATACAGCTCTCGTTTGAGCCCCCTACCCAAATGGATTTATTTTCTCAAATGGCTGCTTCTCTTTTTTTCTTTGCAGCATCTGGAGTCTTTACAGAGAGAGGGTTGTAGGCTGTGAGCCCTCATCTCCATGCACTGCACCCCTTGGTTTGAAGGGTGGCTGGAGGCCACCTTCTTAGAAAGACCATGTCCTTGGCACAGAGACTCCCCGCTGATCAACCTGAGCCCTGCCAAGCCCTCCTGGCAGATTATTCCAGTTTTAAGTGTATTTCTGTTGATATGGAAGGCTAGATGTCTTATTCAGTGGCTTTTCTGCACCCATTGAGGCTGCTCTCACACTTGCTTAGCCCTTAGCAAGAGGAGGAGAAATCAGCTTGGAAGGACACCGACTTCTGCAGGGAAGGGATTAAAACATCAGGCAGTTACTTAAAACTCTCCTTTGTGGTGACGACAAATATCCTGATGCAACTGGAGAAAGACAAAGCCATCCCCTGAGTAAGATCAGGGTTGGCTAGCACAGCAGGAAGAACAAGATGTGATTTTGGAGGTCTTTCTCTCTCTCAAAAGGAGAGACCATGCTTCAGAGAATCCTTCTTGTATTGCTTATTAAGTGGTGCTTCTCACTGAATGGCTGATTCATGGTGCTACAGGCTTCTTCAGCACAGGAAAATTATCCAATTCCTCCTTGTTTTCCCCCCATTATTCACAATAACTTGTATTTGACTAAAGGAGGCTATTGAGAAAGGCACTGTCTGGAGCTGAATATATCAAGAAATGCAGATCTATCGTCTGCCATGACAGCTGTCCCAAGTGGTTAATCAAACCCTCTGAAAAAAGGCACTTTATTCTTAATTTGAAGCTGTCTGGCTTTAGCTGCTGGGGGTCCATTAGTACCTATTTACTTTTTTTCCCAACCCAGCGTTTCATATGCAGTGATCAAGATGCCCTTCAACCCTCCTTTTGCTAAAGCAGAGAGGAGGGTGCCCTTGGACCCCAAGGTGGATGGAGTCTGCTGTGAGACCATCCAGTGGGCAAGGATCTCAGCCTGCAAATGCCCATAGCTAGGTGCAATATCCAAAAAAATCGTACCAGCTCAGGTGTTGATTCCGTAACCCTTTTCCTTAGCTAGCTGGTTAGCCTAGAGCAAACCTGTTAGCTTAGGGGGCATGCACAACTATCCTGCTTCGAGTCCTGAAGGGCATGCACTCCTGAGGGAGCTCAGGGGAGACCTTCATCCCGCTCTCCCCAAACTGCAGAGCTGGGGTGACAGCCGTGGGGGCAGTTTGGGTCTGTCTGTGCCTGTGCATTTTGGCGAGGAGCCCCCTGTGTTTCAGCGCCCACAGCTCACCCTGCCGTGCTCCAGAGCCAGGTATGTCACAGCCCCAGCTAGAGCTGTGACCCCCCCCACCAAGGTGGATGAATATACAGCTGCGTTTGCTTTTTGTCCTTCCTTTTGGTGCAGAGACATGAAAATATTTCTGCTACCTTCAAATAATTTGTCTAATCCTTTCTTTCCCATCACTACCCGCTTTTTCAATATCATTGCAGATGCATCTGCAATGCATCATCGATCCAGTATCATTGCATCTGCATCTTTTCCAGCTGAAACCTTCCAGGACACATTTTCCCACCACACGGATAACAACTACAACTGAAACTTTCGGTACAGCTCAGTGAAAACGGGATTTGTCTGAATATGTTTGCCTGGCTGAAGGATACCCGTCATCCTGTGCAACTGCCCTGCCCTCAGTGATAGATGCCATCCTGCCAATGCTAATATTACCCACAGATTTTATCAGCAGTGTCATGTAGGCGTATTTCAGGATCATTGATTAAAAACGTCCATTAACATTGCAATATTTCCCACTAAAAAAAAAATAAATCAGAGTTGATTCCAAATTCTTGAGATTCCAAAACCGTGAGAGTCTTTCTTTAAAAGGAGAGGAGAGATGATGCTGCATGAAGGAAATTGCCTCTTGAGTTGGAAATTTTTCTCATTTCTGCCCACCCTGATATCTACAGGTATATTCTTTCCCATCACAGTAACTGTGCAATAAACGTAGATGGGGATGAGGATGGTTTAGTTGTGGTGTTTCTTTCGTGTAGGAATTTTTTTTTTCCCTGGGAAGAATGTGCCAGTCTCTGTAAGTGCTCCTCAGTGGGAGTTCAACAGCCTTGTTGGTTTTGAGAGCGTATCAAAGGGCAAGAACAGACAAACTCATGCTGTAACACAAATACAAAAACTCTGGGAAATTCAAGGGCGGGTAGATCTGAGATTCTGCCCCGGGACCATTCCTAAATTGAAACTCCATCCAACGGTGCTGCCACTGATTCTTTTTGGAAACTTTTCTGCTCCGTCACCCCAAAGTGTGTGTGCAAGGCTTGGGTGCTGTCACAGGGGTTGTGCTGTCAGTAGTAATATTTTCCACCCTGGAAGTCCAGTGTTGACAGTGGGATATCTTTTGGCTGAGGCTGATATGAAGTAACAAAGCAGAGCAAATGTTTTATTTATATTTAATATACACCCTCAGTGAAACTGGTGTGGGGCGTGTGACTGCTTAAAACGTACAGCCTGGATTTCACTCTTAATTCATATCATGCAAAAAAATTAAGAAAGCATTTGCAATACGATGTGTGTGGCAAAAACATGGCCCACAACAGACTGGATATAGAGCAGTATTCTGCAATGCTCATTTTCTCCCCCTTTGCTTCAGACAGTGGACAGTTTTGCCTGTTTCATCAGGAACCCCTGACGAAACACCACTGGAACCAGTCTGGAGCATTTCTATAAGTATTTCTTAAAAAGGTACAAAGAGGTTAAATAAATTTACTTGTAGTTATCAATAAAACAACTTACACAGTGGAAGCAATGAGCAATCTGATTTTGTCTTAAGCTTGTATGCAGTTCCTTTTTGAGACTCGTGAGAGGACAAGATCTCTCTGGTGGGAAACATAGTGGATGGGATGAACTGGAACTCTTTGTATGAAGGGTAGGACACAGAAATTATTTGATTGCTTTTTCTAAGGAGAGATTTTGCTGACGTTGTGCTTGGTTTTCTTTGCTCGTCTAGAGTGGATGAGGGAACTATGGTAAAATTGAGATATTTTTCTGACCATGTAGGCAAATTGACAGCTCTTGATCAAGAGGCTGATATTATAAATCAATGGTCATACTTAATCTGTGAAAGTTATCATAGGATCCTAGGGCAATCTCACCTGAGCATCTTCTCACTGCCTTAGAGAAATGTATAGATGTGGGTAGGAAAAGGCCAGTTCCAAGACACAAGCATGGCCCAGCTTGTGTAAACAGCAGCCCCCAGGTCTTTGCTGGCAGCTTGGGTGGTTCAGGAGCTACAAATCCCAACAAACCCTGCAACATTGGTGCAAACTCTGGTTTGGTTGAGGGGCACTTGAATTGTTCCATTCCCAGTGAGGCTGTGGCCCTGCGGGTTAACAATGCAACCTTTTGTTTCAGCCTGGCTTTTGAAGTCTAAAGGACAGTGTTCCCCAGAGACTAAAGCTACATTCACTTTTAATGAGGCTTAAAGGAGCAAACAGCGTCCTTGCAGCTCCTACGTGTCTGTGTAGCATTGCTCCTGAACGCCCTGTGCTGAACCCAGGGCTTCATCTCAGTCCCAAGGAGTCCAGCAAACACCAAGCGTGTAAGGCTTTGGCATAGCCAAGGGGTGAGAAATACACTGGTCCTCACCAAACAAAAAAGTCAACTAGCAGAGAGGCTGGCTCTTAACTTCTTCCAAATACATCCATGTTTGCAAGGTCAGAGCACTTCAATGCACCTTTCAGTTGGGTTTGAGCTGTTTTGCGCACCCGGAGCCAGATCCCTCCTGGGAACCAAACCAAGGGAGTGGGAACCTTTCAGAGATTTACCCCAAAAGCACACTCCCGAGTCAAAACGAAGCTCTGATGTGGAACAAGGGCCACGCTTTTGGACACAGGCAGATTAAAAGTGGGTGCTCTGGCTGTCGCTGCCCCCAGGTACTCGTCCTCCCCCTCGCCCAGGATCCCCATCTCTGCTGCACGGGTGGTTAAGCTCCCACAGAGCAGCTGCTCAACAGCTGCAGGTTACACTTCACATATGAAAGAAACCCCAAATCTGTGTGAAATTTCCAGTGGTTTAACAGCTGTTGCTTGAGCCAGGCTGTCTGTGTCACGTATACGGGGACGCTGGAGGGAAAAGAGGCAGGACAGACAGCTGGGAGCAGTAATTTCTCCAGCCGCTTAGTTTTAATCTGCTTTTGCTCATGTCAGAGCCTTTTGAGTGAAAATTTGAGAATGGAGAACCCTTTGGATTTATTTTCCTCCCTTTTCTCACCCTCTACCCCATGATTGCAGCGTGAGCCAAACTGTGTCATTGAGAGATTTATTTCTAGGGAGACTTTTTGGTGGGATTCATTGCAATTTATTTTAAATAGTCAAATGCGTTTTCTTGTGAATGGAGAGCAGTAGCATCCAGGAATGGTCAGAGCTCAGCTGAATTAGCTATTGGTTTTAGAGAAAGACTATTTGCTTTCTGAAGACAGGAGTCTTCTCTAAAGTTGCTTTTTTTTGGCTGCAGTGGTGGGGGTAGATCCCATTATGTGCTGGATCTTCTGGGAAGGGGCTGGTGTTCTGGAAAAATGAGACACGTTTGAAGGAGAAGTGCCACTAAAAATCAGGAAATTAGTTGTGTACTTTGAAAAAACCATGCAGAGCAATTTGCCAAAGGATCTGGAGGGTGTTTAAAATATCTGCATATTAATAGACTGTGGTGTGACCAACCTTGTTTGCCTGTGGAGAGGGAGGGTTTTATGCCCAGGACATAGCAGGGAAAAGTCTGGGTCACCAGAAGGGCTTCATCTACCTCAGTCAACAATAAAGTGCAGAAAAAAATCTGTGGTACTGATGGGATTTATTCTAAAAACACCTAGTACAAACACTTGTTTTTATTTCCCAATGTTTTGCATTCTCTCTGCGTTTATAAAAATAAAAAGACCCGTTAATTCTTAATCAAAACCAGTTCTTAATTCTATTTTTTGCTGCAATTGTATTTATGCCAGGAATCCCTTCTTTGCTCCTAAATGTGAATTCAGATTAACCAAAAACTGACATGATTTTTAGCTGTGGGAAGTACTGCTGTCAGCAGGGGTGATGCTGCAAAGTTAAAGCCTACATAGTACACGCTGAGGAGGTTGTTCCCAACACTGCTCGGCTGTATTTTGGCTGGTGTTTCCCTGCTTTGTTGCTTGCCTGATGAGTCTCCTGTAACATAACATCAGTCTCTGTTCAGATAATAACTACATCAAGGAATCATGTCTTGATGGAAGAGGATCTCCTACAATGAGACAGGGGACAGGTCATTCCTCTCTTGCTCTTGGTTGAAGTTGTAACTTGAGATGCAGTTTGAGTGCAAGATCAAAATGGCTTGGGTCTTAGTCTCCAAAAAAACCTTGGCCATGCAGGGTGCTGTTCCTGTACCCCAAACCTCCCTGCACATCTAATGGCTCCACAGAGATGGGACATCAGGAAGGGAGAGAGATGGAGAGGCAGAGGGGAGACCTTGAGCTGAATATGTTATGCTGGGGGAAGCCCTGCATCTCCTGTGGCTTCCCCAGCAACTTGAACACAGCTTTAGTAACCCCCAAATGCTCCATGAGCAGCACAAATGGGAGTTTTCTGTGGCTGTGGGCTGTGAGCTGCAGGGCTTGTGCCCAAGGATGGCTGGAGGGCCCCCAAACTGGTGGGAGCTGAGCTGGTCCCCAGCAGCTGTTGGGAGGAGACCATGGACATGCACCCCTTGGAAGGCAGAGCAGAAAACAAGGCTGGTCCTGCCAGGTTGGGGCAGAGCTGGGAGGGTGCCTGCTTTTCCCTTTCCCAGCCCCTACAAGAGCTCTGGCACACCAAAAACCTCTCCTTGGCACAAGAGTGTAGAAAAGAAGTGTCCCATGTTGCCCCCTGCTTCCATGGCACAGTCACCCTCGCTGTCCCACCAGGGAGCTTCCAGGGGCACAGGACACCCCATCTCAGAGATGGGTCCCGTTCAGGGACATGAGGGGTGATGCCACCAGGGATGGCAGGGGACAAGATGAGGTGACCGTGCAGCGTGTTTACCCCTGCCCTTCCCCGTCACCGGGCTGTCCCTGCCCTGCTGCAGAGGCTGGACGCCGCCAGAAAATTCAAAGCAGAAAATGCCAGGGCTGGATGGGCAATGCTTTGGTTTTGTTGTCTTGTTTTAAACAGCCCCTGTGAACAACTGTTGTGAGTGAGGGGCGGGAAAGGGGGTTGCCATGGCAAAATGGGATTTGCTGGGAATGAATAGCTTTCTTTTTCTACCCTGAAATGAATGGGTTGCTAAGACCTCCCTGCATATGAAGATTGTAGGTGCTACACTCGGTGGAAGAGACAGGGAACAATATCCCCCCCAGCTTTACGTTATACACAGGCCTCTTAATACAGCTCAATCTTATTACACACAAAAAAATGTGATCTCAAGTGTAGATTGAGAGAGACAAAATGTTCCCAGTGGGATCTATCCGTGTCTCTTCCCCAGTCCCCTCCAACAACAGGGATTAGCGGCAATGTTTGCACTGACTGTAACTAGGACATAAAGACCATGGTTCATTTCTTCCCATTCAGCTAATTCTTTACATTGCAGACACTACAGGATCCATTTATGGTTTGTTTTGTTGTTTTTTGTTTTTTTTTTTTCTTTTGTGAAAGTGGGTTGGGGTGGGAGGGGATGAGGGGGAGAAATCTGCTGAGGAAACTGTTGGCATCTCCAAAGAAAAGTATCTTTTCAAACCTTAGCCTGCAGTCCGCATCCCTCCTCTGCTGGGATGAAAGAAGCCATGGTCCACTTCTGATGCAACGGCATTCGCAGGCAACGTCGCTCTTAGATGAAGGCCATGATATATTCACCAAGGATGGCAACTTTTAAGAAATAAAGTGATCTAAACTGGCAGATTTGATTTCCCATAGCAAGCTTTGGGGCTTTTCTTTAGCAAATAGGAGTGCTTGCTTTCAGCCATCGCATTCCTGACATGTACCCACCTCTAAAGCAAACTACAGCACTGACTTTAGGTACGTGTTTTTTTTTTTTTTTTCTGGGAGAGCTTCAGGAGGCAGGATTTGACCATGTGGGAAGGGTTTGGCCAGAACCCCGGAGTAAATATTCTTGCCAGCCATACGATCCCTAATACGCACCAATTGACAATGTTCATGTTTTCCTCCCATTTGGAAGAAAACCTCTCCAGCAGTTGAAAACACGGTTCTGGGACACAGGATTTGTGCAAAGGGGCTGGAAGATGCCCTTGGTTTGGTGCAGCACAGTTGCACCGTGACCTCAGTCTGTCTGGGGAAGAGTCAGCGAGGCAATGGCATCTGAAGCATCTTTGTGCAGGTCTTGAATTTGCTCCATCCCTCTTCTGGGGCATGGAGATGAGAGAAGAGATGGTTAATATTGCCAAAACACCTTCTGGCTGACTCAGGAACATGCTTTATCTGCTCCAAAGCAGTGCATCAATCTTGCCTTAACAGACAAATCCTGCTGACTCACAGCGGGTTCAGGGGAGATTACATGGTGAAAATGAAGGATTATGAGACGAAGGAGGAACTTGTCAATCTTTCCGAGGTGGAGTGCAGACAGAGCTGTGTGTCACTGGCAGTACTAGGGCATGGTGACCCATCTCTGCCTGTGATCGCTCATTCCTCATTGCTGAAGGCAAATACTGTAGAAATAAGAGCCACAGAGCAGACTTCAGGGCTTCAAAATGTTGATTGCTGTAGTTTATTTCCTTATTTAATTGCAAACATCCAACCTCAGAAAGGAAAAGTGCACAGTGTGGACACACCTCCTGTCTCAAATTTGGTCATCACAGTCACAGGCCATAATCCGTATGAGGATTAACCCGGATTTGGGCACAGACAAGAGAGAGGAAAAATGACCTAAAATTGCACTGTGGATCTCAGGTGACCCTAGCTAATGTGCCCCAAATGTGTGTGATGATGTATCTACCACCTCTCACTTCTGTTCTTAGCACTGGGAGAGAGAACAGATAAATCTGAGCTGTCCTTTGTGGGAGCCCAGGCTTGCCAAGGACTTCAACACACGCTTTGGAGAATGATAGTGCATGTTCTTGAAGTGGAGGATGATGCCCAGGTAGGTTTTTCTGCAGCACTAAGAAATATCCTAGGAATGGGCAAGTGCTGATATGCATTACATATTCCTGGGCTCCTTCCAGCAAAGGGAAGGTGTGAATGGTACCTGGGAGAAAGTCACTTTTCTGCCATCTCAGCTCTTCTGGCAAAGGATGTCTTTTGATTCAGACCGTCCAGGCTGAGACCAATAGACATGTGTTCCCTGCTGGTTTGTAGGAGAAAAAGTGATAGGATTTTCACAGTGTCCTACCTGAAATCTGCTCTTCACCTTCAAGTGTGTCAAACTGAAAGAGAAGAAGAATGGAAAGCAGAAACCAGCTGCGGATAAGATTAGAGAATTTTAGGGGAGGCTGAGAAGGCAGGATTTCCTGTAGTGGGCCTGATCCAGGGCCCTGGTGAGGATTTCCATCCTGGGAGGTTACCAAGAAGGACACAGTGGATGGGATTCAGGTCCAGATTGTCAGTGTCCACATGTAGATATGCACTGGTGTATCCATGTGTGGCTGGTGTCTGAGTTCCCACCAGCTGGCAGAGACTTTGTGTGGTCAAGAGGCCGGAGAATGACCCATGGCTGCTTTAGGGTGAGCCAAGTGCTCTCCAGCCTTCATCACCTCCACCGACAAGCTCTCAGCTCTGGTGGGAGCTCAGTCGTTTAGCACACGTACAGACACCTCAGTGCGGGTGTCTCTCGTCTTGGGCTGAATCTTGTTGCTACTCACACTGACACCTTTTGTTCTGCTGATCGTTGTTCACCAAAAATACACAGAGGACACTTGATCTGCTCATCCCAGGAATAGTTATGGGGACTGCTCACCAAAGCCACATGGTTAATATAGTGGCTGTCCTTACAAGTTTTCCTACCAGGGAAAGATGTGGTTTTTGTAGGTCCAAGCATGCTATTTTTCAAAATAAAGGTATATTGGAGATTTTGGAGAGTGCGTGCTCATACTGATACATTCAATTGATGTTAATTAATAAGGACAGGGGCAATATGTTGCCAGATTCAGAGTTGTGTGTTAGCTCACCCCTCGCCGTCCTGTGCTTGATGAATGACATATCTTGAAACCTAAATAATTTGGAAACGAGAGTTTCATTATCTTCCCATGGGATTACCACTGACTCCACTTGTTCCAGCTTTTTTTAAAGTCTGAAACAAAGATGGTTTTAGTTCATTACTAAATCCAAAAATGGATTTAGTTCAAATGTGAATGATGCTCTGACTTTGCAAAACGCAACATGCTTCTAAAATTAGTGTCATGCTGTTTTACCTTCTTCCCAGTTACTTTGTGCAAGGAAAGAGATCAAACCCTTGTGCTTCTCCAGAACTGAAATCCTTCATATTTGAATTAATTTAAAGTGAGGTCAGCATGTATCCACACTTACTGTGTAAGTGTGGACTGATTTGTGTTTAAAAATCAGGTGGGAAGAAGAGCATACTTTGGTATTAGGAAATGTTCTGAACCTCCAAGCGCTCTTCAAAGATGCATTGGAGATCAAGAACCTCTTAGATTTTCTGTTGTAAAAGCAGTGAACATCACAGCATGTTGCATAAGGGGAAAAGTTAAATATGCAGGACACGAGGTAACAATATTTTTACTCCTTTCAGTCATCATGAGACTTTATCTGGGGCAGAGCTGAAGCATGGGTTTATGTACTACATGTTCTGATTCTGGCCAGAGGGATGGACTCAAAAATCCCTCCTACCCTATTTTCAGTTTTTTATGGAGATTCTTTATTTTTCTGATGAAAATAACTGAATAACCACAGGAAGCCAGCTAACAGTTCCAGGTGTATTACTTCAGTTATCAATTAACTTGGAGGAGTTAGTCAGAGTTTTCACTTTCACCTAGAAGGTAAATCATCCGATTTATGCAGTGACGAAGCTGCTGCAGGTGCCTGCGAGAACTTGGAGCAATTAATTACCTGTGTATTTCCTCCTATGGCAGGAGGAACAGAACACCAGTTGCTGGAACTGTCTTCACAAACACAAATCTGGACAGTCTCAGCAGCCCATAAATCACTGCCGGTTCCCACATGCAGAGCTACACAGCCACGAAAGTCAGGCTTATCTTGGTGTAAAGTAGCTCCCCTCTCCCTTTGGTGCACTCTGTCTGCAGGTGTCCTTTGACACTGAGAACATCTTTAGAATTAGCACCAGAAATTGCAACTCACCTGTAAGGGGAAATCCTGGTGGGTTGTTTCTAAACACATCTGCAATTAATTACCAAAAGTCTGCCAAGCAAGGAGTGTCTCTTTCTGTCAGCAGGGGATGTGTAGTTTTGTTTCGGAAATCCAAATGCAATCAAAAAGCCCAGGGAAAAAACAAAAAAAAAAACCAAAAAAAACTTGCTGAAAATGTGGCAATCCCACCCCTGCACCCAGGAACATCCCTGAGCTCACCAAGTGCAGAGCGATGTGCTCATCCCGAGTTCAGGTACAGGGGTGGAAAATGGGAAGGTGAAGATAACCCTGTAGCAAAACCGCTGCCCATATTCAACAACCTTGCATTGGTTTCTGCACAGGTGGTTTCTCAGGACACCTTGGCCACACGGACACGTGCTCTTGCTGCTGGCAGAGAGTGCAATCACTCCTGCTGCTAATTACCCCATCAGCTGGGAAGGGTGATAAATTAGGTCGGCCCTTTCCTATCCCTGTGAGGAGCTGGGCAGTGAGCCGGGAGGAGCTCTGGGATGGCAGGCAGAGGATGGGTGGTGGAGCAGCAATGTCTTCAAATGACACAAGGGCTGTTTTTCCAGCTGAGTCATTCACTTTTTAAAAAGGTTTTATTTCTATTGATTTTCCTCATGAGCACTTGCTGTGGCTGGAGGGGGTCATTACTTTGAAGGGGCAGGGAGGAGGATGTGCTGGCGCTGGTGGGTGTGCAGGCAGCCCTGGGGATGTTTGCTCCTGGGGTGTTCTGTTTCCTTCCTGCAATATTAGATCTCTGTAGCAAAGGATACAGTATCTCTGGTCTTTTGCACTTCATCTGTTTCCAACAGGCTGTGACTGTGAACTACAGAACAGAGATGTTGCTGGATTTTCCCAGTTTTTAAGGATTTTGAAGTGTTTTACATTGACAAATGAATTAGGGGATTTTTTTCTTCTTGGAGACATTATTCTACTCGGTTACTAGACCTATTTGAGAAATGTTTCCTTACTAAAAGACCAATATAACTGTTGGAATGGTAATAGAGTTGGAAAGTATAATATTTGGAAAACAAGTTATTAATTATTCATATCCTGGCTTTCTTTTTCTTTGGTTTACCTATTCTAACAGCTCTTTTATTTTATGTATCTACATGTTGTTATTCTCAGAGAATATGACTGTATATGGAGTATGGAAGAGCTACCTGGAAAAATAAGGGACAGATCTTAATTTTAAATTTTGGGGAAAAATTCATTAATATAGCATCAATCTTATAATCTTCAAGCATATGGTTCATGTGTCAAAGTTTCCGTTTGTCATTTAAAATCACACTTAAATACATTCAGAATATATAATATACAACTTCAGTTTTGCAATCAGTTCTTGAAATTATGTACATGTACCATTAAAATTAACATCCATTTGAAGCTCAGTTTTAATAGAACTACCTAGATGGAGAAATCCATCAAATTATATATTTACAAAAGCAGGCTTCCCTTCTCACTGGGATAGGGAATGAAGACAACAAATTCCAGAAGTTTTACAGAACTGAAGAGCTATGATTTCTGAAGATGAAAACATGAGATCATTTCCTCATTCAGGGTCCCAGAAGCACTGCACGTTACTGTATCTCTTGACATGCAGTGATCTACATATAAATAATCCATCCCTGGGTATTTAGGGAGTTAAGGCACACCCTTGCATGAAATCCTTTGCATGTTTTTCCTGTTTCACAGTGTTGTGTTATTAGATACAAATTCTATTTACAATAAAATAATCTCAGATCTATTCTCTATTGCAAAGGTGAGCTATGTCTCACTTGGCTGCTGAAGGAGGAAAGTTAGTCATCCCACCTCTCTCCATAGCTCCTGGAGAGACAGCTTCAGGAAGCAATCCACCCCAGTGTGATGGAATTTTTTTTGTTGTTTCTTTGGGGTTTTTTTATACTGGGAGAAACCTTCTTCTCAGACATTTGCCTGTGTTTCTTCTTACATCCTGCTTTTTATGTTGGGATGATCCCTCTTCTGGAAATGCTCTTCTGCTTCTACTGGTTGCAGATGAGATCCTTCCTATGGCAATGGCTGGAGTGAGACGAAACATCACTTTCCATCAGTGTCCCTTCCAGACTGCAGTGGTGACACCAGAAGCTTCACACATGGAGCTGATGTGATTTCACACCGAATCATCTGGGTTGGAAAAGCCCTTGAAGATCCTCCAGTCCAACCATGAACCTCACACTGACCGTTCCCAACTCCACCACATCCCTCAGCGCTGGGTCAACCCGACTCTTCAACCCCTCCAGGGATGGGGACTCCCCCCCTGCCCCGGGCAGCCCATTCCAACGCCCAACAACCCCTTCTGCAAAGAAATACTTCCTAAGAGCCAGTCTGACCCTGCCCTGGCGCAGCTTGAGGCCATTCCCTCTTGGCCTGGTGCTTGTTCCTTGGCTCAAGAGACTCATCCCCCCTCTCTGCACCCTCCTTTCAGGCAGTTGTAGAGGGCCATGAGGTCTCCCCTCAGCCTCCTCTTCTCCAGACTAAACCCCCCCAGTTCCCTCAGCCGCTCCCCATCACACCTGTGCTCCAGACCCTGCACCAGCTCCGTTGCCCTTCTCTGGACACGCTCGAGTCATTCAATGGCCTTTTTGGAGTGAGGGGCCCAAAACTGAACCCACTCATCGAGGTGTGGCCTCACCAGTGCCGAGTCCAGGGGTAAGATCCCTTCCCTGTCCCTGCTGGGGGATGACTTTGACTGGATGTCCATGTCCTGTGTTTTCCTGGAGGAAGGCAGGGCAAAAGGAGGTGGTGAGGAGGGAGAGGGCAGTGTGTCTGGGGAGAAGGGGAGTGCAGTAATGAAGAAAAGGAGAGAGCCAGGAGGGGCTGTCAAGGGATGATCTCTTCATCCTGCCTTCTTGGTGCTTGGGCTGGCACTTTCTTATTGTTATATTTTAATCTAGTTGTGCCTTTTATGCCCCAACTTGAGTTGAGGCTGAACAGTGTGGTTTGGGTAAAGGGTTGCTGGCCAAGGAGGTGGATGTGGGTCAGATGCCCTTCAGCCCGTTTGCCTGGTCGCACAAGGATTTCCACAGGGAGGGAGAGGGTTGTGTGTCCTGCGATGTGAGTGAGATGGGGGGAAAGGAAGGAGGACAGACCCCAAGCTCTGTGATTTTTCTCTATTGGTTTATATATGAAAGTTGTGTTCTGCCACAGCTCCTGCCTCCATGTTTGGTCAGAAGCAGGAATTCACTACTTCTGGCTCCTTCTTTTGGTGTTTGAAAAGTCCCTCTTTGGGAACTTTCTGGGCTGGGGAGGGTAGCTTGTTTGTTGGTTTTAAATCCCCATGGTGAAATCAAACTTTCTCACATGAGAGTGTTTTCCTTTCTCATCTTCCTTCATGGGCACGTGTCTGGTGTAGACCAAGGTCCAAGGAGAGGAAGGATGGACATGGAGTACCAGGGGTGGGTTGGGAGCAGGGCACGGGCGCAATGCAGCCCCTTTGCTGGTGGATGGGTACTGACTTCTCAGGGGCACCAGCAAGACTAGCTCTGAAGGCCTCCTCCTGGGGTGATTAGTCCAAATTCCCTTGGGATAAAGGTCCCTGAGAAGTTCCTCCTCTCCTGTCCATTAGCAAGACCACATAGAGGGAGGTTTGGCTGCAGGGCAGGGTTGCCAGCAACAGCAAAACAAGAAGAATTCTTTGCCTTGAGAATTGCCTTTGCCAATTTTGCTTTGAGCAAAATTACTGACTGGGTACTGACATGGTGATGCTCTGAAAAGCAGAGTGGTGTCTTGGGGCATGGTGGGAGACAGAAAACAACTGGGAATGAGAGGGTGTCAGGACAGCCTGTCTCAGAAAATGCAGCTCGGTATGTTTTGGGGTTTTGTTTTGGGTTTTTTTGAACAGCTTAACTTACTATGGGTGAAACCACTTGTGGTTTTCCTGTTTTCATTATTTGACTTTTTTATTGTTTGGCAAGGATGTTTTTTAGAAGCAGAGTCAAGTCTCTGGGCTCACTTTGGCAGGTTTGATGCTGCTGTGCAGGTAGTACGGGCACCTAGGGGCTCTGTTGAAGAGGTTTGCATCGCATTAAAAAGTGAGCAGCTCTGCATGGCAAAGGAGAGGCAAAGAAAACTGGTGTAAGGTTTATCTTGTCACAATGTCAAGTAAAATCTGTTTGCGTGTCTACTTTTGTTGTTGATACTCCAAGCTCCCTAGCTGTAGACAGTCACTGATTTATAATGCTGCATAAAGCTTTAAGAACTGGAGTAGACAAAACAGGAAGCAAAAGAACTTTGCAAATACACCAAGCATTAAGAAATTGCTAAGTGCTGGTGAGTCTTACAGAACGATGGTGCTTTCCCCATAAGGCGGGGGGGAAATGGGGTGGGGGAAAGGAGCATGCACTGGCTCTGCAGGGACAAATCAATCCCGTGGTTTTCCCCCAGTTCCAAGATAAACCCAGTATCGATACAACCATGCAAAATATGGTGGATATTTGCATCTCCTCTCACTTGTTTCAGACTGCTGAAATTTCCTAGAATTAGTGGTTTTCTGCCAGTCAGAGTGCACAAGGGAGAGGGTGTTGCTCTGAACGGACCATCTATACAAACTTTGAAGGAGCCAAGAGGAGAACCACAATGTTGTGGTGCATTCTTGGCCCCAGGGTTGGTTTGGCAGCAGTGTTATCTGCATCCAGGATTTAAGAGAAATATGATCATGGGGAAACATAGGCAAGAAAGTGTGGCTGTGCTTGGAGAACAGCCTCTGCTCCTGCAGAGCTGAAAATACAGGTGGTTAGAAAAGTCTGACAAATGGAGTAATATCTGTCCCTGCCCTGTTGGGCTCAGTAGGGGTTTCACCGTTTCAGACTGATGCTGGATCCTCAGAGCCGGTAAAGGCCAGGAAGGACAGGAGTGTGTTGGTCTCCTGCTCTCTTCCCTCCATCATCTGTCAGACTCTTCCCAAAACACTTTCTTGCATTGCGATGACATCATGATGTTCTGTAAGTGAACTTCTTCCCTAAACATTTAGAGATAAACTTAGTTTTTTAGTTCATTTCTTTACCAAGGAAAACTTTTCCTTTTTATGAGCTCTGTGACTGAACCCTGGAGGTCGGTACCTATGAGTGGATTTTTGTCATGTTTCTTAATTTATAGCACAAGATTTCTTTTAGGAAAGACAAAGAAGTTCATATTATATAAACCTTCAGGAAGCACTTGTTGCTGTAAGTGCTGATAGAGCTGCATTACGCCAGTTTACATTCTGCAGATGGCTGATTTATGGTGGTGGCAAGTTGGTGGGGTTTTTTCCCCTTCTAGATTCAAGGTAATTTCCTGAGCAAGTCTGAGGTTGAGTATCTGTCACATGTATCCTGCAAGAAATAAGTTTATTTAAAGATATCTCCAAAATGAGAGATTTGAATTCCCTACCCGTACACAGTCGATCCAAATTCATCTTTGCAGTGAGCAGAAACTCCCCCCAGGCTGTGGATGAGATGGAGATACTGGGGAGACAGGGTGGCTCCCTCCCAGTTCCCACTGAGCAAAGGACCAGTATCACAGAAACACTTCACCAAAAAACAATGGACTGAATAATTAAGGGCCTTAATCAATTACTTTGCTCCTACCAATAAGCTGCTCCCATGGAAGCGGAGGTGTGCAAGCAGCACTGGGTGAGAAAAGCCACTGATGTTTGGTCTGTAAAGGTTTTATGAACCACTGGTGCAGTTTCCTGTAGCAGAATGCAGCTGAACGCACTTGAGAATACTTTTATTTATCTATTCTACTGCTCAGCAGCAGTAAACATTGTCTATTCTTCATTAAAAAGGCTCATCCATGTTTATATCCATTTCTGGCACAAACATTTCTTGGAAATGTCATCTGCTTGAACAGCTACAACAGGATGAGAAGGGTTTGGGGATACATCTGAAATTTGAGCTGTCCTTCTTTCAAAACATCAAACCTCCCCAGGTGAGCAATGAGCAGCGTCCATGGGGTTTGCTTGCTGAGAGCTCCAGGTGTCTCATTTGTTGGGGTGACCCTTATTATTTTGCAAGTGGCCTCCACACTGCAGCCACCAAATGGGCGTAGAATGTGGAGGGAGTTTAATAGCACGTTTCACCCTGTGCTCAGGACCTGCTAGGAGCATCTGCGCCTGGATGGAGGATTGCAGCAGCTGGGATGGGAACAAGCTTTGGGGGACAAAATTTTTGATGTCACATCCCACCTTCCAGGACATCCTCTCCCAAAAAAACAGACAAAAAACCCCAGTAGAAACAGCTCATCTTTTCCTATAGGGGATCACTAAGCAGAGATTTTGAGGGCTATCCTGAACTGTAGGTTTCTTCTCTGCTCCTGCTTCTCCTCTTTCTATGTACATCATCAGATGGATTAGCTGGATTTAAATGTCCACCTGGTTGAGATCCTTAATAATGAGTTGGTGGCACTTTTCGGCTGTGCACAGGCCACTGCATGTGGCTGCGTGTCTCTTAAGTAGAAACTCTATAGGTATTTTCCGCTTTTCTAAGGATCTGAAATGCAATAATCTCTTTCTCACTGTCAGCAAATGACAACAGGAACACCCGTGAAGTAGGAAGGAGAAAGAAAATGTGGTTTTTCTTTCACAGAAAGACAAATTCAGGGAAACGGAAGAACAACAAGAATTTGACTGCAAATCAAAAACTCCAAATAACTCCCCAGAACAGGCTTCTTTTAAGATTCTCCCTCTCCATCCAAAATGTGGTTTTAAAACAACCTACACATCTCCACCAGTGACAGGGAGAATATTTCTGGCCAGCTCTGCCCACCAGCTTCCCTGATGCAGCTTGTACCTAAGAGAATTGGCTTCTCTTAGGTAGAAGCTGCAGCGTGCAGATTGCGGGGACAACTGTCTGCAAACAGTTGGTACTGAGACTAAAGCTGGTAAAAATGGGAAGTGTGCCTAGTCTGCAGCTTCAGAGCTGTAGTACTGTAGATATGCCCTCCTAGAAAATGCAGGGAGAACCGCAAGTTCATGGCTGCCTTTACTTAAAAAAAAACCAAAAACCAACCCAAAACCCCAACAAAAAAACCCCACCCCAAAGTAACAACAACAGAAAACAAACAACAAGACTCTTCCCTGTGTGCAGCTGATGATGCTTCGCTTGCCACTTAACTCCTGGCTGCATGATGCTCAAAGACATACTAGCGATGTGATCAGTATGAGAACTGCACTGAAAAGTGTTTCAGGAACATCCTGAAAATGAAATGCTCTGAAAAGATGAAATTCTTACAACATTGCTGACACTGAGTGGGGAAACAGAGGAGACTATGAAAAATGCAAATGTTAATGTAGATAAAAGTGGTTCCTTGGAGAAAACACATCTGGAAATAGAGTAGCTTCGTGGCAGGCTTCCCTCATGTGGTCGTGGAGAACGTCTCTGCAGGCAGCAGAGCCAGAGGGCCTCTTCAGGAGTGTCCATCCTTCCCTAAGAAAAAGGATAAACATGAGATAAATCATCTTCTAAAGTGCCAATTATCTCCACTGACTGTAAGAAACCTCTTGCTGAGACTTGAATGTCAAACTTTTAGCAGCCTAAGATTAAGTGAGGTGACTCCGACTTGGTGACCTGTGAAACATTTATTTTAGTTCCTTTGTGGTGGACCACAGCGGTGTCTCTGTCCTGGTGTGTCAGCCCTTGTCCTGCCAGGGAGGCTCGGACCCCCGTCACAGCAGCGTCACCCAGCCTGGTGGTGTGATGGCTTTTGTGACATCTTGGGAGATGATTCTTTCCCAAGAATCCCACGTGCTGGATTGCAGGAAGGGTGTCGAGATTCCTAGTTTTAGTTTAAAATTATGTCTGCTTATTGCCATGGCAGGGGAATTCTGCATGAAGCAACTGTGCCCTGGGTGTTTAAACATCACAGCGGAAGCATTTCTGTTTTCTAATTTTGTGATGTTTTACAGGGCCTGTGACTCATCCGTTTTGAGTGCTTGGGATTACCAAGCCCCTTCTCTGCTCAGTTAGGGGTGTTTTTTTCCTTCATTTATTCAACTTTGAATGTTGGCACTGCATATGTAGCAGCACAGAAACGTCTAGACAGTCAAGGACATTCAGAGCTGCTTCTTAAATTCTGTCCTTCGCTGGAGGCTTGTGTGCCAGGCTTGATGGTCCAGCTGTCCCTTCTCTCCCTGTGCTCCTCTAGGTCAAATGGAGATATCTTCATTCTTCTTGCCTTGGTTGCACCTGAGAATGCTCAGTGAATGCAGATCCTTCTCCTTTAACAGGCTCTGCCCAGGGAGTGTTTGCCGCAGTTGCTGCCTGGATACTTTTGTGGCTCAGATTTCAAGCCTTTTGTCTGCTTGGAATCATATTGTTCTTTTATTCATGCACTCTTGCTCATGAGAGACATCCTCGCCAGGTTTTGGCAGCGCATCTTGTGGGCACTATGACTTGCTTGATGTTTTCTGTGTTGTTTTAACTCTTACGGTACAGAGGCTGGAAGCGTTTGCCCAGTTGGAGGGGGGTGGCGTGGGCTCCACATGCTTTATGAATGATCCTGCAAGTGATGTATGGTCAGACCTATAGGTTAAGAGTAATTGGAGTCCATGAATTGGTATGTCGTGTTGGAAAGGTAGGAAAGGGAGAGGTCAGTTTAATTTTACTCTGTGAATATGAGTTATTTTGTAATCGTCCTGCCACAACTAGGACCTGAATCTGGATAAAGCCTATTAATTCAGATTTTCCAAGCAAAGGAGGAGCAGGTCCCTGAATGCCTTCCAGCCATTTATCCTGAGCAAATAATTTCATTTATTCTGAGTTGTCTCCAGCTCCTCTTCTCTCTGAAGATGTTTCTGTGGTTTTTTACAGGAGAATCTGAGCAGCATCTCCTGCTTCACACTGAGATGTGCTCAGAGGTCTCCTCCACAAGCAGGAACCTCGACTGGCTTAGTCACGTGGCCAATCTTTGTATCATTTTTTTTTTCTCTTCCAAACACCATAATTACATTGTTAACTGGCCAGTCTGTAGCTGTGCCAGCTCAACGCTGGTCCCCTGTAGTCATGGCAAAAGATGGTTGGGCTGGTTGTGTGCTTGGGGTAGGAGCAGAGGACACTTCTTTGTGACTCAGCCCTGGTCAGGAAGTCACTGGGACACTTTCATGATGGAACAATTTTTGTCGAAGCCTGACAATAACCCATATAATTTAGTTTACGTGGCCAACTGAGTAATTCGGTTAAATAGTCCAGAAGCACCTTCTGCTGATTTGGCTGAAATATGGTATTTTCCTGCCCCTGCCCCCTGTTAAACAGGTGCTTTGTATCATCTGGAAATAACTGCATTTCAGCATGGGGATCAAGTAGATTTCACGCAAAGGCTGAGAATTGCTTTCATGTGACATGAAAAGCTGGTTCTACATGTAAGAAGCACTAATATTATTAAAGCACGTTTCGGGGTGGGCACTCTGACACAAAAATACCACTTTATCACAAATGCAAAAGAGAAGGGTGGGGGTTTTTTTTCAGTTTGAGGGGAATTTTTAAGTCTTTTGTTATTATTCCAAACCATGGTGCATTTGGCCTAACCCACAGTAATGAGAAATAGATTATCTCATGGATGGAGACGACCAGTAAACTCATAACCGCTCTTTGCCGATAAGAGAGAACAAACATCCATCTTTTGTATCTCAGCACGTCGGAGGAACAGGCTGCGCTACCTCCCTTGCTCTGGATCAAGTCAAAGCAGGAATCTCAGCTGTGTATGTGAAAACAGGATGCCAAGAGATTTTTTTTGTTTTGTTTTTTAAGTTGATTTATGGCTCCACCTGCAAAATATTCCCAAACTATTTCTATCTATTTCTTCCAGCGTTTTTCTTCACTGATACAGTGAAATAGGATTGTGAGTCCCAAAAAAACAGGAGGTGTAGTGTGCTTGCCCTCTCTCTTTCTCTATCTCTCTCCCCTTTTTTGTGAAGAAGAGGGGAAAAGTAAAAGCCTGTCCAGCTAAAGATAGTTTCTTATGGCGTGAGTGTTCTCTGTGGTGCCCGGAGAAAGCTTCTTAAATGACAAGACACTTAAATCCTTCTTTTAGCCCTTATTATTTTCCTTCCTTTGCATCGGCATGGCTGCGCCGGCATCCCTTGAAGCCTTGAGGGGCACGTGGGGTGAATGCACAATGAGGGAACGCGCTGCTCCCAGCGTTACGTGGGTTTGTGGCACGTCTCTCTTGACATCATGCAATAACAGCAACAAATCCTTCATCTCCTATGTATCACACCAGCATGTTCAAAGGATTTAATTAACTGTGAAGGGAGTAAATTTTTATGGAAATCAATCTGAACATTTCGAGGTATTTTTTTATCTGGTGCTGCAGTTTCCCAAACACACCTTCCCACATTTTGTAATCGCAGTCTCTGAAAGATCCCCAGAGACTACAGAAACTGGGCATACACACAAAACAAATGGAAGAAGGGAATTCTCTCTTCCTCTCTCAGCTGCTGAGATTTTCCTTTCTCCCAGCTGTGTTACTTTCTAGAAAACTGAAATGCTTTTTGAGGCTGATGTCAGTTGTACTGCACTTTGTGCAACAATCCAAAAATGACTATAAAAGGCTGCTGATATCACGTGGATGCAGCAGTATGTTTTCAAATGCAAGTAACAGCCTAAAGGCTGATGCATTGAACACAATTAACCAAACAAGAGCAAAGACTTTTATAAGTAAACCTCTACATACCCTTATGCTTTCTGTTATTTTGAATGCTCTAAATTTTCGTGACTCAAGCAATAGACTTAAACTAATTTGCTCTGAAAATATTTTATGCTGTAAAAGATGCTGTTGCTATGTAGTGATGAAATGAGTGTGCAAACAGGTAGCACACTGTGTAATGGAGGCATCCATGCGTGGAGTCTTGCTGGGGAGATTGACTATAAATAAGTAGCTAAATGCACAGAGGGACTTGGGGAAAGGAAGATCAGGGAGCCACCTCCCCTCTTCTCTGCCCATGGAAGGGTTGGATCCCCAGGAGAGAGCTCAGGGCACAGGGGAGTGCTGGAGCTGCTAGAGCATCCTCCCAAGCATGGCAGAGCTAGAGTTTGTCCCTTCTGAGATAAATAAGCATTTCTTTTCATTGTGGGAGTTGGAACTAAGGCAGAGTGGTAAGGGGGATTTTTTTAAATGAAAATGGAACAAAGCAAGGCCTGTCTCAGATTTAGTAGTCCCATGGAGAGACCACTTACCTGAGAGATCGAAGAGCATTGCGCTACAATCTCTTCTTCAAACTATATACAACTATTTGTAAAAATAAGAGCTGCTTCAACAGGAGGTACTAGTTGAAGGCAGGGGACCCAAGCCTGAAACTAGGCAAGGAGAATTTGAACCTTGTGCTCCCTCACCCCACTTAAAATGTTCTAGTGTCTGAGTTAAAAAGGATACCCCTTCCTTGACTGGGTTGGGATGTGCTTTGGGAGCTTGGAGGCATGTTCTGCAGCACCTTGGCTGGGGATTTGGGAGTTTGGCAATAGTGTCCTGAGGAGGTACGTGTGCCTGTGGGTGCAAACCTTGCTGAGCCTAGCCTTGGGTGGTGGTAGCCACCCTGGCTCAGTCCTATCCATGCTGCCCTGGGGAACATGGTGTGAGCTATGCTCCGTATGATGCCCAAATCATGTTTGGGGTCATGTTAGCTTGGGGGGGGGGGAAAAATGCAGTAAATATGCAGAAAATTCAATAGTACAGTTGTTTCAGTACTCCCTGGCTGTTTTGTTTAAGAGTATGTAGATGCAGCTTTTGTGGCTCTTGTTTTGCAGTGCCCAGGTTAGAGAACACCGTCTATTTACCAGAACACAGGGGACTGTGGAGCTGGGAGTCCTAAATGCAGAGCCCACATGTACTCCTTCACCTCGCTAGTAGGTGTAGGCAGGAAAAGTGTCACTTTTTTGGGGTGGCAAGGGGGCATGGGTACCCTGCACAGCTCAAAGGCCCTTTCTTTGTCCTTGCTTGAGTTCTTTAAGCTCAACAAGTTTATTTTCCTGCAAGGCTCTATTCTTTCTCCTTAAAATTAATATTTTCTTCTATTAAAATCCCTTCCAGACTGCAAATGTTGTTTTTTTCTCCACTTGTGATGCTGCACTCAGCATCAAAACAGAATGAAAAGTCAGTCCTCTCAAATTCTGGGGGAAGGAAGGTTTTTCTTGCAGTTAAGCTAATTGCTGTCTGGGTCACTGCTCACAGGAGCACTGCAGAATTGTCCTTGTGCGTGAAATCCCAGTGAAAGTCACTCGAAGCAGGCAGGGTTGTTTTCATTTCTGAAAACAAAGAGAGTTTGGACTTAGACAAAACAGCCTGATGTCAGGTATCAACTCGGCAGATTAGACTCACTGGGCTTCTTGAAGGGATGGCTTCTGCAGGAACAGATCCGAGGCCAGTTTACATTTCATACTGGATATTCAGATAGTTGTAATGAAAAAGCCGTCGCTAGCACTGATTTTTTTGGAGCTGGAGGAAGCAGTGCCACTGGGATAAAACTCACTGAAATGTCGCTTACCCCTTGGGGCCCAACTCCACTATCCAGTAGGCAAAAGATCAATTAACATATTTTATTGTTTCTATTTCCCTGCTTCACATTGGTCTTCCCAGCCCACATCAGGGAGACAGCGTTAGAAAGGAGATGTTTTTACAGAGATGTAAAAAGGCCACTGAAAAGGCCTTTTTAAGTCTCCGATTTGGCACTTTTACGTAGGATTTCCACCCATATAAACAGTAAGGCAGCAGCTGCTAACAGCAGGGAAGGTGGCTGGAAAGGCAGAGTGTGCAGCAAAACAGCTGGTATTTGTGTTGTCTCCCTCCAGTTTGCAACTACTGCTTTTAATAAGCTGGGTGGTTGTGTTATTGGTGCAAATGGATGTGCTCAGACATAGCAGACGCTCCAGGAAGGTATAAAAAAGGACAAGGCCATAGCAATATTTCTGCAGCTATGCACTTCTGCATGCTGCACCGTTGGGACTTCTTGAGCCAGAGATGATATTTGCAGCTTGGATGGACTTTGCTGCCTTAAAAGTGTCTAAACCCGCTTCCAACCTGTTGTCACTGTTGTCATGTCCCTGCGTTTTCCCAGTTTCATGAGGTAATGGATGAAAAAGGACCTCCCTGATGCCTTTTGAAGCTTCTACCTGGTAATTTAATTTGTTTCCCTCCTGTACTTGGGTTGCAAGACTGTGGATGAAAAATAGGCAGCTTAGGCATCAAAATGGGATCTGCAGTAAACTTTTTAATACTGCACAAAAACATGCAGTTGCATCTGAGTTTTTGCAGGTGCACCATCTAATTACATGTAGATACTAACTGTAAACTTTTACTCCTGGGCATAGTTACAACACCTTTCTTTCTTTTAAGGTAGTTTCCTTGTTTCCCTTAGGCTGCCATCAGTGACAAAACCCTGCATGCAGCCAGACGTCTGCAACGTTCCTCTCAAGCCGGTGTCCACACTGGAGGCATGTCTTTCCATGCCAAGCTTCACCGTCTTCATTTTGTGTCCAAATGGAGTTGAGTCTGAAGCAGGCACAAGGCTTTCTTACATCCCGAGACACACAGCAACCATGGAAAGTTAAGACTGCAGCTTTCAGGCAGGACCGTAGGGATCACAGTGGGGAAAATTCAAACCCAGCATGAGCAGGTGCTATGTGGCCAACTTCAGAAGATCTGTAGCTCTTGATATCAGTGGTGAGGTTTGGCAAAAGCCATGAGATGTTGAGAGGCAGAATGGGTTTAGTTTAGCTGATTTTCATGAAGCTTAATGGGAATTGAATTCACAAGAACCTTCTCAAAGGGGTAAGCAAAGCACAGTCAGGATTTGGGGTAATTCTGTTCCTGGGTTTTGTAATTTCTTTTCTGGGAGACTAATGTCTGATGTGAAAAATTAAGTTTCTAGAGGAAAAGGGTCAAGAGGGATTATAAATAGCTGTGCAGTGCATGTGGAATACCAGTTTTGCAGCACACCTCATACAGTACATGTTACTATTCCCTTTATATGCCAAAATAAAGGCTATTAAAGACTTGATGAGAAAGTATAAAAATGGAGGAAGAGGAACATGTGAAGGATGAGGGGGCAAGAGGTCCCTCAACGCTGAGGCTATGGCACGCCCATCAGGAGGAGTGGTGAGAGGATGGAAAGTTTTCCAAGTTTATTCCTGCTCTCGAAGAGGTCTGAGCCCAAAGTAATGGCTAATCCAGTGGGAAATGCGAATTGTGGTGGCTTGTTGAGTGTCTTTTTTGTTCTTTGGTGCTTTTAGTTTTTTCTTTTCAAAAAAATACTTTTTCAAATCTGTATTTTCACATAGGCCTCTTGTTTCAGACATTCATACTAAAGAAAAATAAAGATGGAAAGGTACTTGGTTTCTCAAAAACATAGCAATTACGAAAGAAATAATTCTGTTTTCTGGAACATTCCACATAAAAAATAAAAAGGTCAAGAATCTCAGTTTTCTAGGCACAGTTTTTTCAAAACCAGAACCATTATAATTTTAAGACCAAATGGATATGGAGACTTATTGTCTTTGAACTCAAGAAAGGTTTGGGCTAGTCTGAATTTTACTTTAGCTACCCTGAATAATCTGGAGTTTCAGTCTCCCAGAACTTCTTGAGTGTCACACACTGAAGCTGTTTAAGGCTCTGAATGTGCTACACAACCCTCGGCTCTACAGCAGGAAAAGTGATGTTTCTAGAAGATAACTAATAATATTGCAAAGGGCATGGTTTGCTAAACTCAGCCCATTTGTATTTTCAAGTCACCCGTTTATATTTTCAATTTAAGTAAGCCTGTATACTAGATAAATGCAGGGAAAACACCTAACTTCGGGAATTGCTTGGCCATGAAGAACTCGGTTGCTAATTCAGTGCTAAGCTACTGCATTTAATTCCTCTGGATTTTCACAGGGTGAGGGTGAAAGCCAAACATGATGGTGTTTAGGAGTTCTGCTGCACAGCCAGTTGGTTTTGTGTTGGATTTGAGGTTGGTCCTCCAGCACAGTATTTTCTAGTACATGTGTTTTCTGTAGCCCTGATTTTTTTAAATCCAAAAATTCCTGTACAAAATTGTAATGTTGCCAGGTCATGGGTTTCTTTCATAACTCCTGCAATTTGCTGCGGTGCTTTTCTAAAGCCTGTTTTCTTGTGTTTGTGAGAAACTCAGCTTTCATTAAATAAACAAACAAAGCTCCTGGCCGTCTTGACTGTAAGAAAAAAAAAAATATTATTGAAAAACATGACCGGAGTATAACCCAATGGTGTGGGTGGATCCTCTGCCCCAGGAAGGAGGTGGCATCCCCAGGTTTGCAGAGATTTTGTGCATCACTAGAAGGGTGAGCTGGACCATTGTTCAGATGTTGGGGATTGCTTTCTGCAAATAATAATTGGGTTTTCTGGGTCACCTTGAGGTTTAACAGCTCCCAGAGGAGAGATGGCTCCTTGGATCCCCTCCAGAGAGGGCTCTCCTATAGACTACCTGGAAAAACTATCCACAGGGATAGCTCTGAGGGAGTTATGGCTCAGCTGTCAGCCAGGGTAAGGTGCAGAATGTACCCACAGCCCATGGAGGGGAAAGCTACTGGCTTCGTAATATCCTTTCTAGTGTCTGTCTGACTGCTGATAGGCAGGAGACATCCAGTGCATTGAAATATTGACACCCTAGAGCCAAAACTTCCTTTTTTTACCTCTGCTGGTAGCTGCAAAGATGTAATGGAGATGTAGGAATGGCAAAGATCTTGGCAGTCTCCTAATTTCCCTGGTCCTTGTAGGATCCAGGTGCCGAAAAAAGAGATTAAGACTCATCGCAGCAGGCATGCTTTAGGGAAAATTAATTTCATGTGAAGACTGGTAACTCCTTAGGAACTGAGAGGGGCTTGGAGCTATTCCTACCCAATCCTTTTACCTGCAAGTATCGGTATCATTAATTCACAAAATACATGGGAAATCTGTTGTTAGTCATAGCTAGAGCATGATGGATTGTGGAGTCCTGCCAAACGTAGGTGTGTGCAGTCTGGCAATGAATCTCTGTGGTACAAAATGGAATGTGCAAGATTTTCCAGGGAACATTTGGGAAATGATCAGACAGGAGTTTTGACTGAGGCTGCGGACACCTGAGGTCCTGTTGCATCCGCTCAGAGTGAGTCATTCCAACCTCATGGATTCAGAGGAGTATTTCACCAAATTCCTTCTTCTGCTGAACTCAACCCCTACAGTGAGCCTTTTATCCTGGATAAATGGGAAGCGAATCTCCATTTTACACCTGAATTTTTGAAATTGAAAGAAGAACAGTACTGACTTGTTTCATGGCTGACTACCTTGGCACTTCTACTCTAAAATATTCTGGACTTTTTGATTAATTTTTGTCCTGTATTGAACAAGAAAACTACTGTCCTTTAATATTATGAATACTTATTTTTGGTATTGTCTGGATGCCCTTTCAGAATTGGTAATTTATTGCTGTCCAAACACATGGGGAAGTGTAGTCTTTCTCTTCAAAGAACTGATTTAGAGATCCAGATTTGGCACAAATAACGTCCCAGAGGTGACTAAAATTACCTGATGATACTTAGGGAAATGCCTATGTACAGTGAATGGACAGACACATCCATCACACACCTATTGACTTGTTCTACTTGGTCAAATGATCATCTGCTGCAATGGAAAGGTGACCCTTTGGCTTCGTGTGGGCCATCGTGTCCTCCTGCAGGACACCTGCCAAATGCACATATACCTGTTCTGGCTGATTTAGAGGCTGAATCTTGAAGAAACATTTTTAAGAAAAAGTTTTAGACCTTGAAGTGATTAAAAACAACAAATAATCTCTATGTTTCTGTTGGCATGAAACTGGTACTGTGTTGGGGATGAGGAGGATTAGCAGTCCAGCAGTGATTCTCCATTTCTTCTGTTCTTTGATCCCGGCCTTGATGCATTTCTGAGGGTTATGCTTTGGGCAAATGTAAGGTTTTTGGCCCTGGTACAAGGGTGAGTCGATGGATGGAGCCTTCCAGAGCAGCCTCCAAACTGTGTGCAGTTCAGCCTCATGTTTGGATGTCATCCACTGTAGAAGTAAGAGCCACCCACGAAGATCTGATCTAAATTTATACTGAACGCTCCTGGAAAGAGGATTTGATAGAGATTCACAGTTGGGGGTTGAAGTAGAGGGGTAGAAGATATACATGATCTCCATGGCCATATAAATAGGATCCTAGCAGGGAAGGCCCACCATGACATAAACACATGTGCTCCTTAACAATTAAATATTCACCGAGGCTATTTATGTCTGATCATTTATGCAATCCCTAAAACACTGAAAAAGCAAAGGCAATGAAGTAGGTTAAAGCAGAGATGCCTGGTTAACCTGACTCAGAATTTCCTGCAGCAGTCCAAGAAAGCCAAGGAGAAGTTGGTGAGTGCCCATTGGAAAGAGGCTTTCGGGAGGACCACATGATGGAGGCTGGATGGAGAAAGATCTGTTGCTGCTGCTCTGATGCAGCGAGTTTCTGTAGGGTTTCTCATAAACAGAAGTTCGTGTTCCTGTTTATGTATGTACTTGATGTGTATACTTTAAATCCATAACTCATCACAAGTTAAATTTTTGGCAGGAGAGAATGAATGTCTTGACTGTTTCTAGATTGTCAAAATTCAGTTCTTCAGGGTTGAGCTGTCTTTATTGTTATTATTGCCTGTAGAAAACTCAGTGCTCAGAGTCCTGCTGGGCCAAGCCCTCCATACACACACCAAAAAGAGAGTCCCTATCCCAAACAAATTGCAATCTGAATAGGAGAAAAAGCAAACAGATTGGGAGTGCCAAAAAATTAAGATACCCCTCTAGGCACAGCAATAGTGAGCAATTCACATCTGCCAGCTGCTGAATTCCCCTTAGCAAAGGTTTCAGCACAGCAGCTGTATCTGAAATGTTTTTATCAATCCAAATTATTCTTCCTTTCATGCAATAATTATGATTTTTATCTTCGCACCCCCCCATTAATTTTTGCAGGAAGTTTTTTTCTCCTGCTGTTTCAATGTTTAGTATTTCGATTGCTTCCCCTTATCTCCCCAGCCTACGTTATTATATCTTTTTCCAAGAATTCCTGAGTACCCAAATTCCAGTTACTTAAACTACAGAGGTGGCTGGATGAAAAGACTAGCTCCCACCACTAATTCCCCGGAGCCTGGTGTAACCTGAGTCCCCAGGACAGATTCTGGGTAAAAAACTCTTTGGGGTGATGCTGTCGGACTCGTTCAGAGCCCGGGTCAGCATAGCGAGCCCTTTAGCTGACCCATAAGTAATGGCAGCACACACAGTGGATAATAATTACGTTAATAGATGGAGATGTGAAAATCCCAGTTTACTAAACCCCTGAAACTGTAGAGACTATGTTTTGTGGTATGGGCCCATTCCAAGCAAAATTGGAGAACACCAGTGATCCAGGGAGTGAGGCTGTTTTCTTGCCCAGTTCTGCAGGTTCATGACATTTGGAGCACTCAGGCTCCCAGATGCCGATCCAACCCTTACGACGCAGTCACTCTGGGGTGCATTTCCAAGCATTCAGGCAATATTTTTCAGATGCTGAGGATACACAATGAGGGCCAGAATTAGAAAAATCTCACGTTGCATTTAGGCGGTCGGATAAATCTAAGCAGCTCCTTTTAGGGCGTACCGGTTGCAGAACTGGGTGCTCCACCATATGAGAAGGTGATTGGTTTCGCCAGGGTTTAAACTACTGTAGGGTTATGGCTCTTGATACATCGTCCCAAGCAGTGCCGTACTGCTCTGAAAGAAGCAACTATATGTGGGAAACCTGTGTCTCTATGCCAGGAGGAACAGATGGATGTTAAATAACTGGGTTCCCCCGAACATGTGTAACTGATAATATTCCATATTAATCTTCCAGATAGAAAGTCCACAAGCAAACAGAACATTTTATTAATTTCTTTTTTAAACTCAGGAGAGTGGTCTCTGTGCTTCAGTGTGCTGCTAGCCAGGCTCCAGGACTGGATGTATTGCATTTTTGCCTGTGTATTTGCACATGCTTTTAGATTTGGGAAGAAAAGCCTTTCCTCCTGTGACACAGCCCCAGCTTGTGCTGGATTTTCAGCTGCCTGAGTACTGCAAGTTGGAATGGATTTTTCAAAGTGTAGATCCTGTTTAGACTGCTAAGGAAAGGCAGCTTCAATTTTGATCCTTGCAGCCAGCTTTTATGGACCCCTTGGTATTTTTCTATTCCCTTCAAGATCCAGGGCCTCTCTCTGGTATCTAAATAACTTTCTTTGCAGCTGAGTTTGATATCAGTGGTCACTTTTACATGTGCTTGGGAACCTGATGAATCAATGACTCTTCTTCCCCAGTATCTATCTTTTATTTCAGACATCTGTCATCTGAAACAACTACTTTATTTTCCTGTATTGAGTGTTCACCCTATTGAAATGACCTTCTCAGCCATTTGACAGTGCTTGACTTGTTTCCATCATGCAGGAGACTGGTGCAAGGACAAGATCTGAGTCAGCATAGATATATTTAGGAAGCCGGTAAAGCTTTATTTTGAAACCCTCTCACTTGCTCCCTTGTTACATTCCCTGTTATTGTTGAGGTTTTCATGTGTGTTAACCGCATCCAGCTTCTGCCCTTGTCCTCGATCAGCCTCTCGTTTCTGGTAACCTCTGGGCCATGTCTCCCTGGGACTCTTTGATTGCCCTATTTCATAATTTTCTCCCTGCTTGGCTCCTGCTGGCTGAGGCTGGTGGTATTTCTGAACCAAGACTCAAAACACCCTGATTCCTACCACGTGCTTGTTTCCTACTGCATTTTGGTTTTTTGATGTTTACATCTCTTGTAGCCTTTCTTATGTTTTCGGCAGTGGGGTTAACCCTCTTTTTTAGAGTCTGTCACTTTGCCTCTTCTGCTCTACCTCGGCTTCTCCAGGATTTGCTCTTTCCTCTCTTCACGAAGTTAATGAGGACACCAGTGCCAGCTCAACAAGCTGCTCAGGTTCAGATTAAGTTGGGTTTTTTTCCTCTTTTTTGCCTGCTGCTTAGCCTGTTTTAGTGCAGTGTGGTTGCCACAAACAGTGTTACCTTCATAAACGAACTAAACATCCCTGGAGGAATTTAAAAGATGTGTAGATGTGTGGCGTTTAGTTTCATGGTTTAGTGATGGACTTGGCAGTGATGGGTTTACAATTGTACCCAATGATCTTAAGGGTCTTTTCCAACCTAAACGATACTATGATTAAAGGAGCTTGGACCATTTCTGTAGGTGCCTTCTGGATGGGGAACCAAGATATCTGTCTTTACCTGGGTGATGCCAGCCGGGTAGTTGTGCATTGGTGGGTGGTGGTCAAAAAGCGAACTGCCACGTCCCTGGGAGGGGGAGACATTTAACCACCATCTTCTCAGTAAGTGCAAAATGTTTCTTTTCAGCAGGAAGCCTAAAAAGACAAGGTTAGAGCAATCTCCCATTCTCAGCTGCTTTTCAGTTGCCCTCCTCACTTTTCCACTGAACCCTGATGGTTTCTTTCTCAGATCTCTGAAACTGAATCGTTACTACCTGATTCCTCTACTAGAGCTGGCGGCTGGTTGGGTGTGTTTGTTTGTTTGTATGTTGGTTGGGATTTTTTGTTTTTAAGATGGGAGATTTTGTAAAACCTTTCAGGAAGATAGCTGGTGACCTGGATAACACGCTGTAGATCTGATTTTGAGACAACCCCTCACATGTGCGCGCGTGCACACACACATATTCTTAGTAAATTTTTTGTTGTATCTTCACAAGATTTTGAAGCCTTGTGTGGACAAACATGCTGATTAGGAACTTGGACATGCAAATTACCAAGATACTGAAGCTGATATTCCTCTGCCCACAGAAGCTAGCAGCATTGAATATAGTTAAAATATCTTTAGAGAGGACATCTTATACTGCATGTGTGCTATGCTAACAGAATAAAAATATTCTGGTGGTCACCTGTTGTGTAGATTGCATCCAAGATTGCAAGCCTAAGGACAGTAATTTTCCCAATACCTGTGCCAGCTTTCAAAACTGGCTAACATAAAAAGGATTTTACAGTTGCTCCTACAGTAGGAACTCTGTGCTGCAGGCACTTGACTTTTAATTTTGTGACTTACTACCTAACAGGTGAAGAGTAAGTGCATACAAATCCCACCTAGGTGATTATTTGGTCAATGTGATGTTCCGGTCAAATAAGTAGAAGAAATTCTTTACTTTTGCACGTACATCACACACTTTTTGTCTTACTTGTGCTTGGGGCAGCCACACAGAAATTGAGGAACTGGGAGTCTGCTTTGGACAGCATGACCTTAGCTAATGCTAAAAGATCAAGGTCAGACCCAAGAACTTTGTGCTGACTGAGAAGAAACTGATCCTCTGGTGACATGTAGCATAATCTTACTCTTCCAGCAGCACAAAAGGCAGAGGGGTTCACACCAGCTGCCCATACTTAAAGATGAGCAAGTTCCTATGTAAGTAGTATGTTTACTTTTTGACAGAGTGGTATCTTAAAAAATGATTAAGGAGAACTACAACATCACTTCTACCCAGAGTGGCAAAACTGCTCAGGAAAGCCTTCAGCTCTTCAAAGTAATAGTTATAGAGAAGATGACCAGGCTCAGGATGTGGGATGTCCAAAGGAGCTGATATTCCTGTGCAAACCTGCACACCATCTTTCTATGTGGTCTCTGAAAATGAGAGGCAACTCGTGGAGCTGATGTCTTCAGAGCGGCTGGTGAATGCGGAGCCGCCAGCGTGTGCCAAGTCCGGCGGTAAATAAAACCGAACTGCCTCTCTGCTAAGCCATGCATCAAGTAAACCTCCTGGGAATGGGATCAGTGACTCGCTTCAAATGCAAATCACTGTTCATCCCTGGCAGAGGCGCGGATTCACGTGCACGCACCACCGTTCTTCCAGCCCTGAAAGCTGGGCAAGACTTAAACGAGTAATAAAGTACCTAATTGGACTTTGACCTCTGGCTGCAATGGGCCCGCATGCATGTGTGGATGTGTACGTGTATGCCTGCGTGTGTTTTGCTCTCCTTGGCTGGATTCTTCCCTGGGGTAGGTGCTGGTGTCTCAATGGTGTGGGTCTGTCTGTCATGGTCTGCTGCCTCTTGGCTGGGTTCCACCTGGCAGCCTTTCGGCTAAGCCTTTCAAACAAAATCGTTCCTCTGTAGGGTCTTTTTTGCTTTCTCTGGGGCTCGGAGCAGCCAGAGGAAACCCTGGGACCACAGTGCTATGGTAGCAGCGAGAGCGGGAGAGGTTTACACCATCACGCACTGTGTGTCATGAGCAGGAGTCTATCTCATTCCGGTTGTCTGCCCCCAACGCAGTCCTTGTCATGAGAAAAATGCGTTTGAACCTTTAGTGAAACCCACAGGGGCTGTTTTGGAGAAGAAATTCCTTGATTCATCTAGGCAGAGAAAAAAGTTGAGTTAGAGAAGGTGCCAGTGTTGGGTCGTGTGTTGTTTTGGGTCTTTTTTTAAGGTTGGAATCCCTGAGCGTGCCCAACTTCTGTATTTCCTCTAAACCCTGTGGAGATCAGGGGAAAACTCCTGGCAAAGGTGTTTCTCCCAGTATCCATCAGTGAACGCACTGGGGAGATCTCAGAAAGAGAAATAGCACCATCTCTGCCCCTCCGGGCGAAGGCCTTAGCAGATGCTCAAGCTCTGCAGACCCACCAAACCAACCTGGTTGACCAACCTGGTTGTCCACAGAGCAGCATGAAGAAGCACACGCTTAATGCAAAAAAACATGTTACTGCTCCATCTCTGCAGCAAACGCAGCGAGTGCCGCGTGCCGTCAGAGCGCTGAGCCTTCGGCTGGCCTGGTGCTTCAAACTGGAAGGAGGTTTTCCTAATAATTTCTAAAAGACATTGAGGAACACAACGTGTTTTGTTAGTGTTATATGGGATCTTCATTCATGAGCAGACCTCAAGCTCTTGAGGCCGACCGGAGGACACGTGAGGGAGGCTGTGCTTCCCCGGGGAGATAATTTAACCTGTGCTTGTGTGTGTAGATATTTAGTAGGTACTGTAGGGAGCTGGGAGCTACTGATGGGTTTTGTGACCTAGCTGATTCACCTCGCTTTTTCTATACCTTAATTTCCCTTCCCACACTTCATAGTACTGCTTTATGCAATGTAATCCCTGACGAAGCAACTCTTTTATTTACTGGGTACCTGTACACCACCTGGAAAAATAGGATTTTGGTCTGTTTTGAGGCCTCCAAGATGTACTATCTTTCCCATACCTAGTAGATCCCCTGGAAGAAATTCTGCTCTATTATGCAAGGTGATCTACAGACATCTCTTTATCTTCTCTTTATGCTGAGCAGCAGGAATAAAGAAAAACAGAGAGAAAACAAATAAGCCCTGCCAGAGCCAAATGGGCTTCATATGGAGTTAATTCTTGTTTTGCTGTTGCACACACTGCAGTGATTTTTGCCCTCCTTTAATTCATCTCTCTCCCAGCCAGCACAGGCTTGCACAGATGCAGCTGAAAGTGGAATGAGGCCCACAGTCTATAAACACTTCAGCCAAGATTAAAGGTACTCCATAAATGCAGAGTATGTTGTTGTAAGGTGTTTCCAGATGAGAGAGAAATGGATTATTCTTCAACTCGGTCAAGAAAAATATCATATTGCAAAGCTAGACTCTGGAAACATGGTTTGAAACAAAACAAAACTGTTCTAGGAGAGACAAAAAAAATAAATGTTATCTTGTTCTCCTTGGTAGCAAATAGGGTTCAAATGCTACAGCGTCTGATACAATTTCTTCAAGATTTCTTCTCTTTTTTTTTTTTTTTTTACCATGTAGCAGTGCTGATTTTACTAGCTAATTTCTTGTTTACTCTTCCCCTGTTTTAAATACAGAAAATCAGTAATGTTGCTCCTGCTCCCAGTCTTCTTCCAATGCAGACCAGTTCACTGGCTTAGTGAAGAGCTGATCATACCTGCAGATGACAAATAGCCAGCAAACAGCACTGGGCAAACTGGTTAAGTAAAAAGAAAATTGTTCATTTTTTGTGATTCTGAAGCAGGCTTGACTATGTCCAAGCCACTGGGAAAGTTTCTTGTGTTAAAATGCAGAGCGAGGATTTGGCACTATTAAATGTTGTGTTCTCCCCTGCCATGTTGCAGATTTTTGTTGAAACAACCCTATTCATTCCTTGGGGTGATTATGTTTTTAGTAGATAAAGGCAATATATTGATGTAAGACTCTGACTTTGGAAAGGTCTCTTTGTACTATGTGGAAATTGATAAAAGCTTCCAGTGCTGTTCCTAGTACCCATAAAGAAGATCTTAAGTGGTCTGTAATTTGGGTGAGATGGAGGAGCCCTGACTACATTCCAAAAAGTCGGCTATTACATCCTCATTTTAGGTGTTTAAGTTGGATCTAAAATTTCACCTTAGGCATTTAAGTTGGATCTAAAATTTTGTTGGCATAAAAGCTGAAGAGTTAACTGTGGTGAGGTTTTGGTTTTTTTTTTAAGGAAAAATGGATAAAGACCTCAATATAGAAACTGCAGAGGAGTTATTGGTGTAACTTTTTTATCACTGTGTATATTGATAACTAGATTAATGCTTCAGCTCCACAGACCATACTCAACAGGATGTTGATAATTTAGACAAGGTGCATGTGTGCACTTCTCCCCCTTCTACTGTGCTGGGGGCCGCACCATGGCCCTTGCAGCCATAGGCTCCAAAACTCATCCCAGACTGTGCTCCTGTTTCTTTTTCATTCCTCTAGCCTGGTTTTCATACCTGTCCGTGAGGTCTAAGCGAAAAAAAAAAAGCAAGAATATGTGCTTCTTACTGTAGTTATTAGTTGCTTGGGGAGCTCTGTCTCATATGCAGGGAGCCCCGGCTTAAGGGGCTTCATGGAAGGAGGATGACAAGGACATGGTAGGAGGCACTTCCCACCTTGTGAGACTTTTGGAACTCAAAGCACATTTTAAATAACCTGAACTCACTGATTTTCACGCTTGAAGGCAGGGCTTTACAGCAGTTTGAGATCTGCTCCAGCGTCCTCTCACTTTACCTGGGCCATATTTTCCAGGAGGTACAAGAAAGAGGTCAAGGAAGGGTTGACATACAGTCCAGGCCCCACGCAGCAGGTGAGTGTAGACTTGAGAAGAGGATTTATCTACAGATCTAGAAATCTGTGGTGCTCCAAGACTAAAATTCCTGCATATGTAGAAACTCCTGTGCAAAACCTGTTTCTTGTCTCCTGACAAGTGAAAGCATCAACCACAAAGTCTGTAAAATGCCGACTTCTGGCAGGAGCACTTGCAAACACGCTGGAGAACTGGTCTGGGGCCTTGGGTTTAGGTATGGTATGGTCTCATCTGCCATAAGATAGGGCTTTTTTGAAGGGGTATTACCATCTTAGACTTGGTTTCTGAGTGTTTTGAAGAATAAGGGACACAGTAAAAGCAGATGTTTAATACAAAGGGGAGGTCATCAAGGGACAGGCTGGGAGCCACATCCTCTGCATGGCTGGGTGCATCCTCTGAAGACAGCCCTTCAGAAGAGCCCACTCTGCTCCCACCTGCTTCCTTTGGCACCTGAACACCTTAGAAATACTCAGATGGATTATTTTAGGACCCTGAAGTGGCCCATTAAGGTCAATATGGATAAAACCAGATGTCTTGTCATGGGTAAAGTGCTTAATCTGTGGTCTTGCTGAACAAATTCCTCTTTCAGGCTTTTTTGTATCTTTATCCTCTCTGGGCTTTCTGTGTGTTTAGAAAGTGGTTGAGCAGGAAAAAGGGTGAAATCCATTTTCCCGTCTTCCTCACTTATTTTGCACTGCCAGCTATACTTAGAGGGCTGTCCAGGAATGCCAACGATCTGCAGAAAGTTACCCCATTCCTAATCACAGTTTGTCACCTCTTTCTCTTTGGCCTGCAATTTGACAGTATACGGCCCTTCCAATTTGATGCCCCCCAGCCTGAACACCCCCAAACTGGAGGAGCTGGGGGAACACATCCCTCAGCTGTTACTGAAAAGTCTGGTAGTCATGGATGAGTGGAGCAAGTTGGTTTTACTCCAATAACTGGTGAGAGGTTGCTCTGCAGCTTTAGAGGATTAATAAGGAACCTCAGCAGCAATGTTGTCTTTCTGGTGGGCTCCCTTCAGGGTGCAAGTAACATGCTGGGGACCCGACTGTATCCAGAAGCTGGGAATTCAAAGCTACCACAGTCTCAACGTTGGGGACTATTTCTTCTTCAGACTTCAGTGAGGGTAGGAGCTCTGATAACATTCTCCTACTGTTGAAAAAAGCTGTAGTTGCCAAAGTGTGTCCTTTTTTCACCCTTGGTCAATGCTGGTCCTTGATGCCACGCATGGGGTTGAGAAGCACTGTGCTTTTCTGCTTATTCTAAGCTGTGCTCACGCCCAGCTGTGTACAGAATTGCCACAGGGGTAGCTGCAGTCACACTTGGCATGTTGCAAGACATCCCTTGGTAGCCTTCATAAGCTTCACGACATCATCCTGCGTTTGCTGTGGATCTGCAATATAATTGTCTTAAGCTATCAAGCTTGCAGCTCAAGGAAAGAAACCACAAACTCAAGATGGGGCCAGCATAAACATTTCTCTTTAAATAGATTTCACCCTTGAAAATCACCTTCAACCAGACTGGGTTGCCGGTAACATCCCTTCTCACCTCTCAAGCCTCAACAAGCAGCTCATGTCCAGACCTGAAGCAGTTTCACCTGTAATTGTGGACGGTAGGTGCAGCAAGAACAGCGAGTTACGGGCATGCTGTTGAGGGTTTTCTGGGCTCAGGACCTGAATACCTGAGTAGGCTTCAAGCATCCTGCAGGAACAGACACCAGCAGCCTCATAGTCTGGTTTCAGCAGTTTGCCAAAGGGTTTATAGCATATTTGGTATGTCTGGGCTAGTCTGTGACCTGGAGGTTGTCCCTAAGCATCTGTGTTGACGACCAACCTTGGATCTACTTTCCTGTTCTGTACTATAACCAGAGACCCTTTTTGTGGTCAGACAGCCAGTCAAAATATTGTATCTGTGATTGCTTCAGCATCATCTCCAGAGAGTCTGAATAGTCAACAGAAGTCCAGTAGCCAGGAGGGAGATACTTGGTGTGTATTTTGCAATAAGTCATCTCTAATTGCAAAGACTGCAGAGATCATCTGCAGTCTAACAGGCACTGTGAGATTTTTTTGTTGGCTCCTGTGACCTTCCCTGGACTTTTCTGCCATGGGGCAGTAGATTCATTCACAGCAAAATTCAAGTTAACAGCTCCTAAAACCTGCAACCTGCTGGGCCCCAACACCTCCATGTCAAGAATTTTTTTTTTTTTTTTTTTTTTCTTCCCCAAAACAGGATGGAAAAGCTACATCAGTACATGCCCAAGCCTGGACTCAGTTCTTTGATTTGTTTCTTGACCTCTGTCACATTAAAGCTATGGGATGGGATGTTCCAGGCAGAGCGGTCTGGGTAGGCTGGCACAAAGAGCCTCCTGGCTTGTTGGAGCAACACAATGCTGTTGAAGCTGCATAAGAAGGTAACTCAGTGGGATTAGAAAAACAGATTTTGCTTCTTTCTTAAATAAAAGCATTTTAATAGAAGCTAAAAGCTGATTCAGCAAAACTGGGAAAAAACAACACAGCAGGAATTTAAAAAAACAGTTTCTGTTTGTCAGCCACAGGGTAGAACAATGTGCATCTTTGTTCAAAGCACAGATTATGCAGGAATAAAATAAATAAAAGGGCTGCTGAGTGGGACTGACATTGTGCCTTCTGAAGGATACTGAATTAATAAGAAGGATAAATCATCCTTGATTTACAGACACGCTTTCTCATGTGCCTATCTCCCAAGGTTTAAATCAGCCCCAGCTTGCGCCTGACAGTGAGCAGCTGTTTCAGTTCTCTAGGCCAGGTCTGGAGCTGGTGTAAAACAGGTGCTGCAGGTGGCCTTATCTTGATTTAAAAAAAAAAAATAAAAATCAAATTGATAGAGTGAGCAGAGAGCAAAGCTCTGCTGTTGTACGACCACCACAGATCCCTCCTGGGTGTGTCAAGGAGCCCGGCTTGGAGAGAAGGACACAGTCCTTCAACTTGAATTCCCAAACTGGCTGCAAATCTAGGTAAGGGCTGGATACGATCATACAATCACCAGCTGATGATAGCTTAGAAGCACACAGGAGGAGAGCTCTCATCCTGTATATCCTTCCCAAGTTGCTGATACAACAGCAGAGCATAGGAACCAGCACCACAACCCCAGCTTATCTCGGGGACTTCCCAAGAAAGGTTTCTTTTAGATGCTCAAACCACAATCCATAAAGGTACTGAGGAGGGAGACCTGTAAATGCCTTTGATGTTTGGGATGGGCTGTTTGGCTCCTATAGCATCTTCCAACGTTTGCTACATAGCAAACAGGCCTGACCTTTGGTGGCCTCCACCGTGGCTGGGTGCACCATGCCTGCTGCTGTTACCACAGCTCCTGGTGGGTACTTCCACACCACCTGGAAGGTGTTTATTGTGTTGGCTTGACAAGGTGGCCAACAAGGCCAGCAGCAGCGTAGCCCAGCAATGCATTTGTGGCTTCCTTCCACCTCTCTGTGGAAGTTTAGCAGAGACGTTTGCATTTATAAGATGCACACGTACACTCGCTAAGGCAATGTGATTGCTCATCTTACTCAGGTGTTACTGGGGCCATGAGTGGGGTTTCTGCTTCAGGCTCATGGCAACTCATCCTTGGGTACTTCAAAGCTTGTCCTGGATGGTTTTCTATACCTGGCCCTTCCTCAGCTAAGGAGGCAGAGAGTGCTCAAAGTCTTCCAGGAGTTACATAAGGGAGTGCTGAGCACACGGGAAGATGAGGAGGAGCTCAGGATGTTGGCTGAGCTTTGGAGTGAGCTGAAATGTAAGTTGTCTTTGGCTGATCTCTGTGCTATGAGGTTGCTTCTCAACAGTGGTGGTGGGAAGAACCTCCTGGGTAATGACATGTCAGTGTCTGGGTTGGGAGTGGTGGGGTTGAGCCAGATGGATGGAGCACAACTTCATGGTGGAGAGGAGTTAATAGCGGGTGAGTAAAAGGAAACAGAGAAGGTGGAAGGAAAAGACTGAGAAAGAGGTGGGCTTGGACTTGGGGGTTGGAGAGGGAGCTGTCCCCAGCCATGACACCAGCTGCAACACTGCTGGTGGGATTGCACTGGCAGCCACTGGGGTTTTTCATTCTCCAGCTAATATTTGGGTGCAGATATTGAGCCTTTGGAGGACGAATGTGGACTCACCACTTATCCAAATGTAGGCAGGGGTGGAAGGGGCTGAATCTTCTAAAGCTTGGCAGAAAAAGCAGTGAGGAACATTGATATGGATCTGCTGGGGAGAGGCAGTGGCTCGTGGGTGGAAGCCAACCCCAGGATGCAGCTACAGAAACATGGGTGCAGGCTGACTTTCACAAGCTGCAATGTGAGAGGAGTTGTGATTATGCAGAATTAACTAAAAAAGTTGTCTTCTATATGGTTTCTGGAAACTAATGATGAACAGCAGAGCTCAGCTTTGGCTCCAGTGGCCTATACAAGATGTGATTTGAATTAACACTGTCTTTGTCAAAATGTTTTTCATGTTTTTTTAACACACGATTTTGGTATAAGTGGAAGAGTAGAGAATTTTTTCTGGATATTTTCTCCTGTCCTAATTATTTCCAGTATTAGTGACTATTATCTTGAGGAGATAGTATCTATTTAAATTTCCTAAGTCTATTTGATTTTGTCCTCACCTCCCCCCACTACTTAATAACTTGTAATAGGACGAGAAGAGAAGGAAACACTGATCTTTTCTTTTTCTTTCTCTTTTTTTTTCACTTTTTTCCCTTGATCATTTAACAGCATTTCATTTATACAATCAGGTTCATTACTTCTCCCATGCAACTGGCAGGTTTTCTCCACTTGTTTATCATGGTCTTCCACTTGGCAAGGGGAAACAACTTTAAAGAACACTAAAATTCTATTACAAAGCAGCAAAAGTTAATTGAGGATCTTTGGATCAAACTGAAAAACCAGAGCTTCTTTTGGCTCAGCTTTGTAAAGATGCACTAGATACGAAGTTCATCGTGTCCTGTTAAGTAGCTGTCGGCCAGGATGCAGGATCAGCCTAGGTCAGGGCTTTGATGTTGTTACTAGAGCTGACTTGGAGGAATTGTGTAGCTTGGACTTCGGACAGGGATTTAGGTCAGTGACTGAGGATGATGGGAAGAAGAAACAGGAGAAAAAGGCGTATGAAGTTTAGTTTTTCTAAAATTATGCCTTTTGTAACCAGTTTTGCAAACTGCAGATCGTGCTCCTCATCTAGGCATTTCAGGAACAGGTCAGCTTCTGTTGCCTTCCTGGACCAGCATCTCTCCACAGGTTAAAACCTGCCAAACCTCTGCTGAAGTCCAAGGAAAAACTCCTGCAGATTTCAAAGGGAACCCAGATGGAAGATTTGTGCATGCGCTTAGCTGTGTTCGGTGTGCATGTCCGACTGAGCAGTGCCTGGGCGGTAAACCTGGACTCGTGCAAAAGTGGCTGCTCAGAGCTTTTGAGGCGAGGACTCTGGAGCGACCTCCTTCTCGGCCCAGAGGATGCTTTGCAGACACAACTCGCAGAAAAGATAAAGTGTCCCTGCTTTTGCAGCTTTGGCTTTACTTACAGAAATTATTAAGGCAAATATATACAGTGTGTAAGCGTGCTGCTGCTTTCCTGAGAATAGGTGTTCTACCGTAATAGCCATAAGGAGTGTCCTTCTCTCTCTTTTAATTTTCAGGTTCCTTCACCTCTGGTATATTATATGGGGATGGGGGTGTAGACCATATTAGACCAGGCTGAACAAGTAGAAGAAAGCTTCAGCAAGCAAAAGAAGCTCTTCAACTATTTTTCTGTGCATGAAAACTGCTCAGAAAAGAAGACCACGCACCCTCCTGGTGTGCGTGCTGAGCAGTTATCCAAGGTTCAAGGCATCTGGCGTTTGTCACTGGAGCACTCCTAAGGCAAAGCTGTTAATTTTCTTGTGCCATCAGTTGATTTTTGTTGTTTGTGTTTGCTGTTTGCGCATTAATACATCAAGGATTGCAGCCTTGCCTGATCACGGAAAGGAGAGTTGTGCTGCTCTTGCTCCCAGGCTCCCTTGGTTTGTGCTCTGATGTTACTCACAGCGGTGCAGGTTAGTGATGACTACCACGTGGATGTGTGTTCCTCAGCAATACAGTCAACACTAAAAAATTCTTTGTATAGAGAGCAGCAAAGCTTTCTGAATAACCTTAGTCATCTGTAAACCAGCCAGATCCACCATTCTGAAATTTAGAGAAAAATTTTGAGCTTTATTATCCAACTGACATTTTGAGACTTATCATTGGAAGTTCCCTCCATTGCAATGCATGAATAGTATATAATCTAGTTTTTCCATGGGTATTTCTTCAATGGATTATTCAAAGAACCAACAGATTTGGCTGTTTCACAGAGCTCTGCAGAGCAAGGATCTTCTTTTCATTAACATCTGCAGATTTTATGGCATGGGAGTAAGATTGTTTCAGTTATACTTGTTTAACTCCAGCTATGCTGAAAGTGGCCTTTCTCTTCATAATTTGGTAGGATACATCTGTTTTCAGCCAAAAAGAGGATATGGAAAGCCATATGGAAAGGAGGAAAAAAAAAAATCAACCAGATTTGCCTTAAGGTTTGGTCCAAGTCTTGTGTCATTTTTTACTTTGTCTGAGCTGGTTTGCCTGTTTGCAGTAATTAGCTGGCTAGCAGAGGTGGAACAGCGTGGACTGGAAAGCCTTATTTTATTGGTCCCTTTTCCTCAATTTTCAATCTTATTACACGTCAGGTCAGAAGAAAAAGATTCTGAACGTTTGCACTTTGTGTCTTCTTTATACAGTTTGTCATAAATATCCTAAAGCTTTGTGAAACAGCTGCAAAAAACCTAGAACAGAAAGGACAGAGATAGGAAAAACCAATAACTGAGCAATAAAAAGCAATCTGATTTTCGTTTTAAACTTGGGTCAGCTCGGGGTCAAGCTGCTTTACCCATCCCTCTGGGCAGCATGAGGTCTCCTGATACTTTTGCATGGATTTGCAAAAGTTGCCAGATTCTTTGTGTTTGCTGCTGGGCTGGATGGGATCACCAGGAAGGCAATGAGCTGTATAATTTATGTTGGAATGTCAGCATCTGAACAGGCGTAAAATTACAACTCGTTATCGTGGGCTGAGGAGCAAGATCTTGGGTTTCTTGGACAGTCGCGGTCATCTTTCGGTGAGGCTGCTTTTGGGGACTACTGAAAAGCTTTACCTGGTGGAGTGAGGCTGCCTCGTTATTTCAGCACCAGAATCCAGCAGAGAATGTGCTGTCCTTGTTCCCAAAAGGACTGGCTGGTCTTTCTCTTCCTGAGCACAGCTGTTGTGTTAAATTTATTCTGCCCAGATTTTTGTCGCTTGGAAACTGTCTATGTGCGGCAGCTGGCACCTCCCGTGTCAGGGATTTCTGCTGACCCACTGTACAGCACCAGCCGAAGGAAAGGGCGGTGTTACGCTGGGAAAGGGGGAAGAAGCAAACTCCAAACTTTGTGTTCAACCTCCCTTCAAAAGCGGGGATGCTGGGGTGTACCTGGGGAGACTGACTGATCGCTGGTGCTTGTGCTTGGATGCTGGGGCAGCCCCGGGTGGGGGGGCGAGGAGGGTTGTAAAGCATTCCCCGTGCAGGGTGTATTGTTCCTCCGGAGACACAGCCTGACCTTTGGTGGGACCTGACTCGCGGGGCTGAATGGAGTGGCTGTGCAAAAGCGATCCCGAATAAACCTGGGGGAGGGGGAGGGATGCCAGGCGCTTGAGAGCATGGGGTCAGCCCCACGGCAGGTCCAGCCTGCAGCCCCAGCCCTGCCCGGTGCAGATTTGGGATCTGCCTGCTGTACTGATGCTAAATTCGTTAAAGACTTCCAAAAAAAAAAAAAAAAAGCCTGTTTTAGCTTATTCACTTGCCTAATGCACAACCGAACTCAGAACTAAGGGAACTGTGCAGGGATGCGTGTTGATGTGCTGTGGGAGGTGTGATGTTGGCCACGGGAGAGATGTATTTGGAAGCCCACAGTTGCTGTGTCAAGGGCCAGACACACCTGAAGGGGATGCCCACGGATGTGAAAGAGCTGCAGTCTGTTCTTTCTCTCTTGTGAGCTTATATTCTTCACCCTTTTCCTCACAGAGAGCAGCTGGATGTGAACAGGGCCAGCACCTGCTTGTCCTTGCAGGAGAATCACCTGCCAGAGGCACCAGCCCTTACACTACAGTTGTATCCAAGGCCTGGCATGCAAAAAATGAGTCCCAGGTGTCTGGAATGACTTCTGATATTAGTCTGTGTGTGTGTCCCTTTGCACAGGGTGGAAGGTAGCCCTCAGGAACACATCAGAAAAAAACTCCAGCTCTAGGGTGCAGAATAACTGGGGGCCCTACAAGCATCAAACAGCCTCCCCATCGCTCTGCCAAACCTACAAAGGTAGTTTTCCTCGTAGTCCAGCCATCGCTGGGCTTTTCATAGGAAAAGGCTAAGTAATTTCATGTAAATCTTTCACAGCTTGGAGGTATTTACTTTGTTTGCAAAGTCTTTCTTTCGCTGCTGGATTTGTGCCACCAATTTGTGTCAGGCATAGGCAGAGCACAATGAGAGGTTTCCTTAAATTTGTTGGCGTGGCTTCTGGCAAAAGCCAGAAAAACACAGTTAGTGATCAGATTTGGGTAAGTTTTCTTAAAAAGTATTCACCCAGTGAGCTAGCTATTGAAGTCAGGCAAAGATGAAGCATTTCAGGAAAAAAAAAAAAAGCAGCATTCAATGGAGGAAAAAAGCATTAATGCAGGAATCAACAGAGAAGAGGGAGTTTGTCCTAACTTGTCCTGGTTAGCCTGGCACAGCAGCAATGGTCTTTCCCAAGTCCACTGTGTTCGTAGCGATACAGCCACAGTGAGCAAGTAACACAAAATCTTGCCTTCCTGCCGCCAAAAGCAGTAGTGGTATTGCTGTGGCTGAAAGAAAACAGGGTGGAAAGGAAAGCTTACTGGTTTTGGTAGTCTCCCCCACTGAACGTGTCTTATAACCCTGGTGGGGAAAGAAGCAGGTAGAAAATCCCTCTACTGCTACCCAGAGAGGGATTTTTATTTTGTAATAGTCACTCTGCCAAAAAAAATAGGTGATCCCTTGAGCACTGTTGGAATCATGTTCTCACTGCTAGGCTGAAGCTCGGAGTAAACCTGTAGCGTGGTATGATGGGCATCTTGGGAGCTACAACGCGGGAGTAGATAGTGACTTTGCTCCATTCCTGAAGGCACTTGGTGGTGTGTGGGTGGAGGGAACAAACCTCCCTTGGCAACAGAGCCTGGAGAGGTGCTGGAAGGAGGGTGCTGGATAAGGGCACCTACTTGCCAGCACCTGCCTGGCTGCTGCTCTGCCTCTGTGTCCTCTTTCTGCTGGTCTTGGTGACCCACGGGAGAGGGACAAGATGGCCATATGCTGTTGTTCTGACAAAACGTGTCAAAACTTGTGCTAGATCAATAACAAGTGTGGTGGGTTGAGCTGGGATGGATGCCAGGTACCCACCAAAGCCGCTCTATCATTCCCCTTCCTCAACCAAGAATAAAGTTTCAGAGGTTGCACGGCCTTTGACCTTGTTTGAGTCCTAATCTTGCTCTTGGGATCATATTGAAACCTCCCCCAATATTGGATCGGGACAATCATTCCCCTTCCTCAACTGGACAGGGGAGGGAGAATATAACTAATGACTTGCAAGTCAAGAGCAGGACAGTTTAATAAGGCAAAAGTGAAGGAAAACAGAAGATTTTATTCTCTACTTCCCATCAGCAGGCAATGTCCAGCCACTTCCCAGGAAGCAGGGATTCAGTACGCACAGCAGAAGACAAACATAAAAACAAAGGCTCCCCCCTTCTCCCTCCTTTCCCTGCGCTCTGCTGGCTGAGCAGACGTCATGTGGTGTGGAATATCCCTTTGGTCAGCCTGGGTCAGCTGTCCCGGCTGCGTCCCCGCCCAAGAGCTTGCCCACCCGCAGGCTACTGGTGGGGGAGTGGGTGTTGGAGAGAGCCTTGGTGCTGTGCCAGCACTGCCAGCAGCACCCAAAACACGCATGCCTTATCAACGCCTTCCTAGCTACCAGTGCAAAGCAACTGCGAGGGCTGCTACAGGGAAAAATTAGCTCCGTCTCAGCCAGACCCAATACAAGAAGACTTCACTGATTTTTATGAAGCCCTTTATTTTTTGTCTTAAGGCTTATAAAAACTGTTACTCAAAACCAAAGTGTTTAAAACTTTACATATGTACAATACAAGAAATAAATTATGCTTTAAGTCATACAAAAACCACAATATACAAATAGGGCTTTGAAACCACTCTAAGCATGGCACGGTGACAAGTCACAGATACTTACCAAAGGCTTCAGTTATTGAAGCCTTTGCATAAAACCGTGGAAAAAAAAAAATCCCCAAATGTGCTTGCTTTGGTTGGATTGAAGCTCTACAAAAACTCAAAGAATTGCAGGCCTCAGAAGGACTTGCTAAGTCTTCAGAACTCAGTGCACCATCCGTCAACACTATTTTTTGAGATTGCCTTTCTGCACGTCAAAAGTTTAAGAGCTGTTACACCAAGTCTCCTTCTAAAAAGAAAAAAAAAAAGAAAATAAATCTAGTTCACCTCTGACAAGGTCCGCTCTGCTGTAGCAAACAGGACAGCTATAGAGTCTGTCCAACTCAGAGCAAAGCCAAGTTCACCCAGCACCAAGGAATCCAACCGGGATGTTGTGGCAATGAGGGTAGGCTGTCATCTGTTTGGCTCAGTTAAATATTCTGCACAAAAATAAGGTCTTAATTTATGCACTGGTACTACAACAGCATCTGAACAGAGGCGAACACATTCTCAGTAGTTAAAAGGAGTGGTGCAAAGCTCTCCTGAAGCAGTACAGTTCATTACCTTCCTCCTCCCCTACAGTCAGTAGAAGGGCAGCTGTCATTTGCCTCTTACAAAGGGATCCACACGTGGGACGGGGCAGTCTCGCTGCAGACACCCACTGGGGAGCAAGAGGCAGCTGCCAACACCACCACCCACCGTCTGCACCGTGTTCTGCCCTAGGTACAGGGAGGATGGAGTACTACCTTCTTATAAGGTAATACACAGAGATTTCAGCATCAGACAGACACAGAACAGACTACTTTTAAGGCAAGCAAAGGACAACTTGAAGTTAAGTGGCATTGTGCTTATCCCCACCCCTCCCCTAAACATCCCCATACACTTGACCTATGCTGGTCTCATCTTCCCACAGCCCACAGTGCTACTGGACCCACAGGAACTCCTATGCTAGATGCTAATTTTTTCTTGGCAGCTCTGTCACCAACAGGCTGATGGGCAGTTAGCATGGTTATCCTCTCAACTCCACTGGCAGGCAGACCAGAAGATCATTGCTGAGGTCTAAATCTGTGAAGATCTCATCTGTAGTCCTGGTTAATGGGAGCAGGGCAGGAAATGCAGCGTGTAACAGGTCAAGATAAGGTTAAATGCACAAACCAGGCTTCCTGGGGAAGGGAAAATGTAGTTTTAGTTATTCTAGGTCTAGGACCACAGTTCATCAATAGCTTCTCAGTTTCTTGCATCTGATCCAAAATGTTTTGTCCTGAAGAGCTAGTTGCTTTAAGTGCTACCAAGCCACATTTTCACCAGAGCATCTTGCCACCTGTGTGGTCTTCATGCATACAGGTTGCTCTGCTGTGAGTCTTTAGAGAAGTCTTCAGAGTGAATTTGATACAGATCTGGGAAAAGCAGAGAGGAAAAAAAAAAAAAATCTAGTTAAACACAGACATTAAGAGGAATAATAAAGAAGTCCTAACAAACTCTGGGACACTAAGAACAGGTTTAGACAGTACAGGTTGGTATTTTATTCTGTCAAAGCAGCACTTTGCCCAGTAACTACTCAATGAGAGCCTGAAGCAGACATTATGCACACAAGTAGGCTACAACCAGAAATTACACGTCTTGATGCTAGACTCTGCCTGTTCAGATCCATTCAGGGTGGACAGATGTTTGCAGACTCAGTCTCCAAGCAGGGAACTGTAATCGTCCAGTGACTTGGCAGGAATGGAGAGCTGAACAGCAAGTAATTGCTCATGATCTCTGGGAGGAAGGATAGTTTCCTAGAAACCATAGCACGTTGGAGCTCAGATTTGCTCCTCTGCCTCACGCAAAAGCTGTACTCCCAACGACTAGCAGGAAGGGCACATCTGCCAGCAATTCTGTTTTATGGAGGTTATTGAGTAGCATATCAAAACAGTCTTTTATTGTACCTGCAGGAATATTTACTTGATCTTTCAAGGCTTGTGGCAGAGCAACAAGTTTTTGCACAGGGGTTTCATTCACAGAATTGTTTGCTACTGTGTGGAGCACAGCTTGCTGGTTTCTGCCAGACCTGGAACAGTACCAGCTCACATTTCTGAGCTGAGCTCAGCCGTCCAAGAGAGCTGTGCAAAGCACGACTTCCACAGGACTTTGCTAGCCCTAACAAGCACTTTGTTTCCAGATTAGAAGTGACAAAGCTCTAGGTTTACAAATTGAAGTTTAAGAGAGCCCAAAAGGCTGGGCTTCATCTGAAGGAGACTATCATTTAGTCAAATGAACAGGGAATTCATTAAAAACATGACTAGAGGCAGCCTGAAGCAATTAAGCTGTCACTGCTGGGACCAGACTTACTGGAAGTCATGCTCTGAGGACTGATCCTAGGTGTCTGGAAAGTCCCCCAGAAGTTAAGCAGGGCTGAGATGCTCTGGCAACAGCTGAGTCTGCTCTCTCCTGAACCAGAGGAGATTAGCATAGCCAGAGATGAAGTGGTAGGAGTCAGCACTGTAATACCATGGTAAGTCCTCAGCTGTGTCTTGCTCATGCAGTTGAGCTCAAACTTTAACCAAGAGATTTCTTGGAAGCTCAAGATCTTCTACCAGGCTGAAACAATTGTTAAGGCAATCCCCCACACTCCAGTTTTCCTCTGTTTTACAGGGCAGTTAATAGATGCCTCTAATTATCTCTCTATTATCGCATGGATCTTGGGTATTGGTAGCACCTCATTTTTAGCATCTATCAGAATAGCAAGCAGACAAATTCTTTAGGCCCAAGGATTGTGTTAAATCAATTTGCTAGTAAGCATGCAAAGGAGAAAGATGACAAACCAAGATCAGAAGTGAGGATAACATCACCTAGTTGGTAATAGTTAAGGCATACATGAAAATTAAGTCTAATACCTGGGAATCTTGGGTTAGAATTTATTAACTTTTTTGAAAGAAAAAGAGGTTCCAGCCTAAACAAAAAAGAAAAGACTCCACTCATCCCAGCAGAGCCACATACATCAGACAGGATTTTTCTTAGCTGATTTTCCCTACCTTTTTTGCCATTCCTCCGTGCACTTCACAAACCAGAGCTCTTTACCAGGAGATATACGGGTTAGCTGGGAATCCTCCACACAGAAAGCAAACCTAGGAGGAGGAATCAGAAGTCCAGAGAAGGTACCTGTTGTCTCCATGATTAGCAAATAACATGTAATATGGATTGCAGCCAGTTCTAGGACAAGTTATTTGATTTGACATCCTTCCTGTGCAGCATCGTGGTACACCATGAGCCTGATAAATGGCTCCTTTAGTTCCTATGTTAATATTTTATTTGGGGATCTTTGCTTCTACTACCCATGTTTCATCAATTGCGGAAACTAGGATGCAGAATACCTTACAGATGATAAGTGATGCTTATTTAAAGCTCTGAGAAATGTGGGAAATTGTCAGTATCAACTGCTGTTCTTTGACAGATCTGGGTTAGCTTTAGCACAACAAGAGCTGGGAGTGCAAGTGCTACGTGCTTGGCAGCTTTGCTTCTTGTTGGTTGCTCAGGCAGCTTTCCAGTTACAGAGATCTCAGAAGGGGCAATATAGTGCTTAAGGAGTTGATGTCACTGCGTTACTAGCTGCAGTTTTAGGTCTAGCTGCTTGTGCCAAACCAGCACATTATGCCTGCAAATAATAGCTATGCCCACCTATGTTTCAGTATTTTTGGTGCTGTCAGTACTTTAATCCTTCAGGTACTGTCTAAACCACCTTGAAGTGGGCTAATTTAGTCCCCAAGGGCAGGCAAGACAGTGTCATACTATCTAAATAAAGCAAAAAGAACATCCCAGATCTGATCTGTAGTAACTACTTTTGCTTAAAGCCTAGTTTGCAACCTCACGCTGGCAAGTAACCCACTCTCCTGCACTATGAGGGAGCATTACCTGGCGACACTAAAAATGAAAGACAGCTTAGGATACCAGCTAAGTTCAAAACCCCAGCTTTTCTTGCTAGATTCTGAATATTTCTTCTTTTGATTGAAGTTTCCAGTCAGCTCACATGCAGTCTAACACAATTATTACCTCTGTTGAGTTTCCCCAGATTTCACACGTATACGTCTGATATGCAGTTCCTGGGAAGACTTCACCGGCCGATACCAGTAGCTCTTCAGCTCTTTCCACAGATCATACCATGACTGAGATGTTCCCTCCCAGGTGAGCTTTATTTTTAAAAGTTCACCCATGTCCTCTTCAGTATAGACCAGGAAGGTATTAGTAGCATTTAGGCCAATTTGATCAAGCCTGAAAAACAAGCAGAGACTCAACATTTCTTCCTTATGGAAGCATGCCAGGTGCTCATTCATTCCATGCAAGAAGTTAAACAGAGCCCTTTGCAGCTTATCAAGTGCTCCACGTTCAACTGTCACCAGTTAACTACTGATTAAACTAAAGAAAGTGAGCTTGGATAGCTGGTTCAATACAATGCATCACGTATTTGGCTCAGCTGTCCTTCCATAGCTTAAAGGTGAATTTCATGCCTTGTGTTTCTTCTGGGAGAGGCTAAAGGAGGTCAACAAAAGACCTCCAGAGATACAGGTGCTTTCAGACCATATCCAAATGGTAGAAGGGAAAAGCAAAACAAAGTACTTCAGCAAGGAGCCGTGAAGGCTTTTAGGTAGAGGACTGGGCACATCAAATTGCTTTTTCAGCAATAAATAATTAAATTACACAATGAAAAGTTTTTTGAATGGTGATGGAGTGAGGCTGCTGGGCTCAGGTGCCATGCTAGTGTTACCAGAGGGAAAAGAATGATGCCACTTTGTCTCATCCCAGTGGCCTTCTTAGGCAAACACAACAGGCCAGTTTACTTACATTTCTAAAGAGAGAGGTTCAGAGTCTCCATTGGTGCCATGAAGGGTGACGGAGAAAGTGGGATCAGCCTCTCCCAAGTTCTTGTAGCTGAAGACATGCATTTTCATCTGGTAGTGGTAGACTGGAAAGAAAGAATGAACTTTGTTGAGACACAACATTGCTCAGCATCGCTCTTTGTGAAATAGTGTTGGCTGGCAAAGGCTACACCCTTTCATTATTGAGACATCACTGATCACTTTTTCCTGCCCTTACTGATTACAAAGTTGACATTTACACAACAGCAGCAGCAGGTCCACTCTGGGGAGGACTCCCCAAACCTTACACTGCTCTAAGGTTGGGGTGGTCTGGCAAATATGACGTGTAAACTGTAGTTCTGCCCAAAAGGCAGAGTGTCCTTATGGCCAGAGTCCTGTTGATTGTTTTACATAGAGGGAGGAGCACACTAATGCCACAGGACAGCAACGCAGCCAGGAAACAGCAAAAGACTAATTCCTGGTGCTGTGCTGCTCTGAGGTGATGCTACTCTTCCACCTCTACATCTTTCCCAACACTGACTCTGGGAGTCTGCTCTTAGAGGTGAGACTATGCTCTCTCTAAGAGGGGAAGCGTACCTTTGAACGGCATGTCAGCTCTTGTTTTTAAGTACATCTTGCTGTTTCTTTTGTTCCGTATTTTCCTGGCGTTGTAGCCAATGCCGTTGCAGCGGTTCTTCCGGCAGCTCAGGCAGATGCCCTTCTTGAAGCGACTGGAATCGGTGCATTGAAAGGCAAAGCTTTGTTTATCTTGGTTCACAAGGGAGTCCACGAAGAGGTGCACAGACCGCTCGTGTTCACATTTCACGACTTCACCAATTGCTAGAGAAGCAGGGTTGTAAGGGATACATTTTAAATATTTGTCACTCCAGCAGATGGTAAGATATAGTAAGCTATGCCTACTTGTAGCCCAACTTGAGTTGACTATGGCCAAACGTGAACATTTTTCAAACGATATCAATTCAAGAGGCTAGTGGAAGACACTTGAAGAGGACTGTTCACTTAATCGCTACCATAAAGAGAGCTTTAAAGAAGATTCTAGGTCCAGCGTAAGACAACCGTAGTTTATGATCAGGTGTTAGAGTGAGAACATGCTACTTCAGAATTAAAAGCAGGTCTAGTTTATAGCAACTATCTGCAGCAGTACAGGCAGCTTAGAAGGAAAAAAGAGTTTTCAGTGCTGTTGTAAATCAGATCATCCCCCAGCATCAACCTAAGTCTATTTGTGAGGAGTCTATGGTGACCAGAGGCAAAATATGTAATGAGAACTTACTCCCATAGGCAATTGCTCCCAAGACATCGCTTAAACCACAGCCAGGCTGGAAGTCTCCCCCATTGGGGTAGATGTCAACATGACCTACAGGCATCTGGATCCCAATGCTAACACCTAGTGTTTCCCTTGTGTAGGTGTGAAGGACATCCACAAAGTTAGCATCATCAGGGGAGAGGCGCTTGCTAGGGTCCACTCCTTCAAACATTGGGCCAGCCGGATCCAAGCCTGGTGTTAAGAGACAGTATGCAAAATGCCAGGTAAGAAATTGGGTTATTTCATACAGAATAGACCCAGGAGCCTGCTGCTAGCAGTCCTCCTAACCAGGTGCTACACAGACAGTCTCTGCCCCATTGCTGATACTGTCCCCCAAGATCTCTTCACCATGGGCTCACTGAGGGAACAAAGATGTCCCATACCATTTCTGGTATAATACAACCCAAGAGTAGCACCAGTCTGCTCTACAGCGATGGCTTCAGCTTGCCTGCTGGAAACAAGGAGCCTTTGCTAGGTGCCAGTGAAGAGAGACTTCAAGAGGTAGCAGATGACTGAACACCAGAAGAGGTCTAGCACCCACAGAGACTGCTGGTAGCCAAAGCTGCCTGGCAACATTCAGTCTATTTTCAGGCTGGACTTATGGAGGGCTAATACAAGTTTAAGCAGCAGCCACGTAATAATCCCTGCTTCTGAGATCCCATAATGGGTTTGGGATGTTCTGTTAATCGCTGAGCATCACCCCCAACCTGAAGCTGTGCTCCTGAGCCATTCCCGTTGACTGTTAGGTGATTTTCCTTCTTAACTAAATACAGGTATTTATTGCTAGGCTCTGTGGAATTCTCACCAGTGCCATGTTTAAGCACCTAATGCAACCCCTTGTACCATACCCTAAGTTCTCACATGTTGAAATCAGCTTTCCTCTGGAGTCAGAAGCACTCTCCAAGATATTTTCAGAATAAGAGGTTGGGGTTTGGGGTTGGTTTTTTTTTTTTTTGACCAAACATCCCATGGGACAAACTGCACCCAATAGCTCTCACTTCCATTAGTTTATGAGCTATAATTACAAAAACAGCATCACTCAGAGGTTTAGGATTTGGGTAGTAAGAGCTTGAGCTGGGCTTGTTTTGAGCCCACATTCAACTTCAAATATACTCAAGATCAGGTTGTCCTCTGAAAGGTTTTCATTAAGCCCCTCCTACATTTGGGGTTCAAAATTAAGATACTTTCTCATGTGAAGAGACCCATGCTCCCCACTGCCACTGCAGGTAGGAAACGTGTCATTTCTGAATGAGCAAGCCCAAATCAACATCGCAGCAACACAGGAAACGAGACTCTTCGGGGAAACTCTCTGCTGCTACAGAAAAGTAAGAGACTGCTAAAAAAGCCACTTGCCTGTAATTCTGCCTATTGTCCCACGGACGTGGTTACCAGCAAAGCCGGCAACGTGGGCACCCAGGCTGTACCCGATCAGGTGGACGTTCTCAAGCTGGAAGAGTGGGTTCTCCTGCAAGGAAAAAAGATATGATAACGTTTTTCAGAGCATGTGGCACTGCTCCTATCTGCAGGACTGAAGTCCAATTCTACGCAGAGACTGGAGGGAGGGGGCAGACAGGCATGCTTCGCTCTTTATTTCATCATGACAAGACAAGTTGAACGGTTTGGATGGCACTTGTGGTTTGCCCCCTGTCACAATACCATTTCAACCCCCGTGATGATATTCTTTGTTTAAGCAGCATCTGGAGCAGCCTACCCCCCAGGGAGCTGCCAGCAGACCTCAGGACTGGCCGTGGACTCGAGTGTAACACTGTGGGTCTTTTCCTTGTTCTTTTCCACCCTCCTGCCGAGCCAACACTGACTTTGAATGCCCAACTCCTGCGTTCATGTTGCTCAGACAGGTGGAAGGACTCCTAAACCTGAAGCCCACTACACCATCCCTGATCCGAGCACCCTGCAAAGCTGCGTCTCCCAGGAAAGCGCCGCAGCACTTGCTCACGCAAGGGCTGAGCACAGCGCCTGAGCTACGAGCCATCCCAAGCCTCAGGGGTGGGATTACACCAGAGCCTTCCCCACTTATGAGCCTCGGAGCCGGTGTGTGCCCTGTTCCCTTGTGCAACAGTCCCTCACGGAGGGTTACAACAGAGACCGTTCTTAACTCGTGTTACCTGTAACCAGTCAAGCAGCCTCGCTATGCTTTTTCCAACGATCCGCGTGTTGTTCACAGCATCGGTGTAGAGCTGGTGGGCGAGTGGAAGCCAATCCACCACGACCACGTTGGCATCCTTTTCCCTCTCCTGAAGAGCGGATACCAAGCTGCCCAGCCAGGTTTCGAACATGCCACTCATCTAGAAAGAGATTCAGGTGTTAGTTTCCAGCTCGCAGGGCCACGATTACACATTCACAGTTATTTGCATCCATTTACATATTCTGCTCCAGCTGTAAGCTCCTCTGCAAACCCCACTACCTCTCAGCGCTACACTAATGGTGTTAAGTAAAACAGGTTTTGAGAGACTCTGGATGTAATTAGCCACCTTGCCTTTTAAGGCGGGGGGGGAGAGGCATTCATTACCTTATCGCTCTTTTTCTCAAGTGTTTCAGAAATTCTGATGGATTGCAAAATTATTTTCCAGCCCTGGCACTGCTGTTTGCATAAGCCCTGGTAGAGGTTTTAAGTCCCCTGGTGCCACATGCTCAGCCACATCAAATGCAGAAGAAAAAAAGCTTGATCAGGTCTGCCTGCCCTCTGTTTCTTTATCGAGGAGACCGCATAGCAGAAGTGAAGGCTGGGGACACACTGGTAAAATTACAGAAAGTCTGTATGGGTGTCAAGCCCAATGCCACCTTCACAGTGGTCAGTTAGTTGGATTTTAGGGAAAAATCTCAAGCTCCATTTATGACATTCACATTATAGAGATATGAAGTGATCTTGAGTGGTTGTGAATGAGTTGGGTGATTTCACAGTATGACCCCACCATCACCTTGCTCCGGAGACCTCAGGTGCAGCTACTGAGAGGCCACAGTGCTCTCAAAACATGAGAATTTGTCCCAGATCCCATATTCTAGAGACACAGACCATGTAGAGGGCGGTTTGCTCTCTGAACCCTGAGCATCACCGAGAGCCGCGCGGGACCCTCCGTACTTACCGTCCAGCCGTGAATGATGAGGAAGGTTTTGGCTGTCACGTTGAACCCGCAGTCCTCCAAACAGCGGCGGTGGCCGATGGCGAGCGCGCAACCGTCCTCTTCGGTGTCCGGAGAGCGGCGGAGGTTGAACTTCACCTGTGGCTTCGCCGCCGGCACACGCGTGTCCTCCCGCAGCTCGGCGGCATCTGCAAACGGGCGGGAGGAGGGAGAAGGTTCAGCAAAACCCCGGCCTCGCCCGGGAGAGGGGAACCTGCTCCCAGGGCACCCCCCGACCCCCCGTGGGCCCGCGATCGCCCACCCACCTCCTCCTCCTCCTCCTTCCAGCCGCGCAACGTCCGCGGCGCACAAAGTGACGCCGGCGCAGAGCAGGAGGACGAGCCCTCTCATCGCTCGGACGGACGGACGGACGGAGGGAGGGAGGGACGGACGGACGGCAGCGGGGCTCGGCGGGGCGGCGGGGCGCTTTAAGGGGCTTCGCGGGGTGGTGCTCGTGGCCCGATGGGGCCGGCCCTGGGCTACCATTGGTCACGCCCTCCCCGAACGTCAGGGGGGCGTCAACGGGGGCGTGGCGGGGCGTGGCGCGGCGCTCACGCGTGGGGTGGCGGGGGGGCGGCCCGCGGGAAGGGTCCGCGGGAGGTGGGAAGGGGATGGGAGGGGATGGGGGGGAGCCGTGTCACCACCACGCGGAGGTGTTTGCGAGGGTTGAGCCCGCCCGGGTGGTCACGGGTGGGTGCCCAGCGCTGTTACCCCGAGGGGCAGCGGGTCGGGCGGCCCCGCCGAGGGTCGTTTCTCGCGTGGGACAAGGGGAAAGGGTTGGGGCGGGGGGCGGCAGGGCGCTCCCCGGCTGCGCCCACGGGGTCGGCGCTAGCGTGGGTCTGCGGTTTCCAGCTCCACCCGTGGGAACCCCCTGGCTCTTTGCCACTCGGGGTGCTCCAGACCCCACGGGCACAAGGTACCAGCCGAAAGGCATCACCCACTCACAGCCCATCGGCTTCTGCAGTCGCGTTAGCAACCCGTTGTGAAAAAATAACCATTTATGCCCACTTTTTTCTTGCCCTTTTTTCTTTTTTTGCCGGTTACTGATCCACAAGAAGAGATTTTATTCTGTTGCTGTCTGCCACATGCGGTGTACAGAGAAGAGGTGATGCTCCGGGACACATGGCTTTCCTGGTCTCTTTTCCTTCCCCTTCCTCTGCCCCGTGGCTCTTTCCCTTTCCCTCCAAACTCACAGCGGAAAGCGAGGAGGAGGCACCGGGGTCTGTGGTTACGAAAATGGCAGGAAAAAGGTGCAGGCAAGCGATGGGCAGATAGGAGGAGAAAAAGATGGAGGCCTAAAACCAGTCAGTAGCAAGGGAGGGAAATAATGGAAAATCAGGTATGGGAATTGCTTTAGCCCTCACTAGTGGATATTGATGGAGAGAATTAATCAGACTTTCCAGCAGTACTTTCCCAGGGTGCTGAGTTCCTACCACGCACCCCTACGAGCCTTGCTCAACCCAGCCAGCTCCTGACTCCATGTGGGTTGGCAGCTGGTCTAAGTGATCGTTGTAGGTCCCTTCCAATTGAAATGTTCTGTTCTATTCTATTCTATTCTATTCTATTCTATTCTATTCTATTCTATTCTATTCTATTCTATTCTATTCCTAATCCTATTTCTATTCTACTCAGTTTTCTCATAGCTCTTGTACACGCAGTAGGTTGTGGCTGGGGACTGCTGCTCTTCTCTCAGGGCTGGTTCCCAGAACCTCTTCATTTCTGACTCCGCAGAGTAAGTACATGTTCCAGGAGCTATTCGAGCACCTCGTGTTTCAGGAGGCTGGAGATGACGCCAGCTGCGTCTCCCCGGGGAGCGTGGGTTTGAGCAGAGTGTCCTGGGGATGCAGCCTCTCCCCCGCAGCTGTGTGGTCCCTCTTGAGGAGCAGCATCCTGACAGCAGGATGGCCTAAAAAAGAAAGGACAGAGGTTTCTCAGCTTCTGGCCCATGACTGGACTTACTCCTGCAGGAAATGAATCAGCTGAGCCTCATCACCAAATGCTTCATCATTTAAAAAAATTCCTGGTGGCAACAAAACCCTGCCAGACCCCCAGTCACTGTGACATCTTCCCATTCTTTCTCCCATGCCTTTGCATTCAGCTGTTGCCTCCTGCCATTGTAAAGCTGTGACGGGTGGGGACATGTCCTCCTTTTGTCTGTGTAACACCAGGCTCCAGGAGGGGGGTCCTGCTCTTCGCCTCTGGTTTCCAAGAATGACAGTAGCAGTGAGAATAGCTTAGCAACAGCAAGGAAGAAGTGCATCAAAATAATTCCTGGCTGCTCTGGCCAAAAGGTGATGATCATCCGGGGAGATGCTCCGGAGCAGTTGTGGTGGGCATTGTATCAATGCAGAGAGTGTGGTTCTGCACTGACCTCTCTGTAACCCTGATGGCCTGCAGGGAAGAAGGCTCCCACCCAGAGCTGCTTGGAAAATAACAGTTCGTTAAGCCAAATAATTTTAAGGAGAAATTCCTAGTTTTGATTAGTTTTTCACTAGGAAAGATTTCATGGCTCCCAGATGGAACTCCTGGATATTGTAGTAAGTAATAAATAATAAACCAGGGTAAAATGGATAATAATCCACTTTAAAAGAGCAGGAAGCTCAACATTTATGGCACCTGTAGGGACGTTGCAGGCTTTATCCCAGCAGCTGGTGTGAGCGGAGTGATGCCCGGGGAGATAGTGGCTGTTCTTGGAGACATCTTTCTGGCTCTCCCATTCTCTCCATCCCCACTGTGAATTCCTAAAGATCTCAGTTCAGTCCAAAAGCAGAACAGGAATGTTTTTGAAATCATGAACATTTCTATAGGAAATAGAAAAATATCCCACTTGTCTTAAGTGACAGGCTCTTTGCAGCGGGTGCTGGGTGGCTGAGGCCGAGGCTGGTTTGTTCTTCAGCACCAAACGTGGCGAGTCAGAGCAGAGCCATGAGATGTGGAGGCAGAAAGGACATGAGAGGAGTTAAGCTTTCTTAGTAGCTAAAAGCTAAAATCATGACATGTAAATTAATATGCCAAATGGTCTGGGGTTTGCTGGTGATCTCGGGGAGGATTAGACAGGTTTTTCATCAGCACCATTTAATTTGAGAGGTTTCCATGCACCCAGCAATGCCACTTCCATATGAGCAGAATATCTCAGACCCGGGTTATGGTCAGTGTCTTCTGCAGGAGCTCGGCATCTCTGATAAAAACAGGCTGTCGCCATTCTGCTCAAGGAAACCGAAGTCAGGAGCCTTTTGCAAAATAATTGCCCTGTCTTTAAAATTGGCATGCTGACACCTCCTTTCCTTGCAGAAATCGCAGCAAGGAGTATGAATGAACCGCAGCATCGGAGAGCTGAGCATTAAGGGAAAAGGGAAAATCCTTCAGCATCACTTGACCTCTTTAAAGACCTGCAGAGGTAGAGTAATTCTGGTGTGAGCGGCTCTGGAGATCACAAGGAAAATAAAAAGCACCACAGTGGGCGAACGGAGCTGCTGACATTCCATGCCACGTACTCCCAGGAAGTGGAAAGAGCAGCAGAGAGAGTGTTTTGCTGCCCAGGGCAGGGTATCACCGCCTCGGTGAGTGGCTGCAGGAGGGATTTGCACAGTACTCCCACCGCTAAGAGCGCATCCCCTCACATTCACACGGCTAGGAAAGCTCTTGGCTCGAGTGACCCCTCCTGATGGGGAAAAATTGCGGCTCTTGGGTTCGTGGGGTGCTTGTTACTGAAAGCAATGGCACAACAACGAGAGTCAAAGATGCTCCTCTTAAGGATTGATCATTTGCACAAGCAAAGAATAATTTAATCGCTTTAGGTCAGCTATTCAGTGCCAGGGAGTGATTGTCGCTATTCTGCAGGTTTTAAATTCCACATATAGAAATCTGAGAGTGCTTTACACACCTTCCATTCTTGCCATCTGTTTTTTCTCTGTTTTTATTCTTTTTCTTCAATGAAAGAGAGAGTAGGATTTGTAGGAGAGGAAGAGAAGTGGAAAGACAGAAATTGTTCTCTTTTTTTTTTTTTTTTTTAAGTTATAAAACCTTTCTTCTATTCAATTATAAAACACAGCCCAGGCAGTAGAATTTAATGGGATTGGTGTTAGTTTCCTTCTTGGCTCCTTCTGCCTAATTTGTTTCTGAGATGATGGGGCAGGAGGGGTAGAGATGGGGCTGGAGAACAAAGTGGGAGAGGGAGGGGCTGCTTGGATGTCAGCATCCTCAGGGTGCATCAAGCTGGGGCGAAGGCCAGGGGAGGCCCCCACACTGACAGAGCTGACTGCACCCCAAAGGGTGTGCGGCAGCTCTGTGGTGAAATAACATCCCGGGTTAATCCCTGCATCACCCTGCGCCTGCTCAGCCCAGAACTTCTTGGTTTGTCATCATCCCATCACGCCACCAATTATTTTATACTTAGCACTTACTGCAGAGGGGGGAGATACCGCTTATGTGGCACAGCTTCTACTCTGGATATTTTTGTTCTGTGGGCATCAAACTGGGGTGAAAACAGGTCGTGGTGTCTTTGTTTGGCAGCCACTCCTTACCCTGCATAATCTCTCCTCCCCTCCTCAGCCTTTCAAAAACAGCCCGTCTATGAACATGCTTTGTAGGACCAATACTTCATATCCCTTTGCTTACAGAGAAGGCTAATCTCCATCAGGTTATGAAATCAGCTCACATGCTTCAGTGGCATTACCCACTATTGATATCCCCATTCGATCCCCGTTGAGCTCTCTTTGTTGGAGGTAACCCCTTCTCTTACTTCTTCTAAGCTGATTTCTTAGGCCGCATCATTCAAGTCCCACATCCCCATGGTATTTAGATGTAGTAAAAATGACTGAGGGGAAAATAAATGGCAGCCAGCGAGCCAACTAAACTGTCTGACTATTAATGGTCCTGTTAGTTGCAAATTTACTTTACCACAAAGCCCCCAGCATGTAATCCTTAGATGAATGCCTTTGATTGTGAGGGAATATTTACAGCTGACCCTGCCAGCAGTCTGCAAACCTGCAATGGGCCTCCTGTCCCACATTAAATCCGCTGGCATCTGTTCCTGGGTTCTTATCAAGCACATGCTCTGTTGGTGCAGTGTTTGGGCTGTAGCGCTCGTGGATACGGTGGGCCTTGATGAATAAATCCCCGCATTCCTGCGAAATGCTAATTCTTGTGAACATTGTCACACAGGGAGGAACGTTACAGTTTGTACCTGCCTCTGGGCATCACCATCCACAGGGAGGTTTCCAGAAGGCTTTGATCCCCGCCGGCTGCCCCCTCCCCACGGCAGGTCTGTGGTCCTGCTGCTGGACCACCCTTCACCAAAGACAAACTTCTTCTTGGCCTCTCTTTGTTGTGCCATTTTCCCAGACATGCCTGAGTGATGCGAAGTGATTTTTACGACGATTTTTACCTCTTTTCCCCCCTGCCCATGCCTCGCATTAGTCCCCCAGCTGCCTGATTGAGCGTGTTGTTCTTGCAGAGACCCTCAGGTGATCTTATGCCATCTCCAGCCACCGCAGAGCTGCGCAGGAGCAGAGGCTGAAGGCCAGCGAGAGCTCAGCGCGTCCTGACGCCTATTCCCCGTGTCCAAGCGGACAAGTGCAATTCAACGGCTTGTCATTCCCAACACGTCCTGTGGTACGTGAGATGGATCCAGACCGCTGGGCTGCTTTGTGTTGGACAGAAGACCCAGTGGTGGGTGGTGGGCCTGCTCCATCCACTCTGCAGACAAGGATGTCTTTTAGGTCTGTGCCGAGGAATGATGTATATTTTCTCTCTTCTTACGCCTTTACCCAAAGCCCATACTTTTCCACCCAAGCTGTATGAATGCTGAGCATGTTTGGGCTTGAACATGGACATGGAGCCAAGCCCAGTGGCAATGCAGAGGTGTCAGGGATGGCCAGGGGGATGTTTGCTTCTTCTCCTTTCTGAGGTCCTGTTTTGGTGAGGGACTTGAGAAATATCTCAGAAGTCTGTGAGCACTTGACCCTTCAGATGGTGGATGTTGAGCCCCCAGCGGCGCTTCTGCTTTAACTCTCCTGCATCCAGCAAAAGGAAGAGATTAAAAAAACCAATAAATCACTAACACTTCTCCCCTGCCTTTTTTTGTCAGTGGAGCATGGAGCTGCTAGAGAGTCCGGAGAGGAGTTTGGGGGGTGGTGATTTGGTTTAGGGATTGCTTTAATGTGTGTATCCTTATCCACATGCTTTTTCTTCAAATCTGCAGGAATATTTGGCCCCAGTCTGGAGTGGATGTGGTGCCACCATCAACGAGATGTACTCAGCACTCAGCTGGACTGCAGCTCGAGAGGAGACCGTAGGAACTGACAGAGCAGGCAGCGGCTCCCCTGCCTGCTTAGATGGGTCTGACAGACTGGGGCACAGCTCTGGCTTTTGGGCTCAATTCTGGTAATTAGCAGCTAAAAGATCTTGCAAGTTGGCGTTCTGGCAGAATAATTAGAAAGCTGATAGCTCCTCCTTCTCCAAAAACTTGCCAGACTAAAGCCCAAACCAGCCATCTAGAGCTTCCTTGTCAGCACTCCTAAATCCACTTTAAATTTATCTCAGTGGCACTCAGGCTTTCCAAACTGATCCTGTAAGTCTGGATGGACACCAAAACGAGGAAGCTCTGAGCACGCCACTCAACTTCCCAGTGCCTATAGGAAAGAGAAGGAATTATGTATTAAAAACAATTCATTTGTTACTTACTTTAGAAAGCCCTATAAATATATATAATGTTAGTTCTCTCCATTATTGCTAATTTGCACTCAAGCTTTAAGGTTGCAAATCTCAGGTAATTGGGTCAGACAGCTCATCCACGTTCTTCCTCTCTTTGTGGTCCTGATTACTGATTTGGCTAGTGTTTAGGAGATGCTCTGGCAGTATTTCACTGTGATTCACATTAAAGGGGAATGGTATTTTAAACCACAAACATACACTTTAAGCAGCACCTTCTGTTGGCTTCACTTATACCAACAATATTATTAATTTCAATTTTTAACCAGCTGGCATGCTTTACTTTGAAAACCCATCAGTTATCCCATTCCTGAATCCAGTCTCATTCCTCAGCGTCTCAACGAAAAGGACATCTATCGCATCTATCTGCAGCACATGCAATATGAAGATGGGAGAGAATGAGATGTCCCTGAGGATGGTGGTCCCCCACCGGGCTCTGCTTCACCCCTCAGCCATTTATTCCTAATTGCCTAACTTCTCCCATTTATTGTGTCTGCTGAGTGTGTGGATCTTATTAGGAAGAGTCAGTGGCTCTGTAATTAATTAAGAAAAGCTTGGGGCATTTCTTAATACTTTGTGCTCGTGCTCCTGCCTGGGATGTACAGACATTGCTGATATTCATCGCAGGAACTCCCAGTCCAAGGACAGAGGCAGACAAAGGTCAGGGCACAGGAAATACAAGAGGGCTTTTCTGTGCAGGTCAGTTATACCCTGGGCTGCACCCAGAGCAGTGTGGGCAGCAGGGCGAGGGGGAGGATTCTCCCCCTCTGCTCTGCTCTGGTGAGACCCCCCTGCAGTGCTGGGTCCAGCTCTGGGGGCACCAACAGCAGAAGGACACGGACCTGCTCGAGCAGGGGCAGAGGAGGCCACGAAGATGCTCAGTGAGGACAGGCTGAGAGAGTTGGGGGGGTTCAGCTGGAGAAGAGAAGGCTCCGGGGAGACCTTAGAGCGGCCTCCCAGGACTGAAAGGGGCTACAGGAAAGGGGGGAGGGACTCTTGATCAGGGGGTGTAGGGATAGGATGAGGGGGAACGGTTTTAAACTGAAAGAGGGGAGATTCAGACTAGGTAGAAGGAAGAAATTTTTTATCCTATTGCCAGCAATGCCCCATCCCTGGCAATATTCTAGGCCAGGTTGGACAGGGCTCTGAGCAACCTGATCTAGTTCAATGTCCCTGCTCTTTGCAGGGGGTTTGGATTAGATGACCTTTAAAGGTCTCTTCCAACCCAAACTGTTTTGTTATTCTATTCTATGATTCAAGGATACGCTTCGCAGAGCAAGGCTGACCTTTTCTAAGCAGAGCACGACGCAGGAGGTGTGTGCAGAGACCTGCCGGGCAGGCAGGAGAGGGGAGCAGTGGCAGCAGACTTGCCCAGTCTGGGCTGTGGGTGCAGGACTCGTCCCCTTAACCACCTCCCCGTGTGTAATGCTCCCTCCTTACAGTTGCAACACACCTCCATGGCCTCTGCCTCCCGTCCCGTGCCCGTGCAGTTGGCCTGGCGTCCCTGCATGCTGCAGGTCCAGCACCCGACTGAGTCATGGGATGGGGTGGGAGGTGGAGGTGTGCTACCTAGCAGGGCCCCGTGTTCAGCAGACGCCTGCCACAGCCTTGCGCAGCAGTCCCTACCCATCATATGACCTTCCCGAGCACCGGCATGTGACCAGGCCGCGAGCACGCTGGAAAAAAAACATGTGGAGGGGAGAGGAGAGGATGGAGAGGGGGAGGGTGGCTCAGCTAGAAGGGATTAGTAAGCATGGGCAGATAGGGAAAGCTCTGAGAGAGGGGGGCTTGTGTCAGAGATGTTGCAATAGCGAAGGGAGAAGTAGCTGGGATGATGGGAAGAGGGAAAAATCAGCGAGCCGGGAGGGAGGGATGACCTCAGAGGTGACATCTGGGATCACAGTGGGGAAGTCTCTTGTGGAGAGGAAGATGCTGCAATCATCAGAGCAGAAGAGAGCAGAAACTTGGGGAAAATCTCTGACAGTAAGAATAGGAAGGAATGAACACAGAAGCCACGCAGTAGGATGATGAACGAAGATGCTGGAAGGGCTGCTACAGACATGAAGTTTGGGAAAGAATAGATGTTCAGGGCTGTAGCTTCTTGCCTGGCCAAGAACAGAACCCTGTCTGCTGGCTGCAACTTCTGCACAGGTTGTGTTAACAGGCATCATCCAACCTCATTTCCCAGGGTCTGAGCGGATCTCTGCCTCAGTTCAGAACAGGGTGGGCTGCAGGGGTGACACAAGTGGGTCTTGCCTGCAAGGACCATTCCTGCCTCGGGTCCCTCCCTGCGGTGTCTGCCATGAGGGAGGTGGAGGTGCAGAAGCCCCTGGAAGAGAAGAACAGGTTTGATTGTGGTTTATCAGCTGATCCAGAGGAGCTCTTGACCAGGGCAGCCACAAAAAGACAGAGCAGATGATAGCAGAAGAGAGGAGGAGGCTTCTTCGACCCATTTTGGTTGGGAGATGCAATGCAACAGATGGATGGAATTTGAGGCTGTGTTTCATAGTACAGGGCACACTCAGCTTTAGAAATGTTGACAGAAATCACAGATCAAGAAAAGTTGAGGTTGGAAGGGGCCAGCAACCCCCCTGCAGGTCAAAGCAGGGTCAGCCAGGGCTGGCTGCCCAGGATATTGTCCAGCTGTTTTTTTACTACTTCCAAGGATCGAGACTCCACAACCTCTCTGGACCACTTGTTCCAGGGTTCAACCATTCTCACAGTAAAAAAAAAAAAAAAAGTTTTCTCTTATGTTTAAACAGAATTCCATGTATTTTAATTTTACCTAAATGGTGGATGCAAACTGTGGGCAATATACCTGATTCCAGGAATGTTTTTGGTTTCATTAACCAAAAGCACATTTAAAGCAGTTCTTTTTGGTTACGAGCTAGACAAGTTAGAGCAAATGTAAGCCCAGGATTTAATTTATCCCAAATAGTGTTTATGATCAGGCACCTACATGATGTCTTTATTTACTGCCTTACTCATCACAGTGATTGGCTGGTCCATTTCTGGCAATTAAAGCCAGGAACGAGCAGTCACAGACCTGCACAACCTGCGTAAATGGTTTGCTGGCAAGAAATACACTGAATGAACATAAACTTCAGCTACAAGGTTATTTAATCACATAGGAGGTTTATTTTACCGGTGATTCCCCTCCGAGCTGGGCGTGCAGGGGGTGGATGAACCCATAGCTCTAGGACAACGTGCCAAAAATGTTGAGTATTAAGACAGTATCACCTATTCCTGTGGTTTTTTTGTTTTGATCCGGCTGGCGGGTCACCAGCAGCGTGGGGAAAGGTGCTGTGCCTGCTGCGTCACGCTTCAGCCGTGGTGACGGTAGGGACAGATACTCAGCTGTCGTGACGCCGAGCTCCCCTGGCTGTTTCCTCACCCCTGGACTGGGTACAGTATATACACGGCAGAAATAAATAAACTGTGTAGCTAACCTCTTCTGGCAAAGAATTGTCTGTGTTTTAGGAGGACTCACGGGGAATGAACAGAATTCCAGTTGTTCATGTTTTAGATGATACAGTTATGATGATATGTATATACAGAGATATATATACGAAAATAACTTTATGGTATATCTGCTTAAGAAAGGAAGTTTTGGCCCCCTATGGAAGCATCACTTTTTAAAAATCACAGGAAGGAATATATAGCATAATCGAGCTCTTCAAGTGAGCAAGACAGAACTACTGATGCAGAGCAAAACTCCCTTAGTGTCTTGTCCTGCTAGTGATGATCAGTCCATCTTCTGGGGATGCATTTCCTCCTTTTCCCAGCCAACAGATCTTGCTCCCGGGACTCACTGCCCGGGTCAGTAGATTTTAGGACATGGTTGTGGAGCGTGGCTTAACTGGAGAACTCACCCACCGTGTGTCCAAATGCTGCTGTTTTGCTGATCATGGGAGGAAAAGGCAAACAACAGGAGCGAGCTGTGCCTCTGCAGGAGCAATGCATCTGGGAGGAGGAGTGCAGGAGTCTGTAGGCTGGCCAGGAGAGAGGAGTTCAGGGAAAGAAGGTGCAGGCAGCTGTCTGAAGGCTGGAAAGCTTCAGCGTTTCCAGCATTCAAGCTGGTTTCAATTTAAAATGTCTTTGTCTTCAAGATTTTCTGCTTAACCATTAGGACAAGGAACCCATTTGTATGTAATTTTGCAAATGACGGTTAATATCCCCACATAACCCTTGGACTCAAAAAAAAATGGGTCTGTAAGATGCCAAGAAATCTACAAAAAAAGTTTTGAGGAATTGGCTTCTGTTCCTGTGCAAAGAACAGGTCAAAACCCTCTCCTATAGCACGGCGGACATGCGGTGTGTTTTGGTGAGCCGGAGTTAAGCTTGGCTCACTAGCCCTGATGGATCTGTCTGTCATGGGGATTTTAGCATGGACCCTCCTGTCGCTCTACCTGCCTCTCTGTTAGAAATTACTGCCCCCAAGCAAGGTGGCAGTGGCAGATGTGCACCTGAGTCAACAGCCAGGCACTCGAGCTGCGACAGAAAAGGGGCTAAAAGTGATGCCATGGCCGCTGAACTGGCCGAGCACAGGCACGGGTTGGCTTCTGTCGCGTCTGTTGTGGCAGTGGTTGAACTCTGGAGCTGCTGGAAGGTGATCAGTGGGGTCCTATGGCTGGAAGTGAGCTCTCTTTTTGGTTCCAGACCTGCTGGGAAAACACAGCTGCAGTGAGCCTTGGAGCTCAGCCCTCCCTCTGGCCGGGAGGGATGGTGGCTATCAAGGGCATTGACTGATTGCCACTTAGGATGACACCTGGCTTGGCAATGCCAGTAGGACTGATAAGGCCGCTTGTTTATTCACAGCTAAAGCCACAACAGGAGTTACGTGATACAACATCCCCGTACCTTTACACTCCCCGCTGCCTGCTGGGCTCTTCCAGGGCAGGTGAACGGGTGCAGCCCCAGGAGCACCTCCAGGGGAGAGGTGTGAAGTCAACACTTTGCAGGCTCCTCGGCAGAAAACCCACAGCAGGAAGGGTGGGAACATCTTTGCCACAGAATAGCCTCTGGCCTCATGGTTAGGACGCAGCTTTGAAACCTCTCAAGGGAAGAAAACTGAAAGTGGGTCTCCCACATCCTGGGCGTGTGCTGTGTCCACGACGCCACTGGGTTAAGATGGGCACTATTGCTTTCTGCAGGTTTCTACCTCATGAGATGGTAGAAACCTTTGCTGCTCTCATGAGGAGTCCTTGGTGGGAGGATGCTACCAGCAAGAGCTTCCAGAGCACAAAGTAGAAGAATGGTTCAGGTCTGAACACAGTTCGATCTTTGCTTTCAGTGCCTGCTGAGAGAGCGACGTCTACCTGGGCATGCAGAGCACAGTCCCCAGGGCTGGGTGGTATGGACAGAGGGGCTAAGAGGGATGGCACCGGGGGAGTTTTGCTAAAGTCCCATGGAGTTGAGATTCCAGTAGGATTAGAGGCAACTGCCTCCTACGCAGTTTTCAGAAACATGATTTTGGACTCGTGTGCCTAAATTTTCTGCCTAGGATCCAAAAGCTCTTTTTGAGGCAGCTCATGCAAGCTAAATATCCAAGGCAGCTGGTGCACTGGGGGAATAATCTGGGTAAATCTCAACAAGGGCGCATGCTCAGCTGCCCCAGCCCTGATCTCAGCACCAGATATGCGCTAGGCTGTCTCTGAGAGCAGTAGTTAACCTCCCAACAAAGATAAAAACATGCATCTCATTTCCTGACACCATCGCAGAAGCTCCTACCTCTACACTTCCACCACCGCAAGCCCTCAGCGGCTGATCATAAACAGTTCCACGTGTCGGGGAAATAGAAAAAGCAAGTAACAGAAGACATGCCGTTTGTTTCGGATCCGACTGATGAACACAACGACCATGTGATAATTCCCACCATGTGTCAACAACTTATGTCTCACACCTCTCTTCCAGCTTTGAATGTCTTGTTGCTTCTGTGCTCTGCTGCTAAGCAGCAGCTGCTCTAACGGTGCTTCCCACGGAAAGGCTGGTTTCCTCCACCAGCACTGGTTTCATGGAGGCATGGGCAGAGGAGAGGGCAGAAGCAACGAAGGACTCAAGTCGCAATCACGTGGGCTGTGAGAGGAGATTCCCGCATTATGGTGGGAAAGGCCATGGAAGTGTTTGAGGACCTCAGCTTTTGCTAGTTTTAATTTATCGCATCTAGGAACTTGGCACTCTTGGAAATATTACTGTTCTTGTTCCATGGAAAGGAGAACTGAAACACTGAGAAAGTGTTGGAAGTCATCACTGAGATCTCTTTTTACATATTTACTATTTCCTCAAAGTCATGAGACCCCAGAGGGGCCACTTTTTCTTGTCTGTTTATTTTTCTCTAGTAACACTTGACTTAGAAAGGCAGTGGTGCATGTATTTTGGCAGTGCTGATCCTTCTTCACATTACCACTGTTCTGAGATGCTTGTGTGTACTGAGTGCCTTCTAATCCCATGGATGATGATGGAAGTGCTAATTGGTGAAAACCGATGTTGAGTATCTCAAAGTAAGCATCCATGACCAAAAGCTAGTGTGTGTTCTTGTGTGTCCAGGCTCCTAACTCTTTGTTTTCATGGGAGCTTTGTATATAAAAAGAAGAAATAATGTTTGCCCACATCCCAGCAGGTTTCCTGGCTTTGAGATTGGTGCTTAGAAGTTACTTGGGAGACTTTGCAGAAAGCTTCCTCTTGGAAGCAAAGTAAAAGGCACATTTTAAGGCAGGTGAAGGGAGAGCTGCAGTCACAATTAGAGCTCTATGGTGTTCAGCCACCTAAATATTTCATAGACTCATAGAATGGGTTGGGTCGGAAGGAACTTTAAAGATCATCTAGTTCCAGTCCCCACACCATGGGCAGGGACACCTTCCTTAAGTAATTAAACTGTTTATGATAGTTTTTATTCTTCCCATCTGCATGAAATCCTAGCTTCAAGGCTTTGAGGGTTTTTAGCGCTAAAAAAGAGATCCAAAAGTAGCCTTACGGTCAGAGCATTTACACAGGCAGTAAATTCTTGCGCTGCTGATTTCTAAGCACAGAGTTGAACCTGGACTCTCTCGTGCCAGGGAGGTGCTTGGACACCAGACTGCTGGCCCCTTGGAAAGATGCTTTTTTTTTTTTTTTTTTCCACCGTGTCAAACTCTTCTCAATGAGCCTTTTGCTGGAGCTGGGTACCACTGTCAGGAAATGTTTTGGGTTTATTGAACTGCTGCTTCGTCAAACTTCCTAAGCAGTTCTAGTTGCAAACGCAGCCTAAAACGGAAAAAATAGTATTTTTAACAAATATTTTTTTTTTTTTTTAAATAGTGGTGCAATAAATACCAGATGCAATTTATAAACATGAATCTCTTCGGTCTCATCTCTTGGATACCTCTGTTCAGCGACGTGCTCGTCTCTATTCCCATCCTCAACTGCCATCTAGCTGCAGCCCTTGGGCTTGCTCTTTAGTCTAGTCTCAACCGATCTCTGGTCTGTAAACAAAACTGGCCTTGACCTGAGGGTTAATAAAATTGTGTCTTGGCTCCAGCGGACAGGCCCTCCTGAATAAAAGAGGTCTCTTCCCCGGACAGCGAGGATCTGACGGGGCTAAGCCCTGAGGGCGGCGGGCCCGGCGCCATTTTGCGGGGCCGGGCCCGGGGCTGTGGGGAGCCCCGCGCCCACAGACACGAAGGCGCTGCCTGGCGCACACGCACGCTCGATTTCACACCTCGGGCTCACACGCGGGACTGTGCCGCCCTGACCCGGGCGTTCGTCCACGGTCCCCCCTCGCGCCCCTCGCCCCCGATCCCGGCTGGGCTCTCGCGGGATCCGGGGCGCACCGCGAGGGCTGGCGGCTCTCGCGAGAGCTGGCGGCGCTGCCGGCTCCCGGCATGCTCTGCTCTTCCTCTTCCCGCCGCCGCCCTGAGGTGAGGGGGCCATGGCGGACAGGGCGCGGGGTCCATCCGGGCCCATCCCGCCCGGGGCGCCCCGGGGAGGGATGAGGGGGCGAGGGCTCGGTCCGCTTCACCGGGCGCCCTCGGTATTTGCGGGGATGGCGCGGGAGAGGACGGACAGGGGACGGAGATGGCGGGCGGGCGTGAGGTGGAAGCAGGCCCTGGGGAGAGGCCATGGCTGCGGTGATGACTTTCTTAGGACACCTTTGGATTTAATTGTGAAAAGAATGCGTGATTTCTGAGCAGCTCCTTCAGTTAGCTATCAGCAGGAAGGTCAACACACCCGTCCGCATGTCTACGTTAGAAGCGTAATATGGGGTCTTTTTCATTGCTTTGCAGTTGAGCTCCAAAAATGGTGCGCTACTCTCTGGATCCGGAGAACCCCACGAAATGTGAGTTGTTTTTCGTGAGTGTTGGTTAGGAGCCTTTACTGAAGCCGTGGAGGTTTTAATTCTAACAGTTGGTCTTTTTTCTCCGCAGCATGCAAGTCACGGGGGTCCAACCTGCGAGTGCATTTCAAGGTACTTCGCGTGTGGATACAGGAAACATAAATTCATTTTGTTTTGGGGTTTTTTGTATTTTTTTTTTTTTAACGAAGGCAGTGTCTTTTACTCTCCTGTATTATTATGTAGTTATTTAAGGGTGGTAGCATAGGTTTATGGCCTGTGCTTGCGGTAACTGCTTCTAAGGGTTTCCATCCCCAGGATGAAAAATAAGATGGTGTGTCTTAAAGAGCTACCCATCTGACCTAGATAATAAAATACAACAGGAAAACGGTTGCAGGGAATTGAGGAGGAGGAATTGGGCTACTGATCTATTTCATTTGTCTTACTTCGCCTTTCTGGTTGTTTGGGAAGAACACTGTGTTCATCTGATCGTGCTGCTGGGCGAGAAGTATGGCGGGGGGAGAGGCTTGAGGTGTTTGGCTTCCTCTGGAAAAGGTGCAGGACATGATCGAGTTAACCACAAAACCAAAGCTGAGCGGATATTTCTCTGCTCGGCGTTATATAGTGCAAGTGAAAGAGAGATTTCACTTCTTTTGCTTTACTCCTTTATTATGATCAGGTAGCATCACAGTTACTCTCTGACTGTCACGTTTAGTGTGCTGCCTTAAGCAGTGATACTGTATCCTTGATTTTTCTTTTTGAACCTTCTCTCCCTTCTATAATTCCCTCATAGAAATAATTACATTGCTTGTAGTTTGTTTGTGTAGCTTGTTTTCTTGTCGCCTCCTCTGTGGTGCCATATTTGACATTTTAGTAGGAATTTCCCCTTCAGGCTCCTGCTTTTTTGGATTAGTGGCCAAAGAGGAGCAACGAAGAATATAAATACTCAAATTTTAGTTTTGCTCGTTGGAAAGATCTAGCCATTAGGTTAAAAACCAATAAAGATGTGCCAGAGCCACAAATTCAGTAATGGAGGTCATACCAAGGGTTAGAAAAGCAGGTAGCAAAAAGAAAGCATTGTTAATTTTTCTTTAATTTTGTTCTTCTCTGCAACTGTTTCTTTTAAACTGAATTTGTAGCAAAAAGAATAGGATCCAGGAAAGGGAGAGAAGTGCTTTTGCCCGCATTGTAACTTGGAAAGATGTGTTAAAAGGAACTTTGCTGTGCTCTGTGTTGGTAGAACACACGTGAGACGGCCCAGGCCATCAAGGGCATGCACATCCGCAAGGCCACCAAGTACCTGAAGGACGTCACCCTGAAGAAGCAGTGCGTTCCCTTCCGTCGCTACAACGGGGGCGTCGGGAGATGCGCCCAGGTGAGGTCCGAGATGGAAACGTGGGAGGGAGGCCTTGGCTCGTTGAGAGAGAAAGGCGGATGTTGAGGCAGTGTGGAGAATAGACTTGTCATGGTTGATGATAATGTTGTATTAAAATGTAAGAGTTACTCTTAATTCCAGTACAGCCAGCATTGCATCAACTTGCAGCGTCAAGTCATTGATCAAATTTAATTATTTTCGTATCCGATCTTACTAAAAGATGGCAAGTTAACAGCATGTAAAAGGCAAGTTATGTCGCAGTAGGACAAAAAAGGGAACTCTCTTCTTCCAGGCCAAGCAGTGGGGCTGGACGCAGGGACGCTGGCCCAAGAAAAGCGCCGAGTTCTTGCTGCACATGCTCAAAAACGCGGAGAGCAACGCTGAGCTCAAGGTGGGTCGTGCAGGGGTAACTCAGTGCCTGCCGAGTGTTGGTGTCGTGCTGTGTGTCGGGTGCTCCGGAACTCGGTGGTGGGACAAGGCCTGAGTTGTACAGAGGCCTTGGTGTGCTGTTTGTTTGAAGTAGGCTACGTGTGTTTTTCAAGTGAAAATGTGAGTAGTAATTTTTCACAGGTAGCTAGTTTTCTGTGGCTATTGACTGTTTGGAATAAACGTGGCTTAGATCTCAAAATCTACAAAAGAAAGCAAAATCTGTGGATTCTTGGTCAATTTGTAGTATACTCGGCACTTAATTTGGTGACTGATGGCAGTGATGACTATCTTAGGACACCTTTGGAGTAACCATGAAATAATAATATTTTTCCTGAGCCATCAGCATCATTTTAAATCCATCATGACCTGTAGAAGGGTGATTGGTGTTTTTCTGACTTCAGCTGGTGCTTTCTTGGTAAATACTCAGTTCTGTGACACCGCCGAGTTGAGATGAGCTTCTGGGGGTGGTTATTGATGGTTTTTGCTGCGGAGGTTATTAATTTGAAGAGGAAAAACAAGTCACAAGTGTTATCTCAACCCCCTGCCAGGGTCTTGATGTGGATTCTCTGGTCATCGAGCACATCCAGGTCAACAAGGCTCCCAAAATGCGCAGGCGCACCTACCGAGCGCACGGCAGGATCAACCCCTACATGAGCTCCCCCTGCCACATCGAGATGATCCTCACCGAGAAGGAGCAGATCGTTCCCAAGCCAGAAGAAGAAGTTGCTCAAAAGAAAAAGGTACTGAAGCATCGTGTCCTCACTTGTCTTTAATGTCACTGGCAAGAAACCAGGGTGTTGATGCTCTGCGTTTTTCAGATGAGAGGGGTTGCTGTGATGACCATCTTAGGACACCTTTGGAGTACCCATGAAAAAAAATAAATTATTTCTGAGCAACCTCAATATTTACTGTAAACACACCGTGGAGAGCTTAGGAAAATGGTTTCCTCATGGAAATGGTTCTTCCCTCCCCCAGAGCAGTCAGCATTCTCCATCCCTGCGTGTAAATCCGAGCTGTTAGAGTAAAATTTGCATCGAGTTGAAATTCCGTGAGCAGTGTAGGTAGTGCTTGTAGGGACTTGTACTTACGTGCAAGTATGGTTAGTGGTTTGTTTCTTAAACGGGTGAAGAAATTTCTAACAATTCTCAGCACTTCTTTCAAAGGATGACTGTGAGCTGTTTTCTCATTTTCTGCGTTTGTTTTTCAGATATCCCAGAAGAAGCTGAAGAAGCAAAAGCTAATGGCTCGGGAGTAAATGTGACACAGCAGGTGTACATAAATAAAACTTCAAAGTTTCTTGTGCGAGTGCTGCTTTGTTCTGTCGGTGCTTTTACTGTAAATCTGCTCCGCCTTATGGGTGACAGGAGCTGGGGGCAGTCAGCGCTGCTCCCACACACGCCGTTACCTCACCCGGGGTGGGACGGTGGTGACTTAGGACTATTTTCATGTATAAAACAAAATAATGGAGAAACAAACACCGGGGGGTCCTATCCCACAGACACCCCCCGGGCCTGAGGCGATTCCCGCCGGCGGGCGTGGGGGGCGGGGCGTATGTCGCGTGACGCGCACACCTCCTCCTCCCATTGGTTGTCAGGCCGCGGCGTGCGTCAGCCGGAAGCGCGGGGGCTGTTTCCGGTGCGGCGGCGGCGGCGGCGGAGGAAGCAGCAGCAGCAGCGTCCGGTAACGGGCTGAGGTGAGTGCGAGGCCGGGCGGGATCCATCTCCTGCGACGAGGCTGGGGCTGCGCCCCCGGGGGGCCCTGCGTGGTCCGGCGGGGCCCGGGGCATGGCCGCCCGGCGGGAGGCGGCCCCGGGGCTGGAGCGGCTCCGTTAACCAGGAGCGGAGGGGGTGAATCGCGAAGCGTAACGGCTCATGCTGAGGTGAGGAGGTCTTGGGTTTTGAGGTGTGTTTGAGGGGAGGTTGAGCGATTCGGAAACCCTTTGCGCTCCAGCCTTTACCTCTGTACCAAGGGGAGGGGAAATGCCGGCGCTGGTCATCGGTTACCGTAAACCGGGAGGGCTGGCCTAGCTTCGGGGGAATGTTCGAGACTGAGCGTCGGCCTGCAGAGAAGCAGAACTGGAACGTATCACTAAATTAGCTCTTCTAGACTAGGTCGGCCTTTATGAGAAAAAAAACCCTCACCTTTTTGTCCGAGTAGCCTTTTTTGTTTTCTATTTCCATAATAACTGAGTTACACATGGGAAACAAAGACTAAACGTACTTAAATTCGCAATGTCATGCCTGTTCTCTCTGCTGACCCCGATGCACAGAGGGGAACAAAAGCTTGTATCACAAAGAAATAAGCTTGCTGTTAAAATTGGACCGTTTGCCCTTTTTTTTTTTCCTAAAAATGAATTGCCAGCTATGCAGCCAACAGAGCATCACCAAATCACGGAAGAAACTCGTGAACAGTATTTCAATGTATTAAGAGCGGTGTTATGCTTCCACTGCCTTGTTTTTCCATCTGGCAGGAGTATGACTTATTTTTTGGTCTGGAATCTTGACATGAAGTGGCTGCAGAGACAGAAAAACAGCCTGGCGTGTTCCCTCCAGCCACGCTCTCTAGCTAATGGGTAAATCCAAAACTTCTGGGTGAAGATTTAGTATCTAGAAAGCTATGTCAGAGAGAGTAGCTGAATTGTCTTTTTGAACGGCTTTAATGGGTTACCTTACTCATATTGTCTCAATTTCAGATTCAAACTACGTTTGAAGTAGCTGAAACTACTCTTGGAAGTGGTCAGCTGGAAATTGATACTCAGTTGTTCCACAGGGCCTGGGGCTAAAATCTTTAGGATAGCTTAAAAAAAAAAAAAAAGAAACTGAACCCAAAACGAAGTGTACACATCTGCCTCTTCATTCTCCATCCTGGAAAGCTTTTGTTTTGCTTCTTAACGTAAGAATTCACATGTCAGCAGCCTTGAATCCTGCGAAGGGCAGAGCTGTGCTGTGCAGCAGAGTGTATCTAATGTATTGCTCATCAGCACTGAGAGGGACGTCTCTAATCCTACTTAACCGCTTCCTCTCCCCGTTGTACCTTTCCACCCCCACGCTGTGGTTTTCTGCTTTTTTCATCGCAGGCTTCAGGCTGCCGTTTTTGAAGACTTCTACCTGCTTTTGGGAGAGAGGGAAGGATTCATTTTCTAATAGTTTGGCCAATTGTATGGGATTGGTGTGGGATCAAGCGATTCCAAAATCTGTGCAGAAGGAAGGAAGTAACCCATATTCTCCTTTTCTCAAATCCTAACTGGGATTCTCTTCCCCCCTCCCACCAACCTGCCCTTTGCTGGTAGCAAGCCATTAGATGCACTAGAGTCCTGCCATTTAATTTCACCTTGAATAAAAGGGGAACTAGAAAAAGCCTCTGTTGTAATACAGTAAGAACTGGGCTAATATCTGCAGCTCATTGTTTTTGTGTGGTTTAAACAAAAGCTTTTATTTTCTGAATTTGTTTTTCTAAGTTCGAGCTGTTGGAGTGATGAATTAATAGCAAACTCTATACCTTTTTCTGTTAAAATGTCAAGAATGTTCCCTTTGTTGTTGAGGACTTCATAACATGGGAACACAGCATTTTTGAGACTTTGACAGTTAAAATTAAAAGAGTCTTTTATATTTGAATATCAGCTACAATCTTTACTCCTTATTTAAGACTGTTTTCTTAGCTCATGGCATACAAACACTGTCATCCTAAATTGTTGATTTTTTCCCTCACCAGCTTTGTCACAGAACAAGAGGGAGCCATGGTGTGCATTCCTTGTATTGTCATTCCGGTTCTCCTCTGGGTCTACAAGAAATTCCTTGAACCGTATATCTATCCCGTGATTGCACCTTTTGTGAAGCGTGTGTGGCCCAAGAAAGCTGTGCAAGAAAAAACAGCCACAAAACAAGGTCAAGGAGGCAGCGCTGGAAATCCATGGGCACCTTCAGCCACGAAAAGAGATCAGGAGGATGAGTCTGGAATTTATAAAGTAAGATTAATGCATTTAGCTAACTAGGGAAACTCCAGATAAAGCACCCATAAATAGTTGGATGTTTTTTAAGACATTTTTGTGGATATTCTCTTATGAGAGGGAGTTACCGGTACTGAGCCAGATAGAAATAGTTGCTTCAAGACGGCTTCTGGTAGGTCTTGGAAGGATATGAATTGCCCCTGTTTTCTGAAACAGCTTAGTTAATTTTTATTTTTTTTTTATGACTGACTATTCTTTCAGAGAAGGAATAAGTCAAATAATTGGTACGTCACACCAGATACATGAAGCAGAATTAAAAAAACCCCACTCTTCAGCCAGCTCTGCCACTTATGATGGGGGGAAATGTTTAGTGTGTGTAAATTGTGCATTTATTATTTATCTCTCCTAACAAAACGCAAAGATTTGTGTATGTTCTCTCTGCGCTCATTCCCCTCCCCCCTGCCCCAAAGCAGTAGTTATCTGGAAATCTAAAGAGGCACCACCACGGTTCCCCGCTGTGCATTTCTTCACAGATCTTCACTGGCCTTGCTTCTAAAAGCTGTTTTCATCAGCTACTGTTACTGTTCTGGGTGTGAAGTCCTTTTTTGACATCCCATTAATGATGCTATCTTGTATTTGCAGTTTGAAAGCAATGGCGTTGCAAATGGAATTGCTGCAAAGAGATCCACAGAAGTTTCTGACAAGAAAATGGATTAAAGGAATTTATTCATAAGGATTTTATTCCTTTGTGTCCAATATGAACTGGTGATAATTCTCTCACTTTGAGACTTTTTTCTTTGCACATTTTAGCGGAATAAAAATCCTTGTCACTTACATGAGAGTCTCTCTTGCCACTAAAATGGCAGCTAGCCCATTTCTTAATTTAAAATGTTTGAAAGCTGAAGTTCTTCATTTTCCTCACTGGAACTACTTTTCATCTGTTTGGTGTGATTAGAATTTAGGTTAAATAACTTAGGAATAAATCTAGCTTTGGAAGATAAATGTTATCTTAACATTTTAGTTTTACTAACTGCTAGTGCAATACTTAAGGCTTTCACCTTAAAAACTATAGCTGTTCTTGAACTTGCTAAAGAAGTATGAATTGCATTGTGGCAATATAAGCATCATGGTTAAATTATGAAGTGTTTAGATTTTTCATGTCAAATCTGTAAATGAGCTAAAGGAGTTACGTGACATGCAAAATTTACTTAGGCCACTAAAAGGAGAAAGCCTTGATTTGATACTTCCATTAATCATTTTTCTTGAAACATTGTGCCTTTCTTTCCTGAAGAGGAGGAGCGGGGGCATGATGCAAGAGAATTGTTGCTTTGTATTCTGTGGCGGTTTGAAATGGTGCAGTTCTCTCTTAAAAAAAAAAAAAAAAAATCCAACTAAAATCTCTTAACATGCTTGTAGAATTTGAATTAGAATAAACCAGGATTTTCTTTAAATATAAGTTGCTTCGTACAATTGTTCTTAGGCTTCTGAGCTATAGGTATCTAAAGTGGTAACAAAATCTTTGAAAACCTGTAGACGGGCCCCAGGCAGAAGGAGGTCATAAAACTACTGACTTCATGATAAAGTGAACTCTGAGCAAGTCCAGCGTTGGAAGTCTGTCCTGGGAAGACACATTCTGGTACTGACTTGCATCCCAACATCGCAGTGCAATTGTGAAATGTTTTAGCTGTCCATGTGCTTAGTAAGGAACAGAAGGGATAATTCCTGCTTTGTCCTCTCTGCTAAATCAAATGAATCAAACCAAAACCGTTTCAGCAATTTTGGACTGATATTTAGGATTTATCGTTTTCCCAAAAGTCCTACCTAAGGCATGCCTAAAAAGGCCTATCTTTTTATATATGCAGTCCTTGAACTGTCACTGATGTACAGGCTGTTCTTGCGACCATGTTTTCTCTACCAGATAATTAATTATTCGGCTTGATGCCCGCCAAACGCCTCTGGTGAGGTGTATTGTTTCCTACCACTACCTGGTTTTGTCAGATCTTGTGTGAATCGATCTGCAATGTTCACAGCTGGGTGTCGGGCCCTTGCTGCTACAACCATTACTTCTGTAATGAGCTGAATCACAGAAAACTCCTTGTAAGACGTTGCCTAATACTGTTTGCTCTCCCTTAATGAGCTAGACTATTAGGAAGTGAATTCGGTATTGCTCTTTAATTAGCTTTTGCATCACTCTTGGAACATTATTCTCCATCTGATCAGTGCATCACAGATACGGCTCTCTTCCAGACGGGTGAAGTACATACCCTTTGTGATACTCAAACCTGGTTTTATTATTCTGAGCATGCATGCATGGTGTAATTCACAAAATAAAAGATAACAATACTAACTGTGCACTCCTATAACTTCTCACAGGTACTGTTGTGTGGATCGTGTAGCAGAAAAGACAGGGGTGGGAAACAGGAGTGTGTGTTCTTATACTGTAAGCACTGCTGGAAAGATTGTCCCTTCCGCTGTGCTTCCTGTCCCAGGCAGGTAACCTCAGCCACTGTTTTCAGATGTCACACATCTCAGAAACAGGACGAAGTTTTGGAGTAATACATTCACCTCTGACAGCTGTGAACACGACAAAAAGTAGAGCAAGGGCTGTACTGGGACTCCTTTAATTTGTAAATGTATGCAGTCAATTTACAAAGTGTACATAATTAATTATTTTGCGATATTTAGGACATTATTACACAAGGAAGCAGTAACATGGAAAATAAACTGTATAGTGAATTAGGCTGCAGGCTGAGCTGGGCTTCTAGCTGCGTGCCAGCACCCTATTTAGACACCAGGCCTACTGAAAAGACTGCAAAAAGCCAAACAGGCAGATAATGCAAGTAAAATGACACCGTTTGAGCTTTCTGGTATGGTGTTTCAGTACTTTCATTAGCTGCAGTTAAACAGTAATGTGACTAATCTTCATCACAAAACTTTCGTGAATGAGGCTCTTCACCAGAAGTGCCTCATTCAGGAGGTTTGTGTTGCAAATTTTTCCAAGAACAGGTCAGTAATCCTACTGTGAATAGTTCCGCAAAGAGTAAGTCAAAAAACAGGTGAAGGAAATGAACTGCCTGAGCCTGGGCAGGGGTGCCGGAGATCATCTGCTGGGATGCAAAGAAGTGCACAAAGCCTTGTTTAAGAAAAATAAGCAGACAGAAATTAAGGAAATTCTCACATGAGAGAACAATATATATGAATTTAATTGAACTGAGAAAATTTCCATATGTTTGTTACTCACTAAAAGCAAGATTTACAAAAGGGCTTAGGCACCTAACGATGGCAGGTGGACATCTACCAGAGTTTTATCAGACCAACAGCAGCTTCATTTACACTGAAGACATTTAGAAAATTGCAGAGGAGGCATCTTAAGGGACCAAAGTACTTCTGCAAATCTAGTCCTAAGATCTTCAGTATGAAGGCTGTATGGGTTTATTTAAATCTATTGAGGCAGAATCAAGAAATCAATATTTGAAAATATATTCAACTAAATTGAAATCTTTTTTCTTTACGGGGAGGTCTAAATGTGACACACTACCTTCCGGGTGTTGGTTTGCAAGGGTAGCTGGGTGCCAAGGACTTAACTGAAACACAACTTTAAAATATTGAAATTATGTGCAAAAAATTCTTAAATAAAAGTTCAGATGGTTTTATGTTGCCAGTTATTTTGATGGGCCTGATTCTGCAAGCAAATTCTGACAGGTTAAATTGAGCATGATCAGCCTCTTAAGAGTGTCTAAACTGACAATGAATTCTGTGCAAAATGATCTTTATTCAGATGTGTTCATAGAGCACAGTTAAATTCTATCCCCAGAGCTGATCTAATGACAGTAATACAATATGCTGTTATTACCCAGATGTAGCAATCACGCTCCAGCGTTCTGGGAGCTGTTGGGCATGCTGCTAAGGGTCAGTCCTTGGAGTCATTTCTTCTTGATGTCTGTACAATGCAGAACATTATTGCTGAAAGAACAGTCTTTCAGAGGCTGCACATAAAGGAAATGAAATTTAATTTATGCTTAGATTAACTAAATCTGCCTTCAATGAGAACTATTTCTGTTTCATTAAACTGCCTAAGACATGAAAGAAGGGATTATCTTCCTTGTGCAATTTTCTAATTATTAGAACACACTCACTGAACCAAATAATATTTTGGGTTTTGCAGACTGTCGTTAGTTTTTCTTTTCAGTGAACCTGACTGCAGTAGTTTAATTGAAATGGCCTAAAAGACCACATTTGCTACAGTGATTCTTTTCCCTTAGAAATGTTTTTAGATCATCGCTGTATCTTTCTCTCATTGTTGTGTTTGAAACAAATTATTTGAAATGTTGTGAATAGATGTATTTTTATGTAGATAGATGCAGCAATACCTGTGATTTGTGTGAGGATTGTTTCTCAACCCCTTTTTTGTGCGCACAGGCCTACCTCTTTATTATAGACACTTCAGCTGCTGCCCGTGCACTGTTTTTATTGCCGCCGCGGTCTGATCAAACGCCGTAGGAACATGAGGCCAAACCCTACGCCAAAAGATTTTTGTGTTTACGTGGCAACGTATATGAAGTGGTCACACCCCACCTTTGCACTTGTGCTGCCTGCCGGCTTGCGCAGCTGGGTTATGGGTACGTCTAAGAGCCGGGCTGCGTATTTAGTGTCACGCAGTGTGATAATGGGATTAGGCTCAGGATTTATTGGGAAGGATTTACCTTTCGAAGGAACTAGCGGTCGCTGATAGAACCAGCTACCGATAGCACAAAAAACACCTCAGAGATGGAGACGGGAAGGTTACCAGAGGTAGAAATAATGATGTAAAGAGACGCGAGGGCAGGACGGTGCCTGGGAAACCGCCCCCCCGCCTTTTCCCGCCCTCTGGCTCTTGGTCGCGCTTGCTCGCGTTACCTCACGTCCCACCGCCTGAAAACACGGGCCGCCGCGGAGAGGAGGCCGCGGCAATCAGCCCGCGCCCCCGGCGGCTCACCGGGAGAAGCCCCTCGCCACAGGCCGGGCTCACCCGGAGGGTGCCCGCCGGCCTGTCGAAGCCCCTTGGTTGCCCTCAGAGGCCACCGGCCGCGCCTCCCCCCGCCGGACTCCACCTCCCGGCGTGCCCCGCGGCACCGGCCCTTGCGCATGCGCGGCGGCGGCGGCGACGGCGACGTGGAAGGCCGGAGGCGGGTGCGCGCCGGCGCCGGGCCGTTGGGCAGCGCTCCCTGAGGGAGCGGGCAGGGCCGCGCCGGGCCGCCCCGCGGCTGCCGGGACCCGCGGGAGTCGTCTCCGGTTGGCGTGCGGGCCGCGCTCCTCGGCCGCCTCCTGCGTTGCGGTGCGAGCGGACGGGCGCCGCTGACGGGGTAAGCGGGGCCTCGGCCGGTGCCTCCGGGCCCGCCCCGTCGCAGGGCTCTGGTGGGGCGGCTGAGGGCAGCGGCCGGTGGCGGGCGGACCGCAGCGGCTCTGCCCCGTCGCCCTTCAGCGCTGGCTGCGACAGCGCAGGGACCTGCCGCACGCCCCTAAACGTCCCGGCTGTCCCCCTTGTCGCGACGCCCGCCGTCACCCGGCCTCGTATCGCGATAGAGCGCTGCTTTCGTGCTGTAACTCGCCGCTGTCGCTGCGGAGAGTTGCCGGGGCCGCCGGCTCTGCCGGGTGTCCGCTCCCGGGGTGCCGGCCCCCGCTGTGTGACACTCCCCCCAGCCCCCGGTCTTCGCCCTCCAGGGACCCTTCCCGGGCACGGGGTTGGGTCTGCTCTGCGTTTATACGCGGTCAGAACCAGAATGAGAGAGGTTCATACCCGTCTTTCTTGTTTTGTGCTCATAATGGCATTTATTATTAATGAAAAGACTCCAAAATTGGCTTGTTTTCCATTCTGCTTTTGTGGACCAGAGGGTTTTTATAGTGCTCAGTGACTGCTTCTGCAGTGTAACGGGTCTGCTCAGTCTCACTCTCACTCTGCTTCCTGGTCACTCTTGCCAGTTGTTTCTCATACTTCTGAAGGATAATATTTAATAAGAGTGGGTAATATTTTGCTTTAAAAGAGAATTTGTGTCTTACATTAATTGACATCAGGTTTTGTCTTGTATGCATTCACACAAAGCGTTGTTTATCTCTTTTTTTTAATCTTTTGTGCTGAGTGTAGTGAGTTCATAATCTGATTTCTTTCATTACGTGTGCCGAGGGATAACATGCTGGGCTGCAGTTATAATCATCGGAGGTATTTGTAGAAGTGTGTTAATATTTCCTGCACTGAGCGCTTTTGGAGTGCAGGGGAGTGGAAAGAAGCTCCCGGGGCTTGGGTCCGGTTTCCTAACGCAGGCCTCTGGGTCGTGTAATCCCGTGTTTTGTCAATTCCCAAGTAAAAACCGTTGAAGTTGCTCTGGTTGGGGTGACTTAAAAATCGTCCTTGCTCGTTAGGTTGCCAGGAGCTCAGGCAGGCCTCCTTCCACTCTCTCCCTGGGCTGTTTCCTCTTTTCACGTTGTTGCGACATCGGGAGAAGCCCGTTGGACCCTGCTCTGCGCTCTCACCTGGCTGAAGCAACCATCAGCTTCTTCTCTTCCAGTCCTCTGCTGATGCTTTACTAGCACAGCATCTACTGCTTACTATTGTGTGGTAAATTCGGTAGAAAAGTATAGCAAATTAATACGTAGATGTCTCTGGTGATTCCAGTGATGTTATCAGATGAATAGGAAGATCCCAGGATGTTTTTAACATGCTGATGACTGACAGAGGATACTAAAAGTAAGAAATCCTCTTTGGTGGCTAGTGAACTGTTGTAAAAATGGATGGTTAAACTTGAAAACGACATTTCTTAAAAGTATATTCTCTAGAGCTGACAGCATATTGCACCTTATAGTAATTGCACAGTTTGGCAAGTATAATTTCATCTGCAGTAGACCCTGGAGATAGGCAGTGTGTAGTATAATACAGAATTAGGTATACATCCAAAACAGATTTGGCTTTCTGTACAACATGCATTTTTTATGCTGTAGATAGATTTCTGGATGTGGGAAACACATTTAAAGTAGAGACAAATATCTCTGCTGTAAAATATGCATAATGCCCAATTGTGGGAAGAGTACAAATGCCAGAATAATTGTATAATCTTTGAAATATAGCAAAATATACCAGTACTAAAAAAAATGGAGACCTTTTAATGAACACCTAAGCGTCTTTCTGAAGCTCATAAGGTAGTTAAATTTTTCTTTTTGAAACATCACTTTGGCCACTAGACAAGTTTTATTTATGTCTGAGAGTGAAATAGGGAGAAAATCTTAAATACGTGTAAACAGTGACCTTAACAACCCTTCCATAAAGAGATAACTATACCAAGCTAGTAACTACTTAAATTATTAAATCGTACTAGGTTTAGCATGACTTGTCATATCCAGCTGCCCATTTTAATTATGGTAGTAACTGAATAAATTACTATAAATTGATTTTTATGTAGGTATACTGAGTATAAAAAAAAAAAGGACAAATTTAATCAATAGTCATAAACCATTTTCATATTGAACAAAATTTCCAACACTGTAATCCATCAGAGTTTATCAGTTTGTGTAAAATTGTGCTTTTGAAAACCATTGCTGTATTTGTGGTAATAAAAGTCTTTTTTTAGTCACTGAAAGAAGATATGGTGAAACCAGTAATGCTGGTACTGATATGCAGTATATTCTTAAACTGAAGTCAGGTCTCAGTATGGGTTCTACATATTCTTGGTGAGTCTTTTATTAAGCTCCCTATTCCATTGATATTCTTGTTTAAAGTTCAATTTGTTCTTATTTTATAGTTCCAGTACAGCTGTCCTGCGAGCAGCAGGAATCTCTGGTGAGGGCAAACAAAACCTTTAAAGAAATACCTGCCCACTGCAAAGAGCAGAATTAGTATTTGTATTTTCACTTCTTCATACTTTTGAAAAATATGTTGTATACCTGTAGTAGTTATTTAACAGGTGGAGAAAAGTTGAGCCTTTTACAGAGAAGTATAAGGTGTTTTTGACCCAGCCTTCCTCCTTTCTAATGGTGTTTTGATAATCAGATTAAAGAAATTATTTCTGCATGTATTCCAGAAAACACTTGCTGTGTTTGAGTTCTGACTTTTACTTGGGACGTAGGAGTGTAAGAGTAAGGATAGAGGTAATTTTTCATGTTAATTACTCTACCACTACTTCTTCCCTCTATGATGGGATGTATTTCTAAAGTTGATGCTGTCATTCTACTCTCAAATTGGTAGGCTTGATGCAGTAATTATTTAATAAAATTTTATGACTGGAAATACGTAGGAGGTTAGAAAAACGATCTCTATAATTTTCTTAATTCCTGACAAATTTTAGGGGCTTTGAACCATCAGGAAGATTTGGCCACAAGAATCATGTTTTAGTGTGGGAGTGTAGCTAGCATCATTAAAAATGGACAAAATTAAGGAGTCCCTAACAGGTCTCAAGGAATTTTATATTAATGAACTAGAGACATGTTTTGTTGCATGTGTGTAAATTGGCAAAGTAGTACTTAAATGCTATAAATGCTTATTTCCCTATAAAAGTGAAATGAAACCTCTCTGAAGTAACACCAACTTCTTTGCAGAAAGGTGTTTGTGGGATTCACATTCTGTCAGCAAAAGGTCCTTCAAGAGGTTTAATATGTACCTGCTGTCTTGCCTCTGACTAAACGTTGTGACTGAGGGGAGAGGGGACAAATACGCCTGACATAAGTTAGTCATGTCACTTAATGGGTTTATTCCCCCACTTAATGGGTATGTGCTAATGTGAAGGCCGATACATTGTGGATGGAAATATGACAGTTTTGGGGTTTAGGTCTTCAAAACAGAATTAGCATTTGCCAGAAGCATGTATTTGCTTATTGGTGTCCAGTACTGTAATGTAACATTTTCATATTTTTTAGAGCGCTGTGTATCAGATGTTTTTGTTGGGAGGCAAAAGCTTGGAAAAGTAAGAAGAAATGGTGTTTTTATGTCAAGCTTGTTTGGATCTTGTGTAACTTCAGAGAAAGGCAGTTTGAGAAAGGTGTTGTTTTTTGTTGGTTTTTTTTTTCCCCTATGAGTCAGTAGTTCCAGTTCAGAACAAGGCTGTGAATGTGACCAGTGAAGGTGACTAGTGGTTCATCTGAAATAAGCTATTTTGAGATTAATAAACAGGTATCTCCTTAGTGATCAAAATAAGTAGATTTGTTCACAACAGTAACCTGTTGGTTAGTGAATATATGTTATTATAAAGAATGAAAGAAAATGTGTTTTAGGTTCCTGAGATGGCAGTGAGAAAATACACAAGCCATACATCTTAGTCTCACTTATAGAATTTAGGTTTTCGTTTTTCTCTTGCCTCAGTTTCAGAACACTTTATAAAAATCAGCAAACTGTGGGATTACTGTACAACGAACTGGCAGAGACAAAGGTGATTTATAGCATCTCTTGTTGAGCGGTTCGGTCAACGACCACAATGTCTGGGCTCACTCGCGTCTGATTTCTTCTGCTTGAAATATGCTACCTAACCCAGAAGGTCTTGAAAAATCCCTTCTTCGGTGTGAGCAGAACAACTGTCCTGTAGGTGGGATGTGAAGTAAGCAGATTGTGCTCTTCAGAATTAGGCTTTTATTGACGACTGACTCCCACGTAACATGCATGTGGAAAAGGAACTGGAGCAGAAAACACAGTATCGTCACTCGTTTTTTCAACTGCTGTTTGCCTTCCTTGTGAGAGGCCTTCTTTGCCTGCAGTAAATCTATCAAGATTCATCACTACAGGCAAGACTCTTTAGGCTTCAGTGGAACCCGTAAGGACCATGCTGATGTCACTGCAGTGCTGCTTTGTTCAGGCTCTTGCCACAGAAGAGGAGGGCACTAGGACAAGTTACTGGCCAGGAGGGCAAAAAAAGATGCTTTGTTCATCCAGCAGAGAAAACAGTGGACAAGTCAGATAATTTATGTTAAGAGCTACCTAAAGACATTAAGATGGGGTTTTCTTTATTTTTCATACACTGAAGCATTGTGTGGACCACTTTGTAGTTGTGTTGCGTTTCTTACTGTGGTCCAAAAGTACATCTGTCCTAAGGTATTGAGGTTTAAGGAAACATACTTTGCTACGTGGTGAATGGTTAGTGTTGCTGTGCTGCTGCAAAAATACATTAGAGGACTGTAGATACAGTGGAGAGTTTCATGACCCCAGAGAGTACCCATCAAACTTGGTAGAGTCTGAAAAATGATGGGTAGAGGAGAAATAGAGAATGACCAACAGCTAGGCGGCTATGAAAGGTGGTATTTGCCCCCCATGTTCCAAAGATAGACCCCTTTACAGTCAACCAGGTTCTCTAAGAGCTCATCTATTGTGTTTTTCACAAAACAGCTTGCCTGTCTCACCCTACTGTGCACAGAATCTTTTTGTTTTGTGCTTATATGTGTCTGAACACTTTCACTGTGGAAAAGTAAGAGTTGTGGGTAAAGGGAATTGGAGAAGGGAGGGGTTGCCAAATATGCAGTAGAAAAGAGGAGGAAAATTACGAATCGGTGAAAAGTAAAATGAGCAGAAATGGTCTTTCCTGCGTAACTCATTAACTTAAAACCAGTAGGAAATGTTTTTAATTTGTATTCGTGAAGGATGCATTTATTACGTTCTGAAATTTGCCACTTGGTTGTAAGGGGCTGGTGTATAAGAGGATGTGAATTCTTAGTAGTGGTGATTGCCAGGCATTAAGTTATAGCTTAAATATTTTGACTTGTTAACATGCTTTAAAAACAAAGATTGTTTCAGTTCATTTCTCTGATTAAAATTGGCAAAAATTCCTAAATTCTGAGGATTATAAAGATTTTTTTTTTTCCCTAAAGATCCCTTTTACAGGCTTGAATTCTTATTGCCATATATTTCTGCATCATTAGTTTTGTTTTCAAAATTTTACCAGTTTAATTGGTATAACCAGAATTCTTACGCTGTGGTACTTCATTTTGGAGTATGTGTGAAGTCTAAAGAATGATTTCTTGGTATGAGTGAAACATTTGTATAACTGCTTTTTATCTTTGAAAATGAGAGAAATGAGCGACCTACATTTCTTTTTTTTCTTTTTTTTTTTTTCTCAGTCTCACTAACAGCACCAAGACTTCCCCAGAACAATTCCCCAAGCAGAGCAGCTGAATAAAAGCTTAATATGCTGGGAAAGCTGCAAAGCCATCCTTATTAAGGCTTTTCAAATATATAAGTGCATGCTTTGGAAAGCTAACTTACCTCTGGCTTGAATTACAAGTTAGCTTCTTTTCTGGAAGGGGACAGAAAGCAACTAGATGGTATGTAGATGAAAGAAAGTTTAGCTGCTGAAATCAAAGCTTTTTGATTTTTACAGCATTAGTGTTCATTTCTACACTTACCTGTTAGCCCTCTTCTGGTACCTTTGGGTATGTGTGGTACCCAATTCCCTTTCCTTTTGGAAAATTGTTCTGTATAGACACCATAGGTATTTCTAGCAGCAATTAAATCAGTACAAAGATTCTGATTTATAGATGTTTTGGGGAACCAGGTGACATTGTTTAAGCATATGTTTTTAGTTGGAACATTTCTTCCATGTCTGAAAGTGCTACGTGGTTTACTGATAGAGAGAAATAACATCTCTTACATCATGAAGATTTTGCAGTCTTTGGGATGCGATAAGCCGAGGTGCAGAGGGGTGAGGATTAAGGCAGTACATGCTGGCACTTGCTTAGATCAGCTGGGACTCATTTGATCTGCTGTCTTTGGCTCGACTGCCTCCCTTTCAGTGGGCCTAGAGATGTTTTGAGATATTTTGTGTGTTACATGGAAAATAGGAATATTTTAATAGGAATGAAATCTTGTATTTGGGAACAAGCTAGGACTTACTGAGACTGTGTCAGAAATAGGCTAGTAAGTTGCAAAAGCTGATTTGCTGGGAGCAGAAAGTTGAAGATTTAATAAAGGTGGCAAAAGAAGCAGGGCTTCTGGTTTACTGCAGCTTTCCCTGCTCTAATAAAGCAGCATGAAATGCATTAAACAAGTATTTCCCATGAACAAACTTCAGGGCTGTGCAGCTGCTTTAGACCACCAACTGATCCTGCATATGAATATGCATCTACAAGGGGTAACTTAGGTTTTTTTTAGTCTGTTCTTTTTCTGTGGATGCGGTATCTGTTCGTAAATTGTGTGTGATACTTAGTCCACAAAGCATTTGATCCTTAGGTATAAATATTATTGTGATATGAATGAGTAGACAGAATTCAAATGTACTGTGTGGATAGTAAAATTCAAATATTGTAGCTGAATAATACCTACTGTTAATATGTCCTCTGTTGCGTGGAGAAATATATATATATTTTGCAGTAGTCTTATAACTGTGTGGGAGGTTTTATGTTAGGATTTTGTGGGACGTTTTAATGTCTCACAGGAGAAAGATGGTGTAAAACATACAGTTCTTGGATGCAAATAGGAATCAGCCAAAAACCTCAGTGCGGCAGGTTTGCTAATACTCGAATAAACAGCATTACATCTCATACTGGCTGCTTTGCTTGAAAGGGAAACAGTGTCCATTTGTTTTAGCTCATAAAGCAGCGAACTATAAAGGTAATGAAAGTGCTGTTATATGTGAAAATGAATTTTTTTTAGGTTTTCAAATGTATAACAGCACCACTTCTTAATTTATTTTCATATGGTTTTGTTAAAGACCTAACCCAGCCTGGAGACCAGATCTCAGATGGCATAGTAAAATTGTCTGCATGACTGTCTCAAATTCTTACACTTTAAAATACTCATTTAAAAAATAAAAAAACCCCCATATATAATCTATATTATTCAAGTTGTCTGCAGATTCAGCCAGACAGTCATAGCAAGGGTAGTTTTGAAAGGGGGAGCTGGCTATACTGGACGGATTAACAAAATGTCAGCATTGGCAATTAAGTTGTGAGACCAGTAGGAGATTTAATACTTAATGGAACTATAATTACTTGTCTACAATTATTTAAATAGAAAGCTTAGAGAGCGTGACAAGTTTTTTCCAAGTTCAACAATACACACAGTACTTTGAGTTATACTTATGAGCTCAGACACAGCATGCATGTATTGCTGAATTGCTTTTCACTTGAAGAGGGAAAATTATATTCTTGTAAACATTGTTAATAATTAACATTAAAATCTTTTAGAAGGGACAGTGAACTCGGGGTTTATATCTACCCGTGGCTGTTTGAGATTGGAATGAGTCCTGATGTGCAAAACAAAGTCCCTTGTGTTTGCTCTGAAATGTCTGCATCTGCATCATGGAGCCAAGTTCTGTGACTAAACAGATGTTGGGTTTAATAGAGCATGACAATTGTAAACCAGCCTATGATTCTTTGGGGTTTTCCCAGCTTATTTAGAAAGAAAAAGTTGTTGGTAGAGGCAATAATACCATATTAAACTAAATGACTTGCTAAAAAATTGTGTCTCTATTTTCTTGAGCAAATAATTAGATTAATTGCTATTCAAGAGAAGACTTTTTAATGAACCATGCTTTGATTTAGTGTATTTCAAGAAAAAACTTTTTAGATTTCATTTAATTTACTGCTGGGGTTAGGACTGACTTTTCTGGATTGACAGGGGAATTTCCTATTTGGTGTTTCTTGTGGCTATCCCACTTCAGCATGTGAGGAAGCAAAATCTATTTAACCTTTTGTTCAGAAGTGACTTTGGGATCCCCTGGAGCAGCCTCTGGGCAGCAGGGGCTGTTGGGAAAGTCAAGTTTAGGGAAAACCATGGATAAGTGAGGATTAGGTACTATTTAAAAAATACTGTGGTAACTGTGTTCCAAATGTTGACCCACTTTTTACGTTGTCTGAAGACTTGACCCTCTGCTGCCTTAACCAGCATACAGTGTTAGAGGCACAGCAGTTGTGCCTTTTAATCAAAAGCAATTTGCAAATTTAAGTGGTTACATGTTTTTGAGTGATCTTTTCAGCTAAAGGCAGCTGTTTCTGAAAGAAACATGTCTGCTATTTAATAGCATGTTTGAAAATGATTTAAGGTGGTGTCTGGAATTTAATATTATTTAATAGCATCTGTCTTGGAAATGTGTTGGAGATCATGGATAGCATGTGACCGTCTAAATTAAAGCATTGGGGTTAATGTGTTACTGTTGTTAGAATGCCAGGAAATTAAATGTAGAAATTTTTTTAATTTTTAATTATTTTTAGACATTTGTCCTGTAGGATATTCATGAACTCCAAAGGAAAGACTTGTTTCCTCCTGATGGTTGAAGTTTCTCAGAAATGTCTTGCTTATTTAAAGCTGGGCCTATGGCTGTTTAGGTTGTGGGAGCTGAAGGTGCTCAAGCTGCATCATAAAGTCATTGCAGAGCACTTCAGCAAGTTTTGAGATAACATAAGTTCCTGATGGAAGGAGCTAGATTTGTTACACCCATTGTATCTTGTTTCTAAGTATGGTCATTTACAAAAAGTATCAGTTGAACTTGCTGAGATTTTTGCTTTAGAGCAATATAGTGAATATAACATTCTTAGGAGAAAAAAAAACCTCCTGGTGTATAACAGAGAGAAAAATCTGCATGATTATTTGATTGCTCTAAGATTTGTTGGCTCACAAATCAGTAGAAGGCAAAGCTTGCAAAGTCCACATCTCTACTAACTAGCTCTACAAGTATTTAGAGGTCAAGCTAGCAATTGATTCCTTTGACAGATCTCAACGGCTTGATGTTTATTCCATTTAGAGGAAAAAAAACATCTGCTAGTGCCTTATTTTTCTGTCACTTTGAGGTAGCACTGTGGAATAAAAACTGTTGTCTGCCGTTTGGAAGGTGCCAATCCCTCACAAGGGATTCTAGCCAGCAACTCGCCCTGTTGCTCGAGAGTATGGCTTTGGCCACAGAAGTGGGCATGTTCTTGGGCAATGTGAATTTGACGCTGACTCTGAGAATAGACAAGAAATATTTTGCTAAAACTTGGCTTTAAAGCACTGTTTATTTTGGAGGATTTGTTTTAATGGAATGTAATCTACTGAACTACTGCAGGAAATCTGAAAAGTACGCAGGCTCTTTTCAAGAACTAGCTTGAAACCTGTTTTCCATCGCTCTCACATTGCTGGGGAAATGGGTTAAATGGGGGCTTTGGGAGCTGCAGCAAGCTATGAGAATAGCTTGTGAAATAGAAAATAGAGTGGAGTTACCTAGGGAGGATGGGCTAAGGATTTAGGGCATGGTCAGAGTGCTGGCATGGGGAACTGAAGAGTTATAGGAGGTTAAGGTGTAGGAATTTGAAGGCAGAGCTCCAGCTACCTCTTGTTTCTCTTCTCCCTTGGGTGTTCATCTTGGATCAAGTGAGCTGCTTCTTACGTGAGCTGGAAGGCATGAGCAGAGGACAGGAACTTGGGGCAGACACAGACTTGAACTGTCCGTACTCCAAGAAATAAAGGTTTAAATATGTGACCTTTAAGTAATTTAAAGGTGCAGGGAAAGGACTTCAGTAGAATATGGGTCCAGGGCCAAGAGCATTGCTGTTGGCTTCTGCAGTAGTTGGGTATGTGCAAACCAGGGGCTACAGAGCTGAGATATGTACAAGCTGAACCTTGATTCTTCTACCTCAAAGTGAAGATCCAGTTTTCTCATATATTATGCAAACCAGTTTCTCCTCTACTTTATTCTCTAGCTTTAGTATTCATTGGCTTTATTTCAAAGGTAGCATACATTGAGTCTTGGGCTTTTTTCTTTGAAGCAGCAAAATTTGTATTCAAGTAAGATGCATTCATTCTGTTCTGTGAGTAAATATTCAACCAGAGTTCTGGAAATCCTCTTAAACTAATTACATTTTATAATCCTGTAATGCTTCTCCACAGAATTCCCTGGCACAAACTTCTGTTTTCACTCCTAGGCCACTTTTCAATTCCTCTTCCTGCAGGTAGTCCCCATGACAAAAATGGCTCCTGCAAATGCTGTAGACAGTGTCTTCAGAGCTTTTTGCTAAATGAGACCTCTGTGAGATTACAAGGTTATTGTACCTCTCCCTTTTGGTCAGGTATAAAAGGAGGTGGCAGAAACCAAGCTGCCTCATGAAAATAAGAGTTCTATGGGTTGGCAGAGCTCCAGTGGTGGAGTTGTTACAAGAGCAGATATACTGCGTCAGTGTAAAGTTTCATCTTGCTGTGTTCTGTCCTCTAGAGCAGCAAATAGTGATGGTGGAGTGCTAGAATGGAGGGAAGGAGTGTGGAGTGGTATCTTCCCAGCCCATAGTGTGCCCTGCAAACAAAATTTAGGAAATAATAAACACTTTCTTCATTTTTGTAGGATCTCACCTTCTAAAGACCTCTGTATTACCTAATAGTATCCTATATTCTACTGTCTGACTGTGCTGGCATTTTGTTGTTTCTGAAATCTTTGGACACTGTGCATTTACTCTAAATCTTGAATGTAAGTTCTGCAGGTAGCCTCCATGATGGCTTCCAACACTGCAGCTTTTCGTTGCATTTCTTTATTTCTTTTTAGCAAGCTTTCCCCACTTCTGTACTGTTCTTTAGTAATATTAACTGCTACTAGAATGGTCTTTTCTGGAAATAACTGCTGCTGCAAAGATGATGAGTCTTAAGAGAATCAGTACTGGTGTGATTCTTGAAACAGAGTCTGTATCTTTGTCGAGACCAAGGGAAGAGTTGGCGATTGGTAGTAGCTTACATTTTCTAATACAGCTGTCCCTGTTCTTATAGCTTATGCCAGCTCAGGAGTGAGTATTTAGGTTATGCAGTAATACAGGGCACAGCACTTTTATCTTCATGGGGATGTTTTTTTTTAATATAAACTTTTAACGCTGTTAGTCACAGTTTTTTCTCTCAGATGATGGAAGATTATTGAAGCTGATGTCCTGGAAAGATGTAAGATGCTTAGGAGCATCCCTGGCACATAGTAGCATCATGGTGGGATTTCCTTTAATTAAATGTTTATAAAGGTGAGAAGTGCTGATAAGCAGCATGGAGAATTGAAATCTCGTACTTGAAATGTGGGAAGAATAACACAGCTACTAATGAAAAGAGGTTTTGGAGTGCATCTCTACCTACTTCTGCGGTGTTACTTCAGAAAACAGTTGTGTTTCTGATGTGTTAATTTTTTGGCTTTTCCACCCTTGAAGTAGTTGGCTGGAACCAACCACATTATTTTACAGAGATCAAGGAGATTCATGTGTGGTCAGTAGTACCTTTCCTCACTTGATTCAGGTTCTGTGCAGCTGTGATAACAGTTGTGTGTATGCTGCCAAGGTGGGAGCTTTCAAGGTGTCGATTGTTGATGGCGTGCAGGAATTAGCTGCGTGATGGACTCCTTTTCTTGACAACAGGCGTCATTTTCTATCGATGCATATTCAGTTGGAAAATGTCTTTTTGAATAGCTTGTCAACTTGACACTTCTGTTTAAATTGTGAACTCCTGCAGTTTTCCTCACTCGTAGCAGCCTTGATACTGATACAGCTGTGGCACTGTTCTTGCCGAGTGTAATTTATGAAAATCCAAGTGAGATGATGACTGAAGTATATAGCACAGTAACTTTGAATTTCTCTGTTGAAGATGTTATTGTCCTAAGTATGTTTGAAAGAAAATATTTTTAATGTCTTCCTATGCGCCTGTTTTCTAATTTTCAATAATTGTTCAAGGTAGTGAACTAAAGCTTTACTGATGGCTAATTTAGGGCCTGTATATTTCTTATTTGTACAAAAGACTTTAAATGTTTCTCTCTTCTTTTTTTTTTTTTCCTTGAAGAAATGAAAATTTAGAAAGGGATTTGCCAAATAAAGAAGATGGGAGCAAACAGCAGCAGCATCAGTGAGCTTCCAGAAAATGAGTACTTAAAAAAATTATCAGGAGCAGAGCCCATCTCCGAGAATGACCCGTTTTGGAATCAGCTGCTGTCCTTCAGGTTTACCACTCCAACAAACAGGTAAGAGGGTGCTTGTTGAAGAACTAAACTTTGATAATACATTTATAGAAGTGACAAGTCTGAAAACAAATGAGAGGTTATGTTAATTATTACTGTTTTAGGTAGCAGAGGAATAAATGCCTATGTAAAATAGACTGTTGTTTCTAAATTTGGACGCTCTTTCTACCACCTCTTCCATTCCTGTGGATCTCTTTCTTCTTCATAAAAGCTGTAATGGCTATTCATTCTCCTGGTAGCTGGGAAAGATCAGAAGCAGGGTGGTAAAGTGTTGGGGGAGAGCTTTTATTTTTTTTCTTTGGTTGTTCTTTTCTGGTTGTTTTGGGATGCTTTTTTCTTTGAGAAAGTTTCTGGTATCTCTGGAGTTGCTGAAGACCCCAGTGTGTGATGTTTCTTCTCAACTTACAGTGAATTGTACATCTTCCATGAATTAATTGTAGGTTAGCTGTTGAGTTTCTTAGTCTCTATGGCTTTCCCCCCCCCCCCTTTTATATTTTAAAAAGAAGCTTGGCACGTTGTCTCCATAAAAATATTTTCTAAATATCTAAAATTAAAATTTTGCATGTCTTTTCACTCTAGCAATTGGTGTAGATAGAAACAGAATTAATACTTTTGAGATGATCCATAGCACATCTCCAGAAATAAAGAACGTAAGTCCTTGTGACTTCTGTTAACCTAAGTCCATTGCTAAATTCATTGGCCTGTGTGTTGGTTATCAGTCTTACAAGAGCAATCTGTATTACTTAATACTTCTAACTATTACTTAACTGTTCTTACAGTTGACAATGTGACCTGATACTTTTCTGTCAGGTGAATGTCTTTATTTACCTTCTTTATTATTAGCAGTATTTCTTTGCAAAGGGCATAGCTTTTTCATAAAGGATCATAACAAACTACATTTGAACACTTGTGTAACACGTTGAAATTGGCCACAATGTGTTACTGCTAAAATTGGGAACACTTTTAATCTTTAATAAATTGGAAATGTGTTTGAGAGCTATTCTTCCAATTTTATTTTATTTTTTTTGTTAAAACAGAGCTCCTGGCAAAATGAGTGGTGGTCAAAGGCATTTTTCTTTCAGAAGGTGAAAAACTAGTGCAGATTTATGACTACCCTGAGCTCCCAAACCTTGAATATAAATTACCAATTGAATGAAGAATGGAATACAATTTCTAGTGGCATACAGTTTACATGTTACATGACTTACCTCTGTGCTGCCTTGTGCACAGTAGCTTCTGAAAGTCAAGAGATGTGTTTATTTTCATAACAATTAGGAGCAGATCTGGTAGATAATATGTGTCTCATACTATAGTGCCTGTGAGTGAGTCAAAGTTCAGGCAACTGGGTGGGAAATGGTTAATATATACCACTGGGAGGCATTTACTAGGCTATTTTTGTAAAGAGTGAGGAGGGGGAAGGATTTTGACTTCTCCATGGAGAGAATTGTTAGAGGGTAACAAGAAGACAGTGTTGTGAAGGGTTGTGAAGCTCATAAAGGGTGTTGCATAATTGTCACTGGGTGAGAGAACAGTTGTTTTTTCTTTTAAGATCCTCTAAGAGGCAAGAACTGCTTACAGCCACCTGTGACTAATGAGCTGGACAATATTCTGAGAAGTCATGTCCCAAAAGCAGGGTTGTTTACCTGGTGTGCAATACACCAGTATACACAGAGAGCAGAGGTATTTATTCCATGCCTGCGCAGAGTGAGGTGCTAGGTGGTAATTCCACAAAGCCAGCACACTGCACCAAAGAACTTCAGTGGGTTTATATGCTTCAGACTACACAAACATACATTTACTGTAATGACCATTGGGTTGTTGCTTGTTGCTTTGCCCCATATTGGTTAACAATGTGCCTCGTCTTTGTTTAAAGTTACAGTGTCTTTTAATTCTTTAAATCAAACTCAAAGGGTGAGGGGGGGCACATCTTCTTGGTCTTAAACTGAGTCAGTGGTCGCAGTCTTCCTCTCCTCCCCCCTTCCCCACCCTTATCTTCCCCCAATTACCTCCTGTTTTTGCTGACTTAATGCATCTCAGACAATCATCCAGCCTTTGGCTCCTTTTGGGGCAGGATGTTCCTCTCTTAACTAATATTTTAGCTCCTCTTCAAAGGTGTGGTCGTTAGCAAGGTCTGCATTATTTGTGCAAAGTTGGAGTAACTCACTCCCTTATCTCTTGGTTCCTTCTTTTGACTGCAACAGTCTTCAGTCAATAACTGACCCTGTCATTGTTCTGAGTTCAGAATAAGCAGAGTAGAAAAAGAGACATCAATATAATACTGCATTATCTGTGGCTTGGGATATTTTTTTTTTTTAAGGGAGAAATAGTTATATGTAAACCCCCAGCAATTTCTTTTAATTGTTCTACTGCGCCTCCCTCCCCCACCAAAGTGAAGGAGTCATTCACAGGTTCTTTTGCAGCTTTATTGTGCCTATTTTGTGGAGTCAGATCCAGTGCAGAGTAAATTCGCTTTAAAAAAAAACCAAACAAAACAAAAAACCAGCCAAACAAACAAAAAAACCAAACAAGAAACATAATTTAAAAAGCAAGCAAAGAAAAAACTGATCCAGAAGCAGGTTGAAAGTTTAATTAGCTGAACACCAGATGGTGCTCTTGCCTGGCAACTAGAAGAGAATTATTTTTAGAGGCATCTTCTGTGCAGCTTAATAACTGGAAGGAAACAGAAATTTTCCATTAAGTTGCATCTACCTGAGAGAACCGTTTGACAAATGATGTCAGATGATGTTGGCTGCACAGCACTCTCAGCATTGTCTAAATCAGATAACCTTGCCTGCAGGAACAGAACAATAGGGGTCAATGTTCATTTCTGAGATTGAAAGCTTGCGAAATATCAAGTTAACTCTGTTTTGTTTTAATGAGGCTTGAGTGTAGGTCATACTTTTGACAGGAGCAAGATGCTAATTTGTGACTGGTATGGAAAGGAGCCAGTTTTCACCTGTCAAACAAGACACAGTTTAAGGTTTTCTTCTCTTTTCAGGTTGCACTTTTTCCAATTGTCTGTTGCAAAATTAGTGACTGTTTACAAGTGTTACTGGGAGCCATAAAAGTTGTGTGTTGTTTTCCTGGAGGTAACTGTTGATACTCAACAGTAAAAGATCTATCCTACTTCCTCACATTTTTTCAAAGATGTGACTGAAATGATCCCCAGGGAGAAGAGGGCTGTATTCTCTGAATGCTGCTTTGGACATATGTCTGTTCTACATATGCCAGTGCTATAGGGAGAAAGGAGGAGAAAAAACATGAAAAGAGGAGGTGGTAGGAAATGACGTGGTAGTAGGAAAAACAAGCAAGCAACCAACAATAGAAAACCCAACCAAAACCCAGCAACGTGTGGGAGGTGGTGTGGCTGGGGTAAATTGTCTTCTTTCAGTGCTAGATGCCTGACAGATTCACCGTGTTGTCAGGAAACCTTGCCCTGTAGGAAGACAAAGGGTACTTTTGATACCTTTAAGGGAAATTTGAATCTGTGTGTATAAGGAAAGCTTGTGAGGTTTTTAACACTTTTCCATGTATGCTTTTTCTCTTGTGAGGAATGTGTGAATAATGCTTTGCTTTACAGAAGCTGTTCTGAATTAGTCCAGGTACTGCTGATCACAGCTGCCAGAGGAAGATCTTTCAGGCTGCCAATCAGAGTTGGATCTTCCGAGGACCAGTAGTCTTTTAATCCTCCAAACTGAAGCCCAGGGCCTTGGCTTGAGAGTTGGTGAATTACTGGCTTTCTACTCTGAGAAAGATGAAGTCGTGATGCTATATCTGCTCTTTTAATGTCACTGCTTTCTTTGCTCTTCTTTTCTGTCTTAATTTTCTTACACTTTGCTTTTCTCAGCACTTTGTACTCTTTTCTTTCTTTGTCATTGTTCTGCTTCTGTTCCTCTCTGGTTGATCTCTTCTTCCATTCATCTGTTTCTCATTTTCCTGGTTCTCTCTCTTGCCTTCCATCCTCACCTATACCCAATTGTATATGTTAATCTCTCTTCCAGTGGTTTTCTGTATAGGTCTTCAGCATTGCTCATTTACTCAGCCGTGTCTCCTTTGCTGGGTTTATTTTTTCAGTCCAGTTAACTTTTTCATCTGTTTCTCTGAAGAGCACAAGGTAGTTTATAGGGGGAAATAAAGTTTGTCTAGAACCAGTGCTACTGACTGCAAAGTTGCTGTGTCTCTGTTACCAATACTGGTGCAAGATGCTCTTGCCCTTTCACTATCCCTTCCAGTGTTTATTCAGGTCTGCTGTGAGTTTAATCAGGAACTAATCTGTCTGAAAAACAACACAGCAAAAAAAAGTGTTTGTCTTTGCAGCCAAGTTAATTCCCTAGAGTGATTCGTAGCGTGGCACCACAAAACAATTCTGGCACAATGAGGGATTGATTTTTGGGGCACAGCAGACTGTTGGGCTGAAAGGTGGTCTTGCTTAAACCTCGTGTGCCATCCAAAAATGAATGTGAAAGTGCGTGGTCAAAGCAGAGCTGGCAGCTGGGAGTCTTAACATTCTGCTTTTCTGGGCTGTTAGTTCTTCCTCTTATAATGTTGATTTCTTAATAGTTAAGCAAGTATTAAGAGGGAATATTAAGTGAGAGTAATTCTGGTCAGTGCATTCACAAACTGTGATTATGAATCAACCTTTAGTAATCAGAAATAAGCTGATGGTGAATCCCTACTCACTGCTTGTGCACCACCCCTGGCGTGAGCAGTAGTAACTGCCAGAGCAAGTCTTGGGTATTGGGGAGGTACAGCGACTAGGGCCTTACACAGTTAAGAAGTGGTAGGAGGTAAGTGATATATGCACAAGTGATAGTAAAAGGAAAAGCTACCAGCAATAGTTTAGGCTGCCTTGTGCTTTTCTCTGTAAAAGGTATACTGTGATCTCCTTTTCTGTAAAGCAGGTCACAGATGCTAAGCAGGTAAAATCCCCTTGGACTACAGAAGTGTCTGCAGAGAAACTTCTGGTTTCAGCCATTAGGATGTACTCACTGGTCTAAATTCTCACTCCTGCACGTTCATTTTTTTCTTCATGGATCCTTATTTGTTGCACAGAATGGACTCATGGGAGCTGAATTAAAGTTGGATAAACCCTCTTAAATCTGCCACTTCCTATGTTTCAAGTGGCTGACTTATCAGTCTGAACAGTGTTTGGATATTGTAAAAATAAAATACAGCTTTTCTGGATGACTTTTTTAGTTATTGTTATGAGCAAGAGCTGTGATGTTTGCTTTGAAGTCTTAGCTCTTGGTTTAGGCAGGCCTTTATGTTTGTCTGGCTCTCCTACAAGTTGCTACCAAGAATGCAACCTCCTCCTTAGCGGTGGTCTTAGTTACAGTTCTTTTCTGATGGAAGACTTAAAACAGAGTTAACTTACACAGAACTTGCTGAAAATCATGTGCTTAATATTTACTGTTCCGCTTTGTTCCTTCCCCAGAGTTTTTAATGAGTGGCTGGTTCAAGAATACTGTACATGAGACTTTAATGGAAAGACATAAAAATGAGCAACTTTTATGTTGCCTTAATGTGGTACATTTTTAAATCGGTACAATAAATTATATGCAGCTTTTTATTCTTAGGCATCTTTCCTCCAACTAGTCCATTAAAGTCAGCCTTCCCACAGGATGAATTTACTGAATGGGCTGATCTTCTGCTTTGTATTCAATGGCAAAGAAAAAAGTTCTACTTAGAGGAAAAAACTGTCAGGAAAGCTGCTCCCTTGTTTTTTTCTCCTCCTCTTTTAGAAGGGGTAGTTGTCTGCTACGGTTTGGGTCTTATTCTTACCATAATAAGGGAATGTGTCATGGTACGGACGTGTTTATAATTACAGGTTTTATGCAGAATACTTTGTCTTGCCATGTTAAAGTATTTTAACAGTAGTCACTGTCACTTTGAAACCTTTTATATTGTGACCTTTAAAATAAAAGCAGATAAAACCGCATTCTTCAAAGATGATTGCTGTCAGGAAGCAACTTTCACTGTCTTTTATTAATTATGGTTTTGCTGAAGTCTCTGGGACTGATAGTAAATGTAAAGTAAGGCGACTGAATTCAACCACTCTAAAATAACTCCACTGATTTTTTCCCCCCTCCTCCCCCGCCCCCCCTCTTCTTTTTTGGAAATAATGTTTTTTTACGATATATGCCAGAATAGCTGACCGTGGCATCTGGCTTTCTCGTAGTATGAAGCCAGAAATAAAAATATGCAGTCAGTGAAAACTGCTTGGTGGGGTGTTTTTTTTGAGCAATAGACTGCTTAATTTACCATTCTTTGCCGCCTCTAGAGTGAAGCTCCTTCACTGCACTGATCATAAATAAAAGTTCTGATTCTCTCCGAAAATCCTGACCTGAGGAATACGTCTTTTCAGAGGCTTTCTTACCGAAAACCAGCTTGATGAAGAAACTTCCTGAACTATGATCAGTAGCTGCAAAGTAATTAAATCCCAGCAAAATAAGAAAACACTTGAGATAAGATCAATTATAAAATGACAGAAGAGCATTTTCAGCAAGACAAAACAGAATTTGTATTGTCTAAATACTGTTTCAGTATTATGTTTTACTTGGTCAATAGTCATTGCCCACACATATGATAGATAACACATAATTGTCACTCTTCTTTGTGAAATATAAAGAGGCAGTTTTGGCTTCTGTTAGTATTCCTGTATGAGTGCGTGTGTGTGCGTTGAATTCCCAAATAACATTTATATGATAGTACAAGTGTGAGGGATTGAACTTTTGTATCAGGAAAAGGAGGTGAACCTCTGCTATCAAAGGGACAGTATTTGAGTGTGCAAGTTTGAACATAATTTTGATTTCTTCTCTTGCCTTCCTTGTACAGAGTCCTTATTCCATGACATAGAGGTGTAGTGGTTGTGCTGTCCTCTCTCCTACAGAAGGGGATTATCCTTGATTACTCTTCCCTTCTGTCTCTGATATGTGATACCTGGTGTTACACAGATCCTTCCTGTGTATAGGTGCATTTGTAGTGACAATTTGTATGCAAAATGTTCTTACTGCCTGCCATGTCAAGATGCTACAAGAGAATAATCACTGCCACTCTAAAACCTCTCATGTTTTGATACCTTTAAAATAAAACAAGATAAAACCATTTTCTTTTAAAAAGTCTGTGCTGTCAGGAAGCAAATTTCACTAGTAATTACAATTTTGGTGAAGTCTGTGGGCCTTACCCTCTGCATAAAAAATCAAATAAACCCTTCCTTTTATAAAGGACTTTGAAAGTGCGGGCCAGCAGGTCACAGGATTAGGCAGGAATTCCTGTGAAGCCTGGAATTTTTTCCTAAAGTGTGTGGGAAGCAGTCCTGCACCTCCCGCATTCGCTTGGATCGAAATGAGCCAGTCAAGTCTGTGTGGTTAAGTACCTTTCTTTGAATCCTTAGTGTTTTCCCCCTGTGCTCACAACCTGTTTGAATCCCCATTCCAGGTGATACCTTTTGCTCATGCCTCGGAAAATTGTAGAACTGGTAAATATGGTTGGAATATGTACTGCTTTCCCCAAACCAAATGGTTTAGTTCAGGTAGTGACAGTTGAAATACATGATTACATGTACAAACTCACCCAGGTCACTGTGAGCGCGATATTTAAGATCTGCAGCCTGAAGCTGGTGTTTGTTGCCACGTGCAAGTGAACATCTTCCAAAGTGATGTCTGCTCCATGGTAGGGCTTACTGGATGTTACTGGGGTACCTGGTTTCTCCTTGTGATGCTCAGCAGTGCAGTCAAGCAGCAGGAAGGTTTTATGTACTTTGCTGCTTGTTTATTGCTAGGAAATGGTGTTTTTTTTTTCTTGAGAGTGTACTAACAGTTCTCATAGACCAGGGGATATTTTACTCCTCCATCCCTAATGAATCTCTCTTCTATTTTTACATGTTCTAAAAGATACTGTCTTTCAGAAGCTTCTTTTCGCTTCTGAAAAAGCATGACTTTTATTTTCCCAGTTATTGGTAGGTAAAATTGTGGAGTGGAAAATGTGTAGGATTTTTTTTCTTTTCTTTTCTGAAAGGTTGTTTTCTCCTGGACTCTTGCATAGGTACTTTGTTACAGTTAAATGTATTATGTTGAAGGGGATCCAATTTAAATGCATTTTAGACTTCTTTTTGTCCCAAGTAGCGAGCTCCTAAAGTACACTTAATCATATGTATACACATATATTTGTCAACAAAGCATTCAGTATTCCTCAGGTCAGGGTTTTCAGAGAGAATTGTAACTTATATTTGTCATCAGAGCAGTGAAGAAGCTTCATTCTATCAGTGCTTCCTCTGGTTGATAGTGCTGAAAAATAGTTTGAATACCTCCAGTGGTGCTCTGTGGATTAATGAAGGGACGGGTGCTTTAGTGTTAGGTTTCCATTCTTATATTCGGTCATCAACCAGATGTCATCTCCACAGGGACTGTAGAGCAGAGTCAATACCACAGTTGGTTGTAGCATTTCTTTTGTGCCACCTTATGAATCTTTGGCATTTTCTGACTGTTAATATAATGTACCTTCTGTCTTCACGGCACAAAAAAAAATAGGCAGACAGCTTTGCCCGTGTCTCTTTTCTTTCCAGTTTAAGGAAAGAAAGCTAGGCTTTGTCCCGGGTTCCTGGAAATGGGCTGCTGCTTTTGTACCCCCTGCTACACCCTCTCTATGAATCCATCCTTGGGGATGTCGCACTAGCGTTACTACTTTGAGTGTAAGAGCAAAATTTCACTGTTGTATGGGCGTTGGGGCAGTGTTTTGCTGTAGTTCCTCCTCGCTAGGTGTTTCTATTGCGTGAACTGAAATTTTGCGGATGTTGTTGCCTAATCTTGAGGATGGCAAAATTCAATTCTGTGTTCTTGTTGTATGAATAAGGGGGAGCGGGCTGTAGTTAATCTTTAAGCATTAAACTTCATTTTGGTAGGAGAAAGAATGACTCAAGTGTTAAAAGCTATGCTGAAGACCTGAAGGTCTTGCTTGGTTTGCCGCTGTTTTTGATCCTGGCAACCTGTAGAATTTGGGCAACTCTGCAGAGTTTGTTTGAGGACTTTGTGTGGTTTTTAATGAGTCAAAGGGAAGAAAAAAACAACCTGTAAGGATGCTATACTTGAAAACCTAATTGCTTAGAAATTAGGGGAAAAATGAACCATAATGAAAAGCTAATGTCTAGATTTATGGTTTAAGTCCTGGAGCAATTACAGTAATCACTCGGGCTGTATTAGAGTAGTCCCTAGCGTCTCTGGATAGTGGGAGGTGGATCGTGTGTTGGATTACAATTATTCAGTGCCTAAGAACTCTCTAGTCAGCTGGTGTCCGATATAATATTCACTCTGCCTGTCAGTTCTTAAGAAGGAGTACACCCTGATGAGAAGCAGCCAGCTGGACAAATTTAGAAGTTATTTTTTAAAAAAAAAGTGCAAAAAGTCCTTGTTTCATATAGACCTAGAAAACTGTGTTGTCTGTAGTTCCTGGTGGGGTGTTCTAGTTTTATGCCATTTGTTTTTAATTACTCTGCATGTTTTTAGTGCTGAAACAAGAGACCACCTTTGAGACTAAGTCTAATATTTTTAAAGTATATATGAAAGTCTAAGTTTGTTCTTTCTGAAACTTATGTTTCAAAGCAATTTATAGGAGAGGAAAAAATGCTGATATTTGATATCAAAAAAAGCCAATCTACATAATCTAAAGTTGTTTTAGGATATTTAGCTGTAGGTGAAGAGCTGTCTCTGCTGTCAGCTCACTACACAGTAGATAAGTCTGATACACAGGAAAATTTGCAGCCATTTTAAAACTTAATTTGTTTGATGTCTCTGTCTTGAAGCATTCCCTATTGAAACATTTTGAAATAATTTTTCTGGCTGCTGTTTCTACCCAATATCCTTACCTCCTCATCCAGTCCTCAGGGAGTTCGAGCACAGCTCAGTCGAACTCAACAGCTTCCATGAGCATGGCTCCACGTGGACTTTCAGCAGTGGAGTTGGTTTAGGGACTTCCCACACAGCACCACAGCTAATCTCAGGTTGATGCAGTAGTTCTTGGGACTGTGCTGTAAACTGGATTACTGTCTAAATTTAAAAACAGAAAGAAAGGGGACTGTTTTCCCCCACCACTGCCTTTGAGAAGTTCACTGGCAGAGCTGCAGGTAGTTGCCAAGATGGTGTTGAGCAGGTGGGACAGAGAGAGTGCATGCGGTACCATGCCCTTTTTGTGTTCAGTCTCTGATAGTTTGATATAAATCAGGTTACTCATCAGAAAATATAATGCTTAGGAAGCAATAGCGACATTGGCAATCTAATTATGGCAGTATTAAGTTTTGCAATATTTTTATGAGAGGAGTGCTTGAACTGAGGCCATACCACTGACTTTTATAGGCTTAGTTACTATGCAGGTTTCATCACATTGCTACTTTCCTATTTATTCTGAGGGTGGTGATTTTCATACCTTTAATTACAAGGATGTAGTTGCATGAACTGTGAAGTTGTTCAGTGTATATTACATATTATGTTATGTCTGCAAGCATGGAACTGTTTGGGGTTTTTTTGACTGGCTTTTAATCTGGGGAACTTCAGAAGGACTGCCATTCCTGTAGGTCAGACTGTATGTTAGTTGAGTCTGTACAGAGGCTGTACAATCTTCTCCAGTACCCTGAGCAGTAGGGCCTGTAGTGATAGGACAAGGGGTAAGAGTTTTAAACTAAAAGAGGGGAGATTCAGACTAAATAGAAGGAAGAAATTTTTTACAATGAGGGTGGTGAAACAGTGGAACAGGTTGCTGTTTAGGTGTTAATACTGGGACAACTTCACATTGCATTAGACACAATAGGAATATTTGTCTTTTTTCCCATCTGTTAAGGAGAAATATACTTCCCATGTATTCTTCTGTTTTGTTTTTGAGGATCAGTTCCTCTGTACTGGTAGGTTTGTGGTGATAGAAGTGTATAAATGTCTTTTTATGTGTTTGACGCAGCTGGTGTTTACTTTCAGTGGTTGCTGGCGGGTTCTGCTTTAGTGCTGTATTGTTCTTTTCAGCTGATGGTTTTCATTGAGGCATACCAACAGGCAGTTAATGAAGTTGTGAAAAATTCGGTGTATCTGATATGATTGTCACATTAATATAATAAGTTAAAGGAAAGTGGTGCTTAGCTTGAGGTTAAATGTCAGGTTGAGGATTCTTTATGCTGTTTAAAAAGATGTTGTTTCATATGACAGCTCTTGTAAAAAAATCCAGTTCTTTCTGTCGGCTGCTGTTCCACGTGTATTTTCAGTGGCATCGAGCTAAGCATGGCAGCATTGAAGCCACAAAGGTAGTAGTAACACAAAAGATGTAGTGACATCATTTCACTTTGACAAACAATTCATTTTTTAATATTAGTTTCCTGTTTTATAGTCACTGTACTTCAAATGCATGTTGTACTGCCTGATACTAGTATGACCAAGCACTGGAATGGGTTGCCCAGAGAGGTTGTGAAGATACTCAAAAGCCACGTGGACGTGGTCCTGGGCAATAGACTGTTGGTGGCCCAGCTTCAGCAGGGAGGTTGGACAGGATGACTCCAGAAGCCCCTTCTCACCTCAACCATTCAGTGCTTCTGTGGTATTTATGTAAACCAGCTAATGGTTTGGTAAAATTCAGTGCTTCATAGGAATATTTTACTACTGTTTTGTAATAAATTTTCACTTCAAGTACGGGAAGCCAATTGCTTGTGTAACCATTTTTATTTTCTTTTCCCCCTCTCCTAGTGCTGACTTAAAGCTCTTGGAAGAAGCTACAATCTCAGTCTGCAAGTCTTTAGGTGAGAAATTGTGACATCTTTTTTCCATGTGCTTGATCAGGAAAATTAACAGCATTCATGTGCACATCCCTGTCTCTGGTATACTTGTCCAGTCTACTTGTATGTGTTCCACTAGTAAGATTAAAGAGTGTGTTATATCCCAAACTTTTAGAATCTTCCATCATTAACTGTTTTGTAGAACTTGAAAGGACTGAAATAATTCCATCTCTACTACCTCTTTTACCCATTGCCCTGTAAGCTGATCAGTTAGGGGAAAGAATTAATCAGAGGATGAAATGAAAGGGTAATATAAACACGATCAGTGATGTTTCAAGAAGGTAAAAGCTAGTTGTGAAAACCTGCCCAGTTTTCTGACAGGACACTATTGTGCTGTAGACAAGACTTGGAAAGGAAGCACGATGAGCTCCATATTTGGGGTATTTTAAATCTAGGATGAAAAGTATGTTTAGAGAAAAATTACGGAGTACTAAAGCATGTGCTGGAGAATCTTAAAAGAAGAATAACAGCTTTACAGAAAAACAGACATACTGTGCTTTATGTAGAAATATTTAAGACATTGAAATTTGGTTTCATTCTATGTATTGTTTCAACTAAATAGTGTCAACTTATGAATGCTATATAATCACATTTTATTTTTTCCTCATCTAGTTGAGAAGAATCCTCGAACAGGAAACCTTGGGTCGTTGATTAAAGTCTTTCTTTCTAGAACCAAAGAGTTAAAAATTTCAGCAGAATGTCAGAAGTAAGTACCTGAAAAAAACCTGTGTGCCATTTCAGTTTCTAAATGTTCCTTTTGCTTCTAGCTCTTTTGATTTTTTTACTTTGCTAGTTAACTTTGCTAGGCCAAAAGTTAGAATTCTCTTATTGTTGTTTGAAACAGAACACGTATCTAGTGTTCTAAACAGAGAAGATTAAGTGTAATAGGTAAATAGATTGCTGGGGAAAAGACATGTTTATGTTCATCCTGTGTGTTACATAAGCACATGTGTGTACAAATGGTGTACCTTCTGGTTACTATGGGTTTAGAATTGTTTAAAAATCACCTGACCTTTTTAAGCTAAATCTTGATGTATGAACTAGTATTTTATCTTGGGAATATTTTAAGTTGGGTGGATTTGAACGCACAAACTTCTGTATAAAGACATTGCTTTCAAATCATATCACGCAACTGCCATTAGTTTTCCTTGCCCCTTTCAGCAGTAGGAAGTAACTCCAAGAGGTTGTGTGCACAGCACTGTATAGTTTTTGCAGGAAGCTTTCTGTGATTGTTCCCCTACACCCATAGACAAATGACCAACTCGCATCAGATCTGGGGATTCAAAAAGGAAAACTTTCTTTTTAATGCCCTCTTGCTCCCAAGACTGCCCTCAACATTTTTGCTTGTAGCTGGAGAAAGAAGTTATTCCTGGCTGGATAGCTCCTGCTGCTTTAATCCAAAAATACCTTGAAAGTACAGCTTTGAGAAAGAGTTTGACTATATGCTGTTGTCTGGACTTCCCAGCCGTTGCTTATTGGGACTCAAGAAACCATAATGAAGCTATATTTCACTCACGTTTGGAAAACCTGGAAAGTAGCTCTGTGCGTGTTGTGTAGAAGAGTCTTGTTCCGTTGTGCTCTTGAAGTCCATTAAATGCCTACAGTCATCTGAAGGCTATTTGACTGGGAAAAATATTAAGGTTCCAGGAGCTAGAGTAACTTTCATACTGAAGCTGTTACAAATTTTCAGATGTCTGGGTGGCTTGAGTCTATAGTATCTAGAAACCTTTAGAAGTACACTGAGCCATCTGGTGAGCTCTTCAAAGAGTGATACTTCTGGCAACTGTGGTGTTTTAACAATACAAAGTTAGGAGTAAGATTGTATTCTCCTGGGTGAAGGAAAAAAATACTTTTTTAAAATACGTTTCTAGTTTGTTAGCTGTAGCATCAACTGAGGAGTCCCTGCTTGAGCGTGTTGGCTTTTTCCTTGCTTCAGCTGTAGGAACCCCTTTGTCTACTCTGGCATATATTTTCTTGTGATTTTTGATGCATGTTTGCAGGTTAAGCATTACTGATTTTTGTTTGTTTCTACTTCTTTTCTAGTCACCTCTTTATCTGGCAGGCTCACAATGCACTGTTTATCATTTGCTGTTTGCTGAAAGTATTCATCAGTCGAATGTCAGAAGAGGAGCTGCAAATTCATTTTACTTATGAAGAGAAAGCACCAGGCTCATACGGTAGGTATACACTAGTGTTAGTGAAACAAATATCCCACAAGAAACTAAAAAGTTCTGCTGTTTGTAGACGTGGCGCTTAGGGACAGGGTTTAGTGGTGGACTTGGCAGCGTTAGGTTAATGGTTGGACTCAAAAGATCCTAAGGGTCTTTTCCAACCTAAATGATTCTGTGATTCTATGTCTTGTTTAGACTAAGAAGCCCAAACTTTGCTTTAAAAGTAGAAATGAAGTACCAGTGAGGTTACATACAACATACTTACTGTTGAGGACAACCTGTGAGATTGAAAGTATGTAGTCAATAGTAAAACTGACTGGCTTCCTTTGGGTCTGAAGTAATTCAGTGTAAACAGTCTTCCTTTGTATCATACATGTCAAAGAGAACACCTTCAAAATGTAATGAGAGAGCTTTTAATGACAGTGGCTATTATCTTCTGCTAGAATTAAAGCGAGTGAAATGTGGAAGAACAACCAAAAGTATCTGACTGGATTTCCCTCAACAGTCTGTCCAGCAAGGACGTGCATTGAGAATGCCTAATAGCTGCTTGCTCATTGAATAGTGAAAACTCTGCATTAAAATCTCTTTAACTCCTTGGTACCTGCTGTTACTGTAAGGAAGTCAGACTTCTGGTGCCAAAAGATTGTGCTACGTGTTGAAATGGTTTAAGGTATTTTAAACTATGATGAATAATCTCCAAGAATGAAGTCAGCGAACTGGTGCATTAGAAAGTAACGCCTGCTTATAATAAGCTTATCACTGCAGACTGCCCATGGGTTTATACTTGGTTTAAAAAAAATTGTCCACCTCTCGCTTCAGTGGCATAGTGTAGCACAGTGGAGTGGATGGAAAAGCTGAGACATTTTGTTAGCTTGAACCCCTGCGATCTTTATTCCTTACTCTGGGAACTCTTTGCAGCATGGTATGAAAAGTGATTCTTGTCGCTGGGGTCGATTCATGGTTTATACCATGTCTAGTAGCACTTGACTGTAATTCACAGTGACATTCATTAGCAATAATTTTGTGCATATTGATGGCAAATGTACTTAGCAATTATCTTTGAGCAGATTGTTCGCTGGATGTTCTTGATTAGGAAGGTAATTGTGTGTGGTCTGCTGGTGAGAGCAGGGGATGGAGGCAGGAAACGAGCTCCTCCTCGGCCCTCCCCGCTCTGCCCTGGCTCGAGTCTGCTGCTGCTTTCGACTTGGGTTTCCAATTGGAGATGGTTCTGGTGACCTTCCTCAAGGTATTGAGGTTCATAATGTGCTGTGTTTACATAGCCACAATTTTTGGTTCCTAACAAATCTTCACATAGTTTTTTTTAAAATATGTATCGAGTGTGGCAATAAGGTGAATGCCTTTCTATAGCTTTTATTCTTAACTACAGGAAAAGTGAAGTGTCATTAATGGAGTGTAATAAACTGCTGTTGTGTTGGGGCCTGTTAAAGTGAGCAGAAAAAATCGAAATTTTTTTTACTTGTGTTTTCATAATTAAGTCAAGTGTAGCTTTTTTTGAATTTTTGTTTTTTATTCTTTGGAAACTAGAGCATGCCTTGTTATTGTGATTTATTAGTACGTTTACTAAATGAACACTGTCTTTGGTGAACATGCTTTTTAAAATTATAAGTTCTTCTTAGTTGTCCTTGCTGTCTTTCCATTTACCGGAGCTTGATATTATTTTTCTATTCTTCAGTTGCGAGCATGATAAAACAAACACTATAAAATACATTATTATATAAATTATATGATGTAAATTAAATATCCATATAGATAAAAGCTTTAATACAGTGTCTGAATTCTGAGGTACTGTTTGCTTATTTTCTTAATGGCTGGTGAGTAGTTACTGGAAAGAACAGTACAACCAACCAACACTATAAACAACCTCTCTCTCCTGTGTTCTGTTTTTGTATGCCTTGTTCAATGTCACAGCCTTCTGAGAAAAGGTAACCGTTCTTTTCAGGATCATCTTAAAACTTCTTTGGAAATCACTGTGTGGTGGTGTTTGTTTCCCTGTTTAATCTATAAATATCACTTCTTTTTTTCCTTGTCATCAGAGAATTTATCCTAGTACCATGTTCTCTGAGTTTAAATATAGCACCTGGGCACTCAGAGTGTGCGACTGCAGTGTCAGCACATCAGGCTGCTCAGCTGCAGTCAGTCAGAGCATCAGCACCTGCTGTGTGATAGTTGGTAGGTCGGGCAGAAGTGTGCAGCGTATGGTAGTAATGATGTATGGAAAATATCCTTGTCCCTGGCTGTTCTGCAGTAGGTCTTGTATTTTGACAGGTTATATATGACACAGCTACTATTCATTAGTTAACATTTTTTATAACTGTCTTCTTTGGAAGAATTCTTCTCCCAGATTTTGCAATTCATATGCTTTCACTTTTTCTGAATATCCTATTTGTGCTTTTCCCTGCTAGACTGTATTTTAAGCTCAGAAGAAAGCTGTGCAATTGTGCTTTGTGTCATAAAATTGGATTACTGAGGTTTTTCATTTTGCAAGATGTTTGAGTGCATGGGTATGTTGTAGCCTACCATTATAAAGTTGTAATGAATAAATTGCACAGGATCAAGTCACTGCTAACAGCACTGTTCATTGATTTCCTTCAAGAACAGTCAGACCGTTAGTAGAAGTGTGTTCCTTTTGACAGTCTTCAGATGGTTCTTTAGCCCAGGAAGTACAAACCTTGCTCCTTCATCCATAATTGGGAATTAGTATATAATTTTGGAGATATTGCACAATTTTGATTGTAGGAAAATCCTTACAGAGAGTTAAGCCATACCCTTTAAGCTTCAGCTAAAAAATCCTGATTAATACATCCTAAACTGGACTCAGTATGTGCTGATCTGAAGCTGGAGTTAGTCTTGCTAACACAAATCATTCAACTTTCAGTGAGGCTTCCACTGTATCCCATAATTTCTGCAAGGTCTTTCAACTGTATTGTGATTCAGAGGTGTAAGTGACTGTATGTTGTGTATTGTATTCTAAATCAAGCCATCAATTCATTTAACCTATTCCCTGTTCTGTAGTAGGAAACTTTATTCATTTTCTACAGAGAAGTAGCTAAGGACTGTATTTGATGTATTATAGCAAATAAGAGGACATAGAGGAGGGAATAAATAACAATACATTTACTTCAACCCCTAAATGATGTAATGAGTGTTCAGCTATCATAGAAAGGAAATGAGGGATGGAATTAGTTTATGTACTCATTATTAACACTCTTAAGTGAAAATTGTGAGCTTTTGAGTGTCCTCAGAGCTGAAGGTCAAACCACAAAACCCGAAGAAGCTTTAAGTCCGCTGGTTGAATTAGGCCCCCTGGATGAATTAGGCAAGTGAGGCTTCAGGTACTGTTTTACAAGTAACGAATTATTTCATTACTGATGTCCAGGTTCTATCCTGCCTGTGGGAGCAGCAGGGCAGAAAAACAAGTAGCATCGAAGGTGGGGCTGTACCTTGCTATGCCTGAATATCTTACTAATATTACGCACATCCAGCTGCTACAGCAGCTCAGATCAGGTCGTGATGACGTAGTAGTTAGGTTCTTGAGAAGAAAGACTGTTTTGCTGCCTATATTAGACTCTGTATCATGGCCAAGGATGGAGCTGGGTTGGTTTTAGTAAAAGTGGAGTCTCCTAGCATGTATACTTTCCTCTGGATAAGCCATTTTACCTGTGTAGTGTCTGCTAATCCAGTGTCTGTAATGTGTGTAGCTTTGAAAAAGTTAAAAAAAAAAAAATTACTTCTGTAAAAAAAAAAAATTCCCAAACCCAAGCCAAACACCCCCCCCCCCCCCCCCCCGCCCCCCAAGCTGAAAAACCCATAATGCAAGTAATCCACATGTTTGAGGACTCAAATATGACCGATGAAAAATGGTGCTGCAGCTAACTGGACTTCTTAAAAACTGTGTGTGTTTGCTGTTACTTCTGCAGGGTGATAGAGTTTAGAAGATGCACCTATGATTCCCCTCTCTGCAAGTCTGCTCTAATCTTAGCTGGACAGATTCACCCTTTACTTATTTTCCCCAAGGCTTTGCACGTGTCTTTGATCCAAGTATGTGATCTATTCATGTGAATCAGTATTGTGTGTATTGTCTTTATCCTGCTATTGAAAAAGGCATTGTTTATGAAAACACATAGTGTTCCATGTTTATAGCTCTCTCTCACGTTATAGATTTGGCATGCATCCGCCTCATTGTCTTGGCAAGAGGAGAATTAAACAAGAATGCATGTGCCCCAGTGGGGAAAAGGATACATTAATTATTGTAGCTGAATGACATTGATTACAGCAATTAAGCTTTTTTTTTTAAAAAATGAAAACTAGTTTGAGAACAGATCAGGAAAGGATCTTCCATTCTACGTGATTGTGCTAACCCAATATTTTCTTGCTTTATTTTGAATATAGTGTAGAGGGAAAAGCCCTCTTTTATATTCAAATAACAAAGTTCAAATGAGTAGTGTAAATAGAATAGTGGAAGAGACAATATTCTTAAAATGCACTCTTACTTTTTTCATCCTTTTTCCCTCTCTCTTCCTCCCTTTCGTCAATTGTTAAGAGAAAAAATCGGGTACCTTTTGGAAACTAGTAGCAGGCTTGCTCTATAAGCATTTTCTAGATTCAGATAGCTAAAGTTACTTTAGATTAGATTATCTGGACTTCATTATTGGCTGTGGTTTCTGTCTAAGGTTAAATACTCCTAGCAGTTCTCATTTTTTACTAACAGGAGCTACATTGTGTTACTCATGGGGGATTCTATATAAAGGAAACCATGTTTCCGTGATAAAAAACTTGATTTCCTTTAGAACGTGCAGTTCACTAGGTGACAATTTTTAATGTGTTTTTAATAAACCAATTGTGGAAAGGAATAATTTTGCTTTATTGTGAATATTCCCTCTGGTGTGCTTCTTAAAATTGAGTCCTGGATTTAAGAACATACTTGGGTTAAACAGAGTAACACTGTCATAACCTGGCTGTAATGTTGTGTTTATTGCAAGACGTATTTATTTGAATACAAAATAAGCAACCATTTGGGTAATCATTGTGCTGCAGTGCTGTAATGCAGAGGGAAAAGCTATGTTTGCTTTTAGGCCATTCAGCATTATAAAACCCTGCACTTCTTTATGCTCTAAGTTTCTCTTTATAATTTTATTTTGAAAGCAGAAAAAAATCCTGATGAGCCAAGAGATTTATCTTCTGTTTTTTTTAGTATTATATGACAACTTGAAATAGTTTAATAAGCTTTTTCCTCAGTAAGTCTTGCAAGTCTTTTGTTATAGTTGCTTTTAAAAATTGCAGTGGTAATGTAAAATACCACCAGTTTTATTGCTTAGAATAGTTGCATTTTTAAAATAATTTTTAATCATCCCATGCATTTTGTCACACTGTGTACAAGTAGAGAATTATTTCTGCTTACTTAGTATGCACTTTGGAAATTCATGAATCTCGTCATTGAAATGTGTAAAACCTCTTCAATAGATAAATGTCTATTCATGAACTAATGTGTAGATTTAATTGCTTAAGAGCAGCAGTGATGTGTACGGTAGGCTGTATTTGACAGATCACAGTTTAGAATATCGTTCAGTGTATGTTAGACAAATGAAACTGTGTTTTCAATCTGTCTCTGCTTATTCTTCATCTTGAGATTAAAAAAAGGGGGGGAAATATGCAGAGTGCAGCGAATTTTCAGAGGAGACTTGAACTGTAGACCAATGAGAAGTCACTAGTGACCGGTTCAACTGTTAGTAATAAAGCCATTTAATATGACCTTAGCTAAGTAGTAAAGTAAGGCTTGATGTGCTTAATATTAACATATTTGTACAATACCAACATCTCATTTAATCTATCCAATTATTATTAGTTATTTGTTTTATATATAGAAGGGTAAGCATCACCATTTTCTCTAGCGGTAATCCCAAGTGCTTTGTATTTCAGGAAAGAATGCTATCTCTTTAAACAGGTAGAATTTATCTTCTGGTGTTTTGTTCCTTAATTAAAATATTGATTGTCTGGATCTGTGTGTTTAAATCTTTGCTTTTTTTTGGTATTTGAAAATCCAGAAAATCTTTGGTATGCTTCATTTCAGGAACGGAGTGTGAAGACCTCATAGAAGAATTGCTGTGTTGCCTCATCCAGCTCATTGTTGAAATTCCCCTCTTGTAAGTTTGCTTTTTGCCTTTCTCCCCTCTCCTGCTCTGGCTTCTTTCTATGAATTTAGCATTTGAGAGAATATCAAATTTAGAGTGATGGGGTTATAATGTTTAAGTACTTGTATTTGAATGCTGCATGTGATGGGGCAGTACTGATAATGATAACCTGCTGCCTCTACCGGCCCTGAACATTCTATTGGAAGAAGTACATGATGAACATCTCACACCCAGTTCAAACCATCAACAGAAGTTATCCTGGTTTATTTTGAGGAGTTTTGACATTTGTTTCAGGTACCTCTGTCAGCATACAGACAGTTACTACTAACTTTTGGCTAGAAATCGTTGTGCTAATTGTACAAGGAAAGGTACATTGGAGGTGTCACTTCATCTCTGGTGGATGCAGCAAGGTGCAAACAAAAATTCCTCTTCTGTAGTTGTGTTGGTTTTTGAACTGTGTGTGCATTAAATAAGTCATATGAGTTATTTAACACTGATTTCTGAAATACCAGTGAGTTGGTGTCTGAAGAACAGAGAAGAGAATTGAGTAAGTGGACTGTTTCTGTACATCTCCACATTTGTTTACATTGCTTTTTTAATGCATCTGCTGTATTTGAGATATGTTGATTCCACATCTCACTGGGATACATGTCATGAAACATACTTCGGTATTATATGAAGGAGAACTTACTTCGTTCTTTGGAAATAAAAATGTTTTTCCACCCTTGTCCTGATAAGTTTTAACTTCTTTTTTCCCAAGATAAACTTTACCAGAGATAGTGTTAGCAGTATCTTTTGTGTTAAATTGCATTGTAGTCTGCCTAAAATGTAGTGCCCCAATTAAAGCATCACAGCTTTGAAAGAGTTTCAGATTATCTATTATAGTGTAGTATATAGCTCTGCTGAGGCTTTAGTTTTTGTACTTTGGATTGTTCTTTTGGTTGGAAAGCTGACAGAGATGCAATAGTTTTTGAAACATTGCTCTCATTAAATACAGCTCTCTCAACATTACATGAGGGTTTTGTCTAGGTAGTGTGTAATGAATTAGTGATTAGATGATTTAGAGTGTCATTCTACAAAGCTTGTCAGGACTTCCTGGAACAGATACACGTTTTGTTTGGAGCAAATTAGAGGAAGTACATAGCGGTGAGAGGACTACGATACATGGGCAAGTTCATCAATTCTGCAGGGTTTTATTATTCTTTCTTGGAAGTCCAAATGTGTGTGTGTGGAGTTCAATATCATTTAGTCTGTCTTTCTCGCAGAAAAAGTTTTACAGGCATGATTGTTTTTAACCCTTTTCAACAACTGAACCTGTCGGCATCTCTATTTCTGTGTGAATGTTAAAAGCACTTAGTTTACTATACAGTACAGTGGTAATGGCTTATTAAAAGAGAAGTATTTATAAAGCCTGTCTGTGATCTTTAATGTTCAGCTATATAGAAACATACTATTCATAAGAGTTAGATGTGGAAGGTTTGGGGTTTTTTTTGTCATATAGGTTTTCTTAGTTAAATTTTTCCTGAGATAACATGTTATTGAGTTGTTAGTAAGATATTAACACTTACCAAACTGTATTTTATTGTCTTGCTTACCAATATAACATGTTTAACAGTGTGATAATGTGTTAACTAACAATTTTATCCCCATTTCATTGAAGGGGAAGTAGGGTAGGAGAAAGGAGATACAGAAAAACTTCCTTTCTCTAATACACAATCCAACTCTGTTCTTCATAAAGATGTTATAAGGTTGAGACATTTTTGTTTACTGTAATATTTTTTCAGGAGAATGATCTGGATTATTTTAATAGCAAGTTTACTTTTTACTTTCCTCCCTCTCCTTGATCTGATGTACACTATAAATTCTTTCTCTACTGTGTATCAAGGGAGTAGTTCATTCCTGTCTTTAGTTGGAATAAATTAAAATTACAAGCCTAGTATGTGAATTTTGGAAAGGAATGGATTGAGTGGAATACATGAAATATTCAAACTCATAATGATTTCTCTGGCAGGATTTAGGATCACTTGCTAGAGGATAGGCAGCTTTGGCAGCTTACAGTGGCACTGCTGACAGAGTGTATGTCTGTAAAGCTGCTATTAAAGATAAGTTTTTGTTGTGACAGACCATTAAAATCTCCATGCTGAGTCTGTCTTTGAAACATCATTCAGAATAGCAAAGTTTTGTTAGGAGCATTCAGTAGCCTTAACAGAGGTTTGTCACATTTAGTGTGTCCCCTGGGTTCTGTAGATGCATTTTCATGAAGGAGTGGATACAGCTGGCAGCTGCTGTCTAAATATATTGCTTCTCTATACCCCAGTTTAAGCTTCTTTTTTTCCTCCTTCACTGAAATACTAAGATTATTTTTAAAGCATGGAAGATCATCTCTGTGTCCAAAATGCAGGAGCAGAGGTACCTGTGCCAACAGTCTGGCACTCTTTGCTTTTGAAGTTGTTCTAAATGTCATGTCAGGTGCTTTTTGGTGGAAGCAGGACACTCCAGAGGTACTATATTTCTTTCTACCCTCTCTGTATATAACTTCAGATGTCTTAATGGGTTTTGGGAGGGGGGTTTGTTTTGGGTTTTTTTGTAAATGTGTTACGGAAAAGTGGACAGCATTGCTATGGATGATGCTGTGTAGATACTGTTTGTGATTATAACATAGATCATATTATTCTTCACTGTTGAGTATTATGTTGTGAAGATGTGTGTTAGATGACAGGTACTGTTGGGAGGAGAGCATAGGATACCTGTGTGTGTGGTATTTTGCAGGCAGGTACATAATCTTAACCGGTGTTCCAGACTGACCAGAAGCAAGTGTAAGGAGTTTGGGCTTCGAAGGGGCTCTGAGTTCATGAAGGCTTGAGTCTTTCCTGAGCATGGGCAGAGCTTGCTCTCACCTCTGAGCGTGCTCTATGAGAAACCTTGGTAGAACAAGCTCACGTCTGCTTACAAAATAACCTAGAGACGTACTTGAAAAATGTAGGTGGACAGTTCTGGTGGTTTAGCCCCCGCCGGGGTCTGAGACCACGCGGCCGCTGCCCCTCCCCCACAAAGGGAGTGAAATACAAAGCCCCAAGACTGAAATAAGGAAAGGTTTAATACAACAATGCAATAGCAACACAACAAACAACAACAAAAACAATAACAGTAATAGTGATAGCAATGAACAGAGCAAAATAGCTACCAAATACAGCAGTGAGAAGCACGATGTACAAAACCACGAGCGCACCGCGCTCCTGCGCCAGGAAAATGTGACCTGCCAGGATGTGACGTCAGCATGGTATCTGAATAACCCGGCTAGAGCTCCCCCCCACTGCTGGGGAAACTTAACCCTATCCTGGTTAAACCAGGACAACAGTCTAGCTCAAAATTCATAAGGAAGGTGAGATGGGGAGCATGACAAATGGTAAGTCTGTAACGCACCTTTCCACATCCCTTACTGTGAAATTCAACTGAAGAACCAAAATGTGTTGATTTTTTTTGTTGGGAAAGGCTGCAGAGATTTACAGCAAAGCATATCTAGGAGTGTCTCAGGATCCTCTACGATGAATTTAAGAAACTATTTTGCAAAGTCAGTTTATATTGGGAAAGGCAAATGTGCTTTAGGGCAGTTACACTCAGCATAGCTAAACCAGGCTGTAGTAGGGACCGTGGGACTCGGCAGCATTGTGGCTCTGTATCTGAGAGTTACTAAAAAGATCTTGAATTATCCTTTTGAAAAATAGGCTCAGCTGCCTTGCACAGAATGCCAAGAAAAAAAAGTTTCACATTTAGTTTTAAGACACTTTATAGAAACTACAGCAATATTGCTTTTCAAGAATTAGACTTATGCAGTCCCTTGTAACACTTGTGTTACAGTATGTTGATGTTTGATTTATGGCTCCCTGGGGTATGTTATGGATACTCTACTTTTTCTTTGGTTTTGTTAATGTCAGCACTCAAGCGTGTACTTTAATGATTAAAACTGCATAGTCAGCGAAAAGATGCAACTTCGGTATTTAATTGTATGACTTTTATGTAGAAGCTATTGCTAACATTTTGTTGCAAGATAGAGCTCCCGAAGCTTTAAATTATAAAGGCTTCTTTCAGCAGCTTGTTAAGAGCTGGTAAACATAACTGAACATCTGGTTGTTATCAGTACATTTTCACTTCATTAAAAACTATAAATGCATATGGAGGAAAAATGAAATATTGTGATCTAGTTACATCACTGTTAAGTAGCACCCTGTGGTGCCAGTAGAACTTAGTTGATATTTCTATTACATTCCATTATTTTCTGTAGTTACAATTGTTTTAGGTTGCAATCTTGGTTACTTCCAAATCTAAATGTTAACAATGTTTTGACTCATTTAAGGATGCTTTCTACATTTCCTGGGAGCTTAAAAGTTGAATGTAGGAGCAAGAAGGGCGATAGAATTGATTATAAAGCTCTATGGAATTGTTGCAACGTAGGAATGATGCCATGTACAGATGATGAGAAATGTTAGGCTTTTTGCCATGCTAATTTTGAGCAGCAAAGAGGTTAAGAACTGTTTTCTCCTATCTCAGGAGTGTCGCATTTTATTTTTTTTCTTACTTTCAAAACAATAGGTCAAAATAGTGCTTCTTTAAAATGGACTATTCAAGAAACTTTTATCAAGACTGAGTAGCTCCAGAATTTGAAGAGCTATTTAACTTTAGCATTTTTGGCAACTTTGTCTAATCATCAAAGGGAAACTTCCATCTGTTGAAACTTAGATTGAAGCTAGCAAAAATATCCAAACTGAGAGAGATTTGTATTGCTTCATTTTGAAGACCCTCAAAGTTTAAGGTTATTGTGCTCTATGTAGGAGGGATCTGATGAATATAAAGGGACTTTTATTTGCTGCTGCCCCTTGTGGGCTAGCAAATAAAAATACTTATTTGGAAGATTTTTTTTCATCACCCTTATATCCTTTTCTCTTTTCTGATGGCAGATGTGTGGCCTCTTAAGTGTCTAAAGGTCCTAAGCAGAAGAATCTTTATCTGTGTCACATATTCTTCTTTCTGTTCTAAATCTGTTCTAATTTAGTTTTTTAGACTTAGATCAGTGTTTCTCTAGGACCTGTCTTTGCACTAGGTGAGCTTTATTTTACATTCAATTTGTAACAGACTTTCTAATCCCAGAGCATCGTATCAGAGGTCTGTACTGCGATTTATCATACATCATACTGTGTATTCAGGCTCCTAATAATTGCTTTCTCTGTTATGGTTTTCAGCCCTGTCTTCACAAAAGATACTAGATGCATCTTGAAAAACACCCCTTTGCTAGTACTTGGGTTTGGTCTCTGGTCTGGGCAGCAAAGGCAGCTAGGTGCTTACGTCAAGCGCATCTCTTTCACAGAATCATTCAGGTTGGAAAAGACCCTTGGGATCATCGAGTCCAACCATCAGCCCTACTCTACAAAGTTCTCCCCTACACCACACCCCCCAACAGCTCATCCAAACGACCCTTAAACACATCCAGGGATGGGGACTCCATCCCCTCCCTGGGCAGCCTATTCCACTCTCTGACCACTCTTCCTGGGAAACATTTTTCCCTCATGTCCAGTCTGAACCTCCCCTGTTGCAGTTTAAAGCCGTTCCCTCTTGTTCTGTCACTAATCACCTGTGAGAAGAGACCAGCACCAACCTCTCTACAATGTCCTTTCAGGGAGGTGTAGAGAGTGATGAGGTCTCCCCTCAGCCTTCTCTTCACACTGAGCAGTCCCAGCTCCTTCAATGGCTCCTCACAGGATTTATTCTCCAGGCCCTTCCCCAGCCTCGTTGCCCTCCTCTGCCCTCGCTCCAGCCCCTCGAGATCTCTCTCGGATTGAGGTGCCCAAAACTGGACACAACACTCCAGGTGTGGCCTCACCAGTGCAGAGCACAGGGGGACTATCACCTCCCTGCTTCTGCTGGTCACACTATTTCTAATCCAAGCCAGGATGCCGTTGGCTTTCTTGGCCACCTGGGCACACTGCTGGCTCGTGTTCAGCTGCTTGTCACCTGCTTTTTGACACCTTAAGAGTTTGCAGACTGTTTCAAATCAGTGACAGCGACCTGGCTGACAGGCATAAGCCTTTTTTCTCCATTGCCTAGACAACCATGAGACCCAAAGAGATTATTGCTGCCACTACATCAAGATGGCTCTGCCTTGAAACCAGTGGCTCATGTTTGAGGCTGTGGAGCAGGTCTGCCTTTCACGCAGGCTGCGTGGCTGTAACACAGGATGTGATTCCTGTGGTCTGGCTCTGTTCAGATCTCTGGAATGCTCTAAGGTAGCTTTTTGAGGACCTGGGTCGACATCTCTTTGGCTGTCTTCTCCTTGGGGGTTGAAAGCTGCACAAGCCCAGTGCATTTTTATGGGTATTTAGATGGCTCTCTTGTGTTCTGTTCTTCGGAAGGTAAGGTCACAGAATCACAGAATCATCTCGGTTGGAAAGGACCTAGAAGATCATCTAGTCCAACCGTTAACCTAGCACTGACAGATCCCAACTACACCAGATCCCTGAGCGCTGGGTCAACCCTACTCTTAAACACCTCCAGGGATGGGGACTCCACCACCTCCCTGGGCAGCCTTTTGCTTATAGTGGATATTGCTAACAAGACTTGTTGATGTGAAAGGTAAATACAGAAGAATATAGATTCTCTCTGCAACATTTAAAAGTCAGGCACTTTTTCTAATATTTTTAATCTGTAGAGGGAAGAACTGAACACTAGTGAAATTAAAATGTACACAGCTAAGAAGTCTCAGATGGTTTAGGAGCAGGTCTGGGAATAAAGGGTCTTGAATCCAACTGTCATTGTAATCCTTTAAACAGTCCCTTTAGAGTATTTCCACCTTTTTTGGTTTTCTTGTTGTCATTCTATCTCCCATTCAAGAATACCCAGCACGGGGGAGATGCAGCAGGAAATGTCAGAGATGCTCTGTGCTTCCAGCTGGTGTTTCTTGGGTGCCCCTGTGGGACATCTCCCAAATGTTTGGAGTCAGCTGTAATGACTGTAGTGCATTACCGGCTGTCACGGTGCGTGTGTGCCATGACTGGGTGTAAAATTAGGAGTGATTCCAAGAGGAAAGATTATATTCACTTTGAGTTGTTGTACTTGTATCCTGAGTCTGATAACCAGATATTCTACTTGCTTTTCAGTTTTCAGAACTGATCCTATTCTCTGTGGTGACTCCTCTTTCACCTTTCTGGTGGGCCCTCAGGAAGCAGGGAAATGAAACCTGGTTCCTGTACGATTTGAGAGTTTTTGTATGAATCAGCCCTTTTGGCAACTCTCCTAAATTAGAAAATGAGTTACCTTTTAACCTTTTAATACTCAGAGTAGACAGCTCTGGCTGGGTGAAAGTTCAGGAAAATATTTAAATGGGGAGGGGGCTTGGTGTAGTGTGAGTTGAAATTCAGAGTTTTGTTTCTGACTGTTCAGGCTGTTTGTAGGTGTGAAATCATTTATGAGCTTTCAGCCTCTGTGTGCTAAGATATAGAAATAGCTGCATTTCATTGAGTAATTAAAGTGTTTACAACAGCATGTGCCTTCAGAGGGGTAATTGGAGCTCCTAGCTGAGATTTTTTTCCTGTATATTGCCTCTGTGTTTCATCTTGGTTCCTCTTGCACAGACCTCTCGGGGGCAGGGAAGAAAGCTGAATGATGTGGTGAGCACAGAGAGCAGTTGTGAGCAGTGCTTGGTGTTGGAGAGATGCCAGCAGCAGCAGCAGGATGATGACACATAGGTAGATTGTTGAAGTTCTCAGTAGATGACACTGATACAAGGTCACCCACATGGTTTTGAATGGAAAAAGCAGATGCTAGGACACTGGGGAGCTGAGGTTTTAACAGTACCATAGTTCTTGTTCTGTGGGGGGTGACTGCATCATTTGGAAACAGTAGCTACCCCAATACCTCTCCCCTTACCAGTTTAGATAGATAAGCTACTGGTAGCATCAGACTCCTGTGAACTGCTCCTATTGCTTTTACTTGAGTCTGCAGGAGTAGACAGGAGTATTTTGGGTTTTGTATTTTCCCCACAGGCTTATGACGACAGATGATGTTGCTATTATGATCTTCACGTTTTGGTCTGCTTGAGACTCTGTCATTTTCTTTGTAGCTCAGAAGAAATCTGCTTTGAAACATAGTGGTGTGGCTTCTGTTTGCTATGTGGTACCATTTAATGTGAGCACTTGCCTGTGGGTGTGAGCAAGTAAAGGCAAGTATTCAAACTATTGCAGTTGGAAGAGTTATTGCTCAGGTGGATTGCCTTAACTGGTTCCTTGTGTGTGCTCTTTCCCTCTTTCTACCACAGAGAAGATCTTTTATTTTTGTTAAAGATTACTGTTTTGACCACAGACCTCTTTCTCAGCCATTTGGAACTTTTCAAGTGCATATCAGCATGGTGATATATTTGAAATAAGTGTCTGTAAAAGGGCAAGGTGAAATCTTGGTCCAGTTCAAGCAGACAAAGGCTTGTGAGGGTGTGAGATGCAGATAAATGTTCTGGTGTGGCTCTCCAGCCTCAAATGCCTGAAGGTTGATAGCTCTGGAATTCATAAGTCTTCCACCACAACTAATAAATAAATCAATAAAAATGTATGTTCTTGATGAAGGACCAGATGGAAGTGATATCCTTTCCAGTTTGTATCCTGGAAGAATTAGTTACTCTACCAATTTCTTCTAAAGCAAGACTTCTTTTAAGTCTAAATGCAGTGCTGCTGTAAAGTGGTACTCCCATGGCCAAAGGTCTCTCAGAGGAGCCCAGGATCTCTGCTGTCTACCTGACCAAAGGGATTAAGATGGAAAGTGCCACTGACTTATTAGAATTTTTGTCATTTGATTTTAGTAAGTTGTTGTCTAAAGATTACTGTAATACAAATTGTACATGGTGATTTATTTTAAAAGCTTTCATTGAAATGGTCTGGTATCATTGCTTTTGGAAGGAATCCATTAATGTATCAACATATGAAATGCAGATACTAAAATGTGTGTTAAATACATGCACACATTTGTATGTTATGCTAGCATCTAGAAATCATGCATTCTGGAGCTCAAGTCGTCATTCTCTGAAGAATTTTTAATTTAAGATAATCATGGGTACATATGATGTGTCTTTGCTTTAGGGACTAAATGTGTATATATAAGGTTTGTTGCCAGAAATCAATTTTAACTTGGGTGTCACATGCAAGAACCTGGACCTATTCCATCTGGTTAAAGAAACAGGCGCTTGCTTTGTGTCACTGTGTAAGAAACGTGATACCAAGGAGGACAGCTACTTCCAGGAGAGAAACATTTGCCATGATTTCTACAGTTCAGTCTATGCCAGATTGTTCCCTCATGAAAGAGGGTTGTTCCCTCGTGAAAGAAGAACATCCTGAGAGGGTCAAAAGAATAATATCTGTTAGCTTGTCTACCTGATAGGGGAATATATCCTCCAGGGGGAAGGAGAGAGAGAAAAAGAGGGTAAAATTAAGTGAGAATAACTACTGAAATCTCCAAAAGAGAAAAAACAGAAGAAACAAAAAAAATTGAAAAAGACCTGTGTATGCTTTGGTACATTGCTCTATGAAGTCCATTTACATGGGACATGAACTTTATCTGTGTTCTGTGGATTTTTTATTTGTTTTATAAGACACTTGGGAAGGGGAAAAAAACCCCACAGAAACTCAGAACATAATGCAGTTCTGGTTTTCTGAAATAAATAGCTAAATAATTTTGACATGTGATTGATACATGAGTTCATTATTTCTAGTTTCCTCCTTATCTGCAAGCAAACAGTTTTCAGAGGAAGTTGGAGATCAGCATAAATTCCATGTAAAGTCATTCTATATGACTGATAGCTTTGAATAAAAAAAAAATTTAAAAGATTGAAGACCAACCCCCCCTATTCTGTAGTCTCTCAATATAAATAAACAGTATTTTCTTTGAAGTTAAAAGAGGTTCCTGGTAGTTCTTGTGACCCTTTAGAAATGCTTGAGTTTCAGAAAACTACATTTGACCCTTGGTGGTGAAAATAATTGTGCTCTGGAGTTTTATCCTTGTGCTGATAAATTAAGGGTGACTGTAGCAGAGAGGTTACCCCAGATATCAGGACTCTGGTTGTGTTTATGTCAGAGCAAATTTAATTTGAACAGATTCTACAGGCTGAGTGGAATATTTCTGCAGTTAAATGTGCCCTAACTGGGTGTTGAAGAGCAAGAAAATTGGAACAACTCACTAACAAGAGCTGCATGAATTTATCTTTCTTTCTGTTTTTTTCTTTCAGAGTTATATAAGTGTATTGAAAGCAGATTTTTTTTTTTAAAGAAATTACTACATTACTGTAACCTCTTTATTTCTTTACACTGAATCTTACAGAAATAGAAGAGAATTTTGTAATGTCTTCTCAGATTTGCTATACCACTTGTATGGTTTGTCATAAAAATAAATGAATGAATGAATGATTGAAATGGAGAAAAAGTATAGTAGACCCTAAAATTTGTTTCCTCTCAGCAGCGATCCAGTGGATGTTGTAGTGTGTCTTGAAGTTAGCCTTTTCATTCATCAGCTCGGGGTTACAGACATTGTTCTTATATTCTCAGCCTTGGTAATGATAAGCTTCTGATTTTTTTTTCTTCTATAACTAAAAAGTTTTTTTTCCAAGCTGTTGTTTTTATTTTGATAGAAAAATTATTTTTTTTTGCTGGTGGCTAAACCTGTAGTATTTGATTATATATTGGTCCTCCTTGCTTTACCTGGGACAAACATGGGTAGTGGATTGCAAAGCATCACTGTTTTGAAGAGGGAGTGGGAGCTGTTTCTAGCTCAGCCTTGTTTCTGGGTGAGGTGAATTTGCAGTGGAACCAGATCACAGTGTAACCTCTGGCCTGATCTAATTATCAGCATTTGCACTGGCTAACTTCCTCAGTAGTGGGCAAGAAGTCAGGTAACTCACAAAAACTAGAAGTAATTAAGATGTACTTCATGATTTTAAGGAAGAATGTCATTCAAGCAGTACGTCCCTTCCTGACCTGTGACTTAAAATGTACGTATTCAAATACTTCAGCTATGTCAGAGAAAATCAAAACAGTGAGTTTGCATAACCTTCACTTTCAAAAACATTTTTGTGTTGGAGGTAGTATGGTTGTGTGGACTGCAATCCAGGAAATTGTGATTCCAATTTGCTCTTGACTTGGAGCAAGTAACTAGCACTGTCTTTGCTCAGAAACTCTGGCCTAGAGCTACTGCAGAAGAGCTTAACTTAAGCTGTCTATACACAGTGAAATGAAACTCTTCTCATGCTTTACAGTAACCTGTGTTATTTACAGTATTTCTAGCAACCCACTTGAGAATATTAAAGTATTTGAGGGTGCTAAAAATCAAACTGACTTCTTCTAAATGCAATCCAGTTCATTTTGGTAAAGACCACAAGTTCTGATCCTGAGATTAATGAGGAATTTTACTCCAGCCAGTCTTTTCTTTGGTTATCGTGTTTCAAGAGAGATTGCACTGCAGTTTTTAAGGTGTCATTATTTGAAAGAGCACTTAGTTTTATGTTTATACTTGTTTTAAGAATGTAATTTTTGGAAGGTGACATTATAACAAAGAAAACTTAGCATCGCTACTTAAACACACATTGATGCTGTTTTTTTTAAATTTAAAAAAAAAAATTTAGTAGAGATACTATAAAATCTTTGAGATTGAGAAGTATAAATAGATTCTGAATTTCCAGTAGCTCCCAGGTAAAAGAACCTTAATAAATGATGCTGGACACCTGTTGTAATGTAATGATACTGGATTGTGAAGCATACCGTGGAAATGAAATAGTAACAGTGCGTGAAACATCAAAAGTACTTAGTAACAGTCTTTCTAATGGATTCTAATGTTCAAGATCTTTCATTGTGTTTTTAAAAGGTATCCTTATTACTGATTAAGGACGCAAATGCTATTTTTCTCTCCCTTTTGAAAACAGGATGTGTAACAAAGTCATTATAGGCATAGGTGGGAACAGAAAGCACAAGGTATCCCAAACAGTGGATCTGTCTCATCTGTTTTGCTCCACAGCTTTTCCTAATTAACCTTAACTTAATGAACTTTGCTAAACTGTGCGATCTCAGTATTTAATCATTACAGCACATTCTTTGGGATTGGCTGTAATATCTCGAAACTTTAGACTTCGCTTACCTCAAAAATACCATTTAAAACTGAACAACTGTATGTAGTACCTTGATATCCAGAGTATTTCTTACACTTGAACTAGTGTTTGTGTATTATATTCCTTTCTTAAGGATCCACTTTTCCTGGCAGATGGAGCTGTGTTTGTCTAGCTGGATATTTCTCTGACTTAGCATGATGAGTTTGTGACAATTTTATTTCACAGGACAAAGAACACACTTTTGAGATATATTTATTATTTTTAGAATGAAGTGTAGTCTGAAAATTGCAGCTGGAATGTTCTGGGCAATACCTCAATGTTTTTACAGTGTCTTTTGGCATATAAAAAAAAAAGCTTCTCTTAAGAAAAACAACCCATTGTTGGTATGAAGTGATTCTGGATTTTTTGAATTTGTTGTTTACATGTTCCCAGTTGAAACTCGCTGTGCTAAACAGTGTATAACTTCAGGTGAAGCTGCCGAGTGTTCTTGGAAGTCAGTTTGTAAACAAACCCAGTAGATTAATCTTTATAAATTTTTCTTTTTTCCTGCAGAGATATTACATACAGCATTTCTTTGGAAGCTGTGACAACCCTCATAGTCTTCCTCTCCTGCCAGTTATTCCACAAAGAAATTCTACGAGAGAGCATCATTCACAAATACCTGATGCATGGTCGATGGTATGTTGTGTTCTGAGGTGGTAACTAATGGCAAAACAAATGCTTCTGATTGCTCATTTAGACTGTACTTGAAAACAGAAGACAGTGAATTTGTTCTGCCAAAAAGAAAATAGAACAAAAAAGCAAATATTTGTAAAGGCTGTTGGAAGGTTTCAGGTTTAAGTGTCACAGCCCAGAATTCAGTAAAACTATTGTGAAAGCCATTTTCATTTTTTTGAGGGTAACTTCATTAGCTTAAAACAGGTTTTACTTTTCAGGATAGACTTTTTGATTCAGCTATGGGTCTTTTTCTGTAACACTGCAGTCTAGAGAATCCATGTACCTCAGGCTAATGAGCCTTCTTGCAATACGGATAAATAGAAGCCCCTTGAAAGATTGCAGATATATGCTACACTGAGTTTTAAGCTGCAACAGTGGAAATACTTAGCAGGTGGTGAACTGGGTTGTGTGAGTAATACCACTTGCTCTGGCTAGTCAGTTGTTTCGTTTAAATGCTGTGTCATGGTGGCTTATATGCATTTAATCAGGCTACCATTCATCATCTTTCAACTTTAAATTCCATGCAGGCAGATTTTTGGTAAATGTATGTATTGTCTGGTTTTCTGAAAATTCTACTAGGTGTAAGAGGTACTGCTCTGGGGTGACAGGCAGGGAGAGGGGGAAGCACAGGGCAGACTCCTGCAGTGTATGGGCAGAGCAACTGTAGGCAGAAGAGGGGTAGAGACTCAGTGTTTGTGGGGTTTGGTGGTACTTAAATCCTCTGGACTGAAGGAATTGAGGGTTTGAGGCAAAATGGGGAATGTTTGGGAGAAGAGGTAATAGGTGGTTGAAGAGGTCTGAGTTGGGAATAGCAGGTACTTGGCCTCTGGAGAGAGGGGTGGGAGTTTGGTGGTTGGGAACCTAGGGTCATGTGAAGAGTTGGAGGGGTTCTGGTTAGAGGGGACTTGAGTTCACCCCCACACAGCCCTGGTCTGTTCACCTCTACATCATATGGGAATGGGAACCAGCTGTTTACTTCTGTGGAAATCCCTCTCTGTTGTGGAAATACTGTAACCTTTTATTTAAACCTAGGAAATTTTACGTGCATTTGTCCGAATCGCTGATGTGAGGTCAGGTGATTCATTGGTCTTTGCAGATTGTCCTCAGCCTCACACACAGACAAAAGTATTGGGGGGGGGTGGGGGGTGTAGTGTAGAGAAAAACTGTTACCTGTTCTATGTAACCAAAACATGGAGCGAAAACTAAACAAATACAGTGTTTCTATCCCTTGCATAAATACTTTTCCAGTTGTGTCTTGAGGTAAAAGAATACCATTCCACAGATTAAATGATTGATTTGAAAGTACTATTGGAAGAAGAAAACACAAAATAGTTTCCATGGTCCTGCTGTTGAAGGTACTCCTGCAGGCAGCGCAGGTTTGCGTGGGCAAGACTTTGGATTTCGTTCCCTTTTTCAGTCTGCTCAGCACTGAGAGAGTTACTGTCTGTCTTTAATGCCAAACACCAGCCTTTGTACCCTGCCTGGGCTTTACTGTGCCAGTTTCTGCAAGTTGTGAGTCAACTAAAGCTGTTTTCTTTTTCTTTTCAGTCTCCCATATACCAGCAGACTTGTGAAAACTTTACTATATAATTTCATTAGACAAGAAAGAAGCCCTCCTCCAGGGACCCATGTCTTTCAGCAGCAAACAGATGGAGGAGGACTACTTTATGGAATTGCATCTGGGGTGGCAAGTGAGTCTTATTTTCTATAAACTAAATTTCAAACCTTATGAAGTATTGCCTTCATGTGACCTCTCTTACAAACACACCTGTAGCCCATTTCTTTTTCAACAAGTGATACCAGTGTGCATGCTCAGTATAGAAAAGCTTCCATAGGCCTGCTCGGATTGTAATTGTATATGGTCCCTCTTGAGATGTGTTAGAATCTGAAGCAATTACATGTGCAGGCACTGCAGGGATACCTGCAGGACAGCACATGGTAAAAGTAGCACTTAGTCCCTATTTTTCTTTTCTTGAGACATTAAATAAACCTAAACAAACAAATAGTGCTTCACGTTACTTACAACTTAAAATGTTGTAAGAAATACTTCTACATGCATATTTTATTCTTTATACTTAAATCAGTGGATGTGGAGACCTGTTCTGTGGCTCTGTGTGAGCAGAAGGTTGGACTAGGTGGTCTCAGGAGACCCCTTCCAAGTCTCAAGGATTCTGTGGTGTAAGGGAGTGACCTAGATAGGAATTTTTGTAACACATTGTAGTGTATGACTTTCCCAGTAGGTTGGCTAATGCTTTTTCCTGAATAGCATGACTAGATTCTGACCTTTTGTGCGTGGACTGTTTGCTATAGAGAGATATTGCCTGAAGAATATGAAAGACTTGATGCCATTTTTTAAGAAGAAGGGTTCTCACGTTTGTTATACTGTAGACTCTGTTTTAGTTGGTGGTAACTCTTTCCCACACCAGATGTGTTTTATTGCTGTGTGTATTACATATAAAAATTCTTCCTAAAGGTTTTTCTTTTCCATATGATAAGAATAAAATAAAATATATGGCTAACAGTTAAGGTATATGTTATTGTCTTTTTCCCCGATTAAACCAAGTAACACTTTGCAAGTCAATTGCTGTTAAAACTGATACTATTTATTTTGCTCTTTTGTGAAATCCATTCACTGGCAGCATCCCCAGGGGATATTAAAGTTCAGGCTGCAAGTTGTCTGCCAGAAAATATTTTCCAGTCTGTGACAGTGCACGTGGATCTCCTCATGGAGGCAGTAAAAGAGCATGTCTCTGTAACTCGGTGCAGCGTAGCCTGAACAGATCGCTGCTGTTGTGTAAGATGAGGTTGCACACAGCTCGATGTGCTGCTGGAACATGCATCTCCTTCCAGGTTTCCAGTTTACATGCTCAGGAGTAGACCACTGCCATGTTTGGGTTGTGCCCATAACGTAAATGCGTCAGAAAACAGTTGCTTGGTTTGCAGTTTATTTAAACTGAGAGAGAAATTAATTAAATTGTCCCCTACAACGTTTTTATTCGAGAGTCCCAACAGGTACATTCTCTTCCTTCTTTTCAACCGCTAGAGAAAATTGCTCTTAAAATGTCTTTCCAAAGCAGTTTTCAGTTTGTACTTTTGCTTGTGACTGGGGAGCAGTTCTCACTGCATATTTTGATACCTCTGCTTACCTGATGGTTTTATTCTTCTTGGTTCTGATCTCTCTAATTACGCTGGAGTGTCTTTCTGCCTTAGTGCTACCAAAGGCAAAATAGCTTTTTTTCCTTTTGTGGTTACTTCATTGATTCATAAAGTCCAGCTGAATTGCCACCACTCCTGCCTTCCTCTGTAGGTCCTCTGATATCATATCTGCCCATAACTTTTTGCTTCTTGTATATCAAGTTTGCATTTCTTAATGCAAACTCTTAAGGTTTCAGCCTACGTCTGTTCTTGTCTCTTCCTGCACTTCCACCCCCTTCACTCCTCTTGAACCATTCTCTTAACAACACCCTTGGGATACTCCTACACTTATTTTCTTGCCTTTCATGAGTACCTGAAGTGCCATCTCTTCTCCCGGTGAATTAAGTATCTTCATTTAAAGCTTAAAATAAAACAGACTTTATGAAGAGCTTTCTAATGACGTGCCTGGGAAAGGGGAAAAATAAGTATGACATCCTGTTAGGAAATAGAAATATTTTTTCAGTTTGCTCAAACAGTTGGTTAATGTTTTTTATGTCTGATTATTTGCCTGTATACGATGTTGGACTATAGATGAAACTTGGACATAATAGAATTGGTAGAGTAAATGACATATTTGCCCATCCATAATATCTCTTAAGTCCTTTGCAATCCTTTGTTTTACACAGAATCAGGTACAGAGTAGAGTGCAATACAGATTAGAAGACAGCAACACAAATTGATACTCTGTTATGGGACAGAAGCAAGTTTGGAGCAATGAACAGATGTGGAAAACTTAGACATGATTTCTGTATTGTGTTAGTTTTGTGTATTTTGTAATCTTTACTGGATAAAAATTGAAAGAAGAATGGAAGAATTGAAAATTCACTTTTAGGTTGCTCAGTGTCTTAAATACCACATAAAGCTTAAAATAAGTTTACTGAAATAATCTAAATATAATCTATTTATGATGAAAAGAGGTAGGAGCTTGGTTTTAAAAAGCATTTATTTTTCATATGAAATTTCGAGGCCTAAAAATAATGATTGTATTTCTTAATTTGAAACTATTTAACTTGATACCATGATCATCTACATTACCATGTGTTATGTTATGCCTATTTTGCAGTGACTTGCACAGCAGCAGTAGATCAACAAACTAATATAAGCACTGTATTTTCAATCCACCTCCCCTTTCCTTCCTTGTGATTCAGCAAGAGTGATAATTATACACAATATGAGCAGAAGTTTACCCTTTCCCACAGTTAACCTTCTCCTGCTTTTTATCCTTCATAGCCTATTTTTTTTTCCTCTCATGAGTATCCTTAACCCTGAAACTATACAGCCAACATCCTCACACCAAGTACTTCTCCTTGGTTTGGCTTCTTAACTGCGTGCAAGTTATCCATGTGCAAGTACCTTTCTCCATCCTGCACATAAAATACCTTGATTAGAATTGTATTGCCAATTATGTTATCCTCCAGTAGTTAAATAAACAAATTTTGGTTTGGAATGAGGGGGGAAATAATGATATTTTAGTTTTGTAACTTTGTAAAGGACGTTCTTCTATACTGAGTCAACTTTGCTTTGCCTTCACAGTCTTTTTGTAGCTGTGCAAAATGATTGTAAAGAGCTGCTAGATCTGGTACTATGTTGTTGATGTGTTGTGAAGGGATAAATGACATAAATATTCACGGCAGTAGAGATTAGATGTAATATATTAGAAATTTGTTTTTCTTGGTTTACAAGGTACATTGAACCAACTTACCTTCAAAAAATAATTTTTTTGTTGGTTTTAAATACTCTTTTTTTGAAGTATTATTAGCATTTGTCAGTTCGTGGTCCACAGTTGATCAAGTTGAGAGAACTTTCTGTGGGAAAGCAGAACTTTTTAATTAGTCATTTTATTTCTTGCAAACTAAAATTCGTGTTACAGTGAGGAACTGCCAAACAGATGATATGCTAAGACAGGAAAATAATAGTGCTACTCAAGACTATTGAAAAATAAGTCAATTTTTTAAATGGTTTCATTTGAAATAGTTGATCCACTTGATACCTTGTTATTAAAAAGCCCAACACCTTAATGTGTCTTGCAGTACTTAGGAGTTACTACAGATCTAATTGACTTAGTTTGTGCTGTTTAGATGTTCATAGATGTAATGGATGCAATGTTGTACCTGTAAGAAACTAATGAAAAGGCAGTAGCCGGATTCATCTTCATTAGTCATCTAAGCAATCATCATAAGTAATCTGGTCCACAAATGTGCTGTTGTAGCGTTAATATATATTGCATAATTCAATGTATAGTGGTCAATGGTGACTCATTTTCTCATGTCTGTACTCTGTTTGGAACGAGACAAACATTCCTGACCATTAATGACTTTCTATCATGTAAGTATATACTTCATTCTGCATTATGTCATTCAGCATTAATGTTCTTGATGGCATATTGAAGGCATCTGATGACCTGTGTTGTACATCTGTGACATATATATTATAGCTTATTCCTATTTTTTTTGGTTAGTAGGACCATTTGCATGGTTATCTTTAACTTTATGAGAAAACTCTTTATTCATATTTAGTGTTTTATGTTAATATCTTTTTCTTCTTCAATTTTACGTAGTCTGATTTGTACTGTCTAGATTAAAACATGTCAAAGTAGAGAGACACAAAGCTACTAATGATCTGTCTGTTATTTCTTATGATTCTACCAAGGTTTCTTTCTACTAACAGATATTTCAGACTGGTTGTTTCTACCTTCCAGAGCCTTTTCGTGATGTGTCACAGATCTGGTGTATGATCTGCTACATAACTACAACCTTGTCTAACTCCCTGGTGCTTAGTCAATGTTTAATTGCCCGTTCATGCTCACCGTAATGAAAATGTAGATCTGAGACATCTTTCGAGGTTCCATCTGTTCATCTTCTTTCTTGCTTACAGTCCATAACAGCGTTATCCTTTTGTCACTGTAATTGTGGCATTTTGACCTGCCTGAATGTGAAGATTTAAATAGTGTCCAGATCTTTAACCTTTCTCTTCGTTTCTCTAAAGATGTGGCTGAACTGAAGCAAAACATGTGGCTGCAGTTCAGGCACATGCTCTTTGAGAGTAAGTAGTTGAGTGTTAATAGTAGTGTAGGTGTGGCAGTCTCAGTCTGCAAAAGCTGCCCAGCAAGCTGAGTTCTAGAGCAGCTTCATCCTGGCCGAAACCTGTGCTTTGGTGCTGTGAGGACCGTAGAAGCTGGTCTGAAGTTAGGTTGAACTACTGTCAGAGCAGTGCCTAAATGTCCCATTTGAGAGTCTTTGTTGCCTTTTTTCGCAAGATAAAACTCATCTTCTGTCTCAATCACAGTAGCACAGAAAAACATTGCCTGTGGCATAAATCTCTGCAGGCCAGAGATGTGTTCACTATCAAGCTCTTACCTGCTTCCTTTGACATACACTGTGTTGTGTTTTTTGTCTTCCTTGAAATCTAAGTTATCTTTGTGGTTTTGAATGATGTGAGAGTATAGAACAGTTACACAGCAGTAGCACTTCTGGTAGCATGCTTTGGCCCCAGGTCCACCAAACTCTTGGGACTTTCAATCACAAATTATTTTGGAAATTCTTGGTCTGTTTTGTAAGCTTCAGCAATGTGTTTTTTATAGTAAACCACAAGTGATTTAGAACTAGCTCGTCAGGTAGTATGAACTTTCGCTCTGGGACCCCATGGACGCTGATGGCAATGATAGCAAAGCATCCTTCCCAAAAGATCAATTTATACTGTAAGGTCCTGGGCTTGATAGTTCTTGAAAGTCTTCCATTGACTCTGGAGAGTCTTACGCATTTGCAGGGAGCAAATGGTAGGGTTTTTTTCCTTTTCCTCTGGAGAGGTAGACACTCCTGGGCACCCTTGGCTGCCACCACTGCACCCTTACAGCAGTGACAAAATATTTCCTACCAAACATTCTCAAGGGTTACATGTTTTTAACTCTTCTGTAAGGCCTCTTTCCTGTGATACCTACCTGACACTGTCTAGGCTGATGGTGTGCTGGGAGCTCTGCTGCTGTGCTAATACTGCCTCTTCTCTCTCGTCAGCCCCTCTCTGTCCTAATCCATCCTGTCTCCTGCCCTGTATGTTGATTGTAAGCTGTTTAGGGTAGGGACCATCGCTGAGCATGTACAGTACATAGCATGGTGAGGCTGTGGTTTGTGACTACAGCTTCTGATTTCTGTGGTCATACAAATCATAATTGTAACCATATGTTCCAGCTTGTTTACTGAAAGTGTTGCAGCAAGTTTCACGAGGTGTGTTGGTGATTTATCTCCCTGACATTTATCCTGATACTCCAAAACCTGAGCAGCTTCAAATAACCCATCATAAAAAAAAAAAAAAGGAGAAAAACCTATTGGCTCAAAAATGATTTTTCTTTAATTCTTCAGCGGAAATTGCTTGTTAAAGGAAACCAAGAATAAGGCTGATGTATTGTAAAACTTTTTAAACTTGATATCTTACAAGGACTAGGGGTAGGAAAAAGGAATTTTATGTGGGTGAAAAGGAGGCATTTCATGCTTTCCAAACTCTTGTTAGCTCTAGAGAATTACAGAAATTAAAATTGAGATAAAGACAATATTTGTAACTGTAAAATTTCAATAATCAGTTATTAAAAAACCCCAAACCAATAAAAACTGTTATCCTTGAGTTTTTCTTAGTCCTGTAAATTTCAGCTAGGGGGTGGTAAGAAATCAGTACCTCTTCACCTTATAATCCAGTGTCAACAAAAGTGTTCATCTATTACATAGCATTTATTTTAGCAATAAATGTGAAAATGCTTTAAAAAATATTATAAACACCATTATTTCCACTTCATTTTTTTAACATATTGCAAATGATAGAGGCTTGACCATGCCGTCTAAAAAATGGACCAAAATCTGGGAATTAAAGTTTTCAGGTTCAGCATCTTCTTCCAGTAGGCCACAGTGCTTCTCATTAACAGATCTTAAACTTTTGGATGGTAGATACAGCATATGTAGAGTTAATATGTGACTGAAAGGGTGGGGTTTTTTTCACTAATATTGGATATTAAATTTAATAAACATCTGTGACTTAAAACTCCATAAGGCAGTTATTCATAATTTGGAAAATACCTGCAGCTCAGGATGTGTTCTGCTGCACATTTTCTGATGAAAGTGGCTTAGTAGTTCAGGAAAAAGGATGGTCTCTTTGGTTTCAGATGCACTAATCCTGCGTTATGAATGGGTTTGCACTTGATGTCTGATTACTGGCAGGTCCCTTGGGTTGAAACGTGAATGGACAGGAGAAACTGAGCTGCGTTTCAGGTCAGGGTGAGCAACACTGATAAAGCACAACAAATTCTTTTTCCTTCTTAATGCTCTGTGTCAAAATTTGGTTTTCAGGTCTCCTAATGGATTAAATTAATCTCAAGATGCATTTGTTATTAAATTACACATTAACTAGTTTCCCTTCATCCTCCTGCCGGATTCTGCTGTAACACCTTTTGGGGTGACAGTGTTTGGACATCAGGTTGTTCAGATTAACCACAGCCCTGGCTCAGCATAGCAGGGGAGTTGCTTTGCCTCCTGGCTGGCACGTGCGCTTCTGCTTCAACACCCTTTTGTTGTTAAATTTTGTTTTTAAATTATTGGTCACATCTATAAAGACTGAAGAAATGCAAAGGCTATGCTGCGGACTGTAAAGTTGCCACGTTATTTTGCATTTTTTCTTTATTGTTTTATTATTTATGCATTATAGGTGATGTGGGGAAGCTGAAAGCGTGTCTTTGTGCTTCTGTTTAGTTCACTGTTCCCTTTCACCTTTAACTTTCTGCTCCTTCCCCAAAATAAGTGATAATGGATTTTAGTGCATCTTCAATGAAAAAAAATCTGTATTTTAACCCTTTCCTTCAATCCTGAAGTCTGGTAATTTTTTTTTTTTTTAACCTATACAAGGTGAAAGATAAGTTTATTCATATGATGTCTATTATGTTGGGCATAGAATGAACTATTGATGGGAGCAGTACAGGTCAGTTGTGGAAGTATTGTGTCATGATCAAATTAGTTCAAGTTCTGAAACAGTTTTATTTGCCTTACCAATAACTTTGTTAGGAGAGAGGAGAAATTACTTCAAAGCTTAAAATAAATTAAAACAGCCCTTGCCTTGGAAAGGGAGTGGAATTTAAAAATAAAAAGCTAAAGAGTACGTTTTCACAGTTCGGGACATAATCATACACGGCTGGGAGATGAGGGAGGCAACGTCTGTCACTTAAGTGGACAAAAGGAGCAGTGAGTTTGCTTGCCTGTTAATTGCATTAAAACCTTAAATTAAATCCTTAAATTAACGCAGCAGAACTTCCTAAGTATACATCTTGCAGATACAGCAGAGCTTATGGTTTTCCAATCAGCACTAGACATTTTAATTTACATAACAGATTGGATCTAGTATATCCATTTGGTATGAGTATAGCCTTAATCTGTGATGTCAGTTTACTCAACTGCAAAGTTTAAATATAAAGAATAGTTCACATAAGGAACTTGCAGATGAACTCCTATTTAATACTGGTACTTACAAGACAAGAATGTTCCTTGCAGAAAGTGGGAGTTGTCTTGCCAACGCTTAGAACCTGTCCAGAAGGAGGTGGATAATTAGCTACCTTGCTAACTAAGTAATTAATGCAAGTAGAAGGATGTCATTCTGGCTGTTGAATATATAAGGAATACTGTGCTTTTAGGATATGATGGCTGTGGTAGGTTTTACAGGGTCTCTAAGGGAGATGAAGCAAAACGTAAGCGTATTACAAAAGCAAAACTTTCACTGGTGCCAAAACTCAAAATCGGATGAACACTTGAATCTGATTAATCTGTAATGAAAATATTTGTGTGCATTAGGACATCTGTAGTTCAAAATTTCAGTTTTGCAGATTCGTACAGTAACTTTCAGCCTTGACTCGGATCATAAAACTATAATTTTTATTTTCCTATACAACATTGTTTTTAATTCAGTTGTGTAGTGTGTTTTCCTAATTGTGGTCAGTATGCAAAGAGTGTGTTGAATTTACATAGCGCGAGACAAAAATATTTTGGAGGATAAGTGGGCATACTATGAAAATTTTGGCTGTAACGAATTATGTAATTTTGAGTTAGTACAACCTTGCTGGAGCCACATTTCATCTGAATGTGGCTCATAGTATTTTTTCACTTGAGCCTTGTAGGGTGTGTAGTGAAGAGCACATATTTACAATATTGCCTGTATGGACTGAAGTGTTTGACTCTGATTTTGAGGGTTGATTTCACAAATAATTTCATTTCAACACCTATAGTTTCTAATGAACAATTTTTGTTTGAGAGGGAAAATGTTCCTCTTTATGTCTGAGCATAAAATTGCTTGGAAGTCTTTCCATCTTTCTTTTATTTCTGTGGATTATAACTGTACTTCCTTGTTTTTGTAGACCATGGAGGAGCTAAGCTCTGTAAAGAATGATCTAAGATTTAATGAGGCCTTTGACTAAAATCTTTGTCTTAAACCAACAAAGACAAACCCTTAATGCGATTATAACATAGTTATTTTTTACTTAATGTTCTAGAAGAGCCAATGGTAATTAAATGTGTTCTGCCAAACTGTAGTTTCCAACACAAGTATGAGATTTTTACATAACCTGATAAATGGCTATTTTTCCTTTTGAACAAGCCATCAAAAACATTTTCCGTCTTTCTGCGAAAGACTTCCCAGCCAAATTAGAGCAAAGCCAAACAGATCATGTGCTTAGCAGTGTACTAGTAGAAACTATTTTAACAGTTGCAGATTTAAAATTTATTTCCTTGTCCAGAAGCCAGTTACTATTGTTGAGTAATTTGGAACTTTTATTTTCTGATTGAAGTTTTAAGTTATCGGTATGTGGTAGTTGTAATATAGACCAGTGAACGTTAATTTTCATGACAGTTGGGTTTGTTTGTCAATTTTTCTCTTTCAAGCGAGTGGCATTTTCCAGAGTGACTCACTTTGGGGAAAGAAAAATACTATTAACAAGAAAAAAATGTGGCACCTAGGAATAGACATCCTGGTGAAAAGAATGGATTTCCATTATTGAAAAATAAATTTCTTTATTACATGGAAATTCAATTATTATTCTTACAGGAAAGTGTGAATTTTTTCTTGATTCTTGGTAATTTGATTTTTTTTTTTTTGGATTTTGAGTTTGCATCAAATCCAGAGCCGTGCTCCTGCCAAGCTGTCAGTCAGCGTCTGATTGATGGCTGTAACTGTCACAGGTTAGGGGACATGGCTCAGATCTAGGTGACCTGCTACTTTTGTGCATGGTGGGCTGCTGACTGGGAGGGTGCAGCCACAGTAGGACAGGCTTAATGGCAAAGCTTAGCCCTGATCATTCTGCCTCTCCTGTGCTGTGGGGGAAGGGCTGAAGCAAGTGGGAAGAAATGGCATTTTGCTGGAGTCTGCTGTGCTAAGGATGCTTTGCTGATGGCAGCGTAAAATGGTGGCATTCCTGAAGGTGTCCACAAGAGAAGGTCTTTGAGTCTTATAAGAACATCTGTGAAGTTGTGGTTGGTGGTGTCATAGTCATGATGATCTACAAAGGGGAGGTTTGTAGAGAGACAGTGTTTTTCATTAGACCATTTATTGCAGTTGGAAGAATGGAGATGTATGCAAAGCGTAACACCATGTGTGTGCTACCCAAACCATCTTCAGGTGGCACAGCTTCCAAGAATTTAACCTTCGGAGAGAGCTGAAAGGCTTTGATGTTGGCACCCAAAGGAAAATTTCTCTAACCATTTTACTAGGATCCTGCAATATGAATTCAGTTACCAGCGCTATAGCTGGAATACAACTATACACATTCAAACTTTCATCAACAAATATTTGAGTTTTATAATGCACACTTTTATTAACTGTATCTCTTTCACCGTGAATGTAATGGAAAGACTAGATAGATGAGAGGCTGGAGAGGAAGGCACAGAAGCAAAGCTTTTATTGCATAAGTTTCCCATATTGTCTTCTGGTCCTTTCCATCTTGTGTTTCTGTCCTTTAAGATAGAAGGAATAGGGATGGTGTGGAGCTGGGAAGGCAGAGTAGATGTAGGGAGGAGGATGACTCTGTTATCTCTTTAACTCAGCTATGATTGGGCTGGCTGATATGAAAGCTCTTGCCTATATGTAAGTTACTGTTGTGAACATAAAAACATTCTTGACGTGAATGTACATACAAAGAAGTTAATGGTAAACAAACTTCCTTTGTTGGGATATCATTAGGGGCTTGCTCATGCAAAATGGTGAGCATATTGATCTGACAGGCTCTTGCACATTATTTTTAGTTAGCATGTTAAACATGCTTTCATGTTTGGCCTTTCTAGATCAGTCTCTGGATAGTATATCCTTTGTTGTGTCAAGCATCACTGTTTTTCCCACTCATTTTGGAGCATTTTGTGAGGTTTGAAGTAGACTGTTATCAGGGGAACTGCTGCAATTCAATGGACAGATTTTCCTTGGCCAAGATCCAAACCTTGTCTTCCTGTTGTGGATATTAATAATGACAGAGTTAAGACCTTGTCGCTCTTCTGCTGAATAGTGGAGGTAATAAATTCGAAACTACGTTTCATAAGAGAATTGTGGTCGGGAACAGGACAAGGTTTTCTGTCTAAATGAAAAATCTCAGAATGAGTCTAACTCTGGAATAATTCCTTATAAAGGAATTAAAAAACTAAATTTCTTACCATTCCTGCTAATATTTTGGATTTTTGCTCAGCATTATGAGAATCTGTAACTGATAGATATACAGACCTGTAATCTCAGTCTGAACTGAAAATTTTTACTTTCCCATTGGTCTTAGTTCACACAAAACCCTCACATTAAGTGAGATGACTTTATGCCGCAGCTAACATTCAAAATGAGTTTAAGTCCATTTACTTCTGCCATGCACGTACGTGAGTTTTACTCTGTGTTAAACAGTCGTTGTAGGACTTAAAGTTTTAACATGTGTCTGGGACAGCGTACAGGTCTTGAGGGTGAAAGACTTACATCAGTAGGCTCTCGGGTCAGCTTCAGCTGGCACTTATTGTTAAGGTTTCAACAAGGTGTTTAAAGTTAACTACCCAGATTTATTTTGCACTTCACATCTGGTGAAGAGTGTACCTAAAATGTGCAGACATTCATCAGAAACCCCATTTCGGGGACACACGGTGATTGTAATGGGATGCACAGGGCTGTCAAGAGGATGTTCTGCATTGGATCATCTTCTTTCCACCATGACACCTGCAATCACTGTCCTGTGTCTTTTCTGTCTGTCTGCAGAGCCTACACAAGTGAGATGTCCTGGTGGACGCTCACAGCTAGTGCTGTGGCTCAAGGGTTTTAGGAAGGGGCAGCAGACACGGCTCATGCAGGGGGTTGCTTTTTTTTCATTTTCATCAGGATTTTTGTTTTCTTTTCCTCCTTTCTCTTCTTTTAGAGAATTGGGGAGTGGGAAACTGAAGTCTTGCCTTTTTATTAAACGGAGAAGTTCTTGTTTTACAATCTTGTTATAACTCCTGCAAAATGCAGGCATATGTGCCCACCCTTCCTCCTGTTGATGAGGCTCAGGAGAGGCTGTGTGTGGGACTGTCAGGACCCTCAGCTGCTCCATCTGTAGTAACCGAATTTGCTCTGCTCTGCAATCAGAGTGTTTGTCAGTACATAAGTCCTAGTTTTACATTAGAGAAGTTTAACCATTAGAAACCCTGAGATGTCTGTCATATAGCTAGGTTTGAACCCTTGGGGAAAGGTGGATTTATAAATTCTTTTGAGCCTTTAGAACAAACTAGTTTTCAGCCAATCTGAATTAGGGCTTAAATGAACTAGAACTTTGCAGGCAAAAAGTACCTCTTTCGCAACTGATTCTTACTGTACCAGTCATGTAATACCTGCCTGAATACATTGCTTTGTGAAGTGAAATTCAAAAAAAGTGTGGAGAAGGATTACCCGGTAAAATATACGAGAAGTGAATCATTTGCTGAGAACCGTCTTAGCTATTTTTTTCCTCTGTATTCTCAAGGAAAATCCTGTATTACAGTTATCAGGCTTACAAACTTTTATTTTGGACTGGCAAAGGAGCATGTAATTTCTTTAAACAGAAATTTAACTAGAGGCTGCATGCCTGAAGGCTTGTCTTCTTTCCAGTTGCCTAAGATGGTCTTACATTAGTCTCTGAATACTTTGCTTTTGAAGTTTTTGTGTAAACATATCTGAAGCTATGCAGTTCTTTCTCGAAAGAGAACAGACCCTGAGAATTGCCATTAAACGTAGATGACAATGGCAAATTCTAGGATGTGTGGTATAAAAGTCTTCCTATTGCTCTGCGTGGCAAAGGACATGTATTTATGGCTTTAAAACTGGGCATGGTGCTGATTGTGGGGTGTGGTTATCACAGAGACATTGTGTGCTCGTGCAGCATCCCAGTAGCTTCAGTGGAAGTCTTCCGAGATGGGAGCCTAAACTTTCAACTCAGTAGCTTTAGCAAAGGTACTGAATGCTTGTAGGGAAGAAGGAACACTTCTTGATGATGATCTGTAATTTATAGTGATGGAGGAATCATAAAATACCAGGTTGGAAGGGACCTCATGGATCATCTGGTCCAATCTTTCTTTGCAAAAGCCTGGTCTAGAGAAGATGGCCCAGCACCCTGTCCAGCTGAACCTTAAAAGTGTCCAGTGTTGGGGAAAGTACAGGAAATACAGGAGCATTTAATTTTTCCTAGTATACCAGGTGGAGTGTGGTTTTTTTTTTAAAACCATTATGTTGAAAACTATCAGAGAACCACAGTTAGAACAAATGTAAAGTCACAATATTTAAGCATTTGAAGAAGGAAGATGGTGTAGCCTTCCAGTTATAAACTAGGTATATCATGTGGTACAACATATGTGGAGTACCTTGATGTCTGATGGAAACACTGTGATAAAGTGTCCCCTGCCACTTTCGGTCCTGAGGCTGTACATGACAGCTTTCAGATGAAAGACCTTAAAGCTTAAGATGCAATTTCAGAATTTCTTGATATCTAGAGATTTAAATAATACTGTGAAGAACTTGTATTTTTGTAGTCAGCTGCAAACACTTAGGTCTTTTGTGTTAAGTGCTGTTTCTTACAGAGGAGTGTGGCAAATGGAACAAAATAAGTCTAAAGAAAACAGTTTTACTAAACAGAGGACGTAATTACTTTATTTTCAAAGTAGTGTTTGAAACTCCATTGGATTTCTGTAGTGCAAGGTCCAGCAAGATATGATGATGTGCATGACAAATTAGCTATACAGGAAACTGTTCTTTCAGAATTTCAGATGTTCTAAAATATAACTGCTATGAAAACGTAGTAATAGGCAATTTTCGAAATGTAATGAGTTAACAAATAGCTTAAAAGGTACTTGCTAGGATATATTAGTAAACTGTTTGGGTAAAAAAACTGGCTGGATGGCCGGGCCCAAAGAGTTGGGGTGAATGGAGTTAAATCCAGTTGGAGGCCGGTCACAAGTGGTGTCCCCCAGGGCTCGGTTTTGGGGCCACTCCTGTTTAACATCTTTATTGATGATCTAGACGAGGGGATCGAGTGCACCCTCAGTCAGTTTGCAGATGACACCAAGTTGGGTGGGAGTGTTGATCTGCTCGAGGGTAGGGAGGCTCTGCAGAGAGACCTGGCCAGGCTGGAGCGATGGGCTGAGGCCAACTGGGGGAGTTTCACTAAGGCCAAATGCCGGGTGCTGCACTTGGGCCACAACAACCCCCAGCAGCGCTACAGGCTTGGGGAGGAGTGGCTGGAGAGCTGCCAGTCAGAGAGGGACCTGGGGGTGTTGATTGACAGCCGGCTGAACATGAGCCAGCAGTGTGCCCAGGTGGCCAAGAAGGCCAATGGCATCCTGGCTTGTATCAGCACTAGTGTGGCCAGCAGGGACAGGGAAGGGATCTTACCCCTGGACTTGGCACTGGTGAGGCCACCCCTTGATGACTGGGTTCAGTTTTGGGCCCCTCACTCCAAAAAGGCCATTGAATGACTCGAGCGTGTCCAGAGAAGGGCAACGGAGCTGGTGCAGGGTCTGGAGCACAGGTGTGATGGGGAGCGGCTGAGGGAACTGGGGGGGTTTAGTGTGGAGAAGAGGAGGCTGAGGGGAGACCTCATGGCCCTCTCCAACTCCCTGAAAGGAGGGTGCAGAGAGGGGGGATGAGTCTCTTGACCCAAGGAACCAGAGCCAGGCCAAGAGGGAATGGCCTCAAGCTGCGCCAGGGCAGGGTCAGACTGGCTCTTAGGAAGGATTTCTTTACGGAAGGGGTTGTTGGGCGTTGGAATGGGCTGCCCAGGGAGGTGGTCAGGTCAAGAGTCAGGTCAACATAGCGATGAGGGATCTGGTGGAGTTGGGAACTGTTAATGTTGGGTTGATGGTGGGACTGGATGATCTTCAGGGTCCTTTCCAACCTCGACAATTCTGTGATTCTGTGTTTATGATCTTGTGGGGGAATGGCAGTCAGGCACAGCAGCTGGAATGCCTATGACAGCTTTGATCAACAGGATTTGGCATTGTGCTTCTGAGTGCTTCTGATACATAGTGACTACCCCCAAAAATTATTCATACAACTGCATGTGTCTAACCACAAACAGCACCTGTACTGGGTAATGGAATAAAGATGCCTTTGGGTTGGGAAGTGTCTCCTTGGAGAAAAAGTAGTTGTTGCAAATCTAGAAGTACACTTCTGAAAACACATGTATTCTCTTTAACCAGAGGATGTGCTAGGAAGCTGTATGTCCTAATATGTAATATATACTAAATTCTGGCAAGAGGAATTGATCCCAAACATGCTTTTGAAACAGCTGATCAGAGGAAATGAAGCAGCTGCTTGCAACTCTATCACCTGCAATCTCCTGCAGGAAAAAGTGAAAATAAAAATTCCTCCTCTTAATAATTAGATGAAGACAACTAGTTGGCCTGTGCTTACAAAGTCAGATAATTTGAAATATCAAGTGTTTTGAACAGTGGTTTCGGACTTCATGAAATCAATACTTGGTTAAGGTTGTGTAGGCTTGTTAGACCAAGATATTCTTCTAGCAATGGGAATGAAAGCAAAACTACTCCTTTCCCTGCTGAAGTGAGTGCTGCTTTTCCATTTCATAGTGTGGAGAGCCAAGACATGGAGTTTTCATCCAAACGTGCATGTGGCTGACTTCAGAGCTTCTCAGAGCCCTAGTCCAGATTTATCATAAAGTTTTACCTTCACTGAGGAATCTTAATTCATTTGAAATTATGGATATTGGAAATAGGTTCTGTCTTCAAAAGCTGATAACTTTCTGGAAACAGAAACAGAATTGTTGCTGCTCATGATGAGCTACTCTAAGTGTTAGTATGTACACACAAAGGACTTGGTTCAAATGTGTATCTCCCTACAGTAAAATAAATTTTATATGAGTTTCCTCAATGATCCAGTTTAGTCTCAAGAAAACAAATGAACAGCAACAAATCTGGAGTAATTTTTTTGAAATTTAAAAAAAACCCAACCAAACAGATTCATTATGAGAATAATGGCAAGTCTGGGCACTAGTCCAAGCAGACACATTTTCATACTTGAATAAATAGGAGACTCTATTGCTACGAAGTCTGACCTTACTTGAGATCATCCATGGGTTTTTCTGTTACCAAACATGTTGGTAGAACTAATCAGATGACTGTCATCAGAAAGTTATCGAGATGACTTTTGTTCAGCTTCTCTAAACTATTTTGCCTGTGACCAAGAGGGGAGAGGAGGCAAAAAAAGAACCCATTGACACTTTCAGAAGCAGCATTAGTCTTGCAGGGTCTCTCTCAAACTGCATCTGGAGCATCTGCTCCCAAAATCAAATCTAAGATCTGCATACTGCAATTTGTAGAGGTAGGCCCTTCAGTTTGAACTAATCTCAGTAATATTCGATGATCACTGAATGCAGTTTGCCGACACACATAATCTCACTTTGTTATGGAGAATCTTTACTGATTTCTGGCGTTTTTTTCCTCCTTGACTACTACTTCTGTTGTTCACTTCTGGGGATTTTGTGTGCTGTCATTTCTATTAAAAGTTAAATTAGGGATTTGCTGCACAATATAGTCTTCAAGGTGTTGTTTAGTGCTTCTAGGTCAGAGCAGCCCAGGAGATAGACAGAAACTATAGAGCCTCTGATTTTTGTAACAGTTGTTCTTGAACAGGAATTACATGTAATCTAGGTTAGAGAACTGCTTATTATGTAAAGGCTTTATGCAATTGAAAGTGCAGCATTTTACATTTCAGCAATTAAGAAAGTTGTCCTGAATTAGTCTTAGCGTAGATGGAAAATGTGCTCATTAGCCACATTCCTGTTCTTGCCCAATGTTCTGTTTAATTTTTTTTGTAAACTTTTAACTTTCAATATCTGCTGTCACTTTTTTTTTTTAATTGCTGTATTGGTTAGAACTGCTTATTAATGAAGTTTTATATAAATTTCCCTCCTTTTGAGACCTATTTACTTTCCCTATCCTGAGTTCTAAAACACTGAAGCTTTGCAAAAGTTGTTGTACTGCTTCCCAAACAAAGAATTTTTAGCTGCTGTAGCAGTTGCAAAACAAAGTCCTGGTGACAGCATTTAGTGCAACTGAGTGATTTAATTGCAGCATTAAAATGAACAAATGCTGGGAAAACTATTGAGTGTGGCTGGTCTGAGTACATTTGCTATTTATGCTAGTACTGCTTCATGAATTGAAAATACATTGTTTAATATGGGCTCTCCTGGGACTGTGTAAGTTTACTAAATAAGTGCATCAAGTGATATGAAGAAAACAAATGGTAGACTGTAAGTCTTGTTTCTTCCTCCTCTGGTTTTCTGTTCCCTTGGTGTGCACTCTGTCTGCCTGTAAAAGTCCCTCAGAAATGAAGGTTTAGGTAAACTTATTTTAAATGATACTTAGACAATAAAATCTAATCATTAATTTCAAGATAATTAGAATTAAAATGTTTTAATTGCAGTCCCATGTAGTTTGTCTAGTTAGGTTAATGATTTGTCACATAATTTCTAGCTACTTGTGGAATTTTTGTTCTCACTAAATAGAAAACCTTTATCTTTGCCATTTGGCTTCTCAATATTTTCACTGGAAGAAGAAAAAATAACCTTGTGCACTTTTGCAGTTTGTGTATTGGAAAATAATGTGTTCTCAATCACTGTTACAGTGTTTCTCCTCCTGTCTTTTTAATAGCATCTTTTTTTCCCCTCTGTGTTTTGCACTCTCTTTCCCCACCACAACCACCACCACGCTCTTAAAACTCATGACATGCTCTGATATTTGAAGTCGTCTTTAAAGTCATTTCAGCATCTTACTGGTATGTCAAGAACTGGCGTATTTGCAAATGGCAGTAGTCAATTCGTAAAGCATATAAACTGTGTAAAAGTTTGCTTCGGCATATATTTAGAGCTCTACAGTTAATTAATTTTAAATTAAATTTTCACTGTGGTTTGGCACATACTTCAAAGAAGCAAAGGGAACTACTAAAGATGAAAACCTGAAATACTTGTAATTATTGCACCTTATGTACAAATTAATCCCTTTGTTGTGTAGAACTGGCATTTTCCCTGTCACTTTATCCTCCTTAGGAGGCAGACTTTGAAAAGAAATAATGACTATATAAATGAAAATTTATAGTTCTGTCTGGTTAGTGTGGGTGTTGTGCTAGACATAATTCATTATGAAGTGTGGTGTCCGTTATGGAAATCGTCATTGTATCCTTTCTCAAGCGTAGGAAGGGATTTTATAATGTGCTAGAATGCCAAATGCTTCTAACTAGAATTGAATGTGGTCCCCTATCCATAAATTATATATAAGCATGCATGCATGTGGGTGTCTTATCATTAAACTCGTATGTTGGTGTGAAGTGTGGGAGGTAATAAAAGCTTGGGATATAATAGTTGATATATTGTACATTTGCTTTTTAAAAATTGTTCTGAATGTATTTTGGAGTCCTCTAATTCACATCTTCCTCAAAGAAATTAATGCTGTGTTTGCTTAAAGGGATATTAATTAAGCAGTACCATGTTTTGTTTTTCTCTTTTGGGCTTGTACCAAATGATGATTAAAAACTACTTAATGAGGTCCATAGGCTTTGCTCGAGTATGTAAGGCATGTTTACACAACTTTGTACTGATTTTAGGTATTTGAGTTAGAACTGAGGCTTTACTGCAATAACTACGTCAGGGCATTCCTTATTGTGGAGGCAGGTGTTTTTGTAGCTGCTTATGCTTTTCTCAAACGCATAAACTCAAGCAGGAGAAGCTTGACTTAGCTGTAGTTATATCTACGGTGAGGAATCCTAGGTGTGAAATTAATATGAACAGTAAAAACTAAAGGTGTACATAGCGTTAGTTATACAGCTGAAGGTCTGTAGTCCAGATACAGATAAATGCTAGGAATCAACACTTGATGCAGATATTGAGTCTTGTGGGACAGTCTAAAAATGCCACATGCCTTAAAAATGAAATTATATAGTTCTGAATCTTTGTCTGACTTGCTACTGCACCAGTGCTAGCCAGCTGTAGAAATGGTGCTGGTTTAGCTATAGCAGATGGCTGGAACGAAAGTAAATTTGTGCTTGGCCAACTGCATTGCCTTGACAATGGTAAAATGACAAAGCTTGTGCATGAGGGAAGAGCGGTTGAAGTTGTCCACCTGGCTTTACTAAGGCTATAAGTCTCCCATAGCATCTTTGAATGGGGTGTTATGCTCTAGGGGGGTGGACTACTATGTGGGTGAGACACCGGCTTAAAGAGTGGTGGTTTGTCCCCGCCTCCACTGCTCAGTTATGTCAGAACATGTAAATGTTTTCCAGTGTTTTCACTTTGACCAGCCTCAAATCAAAGGCATGGGGGAAAGAATGGTTATAGTCAAGAGATATGAACATGATCACTTTGCCTTTTGGATGACTGTAAGGTTTGAGCTGACACTTTCAGGGGACTATCCATAATGGTTCTGTGATTTCTTTCTTGAATGGAAATAGTTAATTTAGAATTTGCTATGATGTGTAGTTTAGATTTCTTACCCTACCATGTGTATAATGTCCTACCTTGCATTTATCACCCTAGCAGTTAGCTGGCATTCCATCAGGAGATTATTCCATGACTCTTAAGTCACTTTAGACTTGATGATCTGCATTAGATTTTTGTATCTTCAGATTTTAACTCCTGAGTGGTTTGTTGGTTTCCAAGATACGTATAGAAAATCAGAGGTCTTAGTGCTGTGGTTAGCTGGATGGCAATCTACAGATAATCTTCCTTCGCTATGCAGACTGACTATTTATTCCTTTATTTAGTCCCCATTAAATCTTATGAATGCTTTTCTTTCAGATGTCTGAATTTTTTTTTTTTTTTTAAAAAGATGTCTCTTAGAAATCCATCTGTAGTGGGTGCTATTCCACATTCCCTTTCAATCCAACAGAAGTATGAACTGCTGTTGAAAGAAGCTCAAACCCCATGCTGCCGCTTTTGCGTGTGAGTTTCTGCCTCTCCATTTTTTACTCATAACTGCATTTGTGTGGCCATGTGGTGAGTGGTCTCGGAGAACTGAGCTGGCTGAAAACTGTCCTTCCCGTCAACTTGGCTACAGAAATTAATTTTCCTGTGTAGCTACCCAAATATTGGGTCTTTTTTTTGGAAGGGTACAGAAAGTGAGAAGAAATGTACAATGGGAGATGGACTGCTGATTTTGGTGGAAGCTATATTAAAAACCCTGTTGACATGTGTTCTGTTCAGCTAGATTCCTCTTACTCCTGTTTGACTCCTTCAGAAAGTTTTGAAAGGTCTGTGAGATGAACATGTGGTTAAATGTTAAGCAAATGGAAAGGTCAGTGCAACTTTTGTAATAGGTATGACTTACCTGTGTAAGAGCCGGATTTGAATCTTCTCCAAAAATCAGAATTTATCCATGTGTCTCTGGGTTGTAGTTACTGTTCTGCTTATACATAGCCTACAGTGAAGGTCTGGAGGTGTCGTGTCCTGCATCCCAAGGAGCTCTTCACAGATTGATGTTGCAGTTACGAGCTTATGCTTCTCTGCTAACAGATGAATGCCGTGTGAGGATTTTATAGCAGAGTTACTTTAGCACTAACAGGTGAGCGCTCTGATCTTGGTGATTTGTGGCTACGCTGAATTTCTTCCTAAATCTTCTCCCAACCCTTCATTTGAAGACTATTTCTCCAAAGGCAGCCTCCTGTTAAGACTTAATCTGATTGAAGATGACCTGTTGCTGAAAGAGGCTGAGTGGGGACACCACAGCAACTGCTCCATTCATGGTCTTTCATCAGATCTGCTGATGGTGTAGCCAGAGTGTGTTGGAAAATGCAACCATCATACTTCATTTAGCTCATCTGCTAGAGCCTGAACTTCTCAGAGTGCTCCCTTATTACCTCCATCGCTTTTTGGCCTCTCTGAGGAGCTGTCTACTTCATATAGTTTGAGAAAGCTTTTACTGTTAATTTTTATACCTTTAGCAAGCTGTTCCTAAGTTATTTTTGGCTTGGCTCGATATGATTTAACGTTGCACTTGCCAAATCTTATGTACCTTCTTCTTTCCTGATTTGGAAGAGACTTAATCTTTTTACGTTTAATAGTCTCCTTCCTCTGCAGTTGAGTCATGGAGCTTTTTTGTTCTGTTCCAGGCCTCTTAATATCTGATATACATCCTCTCTGAACCCTTAATGCGGTGACTTTAAGTTGTCTTACTGCCATATGCAAGCAATTCATAAATTGAGCCTGTTTCTTACCTGTTTCTTAATCTTTTGGGTAAATGCTATGTCAGTGCTGAACTTGCTAATTAGCAAAATTAATTCCACTTTGATAGGATACTTGGAAATGGGAAGAATCCTCTACATGCTTTATAGTTAATGGACTTCATTTAAGAATGCTTGTGGAATACTGATCTGGGAGGTTGGTGAGGGTTTTGGTTTTTAGGAAGCAAATCAGGTTGTGACCTTGAGCAAGGATTTGCCTTATCTGAAAGAGAAGGGAAAGCAGAATTATGGGAGGTTTTAGCAGAGTTTACTCTGGAAGGAAAATCTGGGTCAAATTAATTCCGCCAAGAATGGGAGATGTTTTTAGGCACCACAGCAGTTGACAGTTGTTTGATACCCTCTAGTTGTGTGTGTGTATGTTTCTATATAATAGAAAAATTATGTAATATAAATAAAATATAATAACTATATGTAAAATATATAGACATAAATAAATTTTTATAGTATAAAAATACCTATGACCTAATAAAGTTTATTAATGTATATTTAGTGTGTATATATGGAAATATACCTTGTAGGTATCAAAATACCTAGAGATAAAAATTAAAATATACATAAATTTTATATCAGAGTAATTTGTTATGTAAATATAAACAAAGCAGAATGTTATATAAACATACATAAATACATTAAAAGAAGTGTAAATGTATAAAATATAGATAATATAAAACTGTTGCTAAAAAAAATCTTTTGACTTGCATAATTTTAATTTTGACTTCAGGTTTATCAGTGTAACTCACTGCTGACTTACGAATTGAGACACAATATCTTATATGTATGGAATTGCTTCTGTCAGGAATTGGCATTTTCAGAATATCTGTCAACAAATGATCCATCTTTCTATAGATTTATATATTATAGCTATGTATTTATATAATTTTATGTATATATACATCTACATATATATTCCCAATGAATATATAATCTGTTCCAATGTGTATATAATCCATTCAGACTCTCTGCAGTGAGTCAGAGATTTCTTAAGCGATGGAGACATTAGCTCAGGATTTCTCATTGCAGCAGCAGCCGGCGGTCCCGTCCCTGACTTTGTACCAGCCTAGCGTTGTTTTTATTTCCTGAAGCAGTAATTGGGTAGCTGGATAGTTTACTACTTGTTAATAATTGTTCTTTGGTCCAGATTCAGGACTTGCTTCTAAAGCTAAGGTTTGTTTCCAGAAATATTATTTCACTCCCTGCCTCCATGGGAAACTGTAATTATGAGAGTAGTTTTGGAAAAGCCAGTGAAATTGTTCGTGTGCTCAAATACCTTGCTGAGCTGGGATCTCGGGGGAGATGGTAAATGGATATCATCCAGCACCTTAACAAGACCAAACAACACATTCAGGCCAAGGGCATTGCGAGGTAAATGCCCTTATAAAGTAGAAAATTCTTATTTTTACAGATAGGGAAGTAGAGGAAATGACATGCTTGCAGCTTGACTAAAATTATACGGTGAGTTGACATTACAACTAGGAACAAAATTCCAGTGACCTGATCTTTATCCTCATGATTTAACTGCTAGGCCTTGCTTCAAGGGTAATAAAACATGCTGTTTGCATGTGATAACTTGTGTAAGATTCCCATTTAACTAACAATTTCAGATGATTTTATGAGATGTATATACACCATATACATGTCTCTCTTTGTCTGGTCTTGCTAATTGTAATTTTTTGTTTTGCTAAGTCGTGTTTAGGATGAAGGCAACCAATATCTATTTTCCCCTTCTGAGGAAGAGTGTTGTCAGTATTCTCGAAGAACCGCCCTAATAGGGTAATTAATATGAAACACAATCAGAACAATGGTAATTTTAATAGATACAAATACCATTGAATATTTTAGTATACAAGTATTTAAGTTGGCAGAGCTTGAAATTGTGTGTTAAAAGCGACAGTATCATCAACCACCCTCAAGGAAAGTGATGATGGAAGGTAAGAGAGCAGCCAAGGAGGAGCAGAGCAGGAAGGGGAGCTTGCCTGGGTGTCCAGGCAGTCGGGACATGTCGTGTCCAGGCTCCAAGGCAGTCCAGAGCTGTGAGCCAGCCTCACTGGTGCCAGCCCTGGGCAGGGGTTGGTCACGAGGTCCTGCTGTCAGCTCTCCGTGCTGTGGCTTGTGAGACCACATATGTACCAAGCAGCTTGACAGCATTTGTGATTTTGCATCAAGTTAGCCTGAGTAATGGTTGTGCAAATATGGAGTGGATGTTGGGGATAGTGGAAATGTTTTTATGGAAAATACTACAATATTTGAATTATCTACTCAAAACCAGGTAGCCTAAAAAGGATTACTCTGCACAAGTGGCAGCTGCTGATGCTGAAGGCCTACAAAGCTTGTATACAATGTAGAGCTGGCTTGGTTAGGTAGGGCTTGCCAAATAGTTTCTGAAGAAGAGAGCACTACCTGAAAATCTGGAGCACTTTTCAACTGCAGGCAGTGATGCCAGGTGTCACTCTTGAGGACAGTCCTGCTGCTCAAATCGGCATTTCTGATGCTTGGGTTAGAATTAAAATTATGCTGTGGATTATATTAGGAAGCTATATTAACTTTTCTTTCTCAATCGTGGGCTTAGACCTGTTGTAGATTGTAGCAGAGAAGGTGGTCATGGGTAGTTCTCAGTATTTCCTAATTGTCTTCCCAGAGAGCAGACGCTTTACTGCTTATGGCTTGGCACTGTTGCTAAATGCTAAATCCTTATGAACAGGAAAAGCCTGAAGGAATCCTTTGCCCTGTGGTAAAACATTTTTGGGTTCTAAAGATGAAACATTTTGGAACTGAACATGCATGCTAGAGACAAAAATAAAGTGCTTCTAGATGTAACTTGTCATATTGGGATTAATGCAAATCTTTATGTAATTCATGCCAGAAGGCAGGTTAATAACAACTGACAAATCAATATTTGGAACCAGAACTTTCTTAATACATTATATGTAATTTTAGTCTTTATTATTAAAGTTGATGAATGTTAGCACATGTTTCTATATAATTTCAATGTTAACTATCAATTTTTGTTGGAAAAAAAAAATCTCTTTATAGAGAAGTGTGTATATACAAGCAGAGTTAGTAATACTTAGTCAGCCTTTTTCTCCCCCCATAGTGTTGTATTTTTGTAGTCAGCAAATTTGATATACCAAAACCTTTCCCAACACCGTTCCCTCCACTCTGGCCACCTACCCAAAAGACAAGCAACTTAATAGGTATTAGATGCATAAGAGAACTTCAAATAGGATATCATGTATTGCAGCTCCATTTTGTTGGTTTGAATCCAACTGTGGTGTCTGGTGACAAAAACTTGTTACTATCTGATGCCTCTGGAGTTGAATTCAGTTCAGAGACCAAAGCCAAAGGGCAGGTGCTAACATAAAACAGCTCATCAACATTGGCAGTAATTTATGCCTTGCTCTGAAGAGCAAGCAGGGAGACTGGATTTTTTCAGCTGAGGAGGCATTTTTTGCTAGTCCAGAAAATGAAAAATTTTGCCCTGGTTTGCCTGTGGTATGCTTTTTCTAGGGATAGGACTTCAGTCTTCAGGACTGACAGTTTTCTCGATGCTTTATCATTAAAGTACCATTGTAATAATGTTCATATGGCTGGAGCTGGTATTGATGCCTATAGATAGGCTTATATAGCACTTTCTGTAGTGAAATCTAATTTTCAGTTGCCTTTTTTTTTTTTCCCAAACTTCAGTTGTTTATGATGAAACTTTGATGCTGAGTATCTTCCTTAGGCTGATTTTTTAAAAATTTTTTTTTGGCACCGCTTTAATTGAAAACAGTTCTTATGTTTCTGAGAATGAGGTTAGGGAAAAATGTTACTTAACCAATGCTGAATTCTTACATCTGTTTTATTAAGGAGTTTTAGAGCCTTCATGCATTGGAACCGGCATGAAGGGGGGCTTAGGGGAGTGAAACCATGGACAAAGATGTGCCATTTGCAATCGCTCTTAAAGTTTTTAGTAAATCTGGCCAAGTTATAAGGTCCCAAAACTTGCTGTTTGCATACGTTGCACAGAAACTTGTTGAAAAACTGACTGCAAAATTGTCTGAACATTGAGTTTACATGAAGCGTGTTCCACAGAGCGTCATGCCAGTGAGGCTTGGGATATGGCACCCCTCAAAGTCTGTGAGCCTGTTTCAGGGTGCAGGGGGAACTTTCCCTGCAGTTCCTTCATCCAGTTGCTGGTGGACCAGGTTTCAAGCAAGAGAATTAACACTCGGGAACTTTCTCTTCTTTGGTACAGCAGGTAGTGTGGAGGAGGAAGTTATCTCACTGCATTACAGAATGTATTGGCTTAGAACAAAAATAGGGACAGGCTGGGGTGGATTAAAAAACAACATGCCCATTGCGTGTGTGCATCAGAGAGAGGTGGTGGGGTCCAAGGAGCGTGATCAAGTCTTCTCAGAAATATAGGTGACAGCCAGAGTGCTCCCAAACTGTGTAGCATTGAGTTTTCCATCTGCACTTGTATTTGGAATTCTATTTAATTTCTTTTAAATGCTCTCCTGAAGGTTCTGGTAGAGAAGCTGGTTGGAACTGCTGCAGGTACCAGTGCTCAGGTACTTCACAAGTTTGGAGGAGTGAAACTTAGACCTAGCAGGCAAGCAGCAGATCTGCAATGTCTTTGCTGTGCTAGCTATTCCTTCTTAGTTTTGTCTGGGACAAGAAACAGGAGACTGGGATCTTTATCTGGCATATGAGCAGCAGGCTGAGGAAAGGAGAAAGCAGGTGTTTATTTCAATAGAAGGAAGGCCATGAAGAGGCTGGGAAAGATGCTGAGATTTAGCTGTCAAGATGTAATTCTGTGATGGAATGGAGAGAATTATGAAAACTGAGACCAGGAGGAGAGGTGCATCCTTGCAGAGGCAGGTCCAGCAGGTCTGGTTGTGACTCAGGCACTGAATTTACTTCACAGAATCACAGAACTGTCTAGGTTGGAAAAGACCTTGAAGATCATCCAGTCCCACCATCAACCCGACATTAACAGTTCCCAACTCCATCAGATCCCTCAGCGCTATGTTGACCTGACTCTTCAACCCCTCCAGGGATGGGGACTCCACCACCTCCCTGGGCAGCCCATTCCAATGCCCAACAACCCCTTCTATGCTTCCTAATACCTAGTCTAAACCTTCCCTGGCGCAACTTGAGGCCATTCCCTCTTGGCCTGGCGCTGGTTCCTTGGCTCAAGAGACTCATCCCCCCTCTCTGCACCCTCCTTTCAGGGAGTTGTAGAGGGCTGTGAGGTCTCCCCTCAGCCTCCTCTTCTCCACACTAAACCCCCCCAGTTCCCTCAGCCGCTCCCCATCACACCTGTGCTCCAGACCCTGCACCAGCTCCGTTGCCCTTCTCTGGACACGCTCGAGTCATTCAATGGCCTTTTTGGAGTGAGGGGCCCAAAACTGAACCCACTCATCGAGGGGCGGCCTCACCAGTGCCAAGTGCAGGGGTAAGATCCCTTCCCTGTCCCTGCTGGCCAAGCTATTGCTGATGCAAGCCAGGATGCCATTGGCCTTCTTGGCCACCTTCTTACCTCATCCTCCTCCATGGCAATTGCTTAGGTCTTGCCTGATAAAACATAGATAGAGAGATGCTGAGTTTTGGCATGGTAAAGCTGATCCTTGTTGTTTCCTGAATACTAGACTTGAATGTAAGTCTGGATTTGACCCCTTGAGTGGTGGCAAGAATGATCTCTGAAGCACTCCAGCAAGGGATATGTCTTGTCATGGAATTGGGATATGTCGTGTCATGATACTTGCCATGGAAACTGAGCTGCATATGTTCAACAAATAAGGGAACGGAAAGATGAAAATTATGTTGTGTTTTAGGCAACTTGAGTCCAGAAAAAAACAGTTCTCCCTTGCCTCTTTGCATATATATTTATTTTTTTTTAAGGATGTTAGGCAATTTGTTTTAGAGGGAGACTTTCCCAGGAGCCAAGTCACTCATGTTCTCATGTCTCACTTAAGAAATGCGTTAATTTTGAATTGAGTGCCTGCAGTCACAAGTAGTCAACAGGAGCAGAGTGTTAAACTTGCTAAGTGATACAAAATTCTGACTGCTCTGGAAAAGTCAGTTGTTGGATACTTTGATCTGTCTAGCAACATTACAGGTCACTTCTGTCAATGGCAGTCTGAGTTTCTTCTTCCCCCTTCCCCCTCTATGTAGGGTTGAAGTTCTTCTGAGGATCTGCTTCCGCTTCAGAAGCATTAGTTAACATTGATACCCTGATTAGCACTAATTAAAAATAATACTGGAATCCAAGAAATAAAAGATCATGGTAAAAAGGAAAATTTGAGTGCTCTCATTTATGATAGGATCATCTAAGGTGTAGAAAATACGGATGCCTGTAAGTGTTTTGGTATCATCTGCATAAACAAGAGGCACAGCACAGTGTGGACAACCCTGATTTTTGCAGTTGTCTGAAATAGTGAGCATCTGTGTCTCTTGTGTATCTTGTGGTTCATGATTGGAACAGATCGACATTGCAGTCGGAGAAGAATGAGAAAGTGTTACAAACTTTTATTACCATTTCTTTCAGTAACTGAACACCATGTTTTCAAGTTAGGTCTTAGGTTGTGTTTGAAGTGCAGCAGGTATTCCACCTGCTTGCATGGAATACCAGCAAATTGCCTGTAGGAGAAGCCCTTGTACTTGGAGGAAATTTGCACTTGATGCATGCATTACAAATGTGTATTTATAAATGATGAGTCCTTCACGATTCTGCCTTATTTATGTGTTTATAGTTGATATAATAGATAATATATTTGATAACTTATATAAATAGATTATATTTTATAACTTATATAAATAAATGTTGTGATTATAGAAAATATAATTTATATGTATATACATAAATCCTAAAATGTATCTACCTACCTAAAAAACCCATTAATATTTGGCCTTCTTGCTATGGAGAGGAATTCATGCTGGCAGCCCTGTTCTGTTAAGTAGGCTTTAAAAGATTTCTTCCCTTTCTCTGAAACGGAGGTTAATCAAGGTGTGCATAAATTTGTGGTAACAAATACTTGCAATTCTCCAAGTGCACAGTAAACCAAAAATAATTTGAGGACAAGGTTATCAGGATAAATCCAGAGAGTATTCTGCAGTATGCTAGGAGCTATTTAAAAACTTTTGGCTGCAACTCTCCAGTAAATAACAATCAGACTTCCAGAAATGTCTGACAGTCAGCAGCTCTAGTTGTTCTTACAGTTCATACTTTATGTTCTACCAAGATCATTACCTGAAGATCTAAAACCTCTTCTGCGCTCTATAAATGGGAGATTATCCTGGATATGTCTGCATGTGGTGTATGGAGTGGTTTTGGACACCTCGAAGGACTTCTCACTTCTCATTTTCTGGAGTTCTGTTAAAATCAGAGTATTTTCTTACCATTATTCCATCTCCAAACTTACAACATTCATCAGGTCTCCTGGCACACTGTTTCTCTGCCCACCGTTGACGTGCCTGCATAGGCATTATTGTCTAGGGTAGCACAAGTGTGATCACTGTGGATTTTTTTTCCAAGAGTATCACACATTGATCTGACTACTGTGTTTCTCAAAATATTCAAGCTGTTTATAGCTAGACCAGTATCATAAATTCATCTTGGTTTGAAGGGGAATTTTTTTTTTCCATGTTATAAATGAAGAAATAGTTTGAAAAGAAAATAATGAGATTCTGGAATCCTATGGAAATATTTATGTGTGAGGACCATGAGGACAGTTGAGCAGTGGAGCAGGCTGCCCAGGGAGGTTGTGCCATCTCCATCCTTGGAAGTTTCCAAGTCTCAGCTGGATGAAGCCCTGAGCAACCTGGTGTGACTCCATAGCTGCCCCTGCTTGGAGCAGGAGGTTGAGCCAAAGACCTCCTGAGGTCCCTTCCAGCTTGAATCATCCTGTGATCTTATCCTCTGAAAAATTATTTCTTCCTTTCTACCCAACTTCTAAAACTTCTCTGTCTTTTCCATCCTCTTCTTCTGGTTGTCAAAGTCAATGCTGCAAATAAATGTTGCTCTCCTTTTGCCAGGATATTTTTTGAATGTGTTTCCATGTTCATTTCTGTCCCCAATTTTGTCTGATTGTGTTGACAAAAAATGTTACTGAAAATCCTACTGTCAGTGGGATTATACATATCCACTGTGCTCCCTCCCATTCTCACCACAACAATAAAGTACCAGAACAGTGCCCTGGGCAAAAGCCAGAGGAGTTTTCTATTTTAAAAAAAAGTTCAAAATCCCCCCCAAACAAACAAACAAAAAAGTCCTAAACACAACACCCCCCCCACCCCCACAAAACCCCAAAACACAAAAGCCCCAAAACCCCAGCACCCAACAACTCCTGTTTAATTTCTTGCTATACGAGTTTGTTGTTGGCTTGAAGTTTGCTGTTCCAAGGCTGATGGCTGATTGAGTCAGACAGTTGTTGTAAAATTGAATCCAACACTGGGTGGATTTGCAGTTTTTCCCACATTTCTCATGCGTTTTCCTCTCTCTCACACTCTTCTAGCTTGCACTTAGTTTCCCAGGTTTCAAATAGTCATAATACTGTGGTATTGTGTTCTTATATAATACCATAAAATTTTTTTAATATTGTGGTCACATTTGCAGCTTCAGTTATACTGGACAGTCTTCAAATGTGCAGCAGAAATATTGTTCCATCTCAGAAACTGTATCACTTGTGTCCTAAGGAGTTGGAATAGGTGTTTCCAGCAACAGGCCAGGAGTGAAGCTAATAAAAACGTGAAGATTGCCTTCCTTGTTTAAGATGTTCCCTTGCTATAGCTTTTTTTCCCTATATATTTCTTCAAGTGAAAAAATGATCTATTAGAGTTATTTCCAGCTTTATTTGGCAACTTTATAGCCTTTTGATTCAGGAATGTGGTATGTAATTTGCTTGACTTGATTCTTCAAGGTGTCTGACATGAGATATGTCTACTACTCAGCTTCATCTTATGGATGCTAAAAATGTCTTCAGAGGTTTCCAGCTAACAAAGCTATCCCGTTCTTCAACATATGTGTGCAAATAAGAGAAGTAGCCTTCATCTGAAAATCTTAACTGTATAACTTCATTGAGACAGTTTAAAGGTGTTGACTTTATAAATGTTTCTGTAGTTTTTCAGATGAAATAATTTTTTTTTTTTTCAGTGTCTGTATACATTCTTGATACAGCTGTGGTGTCAAAAGCTTTGATGGGAATGCAAGTCTCCAGCTGAGCTTCATGCTCTTGGGAGAAGGTGGTCTTCTCCTTATTTTGAGATTCAAAACAAACAAAGTTAGGTAATCTAATGGCATAGATGGGGGCTCCTGCCCTGAAAAAAGCCTATATGGTTTTAGATGTCCGAGTAAAGAGCTCCTGAGATCTAGTGATTAAAAAAGAGAATAAATACTTTAAAATTAAATAAACACTATTTTTGCAGTGAATTGAGGAATATGCTTTTTTATTACATTAAATCTATGCAGCTATTTGTGATCTTTTTCAGTGCAGTGACGTTTGAGAGATCGTGTAGAGTGTTGGAGCTGGGATTAATTGCAGGAAGCAAAGTGGAAAAGGCTTTCAAAGAAAGGAAAGAAAAATCTGTGTATATAATTTGGCTAGGCAACAAAGGAGACATGACTCTGCCTTTTATTTAAAGGCTGTAAACACTGAACTGGGGAAGAAATGTTTTATGGTATTACACAGGACTACTTATAGGAATAAGTAGACCAAGTTGAACAAAGTAATGCTCAGGCTGAATATTAGGGAAAAAAATTGAACATTGAGGTTTATTAGATTATGGAACACTCTTCCCAAAGGATGTGGTTCAAGCTCGGTTACTAGTCCCTTAAAATTAGACTGGATAGGATAACAAAATGTACTGGAGGGAAGACTGTTGCATGGGTAGGGGGTGAACACAGTTACCTAATACGTCTTCACATTTCACTTGCTTCCATGATTCATTTCCTGAAAAACTGCTTCCAGAATGTGTTAATGACATCACGGTCCCAGCCTCCTCGGACACGGTGGTGCTTCTCAGTGCTGTGGCTTTCGGAGAGTTTATTTGGAGATTTGCTGGGCTGTCTTTCTTCCAGTGACTCCGATAGCTCAGCTGTTCCTTGAATCTTTCCTGTGCTGCTGCAGCATTGCCGAGAGCAATGGGGATGGGCAAAAATCAGGTGCCTAGGGTGTGTTTTAAAAACAGACAGACACACGAACTGGGTATTCCTGGAGAGACTGATCAGGAGTGGGGCCGGCAGCAGAAACTGTGTTGCAGAGCTTGACTTCACAGAAGTGACTACCTTCTGCTGTTTTGGCAAGTAGCACGAAATACTTGTCTCTGTTAGAGTAGTATTAATGGGCATGCGAAACTTGAAACAAAGAAGCCGTACTCAGTCACGTATTTCAATGAGCCAGTCTTAGTGGTTCTGTGGCACTGATTTGATGAGAAGAAAATAACTTGGTTTTGAAACACATCTTCTACAATTTTTTTTAAACGTTTAAAGAAGTCATCTAAAACATGCTTTGTAGTCTTTGTTTAACATGCAGTCACTTTTCTGTAGTATTTAGGAATTAAATACTGGTAATAAAGTAGAGTAATAATGAAGCACCTGAAATAAAGCCCATGACAATCCACTGTATAAGTTGTTGAGACATATGTAACTTTGACCTTGCACAGCACTTTGCATCAAGGACTAAGGGTAGCTTGATAGCATTTTAAGCTTAGATATGCTGTTTCAACCGATCATCCATTTACTCTGGTACACATCCTTTACCGTTCCTATATTCCGAACAGTAAATAGAGTCAAGATGGACCGGTACATAGCTGTTGTCTCAAAATGCTTACAGCCCTGCACATAAGCTTTTAAATTTAGTATCTCCCACGTGTGAATTCTTGCTGCAGCCTACTGATGACTTAGAAACTGGCTACCCTACCACTATTTAACATGTGAATTTATTTTGCTAGACTGTGTCACCCAGAAACCATTTATAGTTGTTTTTAAAATGTCTTTCCTTCCATGTCTCAAGCTAGCTTGGGGTAATTCTGTTTGTCTAATGCCAGACAGTGGAGAGCATGAAAAATATTGCTGAAAATTAAAATTGTTGCCTTTGTCATTTGTATTACCATGTCAGATACAAGGTTGTAAAAATCTATAATTTAGAAGAACTTATGTCAGCTAAAAAAGTTGCTGCAAGCAAAAAGTTAGTGCAGTATTTAGGACAGCCATTTTTATGCTTCTGAATTTTATAATTTCCCTACCTAAAAAATCTACACTGCAATCAGATACACTTTTTCAGTTGGAGGTTGTGTTTGTGCTCCTTATGAGTTTAATGTCGCTTGAGGGTAGAATACTTAATGTGCAGGTTCATTAAGCACATAAAAATTTTTCCATATTTCCTATACTTCAGTTCTGCTAGTTTCTTGCTATAATGAATCTTCCAAAAACTTGCAATAGGACTTTCCTGAAATTAATGTAGCTGCTGTTTTTATAGTCTTTTAAGCAAGTATACCAGTGCTCCTCACAATTAGCAATTTTAAGTTGCTTAAATAAAGACCTGGGATGTTAAGGACATGCTTATAAAGTATAAAATGACTTTGACTTGAGACATTATGGGAAGTGCGTCTTGATATAGCTGTTGCCTCACTGATCCAGCCTCTCCTGTTTATGATTCCGTGGACCACTTTTTCCTCTCCCATTCATTATCACATAACATCCCCGTGGCAACTTGAGAAATTGCTTACATGGAAAAGTAATCGTAGGAAAGTATTTATGTATTTTTAGCTTTCTTCTAACACAATGTAGCAGCTGGAAACAAGGACAAGAGCCAGCACAACATGAACTGCCAACTCTCCATGGGCCACCAGAAAGTGTTCATCAGACCACAACGTGAGAACCATTGAATTGACTTAAGAAATGTGACACACATAATAAGCATTAAACAAAAAAACCACCCCAGCCCTCAAGTTCTCAGAGCTGCTGCTTGAATGTAATAAGAATGAAATAGTATTTGTAATGTTTTTGAATAATACGTTATCTGCTGGTTTTGGTGGAGGAAGGACATGATGGTATCAATTAGATGCAGTGAAAATCACTTTTGCTTCAGTTCTTCATAATCTGTGTTTATTCTTGTCTTAGATGTTATTGCAGCATTAAACAATCTTCTGGATGCTGAAAGTTTCATACATAGGAAAGCAGGGTGTGGAGTTGGTCTTGTTTTGAACCGATTACTGAAACATAGGTTTGATCTGTTCTGTTTGGTGGGTTTTTTGTGATCGGGTTTTCTTTCTGGTGTTTAATGCTTTTTTTACCAACTTCCATAGTCTCATCTACTTGAGTTCTTTCCATTTTTGCAACAAGGGAGCAGGACTGTCATTTTGGAAATGTTAAAGTGACAGGAAGAGATGAGGAAGATCTTTTGAAGATCTTCATGCCTAGCAAAACTTCTTCGTCTTCCTTTTCAGTCTCAAAAACTGCCCAGGGCTGCACCTCCATCTGGTGCGCTCTGCAAAATAGTTTCAAAAGCAATAAAACTCATTGGCAGGATGCTAATAATGTATGGTAGGATTTGGGTTGTGTGTACGGGGGACTGAGGAAAGGATCTGTTCTGTCAGCAAGCTCCAGTGAGGAGAGAAGTGAGCGTACTCAAAAAGGCTATGCCAGCATTAATTGAAATTTAATGCCTATGTTTAAATTTAATGAAGGATAGGCTGTTAAAAGGAAGGCTTGGTGAAGTTCGGTTAATGTAATTGCATGTTGCAACTCTGATTAAACAAACAAACAAAAAAATTTTAAAAAATCTAATTTTCTCAGAAAGATACTTTGAAATAAGTAACACCAATTTCCCCTGTGTTAATGCTTTTTCCAGGGAGAGAGCTCAGAGGTTTTATCTTCCAAGCCTTTACACTGAAGGCTGGAAAGTGAATAAGGCATGTTTTGTGGAAGAATTACAACTCGTTTAATAAATATCCCAAGAGAGCTCACAAGTCAATTATAGCTCACAGTTTGTTGATATACTAACTTGAAATAATGGTATGCAGTGCTAGTTCAGTTGGCTGTAACTTTTGATGCTTTATAATGAGTAATTTTTTTAAGTACCCTCTGTGCTCCTACCTGTCTTCTGGTTTTAAAATGTCTTTAAAATCAAGCTCTTGAAATTTTGCTTTGTCACATGAAACTATGAGTAAATATATGTAAACTTTTCTCCAAGTAGGTATGAACCTTATTTGTATTTTCTTGTGTAACAGAGACCAGAGCATAAGGCTCAGATTTCTGCAGAATTGTGTATGCATTTAGTAACAGCCTGGTGAAAGAAATTTCTTTTTTGATGAATGTATCATAACTTCATTTCGGCATTAAGTGTTGTTCCACAGACTGTCAAACTAGATTAAAATCTTGGATTTGTTTTCATGGCTATGAGCAGTGTTTCTACGCATCTTACAGAAGACCTCAGATTCTCTTTTGAAAAAAACCATACCTTACTCTTAAGCAACACCTGCTTTCCTTGCTGTGCCTTACATAGAACTGTACGAATAGAGATCAAAGAAGTCATGATGGGTAGTTTTGTGGAAGAGAAGGAAAAAATGGATCTGCTCATTTTGTTTAAAAGGTAAAAACAGTCTGTTCCTTCACAAGGTATCTATGTATTTGCCAGAAGTAATTGGCAAAATTTTAGTATTTCTCTAATTGACAAAAATTCTAGCAATGTGGTTCCATGTGGAACTGAGCCAAGAAATATCTTAGAGAATTACAATTAAAAATAAGATTACAAGTATTTTGTAGAAGGCAGTAAATTCTGTAGATGAAATAATCGATCCGAATACGTAAATGTTGAAGAGACTGGTTTAGGGTTATAGATTATTAATGTCATCACTTATAATTAGCACCAGAAAGGTGGCATTTGGTAATGTAGACCCTTTTCAAGAGTTTAAGAGAGCTTTAGAAGCACTCTGGGTCGTGATGGTATTGCAGGTAGTGCACCTCCTTCATCCTTTGCATAGTTCAGTGGTTCAGTTTTGACAGGCGTAGACCATCTTTGCCACTTCCCAGATATACAGAAAGTTTTAAGAAAACTTCTGTAATTTGCATTTCCCTTGGGATATATGCTGAAATGATTAGAGAATAGGAATAAGTGAAATTTAAAGTGCAATTTAAATGTGAAAGAAATCTAATATGTTAAAGTGTCAAGGCAAATTTAATTCCATGCTTTTAATGATGCCAGGCAGCCCTAGTACAATTACCGCTGCCTATGGCTATTCTATTGGCTTAAACAGGAATTTTAAACATGAGATTTTCTTCTTTTTATTCTGTTTTTCTGTGATGTTCTGAAGAAGCAGAATCTGAAATGTGATTCTGGCCCCTTCTTTTGTATCAATGTATATTCTTTGTATGTTTTCTGTTAACTGTAACTTCAGATCTGAAAAGAACACAGTGAGGAGAACTTCTAAGGGGTTGCAGCATAAATAATTTTTGTTTTCCTTGCTAAAAACTTAAATAAAGCTTAATAATTTTGAAGTATACATAATTGTAAAACCAGGTGTAGCAAAGTGATATTTGAAATATTGTGAACATAACAGAATACAACTAGAAACACTGACTGCTCTTGTCTGTTCTCCCAAGCTCTTTATCTGTTTAGCACTCTAATCTGCTGTTGATGATCAGAAACAGTATTTTCCTTAGAAATGTCTCTTAACTCGAGTACATTGGGAGCACCTAGTGTGACACTGCATTTTGGAACTGAAAGTATTATGAACCCATTAGCATGGGATTGCTTTTCTGGGGGAATAATACACTTGCCAACAAGAGAGAGAACTGCAGGCAATTACTTGGGTCATGTATCAGTGTGCAGATTTCTCTTGGACCTAATTACCTCATTCTCCCTGGTGGGAGATTCAATTTACAAGCCAGTATTTTGGACATATGCCTCTTTTCCTAACTATTGAGGAAAGGTGTAGTAATGTCAGATGCCAGCCACAGAGGGTGGGGTGGTAGAAAATTAAAAATGAGAACTACAGTAAACTTTAAGAAGGGGAATGTGCCGAATTTGAATTCACTTAACACATGATAATAAATGTATGGTTATTTCATGTTTTTTGAAAATCATTTCTTTGCATGTTATCTATCTGGATAACTCATGAGTTAAAAGCTAGCTTCATGGTCAGCATTTTTATTCAGCTTCGTTAAGATTTAAGGACAGTGGATCAAAAACACGGTGATAAAGGATTATTAATGTAACATGAAATTTTTGCTAAGAAGGCTGTAATTATCGTGTTTTTTATTATAAGAACTACTTCAAACTTCTTAACACTGAATGGCATTAGTTCCTTGCCCGTGACATGGCAGTAATTACCTTGCAATTGTGTTGATGAAGGGAGCGTTGGTTTATTACAAAATCTAACTATATAATTATGTTTGAAGAAAAATACTCTTTGGCTAGCTTGAAATTTCGTAGGGATAAGAGTACTTTAAATTCTTTTAATTAGTTACACTATACTTATGTTTTGCATTGAAATGGCTTACAGTTTTTTATCCTTTGTACCTTGAATCTTGTGGACTAGAAGATTGAAAACTAAACTTTGTTAATTTTTCTGTCTTTAAGAAAGTGTGTTATAATGAATTTTTAATATAGACATTAAAAGAGGAAATTGAATTCTGTTTTTTAAAAGTTGAGATTATTTCTTATTTTTGTGCTGTGTAATTCAAGACTTTGACCTGTTCAATGAATAATTTGGTGAAATCCTCAGCTTCTGCCATAAAATTTTAGCAGTAAAAAAATTAACTGCTAAGCAGGCATTTGGAGATTAATATAATCTGATGAGATTGGGAGGGGTTGCTTCTTATCACCTGGGAACGTATCAAGAGCCCAGATGTGATAGAGGCCAGTGACATTGAAGTTGTCACGTGCCACCATAGCCATGGGAGGGGGAGGCTTGATCCTTTCCTGCGACTTTCCCCATTAATGCTGAGTCTGCAGCATCTCTGCTTCAGTTTTGGTGCTGCTTTTCTTTTTTTTTCCCCCCTAATGTAATGGAGTCTCCTGAGTGATGGCAAGGAAAAAGGCTTTATGGATCTGCTGGAGATGGCTGAGAGGTGTCTTCTAATCCTTCCCTGCTGCTGCTCCTCCCTTCCAGTCTCCTTTGAGCGGTATTTGGGCACGTAGCTGGTCAGCTTGGTTCACCAACACTGCTGTAATTAGGAACAGGAATTTCAAATGCAGTAGTTTAGTATTGGAGTTAGTTTTTTTTAATGCTATAAGGATTAAGTATGAAAATGACTCTGCATTTCAGGCTCAAACATCAAAGTTTAAACACTATGATAATGAAAGTTTTAATGAGCCGCCTTCAGGTGCTTTATACTGGCTTTATTCTTTATGCCTTAATACTGGAGCTGTATATGCACCATATATATACACCTAGATAAAGGGCAGGCTGTGCTAACATGCATTCCTATTGTAGTTCATGAGCAAAGAACTGAGAGTTAGTGTGGAATGATGAGCTATTTACATTTTTGCACCTAATAAATTTTTGTGGGTCTAAAATGAATGAAGTTTCGGTGCTTTGTTACATACGCATTTTTGAGACAGTTGCGAGACAACAAAAACTTGCTTACCCAAGAGGAATTAATCAGTCGGGTTTTTTGACAGTATATCAATAGTGATTTGTCACCTCAAACTTTTTTTTAACTAGATTTTTAACTTCAAATTATTGTAAACAGTTTGTATTTCCATACCTTCACATCTTATATGCAACCTCTTGAAAGGGAATTTCAGAGATTTTGGAGTGCTTTTTCAAGTTGTTTGATCTTCTATATGAATGCAAAAATTCGAGGCTGAGTTTAATAATACCTTAAAATTTAAATTTAAATTGCTGTTGATCCTGTCTTTTTTTCCAATAAGTTTATTATTTGTTATTATGTTGTCTACCGACAATGATGAACAGTGATGATGATCTCTACAGGACTCTCAATCTGGAGGCTCTAGTTTAAGCAGTATTAGTTTTTTGTTGCTGTGTTTTGCCTAAAATATCTATTAAAAATAGAATACATGAGAAAAATGCTGCGTGATGGAACAAGTCAGTTTTATTAAAAAGGCAACATAAGAACTCCTTTTCCTCTCTTAATGTCTTAGCATTGTCAGGATTGCTACATGAATCCTTCAGCTGGTATCTGCTCTGTGGTTAAGGTACTCCCCTTCAAACATATGCTTTTGTTTCCCCTCTCCTAATTTCCTTTTCGTATTCCTGTTCCTTAATTTTCTTGAATTTCCAGTAATCTTTTAATTCCCACCTCTCTGTGCCCACTGCTGTGTTACTCCTGAAGTTTTCATTTTGAGAAACCAAGAAGCCAGACCTGTCATTTTAGGGGTACAGGGTTGAATTGTTTTTCCCTCTTCTCTCTGTCAGATGCTATCTTTTCCTCCTAAAGGAGTTCTATTCATTAAAATGTGTACATAATATCTTTTGCCTTTTCTCTCTAGCTGGCCTGTGGACAGTCTTCACACTTGGTGGGGTGGGGAGTAAACCAACACCGCAGCTAGAGCAGTGCTCCCCTTTAGCTAACCAGAGTCTGCTGCTTCTGCTGGTCTTGGCTAATCTGACCGATTCTCCGGATACTCCGAATCCCTACAGGCAAGCTATTATGTCCTTCAAGAACACTCAAGGTTTGTATCTGTTCTTACCTCTAAGCATGAACTGATGAAAATGATGTGTTAAGTTGCTGCGACTAGTCTTTCCAAAATTTGTTTTCCTTCCAGCCAGCCCGTGGAAGAGCAGTAATAGTACGTTTTCTTCTGGGAGTTTTGAGGTGAAGTTCCTCAGCTTCTGGAACTTAATGGAAGGGGCAGAGGGAGAAGGATACTCTTTCCTTCAGAGTTGAGAAATTTTAGAAAGCTTCATAATTTCATAAAATACAAATAAACCTGACCTATGAGTAGATCAGTTACCCAAGAGTTTGCAGGAGTCCCCTAAAACCTTACAGCACTTGGGGAAATTCTGTTTAGCTGGAGTCATATTTCTTAGAACTAACTGGATTGATGTGCTAACTGTATTCTTGTATTGCAAATGTGAGGAGAAACTGGTTAATGTAAATGCTTTTATGAGACTTGTATACACGGAAAGTTTGAGAGTTGTTTCAGTGCCTACCTGGTTTTTGAGAAGGCTGGTTCCAGACCGTGTATCGGGTGTGATGCTGTACTGCCTCATAGTGCCCTGCTGCCGAGGGTCTTGCGTGGGACACAGTAATGCCCTCACACAGCTTGGACTATCTAGATAGCTCAGCTTGCAGGCAGCGTTCTGCTTTTCATACATACTTTATCCATACATTTAAATCTCTTCGAGTTTTAGCCATGGGGTTTTCATTTTTGTTGGCTTTAGGCAGGTTGACAGCGTGCACAGGGCTGCTCAGCACAGCTCAGGTGCTGCACAGCAACCTGTGAAGCCCCATCACTACCTCTGAGTTATGCATTTTATTTGGGGGGAGATTTTATATTCCTTTAACCACCAAGTTTTTAATAGGTTGAGCTCTAAATTCATTCACCGTTACCTAGGACATTTTTTTGCGTTATGAGGATGAAGGATTGTTCCCATAAGAAGAATTTCTAGTCCTAATGTGCCCCTTTGATTTCCTGGATACTGTTTACAGGCAATTGAGATCAATTCTTCATACAGTTTTTGTTTTGTTCTGGTTTTTAAACTACAAACTTCTACAGATGTTTTATTATGGTTGACTTTGTTTCATGTCATCAGTAACTAGTAATGTATTTCATTACCAAATTTTAAAAGAACTTATTCTATGTCATAAGTAGCATAGAATGACAGAATCATCTCAGCTGGAAAAGCCCTTGATCCTCCAGTCCAACCATGAACCTCACACTGACCGTTCCCAACTCCACCACATCCCTCAGCGCTGGGTCAACCCGACTCTTCAACCCCTCCAGGGATGGGGACTCCCCCCCTGCCCTGGGCAGCCCATTCCAACGCCCAACAGCCCCTTCTGCAAAGAAATCCTTCCTAAGAGCCAGTCTGACCCTGCCCTGGCGCAGCTTGAGGCCATTCCCTCTTGGCCTGGCACTGGTTCCTTGGCTCAAGAGACTCATCCCCCCTCTCTGCACCCTCCTTTCAGGGAGTTGGAGAGGGCAATGAGATGACAACTAGCTCAGAAAAGCTCTAGAACCAGGAGAGGGACTATTGCCCTGTCCACACGCCTTACCTGCACGCCCTGCCTGCGGGCTTCTGCCTTCTCAGCTTGCGGTTTTGTCATGGGTTTTTTGATGCTTTCAGAAGGGTATCCTTTTCTTCAGAGCCCCTCTCCTCAGCACCTGAACTAAAAAGGCCCATGAAAGTCTGTATTTTCTCTAGATGTGTATGTTTATAGAATGACGTATTGTTTCCCATAAACTTTATTTCCACTAGCAGTACTCTCATAACTGAGCTTGAATTTGATTGCTGTGAACATTCTGAGGGGCTGGTAAGAGGAGAGTGATATGAAAAAGAAATGCTGGTTACTGTCATAATGATAATATGTGACTATAAAATGAAAACTGTCTTTTTTGTAGAAGTAATAATTTAATTGGGACAAAACTAAGAAAATTCAGGATAGTTTTCTTTATTCTACACCGTCTGGAACAGTTTAATTTTTCTATTGATCAGTTTAAGGTTCTATAGAATAATACAGGATATGCTGCTGTTGCTGATACGTTTCTTTAATACGGTTTAGATTTTTTTTTTAACAGTTTTTAAAATACTCTTTGAGAAAACAGATATTGATGTGCTATAAATATAAGCGACATGGTTTAAACATCCACAGAAGTGAAGCTTGAAAGTCAGTGGATGTTCCTCAGCTAATGAACCGTGGCGTCAAGTTGCCACATAACAGAGCACATTGAATTGATCTGATTTTGTTGTCTATATCTGAATTTTCCCAAATAAAGAGAAATACTTGCCTGAAGCAGGACAGTTTTAAACCAATCAGTTCATAATCACGATCAGAGATTGAAGGGGGCATGAGGGCAGAAATGGTAGTTCAGAAAAGCTGGGTTTTGGTCTGTCCTCTGCCTATTGGTATGTCATTTTGGGGAGAGCCAGGGTTTCCACCACTGATGGGCTGTGTCTCATCTCTGTGAGTGCTGCGGTGCATCCCGACTTGTGCAGCAAGGAGAAGGGTTTGCTCCAGGGCCTCCTGCTGAGTTCAGCTGAATGACTGGAGCCGTCGCCCCTCGCCCAGGCCAAGAGAAGCAGCAGCTCCTCGGCACACCGTCTCCACCGGGCCCCCAGCAACCCAGTGGGAGCCAGGGCTCCTGTGGGGCTCCCGCAGGTCTTCCAAGCACTTTTTCCTTCCAAAGACGATGGAAATGTTCAAAATAAGTGACAACTACCACATTCGTCCATGCTGAAAGCTATTTAGAAACTTTGCTAAGAATATAGACTAAAAAGAAAGGGGAAAGTGAGAGACTCACATCCCAGTTGAGTGTAGGGAGTGTTTGTGTGATCAGCCCCTACCAGTATAGAGATTTCTCCAGAAGAGTGGAAAAGTTTGGTAAGAAATCATGGGAGTATTCATTGAAGAGACAAATTTGTGTTGGCTCACGGTTGCTGCCTATGGGCACATGTGTGGTGACTCCGTTCTCACTGTTTGCTGTGGTCATCCAGTCTACAGTATCTGAGGAATCTTTCAGTATTTGAGGAAGAAGGAAGATTTGGATGAAGTGCAATAGTTGCTGCCTATTATGCTGGCTATCGTAATACAGTTGGCTGCAAAATGGCTTCTAAAACAGCAGGTTTTGAAATTTTCATTGTTCTTTTCCCTTATTCTTCTGAGTCTTTTCTTCATTTCCTTAAAATCCCTTCTGTCCACAGATCACTGTGCAGGAGTAGTAGTAGTACTGTCACGCTGTTTTATACGGCACAGCTTTCCTAAGTTAATGCATTTTTAATAAATGATAAACAATTCAGAAATCTGTAGTCTGTTATTGTGGGAACGGAGGAATTTTAGTTAAATTCTTCAACTTTGGACATCTTGTTTATAGTAATACAGAAATTTTAGGTCCAGACCTTTAGTATACTTGAGTATCCAAACTGCTATTGTTCCCAGAATATCATCTTGCCATGAAATTGCAGGATTTTTTCCATATGCATAGCTTACTTATGTGCTCACAAAAGATAGCCTTTGTATTCAGTTGCCAGGATGCTAAAATAAATCAGCCCAAAAAGGCAGACTTGTCCTACTTCATGTATCATCACAAAAGATCCATGTTTTGGTTGGATGTTTTTGAACAGAGCTTGACAGGAAAATACTTTATACAATTTTTTGTGAAGCTGTTTAAGAGTTGAGAAATGTACCTGCTCTGCACTGGAACAAAACCTTGTACTCTCAAAGGGTTCTTCTGTGAAGAAAGCAAAGGCAAAATCTCTGACTTGGGAAGATTGGGAGGCTGAATAAGAACGTGAGTCTGGCTTTGACATGAGTATGAATGCATCAACTGTCACACTGGCTTTTTCCATTTCCACTGGAAATTCCTAGATGTTAGAGATCTGTGCTGATGGATGTTTTTGTTGAAACTGGTAAAGCTTCTTGTGAAAAAGTTCTGTGAAGAGAAATCTGGTTTATTCTCACTTCCAGCTCTGGCACAGATGATATTGTGAACATGAACAAACTGCTCTTACTTTGAGGGATGTTAGACTATGTGACGTGGTGTTTTAAATCAGTTTAACCCACTAAACTCCCCACCACACATGCATCTTTAAAGTCCCAACAATACCTGTGTTTCACTGAAAATACACTGATAGTCTTGACCCATGCGCATCTGCCCTTCATGCCGAGAAGTGGATGGGAGATACTCCACCTTGATGCCAGTGAACTAAACCTGGAGCTTGGGGTGCAGGGTTTGGAAACGTGAATCATCCATACATTGGATCCAGAGAAGATGCTGTAGCTGCCCTCCTTGCAGCAGCTCCTGGGATTGGTTTTCTCTCTGCAGTGGAAGCTATTTGGATGAACTGGAATAGCTTTATGAAAAAAGATGAGTGTCTTGTGCAGATACAGGGGTCTTACTGAAGCTCATATCGGAGGACAACCTCAACTTTTGGGCACAGCTGAATCTTCATGAGACCCTACTAAGGTTTATGACCTTAGTGGTCAGTGCTCAGTGATAAGAGTCACGGATGATTTTTATTCCCTCCTTACTGTGGTGTCCATATGAAATATTTCACCAAGAGATTTGTATGAAGTTAACAAATAGCTGGATGGTAAACGTATTTGTTAAAGATTTTTTTTTTTATTTCTTTATTTCAGATAGCACTGCTTTTTCATCATCAAATCCACATGCTTTCCAGATTAATTTTAACAGTTTATACACAGCTTTGTGTGAGCAGCAGAAATCTGATCAAGCGACTCTTCTTTTATACATGCTTCTCCACCAAAATGGCAACGTACGGACGTATGTTTTGGCACGAACAGACATAGAAAATCTTGTAAGTAATGTTCTGCTTGCCTTATCATGAAGGGGTGGTCCTGGAAGCTTGGGTGTCACCAACTGCTAGTGTCCCCTGTTCAGTGGTGGGGGCAGTTCTGGCTTTCTTACTCACCAGTTCTAGTTCACTTACTCATTTTTATTATGTCATCTCAGGAGTATGATGCTAAACATGTCACTGCAGTAAAAGTAAAGGTACTGGTAAAACTACCAGGTTGTCTGTGATTCCTTCTTTCTCAGTGCCACTATTAGTCTGATCCAGGTCAAACCTGCTGACCTGTGGGCATGGTGTAAGCAAACTGGTAGGAGGTATCATTCTATGCATTATTTTATTTTTCTTTTTTAGATATTTAGGCACAAAAGTTCCACAAGCTTACTCTGTGTGTACAGGGATAATAGTTAACAAAATGAGCTGTAACTTGACTAATATGCCGAATGTTATACAGGGTTGACCTGAGGCTGAATGTCCTCAAGGAGCCGCTGACAGATTTTATAGAAACGCAACTGTAGTGACTTTTTAGTTGCTTTAAATAGGATTGTGGTTAATAGCTGATACAACAGACACCTGGTACAGTTTTTGTAGGTTATAAATTAGCTTATGCTCCCCACTACATTTAGGAATGTCACAAACCACTTTAACAAATCTTACTTATTAAAAAGCATTCCTTTTAATAAGATAATGGCTGTCTAGGGGAATTGGTAACGGAATAGAGAACCCTTTCCATTTTAATATTTGAAATCTTGCCAGATAATTAGATCCCTTGCCTGTTTGATGGCAGATATGGAATGAGTTTGGTCTTGGTCCAAGTTCTAGCAGATGTATTGCTAAAATCAGAGTTGATAGACACCACTGTTGGCAAACTTGGGTGAGATGGTTGGTATTGAATTGATTCAAGACTGAACTCCTGTGTAGTCCGCTTCAGGTGAGGTCTGAGTCATTCTGCGTGAATTCTGTGAACAGATGGTCATGTTTAATTTTCTGGGCTGTTAGTATGTGATATGACATGTTTCACAGCTGTTAACCATATCAATTTACTTTAGAGAAATAAAGGTTAGGTATGTGCATTGTTTTATAATGATGATGTCTGATATATTGTGAAACTTCTAGAAAAACCATGAGGTGCATGTGTCAAAACAACTCCAGATGCAGGTACTCAGATGGTCTGCAATGTGGGATATTTTCATATATTACCACCTATCTTTCCTCCCCGTCAAAAAAAAAAAAAAAATCAGAAAATTGCAGAATCAGAGAAATAGTCAGCAACATTAAATACTTTGTAGGAAAAGCTGAGAAAATTGAGAAGAGCATCACTGAAAAGTCAGCAGCATGTTTGATTTATTTGTTTTAATACTAGAATTTGAAACTGATCTTATTTTGCTCTTCATGAATACTTTGTGCTTTTTGTGATCACTGCTGACACATTACTGACATCTTTGTCCAATCCTTTTGTTTTTAGCAGGCTAGTAGGTAAGAATGAGCAGTGGCCAACTGAGAAGAGCAGTTTTAATTGCTTAGTAAGGCAGGCTGACACAGAAAGGATTGGGGGTAGGAGGTTGCTGGACAAAGAAATTATGATCTCTCAATTACAACCCTGTGGTGAAAAAAAGACTAATTCATTCTTGGGCTTGTAAATGAGACAAAGGGGCAGCAGTAATGGATCTGGTTATTTCCTTCCCTATATGGCAACTGTAAGAGTGGTGCTAACACACTGCATACTATTCTGATGGTGTACTACCATACTTCATTAAATATTTACAGGCTATTGAAAAATGGAGTGTGGAGAAACTTTTTTTTTTTCCTTTAAAATTAACAATAAAACTGTGAGAGGTGTAGAAAGCTAACTTAGCTGTCAGTTGGTCAGAAAAGAGCTTGAGAAGCGTCGGGATGCGTACGTGCCTTCACAAGGGGAAAGCCTTGAACAGAAAGGACTTTCCACTTGCAGAGAGAGATGCAATCAGAGCTAAAGCCTGGAGGTTGAATCCCACAACTTAGAGGTACGGGAGCAAAATGGTTAAGGTAATTAATTCAGAGGCAAAGCAGTGCTCTCTATAGATAACTTTGAGGGTGGATGACTTTTGGAGGAATATGGTGTTAAGTCAGTGGCCTCTTCATACAGGTGAAGTATAAAGGTCTGTGCTATATGAGAGATCACATCGGCAGTCAGCTGAGAACTCATCTTAAAACTTCTAGGGGTTTTGCAGGTTGTTCCTGTTTCACTCCACTCAGTGCATCACATTTGTGGTGCTCTCCCATATTTTAATTCTTCTCCATTTTGGTGCCCAGGAAGCATCACTAGCAGATGTTCTACAACATTTCCTAGGGGTTTTTGAAATGTGTCTTTGCTCTTTCATGATTTAAGTTTAATTTGATTCAGTATATTTTTCTTAACTGTTATAATAGATAATGTCTCAGCTTGCTTCCTAATTTGTGTATGAATCTACCTCAGTCAGTTATAAATACCTTCATCTTCTGTTCTGCTTTATAATGCTTTACCATTCATAAGGCAGTGCATCTTTTTTGCTCTTACAGTAAGTCTGCTTGGCAGAATGAATAGGATGTTTGTGTGTCTTCCATAACTTACAGCATGTCACTTTCTATAATTTTATAAAATAATTGCGTTAAATGTCTGATGACATTAGGGATGTTCACATCTGGAATTTGGCTGTCTTACTGCAAGTATTTGCAAGGATTCTCCAGGAAGTGGTGGGACTGGTAAAACAGGGGTCAGTTAACAAGTTTTTTCATAAGCATAGTGTTGTGGTCTGTAGATGGGAAAATGTTAAGCCTTTTTCTGTTTGTAAGAGCAGTTAGCACCCACATTGCAGGTAAAAATGCCAGTGAGATATCTGCTTATAAGAAATAAGCTATTTCTACTGAATGTGTTTGCTTTGGCTGCTGAGCTGTACAGAATTGTATGCTGTACATTTTGTTGCTGCTCAACGTGACTGGACTGAAATAATGTATACGATGATGTATTTTTATCAACTGATGGTACAGCAATATTTTTCCTGTGGTATATATTCGGCTTAAGCAGGTTACTGGTGTGGCTAGGCGGTCTTGTATTTTGTTATATACTAAAGACAAGCTATTTTAGAACACTGCTGGGGAGACTGTTCCTGACCTTGGTCTGAATATAGCACCTGCAATTTTCAGTATCTGTTTTTATCTTGTTTTGGGGATTAAAAGTAACTTTTTAATGGTGGATGTGTCTTGCCAGTTAAAAGCTGCTCCTGGTGGAGGAGTATTAGTAGTAGTCCAGTAATGATAGTTTAATGACTATGAATAAAAGGGCCAGCAATACCAAAAGAAGTGGTTGTCTTCTCAGTACATGGCTGGACAGTGCCATTGTGCAAGAAGGTAGATATAAAAGTTTTAATGGATGTGTGTAATATAAAAGTTTTAATGTATGTGCGTAATATAAAATGTAGAAATGCGTTTTGGTTACAATTTAAATAAATTTTAGTATAATTAAACTTTTAATTTAATCATATATTGTACCTTTTTTTTTAGTGCCTTGTCAAATTGTTTTTCTTCTGAGAACAGTAATACTTGTCCTAAAGGTGTGTGTACATCAGCAATCAGTATATGAAGGAAAAAGTGTTTGGAGGAGGAAGGGTCATAGAAACTATATGAATTGATTCTGTTTTCATCTAGAAATGGCAGATAGAGAGATTTAAGTTGCCATTCACTTCCTTGAGTTTGATCTCCATGTAGAGATATAGCTTTCCATGTAAATAGCAAGAAGGCTGGAAGAGGGGTGGAAAGGAAAGCGTGGCTAGGGGGAGTGGAGGTGGGAAGAAGAGGTTTCAAAAGCTTTCAAGATGGATTTGAGGCAGGAAGACTGAATGCTGTGATCTAGAGAGCCAAATCACTTTTCAGAGCGAGACTGATTTCAGTAGCTAGTATGAAATATTAGTAAGAGTACTTTCACATATCATCTTATAGGGAAATGTCTATAATGTCTCAATGTCAGAATCAAGGTACCCTTTTCTAGTGTAGTTTGTAGCAACATGCTTTTAGGACTTCGAGCACTTAAGGAACATGAATGCACTTTTTCAGCTACAGTTTGACCTAATATTAAAGTGCATAGACAGAGGAGATGTGTTGGGCTATTCTGAAGGAATATATGGGTATTTGGTTGCTGTCTTAAAAACTAGAAGTTTTTCCACTGGTTGCTTTCAGAAAGGCTTTTGTTGTTCTCCCTGCAAACTGAAGTTGTAAATAAATGCAATTCTTTGGTAGTTTTATATTGCTTCCTGCTATATGCAGCTTACCATAATGCTTGGACTTGGAAATTTCTTTGAGCTTACGCATTGCAAAGCTACGTGCATTATAAATACTGTAAATGGAAATAATTTGAGCAGTGGACTAATGCAGTGATGTTTGTCTCCCTTTTCCCCCATTCAAGGAAAAGAACTAATGTTTTTTTGCTATATTCTAAGTAGATATTCTAAGTAAAACCTGGTCTTTACTCTCAAAACGCAGTGGTCTATGTTCACAAAACACAAAGACATTGACTCCAGTTTCAACTGGAGAGAGAGGTTTGTGGAGGATCCTTTGAAATCGTAAAGGACGGATGTTTGCAATGTGTAAATGTTTTTTCCCTCTGCTTTTGATGTGGTGTTGTCTTGACCCTGGCCAAAGCATCTGTCAAAAGGTTTTGTGGCCTGCAGCATTTAGATCAATCTCATTTGTTTTAATAGAAACTGTTGTGTGCTTTAATATGTTCCAACTGTTTTGGGACTGGTTGATTGTAAGAGAACATTCTGGTAACTTCAGAGGCTTGTGAAGCACTCAGTGTCCTGGCTGCTCACCAGAATAGGTTTCACATGATTCATCCTGCTGCACTCAGCCTGTTTTGAAAAACAGCAAGTCTTTAGGTGTCTAGAAGCTTCTTGGAACGAATTCTGCATCTCACCCGCTATCTTGGAATTGAGAGTTTTCTCCAGTTCCTTTTTCCAGGGTGTTTTGCGTTTTAGGCCTATTTCTGCATCCCGGGGAAGCCACGTTTTACTGAGCCAGTGGAAAGCTAATTTTCAGTTGGTAGAGGGACAACGTTTGCATCTGGATTAACTTTAGACTAGCATTCAGGTATGCTTGCTGTTGCAATGAAATCTCATTTTCATTATTATTGCAAGGCTTTGGCTTAAGCTGTTCATCCTGGTGGAAATGTTGCAAGACCTTGGGCTGAACTCTCATCATAATGTCAGTTCTCTTTGGCTGCATATTATCTAGAATTGGAAAAACAGGCCTTTTCTAGTCTTAACCCAACCCAAACTGGTTCTTTTCTGGGATTATCTCCACACACTAAAATGGGATTTGAGTTTCAGGTCTCAAAATGCCTCTCTGCACCTCAGCTCCAGTATGCCTGGCTATATTTGATGAGGACAGTCCTTTTAGACCAGTCTTGTGCTCGCACAAATGGTTAGAAACGATTGTTTTCCTGTTTGAATGTGTGAAAATCTTGTCTAACAATTTTATTTTCCCATAGTCTAGAGGGGGACTAAAGCTTTCATAGCCTATGGTAACTGGTATGGCTGGAAATCTCATTTATTAGGAATTGAAATTCCATGTCTGACCACAAGAAAGAATTTGTTTGGACTCTCTTGTGGTGACAGAATAAAACAGATGGAAGGTGTTTGAACACTGTACGTCACTATTTAGGGGTGGTTATTCCAAGAGGGAGGAATTGCTATGATATTGTTAAGGGCAGGGTGGTACACGGGAGGTTTAGAGTCTCCTCTGTTTATTGTCTGAGGTATTTGAAGACTAAACTAATACACACGTTTTTCCTTCCCTAAAGGTTCTGCCAATTCTTGAAATTCTGTATCATGTTGAAGAAAGGAATTCACACCATGTTTACATGGCTCTTATCATTTTGCTGATCCTTACAGAGGATGATGGCTTCAACAGATCCATTCATGAAGTGGTGAGTTGTTGTTTTGGTAAATAATTCTTCAGCTCTAAAAATCGTTTAAATGTTTATTTTTAGAAAGACACATCTGTATATCTGTTTCTTCAGCAGAGGCTGTATGTGTTCATCCAAATTTGATGGCATGTACGTATTTCTTTTGTAAGGACTAGTAATCTGAAGTTAGAAGAGTAATTTCAAAACTCTCCCAAGTGCAGTGAACAAACACGCTCCCTCTTGTAGAGGAGATGCTGCATATACCTCTTTTTCTGTCTTTTTTTTTTTTGTTGTTTCCTGTTACAAATTAATGTAGTAATAGTCCGGCAGACTGCCTTGAAGATGCTGAATGTTTGCCATGGAAGTGAAGGGGCTAGAAGAGAGAAGAAAAAACAGAAAACCTTTTTTATTTCTCTTGAAAAACTTTGCTTAACCGATTTGATGCAGCTGATGCAACTTGTAGTTGGAGTTTTATTTTCCAGACTGAATGTTACTTCCTTACTTGGCGTTTCTTCTTCTGTCTTTCCGCTAGATTAATATCTATTTTATGTTGTCCGTATAATACGATCCAAAATTTTAATAGGTTTGATGGACCTTGACCATCTGTGCTGGAGAATACCTTGGGCAATTATACTCTAGTTTCCTAGCTTCTAAAGCTCTGATAGTGCAGAAGATGTGTGTACTGATTTTATTTAGTTTTTTGACTGGGACATGGAAACTTTCCTTTGAGGTTATGTGAAATTAATGAAATGCAAAAAGCTGGAAGCAAGTTTCAAGGTATCTAAACAGAAACTCTTCTGCCAGGTAAATTTCCAGCCTGTTTTGGAGGGAACTGGCATTTTTTTTCTTGGTGCCAAGTGGTAGAGACTTAAGAGTATTTACTCTCTGAAATTTCAGATTATTTCCTGTAGCTCTGTATGTAGAAAGCAAGAAGAGATGATGTTTATATGCAGTTTCCTGGGAGTACCTTTTAGGAAGCAGCTTTTAGGAGGAGCACCTATAGTAACCGTGCAGATGACTGAAGCTTTCTTCCACCTCAGCTTTGTGTGCCTTGAACCTGTACATATGAACTGTACATGTACGTGTGTGATGTGTATTTTTGGATTCCGTATCACTAAGTCATTTAACTTCTTCCATAAATCAAGCTTGTTGAGGGTTAGAGTACAGCAGACAAGTTTTCTCTCCTGCCTCAGTCTCTTCCTCCATTTTTCATTCATTTTAAAGGCTTTACACATGGTCTTTCAATAAATTCCTTACTGAATAAGTAAAAGTGGAAGATTTCCCTAAAATTGTTAATGAGGATCCAGCTGTGGAATGAAAACATAAATCAAGTTTTCTTGTCCAGTTTATTCTTGCCTTTGCAGCTAAACCTGCCAATATAGTTGTAGTGTTTTCTGTGCAATGTTGATATTGATTTGATACTTCCATTCTAATAAAAACAAAATCAACCCCCACCTTGTTCCTTTCACCCTGCACTGATTTTTTCAGTCCTGCCTTTGCTGCTTCTACTTTCTTCTCAGTTTAATCTTTCATTTACCTTCAGATTCTCACTAACTGCTTCTTTCTTTTACTCTGTGGTTGTGTTTTCCCACTCCATAGTGTCTGGTGAGAAGCATCCATTCATCAATAGAGTTATGTAGCCAGAGTTTTGCTAGTTTTGATTCTTAGCTAGATAGTGGGAGATGGCTGTGAAGTGCCTGAGCCTGCAGGCCTGTCCATGTGAATTTCTCCTGTCAGCCCTACTGCAGAAAAAACTGTGAAAATAAAAAATTTTTGCCATCAAAATCCAATGGAAGGCTGCGACACTGCAGAGGGTAGATATGGAATAACCTTAATTCTTCCTCCTGTGCTCTTCTATTCCTTACTATTCTTCCTCTTACTCTTTTCTTCATTCTTTGATGAATGGGGCATGCTTCATGCTGAAGGAGAGAGCAAACCTGGATGCAAAGCAGAATGCTTTTCCGCCCTTGCAGTGCTTAGCTTATTGAATTTGAAATCTCTTTCTTGCCCCTTCCTTGCTCTTAATCTTGGTGTTAGGTGGCTGGATTGGATGCAGTGAAGGAGAAAGAGGAGGGCTCTCCTTGTTCAAATCTTAAACTGTGCACTCCAAAAGTCACCTAAATAAACTGTGATACAGACAAGAGTGTTAATGACTGTGATACCAACTCCTAAGCATTCCTTGTAGAAAGGATTCCTTATTTATAGAAAAAACACATTATGTTGCACTTTAAAAAACCAGTTACATTCTTGATCTATGTGATCTATGCCATTCCTGAACTTTAGTGAGGGATGTGGGTGTCGAAATACAGATGTGAGTATCATATCTTAGTTTGTGAACTGTTGGGAAATGGGTATATGGGTAGTGGGTTCCTACAGATCCCATGACGGGGAATAAGTGTAGTTAAGCTTCCCACTTTGTGGAAAGAGGATTCCAAATCATGCTAATAAATCACTTCCCCTCACCTATCTTTCTGAATTATTTAAATGGATATTTCCAGGTATGAATAACCAAGTTACTATTCAAAAACTACAGTATAAAATAAAAAATCAGTCTCATACTTTCTCAAATATTAACTCGACATCTCCTAAAGGCTGTGAGGGTATTATAGGGCAGCAAAATGAAGGGAGTCAGGAAAGCTGTATAGGTATTTCTGTAAAATGTGAAGATCTAGCGTCGGTTACATGACTGGAATGAAACTCTTGTTCACTGCAAATATTTATCAAATGTTAGCAATTACAGAAGGATTTTTTTCTTCCCCATCACTTGGGTAAAGTATGAAGAAAAAAAGATTTGATGTATTTTAGATGAACCTGTTTTCCTCTCTGCTGCTGTGTATCCTGTGTACAGGTCTTATAAGAAGCATGACTGTACAGTCCATTTATGGGCTGTTTTCCTTTGTGGTATTTAACCCACATTTATTTATTGATTTTTAAGATTAATTTTAGTAAGCACAGTTTTATAAATCTTGTGATTATACCGACTGGTAAAGAGCTCAGGAAACCACAGAAACTCTTTTTGACTGCTGAAGTATTTTTTGTTTAAAATGAATGTGGTCTTAACTGCCCGGAAAATATGATCAAAACCATAGGTCCTGTTTCTGCAATTGGCTTAATGCAGTTAGGTCCCTGTAACCACGTAGAGCTCAATTTCTTTCACTAATAATAATAATAATAACAACAGAGTAAACGAGAAAATTCAGGAATTCCCTAAAGGGGACATGTATTGGTGGTTTTTCTTCTCTGATTTATGAAACTGTAAGTAAAATGACATCAGATGTCAAAATAACATCATATACTTTATGTAGCAGTAACCTGTAGTACTACTGTAGTACTTTATGCTGTAGTAAATAGACTGTAAATCACAATTTAACTGTGTTTATTTTTATTGTGTTAAGAGGTGGCTCACAAGCAGAGTTATGGGAAACTGAGAATTTCAGTGGTCAGTATATATAGAACTGAGTTCCTGTGCTTTCCATCTGCAGTTCTTGCACCCTGAGTTGTAGGTGTCCAGGATCCTGTTGTTAAAAAGAGTAATTAATCAAAACCTCTGTTTTTTTTTTTTTTCCCCTTAATTATTCTTGCAAGACCACCCCAGGTCTGAGCTTTTTGTTTTTCTTTTTTCCCTTTCTAATATTATCTGCAAACCAATTATGGCTCAAATTGTGGCACTTATTTCAGGTAGATGATTTTGAAATTTAAGATACTCTGATGTTTCATGCTTCTGAAGCCCAAAACCATGTGCAAGATGGTGGTGGTTGCTGTTGGTTTTTAAATAGGTATTTCATTACCTACCTGCTATGGTTACTTTCTTCAGTATGGGGGAGTGGAGAGAGTAGAGGTGACAGGGGCCAGTATGTAACTTTTTAACTTTGAATTTTGGGTGGGTTTTTTTAAGAGTAGTGGACTATTACAAGGCATAGTGGTCTCAGTGAATGTAATTTTCGAGGGTTGATGTTTTTAAAGTTTCAGTGAGAACCACTGGCCATTTCTGGAGTGAGGCTAAGGCATGAACATGTCTTGTCCATGGTTACAACTGTCAGTGTGTTCTTTAGCAAGCTCTGGTAACTTCATGTTTTGCATTAGGAATTTGAAATTTGACAGGTGGTCTTTGTGCTAGGGCTCTGCTGCTGATAATCAGACTAAATTTGACCAAATTATAAATCTCCAGGGGAAGGGGAGCAGTCTGTTTCCATCTGCCCAGCAGATACATAACTGGGGGTGGCCTGATGTCTTTGGTGACTGAATATTCGCATTTTGCTGCTGCCAGAGCTAGCTGGGCTCTTTGTATCCGACCCTGCCCAGGAGATACACAGGGACAAGCTGAAGGTTGTGTAAGTGCTGCTTCCAGCTCCTGTGGGATGGGTCTGTGCTCCCTGCTTGGCAGTGGTTGAAGCCACATGGAATCATTTTGGTCGGGAAAGGCCTTTAAGATCATTGAGACCAACTGCAAACCTCACACTGCCAAGTCCATCACTAAACCATGTCCCTAAGCATCACATCTACACGTCTGAAGAAGGTGTATAGGAACAGGAGCCTGATGTGGCAATGGTTATGAGCAATTGGAAAGGGTCTGTGGCTGGCTGCACAAGGAACATGGGATGGGTGTAATGGGGGAGAGGGAGATGAATCAAACAAGAAACAGGTAAGATTTGGGATGGCTGAGCAAAGAAATGAGAAAAGAGGCAGGATGGGAACAGTGGCAAAATGCTGGAGAAGGTGAAGTCAGACTTATTTTTGATGAGAGACTGGAGTAGGCAAGGTGTAGGTGGGGGAAGTAGAAGCTGGTAAGAGAAAGATCTGAGGACGAATGGCATCTGGAATGGCAGGGAGCTGGGAATGAGCTACAGGGAGGGAAAACAGGAAGAGTGATGGCTTGTGCATAGCACATGGAGCCGTAGGGGGTAAGAAAGATGTGTTTGGAGTTCTTGGAGGGCTCAAGGTTCTACTTGAGGTTGTTTAACTTGTTCCAGTCCCATTCCTCTTGTCCTGTGGGGAGGCCCTTTTTGAGAGAGTACATGATGGGACCGAGATTCCTGGGTTCCATCATAGTGTGAATCAAGGAATTTCCACTTTGGTTGGTAAAGTACAGGGATGTGCCCACAAAATATCACTAAATGACATGGGAGGAAACATGGGCCTACTTTTATTTGTGAAAGAGGTTGCTTTCCTGTTTCACTCATAAATGAGAGACTATAAGAAATAGCTTATTAGAGATTTAATCAGTAAGTTGATCTTTTTTGTTGGGGTAAGTAAGTATCTTGTCTCGGGGGAAAAAAAACCCAAACCTTGGGTATCATTTTAGAGCAAATTGAGTGAAATTCTTTCTTTTCAATAAGCATCTGGGAATATGAACCTTTATGTACAATTGGTTTGAATTTACATTGCGCGTCATGTCAAAACAAATAGTATTTTATACTACCCGTTTTCGTAATTGTATTTTGTTTTAAGAGTATGTTAAGTTTTCAAAAATCTAAGCATTCATAAGTCAGGAAGTGAAATCTGGAACCACAACTTATCCCTGTTATATTCATGTATTACAGACTGTAACCATTACTTAATGGTCATAACTGATTCTTCAAATAACAGTATATTTTTCTTCTGGAAGGTTCAGTTGCTCAGCTTGAGAGATTTTTTTGTTGTCAAAGGGGTTCATTTATTTCTTTATATAAAATCTGCTCTTGAAAACAGATGTGTTCACATGGTCATAAATAAGCTGTTTTTAAATAATCACAAGCAATTAATTGCAACCAAAGTGACTGTCTGCACTTATTTTAGCATTTTGCAGTTGTGAAGTAACCCTCTAACTTGCTATATCTGACCACAGGTTTATGCTGAGCAGCCTTGGAATGATCAACTTCTCCTCTAGCAGAAAATCTTCTTGCAGTGAAGTTCATCTGTGTAATCCATTAGTTACACAGATAACAGCTTTTTAACTTTTCAGTTGCCTGTTTTGTGAAAAAAAAAGTCTATTTTTGTCTTTGAGTCTGTTCCTGTTAATCATCTATGTTGTTCATTCTGACTAGTTGTCCTTGTTTACTGAAACCCCTTGGATGACTTGCTTTCATTTATACCATCATCACTTTGTCTTAAAATAGTATTAGTTACTTGTTATAACCAGAAATTATGCCTGTTTCCACATCCACTCATAGCCTGCTATATGTGGAAACCTTTCTTGTAGTGATTTCATGTTTCCTATTTGTTCCTCAGCCTTGACCATTCTTCCTTTAAATACCTCTGAAGTCTTTCCCTCTTCCCCGTATTCTGATTTTTCTATCCTTTTAGCAAAAGCTGTTTACCAGAAACTGTTGCACTTAAGCCAGTTGCTGGGGATGTTTGTCACCTTAGCCAGCACTGCACTGCTACTAAACAGTGGTTTTCCCCTCTGTATCTTAATAGTCACTGGCTTCACTTTAGCTCCCTTGTGGGAAGTAGGAGTCCTGACAAAATGTCAGGTACTAGGTAGCATGTGATAACGGAGATACTTTTTTTTAATTTTCGTGATCTGAACTTTTATTTTGCCTCTTCATATGTGGTACAGAACTCAGACTGCATCAGCTTACCTACCAACATTAATTTCCTGAGCCTACTAAATGTCTTCAGTGGGTGTATCTTTTTTCCAGTTTAGAATATCTAGTCTGTAGTGGTGTTTGGGATGTACTTCTTGTTGCTTAGGCCTTTGTATGCAGCATTTTCAAAGTGTAAAGGGATAAGAATCCTTTTAGGAGGTTCCTCCTTTTTAGGAGGTTCGCCAAAAAACCACCAAGCATAGGCAAATGAAATCTTCCCTGAAATACTTAATGAAAGAGGGGCTTTCAGGTATGCTAGGAATAAAGTGAGGGAGGAGGGTTTGAGTCATAATTAGGATGCTATTTCAGATGTCTCTTGTACTGTGAAAAAGCTTCAAGAGACAGAGTTGAGAATGAGGGTAGGAGATAAGTGAAAGAATGTACATGCACGTGGAATTTGCAGAGCCTCAGATGTTAAAAAATGTTAGAAAAAAAAAATACACCAAAAAAAGGCACTTTAAAGATAGCACTTAAGAGTATTACCCTTGTCTAGAAAAAGCTTCATAGGATTCTTTTTCTCCACTGGGGTTTTACTTTAGAGTCTACTGAATAAGAGTTTTGATAAAATGTACATGTAATTATGTCTTGACTATTAAGTATTACTTACAGTAGGAGCCCACACAATACTAAGGGAAATGTAATATCCCCCAGTGCCCTGTGTTAAATAACACCCTGATTTTTGCCAGTAATACTCCTATCAGAAATACTGGGAAAAGCCACAGTACCCATTGCAGAGCTCAGCTGAGGGAAACTGGAAGCCACGAAAATCAGTGATGTGAAGGTGGTGGCTGCTTTGCTGCCCAAAGGAGGAGTCTTCTAAGAATGCTTCCTTTAAAAAAATTTTTTTTTCTTATAATTCTGCTGCTTTGAACGTTTCTTGATTAATCACATATGGTTCTGTCATGAGTGCAAATTTTTCTGAGGGAGGAACTGTTGGATGTGTTCCTCAAAGGTCTTCATTGTCATTGTGCTATGTATTTGACTTTGATTGGATAGGCCTTACTTTGCTTTGTGTTTGTAGCTGATAAAAGTGCTTTCAGAGGCCTAAGTGGGAGCATGGTGTGGAAGGGAGGGAGGACTTGATCCCAACTGATAATGGAAAGAAAGCCTTAAAGCAAAGAGAGCCTGCGATGTGCGTTTGGGATTTTAAGGGCAAAAGTTAATGGATAAAATTAAACAGAATTACAGGGCTTTTTGAGTATGTATTCAGAGTAGATGGCATAAAACAATTATAGCCCAACCTCTCCATTCTCAATGCTAATACAGCTTGCTTTACTGCGATATTTGAGTGCCTATCAGGGGGTCCTCATAGCAGCAAGATCTTTGATACTTCACAGATTGCAATATAAATCACTTGCTTAGTTTATGGGACTTTGTGAGAGGCATGCGCTTTGTGTATGTGTCTTAAACTTACTGCAAAAATTAAGACTGCTGACCAGAAGAGAAATTCGGCAATAGGCATGCTGTAAAATACATCAAACTGCCTTGCTGTGACTCATATTTGGAAGGATTGGTCAACGGTGGTCTGTTGGCTGATTATATTGGTGATATTCCAAATCCAACTACAGGGAGCATGGGGAAAATTCAACACCAAAGCAGACTGATGGGAGAGAAACAGGAAGATCAGGAAGATAATTAGAATGGGAGAATAAGAACTTCCTGGTTGAAGTGTTCTTTTTATAATACAACTTTTCATTTTCTCTCTGAAGAAATGTGTTCTATTTAAAGACAGGTTGTCATCTCCGATGACAACTGTGCTGTTAATATTCTTACAGGACTCCTATATAGCCTACTGTGCTGTATGAAAAGCATCCTGGCTTGTGTCAGAACTAGTGTGTCCAGCAGGACTAGAGAAGGGATCGTCCCTCTGGACTCAGCACTGGTGAGGCCGCCCCTCGATGAGTGGGTTCAGTTTAGGGCCCCTCACTCCAAAAAGGCCATTGAATGACTCGAGCGTGTCCAGAGAAGGGCAACGGAGCTGGTGCAGGGTCTGGAGCACAGGTGTGATGGGGAGCGGCTGAGGGAACTGGGGGGGTTTAGTGTGGAGAAGAGGAGGCTGAGGGGAGACCTCATGGCCCTCTCCAACTCCCTGAAAGGAGGGTGCAGAGAGGTAGGGGTCGGTCTCTTCTCCCAAGTAACAAGTGATAGGACAAAAGGAAACAGCCTCAAGTTGCTCCAGGGGAGGTTTAGGTTGAATATTAAGAAAAATTTCTTCACCAAAAGGGTTGTCAAGCATTGGAACAGGCTGCCTGGGGAAGTGGTGGAGTCACCGTCCTTGGAGGTTATTTTAAAGCTGTGTAGATGTGACATCTGGGGACATGGTTTAGTGGTGGACTTGGCAGTGCTGGGTTAACAGGTGGACTCAATGATCTTATCTTAAAGGTCTTTTCCAACCTAAATGATTCTATAATTCAGAATGGTTTGCACAGATCCAGGCTCTGGGCTGAATGGAAGAAACTGTAAAAGTAAAAGAGCTCATGGTCTCCTGTTTCTTTCTCAAATATAGGCAAAGAGAAAAAGATTGCTTAACATACTGCCTTTGATGAGCTGAATGGTGTGCATGACCATAATTACTAAGCCCCTTAAATATATAAAATACAGAATTTAAAATGACAAATTTATTATTACAGAAACTACAAATATGGGGTGACCTTTTTGGATTCCAGTTCTGTGCTCTTTTAGTGATTAGCAACCAAGTGACTACATCATTTAAAAACACAGCGTGCAATTGTTTGTAAAGTAAACACCTGATTATCAGAGAAACGAAGTAACCCTTTGCCATTACCATTAATGAGATAAGGCAGCGTTTTGCATCTTTAACAAATAAATAATGAGATCTAAATACCTGTGTGTTGATTGGCCATTTCTCTGGGTTACCTGAGTGTGTTGAGTACAACCAGTGTTCTTACTTTCAGCTGTGGAATCAGTTTTCTATGGCAATGTTGAGTTGTAGTGGAAGAGTCCTGCACTGCCAAACCAAGGGATGATGCTGTGGTGTAACACTTCAATGTTTTTTAAATATTTCAGGATTTCACTAAAGGAATATATATAAATATATGATTTTAATTTTGCTTTCCGGATACCCCTTCTTTTTCACAAATAAAATTACGATTATTTCCATCCCAGTTTATATGAATGTGTTGTATATCTCAGACAGAAGGAGTAAATAGTATAAAATCAGTAGCAGCTTGAAGTAGTTCCCAGCATTGCCTTTCCCTTTGTCTTCAGCAAGTCATTCAATGGCCAGCTCTCCATATCTCCTCACAGAAAATTGGTTGCTACTTCTCCACCCTCTCTCTTAAAGAAACAAGTTTTGATGAGCGAGTTTGTTAGTGGGAGGAAGAGGGCATTCTAAAAGCAGAAATGATATAAAATGAAGGGCAACAATTCTTTTGACTAATTCAAAGAAGAGGTGGCAAGAAGTGATATAGTCAGAAGTGTGTTTTCATATAACTTTTTAAGAGAAGAGGTTAATGAACGAAGTTGATTGAGGTTGGTGAGGTTTGGATTTATTTTAACATACCTGACCACGACATTTCAATGAAATGTACTTAATATATCAAATATATTGAAGTTTTACAAAGTGACAAATTTGTGTGCAGTAGTTTGCTAAGCAAATTTTGGTTTGACCAGAATAACCCTGAATTTTTAGAGGATCTTCTCCATGTTTTTAGGGCGTTTCCTGTGGACTTATTTTTACCAGTCCATTAAGGCAGGGGTTTTTGTGCATATGTTTGCTATATCACTCCAGGTTGGTTCGCTGAGGGTACTCTGAGAGGAAAGAGTAGCTTGATTCTTCCTCTGCAATAAACTCAGAAATGGTGGTAAACTTCATCCACCCTGATAGTGGAGATCACTGAAAGATAAGAAGCTCTTAACCTAGCTGATGATTTTCTCTAACCCATTAAGGGAAGAGAACTCACCTCTGGTGAAAGAAAGGCTTCAGTGTGAAGTCAACAGTTAACCTGTTGATCTGCCCTGCGACCTTCTGCATGTGTACGCTCGTGTCGATCAGTCAGAGCTCGTACGTGCTGCTTCTTGCCCAACTTGTAATGAGGGAAAACGGGAAGGAATTGGCAACATGATTCAGGTGGCTAGGGTGGAACAGGAGATTTTCTAAAGTGTAAAGGCTTAAGATAAGATAGAATATAGGAGTGTGGTGTCACAGGGCATAGAAATTAGGGAATTGCCAAATTTAATCATCTTTCTACTTTTAGTGTGTTTCCACAAGACTTAAGATAGAGTTGAAGAGATCTGCTAGGTGATACTACTGCAGAGGTCTGTCTTTTTTTTTTTTCTTCTTTAATTTTTTTTTTTTTATTCTTGCTTTAGAATACAACAGGTTTTGGTCACATTTGAGGCTGGAAGCTAATTTATGTATCTTAAGAAATGCGAGAGTCCAGACAACTTTTTATGTTCTTATTCAGACCTAGGTGCTGAACTTTTTTTCTTTTTTTGGGTATTAAATTTTTTTTTTTTTTTTTTTTTTCCAGATATTAAAAAATATCACTTGGTATGCTGAGCGTGTCTTAACAGAGATCTCACTTGGGAGTCTCCTGATACTAGTCGTGATAAGAACCATCCAGTACAACATGACACGGACAAGGGTAAGAGTTATGTGTAGCACTTACGCACGTAGTGTGGATTTCTAACTTCTGTTGAGTTCAGTTTCAAACAGGGTGTGGGACTTTCTTCATTCTGTTGCAACCAGTTGGCATCTGATTTTACGGGAGGGAAGGAATGGGAAGATCAGCCATATTAACTAAGCACAATATTAAGTGGTTCTGAACTTGTAATGCCAGCTCTGTGTTATCATTCAGTTCACTGAGTAGGTTTCTCTAAAGTCCATGATTCAGGCACTGAACTACTCATCTTCAGATAAGGAGGAAAAGTTCCTTAGGTTGATGAAAATAAATGATTTTTTATAGGTTGTTTGTCTCTAGTTACTCAGAAGTGGGAATTTCAGCTCTATTTGTTGTTAGTGTTTTTATGAAGTATGATAGTGACTGGGCCATAAAACCTTTTTGAGCTCTAGCAAAGCAAAACTGTTTCAACTTTATAGCCTCTTGTCAGATTGGTTTTGTGCATTTGTCAAGCATTTGATTCTATACCTTACATAAGCATGGTATACACTTTTGAATATTTTCAAAATATGCAACAATTAAAGGCACAGAAGTTTTTACATGAAAAAGTAGCAAAAAAATACGTATATTTTAAATTGTTAAACTTAAGGATTTCACTTTTATTATCAAAAGAATTAGAAGAAATTAGGACATTCTTACTGTATATTTGTAGGATTTGGAATCTTACATTAGGTAAATGCATATTTTAGACATGAATAAGAAAATAAATCCCTATTGGATTGGATAAGTGGACAAGTTTGGTTCTGTGAAAACCCCTGACTTTTGATCGAGCCATCATTTAAATGCTTCTCTGGTCAAATGGTTTCAGTGATGCTAACAAGGGGACCAGATGTACGGTTATAGTTGTGAGATATATAGAATGCTTTGGAAGAGTTAATAGGGAGATGAGTTATGAAGCAGAAAAATTCAGGTTAAGACTACAAAAAGGAGAGAGAGAAGGAGAATATCTTTCAGTGTTTGTTACATCTATGATGTCACTGTAAATCAACATTGCTAAAGATAGGAAGACATACACATATACACATGTGTATACATATACACATATACACTCTGAAATCTGTATGAAGCAGTCACCGTTTTATAAGCCTTAGATTTTAAGAAAACATATTTAAAACAGAACCAAGTATATACACTTTGCATTTCTGCTATATGGTTTTGACCATGTTCTTTAAAGGAACATTTATTACTCAGTTTTTTGAAGGATTCCTGCAGTAGGTGTCAGTGTATATGAAAAGGACAGTTTGATGTGTTTTTCTTCTTCTTCCTTCTGACAGGACAAATACCTTCATACAAATTGTTTGGCAGCCTTGGCAAATATGTCAGCACAGTTCCGCTCGCTTCATCAGTATGCTGCTCAGAGGATCATCAGGTAAATATAAAGACTTCTCTTGAAACTCATCTTTGCTGAAACTCAGGAGTAGAGAAATTTGAATTTTATATGCCTTAATAGATACTGATGAACTAAATAGCTGAAATGATAACTGAATAACTAAATAATCTCAGACTAAATCTTGCATGCTTTATACTCGAATATGTTCTGAATGCAGAAAAAAATTAGTTTCTCTGTGTGAGAAACTTCTGACTTTTGATTCTCTCCTACAGAACAGCTCAGTAGCTGCTTTCAAACTGGAAGGTTTTCAGGGATTTGTGCAAATTATGCTTTTTTTTAGTCATGTATCACAGTATTATAAAAATGCACTGAGTGGTGGTTTTCAAGTACTATGCAGACTGGATTTTCAACTTGCTTTACTTCTTGCACATTTGGCAAGAGATGTATTTGTTAAATCAGATGTAATGATCATTTTGTGACAGGGCCCCGGAAATATGGGAAATAAAACCCGTGCTTTTCAACTGATAAAGTTTATTAGCCTGTATAGTAATAAATAGTATCTGCTCTGGTTCTAAAACAGGGCCATAACTTTAAAGAAGTAGATATTGAAATTGGTCTTTCTCAGTTGGTATCTCTGCTGCAGGCCACTTTGTAATGGCAGGTAATCAATCCTGTGTCAGGCATCCTTCTCATTTTGGCAGCCAGCCCTGCTCCATGCTCCAAGGAAAACCGGGAAGGTCCTTGTTAATGCAATCTGGAATAAACTGTTAAAGTGCTTGTCAAGTACAGACAGTGTGCCAAAAATAAGTAAATGATAATTGTGCTCATGTACACTTTGTAAAGGACTGGGTTAACAGAGATACATTTATTGCTAAACCACTGCTCTTTAGGATTAAATTCTCTCTGAGCCCCTTCTCTTTTGGAAATGGTTGGTTGTGAAACTATGGACAAGTAACCAGGATGAATGCATTCTGCCATTTTCTTTTCCCTGCTTGATACTCACCCTCTTTTCATACCCTTGGCAGTGATAATGAGTGTTCAGAATTTGAATTGGAGCTATTTTCCCATTACATATCACAGACATTGTCTTAAATACCTGCTTTCTTCATTTCTTAAATCGTAGACATGGAGTCTGAGTTTTCCAAGCATTTGCAAATGTTGGCCTCTGAAATCATAAATCCTGGGGTGGTGTGAGATACACTACCTTGATGCGCCAAAAAGATGGTCTGGTTTTTAGTGTGATAGTTTGTTTTCCACTTCAGAGCTTTTTCCTATGTTCCCAGTTACTGATTTTGTTCCGTTTTATTCTAACTGGTGTTTCTGCAGACCAAAGTGAGATGTGTTCCTGTGACTATATTTGGGCCAGGAAGAGGCTATCTTGCTAATCCAGTTACAGCCAACTGTTATCCCACTCAGTAATCTTATCATAGAATCATAGAATACCAGGATGGAAGGGACCTCAGGGATCACCTGGTCCAACCTTTCTTAGCAAAAGCATGATCTAAACAAGATGGCTGAGCACCCTGTCCAGCTGAATCTGACTGCATGTGTATTTCTGTGTGGCTTTTGTCAAAATGCTCAGAGTTTCTGGGCATCTGCTGTTGAAAATTTAAACGCATGTTTCAGAGTAAGCTCAGCTGGATTATTTCAATTTAATTGGGTTATGAAATGGCTAAGCATGTGGTCTGCTGGCTTATCAGAAGAGGTGGCAGCCATCAGTAGAGAAGCAGCAACCTCAGTACATTTGCATGCACGTCTCCTCCCAACCTCTAAACTCGGAAACATAAAAGGAGCCTTTTGTGCTGTGAGGCTCCTCCTTACACCAGCCTTTTCCAGCCTTCTCACATGTGGTTTTCACCATGTGTAATGGCATCTTTGAGGCAGACTGATTCCCTAATGCATAAGACCCATCTCAAGACCGAAGGAGGGATGTGCAACACCCAGAAATTCTCTTGCACTGCTTATGTGCAAGGTTTCAGCAATCTACTGTGATATTTGGGTGCCTTATTTGTCATCTTTCTAGATTGTCATCTTTAGTTACAATGTGACTTTAACATTGCTGCCTGATTTTAGTTGTGAAATAATTGTGCTGATATTCTTACTGAAGGCAGACAGACTTCTGTTGTTGCTTAACACTGATGCACGTGAAAAGGCAATAGGAGTGGAGTGAATGGCAGAAAATAGGGAAAAAAAAATTCAGTCACATTGAAATTGTCTGTCAAATTATTTTTTATTGTGTGAGGGACTAACAAAGCCACACTTGAAATGTGACAGATAGAAAGGAGACCTTAGAGCAAACTCATAGTACTGGCATATTTGAAACTCTTAGCATCCGAAGATGTCAGCTAGTAGCTGCTCTTGGTTGGTTTCTGTATGGCTTTTAGCAGACTTCACATGAGATCTGAGCTGGGCAGTATTACAAATTACCCTTCAGAGAGCAGAGTGAGAATTTTGTCTGCATAAGAACAGCAGCAAGACTGTGCTTGAAGTTAACACTTCAGTAATCTTTGGGGATGGATGGAAGATAAAGGGTTGTCAAGCATTGGAACAGGCTGCTGAGGGCAGTGGTGGAGTCACCATCCCTGGAGGGGTTTAAAAGATGCGTAGATGTGGTGCTTGGGACATGGTTTAGTGGTGGACTTGTCAGTGTTAGGTTTGCAGTTGGTCTTGATGATCTTAAAGGTGATATGATTCTATTCTGTGATTCTGTAATTTAGTCTGAGACCTCAGTGCATTTGGAGAATTGCAGAGATGGTAGTCTGGTAGGATAGCAGTCTGAGAAGGATGCTGGTTATCCCAACCGCTGGGTGCCAGCAGGGTCGGAGCTGTATTTTTCTGTTTGGAAATAATGTGAGGATTGGTAGATAAAATGGGACACACTCATCAACTGAAGAAGCAAACCAAAAAAGGCAATATGATATATATTATGTCATATATAATAGGATATTCTTACATAGTCCAAAGATACTCCATGCTGTTATTTTTAAGCTTCTGCCATGTTGTAGCCAGATGCTCCATGTTAGTATAGTGTAGAAAATATAATGAAGAAGTTGCATTTAAATTTAAAACAGAACCAGAAAAACAAGAGGAGGGTGAGGGAATATGTTTGATTTATTTTTTCCCCTCAGTTCTTACGTGTAATGTTGACCAAAGAACTTATTTTTCAGGTACAAAACTGTACATCTGGATAATAGGCAAAAATGGCCACCAGGATTGGAATTTAATTTGTCACTATGATCATGATTGATTATAAATCAAAAGACCCTAGTATAAAAATGTATTAAAATCTGTTGTAAGATGTCCTGTGGGACTAGAACATGGACGGGCTGGAGGGAGGAGTTGTTCCAGGGGCAGCCTGTCTCCCATAAGACTTCACTGCTGGTATGGTAACAATTTCTTCTCAGGAGCTTTACAGTCTTGGGTTCCCTGGCAGGCTAAGCTCCTTAAAGGAAGTATTTAAATCTGATTTCCTCTCAAGATACACAGTTTTGTTATAAAGTTTCAGTTACCAAGAAAAGCAATAGTAATAAATATTTATTTATTGTTTTGAATTGTAGATTGTCCTTCAATTTCCTACCTTAGAAAGTCTGTTAGACACTATTATTAAATTTAGCCAGCACTGATGGACCTAACTCTCTCCAAGATACCAAAGCAGAATATTTATATTTTAATTCCTATTCTGGTTCTACCATGGGAGTGCAAGCATCTCCAAGAGAAGAAACCATGGTATCCATAATGAAAAAGTGTTTTTTATGGAGGAAGAGCCTAAAAAGAAGATGGTACTTTACATTACATAAAGTATTTTAGGGTATAGGTTTTGAAATTAAGTAGCTGTGAAACACTTAACTTAAAATCTGCTTAGTAGTACAACTGAATAGACAGTCATAATTTAAGCCTCACCAGATGCTCTAATGATTCCTTCCTTAATGTGAGAAGTAATTCCATTTCCATGCAGGCTTTTTCCTAATCCTATTCTGAGCAGAGACTGCCAATTGTTTTAAATTCTGAAGACTATTTTCTATAAAGGAATTAGTTGGGAATATTCAATGTAGTGTACTTAAGAGCTCAGTAAAATACAGCTTCATAATGTTGGGTAATTTGTATCACATTCCACCAAGCATGAAAATTGTCAGATTTGTATAAATCTATCACAAGCAGCTGCTGGAAGTAAAAATAGACGTAATAGATGTTTTATAATAAGATCCAGGGCAGTATTCAATTAATGTTGGATGTCCTCTGTTGTAGACTACCGTGACTTTGAGATCCTTCCCTTCTCTGCTGTTTCCACTGGTTTGTTTTTAATTGCACAGAGGGGTGATATTGCACTGCACTGCGTCTCTCTCGTATTTGTGGAGTACCGACATTTGCAGTATCTTTAAATTATATTGGTAGACTATTATTAAAAATAAAATGTGTGTTGATGTCAATATTGTCACAAATGACTACCAGAGGTGGCTGTATAGTCTCTGAGCAGCAAAGCACAACCAGGTGGAATGTTACCTGCAGCAAGGGTAGGTTTTTCCTTTACTTGATTTCTATTCTACAAGTACAATTACCAAAAAGTAAAGCCATGCACCTAACAGGCATATTAGTGCAGGCATTCAGTTTGTCACTTAAAACTGCAAGTCGTTCGGCATTAATTCTTTTAACCCATTTGGAAATAGCTTTCCTGATATTCAGCTTTTCTACAGCTAGCGTGCCTGCTCTAGTATGTGACACTTGGAAATGAAGAGCAGAGTCTTTCCCTGAACACCTACATTCTGACATCTCATCAGCATGTCATTCTAATAAAATCAGTGACAAGATGATGACTGATTACTTAAGGCAAATGCTTTTCCTACAGCTTCACATATTGGAATGCTTGGTGTTTTCTAAGCAGACATATACCACTAGAGGTTGCCATACACCTCACTAATTAGACGGCACATTTACCATTAACTGACTTTATGGGGCTAGAAACAATATCCAGTTTTCCTTTTTTTCTACACTGTCACCTCAGCTATTCACATGCAGGGCTGTGTGAGCCGCTAAGAGCACTTTATCGGTTGCACTTCTCCCTGTTAGGTGACTTAAGGATCTTAAGTATCAGAAGATGACACGTAATTATATCAACGTCATATTTTGTCGATTTCTTTGGCTGTCATAGAGAGTTTAGTGGGATTCAGGGAACAATACAAAGAAAGAGGTTTCTGTCATCTCCTGATGCTCATAAGAGTCAGGTGGAATTAGGAAAAAATGTGTTCCTAAAAGGGATACAGATCAAAGGCTTTAACTTGAGCATGCTGTAGGATGCAGTGTGTTGTACTTGAGTGTTATTGTAGCCCTGTCATACCTGTTAGGAGAGCAATGTGTGAGAGGTACAGCCGGCTGTACTGATTCTGCTCCTGGCCAGAAGCAGCAGAGATAGTGACCCTACTTCTCACTGGTTAGCCAGCCTTGAAGCTGATGGTGGTGGGTGCTGTAGGATATCCTAGAGCATGATGCTGGGCACTGGAGTAGCTCAATGTTGGGTTTTTATTTTCCTTTTTTTTTTTTTTTTTTAAATGCAGTTGTAAGTAGCGTGCTTAAATATCCATGCTTGGAAAGGATGACTGCACTGCTGTAGTTCCCCAAGTCTGCCTTCTCTCATCTGCAGGGAGGCTGAAGCCCTTCTTCCCCTTTGCACTCTTCCATGAAGTCTTCATCATTTTGTAGAGTCAATTATGTTTCGAAAGCTACCAAGAAAGATTCCCATCCATTCTGATATGTGCTGCTGTATTTGAGAAGTTTCACCTCCCCAGCCAAACCATTTGTTTTACGGTTTCCTATGTCAGCAATTTAATTTTTCTGCTACAGTTTCCTTTTATAGGAGTCTAACAGGATTTTCTTGAGTGAAAATATTTATGACAGTTCTTTAAGAATAAGAGCACATGATGTTGCTTTAAACTGCACTTTTAAAACTCAGTTTAAGTTGTAATGTGTGAGTTTCTGTAGAAACTTACTGCTACTGCAATGTATTTATTAATAATTAAGTACTTAGCTGCAAGTGGCTTTGATCAGCAAATTTCATGCTGGATGAGAAAAAAGCTTACTGTAGTTAATACTACTGAGAGTGAGAAATACATATGGCGTGAGGAGAAAATGCAATTTCTCATAACTCTCTTTTAACTTGACTTTTTCCTAAGGAAGTCTCTGAATTTTGATAATAGATGCATGTAGCTGTGTATTTTATATTCCTGCGTATGAAACCATGTAGCTGTATTTTTAAAAACACAGAGTAATATGCATCCAGAGTCTAATGATTTCAAGTTTATCAGCCATTTTTTCAGTGATGGCCCTAATTGCCCTAAGTAAAATTGTCAGAGTATTGTAAAACTTCTGTGATTAAACCGTTAATTCCAGGTTAAAAAGTGAATTATAAAAACAATCTGCTGTGGATTTTTTTTTCTATTTTATCACACAAGTTTTAATCATTTAAATGTGTGCCTTGTTCTTGGGAACTGGTATAATTTTTCAGTGTTTGGGTTTGCAGAATTGAAGACTAGATTGTGTACAGAACAGAGTTCACTGCTTATCTAAGAACAAGTTTTGCTTACAATATAAATATCTCTTGGGTTTTTGAATTTGAATTTTGGTTAGTTCACAGTGTCCCTTAATAAAGTGGTTAAATTCTTCTTGCAATGTTTTCCTTTTTCAGTCATCTTTACAGAATTGTACATCTTTTTAATATCTCCCATGCTATTTGATGGAGTGCATGACATATTATTTTTCCTGACTACCTTTTTAGAGGCTGTAAGTAATCAGATTAATTGTTGTTATTGTCAATTTTCATACTGTATTGTCCTTAAAAGAAATAAGCATGTTACTTCCATCTGCTTTCCCCTAGATTATGTCAGTTGTTGGTTTTATAAATTAGGGATAAAGAGGAAACTAATCAAGTTTTTCACATGTTGCTGTGCTTGGCAGAATGATGATGACTCTGTAACGTGTGTTAATTATGTCTGCTACCATGGCATTTTTTTCCTGGCCTATGCATATTTATTGAAAATATTTTTTGTATATTCTACATATATATTGGTGAAGTGTTTTTAAACCTAAACTTTCTTCAACAAGTATCTCTGTGTATAGAGCAGAAGACATTTTGAGTTGGCCAGCCATTTGTTTAATCAAATAGTTCAGTATTTGTGTTCAACAAAGAAGAAAAATGTTTATGCATCAGCAGGACATGTGTGATCTGACCTGCTTATTAGGGGCCACATTCAACTGAAAAATCTGAAATTGTTAGTGTGTGAATGTGGTGAAATTAGAATTTACCAATTGCTTAACAAAATTTTTTAACAGTGCCAGTAATGACATGTAATTGCTGGCTCAAAACTCATTAAGCTGTTCACATAGGCAGATAAACAAATTTCTCTCCCACATGGCTTTACACTCTCTGAGCATTCTAGTTTTCCTGCCTTTTTTTTGCTTTGATGTCCATGGTGCTGTCAGAAAGCTCTTTAACATATAACTTCCTCTTTCATTGGAGAATAGTGATGGGACAGTTGGTGCAGAAAACTAGTGAAATTGAGTTACCCAAATCAAAGGCACTTCTTAAGGAGAAGAACTTGAAAAAAAAGCCAGGTTGCTTCATGAATGCTTCAAAGCTGTTTGTTTTCTAATTCTCATTTGGTTTTAATTCTTGTTTAAAAACTTAAGTATAGGAACAGAAGAGTTGCTTCTCATACAGGAATTGTGACTTTTAAATGGTAAAATTTTAGCATAGTAAGCATTTCAAACTTTAAATGAGGTGTGTGAATTGAGCAAAAGAAATGAGGTGAATAGAGTATGCAGGACTCCTGTTGAACTCCTCTTTTTGGCTTCTTTCTTGCAACAGGGGAATCAGTGATGTTAAATTAGAGCCATTTTTCAGATAGGAAATTTCCTAAAATTGTTCTGAATTTAGGGGTGGAACCCTTTGACCTTATGAAACCTTATTTTGGAAAAGTCTTATTTCAGAAACATCAGCTTTCAGTAATCGAAAATCAACATAATACAAGAAAGATGTCAGTGATGGAGTTACAGCGTAATAGCCAACTTACACCTTTATTAACACATAATATGAAAACTAGTTCCTGCTTCCTTTATTACTTCTCTGTTGGCACTGTGGTAACAAGGGATTTCTGTTGCTTAGAGCTGCATGGCTCTGAGGAAGCTTTGAAACACGCCAGTTTGCATCATACCATGCACACTGGGAGCCTGGACTTCAGGTAGGCTTTAATGCCACCATACGAACAATCAGTAGACAAGTCTTTTATGTTCTGGGTTCAAATCTTCAAATCTTAATTGGACCACTAAATTAAATCTCAGTTTACTGATCTTTTAATCATAATAGAGGAGTGTTCATAATATCAAACCCTAGAGAAAAGAGGCTGCTTCTGCTCTCACACCAGTGTACATCAAGAGACTTCACAAGCCAAATTATATAATAAAGATCAAGCTCTGATAGGGGTTCTTGAAATTAATGCCCTGTGGCCTGAGCTGTTAAATACTGAACCCTCTGAGCATCAGCTCACAACTTCCCTTTTTATAAGCAAAAGAAAAGAAAAAAAAGGATTTGAGGGTAATGAACAGTTTCACTAAACTGGTGGTATCTGCCCCTGCAGATATTGGGAGAAGCATAGTCTCAAATCCCTGGTTTCTGATAGTGAAATGTAAATATCTCTGGTCTGAGCTGTTCAAGAATAGTACATAATTTTTTCTGCTTTTGCATCACACGTGGATTGTAGTTGTTCTAGAATTAAATTACCTTAATGAAAGTTATCGCAACGGTATGACTGTTTTCTAAGTTTTCTAACCAAGAGGGTTTTTTTAACGTCAGGCTCATGTTGGATTTCACTGGCAGCGATCATGGCGCAGGCTGTGAGCATGCAGGATGCCCTGCAGCCCTGGAGTCTTGATTCGGTACTTTGGGAGGGACCTGTTGATATAAACAGTGGCTTTCAGTAATTCCTGTCACCAAATATTTTCATGCAGGCATTGTGTCACTGAATTAAACAGGGAAAAAGCATCATTCTGTGGATTCGACTTTGGGTGATCTATCTTCAGCTCAGCTTGTTTGATTTTCTGTGTTTGCTTTAACACAGTAGCAAATGCCCTGTTCATCCCAGCAAACCATCATTGCCGTATAGTACTCTGCCTGATAAATTTGTTACTTTGAAGTGTTTGTGTTCATTATTTTTTTTCCCCTGTCCTTTGCTTTGGTGGCATTTACCATGTGCTGTATGCCTTGGATTTTAGCAGTAAATTCTCTTCAGTGTGGAAGGCCACAGAATTGACTGCTTGATATTGCCTCAAAATTAAGAATTAAAACCCTCAAAAAGACTTTGCTTTTAATGTTTCTTAACTTTGAAATAGTTTTATCACATTTTCCTTTAGAGGAGAAGACATTTATTGTCTAACCTGGATATAAAATTATATTCCATTTATGAGAAACTGCTTTGTAATGAGATTTTTTTTTTTTACCCCTTATACAGTGCAGTATGTTACAAAAGTGATAATCCCATTTTTATTAGATGTTCCCAGTAGAGTGAAAATGAATGGCTTCTCAGAAAAAGAGCTTTCATGATATTTTCATGTTCAGGCCTTGTTTGAAAGAGGACACTGTGGGAACGGAAGATCAAACAGCTCCAAGCCACTGAGTCTGAACTTTGGTTTTAATCTGTGGACTTTCAGGAGTAGAAGTTGTGGGCACAGCAGGATGCCTGGAAGGATTTTTGTGTCAACTGGTCAACCTTGGGTAGTTTTGGCTTGCTGTTCCACGAGCTGTTCACAGGCACAGACACACCAGTCCATTTGCAGATGCTTTTTACTCTCTTCATCCTCCACTGTGTCACTGCTACTACTTCTACATGCAGAGGTTCCTGAATCTGTGGAGTGGCTTTTGTTGGGAAACACAAGCAATTTGTAAAGATCTCAATCGTATTAAATAAAAGAAACATATGCTGGCCTTATTAGTAGCTTGTTGACCTAGATTAGCTGTGGGGAAGCTTATAAACTGATCAGCCATTCCAAAATTGGGAGGTGTCATTGCAATTAGTGGGAAAGGCTGTGACAAAAGGGGAGACAACAACTGTTGAGATAAGGGTAAAGAGAATATTAGTGGCAAATGTCCTCTTGCTGGCATGACTTAGCACTGTAAATATAATGAAGTTAATTTTTTAAAAGGAATGAAGCATCCTTTGTTACTATACATTGCACATAGATGTGGTCAAACATTAAAATGTTGCTTTAGCTGTATCAACAGAAAGAGGAGTACTCCATGTGAGCTCGCCTGTTTGTGCCTGTGTGTAACATATGGAGGTGAGGTTTTAGGCTGATATCAGCTGTTTCCAACATGGAAATATCATTGAACTTGGTTTAAGCCCGGTTGAACCTGCTGGGGATTCTGAATGGGCACCTCATGGGACAGTAATACCCTCGTCCCCCATCTGGCGTGAGCAGTTGAATGCCCTGCGTGCCACTAGAAGTGTTCAGAGACCGGGACCTCTGAGCTCATGGGTTATGGAGACTTCCCAGATGGACAGACTCACAGATTTATTTTGAGGTAGATTAGATCGGTGTGAACCACGGAGGGGTCTTGGGCAAACTGTTGCTTTGCTGTGTCTCAGGGTCTTCTCACATGAAGCAGAACGGTTACACTCTGCATATCATGGCACACTGCTGATTGCTGATCTGACTTAAAAAGAGTTTTAATATTGAAATACATACCACTCTAAAAGCTCAGCTTTGGAGAAGATAGTTTGCTTTTCCCTTGACCACTTTTTGTGTTTCTGCTGACCTGTAAGACCTAGCCATAGTGGTAATTCTGTCATTTTCTGAGGGGAAGTCATTACTACAACTCATTAGTCTTCTGCCATCTAGGAAATTTTGTGGTATTTCAGTGTCTTATAAGATGCAAGTCATTGCTTGGCAGAATGGGTGGTTAAATGAAGGTGATGGAAATTAGCACAGAGCCTTCGCCGTAGAACTGAAGTTTACTGAAGTCTTGATACCAGTTTCAAGGAATCTAGAGCATCACACAGATGCTTGCCATGCAATGGAGAGCTGCAGTTTGGAGGTAGAAGGTCTCGTCCCATCTTTAATATCATGAATGACCCATTCATAGTTACTGTGCTGCATAAGCTCTTTGGAAACAATACAGTTTGATAATAGTCTTCTAATTGGGGAATTAAACTTTATTTTTTGGTGGAACCTTACAGCTTTTAAAACTGTTGATCTTTGAAATCTGTTATGATGGAGAGGATGAAATATTTGAGGGATTATGTACAGACATAACTATTTTTGTGATATGCTTTCAATGTTGTTTACACATGAATTCACAGAGTAGACTGACGTTCTGAGCTATGTCATTTAAGTTTTCTACATGTTTAATAGTGAAAGGAAGCAAAAATGAGAAAGCCAGTAGAATTATTCCAGTCTTGCTAGTGCAATTTTAATTTCTTTTAGCTGGCCTGGGAAAAAGTTTAAGGCCACTTAAACTGTTTACTGCGTTGTATCCCACTGTATTATTCAGTATTTGGATGTCTAATGTATGGTACACTGAAGATGTGAATATTACAGTTTTTGCCTTTTAAAAAGCGTGTTTTATAGCAATAAATTGGCCTGCATAAGATTTTCTGAGATTTAAAAACCAAGGGAATTCTAATAGTCTTTTGCAAACTATTGTTTGCTATTCTAGTAGAATCCTAGAAACTGCAGTCTTGCTTCTCAGTTTGTTTTGAATGGAACGTATTATAGGACAATGTTCCTTAACAGAAATAGAGGTGACTCAAGATAATAACTTGTTTGAACCTGTCTTTTATCTTCAGTTGCAGGGTGTTTGGCTCATTAAGCACTTTCTTCAGATACAACATGTACTTTTTCCTTTTTAGAAATTTTCTCTTTGGATAAAAACTGTAGACTGTGTTCTAAAGAAATGTATGAGTAATGAACTCACATGGATTTATCTGACAGACTAGTAGTATAGCTGTAAGTAAGCATTAGTACGAAACAAAAATATAGCATTGATTATAAGTCTTTTTTTTTTCTTGTCAGGGTGCTGCTTATTTCACATTTTAACTGATGTCATTATGTATGTCTTAACATTTTTCCAACTTTGCAACTGAGCAAACTGGTATGTCTCTCCAGGTGTGTGAAGCAGGATAGGTATGAGTGTCTCCAAGGAGGGAACCAGAGCAGTTACTGGTAACACACAACTGAACTGTGTTGGTGCCCTACAAAGAGCTCCTGAGAACCTTCCTTTCTACCACGCATGGAAATTTTAAGTTCATTCAGACCCCACACTTAAGTGAGGATTTTCAAACAGGCTTTCTAACTGATTTTAGGAATATAAGATAACAGTTTATGAAATGTTTGAGGGTCTTAAGTAGTCGAGCCAAGGTATTTCCCGCTGCCGTATACTCTCACCATAGTTTGCATGGCTCACAGAGAGAATATTGCACTTTGAAACATCTGACTCTTTTAAATGGAGGGTGAAACTATCGGTACAGAAGAAAGAATCAGGATTTAACAACTTTAATGTGCATCAGGTCTTTATAACAGCTGAATGACTCAACCTTTTTAATGTTAATGGCCTTCAGCAAGTTTAGGAAAGAACAGGCTTTTAGGTAAAGTAAATACACTTAGTTCTGCAATGAATAAATAAATTTACTGTGAAGCTGTGTAGAGACATGTTTCTGTAACTCACTAATTGTGCTCTTGGGTCCACAAGTAGGTCTTTCTCCAAAACCCACAATTTACACGGGCTCAGTTGGGATGACTCCTGCTGCGGAGGAGGGCGAGGGCTCGGACGAGCGCTGCTGACTCCTCGCGGTGCCCTCTCGCATGGTGCTCTGGCCGTTGTGTCCCGACAGAGGATTTTCAGGTCCTCAGGTCCATGCAGACTGAGATGCAAATGTCTGTGTTAATGCGGGTGTCGTAGGCATCTGTAGTCCCGTGCAGAGCCTGTGAATTACCACAGTGTCTAGCCAAAGGATAAAAGCGCAGGAGGTTTCAAAAGCAACATTCCCGTAGTAGCATCCCTTGTGCTGCCAGGGATATGTGCCTTCCAAGTAACCAATCCATCTGGGTGATTAAAGCCTTCGCTCTTTGTCTGAAACTGCAGTCCTGAGTAGACACTTCCTCTGAGCTCTTTCATATCTTTTTTTCTTATGGGTCATTAGTTGCTTGTGTCTGCTTCTAATTACAAATCCTTTTGTTCTTTTTGATAGAACTTCATCTGTACAGAGGTAATTTGGCCATTCCGTAGAAGAATCTCATACATTTATCATTTGATTTTCAGTCTATCAAACATCTCCAGAACTTGTTTGGTTTTCATTTCCTTGCCCTCCTTCACTATAAATACTTTCATGTATGAAGATAATATTTCTCTCATAAGCCTGGTGTGTACATTTGGCCAGTACTGTGACAGAGTGCTGCTTCAGGGCATGGGAACTTATGCCTGTGACACATTATCACAAATAATCACTACTTAAGTATTTAAATATTTTTCATGCTTCTCTGTTCTGTGTTGTTATGGCACCTTTAACCCTATAATGGCCCCTCGCCCCCAAACTGCTGTTTTGCAATAACATAATTTAAAATCCTGTCATCACTCTATGGTATAAGATATAAATTTAGTGATACTTGGATCTGAAAAGTAGGCCTGCAAGGATGAAGTATTTTTAGCAAGCTAAGAGAAGTTACCCTGTTGGTTAGATTAGGAAGTTAGGTGGAGATCAAGGAGGAAAGAGAGTACCAGTAGTGAGAAGGGATCAAGTTGGGGATTACTTGGGAACTGACACATACATGCTCATGGGACCTGGTGAAATGTATCTGACAGCGCTGTGAAAGTTGACTCATGCCATTGCAAGACCACTGTCAGTTGGATGATGTCTGGAGAACTGCATCCAGGTTTTGGGCCCCTGGACATAGGAAAGGTGTTGCTAAACTGGAGGGCGTTTAGTGGAGGGCTGCCACGATGGTTGGGGGCTGGAGAACTTGGTGTAGGAAGATGGGCTGAGGGAACTGGGCTTGGTTAGCCTGGAGGAGAGAAGGCTTCAGGGCAAGGCTCAGGCAGGAGTTTCGGAGAAAGGGTTAGCAGCAATCCCACACATGGGAGGAGGTTACTGAGAAGATGGAGCCAGGCTCTTCATAAAAGTGTGTGTCAGGAAGATGAGAGAGAATGGTTGTGAACTGAAGGCAGGAGGTTCCAGCCTGATAGAAGAAGACAGTTTTTCATGGTCAGGGAAGCATTGGCACAGCAGCCCAGAGAAGTAGAGTCTCTGTCTCTGGAAGCTTTCAAGACGCAACTGAGCAAAACCCTGGTCTGGTCTGGATTCATGTTAACCCTGCTTTGAGCAGGAGGTGGGGCTAGAGACCTCTTAAGGTCCCTTTCAACGTTAATTATGACTCTAACATAAGACTAATTTAAAAAAAAAGAAGCTGGCTGAAAAAGAAGGAATTGTTTTAAGCATTCTAATATAGTAAAGGCCAATATGATCTCCTGCATCCCCGGTACTGACTTTTATTGTACCTTAAGCAGCTTAACTGTGCTAACACCACAGTGGCAGAAACTCACCCCAAAGAACCCCAAACCACCTTTCCATGGACATACCCTTGTCAGTATTTCATAACAGTCTTGGTGCTGAAAAACAAATACGTAGTATTTTTTCTACTGCAGTTCATCATGTCATCAAGGACAGAGTACTAATCAGAAATGAAAACTTCCATCCAAAATTAGATTTTTACTGTTGGCAAGAAGGCAGATAGGCTTTTGATGGTTTGCCTTTCTGCTGTTTATACTGTGTGAAATAGCATTAATAGGCGATATTTTAGTCAGAGCATAAATTGGAGTGGATGATCTAATAAGTTGTGTCATCACCTATGTAGTATTTGAGTATAGAATGTATTTTGGTTGGGCTTGTCTTGGGGAACATAAGAGTCATGACTAATAGCACTTTCTAGAACACAAGTTATCTAACACGAGCGGTAGTAAAATGTTCATAGCATGTCACGACATTCTCCCCACATGTATACAGATAGTTTGGGGAGCTGACCAATGTGTGCTAGTTTAATTAGCCCATACTTCCGTTGTTCTTTTTTTAAGAAGGCTTCCATATTGGTTTTCCCATAGAGTCATGTTGCAGTATGACTCCCTTTTGGAAGTATAGTGATTAAGTCTTCAAACTCAGCAAAAGATGTTATTTGCTGTGCATTTTTCAGATTCTGCCACAGAAACAATATGACCTAAATATTTAATCAGGCTTAGCAGAATTGGCTTTTTTTATTGCTGCAGATTAATCTAGTTTCTCTGAACTAATACATGTGGCATGTATGTCTTCAAGACCTTACTTTTTCTCAATAACGTTAAAGATTTATAGCCTTCATAAAATCTGGCAAGCACCAAGAGGAAGATTATGAATTACAATTACTTAAACATTAGCACTGGGAATTTTTCTTTTGAATCCTGTATATGCTGTTTCAGACTAGGTTGTATTTATAGAGGGGTTGGTGAATACTGGTTTTATACTGCTTTTCTATACCCTGCCCAATTTGATTCATTTCTGTATTGTTAAAAAGATGTTGGCCTGGTAATGTTTATGTTTTTGTCTTTGATATATTTATTTTAAAATGGCAGTTGACTTCACTAGAGAAAATATCAGCTTTCTGGTTTAAATAAGGATGTAAGTGGTTTTGCATGTTTTGCTTAGTGCTGTTGTTTCTTCCAAGTCTCCTTAAAAGTTGGGATGAAAAAATTAATGTAAGCATATAGTGAATTTCAGCACTCCTTATTTTTTAAATCTTATTTTTGCTAAGTGTTTGGTCTGTGGCTGTAGTTTCCTGTACACCTCTTGAATTATATGGAGTTTGAGTTAAAAATGGGAAGTGGTATGATCACCTAAACCAAAACAATTGCAATGGCCATTTAGGACATTGAATTTTCTTCAGACAAACATGAGAAACACCAGGTTTGGAAGAATCTTCAACAAAGTCTGATTTATTTGTTGGTTTTGATTACCTGCATGTTTCACACAAGGTCCTTGGAGGGCTTCCAGATGATCAGGGGGACTCAGTAAAGCTGCAGAAAGCCATGGCATCCATTCGTGCCCTGGCAGCCAAGCCTGGCATTCATCAAACACAGCATGACCAGCCAGTCAAGAGAGGTGATTATCCCACTGTGTTCAGCGTTGGTGTGGCCTCACCTTGAGTACTGTGTGCAGTGCTGGGCTCCACGATTTAAGAAGCATGTGAAGGTCCTTGAATGCATCCAGAGGAGGGCAACAAAGCTGGTGAAAGGGCTGAAGGCATGTCCTGTGAGGAGCGGCTGAGGACTTTGGGCTTGTCTAATTTAGTGAAAAGGAGGCTGAAGGGCAACCTCATTGCTCTCTACAGCTTTCTGAGAAGGGACATGGAGAGGGAGGTGCTGAGCTCTTCTCCCTGGGATCCAGTGACAGGACACGTGGGAATGGTTCAAAGCTGCACCAGGGGAGGTTCAGACTGGACATTAGGAAGTGTTTACCAAGAGAGTGGTCAAACACTGGAACAAGCTTCCTAGAGAGGTGGTTGATGCCCCAAGCCTGTTAGTGCTCAAGAGGCATTTGGACAATGCCCTTATAACATGTTTTAACTTGGTCAGGCAGTTGGACTGGATGATCATTGTAGGTCCCTTCCAACTGAAATACTCTATTCTCTTCACGTGGGATGCGACTTTGCTGTCACACAAGCAGCAGTTCAGCTCACAGCTAACCTCCACCTCTCCAGTGGCTCTAGACATCAAACTCCCATTGACTTTAAAATGGTTTTTTGATGCCCCCATTTAACTGCTCTCATCAGAATAACTTTACTGGTCGGGACTGTTCAGACTCTCTAGAAAGGAAACCTCTCTTTGCCTTTATCAAATCTACTCTAAATTACAAATAAATATAGATAATTGAGTTAATTTTTATATGTGTATAAAAAAGATATGTTTGCCTCTGTGTGGCAGGCGTTGAACAGCGTGTACAAGGAGGGTCTCTGCCCTCTCTGAGGCCAGAGTGATGATGAGAGTATTCATTTTAACTACTGCTGGTTCAGACAAATCCTAAAAGGTCTCAGGAAGAGAGGACCAGAGCTCCAGGATTACAGGAGATTGGTATAAGCGGGTGAGAGTATCCTCACAACAGTCGAATGTAGGCATTCACCTCTCTGAAGATTTATAAGAACAGGCTGGCCTTGCAGGGTGGCAATGGGAAGGACAACTTCAGAAGTTGGGGAGAATTACAAGGAAGAGCAATTTTCCCTTTGAGCAAGTTTACTTTTTTTTTCTTTTACTAAAAGAGTGATGTAGCTGACTGATGTGTTTTGTTTGCTTGTTTGTTTACCCTGGTCTGGTGTTTTTTGGTGTGGTTCTTTTCTTCTTTTCCTTTTTTTGTCTCATGTGCCAAGCCAATACTGAAGCTTCCTCCCAGTCTTCTCATTTTATACCAGCCGCTGGGCAAGATTAAACAGTGCCAGGATCAGGGAAGGAAACATATTTATGGATGCCAGAAACATGAGTAGAAGAAATTCTCAAGTAGCAGGTAGTTTACAGACCTCTTCACAAAGGTCAGGTTCTTTATGCTGTCTCTTACAGTATCAAATTATTTTATAGGTATATTTTTATTCAAAAATAGACATTATTCATGGTTAGCAAATGAGCCTTTTCTGTATTGGTTTTGGCATTTTGTTCAAGTTTGATTTCTTTATTTCAATTCCCTACCCGGTATGTGCAGTAGAGAAAGTGAAAAACAAGAAACTCACCAAAAAAAAACCCATGGGAGCAAACCCTTGGAGACTTCTAAATGCTACTTTCTGACTTCATAAGGATTGAATTAGGTGCTTTGACTTGATGCCCATCAGTTTTGAGCATCTTCATTTATCTTAAAGATGTCACTGAGTTTCCATGTTCATGTTCATTTCCATCCAGTTTGTGTTCTGGAATCACAGGGGTTCACAGCTGATGGCATGTGAGAGATGGATGACTACCAGACAGAGAGGCTCCTGTCACTTTAGTCTCAGAATGCTGATGCTAACCTCTGTTGGTTTGGATCCAAAAATTTGGGGGTTCTGTGGCTTTAATAGCCATGGTTGTTAAAAACAAAGAATGGTGATAACTTAAAGTTTAATAGAGCATATGGAATTTTTTTTTAATTTGATAGGTTTAAATTTCTAGAGAATATAGCTACGGTAATATTTGTGAAGTGAGAAGGCATTAGAGGAGTGTTTATTATTTTCATTACTTAAAAAAAAAAAGTGAAAGTTTATTGTTATGTAAGAAGCTATATATTATTGTTGGTTAGGATAACTCAAGTCCACCCTGATTTCCCAGACTTATGTAACCAGACACTCCACTTTTTAGCTATTAGAAGTTGACACTGTAATGTTTTCTTATCAGAATTAAAAATGTTGATCAGATGGTTTTTACTTTTTATAAAAGGGAATTATAATCTTCTGGAGTGGGATTTTAGTACAGTATGAGCTAAAGTTTTGTCCTCAGGGTAAACAGAATACATGAGTAATACACATACGCCCACCATCAATCAAATTTATTGTTCTTTATTTTCTGCAATATTGCTTTTTCAAATTTTTCAGTACTATTGTGTAGTATTGTATTGGCTTGCTTTTTTTCTGTAAAGTAAAAGTAATATGCCCCATAAAACATAGAGAAAACAAAAATTTCAGTAACATGTAACTGTAGATGTAGCAGATGCTGGAAAACTGATTTCTGGTGGATCAGGTAAGTCTGATTTCAAACTCAATATCCACAATGAGTTGGTGAAAGTTGGATGTAAGTTTTTCTTAATGTACATATCTATTGAGGGATCTAAGCCTTGGTTTTACTCAGGTTTATCTTAGAGGATTTAATAATGAAGATGCTTAGTCTTTAATATGTTGTAAGCTATGCTGGCCATAGTGGCTGTAATGCAAGTCAGAAAAGGCAGGCTTTTATGGATTGTGTTGCTCTTGGTATGGGTTTAAAAACATGCCTTTCAGTAAACAAGTTGAACTTTGAAAATAGGAATTGCCTTGCCCTTGTTAGCTGAAATGCTGAAAGGGAGGATTACAGAATTGCACTGGCCATATTGTATAAATAGCCAAGAGGACTGGTGATGCTTGAAGGTTGTTTTCCCAAAGTGTGATGCTTGAGGAAGTGGCACCTTCAGCCAGCAGCTCCACCAACACCCGGAGCTGGCTCTGAAAGCTGCCTTCCCACAGAAGTGGTCTCTCCTGTGCTCGGTCCCTGCCGTGCTGTGTCAGGACAAGGTGATGGCCCTGAGGCTGGCAGCAGTGGGAGGGCTGGCACTGTGCAACCTGCATCAACAGGGCATGAAACCTCTGGGTGAAGTTTTTGGGAAATTTCTCTTCCTCCCATCTCATGCTGTGTTCTCATGCAGTTTGTCAGTTAAGCCTACATGTGGTCATCACGCTCGGGGGATCAAGTCTTGTTCTTCCTGTCTGTCTATGGAGAGCATTGTCAGGGTTCAAAGCTAAGCAATAATAGAAGGTGCTCTCAATTTCTTGACAAAAGTCAAACAACATCAAATGACTGGAATGAGACCTATACAGGCTTGAGATAAGGTACAATTTTCTAGTAGCAAGGCTGGTACAATATACTAAATGGGAGTAGTGGACTCATGACCATTTAAATCTTCTAAGCAGCATCATTTTAAACGATGCTCTTTAATCTGGTTTTGGAAAAAATTCTGTGGCTGCTGTGGGTAGCTGGAAGGGCAGGCTTATGTGTTGAGGGTTCCCCTTGGTATGGGATCCTGTAAATACCATCTTTTATCTTCTCCATCCCCGGCCTGTGGAGTGAAGAGAATAGCTTCTGTTGCTCAAAACATGATGTGGTCAAAAAAAAGGCATGATGGCTTACGAATTTGCCTCCTCGCAGCTGCTCCTTTCCTGAAAACTAGTATATCTGCAACTGAAATACCAAAAGGGATTGTGTGTTCCTCAACTTCCAGAGCAAAGGTAGGTGACTGACTTTAACCCAGCAGTGAATGCTGCTTAAACTAAAGCAATGGGGGACATTGGTTTTGATAAAGTTTTAGACTTAGAGCCCTGCTGATCGCACTGAGGATCTGCTGCTGGGGGCACTGTTTTCTGTCCTGTTCTTTGCCCAAGATACGTGAATAACTTGTTCTCCTGAAAAAGTGTTTTAGCCACACATGACTTATGTCCAATAGAGGGATTATGGAGAGATACAAGCCTGTGGAATGCAGACAGTTGGGTAGATAACCCACTGCCCAAATTCCAACCTATGAAGCTATGAAACAATGGGGTTTTTTTATTTGGTAAGGATGTTGTAGCCTAGAGTTGAGGTGTTTGCTGATTCTTACCAAAGTCAGCAAAGGAGGCTCAATTTCACAAATCACTCTTCACTCTCTGCACTGGAAACTTTCCCGGTTTAGCACTCCAAGGGTATGTCTGTACTGCAGGGCTACCCAGGCTGCAATGGGAACAGCAAACAGTCTAGTAGGAGCAGCTTGATGTTTATGAAGAGCTGTCTTATTTATCTCACAACGTATTAGGCTGCTTAAGGCACTTTCTGGAAGACTTGCCACACTGTGTACTCTGGGCTCTACACCATTGTGCAGTGTTTTCTATGCAAAACCTATAATAATAGATGTTCAAGGTTACATGATGTATGTGCTTCATAGTTTACCAGCGATGCAGTTTGTTGCAGGTGAACTACTCTAATTTATTTTCCTTTCCATTATGAGTGGGAGGATATCCTGTGAACAGGCATAGGCAGTATGTCTCTTACTCAAGAGCATTCAGAATTGGTTAGTATGAATATTAAATATTTTATTGATTGTTCTGTAGTTATTTCATGGAAGTGATTGTAGTTTTTAATGGAAGAGCTAACCAGGTCTCAGTGTGTAACTCGATTATGATAAAGCACAGTGTTTGAGAAACCAGAATTAAATACAGAGATATTCTACCACTGGAATCCTAGGCTGCGAGAGGAGTTCACACTGATCAGTAATTCTGTGTGAATTTTTTCCCTAAAGCGAGATGTCAGTTTCCATGAAAATCAGTTAAATTTTGTGAATACTCTCAGGTTTTTTTAATGGTAAATTTGTAAACCCAGTTCACACTCATGCATTTATATTTTAAGGGCAAGTTGAGAGAGGCAAAAACTTCTCTTAATGCCTGATCAACCCAACCCCCACCAAAAAAAAGGGGGTGGGGGGGAAAGCCCAATTTCTTGAATCTCTAATGTGTGAGACTTGGCAGGTTCCCTCTGTGGTAGTGACAGAACCAGCGTATGGGCACGGGCTAACAGATCTGTCTGTCTTTTGAAATTGTTTTATGTCAAACTGCTCCATTGCTTACTTGGCATCTTCCATTGACTCGGCACAAAAACCAAGGACATTAAACCATGAATTAGCTTTCTTAAAGGAAAATACCTCTTTTTTCTGTTTTTTCTCCCTTTACCCTTGTCTTTCAGTTATACCTGCCGCCACTTGCGGAGATATGTATATGTCTTGGACAAACTGTATTTCCCCCACTCTCACTGCTCTACGCTGCAGCATTGCTTCTCGACCCTCAGTGACAATGGAGAGGAACTCTTGTCTTTAACTTGTTCTCACATTCTCAGATCCTATGCTTCCAGGTTATTAACCTCTGCTCTCCATTTACTGCATGCTGCATGCTCTGTGACTGATCTGTGCATGTTCTCAGTAAACTGATGAATAACATTAATTTTGAAGGGGATGATTTGTGTTTTTATGACATCCTTAATGTATGTCCTAAAAAGTGTGGTAGAATTGGGAGTCTAATAATGGTTTTGGTTTGTTTTAGATTTAGAATACAACTTCTTGAATTTATATGTGGCCTTTGGAACTTTTAAATGCTTTTTATGTGAGAGTAAAAGTATTTTAATCCTTTTCCAACCCCATAAGAACGTAAGCTGTGATTCACAAAGCTTCCATACAGTTATGTAGTTTGTTTGGAATTAGTGCAGAGATATGAATTGTCTTACATGTCAGTGTCTAATACTTCCTTGACACCCATTATTTTGGTAACGTTGTCTATATAAATTCCTTTTCAAGAATGGGAACAATAGAACTTTTCCCTCAAGTTCGGTAAATTGTCATGGCACTTAATGATAAATTAAGAAAGATCTGCCTTTTTTGATATGCCTGATCAGTTTGATTGTACAGAATAAGAATGGTGAGAATCTACCAGCCTTAAATGACAACATAAAATCTTTGTTCATGATGCAAAAATACAGATGTTCTACTGAAACTGTGAAATAGCAGGAATTTAAAAATAAATTCTACTTGCAATACCCAAATGTTTTATCTAAGAAGTTCATGCCATGCAAAAATTTAAGTTTTACTATTTCACTGTTGATGCCATGGATAATTAAATATATTAACCAAGATGCTGGAAGTTGTAGGAAAACCAGGAAGAAATTGCATGACAAAATTGATCAGAACATGGAAAGCATCCAGGGTGGAAATGCAGCTTCCCAGCTAAGCCGGCATACAATAGCAATAGACCACACAGTAAACATAAGTAAAACCAGCTTGATTGTCAAGGGAAGAAAATATGGCATGCAAGCTGAAATAGCTCTTTTTGTACAAAAGAAATTTTATAGTAGTACATAATGATGGAGAGTTACACTGAAGGATCTCAACAGGAGATGAAAATCTAGCTGTCCCAGGGGCATTCTCCAGACTAATTTGGAACAGGGATATGGTATTAAAGTAGGCAAAACATTAAGATTTCAAAGACATTATTTAAAAATGAATAATAATAATAGAGGGCAGTCCACACCAAAATCTTGTTTAAGACAGAATGTTTTACATGTAGGAATGATACCCTGAAAACATAAAAGAAATAGCTTAATTATTCTAGCGTGTTTCAGTGAAATTTGGATAATTTTGTACAATGGCAACACTACAATATTAAGTTGGCAAAATCATTCTTGGGAGACTAAGTACTGCTCCACAGATACTGCATCTTTCAGGTGGCTTTATGGATGAAAATAAGCACTGATAACACTATATGCATTTTCAAATAACAAGCTTGTGAAATTTTTAGAGCAAAAAGTTCATCTACTTAGTCCCCACACTGAAACTGATGAAGAAATAGTTTACTGGTATTACTTTCTGAAATGGGAGTTATGTGGCAGTTGAGATATATTAGAATATATCAGCCTGGGAGATCGTAAAATCTCAGGTTTTCATTACAGGTTATCCTTTTATGAGATAGGAGGAGGACGGAGTATTTGAAATAGAAGTTGCTGATAGAAAAATATCTAGGTAGCAGTTTTTAGTGGCTAATTCTCTATAGATGTTCTGGTAATACATGATTAGAAAAGTGTGTGCTCAGGAAACTTACCTGCGTAAGTCTGCAAATAGCATCAAATACGGTGGCATAAACGGAGGTGTCAAAAAAAAGTGGGTTTTGTGTGAATCTGTGCATCCATCCTGTATTAAGTACTGCAGTATTTTATCCTGTCAACAGCCTGCTTAGAGAAGAAATGGAATGCATAAATTACTAAAGGCAGAGAATAATTAATTAAGGTGATTTATAAATCACGACCCTCCCATCCAGGCCTCTTTGCCATGCTCCTGGTAAAGAATATAAAACTTAGCCCTGAGTAATGGCTGGTCTCTAACACTGTCCTGATACCTCTTAATGATGTGGCCTGTCTTTAGGCATCCCACAGAATTAAAGTTTTTTATTACTATTTGGGTACATTTTGTGTGCAAACGTGAATATGGACATGAACAGTTGTACCTTTAATTTGGAGGTGGGGAGAGGGAATTAATAAAGGTAAAACAAAGGAGAAAAGATGTGAAAAGAAAAAAGAGGTGACTTTAGAATGATGGCACTGACTAATTAGTAGTAGTTACTTACCACTGTTTTCCATTAAAGCACTTATAAAAGTGCCTATATGCTGCTGGCTGATAAATGTTCACATTTTCAAGCTACCATGGATTTGTGTAAGATACTGGTGGTGACTTGTCAAATCTATAGGCACACTGCATCACACACTTACTGAACAGGTAACACTGGTTAAACTGGGGGAGAGAGGAAGGAAAATAGTATATATTCCAGTATCCCACTGGGAGTAAGCCCACAGCACCAGGTTTCCACGCAACTTTAATTGGGATTTAGTGCTGGTGTTGCTTTCGGTGCCTTTTCTAAATTATAAAAACAGAGGAGACACAATACCTATATTATTATGCAATGCATTAGCGTAGCATAAATATTGAGCCTGGGATTGTAATCTGTCATTGCTGCTGTCTAATAATTCTGTTGTGGCTGTACTATTTATTAATTATTGCAGTAACTGTGCTTTGTGATGTGAAATATGTTCTCCCACCCTTACCATTATGTTTTTCTTTTGAATTGCATGTTCATCATGTGATGTTTCAATGCTTGTGTGTGTTCCCTTTTTGTTTTAAACCCCTTTGGGTTGCAGTCAATCTCAGGAAAATTGTTTTTGAAAATGAAACTGGCTTAGTGCACGTACTAGCAAAAGGCAGCCAACAAGCAATGATTTGTTTTGGGATGCTGAACAAATTAAGGATGGTTTTCTTTTCATAGCTAGCTTGACATTGTGTGTGTGAAAGCAGGAAATACGGTTTTGGTGAGCCTTGTAAATTGATTAAACATGTTCATGAAGCAGTAGACCAAAAGGAAAAATTATACAGATTCATTTGAATTAAGTTTTTTTTGCCCAGAGAGAAAAGACAAAGAAATATGATGTCAAATTCACACAGTTTGCCCATTTTACATATCTTTTATTACTTAATGCTAGGTTTGTTTAAACAGCAAAATGTATCTAATAAGATTTTAATACTCCCTTTCAGAAGTGTTCTGGCACATTGTCTGAAGCCTGTAGAGGATGAGCATTGTAACCATACTCCTCCCATGCCATTAGAGTCGATGGAATTATGCAATTACATTAATTTAAGAATGTGCAGTCTTTGCGGGATCAGGGCCGTGGAGGTTAGCTTTGAAAAATACTGCTAATTACCAGAAATGTTTCTGTTGCTGCAGTGTGATGGTGATGTACTGCATAAAGCCAACTTGCATTCATTATCCAGTTGCCAGCTCCTTTTTCCCTTGGAGTGTGAGCTGGGTGGGGGCATCGGGGCTGGATCCCAGCAACGTATAGGCAGTCCGTTGTGATAATACGGATTACTGGCCCATCCTTCAATACATACAGAAAAGGTGTCAGAGTATCATCCTCAAAAACAGCTGAAACATTTGCAATTCTGACATGTTTTCTTTGGCTTTACTCTGCGAAGGGAAGGTGAGGAGAAACATGAAGCAGATGCGTTTATTATTGAACCTTAAATTATTTTTGTGTGGGTTAATGCAATTCAGAGAAGTACATCCATTAATAATGTTTAAAATGGGTTTTGACTGGTGTGAATTCTTTTTCTCTGAGTCTATAGATCATCTTGAGCATTTGTTTACATTCATTTTTTAAACAGTTAAATTAAAAATCTTTCCCTAAGTTAGTGAAAGTAAAATAGTACATCAGCTTTGTGTGAGTATAACAGAAGATCTGGGTGTGCTCTTCAAGACCCCCTTCAGCCTTCTGAAAACTGGTCCTTTTCTATTCTTCTTGTGTTTCCGGTTAAGGCACTCAGTTATAACTTTTGAAAATAATTTATGTCACTTCTAATACTTGCTGTGTGTAATATTTTAAATATGAAGTACCAAATATTGATCCTTACATCACTGGGAACTTAACCTTTGAGACGTGATATTGAAAGTGTTCACCATGTAAAGAGAATCAAGCAGTATTGAGAAATAACAGTTACTTTATAAACATCTAGTAGGTGGGCCAGCATATAAACACAGCAGTCAACAACATGAGCAATATTATTTTGACTTTAATGATCATTTAAATGGGAAAGACTATTAGGTATCACAGCTCGGGTAAACACTGCTGTCTCTGCAAACAAGTTGCCCGGAGTGAAGTCAGTGCAGGTGGGCTTCTATCAAAAGTGGTGTGTGAAAACAAGAATGTTGTTGTATGTTAGTATAGGCAGATGAAATGGGTTGAGAATGAGACAATTCCTACTTTCTGTAGAAAAACTATGCTTGAGTCTTATCGCATAAGGAACTATTGAAAACCTTTTTGGTAAATAACTTGATAAAAATCTGTGAGAAGGAAAATAATTTGTGATGATTCAGAGGGACCTGGACAGGCTGGAGAGTGGGGACGGGCAAACCTCACGGAGTTCAACAAGGCCAAGGGCAAGGTCCTGCCCATGGGTCGGGGCGATCCCCAGCACAAATCCAGGCTGGGTGAGGGGTGGCTGGAGAGCAGCCCCAAGGAGAAGGACTTGGGGGGGTTGGGGGTTGGAAAATTGACTGTGAGCCAGCAACGTGCACTCTCAGCCCAGAAAGCCACCCGTGTGCTGGGCTGCACCCAGAGCAGTGTGGACAGCAGGGCGAGGGGGGGGATTCTCCCCCTCTGCTCCGCTCTGGTGAGACCCCCCTGCAGTGCTGGGTCCAGCTCTGGGGGCACCAACAGCAGAAGGACACGGACCTGCTCGAGCGGGGCCAGAGGAGGCCACGAAGATGCTCGGGGGGCTGGAGCACCCCCCTGTGAGGACAGGCTGAGAGAGTTGGGGGGGTTCAGCTGGAGAAGAGAAGGCTCCGGGGAGACCTTAGAGCGGCCTCCCAGGACTGAAAGGGGCTACAGGAAAGGTGGGAGGGACTCTTGATCAGAGGGTAGGGATAGGATGAGGGGGAACGGTTTTAAACTGACAGAGGGGAGATTTAGATGAGATGTAAGGAAGAAATTCTTCCCTGCGAGGGTGGTGAGGCCCTGGCACAGGTTGCCCAGAGAAGCTGTGGCTGCCCCCTCCCTGGAAGAGTTCAAGGCCAGGTTGGACGGGGCTTTGGGCAACCTGGGCTAGTGGAAGGTGTGTCTGCCTGTGCCAGTGGGGTTGGAACTAGATGGTCTTTAAGGCCCCTTCCAACCCAAACCAGTCTGTGATTCTGTGATTCTATGTAGTAATTGGACCTTATCAAAAAGGTTTTTAAGACTTTGTAAGTTTGAACAACAGCTTGCTTTTTTCACGTTTTATGAATAAACCCTCTTTTGCCATAGGATTAGAAGTAAAATAATGAAAATGGCAGAGTCTGGACCTGTCACAGGCGAGAAATAGCTTCACTTCATTTATCACTAAAGCAAAGTATTTCTGGAGTGGTAGATGACTTAGTGTTGGGGTTGTTTTCCCCTGGAAAAAAAAAATGTATTTCTCCAGTGAAAAAGTCTAAAAATCTTGGTAGTTTAGGTACTTTTAAACAATAAACTAACTCGATACTCTTTTTTGACAGTAATGATTTAAAACTTTTTTTCTGTTGGGTATTTTAGTAAGATTTTGCACCTTGCCTCCAAAACTGGCATCCGACCAGCGGTCTGTGGGTACTTTTCCTTTCCTTTTTCCGTTCTGCTCCCAGAAGCACATTCCGTGTGTTCTGCTCAGCATCCTCCTAAGCCAGAAGGCTGATGAGAACAGAATTAGTACCCGTTCAGGAATTACAGTACCACTGCATTATCATAAAGTATAATTATGGGTTGGTTGGGAAATTTTTCGTGTTACTGAGACATACGGCTTTATTCATCCAACTTCTAATGTCAGAGTTGGAGGTTGTACAATTTTGTGACAATTAACAAAATGTCTCTCTTAATGGGATCACCTGTACGCTGACAAATTCCAACTGCTGCAATTAGTGTTTAACCTAAAGACTCAAAGATGGTCTTTTTCCTAATGGGTTTAATATTGGTTTACTTCTGTTTTCAATGCAAACCCAGTGTTGTGGGCTGCTATACTAATCACTGATTTCAGTGGTTATGGTGTGTGCAATGTAAATTTCAGAGTTAAGTAGACCATAGAACAGCTGACAAAATATTATTATCTTAAGTAAATAGAAGTAAGAGTAAAAATGGACAAAGGAAAAAAGACAACAAGCTACATGAATATTTCTTTGAGGATGCAGGCTGGTTTGTTAACACCAGTATGCTCAGATTTCTATAGAGCAGCCTGTAGGTTTTTATGGAAAGTGTTTTTTGAGCTTCCATGCAAGATCTTTTGTGTGGCCTCAGTTCCTGATCTGGGATCACGGGTCAGGAGATGAGGCTTTTTGTTTGGCTACTGCCATGGTCTGGAACAACATTTCACTGAAATCAGCTCATTTACTCATCTTCCTTTGGGGAAAAAAAAAAAAAAAAAAATTAAAAAAACAAACTGTCAGTGTTCTGTTGAATGAATATAATTCAATGTTTTATTGCTTTTTGACTGTGATTTTTAGTCAGCTGCTGATAATTTTATTGAAGGGAATTTTTTATTTTGGAAGGATCACTTTACACTCAACTTTGAGTGACTTGGCAGAAGGGATTTGTTTATAAATAATCCTATTACAAATTATTTGTCTTTGTACTGCAGAGCATATCAGTCAAGAAATCAGTGAGATATAAAATCAATGCTGTGGAAATTTGGTGGGTAAAAAAAATGTCTAGCTTGTAGGTCTCAAAATGCAGTTTAACTGGATGATCATCAGGTGGATGCACATCTAGTGGAAACCCTTGTGCATTGTTCATTAACTCCTACCCTGTTTAAAATAATGTATCGAGAATATTTTTTAGGGAAACAGTGAAGAGGAAAGATTGCTGATACCAAAAGGTAACCTTGTAAGCCTGATGCACGAAAGGTGTGTTTTTATAGAGCTGGTAGAGTTTCATGCACGTAGGTCACACTCTTGGGATAAGAGGTCCAGGTAGCATTGACTTTGAAAGGAGTTGGAGGTAGTCTAGGGCAGATTTATGAGTTTATCCTGAAATTATTTCGGAGATGAGGGGTAAATAAATTCTTTAGTAAGGAGGCCTTTAATATGCAAAAGTATAATGCACTCCAGTAGCTGGAAACTGAAGCAAAACCAATCAAGACTGATTCTTTTTTTTTTTTACACAGTGGATGATTCACTGGAATAGTTTAACAAGGGCTCTGAATTTCCCAAGATTGGAATTTTTAAATGAGATTGGATGTTTTCCTAAAAGATATGTCCAAATCCAGCCACAGCTATTGGACTTGAAGGAGGAAGTAGCTGCAGGAATTCCTATGGCTTGTGTCAGACAAGCTGATCAGAGTCGTTTCTTTTGGCATTGAAAATCAGGGCTATAGGCAGATTGCCATGCAGGATTTTGTTGTTTTGCTTTGACTTGCAGATTTCTTTAAAAGACTGCATTTTGATTCAGATTTTTCCCATTACAAATGTTATCTTCTCAGGTACTATCCCCCAGGTGATCTGACCCAAATAGTACAAAACAGCACAGGTTGCGAAAACCCTACTTTCTCATGCACAAAAAAAAAACCCTAAATTGAAAGGGGAAAAATTGCAAGAGCTATATTCTTTCTATATAATAATTTTTATTCCTCCCACCCTGGTAAAAAATCATCACAGACATGATCTAGATGCATTCTACCACATTAGTATGTGAAACTAAAACACATCTTGATCAGACGGAATTATTCTTAATTGAATGCTTATGAGACCATGTTCCCATGGGATGAAATTGGAACAGAATTACTTTCACACATTTCCATTGTAGCAGTATGTTCAGAGTCCGGGGGTTTTGCGTTCATATGTAATGTCTGGCAATTAATCAGCATTGGGGAGGGTGTCTTATTATTTTATAAGTATGTAAACAAGCTATTGTTTGGAGACTAAAAAGAGAAATATTCTGTAGAGTCCAGGAAAGTCTCCTGAAGAGTCCAGAAGAATGCTAATAAAATGAACATCAGACTTAATATAGTTTAATATTTCATAGCTGAAAGCAGGAAGGATTTATGCTTCTGTAAATCAATCTTCTGCTTAGGCCAAAAAGCATTACTGAGGTTCAGCTCCTCTGTACTATGTGCTGACTTTCCTAGGGTGCAGAACATCACCTTTTGGGTGCAGAACACCTCTCCAGCAACTTGTCACTGGTAACACAGACTGTAGTATGGCTATTCTTTGTTTTGTCCATCTAGGTCATCCACTGTTACCTGGTTTGGTTTCCCAGACAGCACTGCATGAACTTCTGGCTAGTGAAGGCAACTTAGTAAGATGTGTAATTATTGCCTAAATATAGAAAATTATTCACTTAGAAAATAACAAACATATGTTACTGATTGAAAACATCTTCCAATTTGTCAAATTAAAGCACAGATTCTCACCAAAGCTACATTTTGGCTTATGCAGAAGTCCTCTTCAGCATGAGCTCTCGTTGCAAATCAACAGACTGTAGCTGTGATTCCGGCACTCCTTATGTTCAGATGAAACTGGTGGAAAGTACTGACTGGAGCTAGAATTATCACAATTGATAATTGTGATTAAGATGTTCCAACCAGAATGCCTGAAGTTAAGCATCAAAATGTATACTCTTTTTTTTTTTTTCCTCTAAGTTAGTGAGGAGTATCTGCATCTTGCAGTTAATTGAGAACTAATGTTTAATCCATACACATGGATGTCTAGAGAGAGATCTGGGTGTCTTCCTGGAACTGGGTGGTGCCTTAAGTACGAAAATATTTCAAAGACCTTTGCCAACCTTGAGTAACAAACGATTCACAAGTCCCCCAGAAAAATGGTGGAGCAAATAACTTTGCAGATGTCTCTTACAGAGAGATATAGGTGGTTAAGGGATTAAAATCATGCATATGAGCAGTGGTGATGAATGAAATTTTGGCAAAGGACTCTGAAGAACAGAAGCAACAAGAGATTTCTGTTAATCTAGGAGACGAGACATTGGCTTTTACGGTTGAATGAAAAGTATCCCACCCCATCAAATATATCAAATTTTAGTTCAGCAGTAATTTTTAATTAATAAATCCAACAGTCAATAGTGTAGTAAAAAAGACCAAAAAAAAAAAAGGAAGCCTCACAACAGACTCTTAACATTGTAGGTGGCTTTCATGTGAAATGTAATTTGGTTAGTGAGATATCGTGCACAAGATGTGTGGCTGAGTATTCTGCTGATTTGGGGCTGATTGTGCAAGCACACCTAGTTGTTCTACATGTACTGACTCACTTCAGGATGGCATGTTAGTTTAAAAGTGATGAGCCCAAGAGATAAAGCTTATTTGGTAAAATCCAGGGTTTTTTCAGTAAGCCCAGACTGTCTCAAAGCAGATGTTGTGATATCTGCTGTAGAGGTGTTCTGCACAGGAGCTGCCACAGGGTAGAACTGCTTAGTGAAAATACCTGAGAGTTTTAATTTTCCTGATTAATTGCAGCTCCAAGTAGCATGAGTTTGGAAAAGTGTATTTAAAAACAAAACCAAAAAATCTTCTTTATTTAATATTTGGTTAACAAAATAAGTCTTGAGAAGTTTCATTCTCATGGTTCTCCTGCTGAAGTAGTTCTGGGTGGTCTCTCAGCTGTCCAGCCATTTGATTTAAATTAGTGATTTAAATCAGTGATTAGTGATGGCAAAGAGGCAAGTGCCACCAGTGCGGTGTTGTAAAGCCCATTGCAGTGAAGGCAGAGGTGCTGAGTCCTGCAGACCTGGCCTGGCTCCCTGGGGAGACATGAGGCTGCCCAGCCCCTGGGTCGGACAGGGAGGAAAGGAGCTGGATGGAGGGAACAGGGAACATTATTGACTTGCTTAATGGAGGTGTAGCTGCTGAAGACTTGGGAACTGGCATCCAGATCCATTCCTAATGATCTAAATGACCCAGAATGTTCCAGATTTGCAGAATTAGTAACACTGAAAGAACTATTTCTTCTGTTCTTTTCATTTCCAACTTCTAGTGAGAACATCCAACTACAAGAACTGTCATTTCTTCTCACATTTTGGTACTGCCATTCCTCACCACAGCCTATGTGACCAAGAAATGCAGAAGCAGAAAAAAAAAAGGGGGGGAGGGTGGGGAAATTAGTCACCTTTTTATTCTAATCCTCCGAAGGATTGATTTAAGTTGTGTAAGGAGGTTTTGGATCCCCATTCTACAGCAGGATGTAGGGGTTGAGAGCTGTGAGCTATTCTTAAATGTTTTTGTTCTTTCGTGTTTGTGTGCTGAATTTGTGAGAAAACATTGATGAGAATGCTCCCACTGCACCAGCCACAGATCAGAAAAAGCAGTGGGAGAGGAAAATCAGAACAACCACAACTGGTTTCCAAAGATGACTAATCCTGCAGCCCCAGTGTAACCTCCAGGACAGTGATTAGCGTTTGGCTTTTCTTCTAACTGCTGGAAAAGTTTTCTGGGGCATCAGCCTAGCTGAAAACTAGTTCAATACGTGTACACTAATGAAAGAAGATTTTAAAGTTTCCATTTACTGTTTCTGCCTCACGTACTTGGTTACTTTAAATACTTCTAGGTGCATAACATGCAGTATCACATGTCATCTATGTTCCTTATTAGTTATCAGAACATTTTATGAAAGAGCAAAATCCAATTTTGTGGCTAGGGTAAAATAAAGTACCTCTAAGGGAAGTGACCCATCAGGAACAGTGTGATAGGGTTTTTTGACTTCCAGTTGGTGAAAAGCCAACCCTCACATTCTGTAAGCTTGCATAAATTGAAGTGTAGCCCAGCTTTTAATGGTCTTCCACTGAGACGTGAGCTTCAGAAGAACCTCTGCCCTACCGAAGGTGAACCTCAACCCTACTGACTGTTAGACACCACTGAAGTTCTTGTTAGGTGTTCGGTAGTGCACGGTCCTACAAAGAGCTGTGCTTTCTTAAATTAGAGTTTTACTGTGAACTCTGCTGTAATTCCTGCTCAGTTTTGCAGAATAGTTTCAAGAGAATTCAACATAGATATTTTACTTTTCTCTGCAGTTCAAAAATATGCAAGTCCTTGCTTTTAATGTGATGTTCACCCAGCTGAAATTAAAAATTGGTGATTATAAAAAACCCAAACGAAAAATAAATTAATAAAATCAGAACTGTCTGATGCTTCATTCTTCTAATTAATCACCCAGCCATCCTCTTGCTGCTGAAGGATTTTACCCTAAAATATATTTTCTGTGTTTCCCAAAGCGCTTTGTAATGCAGTTGTGGCTTTGCTGGTTACACCATTGACTTGGTGTTCACTTCCAGCAGGCAGTGTTCCGTGCATTTTAGTTGTTTGTTGCAACTGTGCTCAATGTTTAGCGATGCTCATGGTGATTTCAGGGAGTCACCAAATGACTGAGGTTGGGAGGCAGCTCTGGAGATTGTTGTGTCCAAGCCCCTGCCCAAGGCAGGGTCACGTAGAGCCAGTTGTCCAAGTCTATGTCCAATTGATTTTTAATATCTCCGAGGATGATGACTCCACAGACTCTCTGGGTATCTTGGTTTTTTTTTGTTTCTTGTGTTTAAATGCAATTTCCTGTATTTCAATTTGTGCCCATTTCCTCTTGTCCTTTTTCTGGGCACCACTGAGTCTGGCTTCATCATCTTTGCCCCTTCCTGTCAGATATTTGTACGCACTGAGAACCCCTCAAGCCTTTTCTTCCCCAGGCTAATCAGTCCTAGGTCTCCCAGCCTTTCTTTGCATGTCAGACGCTCCAATCACTTAATCATCTTTGCTGGACTTTTTCTGCATGTCTCTGCTACTGGGGAGCCCAGCACTCCAGACAGGGCTTCCCCAGTGCTGAGCAGAGAGGAAGGGTCACCTCCCTTGATGGGCTGGCAACGCGCTGCCTTGTGCAGCCCATGCTGCCGTTGGCTTCTGTTGCCATGAGGGTACATTGCTGGTGTACATTTAGCTTGGTGTCCACCAGGATCTTTAGGTCCTTTTCTGTAAAGCTGTTTTCTAGCTGGTCGGCCCTCAACGTGCAGGATCTGATCTTTCCCTATGTTGAGCTTCACGAGGTTTGTGTTGACCTCTTTCTCCAGCCTGTCCAGGTCGCCCTCAATACCAACACATCTGTCTGCTGCATCAGCCTCTCCTCCCTGTTCTGTATCACCTGCAAATTTGCCGAGGGTGCCCTGTGCCCCACCAACTGGGTCATTAATAATGATGTTAAAGAGCATTGGCCCCAGAGTCAACACATGGGGTACGCCACTCATGACTGGCCTCCAGCTGGACTCTCTGCTGCTGACCATAGCCCATCTATTCAGCCAGTTTTCTCCCCACCTCCCCATCCACTTATCTAGTCTCAACTTCATCAGTTTGTCACAACTTGGCTTAATTTGAAAACACTATGATTTCTTAATTGTATTTTTGAGAGTGTTTATACTGTTTAGTATCCAGAATAGTTTTGGCCTCAGATTAATCCAAATTACACCAGCAGGGTTGTGAAAACTCATCTTTGCATGCCTTTGTCACCTGGCTAAATTTAAATTCAGAAAGGGTATTTGCATATACCTAGAAAGCCATCTTGTGTCTCTTATGAATATCCCACTGAAATGCAGTTTGTATGTGGTCCCATGCTCTAGCTTTGTCATTTGCTTCCCAAGGTGGAAGGGAATTAACATCCCAACCTCTCAGGGTTGTGCTTGCTTTTTGTATGTTATAGACTAGAAAACTGTTGGTGTTTGCTTTATCATCATGCTAATTCAGTTCTTGGAACTGTTTTCTTTGCTTTGAGAAAAACAGAGAATGACCTGGAACATCACAGACATTTGTCTTTTTAAAAAGTATATTTTGGGGAGGGCGTTTTTTTGGGAATTTGAGAGGATTTTTGAATTGATCGAGACAGAAGGAATTAAACAGGGGAATAAGATGTATAAAACGGAGTGGGAGGTAAAGTGCAAAAGCACAACCTCTTTTCTCTGTGGGAATGAGGTTAATTTCCAAATAAATTGAAGACAATGTAAATTTAATTACTGTGCAACTTGAGGGACTGGGACTTAAAAAAATATATCATGTTGGTTTTTAAAATGGAAAAATATTGCACAACTGCAAGTATGCTGAAATGAATCATTAAATCAAATCTGTATCAGTTTTCCCACCAATCCCGAGATTTAAGTGTGTTTGTCTGAAGGCAATAAAATAACCTCTCTTTAGAATGGCAAGTTCAGTAGGGAATAAGGTAATGTAGGATGACAGAGTATGTGGGAAATAATGACCTTTTTAGGATGACAATGTATGTGGGAAATAATGACCTTTTTCCTACTGAAAAAGTAACAAACAATAACTTTGAAGTGTTAACCTAAAATAAAATCTGCTTTCTCTTACATCAGGGCTCTTCATGCCCAGTTAATGTTTCTAAATCTTACTGGTAATGTCTGTAACACCTTTTTAACTGAAGAACAAAATTTAAAACCCTGACAGGCAGACTACTACAGTGAAGAAACATGATGACATTTTAGCTGTGTCAAGGTTAGATTATGAAACATGGGTAAGACGTTCTTCTGGCTAAATATGGGAAGTATTTTTATAAAAGATGAAGGGACAGTCAAAGACGGAGTTGCTTCAGAATGCTGACAAGCCTTTTCCTGCTGTGAGCCACGGTGATTTTGATCACACCCATTTGTCGTTTGGGTGAGCGGTACTGGTGATGGAGACAAAATCCGGGTGAATTCAGTACTCCAAACATTTTTCCTTCCTTAAAGGCTTCCAGATGATCTGTTCCAAAACTGTCATCTTCCTGCAATGATGAGTAGATTAGAGCATTTCAAACTGTCTGTAATATATTTTTAAAAATGTTCTGTAGGTGCTGAAGACCATGTTACGTTCTTGATATGTATATACTGTACTCAGGAGGTGCATTTGTAATGGTTACAGGTCCTTGCTCAATATTTGCCCAGGTTTTTCCCTTTTATGTGGGGGGTTTTTTAAGAGCTGTAGAACAAGGGAGAGAAAATCTCTGAACTTGCCAAATTCAGGATGCAATTTTCGGAAGGCAGCTTTACTGTTCGTAATAAAGAGGCACGGAAAATGAGGCAGATGAAAAACCCTGTTGTCATTTCTAACACATACGTAGGAATGGGCATGGGTGCTGTTGAGAGGCTCTAGCTACTAAGAAGAAAGAAATAAAATAAAGAAAAAAGTTGAATAACAGGAATTAAGAAAATACTGTAGGCTGGCTTCCCAGGACATTGGCACAGCACTTGTACTGAACTGGGCAAGGGCAGGCTAGGGCTTCCTAAAGCCAAATTTTAACCTTCATGTGGATCATTAGCTGTAGCTTTTTCCATAGTGAATTGGAACTCCTACGAAATGCTTCATTATCCCTTGTTTTGTTCAGCATCCGCTGCTGTTGGATTCTGACTGGATATTAACATCCCTTAAAAAAAAAAAGAAATTAGTGTTCTTGATAAATGTTTTCTTTCAACGACGTGGATATTTTTCAGAATGAAAAGGCCTATTTTTTATTTCCTATTTATTTTGACATGAATTTTCCTTTGGAAAGAGGTTTATTTATGACTGGCTACATTTTGCAGGTTTATATCTAGATACATAAATCCACAGAAATTCAACAAAGGGGATTGATGTTGACATTACAATGAAGGATGTAGACAATTTTTACCTGTGATATTTATTTTTAAAGTACAGTGTTGTTTTGCTTTTACAGGAAAGGTTTAGTACTAGAGATTAAACTTAATCTTGGTCTTGCTGTTGAAAAGTATTTTAGTATGTTACATTATTTGACATTATCCTGCATTTTTCTTGCATTTTCCTTTTTTTCAAGTGGTAGTACCTTCACATGCCTCTGAAAATTTTTAAGCATTTCAATCTTTTTCGAAGTATGTATTACCTGCATGTCACTGCTCTTTGCAGACAGAAGTAATATTTCCAACCGATATCTCCTTTGGAGGAAGTTGTGTGTATCTGTACATATGTGCATACATTTATGTTATACCAAATGTTGTGTGAATTTTCAGTTCATGATAAAGTACCATACACTTTTAATAGAAAGCTTTCTTCTTTATTCCTTTCAATGTATTTCATGTCCAATATGATTTATTCAGAAAGGAATGAAAAAGTAAAATTTGAAAATTGCCTAGAAATTCTGTATTTGATGGTTTGAATACACATGCTTTGAGAATTGCAGTTTGTGTACCAAGAAGGAACATCCTTCAGAATAACTACGTGGTAAAATTGTAGGGGAATGAAGAAACTACTGCTCTGACATTAACTTTTTAGTAGTGCAGCTCAAACTATACTTTTTTTCAGGCTTGGAAATACAGTTAAAACTAGATTTTTTGAGCCAAAATCACTAACACAGCATGGATGGAGGTACTCTGCTGAAGGAGTTTGTAATAAACTCAAGTCTATATATAATGTTTTGCACACTGCATAAAAAAATAAAATTGCCTTGATCAACATTGAATTTAACTCAAAGTTTAGGAAATAATAAGGTTGACTGTGAAGTTTTAATTCAGCATCTTTGTTTCAAAAGCAAAAACACAATCTTTGTTTAAGTGATTATGCATTGTTTTTTGTTCTGAATGTAGTATTATTCACTGCTTTGGTTTTTTACATCATCTTTATTCCCTGTGTGGCCTCAGGGCACACTGAACACATGCCATCTAAACCCTGTCCGGAAGACAAAAAATATTCATTTCCTTAATTACTGATTCTTTTTTTTTAAGATCCCATGCTACTCAGTTTCTCAGTGGTTCACAAATACTCACAAGGAAAATACAAAGTATTTATCGTTTGAATTTGAAAAAAATTACTACCCATTATGAACAGCTATGGAAGTTATCTACAGATCTAAATGCATAATGTTTCAAATTTTCTTTCCTTACGGGGTTTTAGAGTCTAGAAATGACCTTATTGTTCGTTATGCAAGAGACAGTCCTTGCATCCAGGATTATGTTTGGGAGCACGTCTTAGTGGTGAGACCTGTGTGTGGTTTGAATTTTTGGTCATTTCCGTAAGGTCCTTAGCAATAACTTTTACTACAGTCCTGATAGGTCCAATTGATTTTCTTTATTTCCTCTTAAAAACGTTTACAATTTAAAATTTGAGAGGTTTTATGTCAATGGGGTAATTAAGCTAACTGTAGTGATTAGGGAGAGACACATGGGTGCTTTCCATGACCATTATTGGAACACTGCTGGGATCATTGTGGAGGGAGGAGGACATGACTACTCGCGGCTTGGATGGGCACACACTTTGCTGGGTTAAAAACTGGCTGGATGGCCGGGTCCAAAGAGTTGTGGTGAACGGAGTTAAATCCGGCTGGCAGCCGGTCACGAGTGGTGTCCCCCAGGGCTCGGTTTTGGGGCCACTCCTGTTTAACATCTTTATTGATGATCTAGACGAGGGGATCGAGTGCACCCTCAGTCAGTTTGCAGATGACACCAAGTTGGGTGGGAGTGTTGATCTGCTCGAGGGTAGGGAGACTCTGCAGAGGGATTTGGACAGGCTGGAGCTATGGACAAAGGCCAGCTGTATGAGTTTCAGTAAGGCCAAATGCCGGGTGCTGCACTTGGGCCACAACAACCCCCAGCAGCGCTACAGGCTTGGGGAGGAGTGGCTGGAGAGCTGCCAGTCAGAGAGGGACCTGGGGGTGTTGACTGACAGCCGGCTGAACATGAGCCAGCAGTGTGCCCAGGTGGCCAAGAAAGCCAATGGCATCGTGGCTTGCATCAGAAATAGCGTGGCCAGCAGGGACAGGGAAGGGATCTTACCCCTGGACTCGGCACTGGTGAGGCTGCCCCTCGATGAGTGGGTTCAGTTTTGGGCCCCTCACTCCAAAAAGGCCATTGAATGACTCGAGCGTGTCCAGAGAAGGGCAACGGAGCTGGTGCAGGGTCTGGAGCACAGGTGTGATGGGGAGCGGCTGAGGGAACTGGGGGGGTTGTTTAGTCTAGAGAAGGGAAGGCCTCATGGCCCTCTACAGCTACCTGAAAGGAGGCTGCAGAGAGCTGTGGATCAGTCTCTTCAACCAAGTAACAAGTGATAGAACAAGAGGTAATGGCCTCAAATTGAGCCAGGGCAGGTTTCGACTGGATATTAGGAAGCATTTCTTTGCAGAAGGGTTGTTGGGCGTTGGAATGGGCTGCCCAGGGAGGTGGTGGAGTCCCCATCCCTGGAGGGGTTGAAGAGTCAGGTCAACATAGCGCTGAGGGATCTGGTGGAGTTGGGAACGGTCAGTGTGAGGTTCATGGTTGGACTGGATGATCTTCAAGGTCTTTTCCAACCTAGACGATTCTGTGATCAGAAAGGACACCTGACTGGAGAGAAGGTGGGTGCATGAGGAGGACAATGAAACTCATTCCTGTGGAGCAAGAATGGCAGAGAGACCTTTTGGACAGGGCTTTGAAGAAGAAGGATGGGGAAAAGGGAACAAAGGCATAAGACAAAGCTAATATTGCCTGTCTACAGCACGATAATGTGTCTTCCAAGCAGCTTGTTTCTTGTTCCACTTCTTCAATACTGAAACTTGGTTTTATGAAGTTAGGTCAAAGCCATGATGCTGTTTCCAAGGTTCAAAGGACAAAGCAACGAACAATTCATTTTAACCATGTTGGGGCACTGGAAAACTGAACCCGCATCGTGCAGGGTTGCTGTAAGGATGGGGTGCGGATGACGTTCGAGTCCATCGGTGAGGACTCTTGGTGACGGAAGCACAGTTCAAGACTCATGTTTTGCTTCAGTCTTAGCCTAAAGCGGGCTGTTAGCAACCCACATACCCTGTGAACTTCTGCATATGGAATGAGTCTGCTAACTCCTAATGTGGATCCAGATTCTTTCCTGTCAGAGTGAGTACAGAGGCACAGCAATTTTTTTTATAAGTGTAGCAATGACCCAAATACTCATAAGCATACATGTACACACACACCCAGTGTGTTTCAGCAAAGGCATGCCAAATGAAATCTGCTCAAAGAATAAGGATTTGGACCTTAGATTGCATGGCAAGTGATGTCTTTTTAATTTTCTTGTTGTTGTTTCGTTGTTCAGAGTCTGTCTTTGGGTTTTTGGGTGGGAGTTTTGCTCAGGCTGCTTTCTCCAGCAATTTCCTCAGATTCTCACCCACAGAGTTTTGTCCTAATTCAAGACAAATGTCTTTTCTCAGCAGCTATGAAACACTTATCCTATTGAATTAAGAGCAAGTGGATGAAATGGAAATATTGTGGACTCTGCCCATTCAGTATTCTAATAAAATATTAACAACACAAACACAGGGAATGTTGAGAGGAATTACATTCATGCCCTGAGACACCTAAGGTAGATTCAGAGATACTTAGCTCGGAATAAACCTTATAATTAGTCTGAGCTTTACAAACATGTATTCTATTTATCCTGATCTGCATACATTTTCACCTATAGCTTTAAGGCTTCCTGAATTTAGTTTGCCACTTGCCACTCTCTCTGCTAGAGAAAAATACAGCAGGGTGTGACAGGGGTTACATCTGTAGTAGATCACAGTCTCGTTATTGAGTTTATACTTTAACACGACGTGGGGTTAAGAAGATGTGTTTCTAGGTAGTGCTCCTCATCCTTGCCTGACTCTGTCCTTTAAGTGGAATTACGAGGATGTTATTTGGCATGCCAGACAAAAGGGGAATGAAATTATCTGTACCAAGATACAGTGGAAGGATTTTACTGCTTTCTGTGCCTTTTCCTTCTCTAGCGATAGGACCCTCAATTTCCCAACATTCATTGGAAAGTGGCCATGTGCTGCCTAACAATTTGTGCCCTCAGTTGAAAAATGCATTTCCCACTCTCTGCAAATTAAACTCTGGCCTTACTTTTGTAAATATTTACTTTTGTCTCACCACATCAAATTCCTTGCTTCCATGTTTTTTCTGGTCTCCTTTTAGATTCCATTTTAAAGGAAATCCTGTTTGTTAATGCAAAGCCTTCTTTAATTGTTCTAAGTTGCTTCTGAATTCACTTACGTTATTTTGCCACAAGTGTATGATGGTGACATGTTTTTCTACTTATTAATAAGAAAATTTCTTCAGGAGACAGAGTTTGGAATGTCTTTATAGTACATCAGTTACAGATCTCTGTTCCTATGTAAGCAGTGGCAGATAAAAGAATGCTCTTTAAAATTAATGAGAAGCTTTTGTCATGAACTAAAGGTATCTTGAAATACTTCATTTATTATGATCAAGTTCAGGACTGTAGAATTAAAAAAACAGTCTTTAATGTTTGCTGTTTAACAGGAAGATGGGATAGAAATAATTTGTTTACTCAGCTTGCATTAAAATAATTTGTGATGCTTTAGGATTTGCCTTGAAACAGCAGGTAGCTGAGGCACACAGCCTGTTTCCAAGGGGACACAAACTTACATTTTTGAGAAGGCACTAGATAACAGTCAAAAAAAGTCTTATCACCAACCAGCAAGGTCAGAACATGGCAATACCAGCCTCATGTGGACCTTTTGCTACCTGGCAGAAGCCCTTTTCGTTCCCTGATACTTTAAACACTCTTTGGTGAATAAGTCCATCAGTGATTCCCGTACAAACCACTTTATTTGCATACATGACCTTTGTGGAGACTGCATACCATAGTCTCTGTTTCACATCATCTCCACAAGCCAGATGGGACTAATAGTAAATATAGCAAAGCTTTATTCAGCAGAAGTTAGTCACGCTTCACTTTACAAAATTAGCAAGAAAGATATAAAGTATGTTCTTATTTTCTGTTTAGCAATTTGGTTTCTTAATTGGCTATCTTCTCTTTCCTGGGATCCCAAATGTCTCCTAGGCATTAGACTTGGGCTCAGGTAAAAGCAGTGTCCCTCCATGGAGTAAACTGCCCCGGATAGCCCTTGGAGTTCTCCACGGCTATTCTCACTTGTTATTTCTGTTTATGTGCCATTACAGCTTGGATAATTCAACTGCAAAATGCCTCAAGGGCTCTTCAGTAGACATGAGCATTTGGGGACTTACTGATTTTTCTGCACTTATTTGTGTTAAATGGATTTCTCCCAGGGCCTGATTCTTTAAGTGCTTACAGAGCACTTCTCCATTGCCTGCAGAAAGGCTGCTCAGCTGTCCCTGCTGCACTTGCTTGCAGCCAGTCCCCCCATATGAGACTATAGGACAATGCATTTATTATATTTCGTATGAAAAGCTATGGTGCATTTCTTCTGATGTGACCTCTCATATGACCATAGAAGCAGATGAGCAATTCAGGTCCCTCTGCTTAGAAATGTCTGGACAGGCATCTTATCCACTACATGTGTAGAGTTCTCGTGCCATAGCATTTTTTGCTGTTATCTATTAAAAAATAGGTCAAAACCAAGAAATGTTCCTTATATACGCAGGAATTAAGGTATGGTTTTAACTTCTAGATGTCAGGTTTCAAAACAAAGATATTTTTAGAGCTTGCTATATAAAGGAATTTATTTCTAATATGATTGTGGTGTTCATGCAGGCATTGTAAAATCCTGTTGTTTAAGGAGTATTTGCATAACATGGTTTCAGTGTTTAGGGCTTATATTTAATTCCTTAAAATTGAGAACAATAGTACATTTGGCATGTATATGAGAGCAGAGAGAAGGAACAGCAAGGAGTATTGCTGAATTGTTTGAGAACATTCATCATCAGATTTTTTGATCTGTGGAACTGTATTTTTTCCATCACCGGATTTGTGTTTCTGTGGTGTTCAGTTTGTTTGCAGTATACTTCTGAACTAGGAGAATGAGGAGAAAAGATTCACAGCGTTTGAATTTCCAAGTTTCGAATAAATTATGTTGAGCAGCACTTTAGTCCTCAAGTAATTCTCTACTCAGCACATATAGAATATTTTAAAATATTCAGATATTGAAAAATCTTTCTCCTTGAGAAGCTGACTAGTGATTTGGATTGGAAGAAGTTCAATCCTTATTCCATTTTTCTGTCATATAACTCAGTCTTACCTTCCTCTGCTAATGTGCTTGGTTTGTCTTCTGCTCTCTGACAGTGCCCCTTTCTTTCAGGCTTCCATCTCTTTCTTTGTGTCATAGCATCAGTCTAAGCTCAACTCATATGCTTGGTATTAAGGTTCTCTTCTTTCCTGCCCAATTTTTCTCTCCTCGCTGCTGTTGCTGTGACAGTGTAAATAGGCATTTCTAGCACCTCGAGCCTGGTTTCAGCCACCTCTGTAAGAGAGAGCTGTGCCCATGCAGTGGTACTTTAATTTTTGTTTCAATAACTCTTTTATTTTCATCTGAAAGCTTGAAGGATTCTCTATAAATAAACTCTTTCTCCATGTGAATATTTTTCTCTTTTAGTAAAATCACCCTTTCATCTTTTCTCAAATCCATTAAATTTAGTTTCTTGAGTTTCTTAGTTTCATGGAGAGGTGTGTTTTCTGGTTTAACAATTAATAACCTGATTCTGCCCTGAACCTTTGCATTTTCAAACCATCATGGTGAAAACTACATACAGAATGCCAGTGGCAGGTGCTGTAGAGCAAAACTTTGCTGGATGTAAAATCATAGAATCATTTAGGTTGGAAAAGACCTTTCAGATCATCTAGTCCAGCTGTAAATCCCACACTGCCAAGTCCACCACTAAACCATGTCCCCAAGTGCCACATCTACATGTCTTTTAAATACCTCCAGGGATGGTGACTCCACCACTTCCCTGGGCAGCCTGTTCCAATGCTTGACAAGCCTTTTGATGAAGAATTTTTTCCTAATATTCAGTCTAAACCTCCCCTGGTGCAACTTGAGGCCATTTCCTCTTGTCCTGTCGCTTGTTCCTTGGCTCAAGAGACTCATCCCCCCTCTCTGCACCCTCCTTTCAGGGAGTTGTAGAGGGCCATGAGGTCTCCCCTCAGCCTCCTCTTCTCCAGACTAAACCCCCCCAGTTCCGTCAGTCCCTCCTTAGAGGACTTGTGCTCCAGACCCTGCACTGGCTTCATTGCTCTTCTTTGGACACGCTGTAGCACCTCAATGTCTTCCTTGTAGTGAGGGGCCATATTTTTAATACCAAAGACAGTTACTCTTTCAGCAGCTTTATTCCATTATGGGCAGCAATTTGTTGGTCTGGTGGTCTTTAGTTGCTGTTCCCAGGGTGAGATCCTTCACAGTTAGGGAGCAGCTTGGTTTCTTTGCTGCTAAATTTATGCCTTCAAGTTTTCCAGTGTTAAATCACAGCAGGTTTATTTTCTGTCCAACTTCTTGAAAGATAAAGAAAAAATTAATAAAAATACTCTTTTCTCTTTATTTGACACTCCTGTAATGACTGTGCCGTTCACGAAGTTTAACTATCCTATTTCTTCATCGTTGCTGTATATCAACGATATGTGTCATCTTATATATCATCTCTGTATCATTGAAAGTATTTTGGAAGCTTTAGCAGATGTTAAGTAGCTATTGGTATTTAGAAGGGCCAAGAAAAATATTCCTTTTTGGCCCTATTAAGAAAACTTATTTCAAGATTCAAATTTGAAGATTTTTTCAACCTGTTAAGATGTCTTATCTTCAGTTCTTATAATGCATGCCCTGTTGCTTTTTATCATTCAAGTTTCTTCATAAAAGAAAATCCCATGTGGAACAGAGTCAAATAAATGGCCTGTAGAAGCCTGTTGCAACAAGGTTATTATTGTGCTTTATTTCATTTCTAGTCTCACTGAAAAAAAGTTGAGCGTGCTTGGCAAGTTCTGTTTTTCTTTGCCGGTGATATGCTCCTTCGAATGAGTCTCACGATCGCTGTTCCATTATTATGCTCAGGATTATCAGACATGTCATTATCTTGGATCATTCTATTTACTTTCTATAAATAAAATGCACTTGTACCTTTCCTTGTTGTTGTTCAAAGCTTTCAGAAAGCTCCAGTTTTTAGCAGTTTCCAACTTTTAGATTTACTTTCAACTTCTAATTTTAATTATCTTTTCTTATGTTTTTTTAGTTATAAAAATTCCATTTTATGCATTCAGTTTTTGTATGTGAGAAGTATACTTTATAAGGTGTTTCAATCTGCTGTAAATCAGACTTTCTGCAGAACTTGCAGAAGCTTATATTTTCATGATTGTTGGCTTGTGATTTTTGGTGGACCAAGAAGAAAGTTGTGAAATGAGTTCCCATTATTGGCTTTTTTTTTTTTTTGGCTCCACAGGCTTTGTGGAATTGGCTTATTGCTGGTTTGGATTTTATTGTCTGTGCAAATAACACATAGTCAAATCACTTGCATTTAGGCAACCATTACTGTTCAGCCTGTAATCATTTTTTTATTGATTAAAGTTCAGACTTGTGTTAAATTAAAAACTTCATCTGTGTAGGAGGAGTTAAGAAAACCAATGCTTTCTCAGTTCCTAAAAATCAGAAACACAAGACCTTGAGATTGTTGTTCAGCCTTGAGTCTTTCTCGTTGGTTGAGCCCATCCATGGTGTGATTTGATGATCTGTAACAGATGCCAGCTGTTTTTTCATCTTGCTATTATTCTAAGCTATTATGTTGCTCGTTAAACATTGGTCCATAAGTACTTCTGTGATGGAGAGATGAGTTAAGATACTAAGACATTGTCATTTTTCTGAACATAATTTGTTACTATTATAAAATGTCCATAACGGGTGAGATCAAAGGACTGTTGAGCTCCATAGCGTGTCTGACAGTTGGTGGAGAAGAACGGAAGAAAGAGGAAAGGTATTCTGGTACAAAAATCCATATTCTTGTCAGACTGTGCAGGCTGCCCTCTGTGACCACATAGTATATATATTTTTACAATTTGATCTCAACTTGATTATTAGTTGGGCAAAAATAGAAGCGTGACTAAGTCACCTGAGAGAAATTTGGGTTACAGTCTTAATTTCCACCTCTGCATGAATTGGCACTTGTGTCTCTTGTACCTTGTTGTGCAGAGGGGAACAACCTTGTAAAACATCGTTGCCTTGCATTATTCATACCTTAAAAATCAAAATAAAGCCCAAAACCTTACAGACACTAAAGCAAAAAACAAGCATCTCCTTTAGAAGGCAACGGTTGTTGATGATAAAAGATTTTTGTGAGCTAAATTTCACACAGGGGTCTTTTGAGGATTGTAGCTAAACCTGTTTTGATACTTGAAGATGATATTTATCAAGGTGGTTTTCAGAGGTAGAATTAGAGGCATAATAAGTGAATTACTTGGTGGTTAAGTTTTGCACCATTTGGGGAGGCAATACTACTTCCTTTGGACCTCCAAATTCAAAAATTAATCACAGTATTTGGCCTTAATTTTCTCTGTTTAATTGTAGTGATTCTGTGGAGCTCTTTGAGTTTGCTCTGGGTGCAGTTCTATGATATGTTTTTATTCTCCGTATAAAAAATTCCTGCCTACGTGTCCCTGCCCTCATGCTCCTCTAAGGGGTGCTTCTTTGAGAAGGATAAACAATTTATGAAGAAAATTGTGTTGAGTTTTTTTTAACCTGAATATTGGTGTTCTGGGCAGCGGTCCCACAAAGAAATGTCTCAGCACAGGTGAGAAGGTGATGAGATGTGGCAGGAAAACAAAACTTTGCAAGGGGAAGCCCTGATGCCAAAGACAACGTGTAATAGAGCTTACCCCTCACTGCTCCTTTGGCAATAATAGAAATCAGCCACCAAGGGCTTATGCCATAAACAAGCACTTTAGATTAGTTACATTACACACACAAAAAAAGGAAAATATTTGAGGAAGCAAAAATAGGATATAAAGAAACAGTCTTCAGTTGTTTTCCTTTCTCCTTCTTTTTCCCAGTTCTCTACATTTCTGTCAGAGAAAAGCCATTTGTTCTTTGCTATTCCAATTCCATGTGGAATACCAATGTATGTGCATTTTCTTCTTCACATGTATTGAATAAATGCACTTCTCAAAATCCTGATCCCACTTCTTTGTTTATATTTAAATTTCCTTCATAGCCAAAATTCTTTATGTATTTTGGAGAAGAATCTGCTAGTTGGAAATTGTTTTCATTCCAAATTCTTCCTCTTAGTGAAATTATCTGTATCTTCTGACACAGACAGACACCAGATTTAACCTGTTCTTGTTGCACACCCCCCATAAGCATCGCTGGGTTGGTTTTAACCGATTATTCTGTCTCCACAGCACTAGATGGTGCTGATGACAGTATCTCTGAAATTTGAGCCTTCAGAAATACCAGTGTATCAAAAAGTAGCACTACTGTTTCAAGCCAAAGGACCAGTTTGCAAATCCAAATTTTGATTTGAACAAAAATTTCATTCTGTGAATACAGACTGATTATGGAGGGGAAAAAGATGGAAAACCCTACTAGTGTATCTTATTTCTGTGTTGCTTCTTTTTAACAGGGAATGTTCTAGTCATTTTGACTAATAGCTGTGAATGAGTGGGAGGTTGGCATTTGGTCCCAGGAATGACATGTGGTGTTGAGGCTCTGTTGGATAGCACGGAGGAAAAACTTAAGACTCCAGTTTTCATGCTGTCCCATCCTGCTCAGAAGAGGGAGACAGGTGACTTAGATTTGTAAATCTCCAATGGAGTGAACAACAGTGAGAGAAGTCTCAAAGTCCAGACATAAACATTTATTAATTAGTTAACAGTGTGTTAATTGGATACATGATAATTGACTAAGTGTATAACAAATTATGGCAAGCAATATGATATGCCTTGTGTTACTTAACGATAACAAGGAAAGGGGGGAAAAAGAAAAGTAGAGAGATAGAGAGAGGGAGGGATAGTAGAGATTGCTGGTCCAGGTTCCTGCATTGGTCCCTTCAACAAGGGATCAAGGATGCGTCCGTCTTCTTCACTCACTCTTACCCTTGCCCCCCCTCAATTTACACACACTTTCCTTGGGTCTCTCCCCAGGTCAACCTAATATTAATGTGTCATGTATCTGAGGAGGGGTAAGGTGCTTCATGGGATGTCGTAACTGCCATGATATTGTTAATCTTCATTAGGCATTAGGGTTGTCAACTTTAATACGCATTTTGTGGATAATGAAGCAAAGGTCTTTCACCGGACAGATGGCCCTGAAACTTTACAAGATACCCCAGAGCAGAACCGTCCTGTCTCCAGAGGGCTCCCTCCCCCAGCCTGTCCTCTGCTATCCAGGCAGCCTTGTCAGCTCCTTGAGCGCAAAGCCTGCGTTGTCCAGACTCCTCACTATCCACCCTGTGACTATAGTTTCGTCTTAGGGTGCTTGCGAGTGTTGGAGACATTCCTCAGGAAGGCTCGGAGGGCCTCTGTTCCCCCCTCCCTTATCTTCATCATAGATAAAGAGACCATAGAGAGTCTCGTCTCTCGCCATTGTTTATGCTTCCCTCAGGCTGCTTCTCTCAGTCCTTGTTTTGGGGAGTTACAAGTCATCTCTTACACATGTCATATATTATGTTACCCTGAAAACACCAAATGTTCTCAACCCTTGTAACCACCACGGAGGTCTCGTAATCTCATCTGATGTTCTTGCCGTATTGGTCCAGTTGTGATTATCACCGCCCCAGTGATAGTGTCCCAGTGCGACTGGGAGTCGGGCGGCCGTGGTGCTGACCCTGGTTTCGGCCGTGCCGTCTCGAGCCTGTTCCTCATGCCGGCAGCCTCTGGCTGAACCTTGGGGTTGGTACGACCTACCCAAGGGCTCTCAAATGGGTTAATTGGATATCTTAAGTGTGGCGAAGGTTGTCCTTAAATGGAAGCTGTTAGTCTGTTCTAAGAAATAGCTGACTGAAGAAGTGTGGGGAGATGGTGGAATTTATTGAGTTGACTCTCAAGAAGTAAGATTTAGGCTTGAGAAATATAACTAATTCCTTGTCGCAGTGAGAATTGTTGGAAAAGCCTTTGCCTGAGGCTTTTGACTAGCAATGAGGGGACAAGGACTGGTACTTCAAGGAATCTACTCTACCATCTGTGAAAGATACAATATCAATGATACATTTCAAATAAAAAAATAAAGAGGGCCTCTTCAAACGCTGAGCATCACTTCTTGAGGCAGAAAGGCTTTCCAAGCACATGCTTCTGAGCACTGAAGCTATCCTTCATCTCCAAGAAATAGAGCCTGTCTAGAGTATAGCACTGAGGTAGTATTTTGCTGCTTATTTTTTTTAATTACTAAGCAGGCTTTAATATTTTGTAACTGAATCTGGTGAACAAGGAGTATGTCACTGCTTCTTGTCCCAAGTGTAACCAACTCCAAGAGCAACATTCTCAGGCATTAGTGAATTTTGTTGATGCTTATTTGTCATGACAGCCTTGTCACCCTAGGAAAGCCTGATAGGAGTCCTGCAGTGCTCAAAAAAGAAGCCAGAAGTATGTTTTAAAATACAGAAATCCTTAAAACATATGACTTATACCAATATGGGGAGAGGGGAAAGTGGGTTATCTGTGAACTGAAAACCATGTTTGGGGTATTCAGCAGCTGTACAGAAGTATCTGACTCCTTGAAGCTGCTGAGCACTAGCTGGTGGCCTTTGTCCACTGCTTCTGCTTATTTCTTATCCTTCCGTGACTGCAGTCAAGTTACATTCTCCTTATATATCAGATTATGCCAGCCTCTATGAGTGTCACTGCCATGCTTTTTTCCAAAATGCACAAAAATAAAATTTTATTTCTCTCTGTGTATATGGAACTCTGATTTCACAGATTATTTATAAAGCAAAAATAGTGCTTTATTCCTTGACTTAAGCTAAAATAAATATGAAAAGAACATGTACTAGTAAAATGCAAAAACTCATCCTACAAGCACTTATAGCTTTTGTCATATACTTGGATTCTTCCTGTACTAAGCAATTAGGTTATTGAAATGAATAATACACAAGGATATATTGCAATATATTGCGTGAGGTGCTGCTCTTAAAAAATGCATTTTAGCAAACACATACTGGCTATGAACTAAAATTGCATGTATACCATTCCTTCTGTTACAATTTGACTTTTAAGAGTTTAACCATGAACATATGATGTTCTTTCACATCATTTATTTTATAGAATATTTCTAATTCAAATTCTGTTGTTGCCTAACTCAGATGTTAAATACATTCTATATATGTTGTATATGTTAAATAAATTCTATAACTATTGGGCATTGCCTTCTAAAAATCTCTTTATTCAAGTTTGTGTATGTAATAAAACATCTCTTTTGACTGGATAGTCTAACGATATCAGGACATTTTCATGAAGTTGTTTCAATTTTTTTTTTCCTTTTTTCCTCCAGTTTATTTTCTTTGTTGTCTAAAAAACACAACAAAGTGCTGGAACAAGCCACGCAGTCCTTAAGAGGTTCCCTCGGTTCAAATGACTCTCCACTTCCTGATTATGTGAGTATTGAACTTAAAGTTTTAGTAGGTACTTCAGAATAGAAGTGTTACATCCCTAAATCTGCAAAGATTTATCAAAATGTGTGACAGCTAAGCAACCACCAAGACCAAATACAGGAACCTGTATGAATGATGTCATGTCTGAAACGTCTTTTAAAAAAAAATTACACTTACAAATGGCAAAGCAAAACCTCAACTGTTCATAGCTAAGAGACTTACTGTACCCTGTCAACTTGCAATTTTCAAGCCATTTGTATTTTGGGATATTTAAATCATACAGTTAAAAGCATTATTCTTAAGAGTGGGGCTTTGGCATCCACAGTATGTTAAAATGCCTAAAAATGATTGAAAACAATTCCCAGTGAGCCTTTGGGGGAGTATTGCAGCCATGGAGCAAATTGGTATGTTCTGAACGCATGGATACATACAGTACTCTTCAGTTTACTGAGCCAATACCCACAAATAGGCAACAATTTTGTAATGTAATTGCACAGCTTGTTGGAAAATCTCTGGTTTCAGTACAAGAAGGAGACATCTTCCAAGGACTTGAGTAATATCTTTGTACTCCTGAATTATCTTTGGTTTGTACTCATTCGAACTCTCACCTCAATACTGTGTAAAGAAAAGAAGTTGTTGATTTATTAGTTGCTCTGGATTTTTGAGGATGAAAATGTAACAGCTGTTTTATTTTCAGTGTTAATATATGTTCCAGGACATGCCTGCCTGAGACTTTACATACCATGTTACTCTAGCAATAAAAATACCTAAAAAGATAATTTGATATAACAGTTTGATGACTTAAAATGAATTCAACTAACGAGGTTTCTTGCCTTTTTTAGTTATTACTGCTGATGTGTACCATACTAGAGGCACTTTGTTATTCAGAGACACACAAGTTTATGGAGCAGATGAAGCACTTGCAGGTTTCTTCCTGTGTATTCCTGCTGTGTTACTGTGCCCTAATTCATATGAAGCTCTTTACGACACCTGTGGGTTTAGGGCTTCCAGCTTCTCTCCCAGAACTTGCTATCTGACCTTTAATTTTTGGAACATGAAACGTTTCAGCCAGGACCTGCTCAAGGTAGTTTGTGGTTAAAGAGCAGGAGATCCTGCTTCTGTTTGCCTGGTAAGGTGATAGACAAGCTGGGTAAAGCTCATTTCATCTGCATGGGCATGAACAGGTGAAAGTCTCTGAGACTTCAGACACCTTGGAGAGGATTTGGTGGCCCTTTCCCATGGGTTAGCTTCTCAAGGAATAGAGACTTATGGTTTAGGAGCTTCCATGGCTGTGAGGACTGCAGTATTGAGCACTGGAGTGCTGTGATTGATAATGCACTTGGGGCCGTTTTTCTCAGAGGCGATTAACCCCTGTGTCATGCCAAGTTCCATCTTAAGCAGTTGCAGAGCTGGAGCTGTCCTGAAGAGCTGTGGTGCTTCAGTTGGCTTCCAAGGCAAAAGGAGGCTGCTTTGGTGGAGGTGATGGCTTTTCATACCTGAGATACGTCCTACCCTATCATACCATGTCCTGGAATGGTTTGTGTTGGAAGGAACCCTAAAGATCACCTAGTTCCAACCCCCTGTCATGGGCAGGGACCCCTTCCACTAGCCCACATTGCCCAAAGCCCCGTCCAACCTGGCCTTGAACCCTTCCAGGGAGGGGGCAGCCACAGCTTCTCTGGGCAACCTGTGCCAGGGCCTCCCCACCCTCACAGGGAAGAATTTCTTCCTTACATCTCATCTAAATCTCCCCTCTGTCAGTTTAAAACCGTCACCCCTCATCCTATCTCTACCCCCTGATCAAGAGTCCCTCCCCCCTTTCCTGTAGCCCCTTTCAGTCCTGGGAGGCCGCTCTAAGGTCTCCCCGGAGCCTTCTCTTCTCCAGCTGAACCCCCCAACTCTCTCAGCCTGTCCTCACAGGGGGGTGCTCCAGCCCCCCGAGCATCTTTGTGGCCTCCTCTGGCCCAGCTGGAGCAGGTCCGTGTCCTTCTGCTGTTGGTGCCCCCAGAGCTGGACCCAGCACTGCAGGGGGGTCTCCAGAGCGGAGCAGACGGGGAGGATCCCCCCCCTCGCCCTGCTGCCCACACTGCTCTGGGTGCAGCCCAGCACACGGGTGGCTTTCTGGGCTGAGAGTGCACGTTGCTGGCTCACAGGCAGTTTTCCACCCCCCAGCCCCCCCAAGTCCTTCTCCTTGGGGCTGCTCTCCAGCCACTCCTCGCCCAGCCTGGATTTGTGCTGGGGATCGCCCCGACCCATGGGCAGGACCTTGCCCTTGGCCTTGTTGAACTCCATGAGGTTTGCACGTGCCCCCTCTCCAGCCTGTCCAGGTCCCTCGGGATGTATCCCTTCCCTCAGCGTGTCACCGCACCACACAGCTCAGTGTCAGCGGGAACTTGCTGAGGGTGCCTCGATCCCACTGTCCATGGCCCCAACAAAGATGTTCAACAGTGCCGGTCCCAACCCCGACCCCTGAGGAACGCCTCATACCATATATCATACCATATCTTGAGATAGTTCTGCTTAACGTGCAGTATCACAGACCAGAGGGGTTGAGGTGAGTGCTTGGGTCTGGGTTTATAGGCACAGGGACTCCATGAGCTGGAATTGCCACTAAAGGCTGTGTATTTTGAAACTAACCTTGGAGACATTGTGGGGTCTTGGTTAAATAACTGTCAAGCATCTTCAGATGCCTAGAGAATAGGGCTGACATTTTTAACACTAAGTTATATCCCTGATGCAGGGCCTGCAGTTGTATGTGGGCTGGTGTCAGAAGGAGGATATTTGACATTTAGTGGAAGGTGTCCCTGCCCATGGCAGAGGTGTTGGACTGGATGACCTTTAAAGGTCCCTTCAAACCCAAACTATACTGTGATTTATGAAAAAAGACCCTTGTATTTTCTTCCCTAGACAAACAAATTACCACCCTCACTGTTCAGAGGAAAGAAAACAGCATGATACACACATACGTTTGTAAAAGAGCACATACAAATAAATATATATGTGTGCACACACAGAGGCATATATTTACGTATATGTGGGGGTGTATATATATGTATATATTTCAGCGTGTGTATGAATTTGGGACTTAAACTATTTTATAGATTTTGGACTTACTTTTAACTTCCTGAATGCGAACTATATACTGCAGCTAAGGAAAGACCCAAGGTGCTCACTGTATGTAGTTATCCCCTCACAGATGGAGACAGCTGAGAAATGCAGTTTATGAAGCAGTGCTGGGGACGCACTTTGGAGTGCAGCCCATAGACTTAGAGACTTCACTGGATTTCTTCCCTTTTATTGTTGGTATGATGTAGGGAGGAGGGGAGAAGGACAGCAGTTGGAAAGACTGCTGTAGGGGAAGGTAAAATCACTGAAGTTCATTGCCTGTATTTTGAAAGAAGAATGTATGCTTCCATGCATGGCTTTTATCTTTTTTGCCTCCAAATTGCTCATGTTCCAGCTCAGTCTGAGGCATAGTGAGTTGACTAAATAAAAGTTGAGGCCAGATATCGTTACTTCAACATACTGTGCTTCTGGAAGCCCATGTTTATGTTGTCTGTAAGAATAGCAAAGAATCTAGGAACTGAAATAACTTAAGTGTTGAAGTCCTCAAGCCCGTTCCAGCACTGTGTCCCAGCATGGAGCTAAAGAAAGGGATAGCACCGAGATTGCCTGCTCTGCCCGGGTTTATGTCTAGAGAGCAGGATTACTTAGTAGGCTATTCCCTTCATAGGTTTCATTCAGATGAGTCAAACGTGGTTTAAAAATGTGTTTCTCATTATTTTAATTCTTTTTAAATTTATTTAATTCATTTAATTTATAAATATTTTTGTTTCTTTGGTGCTGTGTAATCCAAAAGTGAATATTCATGGTACCTGGATCACAAGGGCTAAATTGTACATAAAAGTATTCTAGGTGTTGCTTATGGTCTTGTCTTCCTTTACATGCCTTTCTGCTCATTTGTGAGTAGTAGACTTTGAAAAAGAAATTATGGTAAATACTGTGCTCCTTCTTAGGGCCGGGAAGGTTATGGAAGAAAAAAGCCAGCATTAGTTGTTCTAGAATTGAGCTGTCAACATCGTATGATGGCAAGGTGCTGTGACACAGTATGCATGTGCCGTAACGCATGCACACAGGAGAGCAAAGGGAGCGTAGGTAAGATGAGCATCTCTGAATTTCTGAGTGCTAAAGCACTCAGAAAATACAGTATTTCTACTGTACTTTGTTTTCATGACTGTAAAAACCTATGGTTTTGACCTAATATACAGTCTCTAAGCTGCTGATTATTGGTGGTACTAAGTAAGACTATACTGGGATTCCTCTTTACTAAGTTTCTTGTGCTCTTTTTGTGAGTACCTGCTGCAGACTGCCGTCAGGTCTCTGATGTGCCAACAACGCTGCAGGTGTCTTGCTGTGAACTCGAATAAGGAACTGACCCAGTTGGCTTTTACATTGTTGAGGCTTTCTGGGCTTCGAAAAAGAACAGAGTGAGTTGTTTTGTTTATTAAGGCTGGGCCAGTTTCCTGATAAACTGTAGTCAATGTGATGGGGTTCAGGAGCAGGATGGAGAAGCCAGCAGGGAAGAGAGAACCCCCTCTGTCATCAAACCATCATCTCAGAGACAGAATCCTTGGTTAGACCAATTCTCATGCTACTTCATTTACTAGTTCTTTAATAAGCTTTATTATTAAGCATTATTTTCATAGTAGCAATGACCTGTTTTGCAATACCACACTTTGGTTCGGTGGTCCTTGTCTGCTAGAGATCCAGGCTTAAATAAATGGGAGAAATCCACATAGGTTTTTTTTATTGCTTTCTTGCATTCAATGAAAGCGCATTTTCCAAAATTTTTAACAAACAAGAAAACTGGTAATACAGTAATTGAGAATTTTGCTTCTTTCAGTTCAAATCAAGACAAATTACTTAAGTAAACATATCAATGATTTTCTTTTTGTTGTAATTTTATTACAGCTTAATGTAATTTGTTTAAATCATAGGTACTTAACAGCATAACAGGAGGCATGCTAACTTCCCTTGAAAATTGCACATCAGACCTGTTGTTGGAGCTACCATCTATGCAAACAGTTACTTTTTAAGCATTTCTTAGCATTGGCTGTGATTTTCAAGCACTTCAACACTTGTTATACTGCAGCTGGTAACGAGGGATTCTCATTAGCTATTTCTAGGGAGGGAGGGGATGGAGAAGGAGAGAGAAAATTTTTAATTTTGGCAAACTTATGTCAGAGGTTCAGAATTCTCTCACTGATGTAATAAAAAAAAATTTGCTTAATGCAAAAATTGAGGAAAATAAAAGTCAAATGTAGGAATAGTTTTTAGATTCAAATAGTTTGGCATGCATCATCACTTGAGTCTGTATTTGGATACATAGTTTTTGATTTGGTTTCTAAATTTATTTCAACATCATCTAATGCAACACAGGGACAAGGGATTTTGTGTCAGTGGGAACCCAAATTCTTGTTTACTGGTGGTGGGCGTGAAAGCTTAGTAGTTAAATGAAAACTCCTTGGAGCACTTTTTGAGAATCATTCAACATCCAGGGTAGGTTCCCAACAGCCTTCAGTTGCTTTAATGGAATAATATTAACAGAAAATAGTGTAGGTAAGATGATTACTCGCCACATAGGAAAAATTCTAAAACTCACTTCAAATTAACTTTTTTTTTTTTACCCATCTAAATTTTGGCTATAAAAAATGCATTGTTCTATCCAGATGAAGCTTAAACGTGTTAGGAACAATTCTAAAAATAATCCCACTTAGTGCTGAAATCTTCAAGAATTTCATATATAGGACTGTAACTTAACCAGCACTTTGATGGTGGAGGAATATCATCAGTGATAGAAACAATGTGCTGTAGTGTTAGACTTCTCATGTTTACAGATGTACTCTTGTGAATACATGAAGAGCTGTCCTTTAACCCCCTATCCGAAATCTACTGTTTCTGTGTTAGTTAAGGTACAGAAATAAATGCATGTTGGCAATCCAAAGGGAAAAATGTAAAGAACATGAATGCAGTGGGCTCTGTGTGTGTGTACATATAGATACATATGAAGTCCTCAGTAGCAAAGCCTGGTGGTACTGGGAGAGTTCCTGACCAGAGCTGACTCTTTTCCTGGCTCCTTACCAATCCAGTTAAATCTACCTGCTGTGTGGAGCTGGTGTTACACAGAGCCTTGGAATTCTGTGAATGTCAAGGAGGTTTTTCTCTTAATAACAAGAATTAAACTTTGCATTTTGGTGATGAGATTTCTATATTTCTTTTTTCCTTCTCAGTTTGCGCTCCATAATGGGCTAAATGAAGTCCAATATTTAGATTCTTCTTTGATTTATCCTTGATTTATATGGTAAATAGAAAACAGCTGTCTATTTAAGCATCTAGTTCTTGAAACTACTAGGCCCCTCAAGCGTCATCTGGAAATAATGTAGCTTGTAAAACAAAGCTAAGAAGAAAAAGCAATGTTTGTTTTATGTGGGATGAACAACTTCAGTTGGGGTCCTTCTAATTCGGCCATTATGAGGGTTATTAAAAAGCAGTATTACAAAAGTGGTTTCAACAAAAAGAAGGTTTTTTGTAACTTGTATCTTGTTATTGAAGTTGATTATATTCAAAGCTGCAAGTACTTCATAAATAGTCCTTCATTTTTAGTTTCTCCAAAAGAGAACCAACCTAATATCCATCCTATACATGGGTTGATGTTAAAAAAGTTCCCCTATTTCATTTACTCCCTAGGAAGAAATTGTCTTTTATACGTAAGGGCTCCATATTTATCTTAGAAATTTGGATTTGCTAAAGAGTAGGTAAAATAAGGTCTATGAACTATTAGCTGTCTCTTAAACATAATGAAACAAATCTAAAATCTATAAAATTTCTGGATTCAGTTACATTACAGTGGATGAAAGATGTAGTACCATAAATTCAAATTTTTGAAGTCAGCCTTATTTTCAGTATATGCAGTTTAGTCATGGCCTTGCTAAATAACTAAAACAAAATTAATGTTCTAGAAATATGTAATATTAGCTGTAGACTAAAATCTTTTATCCATTATATTTGTCTACCATTACATTGTCCTGCATACAAATCCTTTTCTGTCCCTTTCATGGCACAAACCATAGTTTTTTTCATGTAATAATTTGGTATTTCAGTTAATGTTATGGGATCTTGTGTTGGAGGCATATTTTTACGAAGGATGCCTTGCAAATAAGTTAATGATTTCAGCCTATCTAGCATGTAGAAAACAAGTATTTAATTTACTATCAATTTGAACAATATTTGAACTGTAAATAAATGTTGTGATGTTTTGGGGTACTTTAGTATGTTCTGTGCTTACATATCTAATGTTACATTAGATATGCTGCAGGTCTATCTGATTTTCTTAATTATCTAAAGAACTGGTTTAATGCAGAACTCTGCCACCAGACATAAGTGTTTCCCTATAAGTGCGTGCTACCGTGAAGAAATAGGAAGTCTTCCCTGTGATCATCTGATGACTTTAGTAATGATGCAGAAATGAAATTAAACCCACTTCCAAATAAACTGGTCAGCCCTAATAGAGTTACTGTGATGCAATTAACGTTGTTTGGCTGGTAGTCTGTAAAAATACTGCTTAGTGGTAACTGCTGTGAACGTACAAAATGCGTATTACTCAGTTTTAGCAGTAGAACTGAATGCGCTGTTGTCAGAATGGGAAATTTTTACCAAATTAAATCAAGACTTCTAATTGAGAGATGTCCATATTTGTCAAATACTGGGGCGGAGCGGGGGGTGGGGGAGGTGCGGAAGGTTATTTTGTCACAGTGTTTCTTCAAAACTCAGAAGCCACCTACTTTTCACCAAAATCACTGCCTAGATCTCTTTAGTATTCTTTTTGTCTATATTTATTTCCATTTTTATATGTCACTGAGTAACTTGGTAAGATTTTTTTGATTGCATTAGCCATGCAGTACTCTAAAAAGCTTCATTTTTGTGTGTGAATTTTTAGATCCTTTTGTTGTCTACTGTAATAAACTTAAAATATGATTATACAAGAAAATTTTTTTAGGATGTTATTCACTGAAGGTAATACAGAGTAAGTCAATGTAATATTTTAATGTTTTTATATGGTATGTGGATTCTAGCATTTGAAGTTGCATTTAAGAGGAGAATCACCTTGTTTTGCACTAAATTAATTTTTTTTTTGATTACTCTGAGTTGATGGCTTATGAACAGAAGTTACATTTGCAGTATCAGGTTATTCTCGGGTATTCCTGTCTCCACTCCAGTATTGAGCCAGAGGCCTATAAATACCTTTTCTAAATATTAGTCATACCCTCCTTCAGATGAATTATATTTTAGTCTAAAGAATATTACTCCTACCTAATCCCCCTATTTTTATATCATAAAAAAAATAGTATTTTCAGAACAGACTGAAATAACCAGCCTAGCCCAAATCTAAAGCAAGCTTTTGTATTAAGTGATAGCCAATTTCTGCATTTCTGTATGAATTCTTAATCATTTCTTTACTTGAAATGTATTGGAAACTTTCCTGAGAAAATGGTGCATAAATTATCCTTAAACAGAAAGAACGAACAATCCTAAAACCCTATGATACAGGTGTTGGTGAAGTTCAGTCTATTTAAACTTCCGTGTATTAGTATGAAGGACTAATAGTTATTTGCAGTTGGCCTTTGCATTATTGTGTCTTTTAATAGTGTGATTGAAGGTGTTTTGGACAAATACATTGAAGAGTATCGAGATACTCTTCAAAAAGACCTTCTTTCATTGTTCAGGAGTTCCACAGAAGTTTTATGGGTGTCTGGTATTTGTGTTACACAGATTGCATTAAGCCTTATTTTTCTTAGAAGTTCTTAATATTTGAGAAAATAAGGATGAAAATTGCTACCTTTTTCAAGAAAAGGAAAATGTAGTGTTGCAGCATCTTATGATCATCTAATTGAAAATCTTTTCATTCTTCAGATTTATGAGACATGAGAACAAATTTGAAGAAGTGGGAAGTACTTCTGACATTAGTAATACAAATACCTACTAAAGTCTTCTTAAAAAACAGTTATTTTGGTCATTACGTACATTTGAAGAAAGCCAAACATGAACATCATAATTTTTTACTTATTTTCCTCCTTTAATAGTTATATAGGTTTAGGGCATTGTTATTTTGCAGTACAGGGTATGAATGATGGCATTTGTTTGCATTTTTGTACTCAAAAGACATGTTTTTGTTAAGACCACTTAAACGAGCGTCCTTTAAAGAGATGATTAAGCTAACGAACACGTGAGAGCTTGTTTTAGAAATGGCTGAGCACTATCTCAAGGTCCCTTCACGTCTCCCCAGATTAAGCAGTAGAATTTTGTACGCTGATTTTTCTACTGTGCATCTACTTGTGCTGCATTTGAGAGATCTGTCAGCCTGATGCAATACAGGGGTTTTAGAAGGGCCCGAGGTGTACTACAATGTAAGCTACAGACAGAATATGTGATCTATTAAGAGATAGACTTCACAACCCTCTCTGTAAATACTGTTTATTACTGCCTTGTAAGCCAACATTTGCGAACTCAGACAGTGACAAATTTTTAAGTGCTTGGATGAAAAAAGTAACAGTACTGATCTTTTGAAGCATCCTTCTTTGCTGATTTGGTCTTTAGACACTTTTCCTGCTGCATCCTTCACACAAGTGGGTTGTTCAGAGCTTTTCCGGAGAAGCTGATGACTCTGGATGGTTCATTTTTGTCAAACCTCCATAGACAAACAGAAAAACCCGATGCAGTAGCTCTCCAAAGAGTAGAATTTATTTTTGTAACTGCTATGTATTTCAACAATGTAGTAAACCAAACTTTCAGTGTTCCTAAAGCAAGGTTTTGATTGAAAAAATGTAGTGCTTAAAAACCAGAAGTATGTTACCATATGTTATAAACATCCCAGTAATTCTTTTTTTAAACATGCAGCCATATAAAGTAAAGGAAATGGATGCAGAAGGAAGTCTGTTCAGACCCTTTTAGGCTGTTCGGTACTAAATACTTAATTGGAATTGAAATCTTTTAATGCAACTTTTTCTATATGAGATATTGGTGAAACATGAGAACTTTTTGATGTTGCACTTTCTGTTTCCAACTTCTTCATATTTGATCAGGGACACTTACAGACTAACCAGTGAAGTTTTTGGAACTCTTTTAGTTGTTTTTAAAAGATCAATCCATTTATATTGAAGGGTAGTAAATAGTTATTTTTAAAAAATAGCATAACAGAGATCTTTAGATTCCTTCATTGCAGATATCTATGATTCAGAATTGGAAGGACAGTCGGAGAAAATGGGAGAAACGAAGGTGAATCAAGACTTAGTGATTGTGAAAAAGATGCTAAGAGGAAAATAGTGTGCTTCAGACTGTGGATAAAATCATGCATGAAATTGTTCAGCTGTCAAACTGCTGCTCAAATCTGTCTGAACTGAAACATGAAGAAGTTAAAATGGGACCATTTTTGACCTCTGCAGAGCCACATTTATTCTAGTTGTGTCCAAGTTACAGAAGCACGATCTCATCAACTTACAATTTATCTTCTTGGAGAGATATTATTCCCCTGAACAACATATCGTGCTGTCTCACCGAGGGCAATTCTCCCACTAATGGCTGTTGTTTATATTACCTGTAACGTCATGCAAGTTAACTGCTGTTAATTGGCAGAGTGGGTGAGCAGAGAACCAAATGATGGTATGAAGGAAAAGAGAACATTTTAAAGGGAATGAGTCAAGTAAGATTGAAAGACAGTCTTGGTATGAAGTGAAAAAGAAAAAGGTTTGGAGAAGGAAGATCATTGATATAGGCAGAAATTCAAAACAAAAATACCCTGCCAAGGCTGGTTCCTCTCCTGCTGCACATGAGAAGTGTCACACGGAGCAAAATAAGCCACTTACTGAAAACTGATTCCATCATCGCCTGGCCTGAAAAGCAACATTAAAGAAATGTAGAATAGAGAATTTTGATTTTATTTATCCCTATTGACAGTGGGGGATTCTTGGTCTCTGTGAAATAACTTCGTGGGAAACCTGTTGAAACATGCAAAGAGTGTATTTAGAAGAAATAGAAATTTAGAAGAATCTCTGTTTTTCATGTTTATTGAATTCTGTACAGTCACTCTGATGTTTTTCACAGGCGTAATTGGAGAGATAAACTTTTATTTTCCTTTCATGTAACCAGCGATTTCTCTTAAGTTTCTTATTTCTTTGTAGTTTAGGAACAAAGCAACATAGAGGAATACATTGCACATTTCATACACTAAATCAGTTATTGTAAATAGGAATTCTTCCACAGAATTGGTTAATTACAGAAACAATGACCCAGAAATTGGACAAAAACTATCAATTCTTAACATGCTGTGGGTTAGATACAAACATGATGGTTAAAGGACTCTGATGATAGTTATGTGAACTTGTAATTAAATTGTATCTTGACACATACCCATTGAGATAAGGGGAAGCCTGTGCTTTCAGTCTGATGTCTGGCTTTTGAGAGTTTAACCCTGCACCTTTAATTTTAAAGCAACAACAGGAGACGTTTTGGATTAACACATAAATAAATACCCTTTTTTTCCTGGATTAATACCAACATAAAATTTTCTAATGTTTTTCAAGGGGAAAAGAAATTAAAAAAAAAAAAAAAAAAAAAAAAAACAAAAGGAAAAGCTAATATTCATGTTCTACATCTGTTTTCTGCCAGTGAAATACCAAACATAAAGCATTTCAGGGAAGTATCTTTTAAAACATTCATAACAAAGAAAGACTCTAATATATTACCATTATTTAATTCTACTATGTTCTTATCCCAAATGCTGTTAGAAGATGTCTGTGATTGCTTGTGCTGCTCTGAAACAAAGTTGAGACAAGTAAGATTTTTTTTTTTTAATTGCCCTTCAGATATGTTGTTGGAACATGGTGGAGGTTTTCCAGAACTACTCTTGCACATATTTAGGCTTCAGCCCAAGCTGAGTGAGCTGCAGCCTGCTCCTGAAGTACATGACTTCTTCAAAGACACTCTGTTCTGCTGCATTTTTCTTGGTATCAGACTGGTACAGCATGTGCAGAGGCCAGCATGTTAACCCAAACCAACTCTTGACCTTAGAGAAACTGTTTACTAATAACAAAAACCAACCATCCTATTCAAGAGAAAAGAAGGTGGATGGTAATATTACAGGTTAGATTTAGTTTTTTCATTGCAATAGGAATCAAACTCTTAAGTATATCTCTTTTCTCCAGATAAACTGAAAAGAGAATGGATGTTGTGGTTCCTAAAGGCAAGTTGTTAAGCTACTCACCAGCAACTTATCCGTGGCACTTGCGAATAAATCAGATGCTTACTCAATGCAGAGAAAAAAAAAAAATTACATGAACAAATAATGGCAAGTTTTCCCATTCCCACACTAATCTTTTAGATTTTGATAAATTGAGACGGTAGGAAGAGTCATGTTACATTCCCATGGAAAGAAGCTTCACTGAATTTTTCTACAGTAAATTAGCCGTCATACCTTGTGGTGGACTCTGTTAATCAGAATCCATTAGAAAACTTAGCTTAATTTATAGGTAGACAGTCATAATGACTTACAGGGTTTTGGTGAGGAACAGTTGACTGACTCCAGGAAGGATGTACAACATATCCAAGTGCTTCTCCGTCTTTCAAACACAGTGATCTCTCATCTTGGCCATGTCTGTCACTGCTGTACTTCATGAACCAGGCTACACAAAATTAAGTTTTGTCCTAAAATAGATGAGACTTCATAAATATTTCAGGAAATTTTATTTAGTTGGATAATGAAGTTTTTATATGTTTCTATCAAGAGTGTTTTGCTTCAGTGTTTGACAAAATGTCATCTGTTGCTTACAGTTCATTTTGGAACAGGTACCTGTGTACACAGACTTCTAGAATTATTTTCTGTGAGTTTTGGGTTTTCCAAATCTCAGTTAAAGGTTTGTTTTTCAGCGTTCAGGCTACGGCTGCTGTGTGCTTCCAGACCATTCGTCAGGAAGTGGAGCAGTGGTCATCAGCTTCTGTGTTTATCAGAACTGATGCAGTGTCCAGGGTAATGTACTTGAAAAATAAGATGGAATGTAGTAAAAGCATTTAATCTAAAAGTTACTCCATTTATTTGGTTTGCCTGCTATCAGCTCTCAAAAGGCCGTTTCTCATCTCCCTTCTATTTGCATTTTATTCAGCTGGAGAGAGCAGTTCTTGAAATTTGGTTACGGAGGTTTTTCAGGCCCATCTTAGTAGAATAAATGGTACTACTGCTGGCAGTGACTACTTTTGAAGAGGTGGTAAAATAAGAAGAAAACAAATAAAACCACTTTCTTGTATCTTATTATATTTTAATATATTATAAAATGATGACCGTAAAGCAGCATATTCCTGCTCACAACAGTTTGGGAATCCTGTACCGTAATCCCGTATCAAGTATCCGTTATCTGGGACCTGACATTTTTTGTCATGCACTGCTAGTATTTAAGGGGTTAGAACATGGAAAGAATACTGCACCGTCATCAAAAGTTCACTGTGTGTGCACCATCAGCTTCTGTATGAACAGCAATGGGTTAAATCAATCTTTTCGTTTTTTTCAATTGTTATTTTTGAACATGGCTGATATTGTCAGGAGGCAGTCTACAGGGTTTTTTCTTCTATTTTGTGGTTATTTTCTACTGCTACTGTATTACTCAACCCAGTTTACCTTTGCAGTGATTTTTCTTGTTTGAGCAAAGCAGGAGTCATACACTGCTGAGGCATGGGAGGAATGCTGGGTGGCCTCAGCTGTAACACCACTTCACTCACCTCCTTGACATTCCCCAAATTGTAATGATGGAAATGTCTGCTCTGTGAACTCCTTTCTTCTACCTCCCACAGAAATTTCAATAGCAATTTTCACCCTAGGGACAAGAATACAGTCTTTTGGCTGCTGAGGGTGTAGAGAGTAGCACTGACTTTTCCCACTGACATCCTCTGCGTCGTCAGGACCAGAAGGTCTTGTGCTTTGGATAGCATGGAAATTATGGAAACTTGATGCAATCCGTGTTTATTATTGAGGACCTGGATTCCACAGTCTCGCTTGTGATACTTCTTCACTTAAGTAGTGTCAAAATCATTCAGAGTGGTACTTTCAGAGGAAGACAACTGTTACAGTTCCAAGGCAATGATGGTTTCCAAATGTCATGGCAGAGGTGCTGAACCACAGAATCTCATCGGTGAGCAACCAGTGGAGAACTTGTGAATTCAGCTTCTGTGCAGTTGACAGCTTTAGCGAGGGATTGGTATTTATTCAGGTAGTTTTGATAGTTTCTCAATTAAAATTGCTTAGACATTGGAGATAGGTCTGCAAAATCTGTAGCACTGAGGGATTTTCTTGAATGACAGGAGTTGGTTCATTGGAAATATGCTCTTAGATGTATGTATATTTTGCAGTGAGTGTCATGGTTGTTACTGCCAAACATAATACCAAGGATGAAGAAAATAGTTGATAATATAGTCAGAGATGATGCTGAGGCTATAAGGAACTAGTGGATAAATTACATTCCTGTAGCTGTGGTGTACTGTATGGAGGAAAGTTTGGGAGATGTGAAGGGAAAATGTGAAGAAAACTGTTTGATTTAAATTGCGAATTTAAACGTTTTTTTCTGTCTTTTTTTCTGTCTGTTTGCAAGATGTGATGTTTTTCCATCTTATTCTTCTTCATGATGGGAATAAGGGCTTCTGTACTTCAGTTAAACATCATGTAGGATAAAAAGGAGAAGAACCCATTCCAAACAAACATTAAAGATATGATAAGGATTCTTAAATCTGGACTTCAGTATATACTAAAATACAAGTATCAGTGCGTATGCTAGCAACTTGCCCTCCTGCAAAAAGAAGTCATCTTTAAGGAATAAACTTTTAGGTCTAGAGATTTCATTAAGTAGCACTTAACATATTAAATGCAAAAATGTGGAACTTTATGTGAGTGTTATATAAGATCTGCCATGCAATTTAAAAAAAAAAAAAATTAGGAAGTGTTGAAGTTTCAGTTCACATAGCAGTAATTACTGCATAACACCTCCGAACAGTTTTGCTGGTGACATTTTACAGCTAAGCTGCATGTGTAGTGCTGGAATCAGAAACTTTTTCGCTTGAGTAACATCTTTAAAGTCCTTAAATTCTAGTCAAGGTAGACAGGTTCTGTTAATTAAAGCCTGTATCATGATGATCTATTTCCCTTTGTATGGTGGAGTTGAGGTTGCATATGGAACTTGTCCTTTCCTGTTCTACCAGTCAAACCAAACAAAATCTTCCCATACCTCCAGGGAATACTGCTTAGTTTCAAGGAGAAATGGAGAATTCTCCATTTCCTTTCCACAGCAGGAAAATGTCATTATTATTTCGGGCATGAATTGAGAAAAATACAGGTTCACAGTTTCAATTTCAATTTTCTTAGTATGAACATTGTCGTTTTCATAGCAGCAGTTGCTTCCCAGGTTTTGTGGGACCTTAGAAAATGATCGGGTTTAGTTCTACTAAATACTAGTTGCATTTTGCTGTCACGGTTGCGTGTGGTTTGGAAATACTGTGTTCTTGCTTGGACTGTCTTGGAACCTGTAGCTGGTGACCGTCAGGTATTTTCGGCACTGTGGTGGATCTCCTTATGCTGGAGCTTCTTGGTTGGCTTGGACCATTCTCTCTTGACCTTGAGTAAACACTTTCCATAGTCATTTACTTTTTCTAAGCTAGTTGGGGTGAAAATAATTTTAATTTGTCATTTTGCCATCTTGGGAAATTACTGGAGAAGGAGACTTGTCAGGCCTTTGCTTTCCAGGGTGGAAATTGAATTAGATGGGAGCTTCCCAAGAATGGGGTTTGGAAAAGCTGGGACACTGGGATGAAATGCCAAAGAGGAGGACTATCTAAAGGCCCGTTCTCTAGAACTGCACACCTTTTGCAGTCATGATACTGAATCCCAATATCACAAAAACGCCAAGGTCTGCATTTCTCCTGCACTTAGGTGCCTGTCCATCCTTTTGGGTCCAGATGGTTTCTCATTCCTACCTTTCAAAGCAGAGGAGCCCTGTTAGTAGTTGTAGCATCCCCTGGGAAGTGAAACACCTTTAGGTCACATCTCCTTAATAACCAGACTGTAAATTTGGCAAGTGTAGTCAACATCTGTCCTTCCTACTGAAGTTTTGCCATGCTGCCAGCAGAGATCCTCTGTACAAAGAGAGAATATACTTCACTCTTCGTTCAGTGAAGAAGTTACTCTTGCTAAAACTGTTTGCCAGTTAACCTCCCACGCCGCTATTAATTTCACAGAGGGGTAACCTCATACTAGGTTAAATAAACCAAAAGATTTCCTAATTGTAAAATCCTCAGTAAACAGGTAAAATGGGCACAGTGCTACGAGAGTGAAGCATCACCAAGAATCAGTAAAACACTGAGGGAGTTTAGGCCAATGTCTTAGAAATTTTTAATTGATTTGGGAGCCTAACTTTGTAGGGAGATAAGAGGATAAGTTAAAGTATTTCAGTGTGAAGTGGTTTAGGATTGGAATTTGAAAGATAGCAAGTACATGGATGAAAGAAGATATCACCAAGAGATGAGTTGTGGATTAACTGTAGATTGGGTGAATAATAAACACAGTGCAGTGAAGTCACCTGAGAAGTACCAATAAAGTAACTGCACCTTCACTCAGATATATACATGTCCTCAGAAACAGCTTTAGATTTTCTTGGTCAGTGGCTATTGAAGTCAAACCGTGTGGCAAACAGGTTTATGGAGTATCAAAGCAGTTGAGTTTGCTACCTTGGCAGGTGTCGTTTGGTGTGTTTTCCCTTGGAGCAAACTGTTCCCAGGCTCTTTCCTCTGGGACAGGACACACCAACACGGCATTTGCTCTAGTGTAGCCTTTTCACAGGTTGTCCTGAAGGTTTGCATCGTGATACAGGCTGAAAGTGTTATGTTTCTCTTGGGAAACATTGCATTGCAGCATGGGCTGACTTGACAAAATGGTGAAACATTGCTGAGAATCTGCTCTTTCAGCTTACTCAGTTATTCAGGAAGGCGATGATAGTGAGTGTCAGGATGGTATTTTTATTTAGTAAAGTGTCTGGCAACAAACTTTGGTCCTGGTCTGACAGCTCTACTTTCATTTCTAGGCAGTGATCAGAGATGCTGGGGTTAGTTTTTGAGGTTATATTCACCATAAGCCCTGCAATTTTTCACTTAATACCTACTTTCCCACAATTCAACATTACAGCCAAAAGTTATCTGGATTTGACATAGCACGGCCAAAGAGTATATGCCAGTAAAATAGATGAAGATAAGATTTCTGTCACCAATGGCTTGGCTTTGAAGTTCATTTGCGCATTAAATGTAAGAGCAGCTTTCTTGTGCGCTTCCTTCTTTCCCCTCAACTCTTCCAATCCTTTGGCAGAGCAAGTTTATTTTGTTGAAGGTTTTATTTTCTGCTGAAAATGCAGGAAATTCAGACAGCTCTCTTGGAAGCTCCCCAAAGCTAATACAAACAAGATACATATGCTTCTCTTAAAGTAACTAAAAATAAAGTAAATTATTTGAAACTATTTAACTGTAGAAATTCCCCTGTAAAGAGGAAAGGGAAGTTTACATCATTATAATTGTGGATGCTATTAAATTATGTTATCAAGGTGAAATTCCCTGGAGTGCCAATTTGTGTATTCCATACAAAAGAGTACATCACCCTGGAGTTTATAATAGCTGCATTACAGGCAGGCGTGGAAGAGCTAACTACTGAATGTTCAGAAACATAGTCATTTGAAGTATTCCTTAGCATGCATAAAGCTGGCTTAAAAAAATGTAATGGAAAATGAACTGAAGCTGTCTGTTCATCTCGACCTTTTGTGGGTGCAGCTGGTGGATCTGAAACAGTTTACCAAATTTTTCCTCCTTGTTTCTCCCTGGTAAAAGGAGGAATGGCAGGAGCTTTCTGTTTGGGGTTAATTCGACATTCTTAGTCTTTTTGATATGTGTGAACTATTGGTGTGTGTATCCTTTTGTTTTCCATTGTTGACAAAATTGCCTTTAAAGTCGTATCTGCGTCATGAAGGAAGCAGTTGTTTACGATTACAAGTTTTTTATGTTTTATATTTGCAAGTTATATTTTGGGGGGGAATCTCACTGAAAATATTACGTGTGATTATAGTGAGGCATCGTGGATAAGGGCTCAGAATGAAGATAAGCCATAATTAAGGTTGCCTGTGCAACCTTCACCCTCACCTTCCCTCTATTCCCTCATCCGTATGGTAGCCTTCAGCCTCAGGTCTGAGGATGGGTGTTCCTCACCGCATGGATGCAGAGCACAAAGGTGACACAGCCCTGCCTAGTACACAGAGCGCCGTACCTGCTGCGTGCTGCGCCTTCCTCTGACTCTTCCTCTGCACTACCCGGCTGAGAGGGGAGGACTGGACTTGGAGAGAGGCAAAGGGAGCAAATGACCTTGAGGGGGCAGTCAGAGCTAGCTGGGAAAGTGGAGAGTTGGAGATGGTTTTGCTGCTCTGAATTGTGGAGTTGCTAGGAAGGAAGCTATTAAAGCATCTCAAGCTAAAGCGCCTTTAAGTAGCTGCTTGACAGCTTTTGCATACTGTATGCCTTCTCGCTCTGCCAGAGAGGGGTCTGCAGTGTCAGTAATTGTGAACTAAATCCACTGAGCTTCAAAATAAAGAAACTTGCACTTTTAGAAATTCAAATGTCAGGGCGTCCTGTTACCAGCAGCAAGATACCACTCACTAAAAGCCATTCATTGTAATAAGCAATAAGTCAGAATTGTGTTTGGACATGTTTTTTTGTCAGCCTGCATTTCCAGCATGTATTTCTTCTGCTATTATGAGTGACATTTCCACTTTATTTCATCAGGTTTCTTTGGATTAAGACGTCACTGCAGTGTGCCTTTCCTATTTGGTTTTTTTTAGCCCTATTTACATTGTGCAGTTGTAGGGTATTGCGTTACCCATCCCTGCTCGGGTTTTGGTTTTTTAGGCAGATAAGCTTCTTCCTGCTCAGATTGTGCTAGCTGTATAACTGCCTTTTTGATAGCGTTTGTCATCGTGCCACTTCAACAGGCAGAAACCTCTAGCAGTTGTTTAGCTGAAAGTATCAGTTGGCTGGAAAATTGCTGCAATGTGAATGCACGGGGAGAAGTGGGGCTTTTTTAGTAGGCAGTAGGGTCCTGGATGTATACATGTATTGGTGTCTACTGCATAGCATCATTCATATGGATCCCACCACGAAGGAGAAGGTGCACTGTTAGATCTCTGATTTTTAAAAAAGTTGCGAAGTAGACCTGGTTAATCTTACAAATTTTTGTTGCTTTGGATTGCCAATTACTATACATCAGGTAAAAAGGAGAACAAAAATGTTGCATTTAAGTGAATTCTAGCTCACAATAAATAAATACTTAATCATATTATAGTACAGCATGTGGACACGATATGAGACTTAAGTTTGGGCACTAGTGCTTTTTAGAAACATAGAATAGAGTCATGGAATGGTTTGACTTGGAAGGGACCTTTAAAGGCCATCTAGTCCAACCCCCTGCCATGGGCAGGGACATCTTCACTAGACCAGGTTGCTCAGAGCCCCGTCCAACCTGGCCTGGAATGTTTCCAGGGATGGGGCATCTACCACCTCTCTGGGCAACCTGTGCCAGGGCCTCACCACCCTCAAGAGAAACAATTTCTTCTTTCTAACTAGTCTAAATCCACCATCTTTTAATTTAAAACCATTCCCCCTTGTCCTAGGGCTACCGGCCCTACTGAAAAGTCTGTCCCCATCTTTCCTGTAGGCCCCCTTTAGGATTGGAAGGCCTAAAGAAAACTGATAATTATTTCCTTCCTCACCCTGAAATCAAGACCAGTATTTCCTTGATTTCAGCTTACTGTCACTGCTGGTAACTGGTAGCCGGCAGTTGAACAGTTAACCCAGCTCAGGTTGCATGGCCACGATGGGATGGGGTGGGACAATCGCAGAGAAAATGGCTTCAGTGAGACTACCAGAAATCTTTAAAAATGTTCCTTTCTCTGAAACTTGATACAGAGTTACTTCATCATCAAAGGCAGCCTCATGTCCACCCTTGCTTATAAATGTCTCTTCATAACATTACAAGTGACTGAAATTCTGATTTTCAAATGACATATTATTTTCCCTATAAACTAGCCTAGGAGGAAAGAAAACAGAAATCAGAATAACTTTGTCTCAGTTTTTATTACAAGCCATGAGTACAAGCCATTTTAGTACAAGCCATGATGGGTGGTTAAGCAAAATTAACCTGAATGACACATGGACATGCCTCCCTTTTTCTGCTAAGAATTGTTAACATTTAGAGGCTGGGGTTTCGCATTCATTCATACTAGAACTTTTTAAACCACTTCTTTATAAAAATTAAAATTTAATTTTAAATTAAAAGGATGAGCACAAATTAAGCAGGTTTTTGATGACACTGAGTTCTCACATTCTCCACTGACAGTGATTCAACTGCTTTATCTTTTGATGGGTAAATATGCCTGTAAGGAACCTAACTGTGAGCACATGCCTGGGGTTTGGCGTTTAGGCTGCTTCACTTCTGATATTTTATAAGCCATATACTTTTCAACTGTTTTTACACATCTGTGTCATTCCAGCAGTATGTAAGTATTGAATTCTTTGGAAGTCTTTGCCTAGGAGGATGTCATGCTAATTATTAATTATACTGCAGTAAGGAAAGCAACAGTATTCCAGGATGGTCAGAGATGAGAGCATTCAGCTCTTCCCAGAGTTTGTCTTGGCTTTGCACATTTGTGTGTTCCTTGTTAGTGTTTATCAAACTCAAATTATTTTTCTCCAGATAAGGTTCTCATTCCTGCGCTTGTCGTGTTTTCATGTGCATCCTCTTAGCTTGTTTCTGTCCTCCTTTCTCTGGCATTATCATTTGTTTGTTCCTTGTTCTTTTAACAAGAGAGACTCACACTACCCAGAACTGTACCTGGATCTCTTGCAGCTGTCGCTGCCTGGTTTGTTCCCTGTGCAACTAGAACATGACCAAGCGTCTGGCTTTTTGCCTTAAAAATAAAAATCTTTGCCAAATAGTACCACATTAATTCCTACCCTGAGAAGGAACCATGAGGTGGTTATCTAGGATTATCCACAGTAATATTAGTGCTGTGCCTACACTCCCATCCCTTCTGTAGGCATGGTTTCCATCTCAAAAAATTGGTACCAAGCTTTAGCTTCCAAGTTTCTTTTAAAGATGGGTATAATTATTTCTGTGGGCATAAAGAAAAAAAAAGAAGGGGGAGGACTGGTACTCATCAGTGTCGACAGAGGCAGCTGAGGTCTGTTTTGTAAAGGAATACTGTAGTAATTTTAAATGTGAATGCCACATTGAATTTGTCAATTGTAAGCAATAGGAAAATGCCTTTACTTTTAACTTGTCTCATTTAAATGTCCCGTTTAATAGATTGAAACTTGTCTACGTGTCCCCCCAAAATCAATATCTGGCCTTTCTTTTCATATAACAGCTAATTCAGTCAAAAAATTAGTCTTACAAGGTTGCTGCGGATGATGTCCTTGTCTTGGTCATACACATTCAGTATTTCAGCTGCGTTCAGCTGGTCTGAAAGTTAATATGCAGGGTGATAAACTACTTCTCTTCAACTGCAAAATGTTTTTGTAACCTTATTTATATCTGTTGTGACGCCATGTCTAGAGGCAGACGCGCTGTAGCTTGATACTGGTGATACAGAGCAACAAAAGCACACAGCATTTTATCAGCTCTTACAGCATTTCTCCATTGTCTCATCCAAACGTTGTCCTTGGCTTTCTGCTTGTTTTTTCCTGTTTTGAAAACTTTTAAGCCTTTACAAATGCTTAATCACTAATTATAGGAGCATACAGCTCTCCAGACAACATATATGCAATACTGGGATTTCGTCCCACTTCTCTGTCTTTTATGGAGTTCATTCTTCTTATAAATTATTCTTTTGGTGTAGTCAGTTATGGGTAAAAATCGACACTGTAGTTCCTGGATTTCTTCAGTTTGGTCCCAGGTTCTTCACCTGGAACATGGTAGCTGAAAAACAGATGCTTCATTCTATCCATCAGCTTCTAAAAAATTAAATATAATTACTCAGCAATAACCTCTGGTAACTTCTAATTGTTTGAAACTGACCAATAGCAGAGTCTGCCTTTTCTTGAAATAACATGTTTGGAAATGGTTAGCAACACTTTCTGTTTGAGCTAGCTGTATGCCTGGGTTTTAAGGTGAACATATTTTATTAAAAAGCATTTAGTTTTTGAAAACCAATTGTGTGGCTTGTTACCTTTCTGGTAACTAGATAGATCTGACTTGATCCTGAATCACAATGTTTCTGTAAAAGTAGTGTATTCTGTATTTTAGGGTAGTGTCTCAGCCACTGGGTCATCCTGCTGCATCAAGAATTATACCAATACTCAGAGCTTATTGAGAGCCACAATGATATCCCATATTCTGAATTAAATCCAAGTTTATAGGCACATACCACTCCATGGAGGAGTTAGCCAGGTCTGGATTTTTCTTCAGATTCCTGCTGAAGCAATTATTTCAGGTTTTATCCAATATATTGCATTATACACATTTCACAGCATCTAACTGGAATGCTCTCTCATGGCACGCTAACTAGGAAACTACAGGCAGAGGAATCACCTGTGTTTTGAATGCAGGGATTGTTTCTGTCATAGAAGAATGTGATCCCATTGACAGGCTAAGTAGCTGCGGTGATCAGCTTTGTAAGGGTTTCTGCCAACATTGTTAGCTACACTACAACAGTACTTCAGGCAGCTGAAGCAAAGCTATTAAAAAAGAAGAGGAGATTCTCACATTTGGAAAAAAATCTGTAACCTCCACAGTCAGTCAGACATCATTGCTAAAGAAGAATATTTCATTGTAGTGTGTACACCAAATATTGTTCTTCAGACAAGAATTTCAAAAGGCTTTCATCACTTAAATCTCCTGTGTACTCGCAGAAGACAAGCGGTGTGGATAGCCAGATCAGTGCTCTGTGAGGATGGGCACTGCCTTCTCCATGGTCCTCAGCTCTCTAGAAGAGATGGAGGAGCAGGTTAGGGCCATATTGACACTTGCAGGAAGAAATGTATCTTTGTTTTCTATTGAAAGTAGCCAGAGCAAAGTGGTAGCAAAGAATTTTGCTCTTTATATAAGTCTAACCAGGATAATGACACGTTCCTGTGTCCTGTTCTGCCTTGGTAAGAGCATATATCTGACAAGTGATGATTCCTACAATGCTACCTTATAGTAGAAAATAACTCAACTATGTACAGATTCACTGACAGTCCAACAAAATGCTGTTGTACGTACAGCCTCTTTAGGAAGGATTTAAGTGCCTTATGATACCTCAGAAAATGACTGCTTTGTAGGCAGTTGGCGAAAGGAAATGCCAGTGGTTTCAGTGTTCGTGCTAAGCCGAAAAACTCAAGCTGGTTTGGTATGATTCACGTTCTTGCCAGACCTGTAAAGTCTCACAGTCCAATGTTTGATGTGGTGGAGAGACCTAACGACACAAACAAAGTAGGTTTGCCTTTTTTACCTTATCCCAAGGGAGGAGAAACAGCTCTCCAGTCTGAACAGCCGTATCAGGCATATCCTGGTGTGCAGCCCAGGCAGAGAAATCCAGAAGACTAGCAGGGGTTCACATGCCAGCTTGTTCAGCTTAGAAGGTTTCAGTTTCAAAATCATCAGGAATGGTTTGTCAAAAGGCATTGACAAGATAAAAAGCTCTACAAGTTTATCTTGAGCATTAAAGCTTAGTGCGCCACAAAAGGAGATTTCTTTTTCCGTTTATTACAAGTATTCTTTAATGCCAAAAAAATACCAAAAAATAAGCTGGAAACAAAATCTGGAGAACGGTGGCAGATGTTCAGGGTGCAGTGGGTTTTGATCCAGTGAGTCTTCTTTCTCCTGTCTTTGCTTTTCTCTTTCACCAGCCACTTTTTGTTTTTCTGCTTTTTTTTTTTTCTCTCTTCTTCACCCTATCCCTCTTCCCTAAGCAGGGACTCAACAGAAAATGTATTAAATTAAATGTATGCTGGTGTGCTTTTACTTAGCATGGGAAGGGTTGAAAAGACTGAAGTTTGCTTAAACCTGAGCAAATCTGGCTGATTACGGTATGTTAATGCTTTTTGGCATGAGATGGCAGCTCCTGTTGAGACAATCAAGCCATGAAGCTGAATACTGGAGTGCAGGGCATTTCAGTTACAATTCTGGTTATTACAGGACAAAACAGATCTCTTTCCAGATACAGGCATGCCAGATTTGCTCACCATTGAGACGTTAACCAGCTAATACCTCCATTAGTAATAATTACCTGTGCGCTGTCTTTAATATCTGATATATTTTACAATGGAAAAGGGCAGAATAACCTTTTATTCCTTTCTTTAAAGGCACAAGACCTGAATGTGATTGAGGAAGTGATCCGAATGATGTTGGAGATCATCAACTCCTGCCTGACAAATTCTCTTCATCACAACCCCAACTTGGTGTATGCACTGCTTTACAAGCGGGATCTGTTTGAGCAGTTTCGAACTCACCCTTCCTTCCAGGACATAATGCAAAATATAGATCTGGTGAGTGATACATTATTTAAGGGATGCTTACACATTGTTATTTGAGCTCTTTATCCTTTTGAGAGGTGGAAAATATTCACCATCTCTATCAGTTTGTTTTAGAAAGTATCAAAATTATGAGTTTCTCAACATTTCTGGGCCTCCCCTGTGGCTACTTCTGGTCCACATCTTTAACTCAGCAGAGCCAGGGGGATTTGGGATGCCTCTGGTAAGGAATGCCCAAGCTGTGACACATCTTTCAGTCCCCTGAGGAAGGACAGCATCAGCTTCCTTTGACTGCCCCTTGTTAGAAACCTGTCTGTCAGGGGAGAAAAAACAGATATTCATCATCAGCCAGTCTTTTTCTTTTCTCTTACTCCCGTCACCTACCTATTAATGAATACAGGGAATTTTTTAAAAATAGCTAAGAGCAGGCATTCAGCTACCTTATTCCTTGGGCTGTGTCTGAATGTGTGTTGCTTTCACCCGCAAAATGTCTCTGCACAGCAATCCCATTGGGTAAGTAAGTGTTTTAGAAGAAGGCAAAAGGAAATATCTGTGGATCAGAAGCTGTTTCTGGTGTGGCTCTCCATGGAGTATGACTTTGGAAAACAGTTGTTTAATTAATTACTGCTGCATCTGATAGTGGCTTTCATGTTCATATTGAGAACCTGGGTAATGATTCCAGCTAGAATATAACAGATTTTAAGTGCAAGAAATACTTCTCTGTCCTCTAGTTGGTATTTGCAGAGCTGAGCAAAGCTTGAAGGCGCACACCATGACTGCTGGATGCGAAATACTGGCAGGGGAGGTTGAACAGGATGCTGTATTTCTTGCTGCAGTGAATAACACATCTTTTCAGCATGAATAAAATTATGCTGAGGTTCTGGTTTGATCTGCTTTTATTTTAAAATATTACAAAAGATTGACAGATTTCTGATGATCCATAAAGGAAAGTAATTCTAAATGTCGAACTGAAATCCTGCTCTGTACCTACCTCTTCCTCTTCTGTTCTCACTTCATATTTTCTGGTCATGCAAGAGCTTGGAGAGCAGAGGATTCGGAGCTCAAAAATCTCCAAACTTTTGGCAGCTGCAGCCTACAGCCAGCGTGATACTGCCTGGATGATTAGGACAGGATGTCTTCAAGTGGTGTAAAGAGAGGATATGGTACAGTGAAGACGACAGTCATCTTCATTTCTGACTGAGATAGGGACCTTCTCTGGTTACTTGTCCAGATGCAGGAAAAGTGGTGGTGGCCAGATCCTTCTGCATGACAGCTCCGTGCCTCCCACAGATAGCAGCATGTCCTTTCCTTTGTAACACTTAAATGTAGGTTTTCCTCAACAATTTAAACAAATCCTCCCCAAAACTATTTAATATTGGGTTACAGCATAATGCCAGTTACATTCAGAAACTATTTAAAGCTTTCCAAGAGAGCATGTTGAATTTTTAAATAGCTCCTTTGTTAGAGAAGCGAGAATGTCAAAAAAAGATTTTTTTTTTTTTAAATGTACCTGTCACCAGCTGGCAAGTGGTGAGAGCTGTCAGGCTTGCAGATCTGAATAAAAGATTAGATTCAGCTGACTCCTCTTCTACCCTGTCACATCCTCCACTTCATACACAGTATCGGCAGCACTACCATCCTGGACAGAACCAGTCTTTGTCTTGTGGTTACAGCAAAAATGTTTTAACTGGTCTTCCTATCCCTTCAAAAAGTGGCAAATCATGTCAGTTTTACTGTACACATTGAGGGAGCTTGTCTGGGACCATGTCGACAGTACCTGAGAAGAATCAAAATGAATTCCTGTCTCCCAGCCTTTGCTCACGCTCTTCTCTGCAGTGATGGAGGTGGGAGCTCCATCCTCACAGCCATGCAGGATGATATGAATGTCTGAAATGTAGGTATGCTCCAAAAGGAGTCAGAAGATAGTGGAGAAAAAAAATCTTTAAAGGTTTGTCTCAATAAATTCCTAAACTGTATGTTACTGGAATCTGGGAGGGCGTATTCATGGGCAGGATCTCCCAATTCTTGACCTGCTCTTACATTCTTAGTTAAGCATCAACCCCAGCCTGCTCTCAGACAGAATAGTGAGCTGGCCAGGCTTTCATGTGGCCAAGGTAGGTTATTCAGAGGAGGATGGATCCACCAACTTCCCATGTATCAGGGAGCTCCGTTGGGTTTCAGGCTGCTGTGCTCAATGTAATTTGGTGGCCCAAAGCGTGTAAATTGTAGATGTAAATGGTAAATGTTGCAGCTTTTGGTAATGGAAGGGTGGGGAAGAGAAGTTACTTTTCTGAAGCCCCCAAAACACATCTGCATGGGCTGTGCTGTATCCTGACTCCCTCCATTGGTACTTTTTCTGGTCATTACACAGCAGAGATTGTTTGGGTTATCTCCACCCACGCTACAGTGGAAGCATGAGTGTAACTTCCATCTTCAGATGCAACTAGAGGTCCACACGAGCAGAACATGCATGTTATGCTCTGAGTCACTCTGACATCCCTCTGTGCTTCAGCAAAATCCTCCTTACATTGGATGTAAGATTCTCTAAACCTATATAGTCCAGGTTTGTATTTCATACTGAAATGCTAACAGACAGCATGGTAATGTTCTATATTGAAGAAATCTGACTAAAACACAGAATATGTGCAATCTGCAATGAATTTTGGACCCCAGAAAAGTTGCCAAGTTGCCTTGTCAAGAATGTATAAAATGGGTATGGCATATCTTGACTTTAATACTTACTGTTTTTACTCTGTTGCACTTAATGTTCTCATAAACCAAACAGGAAGCACAGAAGAGGTGAAAATGCTAAAAACTGGATGCAAATTTAGTTGGAAAATGTACTGAGAGGGTAGTAATGAGTGGTTGATGGTGCAGATAGAAAGGCATCTGCTGTAGTCCCGTGTGGGTACACAAAGGGAGAATAGCCCAGAAGTGTGGTCTAAGTCTCTTTATTCTAGTGACATTTTAGCTGGATTACTCTGGGTTTAGAATCATAGAATTATTTTGGTTGGAAAGGACTTTTAAGATATTGAGTCCAACTGTTAACCTCACACTGCCAAGTCCGCCACTAAACCATGTTCCTAAGCATCACGTCTACACGTCTTTTAAATACCTCCAGGGATGGTGACTCCACCATTGCCCCAGGCAGCCTGTTCCAGTGCTGAATATCCTTTTGATGAAGACGTTTTTCTTAACATCCAATCTGAATCTTCCCTGGTGCCACTTGAGTCTGTTTCCTCTTGTCCTATCACTTGTTACTTGGAAGAAGAGACTGACCCCCACCTTGCTACACCCTCCTTTCAGGCAGTTGTAGAGAGCGAGAAGGTCGCCCCTGAGCCTCCTTTTCTCCAGACTAAACACCCCTATCTCCCTCAGTCCCTCCTGATAAGAGTTGTGACCCTTCACCAGCTCTGTTGCCCTCTTCTGGACACGCTCCAGCCCCTCAATGTCTTTCGTGTAGTGAGGGGCCCAAAACTGAACACAGCGTTCGAGGGGCGGCCTCCCCAGTGCCGAGTCCAGGGGTAAGATCCCTTCCCTGTCCCTGCTGGCCACGCTAGTGCTGATACAAGCCAGGATGCCATTGGCCTTCTTGGCCACCTGGGCACACTGCTGGGTCATACTCAGCCAGCACCATGGAAGAAATTCTAGGGAGAAAGAAGGGCTGTAGAAAACAGGATCTTTAAGGACAAATAGCACTGGTGCTGATTAGCCAAAGGAAGGCTAAAGGTGATGTGATATTTTTTCAAATAAATTGCTGCTGTGAAGGGAAAGCGAATAAACTTTTTCACATACTTGTGGATTCACAGGTCATAAGGAAAGACTTTCTAATGTTAATAATAACAAAGCACTGTGGTAGGTTTCCAGGGACTTCAGCATTGGAGACCTCTGGATAGCAGACGTTTGGCAGGATGACATTAGGGCAGAGGACAGAGCGGAAGATGTCTGTAGGCACACAGGAATATGGGGATGGCTCTGCGGCTCCACCAGCTGCTCAGACCAGAGAGACAGTTGCCCAAGTTAACTGGTACAGACCTGGTCACAGTAAATGAACCTCCCCTCAGGATTTGGACCGTTCAGGTTACTCTGGAGATAACACATAACCTCGGTGTGCTTCATCATTGAGGCAAAAACGAGCGAATGTTTAAGAGTCATCACTGTATAGAACCACTTTTTTATTGAAAACTACTTACTTGCCTCTGGGTTTTTATAAATAAGCTAAAAATCACTATTGCCAGCTGATTGGGAACATATGGGAACAGTTAATGCTGTACAGAAGAAACTGAAATCAAAATACCTTCTGTTTCCTATTAATTTACTTTTCATTTTAGAAAGTCATCTTAATAGGATATTGTGCATCTTGTTTAGCTAAATGGGATATTCTTCCTCTGGATGGTGAACAAAGAGAAATGCTATGGTTCCTGTTCTGGCCTCCTGCAGAAATGTTTCAGCTGTGAACTATCGATATGCCTCTGTTTCAGAGGTGGTCTATAATTTGGTCAGCAACCTCAGATGTGTCAGGAATTTGGTGGAGACACTTCACTAGTAATTTCTAAAGATGAGTGTGGTTCATGGCCATTGTGAGAACTCGCTGGCTTTCATTGCTTTCATATTTCCTATAAGCTAGTGATAGGTACTGTGTGGTTGAACAGGCTTAACTAGGAGCTGCTAGAATTTTGTTTGCAAAATAGTCTGATAGAAATCAGGAGGTCGAGAGCAATGGTTTAGTGATGCAAAGGATTTGATTGATGCAATTTCCTACTAGGAATTTAATTCTCCAAAGACATTACCCTGCTAGATTTTAAAATCAGTTGAGTTGGCTTGTCTCTGGCATAGCAGCTCCTGTTTCAAGACCTGCAGGGGACATGAGAACTAACCTTTCATGGTTTTCCTTAAAATGCCCTTAAAAAAACCTTGATCTTGCTGATTACTAGAGCCTGGCTAAATACTTCTAAGTGATTTTTTTTTTCTTTTTTTCTCCCCACTCCTACCCACTTTCTTTGCTAGGAGTGGGGAGATGAGAAGAACAGAGTACCTTGAAAAGTTCATGTGTCTTTAAACACGCTCCTGATTTCAAGGTGAATCTGAAAAACTTCAGTACTTCAGGTTTGCTGATAAGCCTTTTGTGTTTCTTCTGCTATTGAATCACCTGAAGCCGTTTCATCCCTTCTTAAATCAGCAAGGGTTGGCTTTGCCTCACTTTTGCTCCAGGACAGAGGGTATGACTATCAGATACTGAATGTAGCTGTGATTTATGTTTTTCTAAAGAAGCTATTTAGTTGAAGTGCTAATCATGCGGTACTTAGGGCAAGAGGTTTGTTTTCTCCTTTTCTTCTCCTTTCAGTGTGCAGTCAGTACAGAGTGTGACTCTCCCAGTGACAAACACAACTAGAAATGTAAAATAGCCAATGTCAAAATGTGCGTCTTTCTCTTTTCATCACTTTCTGAAGAAAAGAAGAAAAAAAAAGACAAAGAATCAGAACTTTTTAATTTGGTGCCAAGGTTTTTTTTTTCTCTTTTGCAGAGTTAACCTTGACTGTTGCAGGCAGAGGAGGCAGCAGCGAATCACGCCGTTATTTTTAGCTGGAGGAGAAAGCGAGGAGCTGTTAGTTAGACAGTGGCACTGCCTCGGAATGGGCTGGGGCATCACAGCACTTCAGCATCCTCTGAAAGAATCCAAGTGGAGAAAACATCTTGTCCTTGATAGCTCTGCTGCCTGGTGCATGCTATAGCAAATAGAAATATTTCTTTACTTCAGCTTTTTAGCCCTGTTGAAAACAGTAGATGGGTGAAATAATAGACATTGTGGCTATTCCCCCATATCTTAAAAAAAAATCTGCAGAAACTAAAATGTCTCTTTTAAATCATTATGGCTTTCTTGTAGCACTTTTAGCACTCTGGAAATACTTTGTAAATTTATTGTTTAGAAAACGAAAGGAGTAAAAATGAGTCTTTCAGGGAAAATTGTCCCCTTAAATAGACAAGCTTTATGAAAACCGGTTTTGGAAATCACTATAGAAAACAGTTTCTGTTTAGAGATCTTGATTATATTAACGATATTTTCATACAAAGCCTGGAAATCCGTGAGCTGATGGTGACCAAGCCATGTTGCTGCATCCCCATCACACCACACGGTCGGGGAGCTTGCACAACCAGAATTAGGCTCTCTGCAGCAGGCAAAGCGCTGTGGATACACCATTTTATCTGGCCACTGATAAAGTATTCCTGATGAGGGGTTGTCTAATCCAGGATTAGACATGCCTTTTAATCTCTGTTAACATGGAAGCCAGATTGGAGAGACAGCTTTTTAAAACAGGTTATGTTCCTTGCATGGAGAGGGCCTTTCAGCGCCTGGCATGACTTGGATATAGGTAGTTCACAGCAACTCGTTCAGTTTCTTGTTCCTCTTCTTCTTAAGCACTCGTTGCAGTTGTTTTCCGTTTTAGACCAGTTGCCCAAATAATTAATGAGAAAAATAATTTTCATAGTATCAAGAAATGGGCACCCATCTCTCAGCCTAATTCATTTGTCCTGTGATCTGCTTTTTTCTATACATTACAGGAATATGCTCAGCACTGGGTTTTAAAGCCTGTGCTAAAACTTGAAACTCATTTAATATTATCCACCCAGTTTGCTTTTTCTGGTTCATTTCCTTTTCAAGTGGACAAGGAGCTGAAGTCTGTTAATTATCATGATTATTTTAAACGCACCTCTGTTACTTACGTATGGAATATAATTAAATCTTTTTCAAAGGAGAAGGCTACTTTTCCCTGATACTATGTTAAAATTTTTTATATTTTTATATTTGGGCAGATTACTAGGTTAAGTGTTAGACCCTGCTATGGAGAAGATGGGAGTTTGGAGAGTAGGGGTATAATGCTGGATGCTTTTTGATTTTATTACTTATCTAATGGTAATAAGCAAATGCCTCTTTTAGGATCTCCTCTGTATAACTCAGGGGTTTTTTCCTTTTATTTCTCTTCTTTTTCCCCTTTTTTTTCTTATTTCACTGTGGGGGGTACTCACTGGGTACCTGAGTATCTCGTGGAGGTACTGTGCTGTCTGGGTTAGAAAGAGAATTACTCCAATTCTATATTGTCTGAAGTAGTAAAGGCAAATAACACTTAGAGATAAGTATTATTATTAAAGTAGATACTTTTAATTTCAGTCATCAATTGCATACCAAAAATAGCCATTCAGTTTTGTGAAATGCTGACATAGCCAGAAAATACTGGAAGCCTATCTCACTTTTGTTCTTTGTGAAATATAACTCAACCAGGATTAGTACCTTTACCAAAAAAACATAGAAATCTTTAAAAACATGTTAAGATCGGAGGCTTTGACTTTCAAAATAAGACTTGCCAGAATTCAGGTAGTATCTGTGAGCTTCATTCAGTTTTTTATGCATATGTGTTGTGATAGTGTTTTATCCTTTTGATTAAAAGCCGAATATTAAATTTTGCTTATGTTGTGGTTTAGCAGAACTTGAGCTAACAAGGCAGCACTGGTGGGATGGATTCTCTGCATGAGCCTGCCCTGGGCAAGGATAGGTTTCACCGGTGATTACTGACATCAGAGGAGTGTTGAAATGCAGGAAGAAGTTATTTTCTTTCGAAGTTTGTGGGCAACTTTCTCATTCCTCTATGAGCTGTGTATCTTCTACCAGCAATTTGTCCCAGACTCTATGCCAAAACCATGTCAGCCTCACTCCAAGGTCCTCACGCTCTTTGCGCAAGCTGTTTCTTGTCATTTTCCTGTGTAATTTCTGGTTCCTCCCTCCAGCTCCTTTGCTTATGAACTCAGCACATCTTCCTACTCCTGTTTTTTTCAAGGATCAGAGATCACAGCGGTACACCGGGTCCTTATCTGTAAGAATGTAGAACCTACCTGCAGCATCTGCTAGAGGCAGTGAAATTCTCCTGTCTATTCAAGTATGGAGATAATTGTAAGGACAGTACAGAAGGTTAAATCTGGATTTTTTCTTGACCGATTCCCATACTTACATTGTTTAAAACAAAACAGAACAAAAAAACCCCCACCAAAACCTCACAAAAATCCCAAAAAGCAGCTTCCCACAAGTGTCATCTGTCTGTCTCACTTGCTCGGTGCTTCAGTTCCTAGGGAAAATTGCTCTGTGATCCAGCAAATCTACCTGCTCAAAACAAGGGCTAGGGTTTCAGGGATCATAAGAGAGGAACAACAAATTTGAATCTCACAGTAATCAAGCCATCAGCTGTCTTTGTTTTATTAACAGCAGCTGAGCTGGGAGGCATAATTAGGGTAATGGTTTCTGGCTCCAGCTGTGTCTCACTACAGAACAAAGAGAGCTCAGCAGAGATTTTGTAGTATAATACACTTTTCCCCCCTTCTACTTGGGAGAATTAACAAAGATTACTCGATGTGCTGTGATTCAGATACAAGTGGACGTTAGTACTTTTCAGAGGAGAGTGTGTCCAAAGCCTACGAGATGTTGGAGATCCTACCAGCAGCATTGCAGTGAGCGAAAGCTGTGCGTGGCTCGAGCCAAGGGGTAACTGGCTGCCCACATGGGCATGGTCTCTACCAAGTGGTTCTGACCATCTTATTGTACTTTCAAGGGACTCTTAAGCAGCTGTTGAAATTTTGCCCCATACCCTTTCTTGCGTTGAGTTTCGGATCCCCTGTGTGACTGATGAGTTCCTTGGGACAAGGGATGGGGTTTGCAAATTGTGCTGTTTTTGGATGAAAGTTGCTATAGAAATGGAGGTTTTCTGATGTCCCACATGGAGAACTGCCAGTGGGGTGTCTGCTTCTGGTGCGACCTACTGAGCTTGGAGAGGGATAAAAGTTAAAGCCTGACCTAACAGTGTTCTAGCTAACAAGGACCAGCTGGGTCTCAGAAAAGGGGGTGGGGAGGGAAATATGGTGAAAATCAGCTTGGCCTCACCAGGGAGATTGATGGAGGATGAGCACATTGAGGGGCAACATAGAGGTCCTTGAGCTTGGAATCAGTGATGGGGAAGGTACATGGGGTACTTTGGGTGATTAATTTGGGGAGAGGAGCTTTGTGGGCTTTTTTTTTTTTCCCTCCTCCAGTTGCTGTGGCTTTGAATGCTACAAAACCCCCAGGAAGTCATTTAGACTCTTGTAGTTGTACTGAGATGTTTAATAGTTGTCTTAAAGCCTTCTGTCCAGGACTCATTGAAACTGTAAGGATTTTACTTTAATGCTTGAAAATGAAAGTAAATTTCTAGCCAAACTGTAAAAAGTAGACTGGAAGGCCTCAAAAATCCTGATGTGCAGAAATACTGACAGATAGAAATATATGTCAGTGCATGGTACTTGAAAATGTAAATTTATTAATTCAGCTGTGTGTGTTAAATTGTAAAATCCTCTATCTGTTAAAAATGACTGCAGGATGATACTGATAATTGTGCTCATTTGACATTAACAGAGTCTCCCTGGTTGTGACGCAAGCAATAACATGATTATTCCTTAAGAAGTACAGATACGTTGATGCAGAGAAAGGTGACAGCTTCGTGTATAAATTAATACAAAGATCTCTTCTTTTCTTTTTATTTATGTGCTCTGATTTTTCATTCCAGGTGATCAGCTTTTTCAGTTCCCGATTAGAGCAAGCTGGAGCTGAGCTGTCAGTGGAGCGAGTTCTGGAAATCATCAAGCAAGGAGCTGTTGCTTTGCCCAAAGACAGGCTAAGAGTAAGTGATCAAGACCTCATCAATTAAAGTGTACTGTTCCAATCAATTACATACATACCCTTTCTATCCGTAACGTCACAGCATCATTTCTGCTGTCAATAGTGACTGATAAGGGATTACATTGTAGATTGCCATGTGTCTGTGTTTTAATTTAAATTATTAATTTGTGCTAAATGTTTGGGTGAGTTTTCTTGATTAGTTATTAAATTGAAGCGTGTGAAGGAATTGACATTTGTTGAAGCTAGGGTTTTCTTCATCGTATCTTCAAGATGCAGTTTCACCTCTCCATTGTTTAGTTAAGCTGTAATCAAACTTTGATCATTGGGGTTTTTTTGTTAACTTATTCTTCTTGCTCTTGTGTTCTGCACCTCCATCTGGGTCTATGTAAAATGCTACAAAGATAAATTGCTGGGACTTTAGTTAAGAATTAACCAACCTAGTGAAATCAGTTCAGGACCTGTAGGTCTGGTCAACATGACGACGAGCTTTCTGTGTAATCCTGACAAACCCCTTCGTTCCCTTCTGAGAATCTCTCAAATCTCGTGAGGGATTTACCAACTTGACAAGTTTTGTGAGGCTAAAATGGCTGTGTGACACTTAACTACTTCAATAATGAAATCCGTAAGTAAATGGGAGTTACGTATGTTCTTCAAACACACGACGAATTTTCCTCCTCCATTATGCCAAGTGTATTTTAAATACTGCTTGCTTTCTGCAGAATCATTTTTGTTCCTACTCCATGATAAGAGAGCGAGAGGAGCTTCTCCAGACCCATTTCTTTTGTGGTAACTTTAGGAAAATATCATCTGATAAGTCACACTGAGTACACGTGGCCATTGGTGACGGCTGGTAATTTATTTATACCCTGATAATTTTAAAACACCCAGTGGGAATTGTCTAGCTGTCTGCATATACTAATGTCTTTCCTACAGTTCCCCGTGTCCCTGAGACAGCACGTATTTAATCACTCAGACTGAATTACTTTGGGAGAGATTGGTCTAGAGTCCGAGTCCTGAGCCGCAGTACAGGAATAGCCTCAGTAACACCAGAGGTGTTGTTGGATCCAAATCCAGCCCTTCAGGTTGTGTCCTTGGTACACTACGATGCTGTGAGTGCAAACACTGGACCTTTTGCTTTTTCTATGATCTTATTCTTACATGCAGGTAATTAAAAGCTGTCATATTAAGAGGCTGCAGCAATTCCTTCTTGACATAGAGCCATTGATAAATATATTCCCTGCTTACAAAAAAGAGAAGGTTTTATGAGTTAGTTACTGTGCCAGATGACCTCCGTGTTGGGCCACGATTTAAAGAAATGTTGTTTCTAGAGTGATGTCCCATCAAGTTTACATTTTGTGCATTAGTGATACACAGGGATCAAAATGACATGTTTATATTGCCACTTAAATCAACAGATCAAAGTTTTTATCAAGGGCCAAGTTCTATAAGTCCTCACCGAACAGTCGAGTACTTCCAATTTTAAGGATGCTTATAGTGTAGAGCACTTGCCTTTCCTCTGAAGGACTTCAGTTTGGGGGCAGAGTTGCCAAGTGAACACAATCAATCTGGCACATAATTCTTCTACACTGTCCACTTCCACCTACTGGATTTTATCGTTTTTTCCAAATCCTTTTGCTGAGCAAACAGTTGGGCCAGAGCAGGTTAATCCTGCACGGAGAAGAGTTGATGACACTGACCTTGGTATCTGTAATGTCATGCATTAATTTGTAAATGCACACAGCATCATTATATAGCAGTGATGATGAGCAGCATGCAGTTCCCTCCTGTAGAAGTGACCTTGTGAGTCTTCGTGCCCTCTGTCCTTGTACCTCTCTCCTAGGAGTTTGCAGTTCCTCAGGCCTTCCACTTCAGTCTCTGAGGTTTTCAGGGGAAGCTTTTCTAAAGCTCGACAAAATCATATTAAGATCAGACTAAAGATATAGTTACGCAACAACTCTGGCAACTCTGAGGTATTTCAGCAGCTAAATAAAGGAGAAAGCTTTAATCCACATGTCTTTAATGACATTCTCTGGGCATGTCTGGATGGGTGGGAGCAGCCCTACCCACAGTCGCTTTGCATGCACAGTAGGCTCCGTGGCTGTTCACATCGCTACGCTCACATCTGCGAGCTGGAAGCTGTCTAGCTGCGTAGACCAACTAATACTGCCTGCTGAAAGGACAATTTTCTAACACAGGCTGGTTTGGGCACAGCCGATTCAGAGAAATAGCTTCTGGATAGGGGTTGGCTTGTGCCTGGCCAGCTTGGACAATGTGTGGAGGAATTATGGGTCTGTTGCATCTGGGTTGACATGACCTACATGTAATTGCAACGTGCAAAGCTGTGGGGTTTAATCCTTAGAATATATAGATCGACTTTGCAGTTAGTTGCTAATGAATTCTTAAGCCATCCTTGCCTTTTGCCATTATGTACTGAAGTGTTCTAAAATGCAAGAGACCCTGCAGAGATATTACTCCTACCTCCTAGAAATTACCATCTTCAGCTGAAGTGCTCTGGGGGAGGCGGTTGAAACACAAAGAGGTTTTGGTTTGGAAAAATGAGGGCTGAAGCTCACTTGCTTCCCTGAAGTTGAGAGAGTGGTGGGCTTTTTTTCTTATGTATAAGTAACTAATGTATGGACAGATAAATATAGTGAATGTTTTTATGTTGCTTATCTTGGCCTTTGTTGAGGAAGTGAGCATTCAAGAGGTGTTACATGTGTTCAGTATGTTGCTTAGACCATGGTTCAAACATGAATAAACGTCAGCTAAAAATAACAACACTTTGAGCCACGATCCTGATCTGCATAATGGAGCTTATCAGTTTTGTAGCACACCCTGGTACTCCTGCTCCCTTTTGCTGTGGGAAACAACATGGGATGCAAAATGGGCATGTGTGTTAGCAGTAGGCCATATATATATATACACACATATATATGTTTGTGTGTGTGTTAGGAAAGATGTCCTGCATTTTCTTAGTAAATAATTATTGGGAAATGGGAGATCTAACTCATATTTTCGTTCCAGTCTCGGAGTAGTCTGACCGGAGACAAACAATATAATTAACATTATTTTAAGCATATGCTTTTAGCCATGTACTGTGGAAGGCAGGGAAAGTCCAAGCCGAGTAATTAGCCTTTTAGAAGACTTCTGCATAAACAGAGAGATAAAGGACAGGTGCTGAAACCAAGAGCTGGTTATTTCTCCTTCAGTCTGTGGGAGGAGATAAATGAAGTTAATATGCCCAGGATGGAGGCAGAAGCCATGGCGTGGAGATAGAGCTGTCTCCTTCGCAGACAAGCAGCCCACAATCCAGACTCCCTGTTTCATTGCAGGAGCTTATTAAAGGCAATTTAGAGATCATAGTGATAGGTGAAAATTGGCCTCATTCTTTCTTTATTTTTATTTTTTTAACGTTCTGAGGCTGCCTTTCTTCCCTTTGGTGAAGTATCTGTACTTCAGGATTAGGAGCATGAGAGAAGTGGGACTGTGTATGGAGTCTGCGAGTTATCTCAGGATTTCAAGGGGAGTTAGCCAGCAGATAACCACTCTTTTACAATAAGTGGGAAAACTTGTTTCGAATGTCAGCTAGTGACTGGAAGCTGACATTCGGGTTCATGGAATGATCACACTTGGGAGGCCGCATTTAATGCTTTATAAAAGAAAACTTCCCATTAGCTAAGCGACTTAAGGCAGAGATTTCATTTTCATTAATAAATTCTGGCTGCTTTTATTTTTCTGCTATTCCCTTTCTTGCTGTGTCAATGAGTATTTTGTCATCAGTGTGCATTCTGTCATGTGTTCTTCATGTGCAATGCAGACATGCCATTATGCCATCAACTCGTGTCTTTTAGGTATGGTACGAAATTTAATATTTATTGAAGTGCATTCTAGTTCCACGAGCATTAAAATTTCACAGAATATGTAAAAGGAGCAGAGGTAAAAGCCTTCAGTCTCTTGACAGAGTAAGTTTCGCTTTAGGTGTTAAAAGCACTTCTGATATGTTTCCCCTTTTATTAACGATGTACTTCCAACTCCTTCAACTTGCATTTATTTCATTGGAGAAAGCCCCTAATCATGGAGGCACCAGAGCTCAGGGGAAAAGAGTAAATTGTCATCAGAGTGATGGTAGCTGGGCCTGAACAGCTTTGTGTCCCAGCACATCACCCCGCTCCTGGGGAAGCAGCACCGACACCAAAAGTTCAGCTACCAAAAATGTCATTAAAATAACATGGTTATTGACTGAGGTAGCAGTGAATTTGATGGGGAACGTTAAAGAGTAGGTACTTTCAATTCTGAAAAGAAGGGATAGCCATAAAAGAAGGTGCGTGTGAAGTCTCCAAAACTGAGGCAGTCTAAACAGTCTCTTGGTTTAGCTACGGAGCTCTCTCAGGAAAGGTTGTCCTGCTTCTGCAGATGCTCCTGCTGGGGAGCAGACGTCATCTGTTCCACGCAGTCACTGGTACCGTCACACCATGCAGAGGGACAGGGGTAGCACGCAATGCCCCATATTGCGAAGGAAATTGGTAACATTTTATGTGTATGCATCCTACCTGACGTGATGTTGATCCTGAGAGAACATCCCTTGCCCCGTCTTTCATTACAGTTGCTCCTGATGATGGGGTTTTTTCCCACAGTCCTGATGTCCTTAGTCCTCAGTGGTTGTTATTTGGCCCCAGCAAGATGTTAGCTTCAGAATTCAGACCAGTGGTCTTTAATAAATTAAACCTTGGGGCAGATCTGTAATTCCTAAGCGATGTACAGCTTTCCTGCGTTTGTTTTACTGCTGTAACAGCACCTCACTACCACGAGTTTTAGGTAGAAGACTTCACAGATTAACTCTGTATGTCACTATAAAGAGGTAGGGCCAGAGGACTTACGGAGACCAGCACCTCCTTTAGCTCTAGGGTGTAGCACTAAGCAAGAGAGACAGAAAACTTCCTTTAAAAAATAAATTCATCAAATTCTTCCTGATATTTAGGTTTTTCTGGCTGAAGGGTCAAAGATCTTATTATAGTGGAAGCTGATTGTGTCTAACACATCCTCAGGTCTGACACTAGGCAGACATCTGTAATACAGGCTTCCTTTGGCTGACCCTCAATTGCTGTTAACCCTTAACCTGGAGAAGATCGGATTAGTAAGAGAAGTGTAAGAAACTTTTAAACAAAGTGCTTTTGGGGCCTTTCCAAAGCACCGAACATATGCTAAGAATAATATTTATGGATTGTATATTTCCTCTGACAATTTATACCCTCAATTAAGATGTCAAACTTCCCTGCTTCCGTGAGCTGACCTGTAAGTGATGAACAATAATTCACAGTTCTTTTGAAGGCATTCATTTTAGAGGTCAGATTCTCAGACACCTCAGGTAAAGAATATACTCCGCATCCCTTGAGAAATATGATTTCGGGTAATCAGAATTCCAGGAAAAATGATCTTGAAAGTTTTGATGGGCTTGTGGTCACAAAGTAACTTATCATCCTGAAGCTGTGAGCAGGCAGTCAAAGACATGTCGGCACTCAGCTGACTCTGGCTAATCTTAAAGTGAGATTATAAACCTGTCTGCCTGTCTGAACCAGGGCAAACCCTTATGCAGGTGCTCTTCTACTAATATAAGACCAACGACTTAAATGACTTGAAACTAAACTGAATGACACCACTTTATAATAAATATCTCTAAACAGGAGTTTATATCATTTAGCTCTACTTAATTAGATGGTGCAAGCTTGTGTGTAACCAAGATCTAAAGTATGTGAAAAATATTAGGGAAAAACTGTGACTATTATAGTACTTAAAGTTAGATACTTGCTGTCGTACTGCAACATATGGGAATTCTTGACTGTGGATTTCAAAAACTTACAGAAAGTAAGTCAGAAGTCAGGCTCTTAACTCCATCATCCCAGAAGAGGGCCAAAACTTTGGGGCTATAGTTCAGAAATAAACACCACCATCGCTTTTAAACATCTGTATGATAATCCACATAAATTTGTCCGTAGTAGGAGGTAAAATTAGCTAGTTAGAGTATATAACATGGTAACAAATTTTGCAGCGAGGGCCATGTATATTTTTAAACAAAACTGCAACCCTTATGCTTGTTTGACCATTTTTCTTATATACCTGTTTTTGGGGTTTTTTTAACACTGAAGAAGCCAAGGGCCAAAGCAAATTAGCTTTAACATCTGTGGATTCAGTGTCTTTGAAATTTGGTGACTCCTTTTGTTCCATAGTTAAAAGTGGCTTTCAGCAGTCTTTAGAGAGACTTGTTTGTAGCTGTGTATGATGCAAATACAGTTGATGAGTTGGATTGAATACTAACAACACTTCATTTTCAGAAGCATTCTTCTTACAAGATAGAAGAAATTGGTTAACTTAGAAGCTCTAGGGAAAGTGAAATAAATTACACTTCAGTCCTTTGAAATGTAGTTTGACTTGAAACTTGTGATCCATGGTGCTTCATATTGCTGGGCTCAAGACATTTAAAATGTTGGCATAGTCTGGTAGCGTTGGTGAGTCACTTACTAAAGCATATTTATTTATTTTTCAAAATCTGCTTTAATATTTTTAAGTAAAAAACCAACCAGCACTCTTTTATACAGTTACCATTGCAGTAAGCGTTTGCATGGGTTTTGAATGTCATACATGTCAAGATTTGGTTTTCTTTGGTGTGGCGTAAGACAAGTCCTTTTGCACATAAGGTCTTGGTTACAGCTGAGTATATTATGTGTTTGCATGCTGCCAGGTCTAACAGCGGTGGTGTGGACCGTGGCATTCACAACCTCTCGTTGGCACTCCCAAAGAGAATTAGCTAACGCTGTAACCGATACCATATTTATATGTTACTCTCAAGGCTATTTGAAAAGGGGATGTGCTCTCCGCCTCTCCCCAGCTGTCTTCTGAATGTGAAAATTATACAGTATTGCATTTTTTAAATTATTTTTTTAGCATTAGGGGGAAGGGGAAGGGACCAAAAAAACCCCACCCCTCAAATGGCTTAAGGAAACTTGATTTTTCAAATGTGAATGCTCCTGAGAACCCAAACAACTTAGGTTTGCTTTTACATAGCAGCTGTCAGTCAATTTTGGAATTAAAAGCAGCTTTTTAACTTTAGTTTACTTCAGTGGTTAGAAATTCTTCCATGGGGGTGGAGAAAAATAAACAGTAACTTTTGGCATTGTTGACTAGAACAAGAAAAAAAAAAAAAGGCTATTTTATTTTGCTTGTCTGCCTGGCACAGAGTTAAAAACATACTAAAGCTTTTCTGACACCTCCCTATTGAAGAGTAATATAAACAGTATTGCAGCATCAGCATCGGAAAATATGCATTAGCAAACTCTTGAATCTCGGCTCTTTAAACTGTTTCTCATGTAATATCAGTTTCTTACTGTAAAGGAGCCAAAAAATCTCTTTGAACAGAAAATAATAATCATGCTTTCAACTTAGAGCACTGTATAAAGCTTTTTTTCACAGATCAAGAATAAATGGAGAACTTCAACCTTGTTTTCTTCCTAGTCACTGAAGCATTCATTGCTGTATCCTAATGCTTCAGAGATCCATGGGAAAAATCCTGCTCTCACTGGAGAGTTTTTCTGTTGGCTTCAACAGTCTTAAGGTATTCAAGCCATATCTTCATGCTTACGAGGTGCTACCAGGCATGATGTGAGCAGGATGTGGTGGGGAACATGTGGCTCATCGTGACTGGTGTTAGGAGGGAAGAGGGACTGTGCTTCACTTTTCTCTGTCCCCTTTCTCCCTCATTTCCCTGGATGCTCTTCTGCAGGAGTCTCACTGATTGAGCACTAGCTCAGAAAATTGAGAAGATGTGTCCTAGCTTTGTCTCTCCTGTGCTGCTTTAAAGGACAGCATAGGACTGGTATTTTGCATTGCATCACTGTAGATGTAAGGAGACCAGCCCCATCGCCTGTATCTGCAGTAGTTCAGAGGGCTACGAAGCAAAGCTGTCCATGCCTCTGTAGGGCAGTCATGCCCACAGTGGTCAGCAGCCTGGTAAAGATCTCACAGCATGAGATCTTTGTGTTTCTTCCTGTGCTGTGTGCGAACAGAGCTGCAAAAATGAGTCTCTGAGCTTCAGCCAACTTGGTTGAAGTGGACTGAGAGAAGCAGCTGAAGGAGCAAAGAGAGGGAGGTAGAGAGCCCTGTTAACTAGTGAATGATCAGCTTGAAGGAGCTGGGAGTGAGTCTCGGTTACCCACAGGAAATCCATTCAGCTTTTGCGAGCTCCCGTGTTGAAATGGGTGGTAACATGTGAACCATTCAATGAGTCTTGTACAGGTTATGATTGAAATAAGGCACTGATGGCTAAATTGCTTCGCTGTGCTTTGACTCCTTGTCTTAGAAGTAGTATATGAATACTAATATTACAGTGCTGCTTTTTGCTTGTCAGCCAGTCTATAGTATACCATACCCTGCAGTATTATCCTCCATTTTAACGCCACAGCTTGAAGAGAGAAGAAAGTAGGTTACGGGTTTTCCTGTTGTAGCGTTTCTTGATCGCTCTGCAATGATGTGTGTGGAGTCATTGCAATACTTAGTGAAAGCATAGTGGTAGTTCAGGAACTATCAAGGATACGTTCAAAGGCAGCAGTATTGTGAATATCAAAATACTCTGAAAGAAGAACTGATCCTCTTCATGTCCCTTTCGGGCACATTCTCATTACTTCTCTTATTTGGGGTCTAAAATGTTCATTAAATAACATGACTAAAGTCAGAGAAAGAGCAACAGGGATGGGAGTCCTGGAGTTTGTTTGTTCTAAGTGTAGTGTGGTGTGTCTGGAGTCGTGCCCCGGTGTTCCTCCAAGGCCATGTGCCTTGTTTGCAAACCTAGGTAGATAGTTAACATGGAGAACTGTCTTTTTTGATATTATCAGCTTGTGTTTGTCACAGTCTTGAGCAGAATGAATCAAAGATCCCAGCAAAGCAATGAGTAGTGGTGGTGTGATAAAGAGCAGAATGAGTCAAGTGAGCAGCATTTTCCTTGGGAGCAAGAAAGAATTTGTGCCAGGCTTTCCAGAGAACTAGAAGATGCAATAAAACTGAATTCAGACACTTTGGTTGAGAACAAGCATAATATTTCTTTAGCTTCCCCAACTTCCTTTTTAGATGTTTTGTTTTTCAGTGAAATGATGTTCTGCATCCCAGCAAACTCTAGAACCAACAGTACTTTCTCCCTGTCACTGTGACATCTGGTTGTGCTGGAGTAGCTAATCAATTGCAGACGTTGTTGCTATTATAAGCCGGCAAGCCACTTGAAAAGTTACCCAGGATTTTGGTAATGAAGGGCCTGAAATTATTTGAGCTAGGTTTTTTTCCTTTTATCTTCCCTTCAGGGGTCATCAGACTGGCAATTTTTTTTTTTTTTTTTTTGCAAGCTCAAACTTTAGACTTTTAAAAGTTCAAATCTATGTGTGTCAAGCTACTTGACTTTCTTGTAAAAATGATGGCGTTGTGGATCAATTTGTAATGTAAAAGCGAACAAACATTCAGGTTAACTCTGTATGAAAAGATAGCTTTTAAATAGATCAGAAACTCACTGTTGAGTTTGTATTGAGGCACATTTGTCATTTTGCAATTAGGCTTGATATTTACTGTTAACATTCAGTAAGACTATCAGTCACATTTATGAGGCTAACTTTTCAAAAAAATCAATTTATAGTTTAAAACTGAGAATAGTTGGAGAGTGATGTTCAGCTTTCCACGCAACGCAGCCTATAGCTCCTATTGCAAATGCATCCTTCACAGTCTCACTAATGCCAAAATCTATCCAATAATGGATGATTTATCCTTATGTATTTGGCTCTTTCCTGTTGGAAGGGCGGAGGGGAGATTCTAAACTCCAGAATACCAAAGTCACTCCTAGCACTTGGCTTTAAAACACATAAACAACGCAGACCATTACATCCCAACGCCTGTTTTATACAACCGTGTGTTTTCAGCACGGTTGCTTAAAGTCGAATATAAGGCATGTGCTGGACCTGGTTTATTTTTGCAGGGGATCCCGCGTGTTGATGAAGTGCTATCACGTTGCGCCGCAGCTCCGGCTCGAAATGGAGTCTGGCAGCGCCGGCGTTTGGATGGTGCCGTTTGGCTGGGCGGCGATAAGCAAAGAGACAGTCTGGCTCCTTCCAGGAGCCTCTCGGTCATGTCTGAGCTCTCGGCAGTTCCCAAAGCCTCTGGCTGACTTTCCCCTGTGGACCGTTCATTTATCAGGAAATGAAATTGGTTACAGGATTTCGCATGTTGCCAAACCTCACTGACGAAATCGGGTTCGTTCCTGCTTTCAGAAGTAAGAAGAATGCGTTAACTCTTTGTGCTTGGCACTTGTTTTCACTGCTTTTGCTGAAAAAAAGCCAGGTTCCTTCAGACTTTTAAAGGTTTCTGGAAATTGCTGACACACTTTCACCGTATATGAATATGCTACCAATGCAGCGAAATTGGTAATTTTACCTGTTTGTTCATTTGCAACATGGTTGCCACTGTCTTCATCAAGATTGTTTTAGGACAGGTGAATTATTTTAATTTGAGATTTTCCTACTGCATTCAGTGTGTTCTTGCTTGAAATATGTCATCCAAAGTAGAAGAGGGAAAATTAAGATTTATTAAAAATACAAACAATCCTTTGTTGTTTACAGGGAGGTTTTAAGGCAGGTTATATAACTTATAGATGCTTAATCAGAATTGAATAGAAATGTATCTTTAATTATGCAGATAGGATGACAACAAAAAAAAGCAAATGGAGTGCAGTTGTTTCTGAAGGTATTGCTGCGTTTGCATGTAGTTAGAAACCCAGTTGTCTTACAGCAATGTGGCCATTGCTTTTTTTAGATGCTATTTGGATGTCACTATCTTTCATTATATGTCAAGTTTTCAGCGAACTCCAAAAATCTAATGCACTTTTAAAAATCCAAATGCGTATTTTTCTGAGACTCGCCAGACATCAGGCTGCTCTGAAGTTCGTAGGGTAGCGCTGGTTGGCAGTCACTTCTGCACAGGCAAATTCTCAGTGGGGCAGATTGCAGTGAGAAATCAGAGCCATTTTATTGTTATTAATCTATTTATATTGATTTAATTTTGCATTTATCCAGGGGTCAACATCTGTCTCTTAAGACCCTGTAATTTTTGTCCCTAAGTAGCTGAGCTAACTGCTGTCATTCTCCTGTTGCAATACTGTGTTTTTGTGTTTAAGAGGGGATGGAGAAATGACCATTAGCAACTTGTCCACTGATGGGTGCAGTTGGCTGTTTCTATATCACTTGAATCATTTCAGTTTGTGCAATGATGTGTTGCAGTGGGAGCATTTCTATTGTAACATATCAATATGTTTTAATGCAATCAATAGTTGTAACCTCCTGTGTATGAAATTAATAATCCCAGAGGTAAAGCACAGTGCACATATGGTAATTATTATGTCTGGAAGTGGTTGCTGCGTTAATTGATAGCAGTAGCAAGTAATACAACCTTACTTAATTTCATTGCTTCTTATATGAAGATCGTGTGAACAGAATTTTTGTGCTATATTATATCAGAGTTCTTTCTCCTTTTTATTTAGAACAGATCGCTGTGAAAATGTTTAGACCTCCCTTAGCTCATTTAGCTTTGTTACAATTTTGGATCCTTTGTCCGTAAACAAGAAGTTGCTGAAAACAGCTTGTTTGCAACCTATGCAAGCACCATGTAAGTCTCATCTACCACTCGCTGAGGCTCGGTTGGTGTCACGGGATCAGCGTGCGGCTGGTGCCAGCGAGGGACCCCCTTCACAGCCTGCATCCTGCAAGGCTAAGCCACTGCGGAAGACAAGTAGATGACCTGGCCTCATTGCTGACATAACTGAGCCTCGTAAAAATCAGCTGCTTTCAAAGCTGTGTCTACAGCTGAAGTTAACTTAAAAATATGACAAATTTAGCATTCCTTGCTTTAAAAAAAAAAAAGTGGTTTAGTAGTATAAATATGACTTTCATTAAAAAAACCAGATGTTTTAAAATAGCCTACCCTGTACAGTACCTATATTGGTCCTTTCTGTTCTGAACTAGGGAAGCCAGAAGATTGCTAAGGGCTGTGAATGCTTGGAGATCCCTCATGTCTGTCGATGAGAGGTTATTGATGGTTAAGGCAAAAGAGACACTAACACTCAAATCCACACTTGCTTTATGTGTTGAAAAAAACAGTGAACCTGTCATGGTCCCCAAAAGACCATTACTGTCATCAGGGAAAGTTCCAAACAGTTTAATCCTGTTTCTTTCTTCAACCTTGGGATAAGATCTTCATTCTCTTTAATACCTAAAAGATAAATGACTGGCTGAAAGTAGACTAATCTGGAGTAATAGGTAATAATAACCATTGAATTGTATAAATGCAAATACATTGTAGGAATACCTCATATGTAGGGTTTTCAGAAGCACTGATGAGACGTTCAATTGGCTTCAGGATTATGGTGGCAGTTACTTTCTTTTTAAATCCAATATTTTATGTGTTTTGATTGTCTCCTTTACATCCTGCTCATGGTTTGATCAAGTTCTCTAGGAAAGATGCATCCTGTTCTACACAGGGCTTTGTTTATCTCACTGGAATCCAGAGGAGCAAATTTCATCCAGAGATAAAGGAACGCAGCAGGAGCTGGGTATTGCACAAGACACCAAGGTAGCTTGGGAGGGTGGTGCCTTGGGTGAGTGACTTGAGTAACAGTGATTCTGCAGTTCAGGAATGAGGTGCATTGGCCAAGATGAAGATGAAGGGTGGGCTAGCACAGGACACTCCTATTCCCAAGCTGTTGTCTACATGGAGACTAATATTTACATGGAGGCTTAATGTCTGTCCCCTCCACCCCTGAAAACTCTTCCAGTTACCTTCTGGAAGCTGCATTCTGGACTCAGTCACTTCATTCCAGAGTAATTGCTTTCTTCACAAAGCTGAACAATTATACTGGAATGAAATTGCCTTATTCTGGAGTTACCATAGCTGCTTCAGAGGAGCTATTCAATAATACTGTTATGCAGGTCAGCCTTCCACAGAGGTCTGGACAGTGTTTTGGTTATCCAAAACCAGTTTTGAGAATCAACTGAAATGTTCAGATGACAAGGTCCTCTCTACCCAGCCAAGAGACATGTAATACGTAATAACAACAATTTAATTTTATAAATGCAAATATAATATTAATACAATTATATATTCTTTTAGCAATTCTGAGACTAATTCTTCAAACCAAGAAAAATGTAGAAGGGAAAATAAACCCTTTTAGGAGCAGGGTGATCAGCACTGCAGGAGTTTTGCTGTTCCCCCATGTGTTTCTTCTGGGGTTGTCTCCACTTTGCTGTCACCTGGGTTTAGTCCTGTCACTGCTACACAGAAATGTAACTGCAGTTATAGCCCCATACCCAGCCAAGCTGATTAATGTCTCAGCCTTGCCTGTGGCAGCTTGTGGATTGTAATTAACTGCTTCCCATTAAGACAACAGATGAGAATTCATGCAGTTACATGCAGAGGCTTTAGAAGATGGAATAGTGTCCTGTAACAGCAGTTACTAAAGGGTTGTTTTTTTCTTTCTGACCCAGGATTAGACCATCAGGAAACTATTGATGTTGTAAAATTAAGAATTCCTTTGAATCGGATCAAGAGCAGAAGTGGGGTCTGGGCAGAACAGGAGAAGGTGGAGGGTTGGTTATCAAGATTTTCAAATGTATCATGTGGCCAGGTAGTAATGAAGTTGTTTATTCATGTTTGTGATTAAAGTTCATAACAAAAAAAAAAAAAAATAATGGCGTGAAAGAGCTGTTCAAGTAGCCTGGGAAGGAGCAGTACTGATAGGAGCATAGAACTGGCTGTTCAGCATTTGCGAAGGGTTTAGTTAGCATCCTTTCACCCCTGGTGATAAAAACTAGGAAGGGAGTATGAAGGAAAGTATAATGAATGATAATGAAGAAGGGGCAGTTGTACTGTTACGGAGGCTAGTTACCTCTTAACAAGTTAACATTTGCCTTTTCTCCAGAAATAGAGCAACAAATACAAAATTGGTGTTATATAAAAAAATATCCAGGTATCTAAGTATGAATCTTAAGAAATAAATATGTAATTCTTCATGCATCCTGTGGGGAGCAGAAAAATATTTTGGTAATGGACACAAGGGAAGTCCATTGCAATGATGTCCTCCTTGCTTTAATCAGAAGAATCTGGTTGTGTTCTACTGGTGGCATAGCATGAGAGGGGCCCTTCAGCAGCATCTTCATTGTGTCTGGTGAAAGATGCCCCAACCAGTTCTTACCCAGGAGGCGGCTGTTTTGCAGTGATGAACAAGGAACCATTGCTGTTAAGAATATTGTTTTGGAGGAGGAAAAAGTGGTGAGTGGTGGCATTTTCCTCCGTGTTGCTGCTCTCCAGATGGCGGAGCGTCCTTGCACAAGGCATTGCTGGTGGTGATAAATGTGAGGCCTGATGTTAGGTGCTCTGCAAACTTTGTGGAGGGGAAGAGGTCAGGAGATGACATACAAACTCCAGTCACTAAAAGGAGCATGGATTGCCAGAAGAGATCAATCAAATATTTCTTTATTCAAAGCTGAAGTCTGGTCTTGGCCTTTCATTGCACTGTGAATGAGTGTAGTGACAGAATATGATTTTTCCATGTGAGCGCTTGGGAAGCTTCACTGCCTGTCAGTGCCTCTACTTTGATTTATCTGTGCAATTTAAAAATAAATAAATATTCACTAAATTTAATTTTTTCAGTGGCACGGAGAGAGATAGGGTCATTCACTTACTCTATAGGAAGTAAGGTCATATGTAGAGACTTCAAGCAGAAGAATTTAAATTTTACACAGATTCTAATACGAAACAGTCTTTTTGTACCTCGTTGTTTGTCGCCAGCTACATTAAATCACTTGATTTCATTGGTTTAAGGAAGCTACTACAAGAAAGATAGAAAATGTAAGTAAGGCAGAAAACAAGCACTGGAGAAATGAGAGGATGGGAAAGCAGAGTGCGAGACTTTCCAAGTCGCTCCCCGTAGTAACAGATCTCTGACACTGGTAAACAACATTTTGCACGTGTACGTTTCTCAAAGCTACTTCCATTCTGCTAACCGCTTGCCTGTCACATCATTTGAACTCTCTTAACCTTCAAGGATGATCCCATTTTTTGAAAGAGAGCACAGAGGAGCTTCCCTGCCTGGAGCTGCAGAGCTTTGCTGGCATCATAACAGCTTGGCAGGATCCCAGCACTCATGAGCAGCCCATAACTCCCCGTCCAGTACATCTTACAAGAGGGCTCCCAGCCAGAGCCCGTCCCCTGTTAACTTAGGAGCTATACATTTGCTCAAGCTAAATAACATTTCCCAAGTTTCCCTCCTCCATACCCTAGAAAGCCACCCTATACTTTTATTACAGTTTTTGCTGTGACTAAATCTGCTTCGCATGTGTTGTGCAGCTTTCCCTTACTTAGTTGCATATGTTGCGAGTCTAATGAAAAGTCCAGTGCCAAATGCACTGCATGTGCATGACGTGTTGTTTCCAAATATCTTGCAACTTTGGTCAAAGCAAAGTAAAATTACGCTGAAATGCTCTGACTTTTTTTTTTCTCCTCGGTTGAGAGCTCTTTCCAATCCATGTGTTCATTTTCTACTGTGAACCTTCAGTATAGGCAGGGCAGCTGAAAAGGAAGAAAAGTTGCATTTACTACTTTCTTTGATTAAAAAACCCTACACTTTTTCTCGTTCTGTTTAAAAGGGGAAAAAAAGGGTTAATCTCTTTTAAAAAAAAAAAATAAAACAATGTGGCAGAGGCCAACAGTTTTATCCTAGAAGATGCAAGATTCGTTGAGTTACGAACAACTGAATACAAGACAGAGGAGAAAAAAATCATGTAACCAACTTCCAATTATATCAGTCCAATTGTTCTTCCACTTTTAAGGTTTAGCTGTCTTTTCTGAGTTAGTCTTTTAAGTTTCCACAACATGTGGCAGATTGGGAAAAACAGTCCTCAGAAGATTTCTGCCCTGGTTGACAGATGAACTAGATAATGGAGTATAATCTTTTCCATTTTCATGATTTGACACATTTTCACTTCTGTGTGTATGTTTAAATCAAGGAATTAAAATAAATTTGAGTACAGAATATAAATCCCAGACAAAATTACAGCTTTCATTGCAGTGTTGGGTTAAATGTAAACAGCATGAATGTTATAGATATCTTTTAATTAAATGCATAAATCAGAGAAATGTCTTGATTGTTTACAGCAACTACACCAAGAAGTGAGAATGAGGAAGAAATGTACTTTGTCAGCTGATGGCTGCCTTGACTGCATTCCCATACTGAGTTTAATTTTGTCACAACCTTTGGTACAAGTTACAATGCTTCTCTCCAGTTGATTTACAGGCTGTTTGTTCCTGCTTAGGATGATTAGTGATGTAGATGGCTTTTTCCTGGCCAAGCAGGGGATTTCTCACGTATATCAGCATTGCTGCTGAGATCTCTGCTGTTAGGAGTTAAGAGGGCAGCTGGTTTAGGTCACCATGCCTTTCTTGTAGCTGTATTTGTTATGTAGTATCAGAAGATTGCATTGAATCTTGAATCCATGTGGGTTTAGGCTGGGTTTATGGTTCCTAAGGCTCAACCCACAATCTGTTGAGCTTGCAAACGAGTGATTTTTTTCTTGACCATGCTCTCATGTTGACTCCTTACCCTAACAAACCCTACTAAACTCTCTTCAGCCCAGCTTTTCTCCTTGCACTTGATGACCATACTAGAACTCCAGGTAGGTGCTAAGTGTTTCCAGCCACCATGGGCTCTCCAAGAGCACGGGAGATGAGGAAGGACGGGCAGTCCTGCAGGACATACATTGCATTTACTTCTCACATACCAGCTAGCTAACCTGTACTAGTTCTTGGTCACAAAAGATGTTTAAACTGTGGGGAGAGCAATCAACCTGTGGCTCATGAGCTGAGTTGGGCTTGAGGACCAACAGTAGAGCAGAGGGGTGAGAATTTCCTGGCTTGATAATGCGGCAGCAGCATCCTGAAACTCCAGCAGGAAGATTTCCCTTCCTTTGCTTCAGCATGTTAGCTATCAAAAACCTCAGCAAGGATTGTTTTTTACAGATAGGAAAACAGAGGGTTATATCAGATAGCTCACTGAAGAAAGGTCTGCTAGATAGTGTGAGCAACTGGCAGCTCCAAAATAGAGTAGGAAATTTTGTATCTACGGAGTGGAGCGGGAGAGGAGCACAGCCCTTAAATTTATGTGTTGTCCTGAATGTGAGACCCGTGAGAATCAAGTGGTGCCTGTAGCTCTGAGCTCAGAGTCAGGCAGCAAAACTTTATTTGAATTCCTCGTGCTTATCTGTCCCATCAGGTTTTGCCAAGCTCCGTCCTCCTGTGCTAAGACCAGCAAAGACTGATTGTTGTCACCAGGGTAAACAGTCTTGACCTGAATGCACAGGGAGGAAGGGGGCAGATATGTTTGATAACAAAGGGACATAATAGCATTTATGAATAAATGACTCAGGCTGGGGAGTTCTGTAGAACTGCTTGATTCATGTCCTAAGGACAGTCTTTAGCAGAATAGGAGGTCTTAATGCAGTTATGGTCAGTGAATGAAAACAAATCTGGAAGTACTGCCTCTGAAGCATAGTAAAACAGAAAACACAAGTAATTTTCATGCATTATTGAACAAGCAGCTCACATGAGGCTCTTTTTCAGATTGAGGTGATTGTTTGCATTAGGAAAAAAAAAATCAGTTTCACTATAGGAGAGTGCTACTTTTTAAACTGATGGCCTCAGGAGGACACCAAGCACACAGATCACTTTGGATGCAGTCAGCTCCAGACTCCCCATACTTAGCCAATCAAGGAGTTGCAGGTGCCCAGCTTCAAGACTTGTAAAGATGTCCTCCACCTTGAAGAAATCCTTGTCCTACTAATTAGTAGCTACCCTTTTCTCCTTCCTATACACTACTTGCCTCTATCATTGATAAGGGCTTGTTTCCATTAGCTAATTTGAACATTCAGTCATAACCTTCATGTCCTTCATAAATAGAATATAGAATACAATGAACAACCTAAAAATCCATTTAAGAAAAGGCACCCTGCTTATATGTTGAGGTCAACTTAAATCCCTCTGGCTTGGGTCTGTCTTCACAGGACTCCCAGCATTAGGGCAAATAGAAAAAAGGAAAAAAAAAAAAAAAAAAAAGAGCTGTGAAGTCCACATTCGCAAAATAAAGAGTGAAACGTCCACATTTGGCACCAATTCCTCAACTCACAGTCCCAGCAGAGATAAGGCTGCAGTCTGGCACCACGTGCTACGGCTGGAGAGGTTTTACTGTCATTTCACGTTTTGCTCCTCAAGACAAATAAATTGGATTTCCTGCACATAGCGGGGCAGCGCTGCTCATCTCACGGCACAATTTGTCTGTTTGCTGAGGCTTGAAATACTTAAGAAAGGAGTATGTCCGTCGGGGTGTACATTTTCCAGTTTGGGGAGATTAGGGAGGCAAAGGTCTGTGGACTCAATAGGGGTGTTAGTCAGCATGTCCTGAACCTCAGGCAGATAAGGGTCCACTTCCTAGGCTGCCCTGATCTGAGAGTTAACAGTTGGTGACAGCGAGTCTGTCTCTGTTCTTAAGTCATTGTTATCATTTTTTGTAATATTTACAGGCCTGGCGCTCTCAGATTAAAAAGTACAAAATCAAAAGGAGGTCTTCCTCCACGAGCGCTCGGAGAGGGGAAGGATGTTTGGGCTTGGCCTGCCGCCCGCCGCCGTGCTGGGTGGGAGGGACCGGAGGAGGATGTCGGCTCAGGCTTCGTCTTTGTGGCTGCTGTTATGTAAAAGTCAAACCTCGTAAAATGAGCCGCGAGGAGCCCTCCATGTGAGGAAATGTGTTGTAAATGTCAGCCTCCGCGAGGCAAATCGGAGGTGTTAAACTCAGTGGGGAGAGAGGTCTCATTTCCCGGGTTGATGCACAAAGCCAAAGTCTAGGTGGTGTTTTGGACCCCTGTACAGTGATAACGGAGAGGAGCTTGGTCCCAGTTGTCCAAAGGAATGTTCTTTTTGGCTTGGTGAGATGTTTTGGATGCTGCTGCAGCATTGCACCAATTTCCAGTGAAAGCATGTCTGGGATCTCATCACTGGAAAAATATGCAAACTGAATCACTCTGCTCTTCTCCTGCCACCTTTTGTGTGGGGGAATATGTTCTACATAACTAAATGAGGAAACAAACAACTGTGACATTGTAGTAACTGAATTTGGGGTGAAACAGGTGGGTAAAAAGAGCATTTTGACCTCTCGATCCTCTGCCTCTGTGCTTTAACTGAATAATCCCAGAACAGTATTATGACAGAAGAGAGGACTCGTATAGGTAGTTTCCAAAAGGAAGAATCTTTGAACTGTGAAATTAGTGTGGTTTATGCTGTCGGCATAGTTCAGTCCCTTCCCATCTTGGATCCTGAAGAGCAGGGAGATCAGCGCTAGAGACTTCATCGGTGGTCACCAGCTCCATCAGCAAACACAAGGTGGGACTGAGTCTGGAAAGGCAGATGGTGAAATCTCCAGGTCTTTTTCCCAGGGTGAGGGACAAAAAAGCTAACACTGGCTATGACAATTCCTATGAAAAATGGATAAAATGGTAATATTTACACATTAGAAAGTTGGGCCAGAGTTTGTATGTCATCCAGACAGGGATCCTGAGGCGAGTCCCTCTTGCAGCAAGGCAGAGTGCTGCAGTGCCTTACCAAACACAAAAATGTGGGTCATGTTCTTGAGTTTTAATGGTTTCCTTCATTGCCACACTCATAACAATCACCCTGTGCTCATTCTGCGTTGCTGCTTGCATGGCACACACCATGGCAAGAGTTGTATTTGCACAACTGCTGGGTTTTGGTAGGAGTAGAAGAGGTCGGGCAGCAGTGAGAGGTTTGTCTGGGGTTTGTTTTAGGATGATGGGATGGTGCGTTAGCCTAGGTGGAGCAATCTTCGGTGATGTTACCTGAAGCACAAAGCATTTCCACGATAAACAACATTCCTTGTATTTTAGACTAGTCTGCTATCAAAATCAAAACAGCTGCTGTGACTTAAACAGTAGCACTTGCTGCTAGAAATTTAAAATATATAGTTGGCTCTAAGACTTGTGTAGAGTAGATTCTCCATGTCTTTGAGTATATTATTATACTACGTATTAGTATACATTCATTACGTAGCAGTATTATTTTCTCCCAACCTTCCATTGTTCGTACATTTCATAAGCCCTTTTAAAACTTTTCAGGTGAGTTTTTCTTTACTGTTGGAGTTTAATAAATTGTATGAACTAGACTAAAAGCATGGAACTCACTTTTCAAAACATAATTAGCAGATAGTTGACTCTGACATGACAACAGGAATATTGTGGGCATTTGTGGTATTGCTTTTGTTTTAAAAACAGGTTGATGAAGGGAACACATCTTTAATTTTTACCCGGAAGCTGGAGCAGACTTTGTAGCCCAGATACACGAGTTAATTCTCCTCTGCTGTCTTCAGCTAGCAGTCTTCTCTTGTACAGTATCTCCAAGAGGAGACTTTGCCTTTTTCACCCCTGCTTTACCCTCCTTTGAGTTCCTCTGCACTGTTGCAAATAATCAGATTGTATGGGAGGAATTAGTTTGATCTTTGCCAAGTCCTGGACCATAAAAAGCCCTTTTTGTTTTATATAAGGGTTTGCCCACTGACCAGGTGATGCTGGGGTTCTGAAGGCACCGTGAGCTTTCACTGGAAGGACCAAGCATCTCAGCTTCTCACAGATCTGCTCATTGACTACATAACTGATCTTCCCCTGCCATCACTTGCTTGCTAAGCTTAAAATATATTTTTTCTGTCTTTGGCAGAGTGATCCAAACAGTGCATGTGTGGATGTAGGACAACTTAAGTTTTTGCCCAATTTGAGACCTTCAAAGAGTTGATTTTTTCCCCCTCTCTTGATTTACACAATATGTAAAAGTAAGTGAGAGGTTTCCAACTGAGTTATTAAAGCCAATTTCTTTGTTTAAAGTTTACATTTTGCATACTTGAAAAGTGGCAGATTTTCAACTGTCTCATTCATAAAATTCTGGAAGGAAAAAATCCAGCCTTGAATCTGTTTTGTTTGGGGGAAGAATGGTATTTTGGGTTTTGGGAAGTCTTTATAAGGTTTCAGGGTTTAATTCTGAGACTTAGGATATTCCTGGATGTCCAAGACCTTCTTTGAGGTACTGCTAAAGCATCATTGACTTAATTGTGAGTTGTAGCAGAGTAAAGCATCCAAAATCTGCTCCTAATCTTGTAACCTTTCCTTAGCAACTATATAAATCTTCTATATAAAGTTGGCAGTGAACGAGTGATTTCTAAATGCATTCCAGTTTTGACAAAAGTGTTTGCTGCAAACATGCTGGTTTTCAGTGCTGTGTAAAGCTTTGCACATTGTTCTAGAGAAGGATGGGCTGTGAGCTGAAATGCAGGAAGCGAGGGCTTAAAACTCATTTGCATCTTCCTTAGCACTGGTAAAAATAGGGTCTGCTGTTATGAAATGTGCATTTTCTGCAAATCCCGTGGTAGGAAGACATCCACTTCATATCAATAAAAGTTTTCTGAGTTGATAGGTTCATCCCCATTTGTGCAGCGGTGCCCTTTAATGCTACTGAGAAATGGCTCCAGGGATTATTCTGGTTTTCAGATTTTAATTCCCTAAATTCAAAAGCACACAAAGGATTTTACGTATTTGTCTGAGTAGTCAGTGTGTGTACATAACAGGATCACAAATGCTCTGGCGAGGTCAGGCACTAGAACCATTTTTGTGAGTTGGGCTGGTAGCTTTCTCTGTTCCACAGGTTTAAATCTTTTCATGGTTAGTTTTATTTGCATTTTAAAATGATTCCTCATTTTCACCTGTTGTCATTTTGAGGTTGTTAATTTTTTGCTCAGATTCCATGCCTTTCTTCTAAAAGGCCTCTGTATTTTCAAAGATTTGTTGTTTCAGGTTAAGCCCTGAAGTGTATGAAAGTTCTGATTTTTTGTTGATGGTACCTCATCTACACACCATGCCTTCATACTCAGTCTTAAAGTATAATTACATATATCAGTCTTTAGTCCTTTTTTTTATTATTATTCAGCAAAGCCAGCATATATTGTCTTTTCTGCAGTGTTGCAAACATCCCTGTAATGTTCCTGTTGCAGTTCCCGGTCTCTCTGTGGTCTGGCAGCAAGTCACAGCTCTGTCTGGCTCCTAGCTGTTGAGCTGTCATCTTGGAAATGTTCTGAAAAGATGTGTATCAATCTAGACAACACGATATACAGAACAATCGTGACATGGCAAGCAAATTGTAATTATAACTGAATCCTTGAATTGTGACTATATATGTATAACACATACAATATTATGTAGAGGTTAATGATATATGTATGAGTCCTGCTTTAGTCTTTCATCTTCTTCTTAATCTCTTCTTCTCATTCTGAAATTTCTCCAGGTAGACACAGTATCCCAAAGCTGAGCAGGGATCTCCCTCTTTTCTCAGACTAATAGTTTAAGGGATTTTCTCTGGATCAGCACTTCAGGTGGCACGTTTTCAGCCCAGTTTGCTGAAGAAACTGCTCACCAGTGGTCCAGTTTACTTACTGTCCCATCTGGAAGTAGCCCAGAGTCAGATGTTTCTGAGGTGGACCCAGGACATCTTGAAGTGGGTACCTTGCCTCATCCTAAGCTCAAATTTACACTTTTGTATGGTGCTTTTGGAATTTGTACAGATTAATGACTCGGTATGAAGACAAAAATAATTTCTGTGGCATGATTTGGAGCTATTGATATTTACCAGCAATATTTCCTAGCTGTAAGGAAAAGAAACATGTGTGTATATATGTGCATCCCTGACTCTCTAGAAGGACTTTAAAGCTGTCAGTGTTTGCCAACCTATCCTAGAAAGAAATGCAATCTTTTTTCTTTTTAGCAATGTGGTATTCCACAAAGCTTTGCTCCCTGGCAGGGTTACTGCCAGTATTTCACTTCTTTAAATCACTGTGTCTTTACCAATAAACATCCAGGCACAGCTGCTTGGCTAATTTTTTCCAAAACTGACCTGACTTCCCAGCGCTCTATTAAAAAAAACTATAATTGCTGAACTCTCACCAGAGGTACGTCTGCTTCTCTGGTGGTAGTTCACATCCTACAGTGCAGATTCACTATTCACTCCCTGAGCATTTATTTTCCTGCAACTGCAGTTGTGCACACCTTTGCTATGAATGATCTGAAAACGGAAATTGCATGTCAATGATCCTAACTTGCTAAAACAGTTGTGTCTCTATAGATAAACTTCCCTGCCCCTCTGGACCAGGAAGATTGTATCTCATTAGATGAGTATGGCTTACTTACTGAATTTTATTCCCTAGGAAAAATGTTATTTTCTACTACAGCTCATGTGATTGCTTAAACTGCGGATATTTAGCCCATGCATAGATTGTTTCAAACCTCTTCTTATCATCTTGGGTTTTCTATTTCTTTTTCAAAACCACCTGACACACTCCAAGCCACTGTTTTCTTCTCCGTCTTTAAATTTGTACCTATTCCTTACACAGATCTTTGAACAAGATGTGCAGCTCGTGCTTAGTCTAGCAGATTTCCTGTTTGCTTCCTTCATCTCCCCACCATCGTCTTCTGCTGGGCTGTCTGTGCTTCAAGCCTGAGAAGACAAAGATGATATCAGGCAGGTGTGGTGTAGCCCAAACAGATATTTCACCAAAGCCACATAGACTAAGTCAAAGAGAAACACTGTAAATGCAAACAACCAGAGAAAGATTAAATGGCGTTATCTCCCTGGGAAAATTAAATAATTGCAAAAATTCAAGTTATCAGTATCTTAGAACAAGTACTGAGAAATTTTCTTCCATAAATTGTCTTCTGTCAAAGCATTTAAATGCTTATATTTATATAAAAATTAAATACATCAATGTTTACATACATACATGAATATCAGTACCATGAACAGTGTACCAGGCGTGACTGTTGAGTTGTTTTCAAGATTAGCCATTAGTTTGACTCAGGATTTGGGGGACCAGATTTTTAAAGCGGTGCTGTGGATTTTGCACACCACTGTGAATATTATTCCCCAGCCCAAACTCCTTACATGTTGGTATGTTAGGTGCAAGGCATGTTGTAGGATTAAACCTTGCTGGGGTAAATATTCCTTATGGCACCTAGAATGAAGACTTGGTATGGTGCTGAATCTGAGCTCTGGTTTTTTTTTTTTAGCTGAAGCAATATGAAACACATAATTTGCCAGCACGTCATTAGGTTACCAAACAAGACTCGTGGTAAGCTTTTCAAACGCACACAAATTCCATTTTCAGAAAGACTTTGAAGCTTCAGACTAATGGAACGTTAATGTGAATTTGACTCTCAGATGTGTTCAGACTCCTTTAGAAATGGTACTTTTCTTCCAAACCAGTCACATGCTTTTGAAAATACTGACTCACGTTGGATTGCTGTTTCAGAAACCAAAGTTTCTAACCAAGAACTCGAGGAAAAGAGGACTCTCCAGTTTTACGTTAATCCAATTTTATGATTTCTTTCTTTTCCACGGCGACTGCCCCATTGCTTTGATGAGGGCTGCTTTTCATCCAGTGAAACATCTAGATCAGTGAAGAAGCAAGGACATAGCTTCGCTCCATTGCTCTTAAAGCAGCTTCATCCGACCTTGCTTGTGTTATCTGAGTGGAGATCACCCACTGACATGACACTGCAGCCTAACAGCAGCTCTGACGGTTCATTTGTGAAGGAAAGGGGATTTTTTGGTTTATGTCTGGCTCAAGTCTTCTAGCTCAAATGCCACTGAGTTGCCTGGAGCCGTGCCAGGTGCTGTTGGCTGGCCGTGATGCTATCTTCCTAATCGTTAACTGAAAAAAAGAAAACACCCCGATGTTGTTGAACTTTTGCGGTAGGGGAGTTATTGCAGTTCAGTTCTGCATCTGTTCATCGGACTTCCTGTGGTTTTTCATCGAATCATATGATTGACAGTGCAGACAGTCTGCAAAGTTCTTGGTCTGTCTAGTTTATACCCTCGTCCCAACCACTAAATCTGACTTCTGCTTTGTCTGGCTGAAGAAAACAAGATCGGGTGCTGTGGTAGGTTGATTCACTAGAGCTGATAAGTGGTGTCTGTATTTAAATGGTGCAGTTACAATCCTAGTGTGTTACCTTCAGCTCTCAAGTTTTCAAGCAGTGTCTGAGGTTGCTTTGTTTTACACTAGCTGGGGTCGTCTCTCCTCTGTTAATGACTAGAGAGAAATGCAAATAATGGCTCTGCTGAACCCATTTATGTCAGGACAGTGAGTTCAAAAACTCAAAATAGTGAAGCGAACGGGTAACAAAGTATTTGTACATCTTTTGACACTACCCAGATGAACAAATAGGGCTGTGAAGGAAAAAAAGAGATGATTTATCCCATGCCAAGACTTTTCCTCTATTATTAAAACTACCATTTAAGATGCCTTAGAGTGGTCTCACTTTTCAGAAAGTGCTAAAAATCAGGTTCATTTGGGTGTCACCAGCTGGGGAGCAAATGTCTTTCCAGGATTAAGTTGGTCACAACAGCAGCAAAGCAGAAGAAAATGGGTTTCTACTTGGCTGCTTCGACGTGCCACTTTGGGAGTTTTGTTAACCGTGATAAAACCCTCACCAGTGCAGGCTGGGGTGTTTTCTGGGAGCACCTTGAGACTCCTGTGACCTGGTTGTTTTACAGCTCTCCTGAAATATTCATTTGGTGTCAACTCCTGTCTGTCTGCAGCCCATGGTGAAGGCTCCTGACCACTCATTTGGAAGCAGTACGTGCAGGAGATAAACAGCACAGACCTGAATTTGAACATTCCTTGAACCCGTCAAAAATCTTAAGCTTTATGGCATTGGTCAAGCTTTTTACGTGGTGTTTAACCCTTGCTGTTATAAATTGTTTTAAAGTCAGTCTGACAAGTGAGAATCTTTTGAGGTGACTTAAATTTGATTATTTTGAATGTTAACAAATTCTGTTTTCAGTGAACACCCTAGTAGTGAAACAGTATGGGTAGTTTTTCATCTTAACAGAGGATGACTGCCCTGGTGGTAGATCTTGCCAGATAGACGCTGGTGCAGTTCTCTCCGTGCTGGGCCTCTAGGATTTCTCATTTTTAATGAATGAGAAAACATGGCCACCACACAGCCTTGGATCACTGTAGTCATCTGGAGAAGTTGGGTTTGAATTGCAGAGCTGGAAGTCAAATGCATTGAGCTATCCTGGGTCCACTGTTCAGGTGGACCATCAAAAATCCATCACTTCTGCCATTACTTACCTTCCTTTCATAAAGGTGTATTTGAAATTGTGTGTATGTAATGGCAATCTGTATCTCTCCTTAAAAAATCTCATAATCCTTCTCTACGTTTCCAGGATAGACCTGCAGACTGTTCAAGGTGTATGTTAAGTGTGAGAGAGTCCAAATTGATTGCAGCGAGTTATAGTCTTTAATCTGAAATTGATTATTAAATTGCTATGGTACGATCACAATAGATGGCAACATTGATCAGTCTGAAGAAAAGCTTAATATCAATGCATGACTGTTACAGCCTGAAAATACGAATGCTATCTGATTTATTTTATGCTGTTCTTCCAGATGAGGGATGATGGGATAGTAAGAGCTGAGCATCTCAGATTGGAATTTCTAACACAATTTTACCAACTGTTTTAAAGCTAAAAATGTTTGTTAAGCTGTAGAATGGTCCCAGACTACTGTCATGAGTGTTTGCAAAACCAGTGGCTATAATCTGTGACCCTGAAGGTGAAAAAAGTTACCTGTGTTTAATTCAAATTAGCATCTTTAATCACTTTTTCCCCCTTCCCTCTCAGAAGGACTACTACGGGCTGCAGTACTGGCCACCTCTGGGGTGAAGAATGACAGCTGTGAAAGGGCTTTTCTCTGCTAGGAAATGTTGCACTGGTTTAATCATGAGGTTTAACCATTCGTTCTGCTGATGCAATGCTGAACTGAACATGTTCCTGTCTACACTGACCACAAGTCAGGAAGCATTTAGGAGGGAAGTGGGGGAGATTACACTGAGGATAAACAGAGTAGAATATCAGGTGGTGGGTTTTTTTTAAAATAATCAACATCTACATGACGGCTTGATTGGAGTGAGGCTTAAACTACTGAAAGAATTGTAGTGTCCTGAGAGGAGGGATGGGGTGGCAGAGGGGTACTTGGAGCCAAGATGGAAAGGGATAGAGGATATTAATGAAAAGGAGGATCTCACAAGGCTGATGAGAAAAGAATAAAACTTGAGCAAGTACAAATAGAAAGATACACTAAAGAGAGACCATAGAGGTGCAGTGGAAGGGAGTTGGGAATGGGAGTAGGCTAGGAGACAGGAGGTTAGAGATGAGGATGAGTATGGGAGCAAGAGTGAGGAAACAAAATGATGTGGAAGATTAAACAGGCTGATCAAAAAAGACTTGGGGAAAAGAGGTTGTAGAGGGGTGGTAGAAAATGTTTAGGTGCACAAAAGGGCTATGGGAGAGCTTCTATACCACAAACTGCATGTCTGACACAGGAAATGAAACTTGCTGATGTACCTTTGAGGTTCTGGGCTTTGAACTCAACAGGAGTTAGATGCAGAAGTGCCTTTAACAACCCTAACTTTTAGCTGCCTCAGTTCCTTAAGCAGAGATAGTAGTGCTGGAAACAGTGCTGTCCTCCTTCCCTCCCTGATTGCTCTAGGGATGAGCTCCCAACACGTTCCAAAGTCATCCAGTACAATAATGACAGCCACACAGATAGCCAGAATGGTTCCTCACAGGCTAAATATTGGCGTCCATCTAAGTAGAGCTGTGCTGAAGGACCTGACCCCAACATCAGCCAAACCATGGCAGCTCCAGAATGTTGGAGCATACTGGAAAGTGACACTGGCGTCCTCATCAACGAAGGAGATGGCACATTGTCACCCAAGGCTGTGGTTGAATGAAGGCAAAAAAGCTGTCCATGGAGATGTGTAGGAGATGGCACATTGTCACCTGTGGAGTCAGCTTCCCCGTAAAGCATAATGCAGGTGGCACCTTTGTGACTTGGTGTAATTGTATGCTCAGTATTTGCACCAAACCGCTCTAGTAACAGCAGCAACACAAGGAGTAGAATAGTTTCCATGTTTTCTGACTCCAAGAATACAAATAACCTGGGTGTGTAAAAGTTAAATAAAGAACCCTGAAAGCCAAGTGTCCAAGAAGTGCCCCTTCAAAGGAGACTGTTCCGGCCAGAAGGGTCTTGTACCCTAACGCAAGGAAACAGGACACCGTGAGCTCAAGAAAGATGATAGGGTATCCCTTCATTATTAATGGGCAAAGAGGCTTCTTAGCCATTGCTGTGCTTGTTCTGATCATGTCACACCACAGAGTTTATTCTTAGTCTTAGCCACAGCCTTATAAATAATAAAATGGGTCATGTTTTATCTTACCCCAGTAATCATTGTAATGCGGCTTTTATCTGAGACTCTGCCAAGCTCTTGACATAGGCAACATTTAGAAGTAGATAAAATGATTGAAGAGCACAGTGCAAAAGTAGGCTTAGCTGTCCCTCAAAACACACGCTTACCGCGAGCAAATGCAGTGGGCTTGCCGTGTACGTGCTGCTTTGGGAGGGAAGAAATGAGAAAATTGGAAAACTGAGGATGCAGCATGTCTATCCAGTTAGGATGGGCTGGCACATCTGATGTGTGTTGGCCAGCAGAGACGGGGAAGGGATCTTGCCCCTGTACTCGGCACTGGTGAGGCCGCACCTTGATGACTGGGTTCAGTTTTGGGCCCCTCACTCCAAAAAGGCCATTGAATGACTCGAGCGTGTCCAGAGAAGGGCAACAGAGCTGGTGCAGGGTCTGGAGCACAGGTCTGATGGGGAGCGGCTGAGGGAACTGGGGGGGTTTAGTGTGGAGAAGAGGAGGCTGAGGGGAGACCTCATGGCCCTCTGCAACTCCCTGAAAGGAGGGTGCAGAGAGGGGGGATGAGTCTCTTGAGCCAAGGAACAAGCGCCAGGCCAAGAGGGAATGGCCTCAAGCTGCGCCAGGGCAGGGTCAGACTGGCTCTTAGGAAGGATTTCTTTGCAGAAGGGGTTGTTGGGCGTTGGAATGGGCTGCCCAGGGCAGGGGGGGAGTCCCCATCCCTGGAGGGGTTGAAGAGTCGGGTTGACCCAGCGCTGAGGGATCTGGTGGAGTTGGGAACGGTCAGTGTGAGGTTCATGGTTGGACTGGAGGAGCTTCAAGGGCTTTTCCAACCAAGATGATTCTGTGGTTCTGTGTTAATTCTGGAAGTGCTTTGCTTAAAGCTGGTACTGAAAAACAGGGCTTTTGTGGAAGCAGTATTGTCTAGCCTGTAATTTCCAGGAGTGGGAGGTATCTGCGTGGATGGGCAGTAAGGTTGATGTGCGCAGGTCCTGTGGTTATAGCCTTAGAGGCTGAAGTGGGATAAATGGGGGACGTGTTGCCCTTGAAGAGCTTGCAGGGTTTTACACTCTAGCTGCCACATTAATGTGCCCCTCAGCAATGGGAAAGCCAAGGCACAAAGGAAATGACCTGCCCACAACTACAGAAGAACCTGTACCGGGAGTGCACCTGTGGAGCCTAGACATGCTTCCCTCTGTGCTTCCTGGAAGAAGAGTGTTTCTCTCCTGGAAACTTCTACATACATAAAGTCTTTAAGAATTAGATGGAAAAAGTCAGTTTGCCATAACACCGTGTTCCTGAAAACAGCACAGGCTGTGTTTATTCTTACAGCCTTTCTGATGGATTGTCCTGCTGAGGAGCTGAGTACAGTTAATAGCAAAAGTTTTTTAGGGAAAACTGCAATAAACAGGCCTCTATGTGTGCAACAAGAAGGTTTTTGTGGGGCTAATAAAAATGGCAGTTTTTCTTAAGACCTTTGTGTTTTGTAAAGGATTCACATGTTTAGTCTTTGTTAATAGGCAAATTGAGTGTCACCAACGGTAAAAGGGTTGAATAAATATGCCAATGTTTAGCATTCAGTTCAAAGAAGAAATTATAAATGATCTCTTTATCCCATAAATATTTTCCTTCGGGTCTAATGTTTCAGTTCCTTCCATCATTTTTCTCACCAGACCTCATTCTTAGTGTTTACCTGGGCTGTGTGTTTGCAAACAGATATGCAAACCTTCCCTCAGCGGACTTTGGTTTCTTGTTGCAGAAGTTCCCCGAGCTGAAGTTCAAGTACGTGGAGGAGGAGCAGCCTGAGGAGTTCTTCATCCCCTACGTTTGGTCCTTGGTCTACAACTCTGCCGTGGCCCTGTATTGGAACCCACATGACATCCAGCTCTTCACTATGGACTCTGGCTGAAGGAGATGCCCCAGCCAAGCCAACTCAACTCCGTCTTACAGAAAACAAAACTCCGCACCGCGTGTTAATACGTGACCCCCTCCAGCGTGCACCCTCTGACCCCAAAGCTTACGGAGAATGAAGCTTGCCGCTAGTGTACAGTCCAGTGTCCATGTTTTGGAAGCAGATGGCCACCGACACGGTGGCAACAGACTGTGGTGTGAGGAACTGATGGCTTGTAGGCAACCTTGTATTTATAGTACTATAACCTAGAGCTTGTTTGATGAAAATGAGGCCTTACACATGGGGTATGATGTTACTACCAACCATGAACCTGATTGTTCTTTTAACTTAACAGGGTAAATGAGGAAGGAGATTGCGGACTTTGATTTGGAAGCAGCATTTGTATTTTCGTTCCTTTGAAGCAAGGCAGCTTCACTGGGTCAAGCTTTCTACGGTCTGTTGGATTCTGACGTGGGTTGCTTGTTAACCTAATCCCGTGCTTTCACTCACAGCCCTTTAATTTGGTGGCACTGTCAAGGCTGCAGTTCTTAAATTGGTGTCTACACTGTCACCCGAGTGAACTAGCAAGCAGCATATTAGTCAGATTAGCTCCCAGGCAGATTCAAAACACTTGATTTAGATGTCAAAATGTTTGTGGGAGGATTTTCAGTAGCAAGTCTTTTTTTGTTCTTGTTTGACTGGCAAATGCTCTACCAGAGGGCTAGAAACACCAGCTTTCAGAGTCAGGTCCCTTACAGACTTGTTTTACTGTGCTTCTGTGCAAAAGTTGTTCCTGGAAATTGAACGCATAGAGGTAAAGGAAAAATCTCCAAAGAAAATAGTTCTGAGATTGTAAAATAGACCAATACCTGTAAAACTGTGTGTAATGGTGACAGTGTTGTGGGGATCCTTGGCAAAGTTCTGTGTTGAAAATCCCATTTGCTATTAAAGGTGTTATGGCAGAAGTACAAATTTATCTGAATGTAGAATACTTCTCTTTTTTGTTGTTCTAAAGTGTCCTTTCCTGATATACCTGCTCATTCAGTTGGAAGAACAAAAGAAGTGGCTCGACCTGATTTTGAAAGAAAATCTCATTTTTCAGAGTGGGGATCATTTCTTCTCTGGGGAGGCTCCTGACGGTGCCTGTTGCACATGCATGCAATCACTCTAATCCCACGTGATGCTGTGTGGAGGACTGTCACCAGTCCATTGCATGCCAAAACATAAATACCAAGAAATTAGTTCCTAAACATACACAGAAACCCCCTGTATTCACTACTTGTTCTGGTTGCTGACCTGAAGAATCAGGTGCATTTGCTTTCAACCAGTCCTTCGAGTGGCTTTAAGGTTTTTTTTTCTTCCCTGAAGGATGCACTAGAATTGTACTTTCCTTTTATCTGCTCTTATTTAGAGGCAGAAGTACATTCAAGTCCTACACAAATGAAAATGCTGGCTTTAAAAAAAAAAAAAAAAGCTTTCCAAATTTATTTAAATACAGCTACAAAGCAACATATACAGCCCAGGAGCATTTAGGACTTTCAAATCGCAGAAGCTTTTCAGAAAAGGCAATAGTAAGACTGGAGATGCAATTTTTCTTAAGAAAATATGAGAAATGAATGAACCATGACTGAGCTGCACATAAGTTTATTCTGTGTTTTGGATTTATGGTTTGGGGTTGTTTTGTCTTTGAGCAAACGTCAAAGGGGAATGACTCTTCTTGGTTATTGTAGTGATTTGTAATTTTGTCTTTTTTAAAAGACTTAAGAGTGCTTGTGAGTCAGCAGGGCTGCCCAGCCTTCGGAAAGGTCAGTCTGAAGATGCACTTTTAAACTGTGGATTCTGAAGCTACTGGGATGGCTCTGTTTTCATTTGTCTTAACCGCCCGTGAGCACTTGAACCTGCCCCGAGGTGAGCACCCTCCACCCCGCTGCCTGCAGCAGAAGTGGAGCACTTCACGAAAGAGGGCTCAGCCCGAGCAGATGCTTCTCAGCCGGGTGTCAAACTGGGGATAACCTGATTTTTCTTTGAAAGGGCTTTTTATAAAGAGAAGGGTACATAAAGCAGCAATCTGATAGAATAGGTCAAGCCAGCTGCTGAATCAATGTAGGAGTCGCACAGTAAATTATTTCTTGCTGTCCTCTTGTTGTGATGACGTTGAATCCAAGTACAGAAGGAACAGGTTTGTTCCAATCGCATAATTTCCTTGTGCATTTAATTAATATGCAGTGCTCCCAGGGCCCAGCTGGTTTGGAGCAGCTGGAGTTACAATCCAAAGCTGAAACAGCAGAGCCAGACCAAGATTTATGCTGAAGTCCACGTTAGCCCTGTTGGCTCTTCCAAGAGTTTGAGCATTATGTGGGTCTGGCAGTGTCCTGATCTCTGCAGTCTGGCACGGTCACAAATACTCTGTTTTCCTTCAGATCTGTAAAGTATCACTATGGGGATCCTTTTCATTACATTGTGTGAAAGATTTATTATGCATAATAAAAAAAAAATATTAAAACAGTAAATACAGGCTGTAGTTGTATTTGTTTTACGTGATAGATGCCACGCGATGATGTTTGGCCAGCGGGTGTTGGTGTCGTCATCAGACCTAACGTGCACGAGGTTTTATAACGTTCTGCGTGACTTGCAATAAAAAGAATGTTATTTTATTTATGAAGTAGACAGTTGTTTAAATCTGTGCTTGGTGGAAGAAGGGACACGTCGTGCTGCAATGTCATGCTGAATCCCACCTAACGGAGGGCTCTTGCCAACTCAGCTTCCACTGTCGCAATCAGTAGAGCCTGGAGGAGGCACTGGGGACATGCAGTTGTGGCGGGGAGCAGAGGAGGGACGGGACTGTCCCCTTCAGCCCAGACGTGATGTGTTTCTGCACCCTCAGTTGCTCTTTCCTGTTGTTCTTGCCACGCTCTTTAGACATACGGTGTTTCCCTGGATTTTGCGGGTTGCGTTGGGTGATGCACCAAGATCTTAACCTTAACGTGCCCATATTGTTGCTTGGAGTGCTGATCACTAGTGACACCGTCTGCTTGGGTTCCTGGAGCAGCTCTAGAGAGGGAAATCCATTGCATCAGGGTTGGGGAGGAGAAGGAAGGTCTGCTCTGTCCTCACACAGAGAACCATCCCTTCTATGAATCTCCTCTGGGATGAAAGCTCTCGGGAGAATGGGCAGGAAAACAAGTTGCTGTGTTAAGTTCTGAGTGAAATGGAGATTGTGCATGTGAAACCTGATGTACGTGTCACTGTGAGGGAGAAATTGTCCTTCCTCAGTTAATTGAGAGAAACTGATCTCGCTGTGAAAGCGAGGTGGCTGGGAAGCTACAGATGAGTCAGGCATCATTCACTTGGGCAAAAGCAGTCCGAAAGCATTCCAGATTTCATGAAATTTATTGACCCTACTAGCCTAAAACCAAAGAGTATTAGGCAAGTTACAGGAAAAAAAAAAACACCAACCGTTTCCTACGTGCTTGCTAGATTGTTGATCTACCAGTTAAACAGGAAAGGAAGAACCAAACAAACCCCCTCACTCCTTTGGAAACTCTAAAGCTTTTTGTACAACCTTTTCTACTGGGCAGCTTGGTTTTATTCTTGCGTATGTTGTCTAATTCAGCCAACTAAAGGTCAAATGCTGTCTTATATTCAGTCATCCTGAGACTCTCTCCTGATTGATTGGGCTCAGTCTGCGAAAACTCTGGCTGCTGCGCTTGAAGACCAGGAGTTTTCTATACAATTGCACTTATATATTCACCTGACCACTGTAAATCCTTCCCCGTCTTCATCCATTCGCAGGGATTTCACCACCTTACCTAGCTAGCTTTAAAAATTTATACACTGGTATCTGTAATACTGCAAAATTCAAGGTCCCAGCTGCTTTTGTGTTTAGTTTGTTGTTAATTTGTTTTGGGGCGATTATTATTATAATAATTATTATCTATTATTAGACTCTACTAACTCACAACTAGCAGTGTTTAAGGTAACAGCTGGGCGTCTGATAGCGACACACAAGAGCCTCAATGGAGTTAGCAGATTCAAAGGAAGGAAATGTTTACTCAGTATGTTCCTGTTCATAGCTGTGATCTCTCCCCCTCCTTCCCAAACCCAGATCAGGGTGCTGAGATCTGGATCAGGGCACTAATCTTGGTACAACTGTTCAGTCTGGGGAGCTTTTGCTTTTACCTGGAAGCTGTGTGAAGGTTTTTACCGTTGAGGTTTCTCCAGCCAATATTATTGGGTTAAATTCTGTATCAAGTACATAGCTGCACCCAAAAGGCTCCAAGAGGGCTTTTTTCCCTTTAACTACACAACAGATAATCCATAAAATTGTCTCCAGCAGCATGACGCAGGCCCAATCATTTTTAACATTTCTGGCAGTCAAATGTCATTTTTCATTTAAAGGGGGGGGGGAAATATCTATCCAGTCCCTTAGCAAGCTGCAGTCAGCTGGTTTGACAGGAGCGATGTTCTCCTCGGCTCTGCCGGAGATGGCCTCTAGATCCTTCTGCTGGATCCATCCACGCTGCTCCATCTTGACCATTAAGAGCTGGCTGGGTGCAGCCAGATGGGTTTACTGCCAAAGAGCTCTTAGCAGCAAATTTGCTTGGTGCATCCTGAGCACCTGGACGATGAAGCATCAGCTCCTGGACATCTTCTAGCAAAAGCGTGGTGGCCTGTGAGCTCTTGGTACGGTGCAGATGTCCCTGGAGACTTACATTCTGTGGAGAAGGATGTTCTGGATGTCACAAGGTTGGTTGTCTGGATTATGCTGGGTGGGGCTGGCGATTATTTTGGGCTTGGTTAGAAGGCTGACTTGTAACTCCAAGAACTATTCTTTCATGGTCCCTTTGCACAGCTCGTTAATGACATTCAGATTCAGCAGCAGTGCTCTGGGGGCAGGCAGCATGTGGATGGGTTCAGGGAAAGGATCATGAAAGCAGCGAGTCTGCCTGTTTTTTGCCTTTCAGGAAAGGAGCTTTTTGGAAGGACATCATCAGGCTGCTGTGGCATCCAGACACTGCCCGAGTGCTCCAGGGCGATCCTCCTTATGCTTGGGACATCAACACACGTCACCAGCATCGTTCATTATGCTGATGACAGTTCTGTTATCAGAACATAATGATATTTCAAAGACAAAAAAGCAACTCTTACAACTTGGGTTGACTGGGACAGCAGAGCTGTACTTCCTGCTGTGACTTTGGGTACAACGGCTCAATACGAGCAGGGCTCTGTGGGCTGTGGAGGCAAAGGTTTAAGGTAATTGTGGAAATGACTGCATGATTTCATGAGCTGGGGTCTCAAAAATAGCAGCACGTGAGCTACACCCTTCCTTTGCATATCCCTGACTACAGATTTTGGCATCCTTTTGCTGGGAAGACCCAGGACCACTCTGGAGTAAGTGTTGTAAATACTTGGCTCTTTGAGAGTGGTTAACCCAGAACTGTGAGGCTCCAGCTGAGATTACAGCATGAAAAGCTTGTGAGCATTTAATCAGAGATGCTAGGTTATTGCTGGGTGGATGCTTCTCATATGTTGGGGCTATACTGTGTTCTTGCAAATTAATTACTTCAAGTAGCCCTGTTTAATATTGAAGGCGCTGCTACCACCCACGGATTGTGCCGGTGCTTACATGTACTCAGATAAATGAAAATGTCACTATCAGTGAATCCCTCCAAATCACAAATCAAATACGCCGCTGAGCTGCCAAACTGGGACAATTTGAATGAGAGATTTAAAGAAGAGATATTTTTTTTAATGCTGCTGAAGCGCACGACATAATCCTTCATCATCACTTTAAAAACTGTCTTAAAATTAATCCAAAATGAGTATGTCTTGGCAGACATGATGAAATGTTCAGCTGTACATAAAGTTTTTGCCAGCTGTCTTTGCAAACTAAATGGCAGACTTCAGTCTTCCTTATAGTCACTTTGTGCTACTGAAAACCCTAAATCTGTTGGCACCAGGAGAAAATTGGAGGTCTTTGAGTATCCAGAGAGGAGCTACAGAGCGGTGACAAACTCGGTGACGTCCCTGATGATGCTACCCCAGCCCCTCCTCCTATTTATGAAACGATGAAACAAATGCTTTTCAAAGAGGAAAACAGCTTATTAAAACTGGCAATGTAAACTAGGAACAGCTGTCCTCGCCCTGCTGCTTCTATTTTCGTCCCTGAAGCCATTGTCAGGGTCCATCCCCTCTCCCGGCACAGCTCCTGCATCCCAGTCTGCAGTGCCCCCCGCCATGAATCCTGCCCAGCATGGGTGCTCAGGGTACAGGGGACCTGGGGTGCTCAGCCCCATCAGAGCTGGCTGTCCCTGTTTAAGGACTGTATCAACCAGAGAATAGTGGGAATAAACCGTCCAGGGACAAAACTGGATGTAGAAATTCAAAGCCTCTTCCCAACCAGGTGCTTGAGGAGCACCAGTGGCCTCCAGTTGGAGTCTGGGTCAGCAAAACCAGTGGGGAAAGAGGGACTGCACCTGGGGTGGTGGCCCTGGGTACCAGTGTGGCAAAGGGACCTCACTGAGGAAATGGGGAATAAAAGGTGGGCAAAGAGTTGGTCGCCTGGAATTGCCTAAAAATGTGGGGTTTTTCCCAGTACAGCCTTGCGTGTTGTTTCGTTGCTCAGGCTGTTCCTGCAGGAGGGAAAACTCACCTTCATTCCTTGATATAGGATATTCAGTATCTAGTATATTTACTTGGCTGGGCTTCAGATTAAATATTCTGCTTAGCGCCTTGTGTCTTGTACATGTCTCTGCAGTGCTGAGCAGTGGAGTGGAGAGAAGCAGCAGAACCATTTTCACCCTGAAACAAAGCTCTTTGTGATGGTTCCAGAAAAAACCTTCAAACTCCAACCCCCCCCCCCGCTAAAAAAAAGTAGCTTCATCATCTGCAGTCTTGCAGGTTTCTCCCAACTGAAATAGGAAGTGAAAATTTAATTTAAATTCTTTTCTTTCTTCTAAATCAAATGTCACAGGCGCCAATTGCCCTTCAAAAGGTCAAACTTTTAACCCGCAAAATACATGATCAATACATGATTGACCTAAACAATAGCCATAAACTTCAGTCTGCCTTTATCTCCTTGTTTGGCTTCTCCTCCGTCATGACAGAGCACGTTTGGGCTGGGAAAGTGGCAGTTCCTGATGAAGGTGACGTGGAGAGAGCTCATAAAACCCCACTTCTGCAGTGGAGGAACACAGGCATTACCAGCACGACACAAGGCAGGATTGCCTCTTTCCTTTCTTTTGTTGTCTCTCTTTCTTGCTTTGGTTTCCTGGAGGACACGTTAGCGGTTTCAGAGACCACTTGAATGTCTTACAAAACCGTTACTGTAGGACCGCTGAAATCGAGTTTAACAAAAGTTCTCCCAGCTATTTCAGTCTGGCCAGTTTTTGGACTGGAAACTGTTTCTGGTGGAGCGGCCAATCTGGTCGGGAGGTGGATTTGCAGCATGTCCATCCCTAACGTAGCCCCAGAAGATGTTTGCCAGTAGCACCTCTTTCACCCATCGCAGCGTTGTGTTTCTCTGTTCAGTTAGGTGTGCTACACGGGACGTACAACCACACCAGAGCCACACCAGCACATCAGCAGCAAGGCCAAGGGGCGCATGTCCTGGCCACCATGGCCACCAGGACCAGGGGTGGCCTTGAGAGGATGGAGGTGATGCTGTCCTGAAAACTGACCCTTTACTAGGGAAGAAGGGTGCAGAGTTTGGCCCATGGCTCCCCCCAGCCGGGAAGAAGGTAGGAGTCTGGAGCATGGGGATGGATGGGTTGATGCCACGTTTGAGGGTACCCACGTCCTCACTGGTGTGTACTGGAGACAGATGGCAGAGGCCCTTCTTGACTATTTGGGGGAGAAACAGCCATTTTCAAGCAATAACTTCCTGCTTGTTGTCACTGACTGCAGCCAGATGAAAGTCCAGTGAGTACATGGAGGAGCAGTGCTAGAGAATAAACCAGAAACTGTGGTCCTGGCCCAAAGAGCTAATAATTAGGAAGAGAATACGCTGATTGGGAAGGGACAGAGCCCAGATAGGCAGCTTGGATGTATATGTATATGTATATGTGTATGTGTATGTGTATGTGTATGTGTATGTGTATGTATATGTATATGTGTATGTGTATGTGTATGTATATGTATATGTATATGTAATGTCAAAATGGCACGTCATTATTATTCATTATTCTATCGTTATCTATAAAATGGCTCCCTTTTATGGTACTCTTCATCTGTTGAAGAGCCATGAGTGGAAGCACACTGCTGGTTGGGTTTGGGTGGTTGCCCTATAGCGCACCGCATATATGAAGAGGTGATATAAAGAGGTGACTACAAGTAGCATCCCAGCTGCATTTGGGGCAGGACTTTTAGGGGATCCCAGGCTTTTCCCAGGCTGGTTTCAGCCATCCCAGCCACGCTGGCCGCTGTGCTGGGGCTTCAGGAGGGCGGCGGGAGGGTGCCGGGGAGCAGGAGCCGCGGGCGGCGAGGCGGCGCACCCTGTGTAATGAGGCTGCCGATGATGGATTTACCTCATCTATTACCTTGTGCGGCGCGTATGTTTATGTTGTGGCTACGAGCATTAAACGAGGGCAGATTAGTTGTATTTGTGCAGCTGCCAAGCTCGCTGTTGTGACATTTCCATCTGCCTCGCTGTTGTATAACCCTCTGCTCCTGCTGAAATTAAGAGCAAGGAAGAAATCCCCTCCTTCCCCGCTCCTCGCACTGGGGCTGGCAGGGCAGCTTATCCCCCAGCCCTCTTCGTCAAGCCCCAAAGCCTTCCCTCCAAGCTAGACCTCAAATCCTGTGTCTAACCCCCTGGCCTTGGGCTGCTCTGCAGCCAACGGAGAGCAAAAACCCTCTTTGCACCGATGTATTTCAGCATCACAAGCGGCTCTGATAAGCTTTGAGAGCTGACAGTCATCTTCAGGTCAAAACAATTTAGGGCCTGGTCCTGGGAAGCCCTTATTTTCACCCTTCTGGTGTGCACCAGCAGCCGCTGTCAGCAAAGGCAGCAGCTCCTTGTGCCATGGCAGACCCTCACCCTACCCAAAAAAAGTAGAGTAGGATGGAGAGTATCTCTGAAACGTCCCAAATCACGGCCTGCAGAGATCTGCTGGCAACAGCTGGTGGACCCAGGGCTTTTTTCTTCATCTCTCCACAGTCTGGGGTTTGGATCTGGGACTCATGAAGTTGAGAAATGCAACTGGACAATCCTAGCAGTGCCTTCGTCCCCCATCATGGACCATAAGGACTGTAAGTTGCCCAGTGGATCCTCTTGATTTAAGAGACTCAGAAGAGGATTTGGCACCCTGCACTCCCAGGAGGAGGCTAGATGGAGAGGGGTTACACTTAGGACAGGTGGATATGGGTCAGGATTTTTAATGAAGCCTTTGCAGCACCGTCCTTTCAGGTTTTAAGAGTGTCTTCGCTTACTAGCTTTCTCCTACCTCGACAGTAACCTTTGGGATGGCAAGCTGGTGGGGTGAGTGTGGGAGATGATGAAAGACGGGGAGGTGAAGAAACTTGTACCGAACATATTGTTGGCTCTTGGCCTGAGACGCTGGGCCCACTCAAGGTCTTGCCAAGATCATTTTCACTGGGAGGATACACTGATGATGACAGCCAGGTATTTCTTTGATGCAATTCTGTGTATTAATCGGGAAAGTACGTAAAGTCCCGTTTCCCCGAACACCTCGGGACCAAGTAGGCTGCAACAGCCTTAAGCCCAAGCCCAAGCCTGCCTGGAGCCACTCCTGCACACCCCGTGTGCCTCTCCGCTCCCTCACTTCATACTGTGTTTCCCCAACTCCCTTTCTGGTACCTCCCTGGCACTTCGCTGGCTCTCTCTTTGCTTTCTCATCCCTCTGACAGATTAAAATATGTACACACACACCCTTTTGTGCAAGCAACTGCAACCCAACCAGAGCCCTGGGACAAAGACCAGTCTCTCCTCCATCCTTTACAGAGATTCCCGGGGAAATTTTCCAGCCCAGCTTTGCCACAGTGGTTTGTGGCCTCCATGAGAGTTCTTCCTGGTTTGGCTTTCACCAGACAAGGGTGAGAAACTCTTCTTGCCTTTAGCCCCAAGACAATTTAGCAAATTGGCCAACGGGATGTCAGCTTCAGCAAAACGTGCCCTTGGATCAAGGTGAGGACTGGCGGCTACACAACTGCAGCCTCTTGGAGAAGGGGAGATGGTCTGCAAGGTGCCTGTCTGTCCTGCCCAGCAGAAAGGGTCATGGGTCCCTATACCACCACCACTGTCCCTCGGAGAGCTGCCCCACAGGATGCCCAGTCCACGCTGTGTGGGTACCACGACCCTGGGCACAGAGCAGAAAAAGTCAAAGAGGGGTTACCTTTGGGGTCAGCCAGTGCTTGTGATAGAAAAATCCCATCTTGGGGTGGAAAGGAAAACCCAGGGAGATGTTTGCAAAGACCAGTCCTCCCAGAGGTTGCCCAGGAGTGGGAGGAACAGGAGTCTGTATAAGCCATGCCTGGAAATTTCCCTGGATGGATGCTCAGAGACATACAGGGACCAACAACTGCAGCAGTGCAGCGTAAGAGAAAGGGGAATTTACTCGGGGGTGGAAAAGGTACTGAATTTAGGGGCCTGCATCCACCAAGATAAATTTCTGCATTGGATGTCCCACAGACAGACGGAACCAGGGGACCACTCGGAGCATTAAGTAACTCAGATTCCTGCCATGTGCTTAGCATGAGATATTTTTTTCTGGGAAAAATAAAACTTCTTTTGCAGTATTCATGAGAGTGGCCCACGCACGAAACAACGTAAGAAAGGAATGGTCTTTTTTGGCTGCCGTGCTCGGGACATAGTGTCTTGGGACTTCTGACAAATAACGAATGAAAGACAAATGTTGTGGGGCTGATGCTGATGCTGCCGTGCGTTACCCTGTCGGGATCAAGCCGTGAGCTGGGGCTTGTGACCATCAGACTCCCACGTGGAGCAGCACAATGAAGATACATATTTATTTTTTTTTCTGCATGACGGACACCTGCAGCTCCTTTATGGGGCACTGCACCATCAAACAGTCAGCACATCCGAATGCACCACACACAAGAGCAAAACATCTGGATGTGCTGTACAATAAACAAGACGTGGGCAAGTCACGCCCCTCCAGATAATCCGTTGTTCAAAGTGAAAGCTCGCCACAGAAATTTAGAAAAGGGGGGGGAGCGGGGCAGGACTTTTATTATGCTTGGAAACTATTTAAATATGTCAATATTAAGGGAGCATAATTACCACTCAAGCAATTCCAGAAAACAAGTCGGTAACAGTGCCTACTTTACGGGAAGTGCATTTCCTCTTGGCAGTCTTCTGGCTGGGAATTATCGAGTACGTGGCTCTCCTGCTCTCCTCCATCTGCTTCACTGCTGGCACGGTTGGGGACCAGCATCTTCCAGCCAAGCAGGGCTGTGCAGGGGTGCATGTAACTGCACATGGGGGACCATGCTGGTCAACATAACCCACTTGGAAGTGATGCCCTAATCCCTGAGCAGGGTGTGCTGTGGGTCTGAGACATCAAGCAGCCCCATGGTGCTGAGGAGCCCCATCCCCTGCTCTTCTTGGGGTCAGTGCCGACCAGCGTTTCTGTGGCCAAGGTGACCAGGAGTAGCTCAGGGCTACTCTGCTTCCCAGAGCATCTGCCCAGTGCATCCCTTGCAGCCATGCTGTGGGAAGAGTCAGAGGAAGGAGAGGACTGTGGTTAAGGGACCAGACTCTGTACCCAGATCTCCTGAGTCAGCTCCCAGCACTGCCGCCAATGTCCCGTGTCACACCAGGCCAGTTGCTTCACCCTCAGTAACACCAGCTCCTGCCTTATAAAGCCCTTCTGTGGTCAGTTGTGTGGCAATGCAGAGTCGTGCTCTGGCTTGGGGAAGTTTCTAATGGTCTTTGACTTCTGTTTTGAAAACACTGAACCCAAAAGCGAGGTTCATTGAAGGAACGGCAGCTTCCCAAAGCTGCTGAGAACCTTCCCAGGGCTGCCAGGAGGGGGACAACATTCCCCTCCCTATTGGATATGCTTAGGGCACATCCAGGCTGGCACGTGATCCAGGGAGAGGCTGAAACTGAACAATTCCCATGAACAAAACCCACCTCATGGGAAGCTACCCTGTAGAGTGGCCACCCTGTAGCTGTCCCATCTGGGATCACCCATGGACGCCACTGACCCCTCAGCTACCCAAAGCCATTTGCTCAGAAACCCACTAAGGACATCCAAAAATAATCTTCAACCAAATGAGCGGCAATTGACCTCATCGCTCATTAGCCAGGGCCTGTAGATAATCATTATTATTGAGTATGAGCATTTTCCAGCATCCCTGTGTGTTGTTGAAGTGTTTTCGTCCACCCTTTGCAGATGGTGAACCAAGATTTCAAGAGTCTGTCCCAGACAACCCAGGAGACTCACTCATCTCCCATGACACTTCTAAGGTTCAGCTGGACAGGGTGCTTGGCCATCTTGTCCAGACAAGGCTTTTGCCAAGGAAGGTTGGACCAAGTGATCCTTGAGGTCCCTTCCAACCTGGTATTCCATGATTCTGTGATCTTCATCAAGACATTGGACCACTCTTCCCTCAGCTGGGGCTCAATGCTAGGTGATGGCAGTGGTCACAGTCCATCCTTCATCAAAGACAGGTCCCAAAGTCTGCATGGGCCAACATGATGCTCAGATGAGGTGCAGGCATTTGGGTTTGATCATTGGGATCTTCACGTTCCTGGTTTTGCCACCACTTTAACTAGTCCTGAATTTCACATTGCCCGTGATATTCTTGCAAGCCCTTAAAATTCGTTAAAAGCACTTGAATATTTTTAATTGATCCTTTTTTTTTTTTTTTCCCAATATCCACCCAATTTGATTCCTAATCCCATCTAACAGTTGCAGAGGAGCTATAACAAAAGATTAGCTCATGTTCAATGTCTGGTTAGTGCCTGAAAGGCATCTTGAAAATGTAAAATGCCACAGAAATGCTGAATAATCTTATTTTTGTTGTCAACGCTCCCCTTGAGCAATGCCCTTAAGCCTGACGAATGCTCACTGCAAGCAAAGCGAACATCCTCTCATTAATTTTGAACAATCAAATCTCATGCCCTGGCGTACAGAAAGCCCACGGCAATGGTGCCTCACTAGCTGGGAACCTTATTTTTGCTGGGCCACCCTGAGATTCAGCGAGGACTTCCCACTTTTTGAGTTGCCCCAGAATCTCTCCTCATGAAGCCCATATTTCTGCCTGCTGCTCGATCGCTGCCTGCAGTAGCTGCTGCTGTGTGAGGTCCAGCCTTCAGTGCCCCGGCAGAAGGATAACGGATGGGGTCCTCCATCAGCATCTTGGGGGTGGACCTGAGCTGAGCTGCTTCTTTTTCCTGTGTTTCACCCTTTGTGAAGGGTGTTGGCAAGTGTTATGCTAAATCCTTGCTGAAAACCCACCACTGGGATAACAAATATTTTTTAAGCATGTTCTTTTCCACTATATTTTGCCTGTTTAGGGGGGGATAGCCCCATTCCCTGCACGCAGAAGACACCCCACTTCATATTCATTGATTTTCTTGTTGCATCCCTCAGATCATACCAACTGATCCCATAGCTGCGTCCATGCTTTTCTCCCCAAACAGTCTCAGCTCATGGCATTTGGGGGAGCCGGGGCTGCCCACGGCTGCACGCCCTGCGCCACATTGATCGGCGTGGTAATTCCTCCAGTGGCGTGGGGCACGCTGTGCATTAATCTGCTCCCGTTAGCTGTAATTTGATAACGTTAATGCTTGGAGCACAGCCTGTGGGAGCATATGGATGGCTTCCCACTTGTGCCAGGCTCCTGCTCTTTCTCACGGCATGCTGTGATGCAGGGCTGGGCACTGTAATGCGTGCGGTTTGGGGGGAAAGTCTCTTAATGTGTGTAATGCGCTCAGGAAGTCAGTTGTGGAAAAAAAAAATCAACAAAACCTTAGAGGAGGTGACAGGGGAAGATCCTTTCCATTGTCCATGGGCTGCCGTGCTGCTGCGGGGTTAGAGGGAGGATGGACCCTTGCAGCCATCGCAGTGTTGGGTCCTGGTTCCTTATGGCGAGTCCCAGAGTTGTCATGAGCAATAACTCAGTACAAGAAAGACATGGAGCTGTTGGAGCAGGTCCAGAGGAGGCCACAAAAATGGTCAGAGGGCTGGAACACCTCTCCTGTGAGGACAGGCTGAGAGAGTTGGGGGTGTTCAGCTGGAGAAGAGAAGGTTTTGGGGAAACTTTATTGCGGCCTTTCAATATTTAAAGGGAACTTTTGAGAAAGATGGGGACAGACTTTTTTGTAGAGCCTGTAATGATAGGACAAGGGGTAATGGTTTTAACCTAAAAGAGGGGAGATTCAGACTAGAGAGAAGGAAGAAATTGTTTATGATGAGGGTGGTGAGGCCCTGGCACAGGTTTCCCAGAGAGGTGGTCGATGCCCCATCCCTGGAAACATTCCAGGCCAGGTTGGACGGGGCTCTGAGCAACCTGATCTAGTGGAAGATGTCCCTGCCCATGGCAGGGGGTTGGACTAGATGGCCTTTAAAGGTCCCTTCCAACCCAAACCAGTCTGTGATTCTATGAATAACAGTGCAGATGAACTCAGTGGTGGCAAACATTGCGTGCCTCCATCAGGGTAGGTCTCAGGCATACAGAGGACCTGCTTGGTGAAATAAGGACAAATACACTGGTGCTGCTGATGATGCCAAGGCAGGGAGCTTGCTGCCAGGCAGGATGGCAGGATGGATGCTGATGTTTTACAGCACAGACGGAACTATTCTGATTTGATCCTCTTTGCCCATCACAATGTCTTAATATTACCTAGTGCCTGCAAATGAGGTGGAGGAGGCAGGAAAGCGCAGCCACAGCCTCACCAGCCCTACCTCTGGCAGCACGTGCCAGGCTGTTTCATTGCTCTCTGCATCCACAGTAGGTGCAGGGATTTAGAGAGGGTTGTAATGACATGCGTGCCAAGAGGGGATGCAATGATGTGCATGTTAATCAGAGGAGAAGAGGCCCCCAAATAACGGTCATGTCTCCCCTCTTTCCTGCCCCCCCCAGAAACTCAGAGGAAGTCAGGTGTGTGTTACCATCATGTTTTCATGAGCAGCACTCCCATCTCTCAGCAAGCCGAGCGCGTGGGGAGGGTGCTGCGAGTTTCACAGCAGGAAGCCCAGCTTCTGCAGGGCACGAGGCTCTCTGGCTCCCACCGCCCGGGGATGCTGCACGGCTCTTCCTGCGCCAGTGGAGGTCACAGCCCTGGATCTGGATGTCCAAGGCTGCGCTGGCCTTGTCCTCACAATAAGGTGTGGGCAGTCGCTCCAGTCTGGGGGTTTAATTTTCAGCTAAAATTAGGAGAGAAGAATCCCAGCCAAAAAGTGCAACTTTTGGCCCTATAGGATTATATATTATATTGCATCCCACCACACCATCCTGAGAAGAGAGGCTGGTCCATGATGGTTGCTCCACCTTCATTGCTCCTGATGACCACAGGGGACTCGGACACAGGAAATTGGGGTTACTCACTGCTTTGGCTGGATGACAGCATCCTGCAGCCGTGAGCTGCTTTCTTGCAGCTGATGTGACACGTGGCTCAGTAAGGACAGACTTTCTCAAGGCAGGACAATAGCAGTTGGAGGCTGAAATCAAGTTCTTTTAAACATAAGGTCTGCTAGGAACAGCGCATCAAAACATAATGTAGATGGAAATACAGGAGCTGGAAGCTTGGCTCCTTTGAGATCAATGATAAAACTGCTGTTGTCTTCGGTAGGGCCAGAGCACAAAGAAAAACCCAGCTGCATTACAGGGAGTAATCGTTCTCCTAAAGCAATGGGTCATGCGAAAGAGTGATTTCTGGCTGTAATCCCAGCAGTATTATACTCGGAGAGAGGACTGAAACACTAATACTGAGGAAGCTTGATACTTGGTGTCTGTTTATTTGTTTGATGAAAAATTACCAAGGAACAAATGGGAAAACTAGTTCTTCTTTTCTCTAATATGTAAATGTTATCCCAGAAAATTATTTCTCTTCCCTGTAAAAAATCTTGGGGAGAAAATTCTCTGATGGGCATTTCACCCCAGCTGTCAACTGAGGTAGATGTATGGGAAGATGTAGAAACAAAATAAGGTTTAAAAATAATCTAGATTCCATTTCTCTATCAGACGTAATTTAAAGTAAGCCTCCCCATCCACATTTCATTGCCTACAGACAAAACAAGGTGTATCATATATCCCTTTAGAAGCACTTGAGATGATTAAGAGAAAGGCTTTCATAGAGCATATTTCCTTGAATAAACACCAGCTCTCCTTCCCAACCTCAGCACTGAGTACCCCACCACAGTGATCTCAGCATCTCGCAAAATGAATTTCAGATGGAAAGAGTAAACTGGGGGTGCAAAACGCACCAAGGAAAGATGATCGCCTCTTTAGGCAACACAAGCTCTCCAGGGAAACCCACAACCAGCCTGGTTTTCAAGAAAATATTAAATATCCAGCTCTGAACGGCCTCAGACACCCTTGGCCTGGAAAGCCCTGCCGAGGCAGAGCGTCTTGCTTGTGTCATGCTCTCATATGGATGCAAGCTTGGATTTTAACCAAAGCGCTCTAATGGAGATTAAACAACTCCACAAGCAGCTGCTCTATGGTGATATTAAGTGGAGACTGGATAAAGTTATCAATTTAGATTGAACTGGGGAAGTTCTGCTAATGCACTTGAACAACAAAGGTGCACAGATGGCAACTGAAATGCTTAGGGAACTTCTTAAGAAAAATCCAGCTGAGCCTTGTAAACAAATGTCCTTTGTAAAACCAGCATCTAAGGAGTGAGCGAAGGAGACTGTCTGAACTGCTTTAATTAAATTTTTTTTTTTTTTTTGCCATCAAGGACCTGCCTGAAGTGTGAGATGTTTAAATTATCAGTACTATTGCAACAGCCACATGTCTGCAAGGAGTAAAAAGGGAAGGCAGGATTTGCATGTGGCCCATCAGTGCTTGTTAAGGAAATGGCAATTCTGTTTTTTCTAAAAAAATAGGGTAAAGAAACCCTTTCCTGCTCATTTTTGTGCGGCCGGGGTGTTTCTGAGCGCAGCACCTTGCACCCATTCGCAGAGGTCTTTGAAGCTGCCCAAACATGAAACATCAGGCTGAAGACCTGATGGAGGTTGCTTCACATGACATGCACACAACTAATGACAGAAGAAGGCAACACAGCTTAGCTGATGGCTTTGTGCGTATGTCTTCCAGTTATTTAAATGGCCAGGTTAGATAAACATCAGCACCCGGGGATTGCTATTAATACGCACAAGAACAAACGTTCCAGATTTTTAGCCCGTAACTTATTCAAACCAGTTGGTCCAGGAATGGGGGCTGTTGCACCTGTGTTGCCTTCAAACCCAAAGCCTCCCGGGGAAGGGACTTGCCTGGCCCCGTTTACCTGTCCATGTGCTCTTCTATAGACAGGGATAATTGCTGGGGTTGAGTGATCCTGTGCTTGAAAGGTCTGCAAGGGTGCTTCAACATCAGAGGAGCTGTTCCTCTGCGAGAGGTCATTAGCAGGTGACAGTGTGTTTATATTTTGGTGGGGCATCGAGCAGGCTGCATCATCAACATCCTTCCACCACTGCTTCTCTTGTAGGGCAGATCTGCTCTCCTCCAGTCGGAGCATGTGTTTCAGTGCCAGGTCCCAGCAGTACTGGGAGGATGCTGCCTGCTGTGGCTCGTGTCACACTGGCCAGGTCCCTCCTTTGACTGTACAGATATCTAAAGTCAAACAGTCTCTTCATGGGGTGCTGCGTGTCTTGCTGCCCATGATAGGGTTTGTGGCCAAAGGGGTACTTGAGACATTGATGAGTAAGTGTTAATTAAATATAACTCAACTTCTGGTCTGTGTCTCACAAGGCCATCCAGAGGTGGTCTACATGATCACCACTCCCAGTGGCAGAATTAGCAATAGGTCTCATTAAAAGTTCATACCAGGAGATGTTCAGGAGCCCAGGCTCAGACAACCTTTGTCAGACATCCCATGCCAAGCCCCATTGTAAATCACCATCTCCAGTCACTTGATGGCTGTGTCAGGCATTGTACAGCTTCTCCTCGCAAGCTTGACCGCAACCCTGGCACCTTTGGCCATCAGCAAGGCAGTTCCCCAACACCCAGCATTACTGCCGTGTCCCTCATCCTGATCAACCTTCCCACAGACTATTTAAACCACCACTGAAGGGAGGTTTGCACAAGGACTCTCCTGGAGCAGAGACAGCTGCAGTTGAGCTCTTGCAAGTTCACTACCAGCAAGGGTGAGCTCTGAGATTTCCCAGACGCCAGCGAGAAATGTTCGTCTACAGCCTGGGCCAAGCAGAGGACAACAATGACTATTCATTGCTTCCAACTAAACCAGGGCAGAGCAGATGGGAAAAGAAAGTTCTAGCTATCATAGGCAAGCGCTTCAAGTGGCACAATAGGAAAATAAATGAAAACAATGAGCAGACAGCACTTTCAGATCACTAGTTTTCCAAATATTGCTTGACCCTATTTAGCTAATATTACCCTTGGTCTGCATGGGAAGGTGAGTTCATCCTACATGCCTGAAATACAGCACTTTGGTATGGGCCAGATTTACAAATATATTTGATGTGGTTTGCACATCTCTAAGTTCTGTTAGGTCTAAGCTCTGGTATAACGTGGGCTTTCTGGGGCATGAGACCCAGTTTGGTGGAGACTAATGGAGGGAGAAGAACACGAAAGGTGGGCTCTGCAGACAGCCAAGAGGAAGAGTTTGCTGTTCCAGTTATGCGTTACCAGAGTTAAATTATTCTTTACGTACTAGTATTACTTACCTTTGCAAATGCAACTGGTTGAGGAAAAAACAAGAACACACTGACAGGCTCTTTAAAAATTGATTTTGCTGTACATTGAAATGATACAAGCCATCGGCAGAGATGTGTATTGACACTTCTGAAAGCCAAGTGGCGTACATGGTATGTAGACTGGGGTCAGTGGTTTGAATTTTCAGGGGCTAAGGGGTCTGTGTCTTCAGTGCTTAACCACAACCAGCCAAATGCGGACAATAGGGATGTTCTTGTCTTCCTTGACAGCACAGTAAAATCACTCACATGCTGGAAGAGGGTGCTAGATGGAGGAGTTATGCCATAATAATAAAATAAAATAATAATAATAGAAAGCTCTATACAGGCTGTGCCAACTTCCCCTTAAAAACAAGCCTCACCATGTGTCTTATTCCCTGGCATTCAATTTAAAAAGTATTTCTCTTTTTTTTTTTTTTTTTTTGAAGCTGGACAGCAAATCCTGAGATGGTAAGGAAGGTTAGGGGATTTTTCACTGTGCAAAGCAATTTTTTTTACTTCACAGACAGCCATGGGGATCAGCTTGGAGGCCTTACATCAGACACTGCCCTATTATCTTGAAACCTTCTCAATAAAAAGACTCCAACAGCCCCCCAGTTTCTCAGCAGCCGTGGCAGTAATGCACTGGGCGTTCCTGTAAACTGTTGCTATTTAGATTAGATGCACTTCAGAGGATAGATGGAGACCTCTTTTCCTCAAAAAAATGAATTAGATATTGATGTTCAGCCTTTCCATACTTACAAACACATACTAATGTATCAAATGCAACATAATGGCTCTGTGCTGCGAACCTTGGCCCAGGCGAGGACTTCCTGAAGTCCACAGAGCTGCTCGCTTGAGTAGAGACCACTTGCATCAACGAGGACTCATGCCCTGCAAGCATCAGTGATTAACTCGAAACACAAATGGTTGAGATCAAAACTTTTCAGAAACCCATTAAAGAAAAGGCTGGTGCCAAATCAATAAAAACACTGTTTGCAAGACCAGAGTGAATCATATATTCACCTTTCCTGGACTCATTTCTGGCACAGCCTAACCGTATTCCATAACTGCCTGCCTGGGTACCTTATTCACATATACATATATTTCCATATAATCGTATACTGCTGGAGGGGTTGCACTTGTTCTTTAAAATACTCTTTATATTGGGAAAAGGAGGACTTCCTTGTTGTATCTTGATGCATCTTGGTTGCAGTAGCTCTCTGTTTCATGGCAAATATTTTCAGAGTGAGTCAGAGTGATGCGGCCTTCCTCACGTGCATAATGACTTGTGCAGAGCTACACCCAACACCTCTGATGCATCATTGTGCATCAACTCCCCATTGGCGGAGAGTTGGGGCAGTGCGAGTTCAGGGCTGCTTGAACTCTGGGGACACCAGAAGTGCCTCGATGGGCAAAAGTTTTTGTAAACCTGTCCTTGAAGAGTAAGCGATGAGGATCCCCAGGATCATGCAGGGCTGGCATCCTGTCTGCCCCTAAGGTAAGAGCCCAATGCCCAAAGCAGACTGCGGGGAGATCAGGTTGGTATTTGTGGGTGCCCAAAATGTTACCCCAAGAAACACATGGTTGTTTCTCCCATTGCATATCACAGAATCATTCAGGTTGGAAAAGACCCTTGGGATCATCGAGTCCAACCCTCAGCCCTACTCTACAAAGTTCTCCCCTACACCACATCCCCCAACAGCTCATCCAAACGACCCTTAAACACATCCAGGGATGGGGACTCCACCCCCTCCCTGGGCAGCCTATTCCACTCTCTGACCACTCTTTCTGGGAAACATTTTTTCCTCATGTCCAGTCTGAACCTCCCCTGTTGCAGTTTAAAGCCGTTCCCTCTTGTTCTGTCACTAATCACCTGTGAGAAGAGACCAGCACCAACCTCTCTACAATGTCCTTTCAGGGAGCTGTAGAGAGTGATGAGGTCTCCCCTCACCTTCTCCTCCTCACACTGAACAGTCCCAGCTCCTTCAATGGCTCCTCACAGGATTTATTCTCCAGGCCCTTCCCCAGCCTCGTTGCCCTCCTCTGCACTCGCTCCAGCCCCTCGAGATCTCTCTCATATTGAGGTACCCAAAACTGGACACAACACTCCAGGTGTGGCCTCACCAGTGCAGAGCACAGGGGGACTATCACCTCCCTGCTTCTGCTGGTCACACTATTTCTAACCCAAGCCAGGATGCCGTTGGCTTTCTTGGCCACCTTTATATAGTCACATATAAATTCTTTCTGCTTCTTTGCATGCTGAGCTGACCCAGAGGCTAATTCATAGGGTATTTAGTGCAAATCAATACTGACAACAGTAACCCAGCACCTTCTGGGTGATCCAGTGTGAACCAAATATGAAGATCCCTGCTCTTGCTCTTAAGTCACAGTTGTTACACTTGGAAAAGGCTGTGCAGCTTTTAGTAAAACGCATTGGTTGACCTGACCTCACTTGTCATCCATTCTTAGAAAAGAAGAAGTTGTATACAATATTTTCGTGTCGCATTATGAGGTCCATTTTAGTACTCCATCTGCTCTTCTTGTGCACTGATACTTACATTGTAATATACGTTGAAAAATGCCTTTCCAATTTATCATCTGGTAAAGCAGACTGGTGTACTGGTCAAGCCACTCTGAACAGCAGAGATGTCCCTACCCTCAGGGCACCAGTCCCCATTTTCTCCTTATCTGTGGTCCAGCAGAGCAGTGACCCTACCCATGTTGGGGTTTCCTGAGATGCTGAGGAGCCACCCAGCTTTTCTTTCAGGAAGGGGGCTCTGAGCACATGGGTGTATCTTGTGCAAAGGTCCATATGGCACAAACAATGGTGGCTGCTTAGGATTTTCTCATGGAAGTCTCAACGGGTGCGATTCCCAGCTGTGCTTCGCAGAGAACCTGCCATCATCAAAAGACATTCAAGAGTCTTGCACACCTAGGACGGGTTTCAAGGAAAATGAGCGAACACTAGAGATGCAGCAGTGTAAATAATAGTTCTGGATTTGGCAAACAGACAAGGGCTTATGTCCGGAAAAAGGGTGGAAGCACGATGGGCTGATCCTGCCCACCAGGGAGCCACGTCTGCCATTTCTCTGAGAGAATGGGGATTGTTTGCTCTGGTTGTTTTCCAAGGTTATTCTGGTGCCTCAGAGGTGAAAGGATTTCAAGGAACCATTCAAGATGCTCCTTCAGTCACATCCAAACCTTTTTTTTAAAAGATGCCTCAGCAAAATGACTCGCTGTTTCACACGGGAAGGCTGCACGGTGCGTCAGCAGTGGAAAGTGCTGGAGGCAGAGCAACGCTGCGTGGACAGCGCTGAGTCCATCTGGCGTCTGGAGTGGTCAAAGGCCAACGAGATTTTCCAGTATCCTCTAACTGGTGCTAGAAGGAAAAATATGAAAAGTCTTTGGGGTGCAATATGAGCTGATTAAAAGAAAAATAAAACAAAGCACTAATGAACTGTGCTATTAAAGGTCCATCCACTTCACTGGAGGAAAGAGCAACATCTTCTAGGATGGATGCTTGCTAATAAATCAGGAGGGCTTTGTTCATCTGCCAGCTCCCCCACAGGCTGGCTGGGTGGTCTTGCTGCGAGTCAAATCTCTTTAACCTCAGTTTCTCTATCTGCAAGATGAGGAGGAAAACTATGCATTCCCCTCTCCCCTTTAATGAATGTTGAACTCCCCAAAAAATTTCGAAAAATTAGAAAGTGTTATAGAAATCTGAATTGTTGCTGCTATTTGTTACATAACAAAAGCCAAAGTTCCTGGGTGAGGAGTCCTTTTTGTTATCACAGAGGGTTTTTTTAATATAGAGGGGATCCAAGAGACATGATATATCAGCTGCTCCCTAAGGAAGGAGATATTGATGAAAACCGCCAAATTCTGAATGGGACCCCTTCCAGACTGGAGGAATTGAGCAGAAGTCTTCCATCAGCAGACTGATAATCTGCTTTCCTGCCTAGAAAAGCGGCTGGCAGGAAGTGCCTCAAAACATTTATACCACCTCGGATCTGGTGGGGTTTCCCACAGGACTGCCATGACCTGATTCCCATGATGAAGAGTTCGATGCGTGGAAATCAAAAGGCCATCACGACTCTAGCTCGGCCACCGAGATGTGCTACGAGACATCAAGGCTGGGGAGGTGGATGGAGTATACAAGCTTTTCAGGAGGAAGGAGAGAGGTGGGCTGCAGCAAGTCTTCTTGCTAAGCTCTACCCCACCTCGCGAGAGTGGAGAGAGGAAGAGCTGGTGGAAGCAGTGTAGGAAGAGAAGAGCTGGGCAAGAGGATAGATGGGGTTAAACTCAAAACCAATGGGTCACACCCAACTCCTTGCAGGAACAATGGATGGCCAGACATCAGGATGCTGATTAAACCAGATCACATTTCCCTGCAGTCCCTAAGCCAGGGCTCACTCGGTCTCTTTATTAGTTTATATTTTTTCCTGATCCAGTCTGGTTTTTAGTTAACTGCTTTTTACCTTAGATTATCTAGAATAGGCTTTTTATGTAACAGCCCTTGCTGAGATGGAACGTGTGATAGGTGCAGCCTGGTTCCTGCAGTATGGTATTTTTGTGGCCCCGTCAAGAGTGTGGTCAAGAACGTTGTAAAAAATGACAAATCTGAACATCCACAGTGTCTGCCAAGTCAAATTGCTGCAACTTGAAGATGAAGGCAGCCATCCAGAGGGAACTGGGTTTGTTTTTCAAGGTAGCCAGTCTAGACATAGTTTTACAAGCTTGCACCTTTATATTCTCATGCTCTCTTCTTATTGTCCTTTGGGGAAAATTCTGAGATTGCATATTGTTAGTTTCTACCTTCAGTTCCACGATTTGCTAACGCAAACTGCAAGGTGTCATCAAACAGTCAGAACAGTAGAAATACTTGCTTTGCTGCTGTTGTGAAAACATAGGCATAATGTATCTTTTTACTGAATTACAGAAAATTGCTTTCCTCCTGCAGATGAGTGTTGGCAAAATTGGTCACTTAATTCTGAAAGACTGAGAGAAAGGTAACAGCAATTACTTCAGTGTCATGGCAACACATGCCAGCACTGTGAGGATCTCAACATCTCCTTGCTGCAGTCCTCCCTGGGGAAAAAAAGCCCGGTTTTGGCAGCAGTTTAACACTGGGAGCAGAAGTCCTGGGGAAGCATTACACACGCTACCAGGTCTTCTGGATTTGGGGGAACTTCTCCAGCCAGCCCCATTTCGGGCGTCCTTCAGGCAGCTGCCTCTGCTCTGCCCAACCCAGAATTACTATCAGCAGGCGTTTGGCAGCACCTCCCTGCCTGCTATTAAAATCCTCCCCCAAGCACGCATGGAGCTTTTCAGTAGATTAATCTCTGCAAGAGCACAGGACCAACATTTTGTAGCATCTTTGCAGCCATCTCGCACGATCAAGCGCTTTAAAGGGGCTTTACTGGGTGGTGTGATGATGGTGGGTGTGGGGGCTCAGGCTTTTGGCTTCTCCATGTGAGAGTAAATGTAAATCATCTTGCTATCCGAGCTAATCCTATGGGAATAAAATCCTTACAGGCTGTAAATTGCACTGAGTCTCTAGGATCTACAACTCACCCTGTCAAGAATCAGTTCTCTTGCCTTCAGCCAGGGCTCAGTCCACCGTATGGGTGGAGTATGGGTGGATTCCCAGTGATATCATGGAAGGATGTGGGTTTGCCTGCAAATTCCTGTGTCTTCTCCTGAGCTAATTTCACCCTTTGTTTACTCTTATCAGGACCTCTGCAGCCAAGAATTAATTAGCAGCACTGCCTTAGTACATTGGGGTCCTACCAGTTCAAGGCATTGTACGCACACAAAGCCAAGAAGATCTGCACAGCTTAAAACAATTTTTTAAAGGAAACCATTACTAAGCATTATTGCTAGTAAAAAAATCAGCTAATTATACCGCAAAAATAAACACTTAAGTGGGGAACGTCTCTCCAGTTTGACTGTATAAAGCAAGCGGTGCTAGTGGTTAGGAATAAGATGTTTTGGTAAGCACTTTGACATTTTGTTTGCTTGCTGAAGAGCTTTTCTACTGCCCTCCACCATGCCTGGTACCTGAATAAACCAGGCCAGATAGCCTCAGCTATTGCATTGCCTGGGGCTGTGGATTTTTGCTTTTGTGTTTTGTTTGGGTTTTTTTTAAGGACAAAAGTAGAGTGATACTGTATCGCATAGCATTAATGCAGTTACTTGAGGTGAGACAGGCAAAGGTTGCTTCCTCTATTTGCAAAAATAAATAAATTGTGTGTACGTTAAGTGCTGCACAATGAAGGTGGCATTGTACACAATACTCCCTGGCAGACACGTTTCCCAGATAAGCCACATGGCAGAGAAGGCTGATGAACTATAGGCTTTCACATGAAACTACTACTAACTACTATTACTACTAAAAATATCACCTAGTTATACTTGCTAAAATAAACAGTTATATGCACAGATAATCCCCAAGCTTCAATGTATAAACCAACCGGTGGTGGATAACTGTTAGAAAAAGCTGTGCCAGTAAGTACGTCGCTACAATTTGCCTGTTGAAGGCTCTCTTCTGGCATCTCGTCCAAACTATTGACAGGAGTCGGGACACATCAGCAAGTGGAAGAAACAAACAAACAAATATGTATTTTTTTAGTTGTTTTTAGTTAGAAGAAAATCATTAGTAAATATTTTCACATCGTAATTTTCATGCCGATGAGAGCATCGGACCAAAATAATAGGAGTTTCATTTCCTCTTAGGAAACTAAATGAAAAATGAGGCTTGGAAAGAAGCTCATCAAGTCAGCTAATCTGTCGCACAGCTCCAGGAGAGGATTACCCACAGCAAATGGGGCTTCAGGAGCCCTTTTCTTCATGGACAGTGTGCTAGGAAGCTCTGCATAAGCCAGCCCTAGGATAAAAGCCCCCATCCCAGTGTGCTCCCACATCTGTGTATCTCCTCTTGAGTGAAGGTCCATATTCCATGTCTGGCAAGTAGATAGCCACAAAAAGGTTTCTGACCTACAGGAGGCATTTATTTGTTTTTCTGTTGTGTAGGAAGACAGGACATGAAGTAGTCATTTGCCAGACAAAATCAGCTCCAGAATCCAAAACTTGCTGCAATGGGAGACCAAAAGCCAGATGAGAAACCTATTCAGGCATTCTTGTGTAATTTTTCTGCTCAGTGAAGACTATGGCTATGGTTTTATATTTTGCAAGTGCATGTGAAATAATAATGTTACTAAAGCTACCCTTCATAACACTGATCTTGTTAATTTAAATTCTTTTTTTTCCCAGGATGGGACCAAATTTAGCCATTGATATAATTCTAGGTTCAAGGAACATGATCCAAAACACCTTGGAAACATGCCCCAGTAAACACTTTGTTGTTGATGCCCAAAGACACAACTATCTTGGGCAAGGTGGAGCCACATATGTTGCTATGTTCGTTCTTTTGGACCAGTCCTATCAACAGCAACCCGTTATTTTAGGCAAATCAGATCAAATGCAGCTATCTGTTCTCTTAAACTACTTCTGGCCCTGTGCTTTTGCCTATTTTTGCATGCCTGGGATGGGAATACTGTACACAAGGCAGCACCATGTCTTTGAGATAAAACAGCACATCTTCTGAAGCACGAGAGAAATAGCTGTCAGTGCTTACACAAGGAAGAGTTCATCAGGTAAATCTGAATGCAAAAACAGTGAGAGACATGCCAAAATCATGTACTGGGGCTCAGTACATACAAATCCCGGAATAAAGCTAAGCCAGCCTAACCATCTGGATACATATGTCATACAACAATCTATGCAATTTGGTTTTTGCTCTTAAATCCTCCCATCCTAAAAAAAAAAAAAAAAAATCAAGTTAACTTTAAACAGGTTTTTTCCACCACAAACATCTAAATTGGAAAATCCTCGAACAAGCTGTTCCTTTTCTACTCCAAATCTTAAAACAAAAAATACCCCAAAAAAACTGAACAATTAAATTCCGCCACAAAAATCAATGTAGACAGGCCCCCTTTCAATGCTAGGTACTTGTTTTCATATATTAAGTGTTCCTAGTAGATGCCTGAAAGAAAATATCTCAATTTTTGCCTTTCACAATGTGACTTCTAAGAAGCATTTTTTCAGTGCCAAGAAAGATCAGTCACATTATTGCTGGCAGTAAGTAGCACTCCCACAAGCTGTTAAATTCTTTACCTGCAGATGAGTGGCTCTTGAATAGGTAAAAAAACTATTTCCTGCCTTTTGAAGATATGAGAGGGATCCAAAAGGATTATGAAATCGCTGTAACTGATAACCTTCAGACAGCACCATTATCAAAACGTGAGGATAAATGACAAAATTCATCCAACATCTGACTGTTTAAAGTCAGTAAGTTCAAACTGGAGATGAATTGCCTTCAGCAAAGACAGGGTCTACAAGGTGTTGTGTTAATGAATACAGTGAAAGTATAGCAGATATTATGATTGACAGCAGTAGTATATATAAAAATATATATGTGTGTGTTTGTGTATATATATATATATATATATAAATCTGGAAATAGCATACAACACTTCAGAGGAATGAAACCACAGATCTGGGGTAAAATTAACAAAGGTGCCAGCATGATACAGAAGCTTATTTCCCAATTTAAAAGAAAAAAAGAACCCTACAGTCTAAACTGGGATTCTGGAGCCAAGAAACTCCTGCGGTCACTTTGTCCAGAAGAGGAGTCGAGCTCGCCCACAGCATGCCAGTGTAAGAGAGCTCAGAAAGGCTCTGGTCGTTGTGCAGGTCCTACAATCACACATGACCAGGCAGTTACCTGAAAAGATTTTTGATGGGTTACTCTTCTGTTAAAGGCCCTAAGTCCAAGTCCTGTGCATGCGGTGAGCATTGGGACCGGAATTGGGCTGTAGACATGTCTCTCCCCTCCGTCTTCCTAGGACCTACCGCCTTCATTGCTTGCTTCGTTTATGGCTGACCCATCTGCTGGTGAGGTTAACATCAGGAAAATGAGGTCCATGCCACCACATGCTCCTCACGGTGTGAGACCATACCCAACTTTCCAGGCAGGGACAGTTCTGTCTTTAAAGGTGTTGCCCCCACCAACAGCTGATATCAGCTCCCCCTGATATCAGTAGTAATTGAGGGTGCTCTACCTCCCATGGGAACAAGCTTTGTTTCCAGGCATGTTAAAAGTACTTCAGGTTATTTTGGCGTCTCATTTGAAATAACCCCATTGGGCTCTTGCTTTGACCATGCGTACTAGGTTTGTCTGGCATTCCACAGAGCACGAGGCTTCTGTGTTCTCTTCTAAATAACTCCATCCTCTGCTTCTGTGTTATCTTCCTCTCACCTCACATATTTTGAAAACTCACAGGAAAACCGTAATTGGTGTTATGTATTATCTGGCACTGTTAGCACCCTCACAATCCTGGAGGATTTCTTCATTCTCAAGAGGAAGCAGTTCCTACTCCGTAATGGTGTAGCATCCAAGTGTCTGGGCAAGTCAACAGAGGGCCATGAACCAACACCTTGGAAATGAAAAGAAAGGAAGTGGCCTGCTGATAAGGCTTGAGGTTCTATTGGCAGGTCTAACATGTACCAGCAAAAATATCCTTGCAGTAGTGTAAACTTTGATTATCAACACAGACAGGTAGGTCCTCCTGCTCTTCTAGCTCATGCTATTTGGAACATCAGTTTAAGCTACACAAGAGGAAGAGTTTTGAAGTTCCTGTGAGATCTATTTCCTGAGCAAGGGCTATCTGGTTGCGATGGTACAATTCTGCTGCTAACTCAGAGCATAGTCAAGACCAGTTCCTGCCCTACCTATCCTCACCTGAAGGGCTAAAGCTGCTGAAAAGGCTTCAGAACTGTTCACCTGGAGCCGCACCTGACTGGTGTTTGCACCAACAACCAAGCCAGAAAAAGAGCAGAACAGGCAGGGAGAGAAGCCAGGGGAAGAGGCACTTCGCAAGTATGCCATGAGCAGAGCTACCGAGGGCAATGAAAGACATGGTGACAACCAGCGTGTTTCATATGTCCTTTGATCTCAGTCCAGATGCTTTTCTCTCTGTGACATCCACATCACTTCATGAATGAGCAAAGAATGGCCTGGTCTTGGGTGCACAGAGGATGAACCATGTACTAGCAGGTAAGAGCAAGACAGCAATTAGAGATTAATATTCTGGTAGCTAATATTTTGTCCATCATAGCTGACAGGGGACTCAGAGACAGATGTGTCACCTGCAGCAGCAAATGAACTCACATTTTGAAGCTGACATCTTCCCTTGCATTCTTCTCATTACTTTATACCATAAACTGCTGTTGCTTTATGGACATCTTCTCTTGAGTCACCCCTACCAGAATGACTGGATTTAATATTATATCACCAAGTGACAGGAGGGGATAGTGATATGTGTCCCCTCTACATGCCATTTCCCACAAGGCCTAGAAAAGATCATCATACTTTATTTTATGATCAGCGGGTCATTCATCTATATCTGCTTTGAAGCCACAGTAGACTTTTTGCCAATCACTAATAGAAACTAAATAAACACAGCCAAACAGTGTCATCTATCTGTGTGGTGAGTAATTATGAGGGATTCCTCTTTAAATAGATGCTTAAGTAAATATAGAAATATCGTTTTACAAATGCTGGCTCAAGAGGAGATGTTGGGGAATTACAAAGAAGGGACACCTCACTTACATATGTACATATATAAGTGCAGATGTGACCCTACACTGTTATCAAGTACATAGCAAAGGAATTTATTTCGGCTTTTATAGTCATGTGTGTGCTCTCTTCAATTCACCATACTCAAGATGGAAAAGTGCTTTGCTATTTTCAAAGCTTCATTCATAAAAGTGACCTTTTCATTGAATGTTTTCGTTCTAGTATGCAACACTATTTATTTCCCAAGGAGGCTATTGGGGGACTATTTCATATAATACATTACCAGTTTGTGCAATGCAATGGAAGGTTATAACGCAGCTGCATGATCCTTCTCTACCCTGTATGTGTGTGTTTATTAAGGAGCCTGTAGCACTGAGGCCAAAGCATTGGTGTTCTGGCTGATGCAGGTTATTTTGCTCTGCCCACTTCAGTCCTTCCTCGGTGTCACAGGAATGCAGTATTCAACCTCATCTCTGCTCCTGCAATGTCAGGCTGGGCTGTGGGACAAGAGGTGGATGTTTCTTGGTGCTATATGGAGCCGTTTGCTACCTGCAATGCAGTAACTTAAATATTAAGGATGGGTTGGTTTGGGAAGTTCAGCTCTCAGTGAGAAAAACTCAGCTGCAGGAAGAGGGAAGCAGAAATCAGGAAGAGGAAGCAATGGGGAAGCAAATAGGTTTTCAAATGCCTCCATAATCGTCTGCAACTCAGACAAGCGGCTGGTGATTCCCACTGACGCCTGCCAGCATAACACCATGACGGCTCACCCAGCCAGCTAAGTTCAACTGGAAGATTTATCTCCCAGACAGATAGTGGAGATGGTGGTATAGAGGGCATGGGCAGACATGCAAGAGAGAGTGGGGCACAGAGAACTGCTGCCAGGCGGGAAACCAGGGCACCCAAATCTGGAGAGAGATGGTAGCAGGTCCCTGACATGGGCAAGTGAACGGATGCACTTAGAGCATCTGGGGTTTGAGCGTTGACTGTCACGTTTCTCCCATTTGTTCTTCTTTCCCTCTGCAGCTCAGTTCCTTCAGCCTCCACACACTCACAGGCCCCCCTATTCCTACTGATAAAGCTCTTGAACCAGAAAGGAAGAAAAATGCAGACCTTTTGCAATATTTCTGCCACTGCATGAAAATAAGTTAGCAGAGAGGCTGGGAGTCAGGATTCCTGGGACTCCCAGCCACACAGGAGGAGACAGCAATAGGACACAGGCTTTTGCAAGAGGACATCCCTACTCCTCCAGTGCTCAGTGCCTCTGAGCTCAGCAGGATTACATGGCAAAATGCCATATCATTGTTTGCTTTCTATCAAATGGGGCCACGCTGTCACTTTTTTAGGGAAATGGCTGCTTTCTGACTGCCTGCAGCCATTCAACAGCAGCTGTGGCCAGGCACACGGGTTAGGCACAGCCCAGACTGTGGCCAGCAGCAGGTCGAGGGAAGGGATTCTCCCCCTCTGCTCCGCTCTGGTGAGACCCCCCTGCAGTGCTGGGTCCAGCTCTGGGGGCACCAACATCAGAAGGACACGGACCTGCTCGAGCGGGGCCAGAGGAGGCCACGAAGATGCTCGGGGTGGGTGGAGCACCCCCCTGTGAGGACAGGCTGAGAGAGTTGGAGGGGTTCAGCTGGAGAAGAGAAGGCTCTGGGGAGACCTTAGAGCGGCCTCCCAAGACTTAAAGGGGGCTTAGAAGAAAGATGGGGACAGGCTTTTTAATAGGGCCTGTAGCAATAGGACAAGGGGGAATAATTTTAAACTAAAAGAGGGGAGATTCAGACTAGATACAAGGAAGAAATAGTTTATGATGAGGGTGGTGAGGCACAGACACAGGTTTCCCAGAGAGGTGGTAGATGCCCCATCCCTGGAAACATTCCAGGCCAGGTTGGACGGGGCTCTGAGCAACCTGATCTAGTGGAAGATGTCCCTGCCCATGGCAGGGGGTTGGACTAGATGGCCTTTAAAGGTCCCTTCCAACCCAAACCATTCAATGAAACAGCTGCTCCCAGCTGGGCAGTGGCACCATCTACCCCCACCCTGCTGCAGACCTCCCAGTGTGCAAGCGTTGGTTGGGGTGCAAAGCAGCGGTCCCCAAATCAAACCTCACTGAGCTGCAGAGCATCACTCACCTGTGCCTTACCCTGGTGTCCTGCCTGGACCACTCAGGTCCCTGCACATCTCCTGGGAGCAAGCGGCTTCCCACCAAGGGTGCCTCACCCCCACTGTGATGGGTGTGGAGGAGAAGGGAGAGGAATTGCTCTCTGGAGGGATTTGTCTCCTCTCAGACACCCTGAAGAGATCCTAGATGACATTAGACTAGTAATCTAACTTTCTTCTGGCAGAATTTAGGTAGGCTGAACACCATCTTATAAATGGCCTGGCCAGGTATGTATCAATAGTGACATTAATTATTTCAATCAATATCAAATGGTCTATGAATTAATTGAGTTTTCCCTATCCAGCCTAGAGGATAGAGATGAAATGCCCTGGAAGATGCTGGAACAGAAATACACACTGCCCTCAGGGGTGCATATAATGGCATGGGATTTCTGTACATTACAACATTCCTTTAAAACCATGTCATCTAATGACAGACTTTCTTCTCTTTGTTTGTGGGGAGGGAGAGAGAAATTAGCTTTCTTATACGATTTCCTCCCTCTTAGCTATTTCTCATTTTAGTTTTCAGATAGATGCACGCCATAGAATACATGTTAAATGTAAACAAAAGATATGTTCTGCTTTGTAGTACCTGCCTTTTGAGAGTCTTGGAGGAGTAACTGTGCATCTGTGGACTGCCTTGGAGTAATAACTTGGTGAGGAACCTGTCAGAAATCAAGGTTACAACCTGGAAGACTGAGGCAGGGGTTTGGCCCTATTAAAAAAGGGTCTCATGGAACAGGGATTAAACCATCAATCCTGTAGAATATACGAAAATCCGCAAACACACTCAGCCCCACCTGATGGTGGCAGGAGGCGGTGGGAGGGCATCCCCCACCCACAGCACCAGCTCCCCCCTGGCCCCCAGGGCTCCCCACCTGGGAGAGGACCCCATGGGCTGGCAGCCAGGTCAAGCTGAACCAAGACTGACAAGGGGTTTGCATGGGGCTGAGCAGCAAGTGCCGTGGGCCACAATTTTATTATATGATAAAGAAATAGTAACTAATTTTATTATTTTATTATTTATCTTACCAAATATTTCACATTTGTGCAACTGAAAGATGCTTTGAAGTCATAGGCCGGCTTACATGTTTTATCCCAGGGCTGCATCCCAACCAGTGCTGTGAGAGAGCCTTGGGGTGGGGGTTGTCAGCAAAATTTTGTACGTGCTTAAAATAGTTCAGATGTATAGAAGACACATCCTTGCTTCTGAGACTGAGTAGTCTTGTGTTCACAGTAATTCAAAGCAATTAAGAGGACTTTCTGGCTTTGCTTAATCTAATTTACCACATTTTTGTGTAATGAATATGTTGCAAAATAGTTTAACTAGTCCAAACTAAACAAACCTTCAAATCGGGGCTGATTTACCTTTGCTGTTCTGCAAACTGACATGCTCACCGGTGTGTGATGGAGGAAGATGATGCACTTACACTCACCTTAAGACTCGCCAGAAGCGTCAGGACATCATGATGATTCTAGCTTGAACCAAGAAGCTGAGATCTTTATGTCCCTTCTTTCTCTCTCTATTCAAACTCTGCACTGAATGTATGGATTTAGTTGTTGCGGCAGAACACGAAAAGCTGGAGTTTGTAAGCATTAATGTCCAGCTGTATATCTGCTTGTGATATATGGGTCAAATCTGTAATCAGGCTGATGTAACTGGTCCTAGCAGGACCTTGCGAGGGGACAAGTGCTGGTGGGGAAGCCCTGAGAGCTCTAAACTCCCATTGACACCCTTTGGAGGTGAGTCTACTCTTGTAGGAGTCAGTTTGGTCCTGAGAAACCTGAGCTGCAGACTTCCTAGCACATCACCATAAACAAAAAGAGTAATAGTAATAATAATAATAATGCTTAGCACTCAATAGCTGTTGGGGCTGTGAATGGGATGGTTCTTGCAAACCTCTGTTTATGGTGCCGGTGATATCACTCAGTCTGGCAGGAGGTCTGCAGCTTGGATTTCTTAAGACCTTTAGGAGGTGGTAATTGTCTCACTTTTGCTTTAAACACAGTGTTAATTATGTTTTTAAACAATGGCTATAAATTCGGCCTTTAATTCTTTGTGAAGTGCTCTTCCCTGTCTCTATGATTTGGGGGAGGGTGAGTGTTAGAAGGTGTTGGTGGGGTCACAGTTAAATACTATCTCTAGGGACATCAAATGAAAAAAATAATTTTAAATTTTGCTCATTGTAGTTCATACACGTTGAGATTAAAGTTGTGTCTGTCTTTGAACTCGAAGGCACAGCTAGCATAGGGATCCATTACAGTGCATTTCCCCTCTTTGCTTCAAATTGGGTTTTTTCTCTATTCCATAGGTGGTGGTGGGTGGTTAAACTTTGTGTCATCAAATTATGCCAGAAAACCCTCCCAAAAATTATAAAATGGGGGGGGAGAAAGCACATCTGTAGTATCCTTTGGATATTTCAGATCCAAATTTACTGTTATGTCTTTGTAAACAAATATTAATAGTTCTGGGAAATGGTGGGCCATATTCTGCAGCCCCTAGCAGACCCGTTCAGCAGCCCACAGGTATTTTAGCCAGTATGGCTGCTTTTACCTTCTCACACAATATGCGATTTTTCCTCTTAAATGAGAACAAGTCTGGGCCTCCTTTGGATTAATCATTACTATCAGATGGCATGCCTTCTTCCCTCCAGATGAAATGGATGTGCAGGTTTGGGTAAGGTGCTTTTGAAAATCCAATCTTTAAATTACACTTTACAATTAATACTTTTTTTTTTTCTTCAGTTTATGCAATTTGGATTGTGAAATCAGGGTAGTCGGTTCCTGTCCAATCCTACATTTCTTGTTTACCTGAAACTCCTTTATTTCAGGCTCAAAGGAAATGTCCCATCCTGGAGGTAGTTGCTATCAGATGGGGTCCCAATTTTGTTTCAATGTCACTCTCCAGTTCTCAAGCATTTTCCACCCCTTGCATATTTTAGAGAAAAAAATTCAATTCCAAGCAGGTTGTTTTTCCTGGAACTGAGCCATGTGGAAGACTGTCATGAAAGCGTTTCTGTTGGGTTTAATATTTGTAAAAAGCTATTAAAAAATCCCAACCCTACATTTAGACAAATGAGGACTTTTCAATTATCTGTTTTAATACACTGTCTCTACTAATTCATAAATTATCAGGTACAAAGAGCTATTCCTACTGTCTAGACTACCCACCTGAGTAACTCAGGGCAGAAAGACTCCCTGCATCCGTACAGGTTTAAACCAGCTGCAGCTCCTCTTCTGAATACCACCAAAACCTCACTTCAGAATTATTATTGACAGAGCATCCACCACAACCAGTGGTTAATTACTCCACCTGGATTGTTGCTGGTGAAAAACGATGCTTCGTTTTTCGCTCGTGTTCTCCTGGCAGAACATCCTGGCTTTTGGTTCATCCTGTATCTTTGAGAGACTCAAGAAACTCTTATTATAACCTTTTTTTCACATGCAGGTATTTTGTGACTAAGTCTTTGTAGACTTCTAGATAAAAGACATTACTTGTCTGCGATTGTCCTGATTTTGGAGCATCTTTTAATTATTTGCATGCATCTTCTCAGTTCCCTCTTAAGCACATCATAGGGGTGTATCATACAGAGCCCAAAATGTTGTCATACAGAGGTATAATGCTCCCACAGAAATGGAATATAAAGAAGCATCCAAGAATTTGTTGTTTAAAATGAGAACTTGTATTGGATCTGGGGACAAGAAATCTAAAACGTGTACTTTAAACCAGACTGTTGCACAATGCAATGGCAATACTCTACACTTAAAATGGCAGTGCTTTATAAAGTGCTTGCATCACAGATGTCTGATCATTGACTAATTTTTTTATGTCAAGCTGTAGGTCAGTATGAGGAACACAAAATTCCCATTATTGTCAGTGGGAGTTTTCCCTGGAAAAGTCTGTGAAAAGCATAGGCTGGTATCTCACCCCCCGTGAGGACATGGCTAATGTTTGAGGGAGAGAAATCAGCTCCACAATGCATCTGTCCAGGCCACCGCAATAAATACAGAAAGACACATAAATGATGGTAGGGTTACGACCTATCCCATTAAAAAGGAAGGAACTCCAAAATTACACCCCTACCTGCTAGCAATAGGAAACACAGAAGATGGTGATTTTCCTCTTGTTTTGCCTGCTACTCTCCCACCCCCCTTACAATTATTTCCTTCTGCCAAAAAGGGTTTTTGGTAGTTTTGTTTGGTTTTAATGAAGGAATTGTGGATTCCTCCCTCCGGTAAACTGATCTGCACAGCAGTGGCACCTCAGTCCCCACTTCTGGGCAAGCAGCTGATGCTGAAGAAGAAAGGCACGTCCCTGCATTGTGGCTGCCATCTGAGCAGCCCAACTTCCAGGACCTGATAAATCCCCCTAAAGCTGATACCTCCCGCCAGATGTCAGGGATCAGCTTGATAACGCTAGGGCTGAAATGCTGCATTTAAGTGATGGACACCCCACCTTCCCAAGACCCCCAGGCACAGGTGTTGCAATGTCATAAACACTACATATTCAGCATCCAGGAGGCAGTGGATCCACACGTGGGAGGTACCCTGAGGTCTATGGTCACATCAGGACCACTGGTTGCAACCAGAAAGTTGCTGTCTCCGTCTCCACTCTGGACTCCAGAGGTTTCAGGAGAAGGAAGTCTAGGGTAACAGACACCCTTATTTCCCATGTCAGCCCCAGCTCTTTACATATGCCCCATTATCTGGTCCAGAGCTTGTCAGAGGTAACTATAGGCACCTACAAATAAAACATTGCAGCTCATACATCTGGCAAATGTCCTTACCTGAAACATGGAGGATTTTGATTTTTACCGCTGAAACTAACATGCCGAAAGGGGGGTATCAGCTATATTGTCTATCTGTGCTTACCTTTAAAATGTTCCAGCAAAGCCACTTTGCTTTCTGTTTCCTTATAGAAAAAAAATCCCTTTTTGAGAGCTTACACACCAAAACAAGTCTGAAAACTTGAAATATTTACTATTTCGGACATCTGAAACATAGAAGTGTGGGTACAATACAAATGAAAGGTTACATGTAAGGTGGTGCATTAAGACTGTATATTTTGTGTTAATATTGAGCTCCACAGAGTACGTACAGATCCCAAAGGAATTGGGATCTCTGGGTTAGACTGCTAGAGGAAGAAGCCGGTCTCTTCCTCAGCATAATATGTAGCAAAAGGGATTTGCAGGCTTTTCTTTATCTGTAAAGCCAAATACTCCACCTGCCTCCAATCCTCCCCTTTACATCTCCCCTTCAACAGACCCGTGTCTTCTCTGTCTGGCCAGTGGCTCCCAAACGGTGTCACGTTCTCCTGTGCTGCAATCCCCAGCTCCCGGGTCATCCCCTCCCAGACTGCCTGACCTAAATCCCTTTCCTCTCACCTCCTGGTCATAAATCCCACTGGTGACATTCGGCGGGAGCTGGGCTGAACCTCGGCCCCACTGGTGACACAGCACTGCTGTCACAGGTTATTTGGGGGACAGCAGTGTGATGTGGGTGAAGAAGTAGGTGTGACACGGATTAATGGACACTGTACGGCCATGAGTGACCGCTGGAGAGGCCGCAAAGGGCAGGCACTGCTCCTCCTGCCCACCTCGGCTTGCATCGCGGCCGTGGGACACCAGATCCTCTTTTGCAGCTGTACTTGCCCTCCGACACCGGCCCACATTCGTTCTTCCCTTCCCCACATCACACTGGGTCTGACCTGATCCCTGCACCATGGTTATTCCTCTTCGATGGACATTGTTATACCAGCATCTTCTGTTCAAAACAGCAAATTAGGGAGAGATTATACCGATTTAATATATATTTATATATATATAATTTCCTTTATGTCGGCATAAGGGAGTTCAGGTAAGGAAACTGTCTTCTGTCTAATCGCTCTCTAGACAGAAAACCTAAGCAATACACCATTTGTGTGGTCAAACCATAAAGCCAACAAAACTTCAGCTGGCAAAGCACATACGTGAAGTCAGGCATGTGTGAGTGCTTTGATGAATCCAAGTATTCCCCTGACTGACCAGTCCCCCAGAGCCAGTGCTGGTGCCTGCCATAGCTGCTGATGGACCGCTTGGTTTGGGTGCAGAAAGGAGTGTTTTTCCCCATGCCTGCAAAGCGCTACACCTTTTTTCTTTTTTTCTCATTTATTCTACCCAGTTTCAGTGAATCTCTTTCCAACAGATGCAACCTTGGAGTGGCTGAGAGAACCCAAGAGCACCAGCACTGAAATGATGATTTTAGCTTGCCATGATGGGTGAGAAGAGTGAGATCTTGTGAGGTCCATGTCTCCCCGTGACCTGCTGCTCAGCACCTAGCAAGGTTGCTCGGAGAAGAGTTTTCTTTACAGACCTGAGGTCTCGTAGCTTGAATTTGCCATGTGCGACGTGAACTGCTGGAGCGGAAGGAGACCTCGGATACAGCCAAAATGGCATTGTAACCCAGACATTGCTTAAGAGTTCTGCTCTGAAAATAATGCATAAAAATAGAAGCAGGGCCACAAGCTTAGCTATTTCTAATGTGCACAAAAGGATGGGAGAGTGCCAGGAGCCTGCCTGCACTGCCTCTGCCCTGCCTTCAGCCTGGGTTGCTCTCTCCCACCTCCCCTGAATGGCTTGTCAATGCTGTTAAAAAAGAGAGACATACCCCCAAAAGAGCAAAGTGTGTTTGTTATTGACCCTCGCCTCGAAAGTGTATGAGGAGGGATCAGCTCTGTTTGTTTGTGCCTGGTAATGATGTCAGGAAAAGGGTTTTTTCCCCAGTCTGGTTTTATCCCCTTTGTTGGAAGTGCCTTTGGTGAGTCTCACACCCTGGTGCTGTTAGCAAAACAATTAGGTTAACAGTGCCTTGGCTCCAACTGTCTGTCAAAGGCTGAATTGCAATGCAAATGAACTCGGCTTTAGCTCTTCAAAAGACAGCTGGGTTCAGGAAAGGTCCCCAGAAAACTCCATGAGAATTGAGGTCTAGGCGTGGGGAGTGGGGGATTTTACATAGAGGACCTAATGTGTTTCGCATGAGGGTTGCGATACGTTGTACAAATACATCATACAAATGAAATACTTTACACAAATCCTTTCCATACTGAAAGGGGGCTTTTGAGAAAGATGGGGACAGACTTCTTCATAGGGCCTGTAGTCATAGGACAAGGGGTAACGGTTTTAGACTAAAAGAGGGGAGATTCAGACTAGAGAGAAGGAAGAAACTGTTTACCATGAGGGTGGTGAGGCCCTGGCACAGGTTGCCCAGAGAGGTGGTCGATGCCCCATCCCTGGAAACATTCCAGGCCAGGTTGGACGGGGCTCTGAGCAACCTGGTCTAGTGGAAGATGTCCCTGCCCATGGCAGGGGGTTGGACTAGATGGCCTTTAAAGGTCCCTTCCAACCCAAACCAGTCTGTGATTCAAACAGATTTTATTCCTTCTCTTGGGTTAACAGCAACGCTGGTACATTTTTGACCAGGGTTCTGGTCCAGTCTGATGTTTCCCTGCCCATGAGCAATGCCATCCACAGCAGCACAGGCTGTGGGCATCACCCCCCTTTCAGAGCATCTCCCCCACCCAGGTACCATGCCCATTTTTATCAGCTTCATTATGCTTATTTTGGTATTTTCCATATGGGCATATACATATGGTCTGTTTAAACAAATTTGCAGGGTTAATTAGAAAGCAGTTCTTTATCAGTTATTTAATATTTAACACTTCTGGGGTGATTTTCACCTGCAGAGATCAGAAAGACAGGCAAGTGCTGATGATGGCCGAGCTGTACCCATGGGCAACCAGAGGTGCTAAAGGCCAGGTCCCTAATCACGGGGAAAGGGATGTGCCCGAGGTCAGCTAGAGTACCTGTGGCAGGGCCAAAAAAATTTATTATTGACTCCTGGACCCCATTCCTATTCTCCATTCCTTCACATCATACACCACGTTATGCTTTTCGTCACTCTGTTCATGACAATAAAGTACTCGCAGTCGTCAAGTCATCAACAAGGCAAGAGGAACTGCAAAGAGAAAAAAAAAAAAAGACATAAAGACATCAATCTCATTTATAACAGCCTGGAAAGTTTTTAAAATTTAAAAAGTATAATGCATGTATTAATGGGAGTGTCCAGTGTGTCTTTCACCAGCAGATATGGGAATGAGAAGGAAGTCTTTCCCCCCCTCCCCCCCATCAATTTACCATATGCACCATAGTGGAAAGGTGATTGAGGTTCTCTAAGAAAATGAGGAAATCGGCCTCAGTGTACGTGAGGTCACTCCAGAGGCAGGTGAACAAGATGTTAAACTGAAAATGTTACCAAATTTCTGTTTTTCTGGATGCAGAAGTGACCATTTTAAAAGAAATGGGATTTTCTGGCCAGCGCAGCAGACCCAGACGCTGGTGCTGTTCTGCTTTGGCACGCTCCTCTGTCACCCCAAGGCCCGACGGCTGCACCCTGGGCACCCCGCGGCTGCCCCCACCTCTGAAACGGCCTCGGCTGCGGCATCGCCAGCTGCAGAATTTGGTGGGACACTCAATAGGCAGCTTCTACTTGTGCCGTTAGTTATTTGGAGGTGAAGCGAGTCCATCCCCTTCCTCGGACTGCAGTTTAATAACAAACCTACCTAAATTTTTGTTTTGATGCCAGCGGATGTTCTTCCCCTCCTCAACTTTTTCATGCTGTTTATCACAAAGCAGATTTTGAGCCTGGGCCGCTATAATCTCATTAACCTTTAGTAAGGCCGCCCTAAAATCTAGCCCCTTTCTAACTAACGTAGATCCAGATTCTGCAAATCCCGTGAGCAATTCCGGGCCTGCTCGGAGTCTCCCCGGCCTGCTCATGTGAATATTTGCAAGACTGGGCTCTAAAATTATCCCCACGCTCCTGCCTGCACTGAAGGCAAGCAGCCAGGACAGGCAACCCTGGGAATACCCCGCCTGCACGGCACGTTAGTTTTGCCCCCCCTGTGTTTTATGGCCGGTGTCGTGTTTAGTTGGGTGCAATTGTTTTAGAATTGGATTTGCTCGTAGCAGCCGTGATTTAAGAGTCTTGGCTTCTACTTCCAGTGCGATAACTGACTTACCGAGTGACCTTAAGCAACTCAACCGCCCGTACTGATTATGTGAAAAAGGAGCTGCTCATCTGTGGGCGTGTGCGTGGGATGGGGACCCTCGGCGACTTCTGCCCTGCAAAGCCTGGCACTAAGGAAATGTTAAGCCAGGCTTCCCAGTTCCCCTGTACGAGCTGCACAGCCTTGTGGTGGCTCAGTTTCCCCGTCCTCTGCAGGACCTCACCGGCAGAACGCGAATGGGGGGATCTGTAGAGCATGCTGGGCGCCAGAAATTATTAAAATTTTTAAGACCCGTCACAAGAATGATCATTTCTGCTTCCCATTTTTGTGAGGATTGAAGTATACTTACCCCTATGAAATACCTTCCTTTGGCGACAGGTGCTGTAAAAGTGCAAGGTATTATTAGCATTATTGCTTTTTTGTGCCGTGCCCTCTTTCGATGCCCAAAATCATATACAGGTATTTTTTAGATTTTTTTTTAAATTATTTTTACAGCTGGATCGGGATTAGTACTTCCAATATTTACGGTGGGCTACAGCCTTCCCGGCACACCCAGGCTCCGGGGGCTCCCCCCACGCTTTGCCCCCGCGGGGTGCCGAGGGGCGGTGCTGTGGGGGGGGTGCAGCCGCTCCGCACCCGCGCAGCACTCCCGATGGACCCCCGGGCGCTACCGGCGGAGGCGAGGGGTTGGGGGGGGGAGGACAGGACCCACAACCTTTCAGCAACCCGAGCCGCCGCTTGCGCAAGGCGGTTTGAGATAAATATAATATATATATATATATATTTTTTTTTTTTCCCGGAGCGACACGGTGTCTAGACGCCCACGTGACGGGGCCGGGGCCGGGCCGGGCCGGGCCGGGGCCGCGCCGCTGCGCACTACGAGCCGCCGCCGGGAGGTGGGGGGGGAGCGGAGGGGGGCGGGCGGGCGCGGTCTAGCGCGTAGAAACCGCGCCGCTGCCGGCTCCGCTCCCGCCGCGCCCGGCTCCGCCGCCGGGACTCCCCCGCAGCAAGGGAAAGACGGAGGCGCTGGTGCGGGGAGGGCGGCTCATTGCAGCGAAGGGAAGGGGGAGAAAAAAAAAAAAAAAAAAAAAAGGAAAAAAAAAAAAAAACAAACCAAAAAACCAACCAACCCAAGAAAGGAGGAGGAGGAGGAGGAGGGGAAGGAAGGCAGGAAGGAGGAGAGAGGAGGAAAAAAAAAAAAAAACCAAAAAACCAGCGAGCCAGACGCGCCGGCAGCACGGAGAGGGTCGCCGCGGGCTGCCCCCGCACCCATGTAAGCACCGCCGGGAGCGGCCGGCGGCTGACAGCGGCCCCGGCGCGGAGCTGCGCGGAGCGCGCAGCCCGGCTCTCCCCCGCCGGCAGCACGCTTCTGGGGAAGGAGGGGACACAGCCCCACTTTTTCTTTTTTTTTTTTTTTTTTTTTTTCCTTTCTTTTCGTAGCAGCCGGATCAAGACTCCGTGTGTGTGTGTGTGGATTAAAACCGTTCGGAAGAAGGAGGAAAAAAAAAAAAAAACCAAGCCCCAGACCCCGCATCAGGACGACCTGGGCTTTAAAAAGGGATACAACACTCTGGATGCGCTTGTTCTTCTCTTTTGTGACAGATGCTTAAACCGATTCCGACGTCCAAATCTTAGGGTTGGTGTTTTGGATTTTTAAATTTTTTAAATTTTTATTTTTATTTTTTTTTTAAACAGGCATCATTTTGGCTTGCTTTTTTATTTTTATCTTTTGATTCTGCCCTGCCTCGCCTCAATCCCGCTCCCCCCTCCTCCCCAACCTCCTCCGCTCCCCCCGCGCTCCCCCCTCCCCAGCACTGGCGGGTTGATGGGAGCTGCGGCCCCGCCGAGGCCGAGGATCCCCCGCGGCTCCAGCCGCGCTCCGCAGCCGCGCAGGGCGGCGCGGCGCCGGCACCCTCCACCACCCGCCTCCCCTCCCGCGATGCGCCGCAGACCGTAGACGCGCTTTTGTGATATTTTTTTTTTCTTTTTTGGGCAAAGCCGGGGCGAGCAGCGGCTCCCCCCCCCCCCTTTTTTTTTTTTACCTCCTTTTTTTTTAACCTCTTTTTTTTTTTTTTAACGTCTTTTTTTTTTAACATTTTTTTAACGTCTTTTTTTAACCTTTTTTTTTAACCTCCCTTTTTTTTTAAAACCCCCCCCCCTTTCTAACCTTTCCCCCTCCCCTTTTTTTAACCTCCCCCCCTTTTTTTTAAAAAAAAAATTTTTTTTTTCCGGTGTTTTGCTTCTCGCAGCGGGCAGAGCCGCGGGCCGGCGCAGCCCCCCGCGGGAGGCGGCGGGACCCGCGGCCCCAGCGCGGAGACTGGCGCATGCCACAGCCCGCCTCGGCCCCGCCGCCGCCGCCTTCCCCCCGCCGCCGCCCGCCGCCGCCCGCCGCTGCCCCCCGCCGCCGCCGCCGCCGCCGCGTCTCGGCTCCCGGCCCCTTCATGCGCGGCGGACGACATGCCCGTTTTGTAGCCGGGGTCCCCTCCTCTCGTCCCGCATGTTCAGGACCAAACGCTCGGTGCTCGTCCGGCGGCTCTGGCGGAGCCGCGCGCCCGGCGGCGAGGAGGAGGAGGAGGAGGAGGCGGCGGCGGGCGGCGGCGGACCCGGCGCGGCGGCGGCGGCGGCCGAGGCCCGGGCGCATGTTTGCGGCGGGGGGCGCGGGTGCTGCTGCCCCGGCAAGGCGGTCCGCGGCGGGCGGGGGTCCGCGGGCGCGGAGGGGGAGCTGAAGGCACTGACCCACGCCGTGCTGAAGCGGCTGAAGGAGCGGCAGCTGGAGGGGCTGCTGCACGCCGTGGAGTCCCGCGGCGGGGCGCGGACCCCCTGCCTGCTGCTGCCCGCCAAGGCCGACTCGCGGCTGGGCCAGCACTGGTACCCGCTGCCGGTGCTGCTCTGCAAGGTGTTCCGCTGGCCCGACCTGCGGCACTCCGCCGAAGTGAAGCGGTTATGTTGCTGTGAATCCTACGGCAAGGCGCACCCCGAGCTCGTCTGCTGCAACCCGCACCACCTCAGCCGGCTCTGCGAGCTCGGTGAGCGGGGGGGACCGCGGGGGGGATGCGGGGGGGATGCGGGGATGCGGGCGGCTCGGCTCCCTCACGCCCAACTTTTATTTTCCAGGCGGACAACCGCCGACACCAAAACTTCCCACCGCCGTGCTTGCTGTGTTTTATTCTTTTGTTTTTTAGTTTAGACACCCCCCCCCCCCCACACCGCCCCAGGCCACCCCACCCGGGGCGCTGCCTCCCCGCCGGCCCCGCGCCGTGCCCGGGGATTAGGGGCCGCTCGGCCCCGGCGCTGCCGCGGCTCCGCCGAGCCAAGGAGGCCCCGATCAGACAGCCCGAGCGGCAGATAGCAGGGAGACTGGCGCCAGACGGCCCCTTTTGTTTATCTGACAGCTAAATATCAAGGCAATCACCGCCTCGCTGCCCTGCCTCCAACCCCCAGAGCTAAGACAAACAGTTTTGCTAAAAGAATGCCACTGTTATCATAAGTTCCTATCTTTTTTCTTTTTCTTTTTTTTTTTTTTTTCCTTTCTCATGGCTCTGCCTTTATTTTCTCTGTACTTTTCTAATTCCAGAGTCTCCCCCTCCACCCTACTCCAGATATCCAATGGATTTTCTCAAACCAACTGGTAAGTGGACTTTTTCAATGCAGGCTGCAGATAAAAAAAGGGAAAGCAGCCCCTTTCTCAGGGGAAACGTCTGCCTTTTGTCATGCCGAGATGCATTTTGTTTGTGGGCTGCTTGCGTGCTTCTGTGCCTCCTGATACCCCTGGAAGCATTAACATACGACTCATATCTAAGACACCCTCTGCACAAAGTAGGATTTTAAAACTCTGGCAGGAAACTTTAGGAGGGATTGCAATGCAGCACAGGCCTTTGCTGCTCGAGCCGCTTGGAAAGCCAGGAAAACTGTGGGCTCTAGCTGTAAATGGCAGTGCTCCCGCACCCCTGGGTGAATTTGTAGGGATTTAGGTTGGGATGCAGCACAGCTCTGGCTAGCATCTCCCTGATGGCTGGGAATCCCAATGAGCCTTGACAGATGGAGTTGGTAGAAACCTTTCTGTGCTTTAAAGGAGCCTCATCCTGCCTTGCCAAGTTGAAAAAAATTAAGAGAGTTGAAAAGTTAAGTTTTTTTCCTTTTTTTTTTTTTTTTTAATTTTAGCACTGCTCTGCATGCCTGTTGCTTGTAATTGAATGTCAGGGTGCCAGGGGAGAAGCCCATTTGAGGCTGGCACCAGCTCTTTTGCGGTTGTCTGCATAAACTCTTGGTTGGCAGCGAGCTTGCTGGGTGTGAGATAAATCGGTCTGGGAGAAGGAGGAGAGGTGGGGAGAATCGGAAACGGGGGTGCTCGGGGAGGGGCAGCTCCTGGCTCCCCGAGGATTAACGGGTCTGGAGTGTTGGCCAGAGCACGGTGGTGTCTGTGGTCGCGTCCCTTGGTCGCAGCAGGCAGGAGGGGCACGGTGGTGAGGGAGGCAACAATGGGTGTATTTCTGAAGACCAATATCGGGTCTTTTTTTTTTTTTTTTTTTTTTGTGGCCGAAAGAGCGGTTCATGTAAAATTGCTGTTCTTCATTTTCTCGGGACTAAAAGAACCCCCAAACTTGCTTCGGACACATGGGGTACTGTTGTGGGGTCCCATCCTGCCCACTGCTCCCTCAGAGGCTGGACTGTTACTTTTCCCCTCTGCAAGCTCTAAGAAAGACTACTAAATCTTTTTATGCCTTGTGGAAATCAGCAAAGCTGTTTAACTGACAGTTGGGTTGCAAAGCATGAAATACTTTGTCTCCGGATGAAAAAGGGGGAGATAAAGGCTAATGAATGAAAGAGGGATATCAGGAGTAGGTTCAACATCTGAGCACGTGCTGGGATGCAGAAGGGTTGTTCCGTAACAGACTCTGAGGGTCTGCTGGGTCACGACGTTTTGTGGGTTTGGGTGAGATTGGCATCCTTTTGATTGCGTCCCTGCTGGGGAATGTTCCCCCAAAAGTTTATATTTCTGCCTTTATTGCTGTTCTTTCTAGCCAGTGATGATCCTGGCATGGGATTCAAAGGGGTTCAGAGCTGCAGGAGAGGAGGGTTAAAGCTTGCCTTGGGTTTCCTGTAAAGATGTTAGGCTAAATCTATTAGCAGGGTTTAAACATCCAATCTGCCTCTGCCAGGACCTCATTTTCAGTTAGCCGAGTGATACATTTATTCATTAGCAAGTGTTGACACAAGGTAGCAAAATGTGTGTAAACAGAAAAGCCGCAGAACATGAATGTGCCATTTCGAAAGGAAAAGTTATTCCTATCAGCCAATAGGAAGTGATTAACGCTGCCCATCGGAAACACAGAAACAACTGGGTTACTCACCAAAAAGTCCTCCTTTTCTTTCCTTTTTAAAAGAAAAATCCATTTGGCAGCTGAACTCTGACTAACGGGGCCGCGACAGGCACAAGCGGAGCCTGGAAGTCTGTTGTTGCAGGTGGGTTTTGCAAGCTCAGGGTTTCTCGGCGTTTCCTCTGCGGAGCGACCGAGGGTTTCCCGTCCCAGCGTCGGTGCCATCTCCTGCGGCAGTTTCCCAGCGGGATGTTGAGGATTGCTCACCACGGGCTGGCTAGATGGAAGAGGGACAGTAGGTGATGATGGGAAGGTGTGAAGCCTTTTACCTGGCTGAGGCGCGGGAGCCACCTTCTCACCTGGGGCCTTGGGTGGGAACGGTCCCTCCATTTAGACTCGGGCAACTGCACCTGCCAGTGGAGCTGGGAACGTGCATCCAGCAGGAGACCTCTGCTTTTTTAGCAAGCGTGATAGCGGTCATAAAATTATTCAAACATTTAGTGCTACAACTTTTAAGTGCTTCATATGGACCGACAGACAGGAATACCTGGACCAGCATGGCGTCTGGCAGCGGTCGCCAGTGCCCATGATCGTAGAATCACAGACCCATTTGGGTGGGAAGGGACCTTTAAAGGCCATCTAGTCCAACCCCCTGCCATGGGCAGGGACATCTTCCACTAGACCAGGTTGCTCAGAGCCCCGTCCAACCTGGCCTGGAATGTTTCCAGAGATGGGGCATCGACCACCTCTCTGGGCAACCTGTGCCAGGGCCTCACCACACTCATCATAAAACATTTCTTCCTTCTATCTAGTCTGAATCTCCCCTCTTTTAGTTTAAAACCGTAATGATGGGGATTCCATTTTCTTTTTTTGGAGGTGATGGAGGTTGGGACAGGCTGTGTCGCTGGCTGGAGGAGCGCAGGGATAGACGGGGAGCTGGCAGGTCTGCTGCGGGTATTGAAAAGTCACATCAGTCTGTGTGTTGATAGGATGGATCTGGTGTTTGTATACTGGCCGTAGAGTGGAAAGATCTGCCCCTGACAGCTGGATTACCTGTGGGAAGGCTGTAGGTCCAGGCCGGCTTGTTCAACAAGGAGAGAACTTTCCCTCTCCGTTACATGGGATGGTTACAGGGATGGGTGATGGTGGCTTGCACGGGCCAGGCTCACCCTGCAGTCCTGGAGGCATGTGAGAGCTCAGCACCCTCAATATCCCTGCAGGAGCTGCCACCTGTCGCTGTGTTGGAAATGAGATGGACAGCGGTGCCCCCAAATTATTCAAGCAGATATTTTGACCCATCATTAAGTGGGACAAGGGGCTGCAAGGGTCTGTGTCCGTCATGCTCCTGTGCAGGTGGTCATGGTGCTGCTGTAGTATGAGAGTGCAGGAAATCCACTGAGATGTCACTACAGAGCTGAATGCCCTCCTGTGGCATCGATTTTCAGGGGCGTTGGAAGTTTGGCAGCTTCCAGGAAGTATTCGGCACCTCGCGAGGTTGGGCTGGTGGCCACCAGGAATAATTGTGTGTCTCTGCGATGGTTTTATATTGCAGGAAGGCAGTTTTGGGAGGAGATTCACATGAGTTTGCTTGATCCTACCTCTGATCCTATGACTGAAATACAACAATGACTGAACTATGACTGAAAATAAAACAAGCCCGAGTACCCTCTGCTAGCGAGGGCCCTTGGCAGATCTGTGGGTGATAGGAAGAGCGCAAGGATGAAAACAACCATGTGTAGGGCAGAGCGTCCGGGAGGGTCCTGCCTTTGGGCTTATCCCACACCTGACCATCATGCTTGGTCTAGAGTTGAAGGTGCATCAGCTCTGTGTCCTCTGAAGAGTCTTCAGAGGGTAATTAACTGATGAAGGGAACCAGCTGTTGGATGATGGGACACGAGAAGGGAGCCGACAGCTGTGAAGATGTCATGAAAGCACATCACCCCATTGCTAGGGTTCTGCATTTTAAGGCGGGATAGGGTTCTCTCCCGCCATCCTGCCTGATGTGCTAATTGAGGACCTGGTCACATATGATCCCTGGAGCAAGACAACATGGAAAGGGGAAATTAGTCCTTTTTCAGACAGGGACTCATCAGGGAGCTGTAACTAGGGGCAGATGGGGCCGAGCGCAGAGCAGGGTGGTGCAGCCTGCGATCAGAAAGCATCTGTAGCCCAAGCAGTTGAAGCCAACTCAGGGGAGGGGCAGGGGGAATCTTCTGTCTGGACTAGAGAGGGTTAAAAAAAGAAAAACCATATTTCTTTAAAACATAGAAAGCATGACCAGACATTTAGAGAGAGTATCGTATACAGTATTTCACAAGTAAGTCCATTTCCTGTCTCCCCTATTGTTTTTGGTTTGATTAAGTATATCCTGTTAAACTGTATATTCCTGTTAGGGCTTCTACTTTGCTCTGATAAAATGAGGTTACGCAGTCAGGAATTTCTTTCTCACTGGGATTTCAGGGATGAAATCTGGAAAAACGACTATCAGTAGGGAGAAAATTAGCTCTCCTGGTGGTGGTCCTAGCTTTGAGATACAGCCATGAGCAAAATGAAGTCATTAGGGAGCCCAAATGGGGTGAAACCCAAAGTCCCCGAGAACCTGCTGAGGACCAGAAGGTTGCGTGAACTTCATGGGTCTTCTCAGGCTTGTCCTTGAACTTGTCTCCCCCATGATAGTGACTGAAAAGCTGGAATTTGACTGTAGGATCAGAGGATCGGTGCTGGCTTCTGGTGGTTGTCACCTGGAGCAGCAGGCTTGGGATGGAAAGGTCCAAACCTTGAGCTCCAGCACCTCCCTGCAACCTTTCATGGGGCAGCTGATCTTGCCCTGCCCTTGCCCTTTGGTGGGGCATGCAGGAGTGGATCCAGTTGCCCACCTGTCCCAGGAGGTGACAGCGGGGTGTAAGATCTGCCAGCAGCTGGCAGTGACAAAAATTGAGCGGGGGAACACAAATGTAGACCGTTTGCCACAAAAGAGCGGCGATGAGACATTTCCCTTTCGGTTCCCATTTTGGTGACTTACAGGTGTTGACTAAACTGGGTGCATGAAGCCACGATTTAAGCATTTTTGGGAGCTCGCTTACATCAGAACGATGACAACCTTGATCTCATTACCCGGTGACTTGGCCGGAGAGGTGGCAGCCAGTCTGTAATTTTTGCTGGTCTAATAATCAGCATTGGCTGCTTATGAAGCACAGCGCGCAGCCTTGATTGAGGCGATGAGTTAGGGTGGATGCTTCTTGATGAACTACTGTCTCTGCGCAGACAATTAGTAATCGCTTCCTGCTAAACCCTTTGGAATGTGTGTTCTGCTTGCGGCGATGCTGGGAGCCTGCGAAGAACCGCCTATATACTGATATTTTTTTTCTTTTCCTCCACTCCAGCAGATTGTCCAGACTCTGTGCCTTCCTCCACTGAAACAGGGGGAACTAATTGCCTAGCCCCTGGGGGGCTTTCAGGTAAGACATCTCTTGTTGCCCTTGATTTTGGCTGTGGGTTGTGTTGACCAAGGGGCCCAATGGAAGGCGAAGCGATGCTGGGGAGTTTTAGGGATGCATGTTGTTGAGAAAGGTGTGCTCAAAGGGGGAATTAGGTTTCGTTTCAGTAGCAGCCACGTACCTCTTGCACAGAGGATGTGTTGAAATCCCAGCTGAGCTTCTCCATCCCCAAAAGCCTGTATTTCCTTTGAATTCCAGCCTTGCGCTCCATTACTTTTTGGAGCGAGGCAGGAAGAGGTGTGCTGGGGAAGGCTAAGCAATGTTGGCCACCTGTTAGTTTGGACACATGGATTATCGGAGCAGGTGCGGGCATGCCTTGCAGAAGGATTCAGTGTCAAGCTCTCCTTGGCCTGGTGGTGGTGGTGACATCTCTTCTCTCTGGGACGAGAGCTGTGCTTGGGCTTTGCTCCTGGTAGGGTAATCAGCACCCTGCATCTCATGCATGAGGCTTGTGGTGCCTGGTGAGGAAAGGTGACCCCCTTTTTTGCAAAGGATGTTGCAGAGGAAGTTGGACTTGATCCTTATGAGTCCTTTCCAACTTGGGATACTCTATGATTTCCCTTGTTTTCCCGTTTGCCATCTCCTTCAGCCTCCAGGTGCCATAGTGGGATGGGGGTTCGGAGGGTGGTTTGCCCCACCCCTCTTGGGCTTTTCATAGATTCCTAGAATGATTTGGGTTGGAAGGGGCCTTTAAAGCTCACCTAGTCCAAGTCCCAACACCTTTTCCAAGGTGTGATGTCTCCAGCTCCTCATCTCCCACCTCGGACCGGCCAACTCTGCAGCTGGGCTCTGTCTCTACCAGGATTAAAGTGTCTGAAACCATGTACCTGCATGTACTTGCTGATGTTTGAAGGTGCTTCCCTTTGTGGGCATGTCTCCCTGATTTATGATTTATTCATTGCTCTGAAACTGGAATTTCAGAAATAGGTCGGTGGCGGCCGCACGCGTGCGTGCATCTGCCCCTGCCTCTCTCCAGGAATTGCGTTTGGTGTGGATGTCTTTAAGTGAGCCTTGTTTGTTTTTCTTTGGGTGTAATATATACCCTGTCTGTTATTTGAGAGGGGAGCATATTGTTTGTTCAAAGGCCCTAATGAGAATTAATCAAACGGAGAGGGAACAGAGAAACTTGTTGCTGTTTTTTTTTTTTTTTAAATGCAGAAGACTTTTGGGTTTTTCTTTATTTTTTTGCTATTGGAGCCTATAGCTTTAGGGAAGGAAACAAAAAGACTGTAATAAGAAAAAAGACAAGAAGCAAAACAACACAATAAGGATGTTGTTAGATCTTTTTTTTTTTTTCCTTTTTCCTCCTGAAATACACCCGTTGCGGAGGGGAGGAGAGAGTTCAGTTCCACAGGATACCACATGAAATAAGCAGAGGAAGTACTCGCTTTTAAAAGGGGGCTTTCTGTAAGGTTCAGCCTATTGATAACATCACGTCTGGCTGCTCTGCTCCCGAAGGGAAGGCGGGAGGTGGGGGCTTGGGCTGCAGGAAATAACACGGCTCGTTCCCGGTGCCTCCCACAGGGCTGCGGGAAGGGGAGCCCCAGCTCCTTCATAGAGCCCCCTCCCCAAAAGAAAGCATGTTCCCCCCTGAAAATGCGTTTTTACTCTATTATTTCATTGGATTGGATTTTTTTTTTTGGTTTTCCTTATCAAAGGTTCCACCCCCCCACCCCCCCCCAAGCCTGGAAACAGAACCTTTTACAATCATTAACTGCTCTTTTTTCCTACCCAAATGTAATTGTAGCCATTTAGTTTAATGAGGAGCTGATAGGAGAGTTGACTCATGAAGGGATACGGTTAGCTACCCAAGCCCTGAAACAAAGCCGAATGCCTCCACATGAAAGAGCATTTGTTTTGAATTTGCTCTGATTTACTGGCATCTCCCTTCCGCGCGCAGAAGTGCAGCACTGAAAATTCCCAACTGGAGAGACCCAGTCGAGAAAGGAAAATAAACGCACTTTGCAACAATCCTCCAAAGCTCACTTTCTCCTTCTTTTTTCTAACCCCCCTGCATATTTTAGTTAGCAGAAGAGTGTATTTGAAGTGGGCTTTAAGGAGTCATTGGCAGGGTACATGGGGAGCGCTTTGGCTTGGTCTTATCTAAGTTTGGGCAGGTGGAGATGAGTGATGCAGGGTGGAGAACCCAGCATCCTTCATCCCCTCCAGAGCAGGGCTGTACACACTGGATAGGTGGCTCCTTGATGACAGGACGGCTTTAAGAAAAGCAAAAAAACCCCAGTTTTGGAAGATTTGGAAGCTGGAGTAGGCGGCTGTAGAAGACATCATGCGTGGATGGTGGTGGTGTAGCATCGTGGCCACCTAGCACTGTAGCCTTTGGCCACCAGTGATGGGCAGTTGATGCTGGTGTAGTAGCGGTGTTCAAAGTCAGTAGACCTGCCCTAATGTCTGGAAGCTGGAAGGGCAGGATTTAGCGAGGCAGATCACTCTTGGCACCAAGAATTTGGGAACGAGGCCAGCCTGGGGTTCACAGCTACCCTGGCAGGAAAACCGCATGGTGGGGTTGAGAGGATGGTGGCAAGAGGAGCATTAAAAAGGGCAAGGAAGTGAGTGCCCTTGCAGCTCTCCATGAGGATCCTTTGATGATGAGGAGTCTCGTGTCTGTCCACCGCTGGGGTTGCAAATCTACTTCTGGAGGCTGAAGGCAATTTCACTGATGGATACCAGAGGCACTGGAGGATGTGGGAGGGGGAGCAGCGTGGCTGGAGGGATGTACAGGGAATGTTTCTCCCTTGCGATAACTGATCTGAGCTGGTCTTTCCCTCCCTCCTCTTTCTGTTCTCCTTTCTGGCCCAGGAATGCAATATTTAGTCCTTCACACCGTGCTGGTGTCCTCTTCTTATCTCACCTCTGCTGTCTCTTCCTCAGACATCCCCTTCTCCAACTGATGCACCCCTCATTCCCCCTGAGACACTGGCTCTTGCTTCTATATTTTTGCCTTTGTTTATTTTCTTATATCTTTATTTTTATCGGTGGTCACTCTGTGTGTAGGTCAAGACTCCTTGCTCACGGTGTCTACCACCAAGATGGTTGTGCTCAGGTGTTATCAGTCCAGATCTTTTCTATACTCAACATGGTTAAAGAGCAAAAATACCCCACTAGAGATAAAAATAATTTCTGTAAAAAGGAGACAGGGAGGGTTTTTTCCTGTATTTTGAGCTGACTCGTTCTCAGCAGATGTGTTTGGTTATGACTCTTCTTTCAAACAAGCAAAGCCATGATTGCAGAGCCTAATGGTGGTCAGCCCGTGGTCTGGTGGCATCTGATTGGTGGGGGCCGAATTCCTGTATGACCCACGAAGGAGCTCTGCTCCTCGGGTAGGAGTGAGCTGATGGTGCTTGATGGTGTTGGTGCTGGGTCTCTCCCCACCCAGCCCTGGACATCTCCCTTTGACCCATGTGTGGCACTGGGCTAATGGCTCTTGGCTGATGGAAGGTTGTGGTGCAAGAAGGTGACTCTCCTGCAGGAGAGATGAAGGGTGCTGGATGTGCTGGCAACCACGGCTCTCCAAGAAGCCCATCATGGAGGGAAAGCAACATGAGCTGGCTTGTGTCCTTGCCACCTCTGCTGCTTTTTTATTTATAGGAGTTATTCATAAAATACCAAACCTGAGAGTTTACCCAGACTTCAGCCCAATCCTGTTGACTTGCCTTGACTCTGGAACCACCCCAGGGTCTCCTGGAGCCAGTGGACATTGAGTGATGGTGCTTGGTGGGTGCTGGACCAAGACTCTGCAAGGCTTGAGGCTGGGAGACCCGCAAGGCTCTTCTGGAGCAAGTGCAGCCTCAGTTTCTGCCTCTCGACTCCCCTGCACCAAAAAGGTGGAAAAAGACCTCTGGGGGTTAGAGAAACATCAGGATTGCTCCCTGCTCCAGCTCTCCCAGCGGTGGGACCTTGTCTGGTCTAAGGGACCGCTTGGTTGAGTGACATTTCATTCTGAAATCATGGGCAGGCCGGGAATGTTTCACTATGCCTTTGATCCCTGCTGATATCTGCTCGCGAGGGAAGAAGCACCTTTTCCAGTCTGGACCTATTCGTCCCCCGAGGTGGCTCCCCATCGCTTCCCCCCACCATGTAAATGGGATCCCACGCCGTTTCTCCGGCAGAGCCCTGCCTGTGTTTTCCCATTCCCCCCTCCTTCCACCTCCCTCTCATACAGAGTTTATAACCTCCTGTGAAATGCCTTTATTTACAAATTGGCATCCTATTATAATCTGAAATTGAGACATCTTCCTGTGGAACTAGGATTGTATATTTGTCCCAGGGATAAACAATTGCTTGGGAATTTTTTTTTTAAGTCACTTATTCTTGGTTTATTTTTGAGCATACGTCCTTTTAATACTTTTTTACTTGCTTTGAGCATCGCAGGGCATTGCACCCTTTCCCTCCTAGCCTCACAGGAGACATGGCCCCCCTCCCCGCTTACCTAAAAACCACCGTCCTGTCCTGGAAAGGACAAGGTTATCAGGGGTTAACGCCAAGATGACAGCACTGGAGCCTCTGGAGCAAAGCAGGCTGCCTGCCAGACTAGGAGCCTCCCGGCTCGCCTCGCACATCATCTGACCGTGGCCGGCGGGGAGGAGGGAGCCGGCGCTTGGCACCGACCCCGGGGCTCTTGGCTTGGCCACCCGCTCCAGCTCCTTCAGCCCCGTGGGGTTTTTTTTTGGTTTAAGGGGGATCTTGCCCTGCAGGGACCCCCCCGGGGGCAGGGCTGGGATAGCCCCCTTGCTGCCACAGGGATGCTGGGGGCATCCTTCTCCTGGCTTCTGGCTCTTGGCTAATTAACCCAGCCCCCCCCAAGCAAATAGGACCCATTTAATAGTTAAGTCCTCTACATCCTTTTGATCCTTTCCTAGATACTCTTCTAGGAGGGGTTTTAAAAACAATCTGATGGCAGAGGTGCTCCCCCCATTAAATGCCAGGTGTTTCAAACCATCCCTGTACAGCTCCATTAAATCCATTTTTCCGGTTGCTGTCGGATTTTCCCAACCAAATGGTGCCTTGAGAGCAGTCGACAATAAAATGCAGATGACCCCACCACCAGTGAGTCCTTCATGGTGGGGACCATGATGTGGACCACTCAGCTTTCATCCTGCAGCCTGGTGCTTTTGAGGGAGGAATGAGGACAAATAGGTGAATTTTGGAGGTTAGGTGTCGATTCAAACCATGCTCTGCTCGCAAAAGATGTCCTGATGAGCACCGGCAACTTGATCGTTGGGGACATTTAAAACTTGACGGGACAAAAACACTCGTAGAGGAGCAGCCCTGGGCTGGCAGGGATGCGGGCTGCATCGTTTCCATCCCCGCTGTCTGCCAGCGGGTATCACTTACACTAGAGGAACCAGTAACATTAACCACATGCATTTCCCCGCCGTCGGCATGGGGGGATGCCTATTTCTAACCGTGGCGGCCAAGACCGTAAACCTTGATACCAGAGGGGAAAAAATTGGGGTATGCCCCATTTTGGGGTGCAGAGGGAAAAATGGGAGTGTATGGAGCTCCCCCTGAGCCCTGACTGGGTGCTTTGGGAGGGTGATAGTCTGGGCAGCGGGTGCTGGCCGGGGCTGGGTGCGCGTGGGTGCCAGCCCCACCGCCGTCCCCGGCCAGCTTGAATGACCCACGCCGCAGCCTGGCCGCCTGCCTACTGTCACAAAGGAGCTTCCTTTCCAGTTTATTTTCAGCACCAAGATATTATTAACCGCTGAGGCACAGTCTCTGTTCTAACCACCCTCGCTTTTTGCCTAAATCGCTTTGTTTTGACCCCCTGGTTGGCATGCCGAGGCTGCTGGCTTGGCTCTGGTGCCGCCAGGGTACCGGCTGCGTCACGGCTGCTGTTGAGGAACGGGAGGGCACAAAAAAGTGAGCGGCCTGATCCTGTGTGGGGCTGAGGTTGGGGGAGGGAAGGAGCTCGGCGTCTCGCAGGATTTCCGCCCGCTGACTTTGGATTAGGCCCTTGGTTTGGTTGGTTTTGGGCTTTTTTTATTTTGTAACTTCTCTTAAGAAAAGCAGCATCTTGGATGTTGCTGGCTGCCTCTGCAGTTTATTTTATTTTTAAAAAAAAATTTATTTTTTTATTTAGTTAGTCCTCTCCTCTCCTCTCCTCTCCTCTCCTCTCCTCTCCTCTCCTCTCCTCTCCTCTCCTCTCCTCTCCTCTCCTCTCCTCTCCTCTCCTCTCCTCTCCTCTCCTCTCCTCTCCTCTCCTCTCCTCTCCTCTCCTCTCCTCTCCTCTCCTCTCCTCTCCTCTCCTCTCCTCTCCTCTCCTCTCCTCTCCTCTCCTCTCCTCTCCTCTCCTCTCCTCTCCTCTCCTCTCCTCTCCTCTCCTCTCCTCTCCTCTCCTCTATTTTCTTTTATTTTACTTTTTTAACGCAAGAAAGCTTTTCTGGGCACATGCTGGAGGGATTTTCCATCCCCATGTGGGGAAGGGTGGGGGCTCACATCCCCTGTGCATGAACCTGCCGCAGGAGCCACCCCTGTGGGGGTCTTTGCAGATGGGCTCAAGTGATTGGGTCCAAAAAGCTTTTTCCAGGGGTTTTTGTGCTACCAGGGATGTGACGTGGTGTTTGCTAACAGACAGCCCTTCTCTCCCCTTTTTTATTTTCTTTTTTATTTTTCCCTTGTTTTTTTTCCTCTCCCCTCTTTTGGGTAGCCATTTAAATATGTGATGATAACTTTCACCCTGTTAATTAACAGGAAACATTGGGACAAGACAGGAAATTACATCAGTCTTTTATGAGGAAAGAGCCAAGAAGAAAAAAATACAAGAAAACATAGTTATTAGTGAAAGGAAAGAAAGTGCCGGGGGAGGAGGAGAAAAAAAAGGAGAAAAAAAACCCCGTCCCATGGGCCCAGCTTTTCCGAGGGAGGCTGCTCCAGTACTTGATTTTATTTTTATTATGGTGAAAAATATTTGACTAGCAGGGTCACCTTTGCTTGAGCGCAACGCTCGAGCTTCCCAAGGAATCTTTTTTTTTTTTTCATGCCTTTTCTCAGCTTCCTTCCCCAAACTGTGAGGCCTAGGAAGCTCTTGGCCAGGAGACTAATTTTGGTTTGGCTGCTCAGCCCTTCAAATTGGTCCCCACCCAGTGTCATTATCTTGGTTTTAACTTGCAAGGGGAAAGAAAAAAAACCACCCTGTAAGAGCTGGCTCAGCCCTTCTCTACCCTTTTAACCTCACTGCATGAAAACCTCCCGGCTTCAGCTCCCTGGTTGGGTTGTGCCGGCAACACCAAAGCACCACGGAGTGGTTGCAGGAGGTCTTGGTGATGCTCTCGGTGATGCTTCTCCATGTGTGATGGCAGGTGCCCAGCTCTGTGCTCCTTCCTCATCCTCCCTCGGGGGTGAAGCAAGGTGCCTGATGGGGTGCTGGGTTTTGGCAAGTTCTTTGGGGTGAAGTCCAGCTCCCATGGGCTTTCCGGGCTTTTCCCTTGGGTCCTGAGCAGGTGGAAAGGCAGATTTCTCCATTAAATGAACAGCTCAGAACTGCTTGGACTGCTAAGACTTGGAGAAAATGTGTACCTATATGTGTACGTAATAAACAAGGCTATGGATGGTTATATGTTCAACAAAATGTATTCAACCTATCTATATATATATGGATAGATTGAATGTGTGTATTGAATATATTATATGTATAATTACATGTAATATATACATATATAGGATATATTAATGTATCATGAACATATATAATTATATATAATACGTAGGTTGAATATATTCAATATATTTATTATATATTGAAAATTTTTTTATATATAATTATATATAATATATATATATATACATAGGTCAAGTAGATTTTGTTGTAAAGCTGCCAAAACTGCATCCATAAGAGCTGGCTTTGCGTCGGAGAGACTCAGGTGTTGGGAAGGTGGAGAAGGTTCAAACATTCTCCGCTTTTACAACCAGTGAAGTTGGCTCTAGATCCAGTGATTTTTGATGATGGAAACTCATGGGTTGAATTTATAGATGCTAAAAATTGCGGGGCATTGCTGCCAAGGGGGAGCCCCCTCCATGGTGAGTGATGCAAGATAATACCAGAGGGGTTGTGTGTGTGTTTGCACGTTGGTGTGCAAGGTGGGGTTTGAGTGGAAAAGCAAGGAAAATAGCAAAATAGTCGAGAAGTTAAACTGAGAGATGGGGTGCTGCTCACCCACGCGGGACAGCTGCCGGTGACCCCGTGGCTGAGCTCTGGCAGCACCTTCCCGGGCAGAGCGGATGGAGTAAATAACTCCATAAAATCATCTCTCGAGCAGGAATCAAATAACAGGAGTTTTATTTGGAAAAGGAGCTGGGAGCCTGAAGTTACATCACTGCGTTTGAACTGATGAATTCATTTTCTTTGGAAGCCAGGCTGAGACTTTTTAGATCATTATAAGGAACAAACCCATAAATCTTCATACGCAGAGGCCCGTAGTTTTCCTGTTCTTTGTCACAGCCGAGAATGGAAAATGTATCCTGGGTGTCAAGACCATGGAGCTTTGACACACCTGAGGTGTTGCACCATGGTTATTTTCTGGAGCTGCCGGCATGGTGCTGGGTTTGCCAAGCCCCGAATCCCTGGGATTCCCCCCATGGAGGGGATGCTGCTGGGTCTTGGTGATGCCACCCTGGGTATGGCACGGTCCCTGCCTGGGACACGGCTCTGCTGCTGCCACGAAAGCGGGGTGGGATAAGCACAAGGAGCTTTTTGATTTTTGTTTTTCTTTGTTGGTTGGTTTTTTTTTTTTTAATCTGGGTCCTGCCAACCTGCCCCGTTTTATAGCCTGGGGCAAACCTCTGCCAGCCTCCATCTGCGAAAGGGGGGTGCCAACTCCACCAGAGCGCCGGGAGGGTTAATTACTTAATGAATGTAATATTCTCTATAATTGCTAAGCGTTATTAATCCAGAGCAAAGTGAGAGGCGAGGGGAGGGGTGTGTCCGTGGCCAGGCTTGTGAACTCCATCCAAACGCCGTCTGTCCATCCGTCCATCCCTTGCTTGCCCCCTACCCGGGTAGGGGCTGATGCTGTCTGTCGGTCCGTCCGTCCCTGGGTGGCGACCCTGCCTGTACGAGAGCGTGCTTCACTGCCTGCTCTTAGGAATAGGCGTGATTAGATTATGAAGGCAGACAGAAGTAATGATTAACTTTTTCAGTCTGCATGCTGTCTCCAGTCTGGCGCTGGGTGTTTTTTTTTCCCCCTAAGTAGGCCCTGGCCCCGCGTCGACAGGGTATTAGGTTGTAAAGAAAGCCAGGAGGAATGAAGGCAAGGGAGGGAGGGGAAAGGGGGGGGAGCCTTTTCCATCGGATCCGGGACTGGAATTTATTGGCAGGAATGCAGTAAATGCTCCAAATGCCAGCCCAGCTAAACAGTTTTCATAATTGTTACGGAGCGGGGCACGACGAGCGTGAAAAGGACTTTTGTTCCAACCCTGCTTTTTCCATGGGTTTATATCCCTGTGAGGGATGCTGCTCTGGGAAAGGGAGCTGGGAGACGTGGTTCTTTTTTTTTGCGGAGAGGGGGGAACATATTTATGTCTGTTTTCAGTCTCTGGGGAGAATTCTAGGTCGGTGTGCTGTGAGGAGAGGCTTTTTTTTCGTTATTGAAATGAGAGCGGCAGCGATGCCGTGTGTGTGTGTGTGTGTGTGGAATGCAGTTAGGGGGGAAAAAAAAATCCTAACACACATCTGTGTATTAGGTATCCGTTTGGAAATCCTAGACTGCTCTGCTTCAGGTTTTATTAAGGTCTTTACAAGGTTTTTAACGTGTAACCCACATAGCTACACGTTGTCAGTGGAGAGCTGCGGCTTTCCTGGGGGCCGTATCCCTGCCCTCCCTGGGGCACCGCCGGGTACCAGGTGACCTCCCCCCTCCTTGCAACAGCGGAGCTTTATTTTTAATTGCAAAAGCGTTTAAGGTCTTCATCCTCTAAAACCGAGCTCAGTGTCTGCACTGAGGGGGGCTGTGACCCCGGGGCTGGCGTGGCCCGGTGGCTTCTGGTGGCCTTGTCATACGCGTCGGTCATTTATCCCCACGCTGGAAAGGTGATGGGCAGGATGCTGTCACAGGAACCTCCAGCACAACCCAAGCCGGGAGAGATATTTTGGCAAGCTCATCCTCAGGTCTGATTTGCATTGTTTAAGTCAGGAGCCCTTTGTGTGCTGGTTTCTCCTTCTCAGAAGGTTTCTGGTTGAGATCTGGGTTGGGTATGGGTGGAGAAGAGGTGTGTCTTGGTAGCTGCTGAGGACAAAGCACGGAGGTGTTCGCTCATCTCCCGGAGCTGGGGCTGGTACCAACCCTGAGTTGTTTGGTGGACGCACGGCAGCATCTCACGAACGCTGGCTTGGGCTTCCTGTGTTTTCCAGAGGAGCCTTTTGTCTGATTGTCATTAAAACGCAACTATTCCTGGTGCTATCAAGGCAGGGGAGGAGGTTGGAGGCTGCATGGGGCTGCAGAGCATCCTGCAGCACTCCCGAGCCAGCAAATCCTCCCAGGACATTCCCACCAGCACAGGAGAACAGCAACAGGGACACAAGCAGCAAAAATAGGATTTCTAGTGGTTTTCCACATGGATCTGCATGTCCTTGTGCCTGTCCGGGTGGCTCGGGGGGTCTTAAAAACCCCATGGATGTTGGCAGCGTCCCTCTGGAAGGGTCTTCCCTCTTGAAGCATTTGTTCGTCCCACCCAACTGCTGGGTTGGAGCTTGGGGAAGGGATTCCCGTCCTACTGCTTTTTTGAAACAAGGGAAAAGTTTTCCCACACCTTTGAGGAGTGCAGAAGGAGAGGCAGATAAAGAAGGTTCTTTAAATTAAAACTTCAAAAATAATTAGACTGACTGTATACTAAACAACAGCAAAGAGGCCCATTTACTGTAAATATTATGAATGGATTTGGCTGGCTTCTTCATCCCCACCCTTCCTCTAAGGCTTTTCTCTGAGCTGAGTTGAAATTCGGCCTTCAGACAGCACGGTACTCTATAATTTGCATGGCTGATGAGGCCTGAAGCCTGGTACGGAGGAAACTGGAGTCAGCTGGCTCCTCTCTAACCGCTGGAGACAGGCAGACAGGCATTTTTGGTGTGTGCCTGCGTATTTTTTTTTTCCTCTTGTAGCTGCAGCCTTGCTTGGCTTTTAAAGAAAATGGGTACAAAAAAAGGTTCTTCTCTTCTCAAGTAATTTTTAGCCATGGTAATTGATTAATCACCGTAATTAGACAGTAGCAGTGACTAATAGGATGTTTATGAATCAAATTTCTGGTTTGGTGGACTCCATGAACTCAGCAGTTTCACTTTGGTTCTTTCTTTGCTGTCCTTTGATGCAGGGGACGTTGGGGAGCTGGGCTTCCTTCACACGTATATATTGATCACCCTATGTTTTTAAAGCTTGGACATCCCTCCTGGGCCAGCTTTAGTGTTTGCCATACTTGTGCCTGCTCTTGAGGCTTTGGAGGTCTGCACCAACATGCTTGCAGGGACCCTTCCTTTGGTTTGTTTTCTTGCTTTTGTGTCCCATCCCTGAATTAACCCTTAAAGGTCAGGGCTGGGTTTCAGTTTGGGAGATTGACTCAAGGCACTGCCAAGTTGGGGTGGGAACCTTAGGGGATGTCCTCAGGGATCAGTCATCTCTACCCACTGTCTAACCCAACCTCGTTTCTGTCCTGATTTCACAAGAGGGTTTCCCAGCCATGATGAAGGTGTTGGAAGTTCTTGGTTGGGTCATCAGGGGACCAAGCAGAGCACTCCCAGTCTCGTAGGTAGCCGCTAAAATGAGTCTGAACCAAAGCCCTAGTTACAAATATCAGGAAATCCCAGACTCCTCCCCCTGATGGCTTCTGCCAGATTTTATCTGCTGTGTCCCCTTCAGACTTGCAAGGTTTCAAATCTGTTGGCAACATCTTGGCTTCTGGATACCAGCCCTTCGAAAATTTCAGGAAACTGAAGTCTTTCGGTAAAACTCAGGTGGATGTTTATTTTCATGCAAGGTTACCTATTTTGCTAGGAGCAAGGAGCCATTTAAGTGATTGGGTGGACAACTTGTTAATAAATTAAACAATCTTAAGGCTCCTTAGCCTGCATGACTACTGTATATGTTGAGTAATAAGAGCTGCCTAATTAGACATAGACACAAATTTATGGTCTAGCCTGTCAATCCGCGGATTAAGGACTCCGTAAGTACCTACTGACACGGTGGGCTGTAATGGCTTCTAAAGAGATGTTATGGTCTATCGTGTGAATAATCCACAGATTAAGGGCTCCCTAAGTACGTGTTGATGTGACCCACTGTCCCAGCTCTTTGGGGGCTCTTGTGTTGGCCTGGTGGAGGGAGCCTGTGGGCCACCTTGAGGGTGGTATCCCTGCAGTAGGTAAGGGTTTGTTTTCTTTGCAAACAACAGGAGCTTAACACATGACCATCCTCTAAATTAGCCTTTCAGAAATCATCCCAGCCATCAAAAGCAGGGGGTGGTGGGGGAAGTGAGGAAGCTGAAGCTGTCTAACCCTTGTGTGCAGGGAGATATAAAAGGTTTGGGGCAAACATTGCCGTGGGTGGTGTCTCCAGGCTGCCCACAAGCTCCATTAAAGACACAAAGACCCTTTTCTGCAGCAGGATATATCCTTTAATTTGGATTTTTTTTTTCTTTGCTTTTGCAAAGCATACCTGGAAATCTGTCTTTGAAGGATTTTTCTTGGGTTTTTTTTTGTTTGTTCCCCCACCCAAGTGGCCTGTAAATTACCCGAGAGACTAGAAAGGAAGTAAAATTTCCATTTTTGGTGCCTGCTTTGCTTTGATGAGCTGTGTGGTTGCACGTCATGCTCAGCATTGTCCTCACCTTGATGTAATGCCTGTTCACTTCTCAAATAAGAGTTCAGGGGTGTGTTTTTCCTGAGATCCTGCAAAAACAGCACTTGCCAGTGACACGAGGGGCAAAACCACAACTGGAGTGCCCTGAGGACCCTCAAGAAGAGAATGCAAAAACCCATAAACAGTTCCAGGTTTTGTGTCTCCATCTTTTCCATCTCAACGAATAGGAGAAGATGGGGGGCATGGCTCTGCCCCAGGCTTGCAAATGCCACTTAAGGTCAGCCAGGAGAGATTACCGGGCGCGAGACGCGCTGAGCTTGGTCTCAGCCTTGGCCCCGGCCAGACGACACGTTGTGCTGACAGCAGTCCAGCCCATTTTTTTTTTAAGCACAGATGCCCTCCGCGTGTGCTGACAGATAGAGGAGGAAGGACCATAGGTTCATCTGCTCATCGGTAGTGCCCACATTGCTTGTTTTCCAGCAGAAATCTTCCCTCCTGGTAAGCCAGGCAGGGATCTCACCACCCCTCCAGGTCTCCTTGCTGCCCCAAGAGCTCACGTCCTGATACTTTTGGGAAAAGTCCGTAAGACCAATCTCCTTTTGGTGCTCTGATTTCGTGGTAGACATCTACATTAATTTATCTGTTGTCTTTACCCATTCGTGTTCAGTTATCAGTCATGCATGCAGTGTCACCTCCACGAGTGGACCAGGTGAAGGTACCACAAAACCTGAGCAACCTGATCTAGTTGAAGATGTCCCTTCTCATTGCAGGGAGGTTGGATTAGAGGACCTTTAAAGGTCCCTTCCAACCCAAACCATTCCATGATTCTCTGATTCTATGAAAACAAGGAGACTTTTGTTAACAGTTCAGGGTGGATGATGCCATGGTGAGTACTGCATCAGGGTTCATGTTTGGTTGGAAATCCAGCCCCAGGGATCGCAGAGGAATGAAGGAGAGGAGGGGGTGTGATGTTGAGAAGTTTAGGAAGAGCATGAGAAGATGCTTTGGGTCAAAGCTACTTTAAAAAAAAAAAATTTTATAAATATATATAAAAAATATATAAATCCATAGTCTGAAATGCTTCTACAGTTGGATAATTTAATTTGTGTCTAATCCTAATATCATTGAGGAAAGATCCAATTACAGGCATTTAAAAACCTAATCAGGAGCGCAGTTGTATTCCCATTTTCAGCAGTGAGTTGTTATTATCACACATATCAGTGACAATTTAGATAGCTCTTGACTTGATCAGATGGGAGTGGTCCCGGCGGGTGAGATAGCTCAGTGTGTGCTAAACTTGCTGTTTTCTTCAGAGGTTGGTTGATTACAGGAAAACCTTTAGCTATGTCAAAACAAAACAAAGCAAAACAAAAGATCCCCAGCCCACCTCCCCTCTATGTTCATGGACTTGGCACTGGGACAAGGCTGAGATCCAAAAGCTGGTTTTGTTGTTTTTTGGTTTTTTTTTTTTTAATTCAATTTTTCTGAAATGTTTTGGTTCTTCCTGAATGAAAAAAAAAAAAAAACAAACCAACTTCCCATACTCCTAATAAAACTGCTGGAGCTTGGAAAGAAAAAGTACAGATGACATGGTTTCATCATCTTAAAAGTGTTCATGTGTCAAGGAGAAAAGCCACACCAGAAATTTTCTGCCACTTCCAAGCAATGTGAGATGTGAGACCTCCTGCCACAACTTGGGAGAACCAAGTATGGGGCTGTTACTGATAAATTTGGGTGTTTCCATGGTGTGAATCTCCCATACCCACCTTCATCTGGATCTCCTTGGTTCCAGCAGCTTTTAATTTTGGGGGGTTATTGGTCTGGTGTCACATCCTCCAGGATTTCTGGATGGATGTAGCATTTTCTGCAGCATCCCTCCCCGGAGCAGGGTAGTGCCCTGAGCCCATGAGCAGCGTATGTAGACCCGAAGCTAGAGAAATCCTGGCTGTGGCCTTTTATTGAGCAATTTTGGGCAAGACTTGATGTTCATGAAGGTCAAGGCAGGTGGTAGGAAACCTCACAGCCTCTCATGGTGGTTGCTGTGTTGGGAGGTAGCTGGGATGATGCTTTTGTGGAGGAAGCTCCTTCCTTGCCAAGGGATGTGCTGGTAAAAGTCAGAGCAGCCTCTCAGGAGCATTCAGGAGGGTGTAAAAAATATGGGAAAAAATCAGTTTTCCAGTGGAAATGAGGTATTGAATGATGTGGTTGTGCTGGCGATGAACTGTCTGCACCAAATTTAAAAAAAATGTTACCCCAAAGACTTTGGGGTATCAAGTTATTGTCTTTATTTCTCCCCTCCATGCAGAAATGTGCTCTGCTTCAGATGGCTGTTCTCTGTAGACCCAAGAGTGAGTGATCAATACATTAATTCTCTAAATTCCTGAGGGTAGACTTGCTTTATTTTCAGTTATTTTTATATATATTTTTTTTTCACAATAACTTTGCACAATGAACTGGGGGGATCCTGATGGAGCCCCTAGGCAGGCTGTGATGCAAACCATGGAAAATAATAATAAACCAATGACAGCAGTAAATGGAGGGATGCTTAATAACAAAATAATAGCGGGGATGTTTATAGCATTAAACATTATTGTTTGCTGGAACATGAGAACGCTCCCAGTTTGCTGGGAGTTTTCCAGGCATTTAGGAAGGGATGTGTTTGCTCCGAGGAGCTCATAAAAATGATGCTTTTAACTCAAAACAAGAATCCCAAAGCGTCTCTCAGCCATTTCTGGGCTGTCACATGCAAGGATATGTTACTGGTGATGTGGCTGCAAATTTCCCAGGATCTGGGTTTTTGTGTGGGTTTGTGGCAGGCAGAGGTGGGAGTTGGATAGGGGGTTCTAGATGAACCCAGCGAGTTTGGTGAAAAATCCACCTATTTGCTTCATTTGCCCAGACCCATGGTCATTGCCACCAAAAAAGCCTTTTCGGGGGGGGAAAAAAAATCTCCCATCGCTGTAGGGAGCATGTGTCATTTTTTCCTCATCTCTTGCAACTTCCTCTCCTGTCTCTGCCTCCCAAGTGATGCCACTGGCTTTTCCCACCCTTTTTCCTGGCGGATGCCAGAATCAGGGAGGCGGGTGGGAGCAGGGAGGCTCCCCCGGGGTCCCAACAACTGTGAAAAGCAGCTTTGGTGGCGGCTGGCAGGGAGGCCTGATCCTGTTTATCCGAGCTCAAGCCTTATATTCTCATGGCTTTTTGACTAGACATCCAGTCAACAGCTGAAGCCCGCAAACGGAAGAGGCTCTGGCATATTTATACTGTGTGCTGGCATTGGCTCCTTAAAAAAAAAAATATCCCGGATTACCTAAGACTTGTCCTTGAGGTCTGGTCACCCCATGTCATTGAAAAACCTAGTGGGATTCATTCATGAACTTCCAGGCCTCCATAAAGGTCTGTTCATTCATAGCCAAGGCAGTTCTTTTTTTTTTTTTTTTTTTTTTTAGCTTTTTTTTTTAATGTGCTGGCAATTAAATAACTCTTTGTAAGCGGCAATGAGCTACTTGTTAAGTGGTCTTCACTAATGCAAGCACAAATATCAGGTGAAAAAGTGTTTTTTTTTTTTTTCCCCTCTGCCTCCTCCTGAAAGGGATGCTTTTACGTTCAAATAAATAAAAACCTGCAGGAGTTTCAGCAGGGTTCAATGGCTGTTGCTCCAAAATTCCCTCAACTGCTGTAAAATGAAAACCAAGAAGCTCTGAGCATCACTGGCAGGCAGTCGGCGGGGAAGGGCAATGGGTGGTTGAGATGGGGATGGATCCAGGAGCATCATCCCCCTGGATCTAGGAGCATCTCCCCCAGATTCCTCTATCCCCCCAGGCAGGTGGAGGAAACACCATCCTGGGGTGTTTCTTGCCCCACTGGGTGCACCCTTGGGTGGGGGCACCCCGTTTGTGTTAGGGAGGAGGTAACCCAAGCCGCCTACCCTGACCCCCCTTGGTCCCTTGCATGGTGCCAGGTTTCAGCAGGATATAAAGTTATCCACCACAAAGTCTTGGGAGGCACTGAGAAGGGGAGGGGGAAGGACAAACTGGGGCACACCTCGATGGATGCTGTCCCAGGGATCACCCCCTAGTCTCTGGAACCCCCATCCCTGGTTTCACCAGGAGCAAGGGTCTGTATTTTGGGGAATATACAGTCAGGCCCATTTTTAGTAGCTGCCTCCAGCAACTGGAGAAATATTTTCCTCGCTGGCATAGAAATGAGGAAATTAAAAGTGTGTGGCTGGGCTTTTTTTTTTTTTAAAAGCATAGTGCAGGGCTTGAAGCACAACTTGGGAGATGGGAGAAAAATGCCTGCAGTGGGGAAACGGGCTTATTAATACCAAAAAATACAGAAAACAGGGCAGCCAGTGTGCTGCTGCTGCCATTGCTCATGCCGGGGGGGCTTTTTGGGGCTGCTAAGGTGATGCAGAGATAGTTTTGGGGTGCTAGGTTACCCACCATCCCCAGCCCCATAGCTACTGCCATGGTGCAGGGGATTATTTCGGTAGTGCTCACTAACTCGCATTCCCAGCTTGATTTTTTTTTATTTTTTAATTTTTTTTTTTCAAATACAATTATAGAGATGAATATTTCCCAGGTCTTAACATGTCTACTGAGGCTGGAGGGAATTACCCACTGAGCAGCGCTGTGCTGCTGGGGATCCTCTGTCAGGAAAAGGTGCTTTTTCACGTTTCTCAGCTCCCCTCCCTGTTTTTTTCTTCTGTGTCATATCTTCGCTGCTCACACCAGGTAGCTATGAGCAAGGGGGTTCAAAGAAAGGCTATGGGAATGAATTTTTGGAGTTTTTGAAGGTTTTTTAGGCCATTTTTGTTAAAAAACATGAGATTTCTGGTCCCTGCGGTTGGCTCTTCATCAGATGTTTCCATCCTCTCCATCACCCTGTCTCTGCTCACGGGCAGGGAAAAGCCCCATGAGCTAAAGCAGGTGAGCCCTTGTCCCCTCTGGTTCCATGGGGTGACCTTCAATGTGCTTTTCTTAGCGGCACCTCATTTTTTTTTCAGCATCTGTGCACAGTAGGTAGTTATTTATAGAAACGGATCAGTTGTCTGGTGGGTGCAAATAAGGGGTTTTAGGGTGTTTGGTCTTTCTGGGTGCAGCTGGCTGAAGCATTTCGTCTCTCCTGTTGGCACTGAGGGTGGTCCTAGGGATGGTTTGGGTGAGGAATGGCTGTGCTGCGGGTGCTGCTGGTGAGTCTCAAGCCACTTTAGAAGGTGGGCATGGTGATTTAGGACCTGTAACTCCAAGCAGAGCTAGGCACTGAAGCAGCATGGGAATCCCCCAAATCTAGGTCAACCTAAGTGGTCTTAATAGTGGCCTTAAGACATGGCTTTTGGAAATGGTGGATGTGCTATGGGCATTGGTGTGTGCATGGAAAGCATCATGAAGACATGGGCAGGCAAGAACCTGCCAGCATTGCATTGCTTTCACGTCATATTACCCTCCTGGTGCTCAATTTCTCCTTTTCTTCCTTTTTTTTTTTCCTCCTGTTCTGTAGATTCCCAAGTTCCTCAGGAGCCGGGGGATCGGTCACACTGGTGCGTGGTGGCATACTGGGAAGAGAAGACGCGTGTGGGTCGGCTGTACTCTGTCCAAGAGCCCTCCCTGGATATCTTCTATGATCTACCTCAGGGGAATGGTTTCTGCCTCGGACAGCTCAACTCGGACAACAAAAGCCAACTGGTGCAGAAGGTCCGCAGCAAGATCGGCTACGGCATCCAGCTCACCAAGGAAGTGGACGGCGTGTGGGTGTACAACCGCAGCAGTTACCCCATCTTCATCAAGTCGGCCACACTGGACAACCCTGACTCCAGGACGTTGCTGGTTCACAAAGTGTTTCCAGGTTTTTCCATCAAGGCTTTTGACTACGAGAAGGCGTACAGCTTGCAGAGACCCAACGACCATGAGTTCATGCAGCAACCATGGACCGGATTTACTGTTCAAATCAGCTTTGTGAAAGGCTGGGGCCAGTGCTACACAAGACAGTTCATCAGCAGTTGCCCGTGCTGGTTGGAGGTTATTTTTAATAACCGATGACTCGAGACACAGTGGACTCATGACATTTATACTACTTTGCTGCTATTATTTCCTTCTGAGTGCTTGCTTTTCATGCAAACTTTTTGTTTTTGTTTTGTTTTGTTTGTTTCCCCCCACCCCTCTTTGAGAAATAGCTTATGGAAAGATTTTTTTGCCTTGGGTATTTTGATAAATATATCTATTTTTTAGAAGTGTGAATGACCAATAACTCAGAAGGCCGAGAGAAGGATGCAGGGGGATGGATTGCATATAGTTACTTCACGCCTCTGAAAGGATCATCCTATGTGATCGATGGATTCAGAAGCCACTTGCTATATGTTAACAGCTCCTTCTCTTGGATAAAACAACAAGATACCTGTATTTTTTACTCACCACCTTCCCTTTGCCATGCCTGGTGACGGTGACACCAAGATCCCTTCCCCAGCAGTCCTAACCCCACGTTGCCGCCGAAGGATGGTACAAAACCTTCCCAACCGGGTCTTTACCCACCCTTTTAATTTTTATTTTATTTTTCGTGTTGCTGGGTTCATGTCTTGTCACTGTGTTCATTCTTCCACTGCTTTTTTTTGTGATCTTGAATTGATGCAAGGGGAGAAAACAACAGCGGAGAAACCTCGTGCATGGCCCGTGCTTCATAATTTGAGCTGAGATGCGAAGTGACAGAAGCCTAAGCCTAAAAACAAAACAAAGCCAACAAAACAAGTGGGAAGACAAAGAAAAAGTGTTCACGATAGTTGGTCTGTTGTAACCTGCTTAGATCAGGTTATCCTGGTACCATCCTATCTGGAAATGCAGTTGTGCTTTCATTTCTTCTTGAATTCATACACGAGTATGATACTTTTACACTGTTCTTAGCTCAATGAGCATGTTTAGACCTTAACATAAGCTATTTTTCTAAATATAAAGGTTTAAATGAACAAGAGAGCATTCTCATTGGAACTTTAGCATTGTAGTGCTTTGGAAATAAAACACACTCAAAAAAAAGGACTCCTTAAAAAACCCCTGAGATTTATTAAAGAAAAAAATGTATTTTATGTTATATATAAATATATTATTACTTGTAAATATAAAGACGTTTTATAAGCATCATTATTTATGTATTGTGCAATGTGTATAAATGAGAAAAAGTAAGAGAGATGCACTTTGCTTTAATATAAATGCAAATAACAAATGCCAAATTAAAAAAAAAAAAAAGAACCCGAGATTGATGTTTTTTTCTATGGGTGTTATCATCCAGATGAATGTTTTTTCTAAAGGAGTTTATGTTCCATTAAAAAATAAAAACATACACTTGATCCCAGGCTGTGCTGAGTGGCTTTTTCAGTGTCGGGGTTGGGGCAGGCAGGAGAGATGCTGCTCTAAGCGGGTACCGTGTGGGGTCAGTTGTGGGGATGTTGCCCCCAGGTCAGCTCAGCCCCGTGTGGGACCGCTCTGGCGTGGGAAGCACCCAGATAGGGTCAGTCCTGAGATTTGGGCTCCATTGGGCTGATTCAGTGCACGTGGCTCTGGGCTCCCCCGGCTTGGATGAACCCAGTCAGCCCAAGTCTGAAGGGGCTGGCTGGATCTGGGCAGGTTGCACAGGGATGCCTGGCTCACTTCCCAAAATCTGCTGGGGTTATTTTTGTTATTCCTATTTCTCGTCATTTCAGCTTGAAAGAACCCTTGTGCTAGGGACCTTGCTCCCATTCAACCCTGTCCCATTCCCTGAAAGACCAAGGGAGGCCAAGCTTCTGCTCTGTACTGGGACACAGGTGGTCCATGCCACCAGGTGAGGAGGAAAATTTGAGGAAAAGAGGGGAAAGCCAGTCCTTGGTGGGTTTTCCCCAACTGTTGCCTGCACCCTTCAACTCTGATGCCTCTGGAAATACAGGTTATTTTTCCTTTTGCCCCACTCACCTTGCCTTCAGGTGTTTACTGCTCCACTGTATCACATCACACTTGCATGCATCCTCTGCCAGGAAGAAGGTCCCTACAGCTGGTTCCTGCCTTTTGTGGAGAAGGACCTTGAGTGGAAACCACAACTGTCCTGGAGACTGAAGGATTTGGAGAAATAGAAGGTCCAGATGGGCTTGTAAGCTCCCTCCTGCCAAAGCACCTGGACCCCAGGAATGTGGCTTCCAGCCTCTGCTGTCCTTCACGTGGTTGATGGTCATAGCAGAAGATCAGACTCTGTGAGCATTCGGACCAGGTTTGCTCAACGTTGTGCCTTTCTGTTCAACGGAGGTGTGCCCAAGCCAGAGGGATTTATTGAGATACAGTATTTGGTTTGCTCTGAATGGAGTGTGCCTTCAGTTGGATTCATGACACTGAGCCCATGAACCAGCTTCAAAATGGCTTTTGATCATGTGCAAGATTTGCACGGGAGTTTCAATTTGCAGGCTCTAGCCTCTTATCCTTCAACTGGGACTCAGCATTGAAGGCTGAGGGCATGATGCATGCACCCACCCTGTCTTGCTTGATATGCACTAAGAGACACCTGGAAGGGCAGATGTTGGGACGATGTCATCTACGCTACAATTTGGCTCATTTCCTTTCCATTCTGCACCAGAAATTGAAATACCTAATAATCACATCATAACTTCATGGTCCAACACCAAAACTAGCACTGATGGCTTGCATCAGAAGCTCAAGGAAGAGCGCTTCTGCCCATCTGCTCAACACCCACCCAGGCAACACACCATCAAAGGCTCTACAGATGAAGGCTGTAGTGGATGACTTTACTGCAAAACTGACTGTCAACTCCTCTGAGCTTTTGTAGCTTTTATGTGCAGGAGCAGGGCTGTGCAGGCAGTAGGGACCTGGTGTTAGAAAGATCCCTCCAAGTCTAGGAGGCACCAGGTCAGTGGCCACACTAGGGTTACAATCAGCTGGCTAAGTTGGCTTTTACTCTGGAGTAAGCAAAAGATAGGGAATATTGAGCTCACTTGTACTTCTCCCACCTCCAAGCTGTTGTGCTGGCAACAAGGCATGGGTCTTTACCCAGCAGAGGTGAGATGATAGTTTTGTCCCCGCTTTATGACACCAAAGTAGCAACAAGCCATCTGGGCACAGCAGAGGACTCTGCGTTTAAGAGATGTTTTGCAGATGTTTTCACCTTGTTCCAAGAGGTACGTACCATGTCCTGGTGGTTAAAGTCCTGAAGCCAGATTGTAGCATAGATGATGTGCCTTGAATTGAGATCTGGATTTTTCACGAGATGTGACCAAATCATTTAACCTTGCTGTTTCTCAGGATTTCCACTTGTGAGATACAGAGGCTACAAAACATTGCTCCTCCTGAGAGCTGAAAGCAGAGGATAGAAATACTGTACCCCTACATGAACTCTCTTCATAACAGCTTTCCAAGATACATAAGGGCTGCAAAAATGATCCGAGGGCTGGAACACCTTTCCTATGAGGAGAGGCTGAGAGAGTTGGGGGTGTTCAGCCTGGAGGAGGGAAGGCTCCGGGGAGACCTCAGAGTGGCCTCCCAGGACTTAAAAGGGGCTTAGAAGAAAGGTAGGAACAGCTATTTTAGTAGGGCCAGTAGCCCTAGGACAAGGGGTAATGGTTTTAAACTAAAAGAGGGGAGCTTCAGACTAGATAGAAGGAAGAAATTGTTTTACAATCAGTGTGGTGAGACACTGGCACAGGTTGCCCAGAGAGGTGGTAGATGCCCCATTCCTGGCAACGTTCAAGGTCAGGTTAGACGGGGCTCTGAGCAACCTGATGTAATGGAAGATGTCCCTGCTTACTGCGGGGGGACTGGGCTTGATGGCCTTTAGAGGTCCCTTCCAACCCAAACCATTCTATAGTTCTATGACAATGCAGAGGTAAAATGATCCAGCAAAGCCCAGAGGCTGGCTGTGGAAGTGTCCCCATGATGGGCACAGTGCTGCTGGGCTGCTGTATCACTTGCAAGGTGCAGTAAGAGCCTGCTGGGCCTGGGATATCCTCCACACATCCTATTTTACACCTTGTCCTACGTGACTACTCAGCCGTGGCTGGAGACATGTTAAGCTGGCTGGACCTTCAGCTAGATATGGCTTTCCAGGTCAAGCGTTACAGTGATCATCTGGAAAATGAGCTGAAACACTTCAAGGAGCACTTTATTTTATGAGATCTTTACTTGCATTCATCTGTCAAAATAAAAGACCAGGCAACGCTGTTTGCAGTAAGAAAACTGGGAAATAATGAGCAAAACTATTGCTTTTCAGTACGATGGCAGCTTTAGCTAGTCTTCACCTCCTGCTGAGCTAATTTTAGCTCTCATTCAACACACACTCAAAAAAAAAAAAAAAAGAAATTAAAAAAGAACATGACAGAAGGATGCTGAGTACCAGCTTCTATGAGTTCTCATTCACCCAAAGCTTGTTCAGCTCTAGGGCTGGTAGATTCAGGGTGTGATGCAGTCTGAAGGTTAAAATAGAGATTAAAGGTTAAAGTGAGAAGGAATTTCCCCTTGGCTGGGGTTTGCCAATGCTGTAAACCCATCTTTAGGGCTCAGAAAAGCTGCAGCCACATGAAGCAAAGTGCTGGCCTGGTTTAAACCTGGTCCAATGTGGTCCTGCTGGCGTTGCCTTGTCTGGCCAGAGACTTCGTCTGGTGGTACCACTCTCACTTTATGTGAGTCCCTCTGCAGCTGGCACAAAGCCAGGCTTAAACACACGCGCTTACATAAACCCCGAGTGCTGGAGGTAATTTGTCAGAAAGGCAGTTATGTGGCCACTCTTGATCTGGTCAAATTTGGATGATCCAGTAATGCCCGGATTAAGGAGCAGAACCACAGTCCTGACCTGCCCTTGGGTGGAGGAGCTGCGAGTGAGGGCAGAGCCAGCTCCTTCCCAAATGAGAACACTGATGTCCAGCCTCCAGGTCACTCCTAGCCAGCAACATGATGTCCTTCTTGCTCCATACCCACAGCTCCTAAATTCAGGCACCTACCCAAGTATGAGCACCCCAGCTCCACAGGCATCCATGGACATCTTCCAACAGAGCAGCGGTGGCCCTGGGATGTCACGTATCATCGTGCTCTGTACGGCTTAGCTGTGGTTTCCACTCTTCCCTCCTTGGAAATCACCTTACAGAAATCTCATTCACTTAAGAGGCTCAGACAGTAGCTGGTTGAGACAGTCTGAAGTCCTGATTTCCCGTGGATGGCAGGACATGTCTTCCTCCTCTCTTCCTTATAAAAGGATTTCTCTGGAAATTGGGATGTCTGAAATCAGTCTGTTCTAGTTAACTCTACTCTTGCTTTGGACCACATCTCCAGCATAATCAGTGCTAAATCTTCTAATAATATACTGCAACACAGTAAATTACAGCACGGTTACAGCCTTTTTTTTCCCCAGTGTTGCTGAGTGGTAATTGAAGAGTGCAATAAAGAAGGGTCAAACGATGTAAGTTTTTGCTGCTAAATCATATGTGAAATATGCTCAGAGTGTCAACTGCTGATAAAAGAGTGTCTATAATGGCTGGTGCACTGCGAGGGAAGAAGGTAAGACTCCACCATCTTCAGATCACAGCTTTCCACATGGGAAAACCATTAGCAAATGGTGCAGAGCCATGACCCCAGTCTCACTTAGGTGACACTCAGTATCTGACTCCTTCTCCATCATCCCCAAGGCATCTGTGGGCTCTTGTCTTGCAGGTTGTTTACAAGCCCAGCAGGTGAATGGGCCCTTCTATCCATGCGTCCCTCAGGACGATGTGGATATGGGTTGGCAGCTCCAGACTATATGGAGAATGAGTCCTTTGAAAAGTGTTTGCTTTGTGATGGTTGTACTGTGCTCTCACTCTTTACTGGTGTAAAGTTGCTCCAGTGGAGCTTATCTCAGTCTGCAAACGGTAACTCAGTTGAGTCTGTGTATATATGTGCACGTCCTGGTCTGCAACAGCTTCTGGAGGCAAAGTGGTGAAGATAATTTAATTTAATAAAAACCACCCATAAGCGGAAACAACATTTGCCTACATGTATTTAAAAATACATCCTGGTTTACTAGACACATGGTTGGAGACAAGACGTCAAGGTGGGGATAGATCTCTAGTGGTTTAAGGGAGGAGATGAACATGGGCTGGGACAACCAATTGGGAGAAGTGTTCACAGCAAGAAGTGATGGATGGAGATTCTCCTGTGCCATTTATTTGCACAGAAGTATGGACTCGCATGGGGTCCTCAGCCTTTTCGGGCCAGGCATTATAAAGAGAAAGACCTTTCCCCAGGCAGCCTGTGCTCAAGAGGCAAGGAGAGGTGATGTGCTGGGCATGACAGCAAGGCCAGGCTTGGACCTGAACACCCAGCCCATGGTTGGAGAGGTCTATTCCCCATGACCCCACATTTGCACAGCAGAGCCAGAGGGACATCCCTGGGCATTCCAGTGAGTCATTGTAAGAAGTTTTGGGTGGCTTAAAGATGAAACGAAACAAAACCTGAAACATTTGAGAGGCTCAGGCATCTCTTGTGGTTAACAGGGAAGTCACTGCTGTGTCACGTTTACCAGTCAAGGTCCCTGTCATCAGCTTCAGTGGAAAAGCCCAGGATGTTTCCTTTTTGTCATGCTGATTTGCACCAGCATCATAAACTGCCAAATTACTCCTGGTGATGAATCTGTGATGAATCTGACTATCTTTTTTTTTTTTTTTTAAACACTCTGGTTTCTGAAAGCCAAGAGGGTCCAATGCTTACACATGCATCCAGCTGTCAGCTGCACACCAAATAAATCCTGAACCTTGTGACAATATCAATCTAGTCTGAAAGTGTGATGGATATCTGAGGGTGAATTTAATTCCCACTTTCAGAAATTAAAAAGGTTGGGTAGAGGGGGAAGACCCAAATTAGCAGCTGTCCTGAAGCAGAAACAGGTCAAGCTGTGCCATGACTTGTCCTCCTTGAAGGACCTTGTGGTGAGAACAAGGGTGTGCTTTGCTGTCTGGGCTGGTGCTTTGGAGATGCTCATTGGATCAGTGAACAAGGAAAAGCAGGACTGAGCAGGAGCAGGACTCTACCTCAGCCAAGACACCCTGTGCAAAGGGATGTTGAAGACCCCCTCCCAGCCCTGGCATGTGCCTGGTGCCATGTGCAATAGTGAGATATTTATTGCAGAGGCTGGGAAGACCCTGCACTCTCTCCTGTCAATGCACAACCATTTGAGCTGAAACAAAACCCTTACACGGTCCACCCACCCACAGCTCAGCCTGTAGGCACTGTCGGGAAGTGGGGACTCTGAGCTCCTTCAGCCAAGAGGTGCTGAGCTCCTTTGAGCCTGGTTGAGCCCAATGTTGTGGGCAGATGCTCGAAGCTCTTGACTCCATCACTTGCAGTCTTGCATCTGTTCAGGGTTAGGGCTAAAGGAAGGAGGTGGCCTGCTGGATGTTAGAGCAGCTCTGAGAGAAAAATCTGTCTGGTTTCATTAGCCTTCAGTGGTGGTGAAATGTTTGCAGTCTTTCTTCCTATCAGACGGGAACAAAGCAGTGTAAGTCAGACGATGATATGGGTGCTGTCAGTTACCAGGGTTACAACATGCATGGGAAAAAAAAATCACATATATTGCAAGGAACTAACTATTAATTTTGCTGTAGTGGCAATACTTTGGACTGGTATTACCATGGATGTATTTATATCCTCTGTCCTGTAGAAAATATGTAAGTTATTCTGAGACATGTGCCTATCTGGAGCTGGAGCTGGGCCACCAGAGACCTCTGGGGAGTTGTTGTTTGAGAGCTGAGGGGGTCCCCTGTTGTTTCCTACAACTGCCCAGATGAGAATGCCAATCTGAATATGTTTAAAATTAGGAAAAATCACATTCTAACCTCAAAGGTATCTGTTTTGCACAAGGCACCCTTCAAAAAGGAGGGCAGCTCGGGCTTCCATCATTCAACCAGTGGAAGGACATAACTGGTTCCTAGTATCACACCTACTGAAGCTTAATAACTCAGTTTAGAGCCAACCTCCAGTGGAAAATGGGTCAGAAAACAAGTTTTATCTCCCATCAGCAAGGCAAGCCAAGACTGAGAGATTGCAAGGGGAGGAAAACAGAAAATAAAGCCACTGTAAAAGGGGTCGGTGAAAGAAAGCAGGAACCAGGTGTCAAAACATATGCTAGAGCCTGATGGAGGTGAAAGAAGGGCAACCAACCTTCTTGATCTTGGTGGAGCTAGGGCAGCTGGGAGGGTGGTGGGATCCCATAGCACTGTGGGTAGGCAGGGTGCTTGGCCGAGGTGGCCATGGGAGACAAGGGGGAATACTGGTGCCAACAAACCAAAAGCCCCAGCACCCCAAAATGCCCCACTGGAAGTGATATTTACTCCTTCCCCTGGAAGTACAGGCCCTGTGGTTTGATTTCTCCAGCCCAGCATGCCATGGGGAAGCTGGGATGAATTTCATGGTTGGAGAATTTTCTGGTTTTAATAATTGATCAAGAGTGAGCAGTGGGACAGAAAGGCCTCGTGCAGCAAGCAACCCATTGCCTGCGGGCTCCCTGGCTGAACCACTTCCAGCGGGGACATGAAGCTGAGCAGGGCTGGAGACAGGGCATCGCCTCCACAGGACAGCCTATTAAGGGCTTAGTGCCTCCACAACCAGGCAGAGGGGACTGCTTTCATCTTCCTGCCTGCAACATCTGGAGCCTGGACTCATAAAACTTTCATTCTTACTTTTAACTCTTCAGGTCCTTTTTATTTAGGGCTTTTTCTGGGGACATGAGGCTGCAGTTGGTGGAGCAGCAGCAGTATTGCTAGTTGGAGGTGCTGCCAGCTCTGTCTGCTGCCCATGGAGAGAGGGAGAGGAGGGCCTCAACCCACAGTTGGGATCATCCCCTGGAGACCTCTGGCCTGAGAGAGGACTGTTGGGCTGGACTGCTAGCAGGCACTGATGTTTTAATTCTATAAAAACAACATTTCTTGAGGTCTTTTGCAGGGATGCATCAGCACTCTTGGCAGCACGTCTCCAGGGCTGGATTGATCTTCAGCACAGTCAACCCTGATGCTCCTAATCCAAAGCTTTTCAGCTCTTGGAGGTCATGCTGAGTTCAGGAGGCAAATTTCTCACCTGGGGCGTATTTTTGTTGCAGGAAAACAGATCTCCAGATAGGGACCTGCTTTGTTACAGGGAGCTGATCTCCAGATACAGACCTGCTCATAGCTTGGGAAACTCCAGGAAGACAGAGAAAGGGTGATTTTGGTGTTCAGAGCTCAGAAACTTCAAATACATTCACCTCCTTCCAGTGGAGATGGACAGTCCAGTAAAACAACCTCAGCTGAAGCAATAAGGGGCACAGGATCATGATAAGGCAGAATTTGAGCAATGTCTAAAATGGGTCTGAAAGTGGAGATGGTTGACAGGAGGAGCGGGAAACTACAGGGAACAACAGATCTCGGACATATGTTTCTGCCCCAAAGTCTCAGCTGCTCTTTTAAGGCTCTGCTTGGGAGTCTACCAGAGGCTCACAGGCATCTGAGAGCTCCAGGTGCTGTGTGGGCATGAAAAAGTTGAAAGCACACACAGCTTTCTAGTCCTCCAACTGCAGGAGAAATTTGAAAAGTGCAGGTTGAAGACTCAGAGGCTGGGTGGGTGAGAAAAGAAAAGGGTCATTAGGAGATATCCTGACTTTTAAGTCAGTCTGAAGATTTGGGTGGTTTGGGTTTTTTTTCTTAATGGTTGGCTTGGCAGGGCTTGGCTGGGCTCTGGGACTCCTGATGGGAGTAGCTGGGGGACAGCTCCAGGCTTGACATGCCCAGGGGTATGCAAAAGCTTCTCCATCAGGCACTGAAACTTCCTAACCTGAATGATGTGAGAGATTCACCTGGTCCAATTGAACTGCATTGGGCTGAGTGAGGAGATAAAATGGGAGACCTTACACAGAGACAAGAAGTCAGAGTGGATATGGATATATCCTTCCTCCATATCCATCAACTCCAAAAGCAACAAATTTCTGGCCCTCTGTGGTTTTGCTTTAAGCGGTATGTATCTCAGGGTCTGCCCCAGAACCCTAAAAGCTGGACTTTAAGCTTGACTTTTGGTATCTGGCCCGTGGGCATGATCTCTCCTTTGCATCTCATGGTTGCGTGGTGGTCCATGGTCCAGGGTAGCCTTGCTCTACCAGCTCCTCCCACTGCTGCAGCCTTTTGGATGCATCCCTAAGTTTGTCACCTCACAGAAATGCTCTGAACAACCTCGGGCAAGTTGCTTCTGCCTCAGTTTCCCCTTCATCCCAGTTATTAGCCCCTGTGCCTCTGATGGCATCTGGGATGCCTTTCTTCCACCAGCAGAAGTTGTTTATTTTAGAGGCTGCTGATGGCTTCTCCCCAGTCTATTTACACACCCGTTGCCCAACTGAGCACTGGAGATGAAAGCTGCCTGCCTTCCCGAAGGAGAACGCACCAAGGGAAGGGTAGTTGCAGCAGGCACATTAGTGCCGCCGCCGCCGCCACTGCCGGTGTTTGTTAAACCTCCACGCCAGGAGACATCAAAGAGGGTATGGCACCCTCGGCTCCCAGGCAGTGGGGAGGTGAAATGCCCTTCCAGTTCAGGCATGCCTCAGAGTTTGCTAAAAAAACCCACTTCTTATTAATCTGCTATTGAAACTGTAATTATGTCATCACTCTGAACAACCCCATCGACAAGTTCGGGCATGGGGAGAGCTGAACGGTCGAGGCTGCTGTGTTGCACACTGTGCACAGGCCAGCCCGGCCTTCTGTCCTGTACTCGCCTTCAGGGTTATTAGGGCTGGCAAACCCCATCGTAGTCCACTGTGTCTTCTCCAGTGGGGCCAAAACCTGTGCCAGGGTCCTGGGGGGCAGAGCTGCTCGTGGGAGGCATGGTGGACTCACGAGGTACGTGGTCACCGCACCACTGCTGTGGTCTTGTGGTTGTCCCTACCCTTCGGCCACAGATCTGGGTGCCCATCTATCATCACCATGCCTTCACTCTGCCTTCACCAAGGTCGGTTTCCTCCATTTCATGCCTGAATTAGCATCCCTTATCAAATGCGGGGCTCAACTGCTTCTGCAGGATGCTTAACCCAGACAGCAGACCCTCAACGCACCTGGCACCTTAGCTGAAGGGTGTCTGAGTCACAAAAGGGCCTCAGTTTCTGATTCTGCTGGTCTCCTACCTCCCTAAATGCCACCTCAGATGCCTGGTGCTGCCCCTACACAGCACACAGCCCCAGAAGCCAGCATGCACAGGGCTTGCCCTCAGCCCTTCTTCCACCCAGGGCTGTTTGAAACAGCAATCCCCCAAAACCACACCCCTGAGCTTTTCTATCCCCAGGAGCTTCCACCTCTTCAGGTGCCCTTCATCCCTTGGGAAGTCAACCCTGCTCCCCCAGCCCCACACTTGCCTCTGTTTGTTCCGAAAATGCTGGTTTCAGCTTTCATTGCTCTCAGATGTTTTTTGGACCTTATTAAATAACATTGCAAATGCTGATGTTAATTAAAATTCCTCCTAACCGCTCCCTGCTCACCCTCATCTTGTAACCCCTCCTTAAAACCTCATTCATTTTTGGGACCTTCCCAAGCTGAGGTACTCCAGACCCAGCTTTATTCAGAGTGTTTCTCCATGCCACATGCCTCCTCCGTAAAAAGCTCTGAAATGTAAAGTGCTGTCTGCTTTCTCTTCATCATCATCTTACTATGATTTCGTCTGTCCTTGGAGCTTAAGCTTGAGGAACATCAGAAGGATTTATCATGCTTACACTGGTCTTTATCTGTGCCAGGAACACAAGAGTCCGCACTATTGACAGATACATAACATCTCGTGGAAACAAGTCTTCATCTCCTGTGTTCAGGGTTGGTACTGGGGACGTTTCACCAAAATATGACATTTTAGGAACCAAGCACCCATCTGTTCAGCATTTGACCTTAAATATCTGGAATAATGTCTACTAAATTGCTGGGGTTTGTGGTTAGTAATCTCTGCTCAAGGTTTTTTGGCCCCCTGCGTATGCAGGGCGTGTGTCCTTTGGAGATCTACTAGCTTTGTTGGAGAAGAAGATGTCTTCACTGCAGGAAGACTGGTCTGCAGACAAGGAAGAACAATGCTAAAAAGTGAGACATTTCCTTAAAATTCAAAATGCAATCCAATCAAGGAAGAAAAATAAACTGAATAATAGAAAATGGGGCTGGAAGAAAGCACTGAAAATCAACTAATCTACCCCTAAACCCAGGAGCAATTCAGCTATCCTAAAACCATCTTGTGATCGGGGTTTTTCCAACCTGTTCCTAAAAATCTTAAATGCAACTCTATTATTTTTCAGGCAATTTTTCCAGGCTTTAGTTATCCCCTCCGCTGGCAAACCGCCCTCTGTCACCCCGGCTACATCTTCCTTCCTGCAGTTTAAGCCCATGACTTCTTAGCCCTTCCTCTGAGATTACGAAGAGTTTATTTCCTTTCTCTCAGTAACTGTATTTTACAATTTACTATGTCCCCTTGCTGCTTTTTCTTCTCCAGACTAAACAATCCCAGGTCCTTTAAGCTTCCTTTTTGGGATATCTTTTAATTTTCTAAGCACTTTACACACTTTCCTCCAGAAACCCTCTATTACTAGTTCACCACCTTTATTGCTAAATCATTATCTAGCATTCATTAGACATTACTTATTCAGGTAAATGTTACTTATTATAATATCTTTATTCTTCTCATTGTTATAGAACATAATAGCTGTTGTCCAGCCATCTGCCAGCTCTTTATGGCTTTGCAGAGGTGAGGGATGGGTGTGTTAAGAGCAGTTATTCTCAGCACCAAATTGCAATAGGACCACAGGGAGCTTAGGGGGTTTTAATAAGAACCAGCTCAGCTGTTCCCAACTTCCCAACCACTGCTCAGACACGCTTGAGGACCCCGTTCCCAAAGAGGTGTGAAACATGCACCAGAAATCTGTGGTTCCTCTGAGGTCTATGTGGTTTTTGGGGAACCCCTGGACTGGTCCAGTCCCGACTTGCAGGGCCCCCGTGGAAAATCAGGGTGAAATCCCCACATTTGTGCTGGTCAGGGAGGAGCACAGCAGCCCAGCCAGGCATTAAATGAAGGCAGGGACAAGAACACCACTTTTTACCCATTTTTCAAATGATGTTTTTCTCTACAAATTCTTTTTGATAAGAAAAAGTATATTGTGGTATTTATTTCAATTAGTTCTGAGTATACAGTTGACTCTGCTGACAATTAAGACCCTGGAACTGCAGAAACAGCATCACCAGTGAGATAAGCAACAGACATCAGTGCACAGAAGGTTTCTGTTCCAGATGGAGGACATCAGACCCCCCGCTAGAATAAAAATGTCCAGACCTACCCTAACACAAGCAGCTAGAAATATTTTTTCCAGTTGAAGGTCTGGCCTAGGATCTGGACGATAAAGCAGCAAATTGTTGTGCATGCACTGCATATTTTTTTCTCCTTGAAAGCTGTGTTTTTGGTGATGTCTGCAAGCATCGCAGAGGTTTTGGTCAAAGAGCTCCGTTTACTCTCCTACAGATTTTAATTCAGGCCATTTGAGACTAAAATACACACTAAAATATACCTCACTTCGTCTTCACTAGCATTTAATGGTGTCAGCTCCATCAAGGGCGATGATCCCAAATCCCGATCTATGGGGCTGTTTCAATCCCACTGTCACTAAAAGAGGTGGGAGGAGGTGAGGTGAGGTGGACATCATTCTGGAGTGGTGACACCTCCATTAACGATGGGCAGAGTGGTGAACTGACCCAAAGCCCTGCTCTCCAGAGCAAATATGTTGGATCTGGGAAGGGATGGCTGATTCCAGGGGGGCCTCTGAGATGCTTAGTCGTGTCCTGTGAGCCCATTACTTGGGAGGGAAAAGATGCTCAGACATTAGGGAAACGGGGCGGGGGACGCGGGGAGTAGAGGGCTGGGGAGGAGGCATGAATTTCCTTGTGGGGTCCAGGCGGCTTTGTCACTCCTAGCTTTACCTTCCTTCTCTTTTTACCTGTCTTCCTTCCTCCCTCAGGCCAGGACAAGATCTTTTCTTTTGTAAGTGCCAGGTACCCTTGTGAAGTGACCCTTAGACCTGTTTTAGCTGAGCAAAGCCCCCACCAGCCACTGCTGATTAATTATTACTTCCATCCTTCTGCTTGGGAACCTTGGGAAACTGCTCTGTATTGGGTAACTCCCTGTTGGGTTTTTTTTTTGCGTTCACAAATGGACAACATTCAAAATATAACTGGCCCCAGGCTTAAAAAAACATTTCCTACCAAAACTGCAGATTGGAGACAAGAGAACCTTTTGGACAGGGGTGTATGGATGGAGGGATGCCCGTGGGGATGTCCTACCTCAGAGGGTTAACCTGCAGGTTAATCTGCACCAGGACAGAGTATTTGGGAGCAATATTTTGCGGTGATGTTAGTGGCCTGGCAAAGGGACACAGCGGAGGCTGGTTGTTACGACACTGAGCACTTCAGCCCTCGGTATGATTTCCATTGGCACCTGCGTCGGGAGCCAAGTGGAAGACCTTTGTTCAGCTTCCTATTAACCATTTAGTTTTAATTAAATGCCATTCACCAGTCAGCTGTCACTGACCAGCTGGGAGAGTAAATGGGTGGTCCCTCACCATCATGTTCACCTATTTTTTGTCATTAATCTGGCCATTTTGCAGAGGAGGGGAGGAGACGGGTGCAGAGGGGATGCTTAGGAAAAGAGGTGTGAGTTTGTGCTGGAGCTTTTGGGGAGGAAAGGGAGGAAAACTATTACACTGCAGGGTGCACAGGGATGAAGGACTGAGGCAAAAGCCCCCTTCATCCAGCCTGAACTTGAACCCTCTCCCTAAAGGGGAGTTTATTGTGTATTTGTGTAAGGGGAGTATTGTGTAAGGGGAGTATTATTGTGAATAACCAGTTTTGGGAGCGCACACCCAAGAAAGAGGGTGAATGCATCACCCCAATCTACCCTAAGTGCTTCGGTCCCCATGCCACCAGCTGTCCCACAGGGCTGGGGAGCTCAGGCTGCCCATGCCATACCCACCCACAGCTGCAGGGCTGCAAGTACCACTCCAACAGTGTCCCTGTGTCACCCCTGCACTGACATCTGTCCCCTGTGAGTCGGGGAGGATGGCAGCAGGGTGACCAGGCTGCCGGCTGGCCCTTATCTCCTTCCTCTGCCTTATCTGTTTCCAGTAGAAATTGAATTGGGAACCAGCACCCTGAGAGTGAGGCGAGGAGCTTGAAATGGAGCAGCTGATGGGGGTGGCTGATAACGGCGTTTCCTGGAGACAGAGCACTTGGGCAAGGACTCCTAGAAACAGCTCACAGGGATGGTGAAGCTGAAATGGGTGAGATTAAAAAAACCCTCTGCAGCTCTGGATTCCTCATCTGCCTGTGAAACAGCCGGCGCTGAGATCCTATCTGACACCTCAGAGGTGAAACAAAGCGGCGAGAGACCCTGAGGACCTGGGATGATCCTGCAAGCCTGGGGAGGGTGGGCGATGCTGGTGACCAGAGTTGCAGCTGCTGTGAACTGGGGGTGAACAGGGCAGCTTGTACACCAGAAACAGGGCAGGAAAGTGGGTCATGGCTGGAGATTAAGATTTGTCCTAAAAAACACGCCATACCCCAACACACCACGGGTAACTGCCCGTGGGGTGAACGTTGTGGGTGAAGCTGTGGTGAATACCCCTTGTAGGCAAGCACAGGTATGGTGCCCCGGCACCAGCGATGCAAACACGGGAGGGATTTGCACCAGGGCAGCCCACCGCCGTGCGGCCTCATCCCATGCATCAGTGGTCCCACGTGCTGGGGTGCAAATTCCAGCCCCCCCGGCAAGACCTTGGGCTGATGTGGGGTTGGGGTTTGCACATGCAAGGGTGACAGCAGGGGACAGAGGCCACTGGTTGTCCTCTGGAGACCCCGGCTAAGCACCCTGGGTGGAAAGCGCGGTGGTGCCCTGCCGTCTGGGCTCCCTTCCAGGCTCGTCATGGGACTCCCAGCAAATCCTCTGGGGCAATCCGATCTGCCAGACGCCGGGCACCTATCCCTCCCTCTGGCACGTCGGGTTTTCCACGGTTTAAGGTGCCAAAGTTCATTGACAGTCCTGGCAGCTCGGGCACACCCACAGCCTGTGCCACCCTTCGTGGGACAACGCAGTCACCCAGCGAGGAGGAAAGAAAACAAGGTGCAATAGGCATAAAGTAATTTTGCACCCCTATATAAAACCTTGGGGGAAAAAAAAAAAAATCACCCTCGTGACACATCCTATTTAAACACCAGAGGTTTTATCACTGCTAGTAGATGTTAGCCGGTTTTATTTCAGAGAGCAGTCAGACTTGATGATGAAACTCTGTCTGAAGCTTCACGGAGACAAATGACATATGCTTCCCAGTAGTCCTTGAATGGCTATCAAATGTGTCATAGTTAGGAGCCAGCCTGGAGGGACTTTTTCTCCAGTAGCTCCTATTCCAGGAAATGAGTCTGCCCTGTGCATTCCCTAAATTTGTCAGTGATCTAGGAGGCATCTTTGTTAAAATTAGAAGGTTCGTTTTGGTAGAGTTTCTACTAACTCTTGAGTAATTTAGGAGGTGAATTAACCAGGCAGTAAAAGTCTCCCATCTGTTCTGGGAAGAGATGGTTGTCTCCTTGGGAAACACAGCTCGCCCAGGAGTGATGCCATGCCATTTCTCCCTTTGCAGCTCTGCTAGGGGTCCAATGTGAAACCTTCACAACCGTGTCCTTGTGCTGCTGCTTGCACCAACTCCCATGGCCCAGAGGGGATGGTCACCCCCCCAGATGAGGTGTACAGCCCGGTACATGCTCTCTGTACCACCCACATGCCTTCGTGTGGATGCCAGCAGCTTGCACAACCCACCGGGCTGGGGTCAGGGGCATGGAGTGTGGCTCTGGCTACCAGCTCCCTTGGTGTGCGTCCAGGAAAGCACATTCAATTCCACTATGGGGTGATCACATGAAAACTGAGGATTAGAAGTAGCGCCAGGTCCACATGAGCCCCTTGGCGGTGCTAGAAGGTTGTCTGGAGGCCCAGCTAGTTGGCACGGGACAAAAATGTGCTGAAAATCCCTTGAAGCATCCCCAGTGTGGAGCACTGTTGTCTTTCTGTACAGTGTGGTACCCACCAAGACCACTCCAGTTTTCCCCTTTGCCTTCCCATCCTGGTCTGGGCTGGGACAGACCCGGGGCTGAGCTAAGGGCAGCACAGGGAAGGCTTGGTCAGCCCTGCGCTACCCCATCCCCAAATATCTGACATGAAATAAATTGTGGCAGTATTTGAGCCACCCCATCACCATCTCAAGCTGGAAATACTGCGAGAAGAGCCTTTCCAAGCAGATGAGGCAGTCAAACTCCAGCAAAATCACAGAAAAAGCAAGTTTAAAAAAAAAAAATCCAGTGCCTCCCCCTCTTGCCTCCCTCCTCATGAACTCTTTTGAACTTGGAAAAACCAAAACAAACCAGGGCTGAGTTCAGCCTCAGTTCAAGTCGTAGATAAAGTTCAACCTACTTCTAATTTTATCCTGACGGTTCCCACCAGAAAACAGACTCCCGCGCGGCGCTGTGGGGGTAAGCCAGCCCTGACCCTCCCCACTCTGCCAGCTCCCCTGAGTGTCCCCAAAACCCCACTTCCCACCAGTTGCCATGTCCAGGTGGGACAGCGAGCATGAGGTCACGTGTCCCAGCCCTGCCATGGGAGCATCTCCTGGAGGTGACCATGGTGCATCACTATCCCATGGGGCTCGTTGTCCCCCGCCATGTCCAGCCAGGGCCACCTTGGGCTGGGCCAGGTCTCCACGTGATGACTGTTGTTGTGCTTGCCTTTGCTCCAGGACTCCTCTGGGGTTTTTGTTTTTCGTTGTTTCCCTTAGGAGCAGTGCTTTGATCCAGCACCACAGGGGCAATTAAGTGAAGTGGAAGAGGGTAATCAGGGGAGGAATTGGGAGGCACGGGGCAGTGCGTGGAGGGGCAGGAGGAGCAGGGGGTTATGAGGCTCCCTGCAACCCCCTCGCAGCATTTGCATGGGTGACATTGATGCACACGGGTGGTGGCAACTGCTGGTGGGATTTTGGGATGCAAATCCCACACAAAATGTTTGCAGTAGCAGAAAGCATTAAAAAGAGAGAAAACCCTTGCAAGGTGCTGGGGGTCCAAATGGAAACTGCAGGGACCACTGGTGGTCACCTGTCCCCAGAAAGGTGGGGACTGGCACAAGGACAACTCATTATCCCCAAGGAGACATTCTCAGCTGTGGAAAGGGTGCTGAGGTGACCAAATGTTGCAGCATGGAGCTGGAGAGGGGAAGGAGCCCTGTCTGCAAACACAGAGGGAGAAAAGGGAATTTTAAGTTAGAGGACAGAGGGCAAATGAGGAAAAAAAAAATGGGCAAATTAGGCTAAAAACCAGAACCCAAGCAGCAGAGATGGGTTATTTGTGCTCAGCCCTCCTGGGAGAGTGGTGAGCCCCCACAGCACTGCTTTTAACTGCTCATAGAGGCAACAGAAATGTAATTTTATATAAAGAATATGTACCAGAGGATGTGTCCATGCAATGACTGTAAAAACCACTTGCAGTCTCCACACGCAACACCATTCCTCTCCCAAATGGTTCATTGCCTTGAGAAAATAAGACTGCATTTATCTTTAGGAAATCAGCACAAAACCTTGTTTTCTAACAAATGCGCTACATTTTTGTGCTTTAAAAGAAGAGCGGAGCAGACCTGCGAACTAGGGTTTGATTTCTCACACGAGTTGTAAAATACACCCCTAGGGATAGAAGTTACCTTAGCTGTAAAATAACCCATGAACTGGATTTCACAGCCTTTGTCATCTTTCTCTCCCCAGAGCAGTGTTTTACAGTGTTTGCCCTCAAACTAGTTTTTCATCAGATGACATGTGTAATTACCACCAGACAGGTTTTTGGTAACCCATCTCCTGACGCAGTTTTTTTCCTCCCACCCTCATGCTGCGTTGCTGCTCATTTACCAAATCTGGCCTCTTCCAGACTTATTTTGAAAGGTGAATTTGAGCTCCTTTGGAGTTCAAAATGTATAAATATCAAAAAATATTTTTTGATATTTATGAGCTTGAAGGGTGCTCTTTTTGCCCCAGCGTGCTGGTGGCATTAACTACTGGGAGATGTGGTGTCAATTCTCTGCCCATGGGACCAAAAGACAAGGAGAAATACCTGGGGGTTTCTGTAGGGCTGGGCGGGGAGTTTTTGGGAGGTCCAAGTCCCAGCTATGGTCCCTGATTGCCTGGGAGGGTTTGGAGAGGACATGTTAGGTGAGGAGGATGGTCCTGCAAGGCTGCTGGAGGCATCCCATTGCTATGGGATGTTCTGCAACGCATTAAACCACAAATGTCCCCTTGGCACCAGCGCTGGGACCTGTCTGGGACACATTTGCCTGTGGTAAGGGAGGTCTGCAGCTCTGGGGCACGGCTGGACAGCACACAGGAGGAATTCTCCCTATCCATGATGGGTCAAACCTATAGCAGAACCACTTTAGAGTTCAGGAGATGGTATCAAGGCAGGGAGTAGTAAATGCTGATCAGAATTTCTTTTGGGTTTTATCCCACGGACAGAAAAGTGCCAATGACAGATAATTTGGCTGTGGTTGACAGATGGGACCTGGGGAATCCCCAGCTCAGCCGAGGCCTGACCACAGCACGTCAGGCTGATGCTGCTGGTGACCCACCTGTGCTTGGCACCCTGGCTCCGGCTCCTGCATGGGGGATTGAGCATCTGATGCTGGAGCATGGGGCTGCGTGCCCAGAAATCCCAGGCTCTTGCAGAGCTCACTATTATTATTTTTACAGGTAAGAGGGATCCTCTTGTTCCCCATCTCCGCACATAGGACGACAGCCAGAAGGAAATCCTCTCTGGTACATGCATGAAGCCCTGTAGTCTGCACTGGTGAGGCCACACCTGGAGTGTTGTGTCCAGTTTTGGGCACCTCAATACGAGAGAGATCTCGAGGGGCTGGAGCGAGTGCAGAGGAGGGCAACGAGGCTGGGGAAGGGCCTGGAGAATAAATACTGTGAGGAGCCATTGAAGGAGCTGGGACTGTTTAGTGTGAGGAGGAGAAGGCTGAGGGGAGACCTCATCACTCTCTACAGCTCCCTGAAAGGACATTGTAGAGAGGTTGGTGCTGGTCTCTTCTCACAGGTGATTAGTGACAGAACAAGAGGGAACGGCTTTAAACTGCAACAGGGGAGGTTCAGACTGGACATGAGGAAAAAATGTTTCCCAGAAAGAGTGGTCAGAGAGTGGAATAGGCTGCCCAGGGAGGGGGTGGAGTCCCCATCCCTGGATGTGTTTAAGGGTCGTTTGGATGAGCTGTTGGGGGATGTGGTGTAGGGGAGAACTTTGTAGAGTCGGGCTGAGGGTTGGACTGGATGATCCCAAGGGTCTTTCCAACCTGAATGTGATTCTGTGATTCTACGAAAAGCCGACGGGATTTGTCTCTTGGACCAGGAAGCCTGGGGACCCCACCAGTACCTCTGAGCATCCCCCAAGTAAAACCCAGGCTCCATGCTGCCTGCAGAAGTGTGGAAATGGTCTCCCTAACCACCCATTTGGACTTCGCACAGGTCCTAGATGCCAGGGACTCTCACAGACCGCTTTCTCCACCTCTCACACACGTGCAGACACTCGTTGCAGTCCAGTTCCTCAGCCAGCTGTACTCGCCACATCTCACCCAGTTGCAAAAGTACTGATCTTGCCCCAGGACCTGGTTTCCTCTCACAGCTCCATCATCTCTAACCACTGTGGGGTCACCAGCAGCACCTAGGGGGTCTGTGCATCTCTCTCCCCACCTTGGCTGCGAGGCCACATGTTCATGTTGAGTATTCAGACATGTAAGAACAACACGTGTGGAGAGAGACATCAAACACCAGCGCATTTCCCTCTGGCAGGGCTGGGAGAAGAGGCGCGGAGGCTGAAGTAAGCCCAGGATGACGCAACGCACGGTGGAGATGACTGCTCCCATCAGACCTTCGCCACCTCCCGGCATCACTTTCTCAAAGTGGAAACTTTTGACGGGGAAGTTCTATGGGAAGTTATTGAAAAGGTCTCTGCTAATAAAGTCCAAACACTTTGTTTAAATGTTACTGCTACAGCAACATAACATACATTGAAACGAAACGCTTTGTTTGGTGAAAAACTTGGATGATTTGGGACAGAACGGAATTTTGAAATCTTGACATTTCTCTTGAGAGGGACTCTGCGTTTTTTCCCCATTAACTCTGTGGCATGGCTACGACTGGTGGGAAATGGTTAGCCAGCTATGATCTGGCATGGGATGAGGCATCAGTTTAGCATCCAATTCACCAAGGTTTTGCCCTTTGCAACGCCGCTAACCCCGCTTGAAGGCTGCAGCTCCGAGGGGAGCGATGCTTTTGCATGGGGTGGAGGGAGCCAAACCTCCCTGAGAAGGCTCCGTATTGGTGCCCTGCCCTGGGGCCATCCATCCTTAAGAGCCTGCACTCATCTTTAACAGTGAGGATAACCAGAGCAACTCTCCAAGAGTCACAGGCAGTGCCCGCATCTCTGGAAATGTTTAAATAATTGAATTATAGCCCAAGGATGGGATATTTTTTGCAGAAATCTGGCTCCAGGAATTCTTTCAGAGAAATCCTGAGGAGTGGGATAGACATAAAGCTGGGCTCAGTAGTCACATTTATGTAGCCATGGAAGTCTCTGGCTTTATAATCAGTGATCACAACATGGGATCCAAAAGGAAGAGGCCATAGAGTCCTGTAATGTGCATTATTGTTTTAATATCGTTATTCTTCTTGTTGCACCCCAAGCAATAATCATTCAAGCTACAGTTCAGCTTGCAAACAAGGTAGCACTGCTATTACATTGTGAATGTGCTTTGTCACTTAGGATTTATCTTTGTTACCCATTTTGCCACCAGCATGAGCATTTTAAAACTCCACTTATCATTCAGTATTAGAAGTGGAGCTGCTGGAAAAGGAGAACATCCTGGTTCTTTGCAGGTTTGTCGTGTTTCAGGAAAGCCCAGCAAACTTACTCTGATTCACAGGGTGTCTTTATTTGCCGCCGTCTGGGTTTTTGGCAGGCATGAGGAATTCACAGAAATATTCCTGAATCTTGAGAACTTCAGATCTGCAGCAATGCCTATCCATCTGCTCCAAAATCTCGTGTTTACTGCAGGTTATTTCCTCATTTAATATATCTTGGTGGGCCCAGGGACTGTCCCTGCTCTTGGCTTGGCTGCTCCCAGCCCAACTCCAGTGTTGATAAGCTCCTTCCAAAGCTGGTCCAGATGCTTTCAACCTTGATTTGGTGGAAGGAGCCATATTCCAGCTCCAGCACACACTGGAGCTGTAGGGTCTGGCTGTAGGATGGGGATGTTTAGGATTTGTGGAAAGGGGTGGCTTTGGAGGAGAGAGTTGGATGGTTTTATCCCTCATTCACAAGCAGTGATTTGTCTCACTTGCTGCAAAACTTTCTCCCACCCAGTTGATGCAGCAACATAAATTATGGGAAGGACCCAGGAGTAATTAGGAGTAACATGACAAAACCAGTTCCTACTGGTTCAGCTTTCCAGCAGCAGATGGCACGAACCAGCTTGTTGTTTTTCATTGTGCTATCATCAAAATAACCCAAAGCAACGTCTGGTGACGGTCCAAAGGACTGAACAGGGAGTTTATATATTTCTAATTTATAGCCCTGTGCAAACATCCAGGAATGACCCCATGGTCCACCACAAGACATTTTGGGGAGGCAATGGTCAGTCTGCCCTCCATCACCAGAGGTTTTATGAGCAGGTTGGACAAACTCCCCCAGGAAGGGTGCTGGTGTGGTTGGTCCTGCTCTGGGGCAGAAGGATGGATCAGGTGACGCCCTACGTCAGGAGGAACACTGCCTGGTACATCATGTCACCCACCTTCTGTGTCAGCACAGAAAAGATCAGGCGTGGGGACAGCGTTGTCCCCTGGGCAGGGAGCCAGCCTGGGGGAGCTGCAGCAGAAATGGGCTTTTGGGGCAAATAAAGCACAAGGGGTTATGAAAAAGGAAAGCAAGCATCACGGATCAATTCGGTTACATTAAGGACATGGGTCACTTGCCACCACCTGACCTTGGCTATGTCTAATTTACCAGCGTGGATGATGCTTATGATGGCTGAGACCTCGACTGCAGGCAGAGCAGAAAAAGGAGAGCTCTTCAGCAAACTGGGTTAAACTCACATAAAATGCTTTGTGTGGACTTTAAGGTTAATATCCAGCTTCTAGGAGGTGCAAGAGGAGATGATCCTGAAAGCAAGCAGCACAAGTGAGGAAGCATTTGATAAACCCAAGGCTCTTTCCCTAAGCAGAGACGGGGTCGCATGGAGCACTGGGTGATGTGCACTGGTTGCAAGTGGCCTGCAACTCATTTTAACATCTCATCTATTTATTCTATTAACATCTCATCTATAGATCTATTTTCTATACAGCAATGAGCTGAACCCCCAGCCAGCAGTGGGGATCCCTCTGCCATGGCCCCACCTTCTTCCACCTCCTTTTTATATTTATTTTGCCGCTCAGCCACGTCGCAGTGAGCTCCGAGCACACGCACATGGTCACGAGGGGCATTTCACAAGAACACTTCTTCAAAAGCAGGAACCGTTTCACCTCCAGTTTTCTGGCTGGAGCCCGATGACACATGGGCACAAACCGCTCACCTCCAGTGACCCGTGCGGCTTCCCAGGCCAACGCACACATTTCAATTAGCCAAAAATTAATTGGCTTGGGCTAGAGGAGGCTTCTTAGAAAAATTGCTGTTTTAAAATTGTTTTTTTAAAAGGAGGCTGAATGCGGTTAAAGGCAGAGGTGGTTTGCGAGGCCTCACTGCCGCTGCGTGCCGTAGCACTGGGTGAAACAGATGTGATAAATGGGGGGGGTCCTCCAACAGACCCCCCGGTCCAGCTGGGGTAGGACACGAATAGACACAGGCAATTCCCTCGGGACAGAGGCTGGGGAGCGGGTGGCTGTGGAGGCCGAGCCAGGAGAGGGGCCCTATCCTCACCCACAGACCTCTGAGACCTTCGCACCACTCCCACGGGCTTCATCCTCACCCCCGTGAGGAGTAATGGGGAGAGGGACCAGCCCCAGCACCACGCAGGATCCAACCCGGTGCCAGGAGCATGGGCTGAGCCATCCCCATGGGCACAGAGAAGGATCAGGCCCTCTGCTATGTTTCCAAGCAGACACCGTTAGGGATTTCTTTTCTCCTCTGTATCTTCCTTTTCTTCCAGCCTGAACAAAAGGAAGGTCTCTCCTAGACCAGCACAAGTGACAGCGCGTACCCACAAAGAGATGGGGAAATGTCAAGCTTTAAACATTTATTACTCAGATGATGCATTTTATAGCATACAGTGGGTCTGGATGTTCTATAAACAAAGACTGAATTGTCACAAAGAGTTATTAGCTCCCTTGTTTTAACAGTCTCTGAAATGCTGAAAACGATGAGTTTGTGTTTTCTCTAGTATGAGTATCTAGTCTTTATTCTCCCCAAAACCACCTTCTTTTTTTTTTTGAATTTTCACATTTTTTTAAAGCGCTTAGTTTAACAAATATGATTAAATTAAAAATGTCGCTTTTTCAAATGCAAATAAATACATTAAAAAAAAATAATGAATTGCTAGTGTTAACTCCATGTTCTGCAGGACACCCCAGCTCCCTTGGCTATCGACAGTGGACTTCGCAACCCTTAGTTTCATTTCTCCTGAAAAAATACTGGAAGTATCACTGGGACTGGCTAATAGCTAACACCCAGAAGAGCAAAATTAGTGTAAAGCCATAAAATACCCAGCGGTGGAATAAACAAAAAAATCATATTTAAGATTTTGAGAGACTTCCAAGTGAGAGATGTTATAAAAATAAGCATGAAAATAAATCATAAGTTATTCTGACAAGTTTTCCTTCAAAGCCATCAATCATGCCAAGAATAGATACTAATTAATCACCTTCAGGGGAAGAGTGAAACTAAGCAAATCGCTTACTTTTTCCCTTTTCTTCCCCATTTTTGTTTCACCCCCATATACATGAGACTTCTCCAAACAGGAGTGAAATCCCTCATGGGGAAGCTGAGCAAGTCACTTTGTGGGTAGCAAAAATCTTCAGTTCGGAGAGAATTTCACCGGAATGAGGTGAATTAGATGCTGGGGAGTCTGGCAGGGAGCAGGCAAACCCGCCCTGCATCTGAAGAGGACCGGTGCAGTGGTGGTGCAGAGCATTCCTCCTTCACAGATGCTTCAGCCACTCACCTTTACACCAGCCCGAGGTTTGGCCCCACACGTATTTGGCCCAAGGAGGTTATTTTCACCTTTGCTGATGTAGCCGTATGGTGAAAACATATTACAACCCCACGTGGATACTTTTATTGAGCAGCGAAGATTGAATCTGGCTAATTCGGTGAGACATAGCTGGTGGCTTCACACCTTCAAAAATGCGCATTGTAGAATTACACTCTTTGGTGACCGTTTCTAAAGAAAGCCAAAAAAAAAAGAGAAGAAAATACTCGATGACATCCATAGGTGCTCTCACCAGGAATCCCCAAAACTTCCCAGCGATGCTCCTCATCCTGCCCCATCAAATGACCTCGTGGTACCTGTTTTCCCAACGCAGTACCATGGTTAATGATGCCACATGCCCGCCGGCTTCCTACTGACGAGTTTCAGAAAGATACCATTGGCAGCATGTAATTTTGGGGAAAACCCCCCATTTTTGGTCAACATTTTGATTCTTGCGTATCAATGGAGCGACTGACATACCAAAGCAGTTAATGGCTGGATGAACGTACGTTAATAGTGGAGATAAATGGCAAAGACATTAAAACCCGACACATTTCATGTAAAAGTTCTTCAGTGGGAGAAATCCTGGTGCTGGAGGGGAAAGTCATGGGCCAAGCCTGGTAGGTGGGGGCTGCAGGACTGTACCCCAACAGCAAAACTGAATAAACCCTCACAGCTGGTAGGGGTAGGGAAATACTTAAGCAGAAATACTGCCAAGTGGCTCACACTTTGCCTCTGAATGCCTCCTGATGCACTGATGGGTGAAAATTCAGGTTTTTAGAAGCAGAATCTCCAATCCTCTGAGTTTTTCTTTTTCTTTTCTTTTTTTTTTTTTCTTCTTTCACTACATCCCAAGAGCAAATTCTGGGGTAAAGAGGAGGGAGAAGCTGCAGGGGCTGGAGCAGTGGTCTGGATTGCTGCCAGCAGGATCCCTGGCACCTCAACCCATCAGGCTGTGCCCCTGTTACAGGACTTTTTTGTTCTTTCAACAAAAAAAATAATCAAGACAAAACTGGTTTTCAGGTCTTCTCCCAGAAGACTGATGCTGTGCCTGGGCGCACTACGATGGGTGTTAAATCTCCTTCTCCTCCGCTTCCCAAGAAATCAGGGAGCAGAAACAGCCAAGAGCAACGGGCACAACCCTGAGCTTTATAATACTGATGGGCTTTGCTACCTTAATTAAGTTCAGCTGCTCATTAATACTATCAAACTCCATTGCTACTAACATAGCTGACCCAACGCAAGGCGCTGTCACCACACGAAGTTCCCGGGCTTGAATCCACAAAGCAAAAATTAATTTTTCCAGACAAGTCCAGTGCATCCAGCAATAATTTGGCTGCTTTCTGGGTACACAGGAAAATTGAAGCTCCTGTTTCCAGCTCGCTCCTCTTGCTGTGTGGATTAGAAACCACATTAGCAGACAACCAGATGAAAAGTCAAATAATATTGAACTGCAACATCAGGACTCTCATCTCCTGCAGTGCATTTTCTGCTGAAAATTTCTGCCCTTTGTATTTTGCAGTGAAATCTTCCACCCCATCGCGGACAGACCAACACATTCATAAGGCACCCAAGAACATACTGCACATCCAAAGAGGCTGGGGTGAGATCTCTCTTTACAAGCCACCAGAAATTCAATGTTTTTCTTGGAAAAATGGGTTTGAGCTGCTGAGTTCAGACCCAGCCTGCCTGGGTCTGGGGTCCATGCGCGCCAGCGCTGCGCTGTAAATTTTCTTCTTATCACCAGGAAAGTAAAAGGAACAAGGGGAAGAAAACAGGACAGGCTGCCAACATCGTGCCTTCCTCAGCTCCTCTTCCACTGCACAGACGGGATGGGGCACTCGCACCCCCATTAGGCTTCACCGAAATAAGAACCAAACGTGGTTTAGTAGGTAAAAGCATCACTAGACAAGCAAATAAGGAGACCATCAGGTCCCATTCATGAGTCGGGAGTGATGCAATGGCGTGGCGTGTCCCTCCGTACCAGCCTCCTCACCCTCTGGGCATTTCCTCGCCCAGGTGGCATTTCGTCATCACCCCCCACAGCTGCCCTCTGCCTCGCGATGCTCCAGCACAGAGCAACCCAGGGATCCTGGAGAAACCCAGGGAATCGCCGAGCAAACTCTCCCCCTCTGAACCCATCACCCATCTGTCGAGGACATGGTGCCTCTTACACTGACTGCGGGACAGAGCCGCTCCTGTACACCACACACCTAGAAACACTGTATAGCAAATTCAGCTAGTTAGAAGCCAGGGTCAAAACCTCTATTTTTGGCTTTTTCTATGTCTTCCTCTTCTTTTTTCCTCCTTTTTGCCTTACATTGCCTGTCTTCTCTTTACTAGTCACCAAAGAACATCAAACCTGCATTTCTCCCTTGCCCTGTACATTATTAGGCCTGACTATAACAGGCCTGGATTTAAATGTATAATAACAACCATGACAGTAATTACAATAAAGCACTCCTTCAATGGAAACAAAAAAAAATTATTACAAAAAAAATAAAATGGGTTATAGTGGCTGAGGGATAACGGCGACTTAAACGGCAAGGGCCGCAGAATCCCCTGTTCCTTAGAGCTTCCAGCTCAGAGAACATGTTTCTCAAGCCATCGAGGTTACTGGCAAGACGACGGTGGCTACGTTACTTCTGCAGTGGCTTTTAGACTCCTTTAAAATACTCCTTCTGCTTCAGCATCTCACGTAAACCATTAGTCAGCTCACGGGAAGGCATTGCTTTCCCCATCTCCGAGCTGCTTGCAATTGTCCGTTCAACGACACAATAAAATAAGAAGAAAATACAAATGCTCGAGAAAAAGAAAACCCAGTGCAAATAAGAAAGTCGTCCCGCTCTCCGATCCGCTTTCAAAGGGGTGGCGAGTAGGGGGGGGACACACAGAAAGTCGAAGACAAGAGGAGAGGGGGGTGGAAAAACCTAACACAAGCCCCGCTCGACAAAAGCCATCAATTATGAGCGTCTGGTGTAGTGTGTGTCTGGCTTTGTCCTCCCGAGACATCTGCTGCCTGCTGTCTCCTGCCAGTTGGCCAGGGCAAGGCAGGAGGACGGCGTGAAAACAATACTAGCCCCCACTTAGATTCATGTGTTTTGTTTTTTTTTTTTTTCCCCAAATTCTCCATCTTCTTTCGAAAGCCAAACAATAACCCGGCGGGATGCGTTGCTTTGCTGCTGCTTGAGCAATGAGTTCAGAAAAAGAAACCCCTAAAACAAAACCACAGCGGGGAAGAGGGGTGGCACTTGGCGACGCGGCTGAAAAACAAACATGCTTCTCCCTCCCCACCCCACAAACGTATTCTCGAGCATGCTGGGGTTTGGTCTGCTGGGGGATTTAAGTCGGAAAAGCTCCTGCTGGATCCCGTCAAGGTGCGTGTCTTCTTCTCGTCCCTTCCCACCCCACCTTGCCCTGCCCCTCAAGCTGTCAGTTTTTGGATGGTCTTGTTGTAGTACTGTGTGATGGTGGGCGTCAGGGGGTTCCAGTTGTTGGCGTGCAGCTCGATGACCTCCAGCAGCAGGGACCGTGTCAGCATGGACTCGGAGGGACACAGCATCTTGTCACGGGCGATCGCCAACAGCTCCGTCATCATCTCGGGCAGCTGCTCCTCCAGCAGCCGGCCGGTGCTCTGCAACTGTCAGAGAGAAGAAGAGGTCAACCCTGGCATGCTGATCCTTACAGGTCCCTTCCAACTTGAGATATGTGATGATTCTATCATTCTATGATATTAAAACACCCTGCCAGCTTTAACAGATGCCCATCATCCACCCAATCCTCCCCTGCTCGGAGCGGTGGAGCGAACAGGCAAAGTTAAAGGTGTCGTGGCTTTTGAAAACCAAAACCACCCGGCAGCAGGCTCCAAGAGCTGAACACGAAGGGCGAGGTTTTCAAAAGCGTCCGTGCCGGGCTGCTGGAGGAGCGAATGGTTCAGCTCCCACTGACTTCAAAGGTGGCAACGCTGGATTACGTTGGGGGGAAAAAAAAAAAAAACAAAAAAACCCACCTAAAAATCATGCTATTGTCAAAACAAAGTGCAGGCTGTGATGTGGTATTCCTGCCTTCTACCCGGTCCCTCATTTACTCGCTGATTCACAGCTGTCAGTGACTCCCAGTCATTAATTGGAATAAGCAGAGCCTTCCTGTATGCATAACAAATCCTGCCCTACCAAGATCTGCATTTATACCCGTCGTGCCGCTTCTCTGAGGACTAGCAAGGGTTTTTTACAACAATTACTCCTTGGAAAGCTTCCACGGAGCAGCATAAGCCCTGTGTGGTCCCACAGAGGAGATGGTCCAAGCTTGGAGTGGACAGCAATGAGTCCACCACGACGGAAGGCTTGTGGGACTTGAATGCAGAGCTCCCCAAACTCCTAACCTTAAAAATTCAAACTCTCCTCCTCAATTGCCTGTCACTTTGCTGAATTTCAACCATTTAAGCTGCAATTTCAACCACTCTCTGCAAGGAAAGCATCCATCCCCACGGGCCAATCACTTCCCAAAAGCGAAACTAATGAAACTGCTATATTTGTACCAGCGTTTCTCTGCAAAGCTGCTGCTGAGCACAGCAAATCTCTCTGTGTGAGCCACAGGGCAGCTTTTGCTCCAATACAGATGTTTTTGTGCTTAAAAAATAAATGCAGGGTGAGATTTGAAGGAACCAGGATGATACAATTTTGTGATGGGACCCCAGCTACCAAACATTTTGCATCCATTTACATGCATCACAAGTCCAGTGACAGACTCTCAAAGGCCATCTCTTATCTCATGGTGATATCTTTTATTTACTCCGCTCTGGTGACACCCCCCTGCAGTGCTGGGTCCAGCTCTGGGGGCACCAACAGCAGAAGGACACGGACCTGCTCGAGCGGGGCCAGAGGAGGCCACGAAGATGCTCGGGGGGCTGGAGCACCCCCCTGTGAGGACAGGCTGAGAGAGTTGGGGGGGTTCAGCTGGAGAAGAGAAGGCTCCGGGGAGACCTTAGAGCGGCCTCCCAGGACTTAAAGGGGGCTTAGAAGAAAGATGGGGACAGGCTTTTTAATAGGGCCTGTAGCAATAGCACAAGGGGGAATGATTTTAAACTAAAAGAGGGGAGATTCAGACTAGATACAAGGAAGAAATAGTTTATGATGAAGGTGGTGAGGCCCTGGCACAGGTTGCCCAGAGAGGTGGTTGATGCCCCATCCCTGGAAACATTCCAGGTCAGGTTGGATGGGGCTCTGAGCAACCTGATCTAGTGGAAGATGTCCCTGCCATGGCAGGGGGTTGGACTAGATGGCCTTTAAAGGTCCCCTCCAACCCAAACCAGTCTGTGATTCTGTGATTTTATAATGCAAAGAGGCACCATGGCAGTTTGGGTTTGGAAACGTCTAACAGCTGCTTGACACGTGCGTGGCCAAGGACAGAAGGGCCAAAGCAATGAGGACCAGGGCGGGTGGTGCAGGTGCGTCCCTACCTCCATGGAGCAGCAAAGCACAGCGTCTTCCTTCACATCCTGAGATTGCAACAACTGCAAAAGAGAGAAGAGAGAGGCGCTGAGAAATGCATGACCTCCTCCTCCTCCTCCCTTATGACCTTCCTTCCATCTCTTCGTCCAGCTTGGCTTCTGCAACTTCCAGGAGGAAAGGACAGAAAATCAGGAAGAGGGGAGGAAGGAGATTATCAACACAAAAAATGAAGATAAACAGTGACAAAATGCAGGGTAAAGGGTATCACCAGCATATCCACTGCTGAGAGCTAGCAAGCGGCACAGAATATAGAGAATTTAGATTAACAACTTTCAAAATAAATTTTATTTAGGTTACATTGCTTTTTTTATCCCACTGCAGGCAATGAGAACATGCACTTGTTTCACATACACAGCGACTAAACACAACCATCACATGACAGCATTTGAGCAGCACAGCCCTGGGAGAGGCTTTTTGGAAGGGAAGGGCTCTGCCCAAGAGCCAGCCACCCACCGCTGAACCTCTCCGTCCCCGTGGGGGCACTTCTAACAGCCACAAAAGTGCCTGATGGAAAAGTGTTACATCCAATGCACCGTAATTAATAGGGCTCCTTCTAGACTGATTATAGAGTGGTGCAAGTGCAACGGGTTGCAGTGAAACCCATGGGTGCACCAACTCCAACCCTGCTCTGCTCTCCATCAACTCTGCGTTACAAACATGACCTTGTAAGCACGAGCAACTTTCAAGAGAGACCCAAAATGTTGTTGTGCGTGGCACGGGATGGTGAAGGAAGGTGTTCGCTCCTCTTGGTTCAAACTCAGGGCGTGCAGTAAGGGTCAACGGCTCTACCTGGCAATGGCAAAGTGTAGGAGCTCAGCAAGTCTCACCCCACAAACCCTGAAACCGTGAGCAAGGACCCTCAAAACAGGATCAAAAATATACATTTTAATTTGTTTTCATCTTTATGACTTGTCACGCACACAGTGATGCCGTTGCAGGTATTTTGCTAAAACCACAAGAAAAAGCACAGTTGTTCTAGTTGTTTTTCAAGTAGATAAAATAATGAGATTCTCTGTCAGCCAACAAAGTGAGATAGAGCATTATGAAAAACACTGTACCATGAGGTGGCTGATAAAGTTACAAGTGCTGGCAACACCTGAAGCTACAGCCACTTCCACTCCATCACCTTGGGTTGAACAAGCCCTGCTGGCCCTGAGCTAATGCCTGTGTGCGGCCGGGAGCCGAGTGCATGAAGTAAACACTGAGAAAAAACAGAAAAATTGGGAAAACTGGCTTCATTAGTATCTGAAATTCATCAGGGAAAGGCAAACTTTGGAAAAGTGGTTGGACTAATTAAAACTGCCCATATAAAAATTGCTCAGCGTAACTAAATGTCCTCCAAAGTCACATCTTTCAGCTAAAATCACAATTCTGTTTCTCAGCCTTACCGTCTCTCCTTCCCACTCTCATTTTTCCATGTTTCCTTCCCTTTACAAATAAACACCTATTTGTTTACGAGCTCCACAACTGCTGGAAAATAGCTAGGAAAAAAAGAGGTAATTCAAGGAATTCTAATTGCTCTGAAAGTTTTGCCTTCACCCCCTTCTGTTTTCAGCAGACAGCAGTTTGTTTGCTTTGAAGACAATGTTTACAGCATCCCAATGAGCATGCAGTCCATCGGATTTTTATCTCGCATTAGGCAAAGGTTCAGCCAGAGTTTTGAAGACAAGCAACAGTTCTCCCCCCACCAGTTTATCTTCCTGCCGAGTTGTTTGGAAAATGTTAGTTAAGTCCAAGCCCCATGCTCTGAGATAAGTTCTCACAAACAGTTCACAGATTCTTTGCAAAAAACCATGAAATTAGTTTAAACCAACAACATCAAGGAAAAAAAAATCAATTAGGGACACAGACAGGCAGCAGACCAGAAATTCACTCCTAGGGTATTTAGCTTGTGAGCATGGCATGAAGCAGGGCTGCAAATTAAATATATATTCATCTTTCCTTTTTTGCTGTTCTTTAGTAAGAACATAACATGAAAATTAAAGCAAGAAAAGTGGAGATAGGCTTCATTAGGAGGAACTTATGGTGACCTGACTCCAGCCCTTCCTCTGCCGTGGTCTCCTCAATGATCCTGCTCTCTGCCAGGGAAAGGCTGCAGCTTTACTTGGGCTTTCCTTGCCCCAGCTTCCCACCCGCAGAGCTGGGACATGCCTTCCCACCTCAAAACGTGGTTGTGAGAATGAATATGTCACTGTCAAGTGCTCGGAGATTTGGCTAATGCTTATCTACTTATGATGAAACAGAGACTATATCCTGCCCCCAGACTTGGGCAGGCATCCTCTACCTTCACGCTGCCCTCCCGGACCTCATCTGATGTGACTTGTCTGAACAAGGAGAATGTACATGCTCCATCTTGGTCATCAGGACACCATGTGCTTCCCCTCATCCATCCAGGCACCACATACTCCACTGTTCCATCGAGGCACCATGTGCTCCACCTCAGTCATCCAACCACCACATGCTCCACATTGAGGCACCAAGAGATACCAGTTCCAAGGGCCTGTGATATGTGGGCTGAGGAGGCCCACAACCTGCCCACCAAACCCAGCCATGGCCCTGAGAAGCAGAGCAGAGCCCAACAAGCAGATCTGCTGGTGCTCTGGGAATCAGAGTCCAAGTCCATGCCCACAGATGGTTGTCAGACACCTGCATCAGTTCAGCAGTCCAAAGTCAGGAGGATAAAAAAGATGTCACTGTTTCTCTGCATGCTTCTGATCATAACTATGTTTCTAGCATGCTGGATAGGGGCTCTGGAGCTTCCCTGGGGTGTAGGCACCAGGTATCTGCTGCTGACCCCTGCATCCTGGGACAGGAGATGATCAAGGAGCCCCAGTTTGCTGTCCCTAGCCTGGCCTGAGCACTGAACTGCTGCTGAAGGCAGACAGCAAGGGTTGAACTACAAGGACCGTGCTGCCTGGGGCCCTGCCATCAATGTCCTCACCCACTGATGAGAGATCTTGCATGTATTTCTCAAAGGGTGCTCAACTCCACCCACGGCTGCCCCAGATAAGCACCAGGCACCCCAAAGCAGCAGGGTGGTTGCTTCAGCAAGAGCACAGCGTTTCCCAAAGCTCTCTGACCCCCGTGTCAGCCCTGATGGCACTGCAAGAAAAAAAGGTGCAAATGCTTCAAGACCTCCAGGGAAATCACAACCCTGAAGTACCAGCACTTGCGTGACCCTAAACCTGAACCCAACCAACTACCTTCATCGTTTGCAATCTAATTCATATTTACTTAAAATATTTTAACGTAAACATGCTATACCGATTAAATTAGCTCTCCCACACTAGAATTATTATTTATTTAACTATTTATAACCGCTCCTCCCTGCTGTGTGCATCTGCCCAAATCCCACCATGGCCACCAGCCCATCCCTCTCCACCAGGTTCCCGTATGGTTCAAACCAGCTGATGAATGTGGATGAGGGAGTCAAAAAAAGGTGTGTGAGGCAGACAACAGGGCAGGTGAGCTGAGACTCACAAGCTTCTCGGTTTAACCTGTAATCATCCCCCGGAGGCTGGGGCTGTCTGCGAGAAAAACTTCCCTTTGCTCTCCAGCCGGTTTCCCCCGTACCGGGCGAAGCTGGGCAATGAAAGCAGCAGTTCCTGCTGGAAAGCAGACAAAGAGTCTGCTTGATTTCCTAAGAGAGGAGGCTGCATGCCAGAATCTGCCCAACCAGTCATATAATACCCAACCTCGGTTGCAAAAGGCTTCTCACTTTTTTTTCTGGTGCTGGACTAGCAGCTTTGCAGACTGGTGGAAGATATTGGGCTCCTCCTTGTCCAAATCTCTGTGTCCTGCTGAGATACGGAGCACTGGGCAGTGTGCCCAAGTGGGCTCCGTGTGCTAAACATTTTCATAAGCAACCCAAAATAAATTGTAGAGTCTGTTCCTGGAAGTGCTGCATGTGGTGGGAGAGATGCAGTGCCTTGCAGGGTGGCTCTTGAGTGCAACTGGTTTCCATGGCATGCTACTGGGACTTCCGTGGCCCCAAAACACACTCCTTACATCTTTGCAGAGGTAAGCATCATAAGCCTCATGGGGTGGACATGCAATGGCAGTTGAGGGGGCAAAGAAGCCCCAAAACCTCATCACAGAGAGAACCAACTTGGTCCTCCTGAACAGTGATGGATGCACACACATGCGGTGCAGACCACCAGGAGCAAACCAGATTGCTAAGCTGATGGGATTCACATACCCACAAATATTTGGGTTTATTATCTGCTTTCTGAGATCATCTGGGCTGCTGAGAAGCTAAAGTGCTTACTTGGTATTCTCAGGAGTGCCCATGCCACGAGCAGGACTGGAGAACCTGTCCCACCATCCCTCATCACCCAACCACGCAGGTTTAATTGTGTTCTTCAGTGATTCTCCCCAGGAGATGGACTGGGAGCAGCCCAATGCATACATTACCCTTTCCAGCTGCAATGATATTTCTCCTGCAAGGCACGGTACTAATTATTGTGTATGATATCGCTTGCAAAATGACATAAAAGCAACACTTGCCACAAACTGCCTCCTAGCATGCAGTGTTTCCTGATGCTTTGGTGATGACTCCAGTGTGAAAGTGCAGAAAGCTTGACAATATCCCCCCAGAGCCACGGAGAGGTTGGGATGTCTTTGAGACCCAGCAAAAGCTGGACTGACTACAGCCCATGTGCCGCTTGCCCTGGCTCCCCAACGGGCATCTCAGGTTCATCCATCCAGGTGGCAACACGCAAGGATATCCAGACAGCCTCAGGCGTGAAGCTCCAGCCTCACGATCGCTCTGCGGTCCCTGCCCACAGGCATGCTTTCCATCTAACACGTAGGTCACGAGGAGGTGCCTGCTGGTGCTCCCCCTGGGGAGTGTGGACCATGACCACAGAGGAACCAACGTGTTGCTAACGTATCATCAAGGTGTAGCAACCAGCTCACTGGTGTAAAATGAGACAGCGGATGAAAATGGAGACATATTTCAGTTAGGAAGAAGGAAAAAAAAAACAGCTACTTGTGCCACTCGGAGATTAAGCAGAAGGAACATACTGTACTGGAAAGAGTGCAGGAGAGATGGTGCTTCCCAGTCCTGTTTTTAACCAGAGGAGCCTTTGGGAAGAGCCATGGTGGACTTTGTCCTCAACAAGATGGATCAGTTCCAGCTTTGTGGTCAGGATCATGATGGAGACCCCATTATAAGGGGGCTTGTAAGAAAGATGGGGACAGACTTTTTTCATAGGACCTGCAGCCATAGGACAAGGGTTTTAACCTAAAAGAGGGGAGATTCAGACTAGACAGAAGGAAGACATTTTTTATGATGAATGTGGTGAGGCCCTGGCACAGGTTGCCCAGAGAGGTGGTCAATGCCCCATCCCTGGAAACATTCCAGGTCAGGTTGGACGGGGCTCTGAGCAACCTGATCTAGTGGAAGATGCCCCTGCTCATGGCAGGGGGTTGGACTAGATGGCCTTTAAAGGTCCCTTTCAATCCAAACCATTCCGTGATTCTATGGTTCTATGATCATCCTCTACAACTGGGAGCCCTGTTGAGGTGCAGGGTGTGCTGTCCTGCTGACACGGCTCTGCAGGCACTCTTGGTGGCCTCATGGGCCACAGTTGGGGAATTCCTGCCCCAAAAGCCTCCTGGAAGCCCTGTGGTCTGCTAGATGGGTCCTCCTGGGAGGACAAGTCAGTTCTGCTGCACTTCACAGGCTCTCCGCAGAAAGACATCAGTAGCAATTTTCTGCTTTTCCAGAGGCCTCTTATCGACCTATTGTTGCAAGTCTTTAAGGAGGATGCCTAAGATAAGATCCATGGGACTGCTCGGCTGCTCTGCATGAGGAGAGTCACACACTTCAATGAGCTACAAGCAATTGCTACAGCTCCACTTTTCTTAATGTCACAAGGCATGGGGTCATGCAAACAGCCAAGACTGGGGAAAATGCGAAGTACAAACGAGGGTGTGGGGGATGAGTAATTACAAAACACTTCACCAGCAAGGCCAGTTTCAGGATTCCTAGAATCTGCTCTCATGAGAAGTATCAGCTACTCAACCCAGGAAATCAGAAGGTCAGGTGGGCCGATCCTGCACCCACGAACAAGCTGTGCCAGTGCCACTTTCTCTAAAGGGGTACTGAGTCCCTCTCTGGGCATACCCTGGGAGCTAGGGAAGTCAGGTGAGTCCTTTCCTTAGAGAAGAAACTAGTGAGCACTTGGAAACAGAAGCCCTTTAGAAGTCCACAGGAATAAGTGGCATCTTCTCTGCTCACCCATTTGATGCAGAGCTTGCCCTAATACAAAGTTTTGGGGAAAGCCTTTCCCTTATGGAGCTGCCCGTGCTGGTCTCTGCAGGAGGCACAGGCTCTGCCATGCTCCAAAATGTTATTTGTTAGGCTGCGAAAACCCAGCTGAGCTGGGAGAGCATTGGGTTGCATCCACTAGCAATGGTGCTTCTCTCCACAGGGCCTTCTGCTCACATCTCTCTGGGGATCTGGTGAAGTCTTCAAGCCCACTGAAGATGCCACCAGCCAATGCATCTCATTGAGGGGTCCCTCTTCCCAGTTCCCTGACTGAGGTGGCCTGGTCTCAGCCTGGGTGAGAACATGCTGACAGCAACTCAGGCTGCTCCATTAGGAAGAGGCCACCAGCGTGGGTCACTGCTGGTCCCACAAGAAACTGCCCAGAGGAGGAGGCACAGGGCGGGAAGGAGCTCTGGGCTGGAGCTGTTCATGCTGGCATGGCTGCGTCAAGAGCTGTGTCTGTAGCAGGCACCTTCCCTAATGTATTTTGGACAACTTCAAGGAGTTTTGTTTGGTGGCACCTACTCTTTTTACAGTGATGTGCTGCTCTCAGCTGAGGAGACTTCTGTTCCCCTGTTACCCAACCAGGACTCCCTGGGAGGATGCTTAGAAAAGATTAGTTTGTTTATTGCATCAACTAAACCAAAATGTTGGTTATCCTCCTTGTCAGGCTCCTGAGGAACTCAGAGATACTAACAGCAAATTGAATTAAGGCCAGAGGAACAAAACCCAGTACCCAGTCGTGGGAAACTCCTCCTACTCCTTTCCACTGTAGACAGGGGAAACCATGAAACATGACTCTCTCTCCCCGGATCTGGAACAGCAGAAGGGATTCCTGCGAAGATGGAAACCATTAAGAGGCAATTACTGGAGACAATGATGAAGAAAATCTGGTCACTCATCAACCCAGACACTGCAAGCCAACAGTAGCCTGGTGGTTACACATCCCCTGACTGGAGGTGGACCTTCAAGACCTGAAGGTGGGTGAGACAGACAGACAGAGCCACCCAGTCTGCACACACAGGGAGACCGAGCCACCCAGACGGCCGGCTTCATCCTGCCCAGCCAAAGACATAATAACCCTGGGAGAGGAGGATGTGATCTCATCCCAAGGGTCCTGGGGAAACACAAAACATGGAAAGAAACAGTGGCGAGACCATCGTGCTTGATTGCAATGGGCTCCACCCTGGCTCGCCGGACGCTCTCCGCTTTCCTGGCTCTGCGGAGGGAGAGAGCGCATGGCGGCAGACGCAAATAGTTGTGTTTACATCCCATTGAAAGGGTTTTTGGGAACTAACAATGCCTGGTACGGAGGGTGAAGGAGAAAAACAAAGCCATGCGAGGAGGAGGGACCATCCTGTGAGATGGTATCTAGCTTCATTTCTTTATCTGTCCTAATTGCTTCCTCTGCCTTCTCCATCGGTCCCAGAGAAATAAGGGTGGCATTTCCCCTCCCCTATTTAAAATACGCCATTACGGTTTTAATGCCGGGACTAAACGAGTCCTGTAGCTTTCCAAGAATATATGCTCCTGCACATAAAATACTCAACAGACCAGCTGGACTCAAAGGCACTGCGCAGCCCTCCTTGTTTTAGTCTGCCTTCATCCGCTCCCAAATAATGCCCACTCTCCTTCACCTTAACTCTGCCCTTTGACTGAATGCTGATTAAAGGGAATTCTCTTTTCCCCATACAAGCTGCATTCACAGGAGGGTTTTTATCAAAACAGCTACGGTCGGGGGTCTGGGTGTGTGGGAGCTTTTTGCACGGCTATTTATTTATTGCACAGCAAGCATGGAGACATGGGGACAACCATCCCTGCTGGGAGCATGATCCTACAGACAGACACACTTTGCAGAGCCCTGCTCCTGCATGCTACCTCCTGCCACGGCTCACCCCACACATCAGTGTACCCTGCTGGCTCCAAATCCCACACTTTTCTCCCAGCTTTTCCAGGTCTTCAATCCTCCTTGTCTGGATTCCCACGACATTTCCCCACTTGTTTGTTCAACCCATTTCTCCTTCCTTCCCATGTCCCTGACCCACCATCTCCTCTTTCTCCCTCCTTCCCTGGCATCCCTTCCCTCCCATGCCCTCATCCCTCATCTTTCCTCCATCCTTTCCCCCTACAAACCACTTCCCAGCTTGTCCCAGTCCCGCCAGACTGGAGACCAAACCACTGATTTTTGCAGAACCAGATCCGGTGACCAGGAAGGCAGATTTATGAGGAAATAAGTGCTCTTCATAAAGGACTTATTTCTCCAGTCAGATCTGGCCTCATGTTGCTACCTGGGTGGAAGGGTGGTGTGGGATCAGGATCCGGCCCCTTTGGTGCCTTTGCTCATTTGATAAAAGAAAAATTCTGTCTCATTCTCTGACTAGGAGAATAATCTTAAAAATCCTAGCACCTCATTATACTGTCAAAGACCCTTTTTTGACTCAAAAGGCTGCTGGTTTTTAAAAAGTGAGAGTGATTAAAAAAAACCCCAACACGTTAAGATACAATTTTCTTTTCCAAACAGCACCACCCTCCCTGCTCATCTGACTGCAGCCAGGGAGGTTTTCCTCTCTCTTCCTCTGAAGGAGACAGTGAAAAGGCAGTGCCCTCTTGAAGTTTAGACGTTAATTACCGCGTTAGAATATTTTGCTAAATTACACAGCATGGCCCCAGGAGATAACAGGCACTAAGAGAAGGGAGGGGAGTGGATACCCGTCTACATGCTGCACCACAGACTCAGACGTGGGGGAAAGGCAATTAGACAGGGAGTATTTATGCTCCCTGCACCACCACCCTGAGGCTTTCAGTTAGCAGCATGTACCAAGGCAGGGAAGTGATGGGAGCGTGCCAAGATTTTAAACGATGCTGAAATGGGACTGTCTCTGCCAACCAGACTGGAGGTAGGAGACAACTCCTGCAGAGGAGCAACTGTCCTGCCTGCTGCCAGCCTGCCAGGTCTGCTCCCCACTGCCTCTGTAGGGCTGATTCACCGTTCCCGGGCACTGCCCTCAGTCCCCAGGGTTGGTAATAAGACCATAAAAGTATCTGCCTTGGGTCAGGTCAATGTCCACATCCTCCTTATAGGTGCTGATGCTCAGCATGATACCCCCAGGGTACCCACTGAGCCCCAGCAGCAATAACCCCCTCAAGCTGGAGGGACCTCCGTGAATTGTTCCTGCAACCACAGTCTCCTGCATGAAGGAGTTTTGCATTTTAATTAGACTCCTGGTGACGAGCTGCTTCCTGGGGTTTGCTCTGAACCGGTTCCAACAGTCTCATCCGATGCACCCGTGGGTGCTGAGAGTGGGATGGTGCCGCACTGAGGCTCCTCCCTGTCACCCCTGGAATCCAATCCCCTTGTTTCCAAGCTAGGATGTCATGAGTGGACAACCAGATGGGTGAACAAACTGGTTGGATGGTTGGGCTCAGAGGGTTGTAGCTATTGGGTTACAACTCAACTTCAGTCGGAAGCCAGTGACGAGGATACTGAGGTGGCTATCTCAGGACCTGCCCTATTTAGCATCCTTATCCATGACCTGGAGGAGTGAGGAGCATGCTCTTGTGAAGTTTGTAGATGACACCAAATTGGGGGGAACAGTGCTTGAGGAGCTGCCATCCTCAGTGGGCTGGAGGAAGGAGTCAAGAGGAACCTTAAAAATTTGACAAGAAACAAGCCCTGTGCAGGAGAAGAACACAGAGACAGGAGTAAGGGGTAGGGGGGTGAGAGGGGGCAGAGCCCACCCTGTGTTGCTTGGCCTTGTGGGACTCCAATTGGCCAGGTGGCTTGAGGGGACCACAATGACATCGCCACCTGGCATCTTCTCGAGCTTTAGGTCCCGTAAGCCAGTTTTTCCACCTCTTTGCTCTGCTGCCGTAGGCAACTGCTCAGGTTACCTGGCTGTAAAGCCAGGTCTGACTGCTGAATGGCGTCATAAAAATAAACAAATGCATCCAAAGCAGCATTTGACACCAACCACCTTGGCTGGAAGTGGCTCCTCCTGGCAGAGGGCTGGCAGGAAGGTGGCAGCTCCCAGGCCCAGAGGCACCTCCTGGGTTGGCGTCTCAACAACATTGACTGAGGAGATCGAGACACAAGAGGAGTCAAACTTCCCAACACCACTCATCTGTCCTGGCTTCTGTAGAACACGACTCTGGCTCCAAGCTGGCTACGATCCTTCCTTCCCTGCAGACCTCAGCCATCACCAAGAGCTGGGCCACGTCCCTCAGGACCATGTCCTACTGCTTCTCCTCCCCAGAAGCACCAGGGCATGAAGCAGGGAGGGCAGTGAGCTGGGCTGGCCCATGCCAACCCCGCTGACACACACACAGCAGTGGGCAGAACAGAGCTGGATGAAGAACAGTCAGCTCCAACCATGCTTAGGAAAGAGCGAAGAAAGGCCAAAGTGGTGATAATTAGTGACCAATAGATGGCAAATAATATTATTTATTATCTCTACATTTTCAGTAGCCATGGGGCACAGGGATCTGGAGTGCTCCTGCCCCACTGATGGTTCAACTGACGTTTGCTGGTCCTTGGTCTTAACCCATTCTGCTGAAGGCCTCAGAAAAGAAGAAATACAGCCAGAACCAAAGTGGCTGGGTTGTTCTCCTGGTTTTAGTTGGTTCTGGGGAACATGCAACGTGAAGTGTTGTTGGAGTGGGGGCTGAACATGGTCCTCGGTGTTTGGGCATGGGGCAGAAGCTTTGGGGCAGCAGGGATGTCAGCATGTTGACTCCCCACCATCCTGTGGGGGCAGAAGAAGAGGTACAGGAACAAATTTGGAGTGATTTTGTGAAATAAAGCGAGGGCAGAGTTGAGAGCACATGGGCTGTAGGGCTGGGAGAAGACAATGGGACATCCTTCTTGCTTAGACCATCCAGCGTGGGAGCCAGGACAACTTCCTAAAACTGCTAAAAATGTTTTCATTGAGCCAGATAAAAGACATGTGGAAGAACATGGTCCTGGAAGATGCCATCACTGGTCCCATGTGAGGACAGCCAGGGCTGGAAGCTGGCAAGGGTCAAGCCTGCGGTGCCCTGGCTGCAGCACAACCATCTCTGGGGAAAGTTCTTCCCCAGGAACAATGTCCTCTTCCAGCTTGCCCTTGATTCCCCAAAGCTCTGAGGGAAGAATAGGAAGAAAGCTCCTTATTTATATTTAACTTTTCTGTTTTGTTGTTCTTTTCCCAGGCTTCCCAGATTTGATGGCTGCAACAGTCCTCTGGTTCTCATCTGCAAAGGACTCTCCTCTGGTCGCCCTAAAAATCCCTCCTTTCTCCCCACTGTCTTCAGTGTTGATCTTCGGGCTGAGCTTGGGTATCCATTTCCCTTCTCCAACTTAAACTATGAACTATTCCAAGCAGAAAAACATGTTTTGATCCAAACCACCATCCAAACTCACCGTGCTCCATCAAACCACTTTAACGAGAGCTGGATCCACCTTTTAGTTCTCTTGGCAAACCATCTCTTTGCCTAAAACCCCAATGTTGACCCCACAAGACCTTGTTGTGAAGACAGTCTCTGCCTGCATAAATTTCAGCCCAAACCCTCAGAATGGTTCTGAAAATTAAAACTTTTTGATTCTTTGGGGATCTAGCTCCTGGGAGAGGCAGTCACCATGTCACACATGGTGGTAGACTCTCCCTTCTCCTCCCACCCTGCTTTCCAGCAGGCAGCTCAGGTGATAGGCACAGAGGAAGACGTGGCAGAGTCCCCTGGGATGGGGTCTTGGCATGGACCACATTTGTGCCAAGGGGCCCAGCCACTCCCTTGGCTCCTGAAATGTTGCTTGGGCAAGGTGGCAGCTCTGACCCAAATTTCCTTTGCCGTGATTAAACTCCCGTTCCCATGGCTGACATCAAAACACAGCGGTCTGTCTGCCTGCCTGAGATCGGTGATGAACGCTGGTTCGATTAGCCAGCAAACCCCAGCTTTTATCACTCCAGCCTCGCCTGAAATGAACTTCTCTTTTTATTTATTTTTTTTCTCCCAGCCCACAAAACCAACCCATCCACACTGCTCAATAAATAACACTGGTGTTGCCACCTGATGCCTCAGCCACGTCCCCAGCACCTCCTCACTGGGCTACCAGCACCAATGTCCTTGCCGCCATCCTCGCTTCCACCCAGCCCAGCTCTACAACTAATGGTGGTGTGAATCTGGCTTTTATTTGGGGGGAAAGGAAAGTAGCTGGAGAAAGCTTTACAGGGAGAAGGGAAGAGACATTCCTGCCTCAGTCATCAGGCAACTTTCCCCTTCCTCTTGCTCACTCCCTCGTTGACCTTTGGCTGAGTCTGCCAAAGCTATAAAGGAAAACGGAAAAAGAAAAGAAAAAAAAAAAGAAGCAGCAAAACTAAAAAGCAAGAGGAGCTGAAAGGACAGGCAGAGCCAGCGATGTTATCTCACCTCTGGTAATGATTTATTGTCAAATGATGGGTGGGTGGAAGCAGAGCGAGCTAAGCGTGATTGTGTGCAGCACAGAGGGGCTTTGCTGGGGGATGCCCAAGGGGGAAGGAGTTTGGAGCGAGGGACTGCGATTGTACATGGGTATGTATGTGCAGATCAGCAGGAAGGGGAAAAAAACCATGATGGGACCTACTACACCTTGCGAACCTGTCCCGAGGCTAGTGGAAGTGCCAAAGTTTATAGGCCGTGGTGACACTCCCTCCTGCCCTGGGACACCAGCTCATGTGCTTCATGAAGCTGATCAAGGGATGAGCACTCTGCACAATTAGGGAGTTTCCACCATCTTATGGAGCACTGGGCAGGGCCAGCCTGTGCAAATATCCCTGTCCTCTCCTGGGTGCAGCTGCAAGAGCTCACCACCACCTCCTCAGCTGTGTCTACAGCCTGGCTTTGGCTCTGGCAACCACCTCAGAGCCTGGCCCCTATCACTACCGATAAACAGGTGGTCCTGTTCTCCTGGGTTGGCCTGATGCGCCAGTATGGCGGCAAAAAACGGCAGCAAGACAAAAACCCATCCCAGAGCCATGGAGGAGGAATGGTATGAGCCAAGGTCACAACCCTGCGGAGCGAGCAGTCACAGATCAACCATTTTGGGGCAGGAGAGCTGGAAGACTCAGGCTCACCCATGTCAGCTAAGCTAAGAGTCTCCTCTGACAAAAGACACCACAGGGACAGAGCTGTCCTGCTAAGGAACAGAGAGATATTTTTTTAAGAAGCAAATTTATGCATGATGTCTTGATATAATTAGTAAAGGCTTTTTATGGAGCTTCCCTGTAGCAAAAAAATATCCCTGATATGTGAAATTCATGTCCTTCCACACACCTCTAGACCACCACCATGTCCCCACATACCAGCAAAGTGACAAGAGGGACCGTGATGGCATGGCAAGGGCAGACAGGAGTGAGCAGGGAACAATCCTGGCAGAATCAGGGCTGGGTTGTGTCACGACTGGGATGGGAAGTGGAGGAGAATGGGGACTTTGTTAGACGCCAAGATCTTCCCCATAAGGTGACACATACCACTGTGGGCAGAGATTCTGGGGAAGTTAGGCTATTCTTAGCATCCCTCTCACACCTCCTCCTCTGGATATGTCTGCCTCGTCACGACGCCTGGACTCTTCCTCAGTGCTACAGTCACCGTCTGTGAACCCTGCCCACAATATTACTGTTAAGACAAAATGTTTATGATGTGTTTGCATTCAGAGAAAACTTCCCATGTGTGTAAAAAAGTCATCGCCGGCAGTTTCTTTATCCTTCCCTTGCCCAAGGTCTAGTGGAGAACTTATTTTACCGTGAGTTATTTATGGCCCAACAGAAGCACTACTGACAATCTGAGACTCACAGCTCCATCCCTGGGCAACGAGGCAGATTTTTCTGAGAAAGTCTTCTACAGACAGCAGCAGGAGACAAAACCATCTTTAAAACAGGATGGGGGAAAGCCCTCTCCTGCTCTATTGAACACTAATGCTTGAGTTGTCTTTTCTGTTTGTCCTCACCAAGGTTGCTGCCACCATCCTGAACCATGGGGAGCTCAGGCTCTGAAATAAGCTCATCAGGAGCTCAGGTTCTCTGAAATGTCCCCAAACCTGGTGGCAGGGTTGGGTTTCTGCTGCACTAGGAGGGGCGTAAGGACATATGAGACCTCACCTCTCTCCCTCTTTCCTCCTGTCAGTCTGTCTGATCTATTTTGATGGCTTTACCTGCTTTTCAGAAGCTTTTTAAGCCGCTTTGGTGGGGTTTTTCATGATGTTGGGATTTGCAAATGCAAACGTTGTGTTTGCAATTCCAGCTGTCGAGCTTTGCAACGTCTTGGACAAAGTGGTCTTGCTTGGAGCACATGCTTTAATTAGCAGAAACACAATAGGCAGGAAAAGCGAAGCATCCCTGCAGATGCAAGTGCTTTTGGGGTGAGAAGTGTTGATGCTGGCAAAACAAACCTCTAGCAATCATAAAGCAAACATCTACAAATCATGGCACCTCAGCACTACAATGCAATGGCTTGGCCCACAGGTGAAGAAGAACAAACTCTGAAGGCATTTACCTCCCTGAGGCAGGTATAAATGGGGCAGACAAGGACTCGAAAGGGCTCTCCGGTGCTGCTCCTCATGGTGCCGAAGACTTCGCAGAGAAAGGTGATGAACCCCAGCCAGCGCTCCACGTCCCGCTGCTGCAACTCCTCCCGCATGGTGAAATCCTTCTGCAAGAGGGACAGAGACAACAGGCTGCATCAGCAAAACCACATCGCCACGGGAGAGGCAACGGCTGTCTAGAGAGAGAATTAGGAGGAAATTGAAACTCAGGGTGGGGGGTAGGAAGACAGACAGACTGACTCTTTAGTAACAGTGGGGAGATTACTCAATGCACGCGGAGTGGCTGGAATTTCAACACAGCAAAGCCACCAGAAAGCAGGTACTGTAGAAATATCACCAATCCTGGCAATAACTGTCACGGCTTGCGTTAGAGACAGCATCCCCTGTGCCCTGCCCTCCCCCTCGGACAGACACGGGGACTCTTCTTCATATGCACGACCAAGATTGAATAAAAGCAGCAGTGAAGAGGTTAAATGAAATGCAGGGGAAATGCAATGAATGCTGGTAGCCATGCTGGGCTTGGTGGTCCAGGCGGATCTGCCCAGCTTGTTCATTCTGGTCTCTTCAGTAGACTCAGTGTCTGGCCGAGGGCATCCTAACGGTCTGGCTACTCCCCAGGGTCTCACGAAATTACGGCAGAGACTGGCTCCCTGCCCGACCAGAAGATCAGGGCAGCCTGGGATTGGCATTAAAAGGTCACCCTGCTCCTGAGTTGATGGTTGCCATGACCAAGGATTATCCAAATGATGTGATTTATGAAGCAACATCAGGAGGAAGCGTGCAGGGACATAGCTGCCTCCCCATCAGTCCTCCAACTGGAGAGAAAAAATGGGGTTTGCCCAAAGGCAGGATATGAAAAGGGTTGTGTGTGTTGGGAGTGTGTGGCAAAGAGCAAGAGGAAACACAGAAAAGCAAATAAAAACCCTTCTAGAAGGTGGCACAAGAGGGTGCATCGCACTCAGAGCCAAGAGGGTTTCCCTGGGCTCTCAGTGATACTGCAGAGCTTCTTGCAAGATGTCCCACGCGACTTCGCTTGTCTGTCTCCATGGTCACCTTTCTTTGGTATTAAAAATTAGTAGACACTAAGTAGGGGAAAATTAAAGAACAGGACAAGTTCATTCTCAACACTGTGTGTTCCAAGTGTGGGTTGCACAACATTTGAAATCCAACAACTAAATAAATTATCTTATATCTTTTTCATCTGAGTTTATTCCTACTGCTTGAGACAAAGGGCTTTGCTGCTGTGAATGCTCCGACCTGCAGCTGCACTCTGCAAAGCCAGGGAGATATAAAAGCCACCACACCAAAGTTTGCTCTCATGCCCCGGACAACACACAGGAGATCTTTCTTTTGAAACAAAGGTAAGTAAAGTAGCTGTTAAAGAAAGCCAGGCAAAAGCACAATGATTATTTTCATGACACAACCATATGCATACAAGATCCAAGACAGGAGCTATTTATATGTTTCATTATAAAAGGAAAAAAAAAATAATATATTTGCATATGCAGGAAAAAGACTCGCTAAATAACAGAGGCACTTATTAACCAAACAGTGATGACTAATTCCTCTCTACACCCATTTCTATAAGACAATTGCCCAACTGTGTCTGCGACTCTGAAGTCAACCTGCAGCCAAATCCTGTTGGGTCTTTTCAGACTCTCTGGGGGAGTTTGCAGGGTTTGTCCTTTCATTATCCAGCCAGTCCCAGGGTGGTGATGGAGGAGAGGGTTATTTGCCAGTTCAGATTATCACCCCAGGGTTACCAAATTACTCATTCTGGAGTTTTCACTTGAATTTCAATAAAAAAACGTCAAAGAGAAATGACCTCCTGAGTATTGAAAAATTAAAAAACAAGCGAGAGCATCCTGTGCCCCTCCAGCCTCACCCACCCATAAGGTCACTCCCAGCCACCTCTGCCCTGGGATGAAAAGCACCCTTTGAACCCTGGAAATCTTCCTTGATGCCCCGAGACCTTTCCATCCCTTGGCACTGAGCTGTCTCCTACATCTCACGCAGTGTCCCACCTGGCTCCAGCTTCCCAGCCATCCTGTCCCTCCCAGGATGGATGCCCCCCCAGCAGCTCCCCTGTCCTGCCTGGGAAGGTCCACACTGATGTGTCTGGGGAGCTGGGCCATATTTTGGGATCCCTGGGGCATGCTGGGAAATTCCTAGCAGCTTGGGATAACCACATAGGCTCTGCAGTCCCAGATTACTGGGAAAGAACAAAAACCACCACAGGAGTCTCCTCCTTCCTGTTCCTGCTTCAAACACATCACTCCGCTCCGCAACTTCGCAAGAGAGAAAACTGACTCTTCAACATTTTCTCTTTAAAAAAATATTTTCTGTAAAAAAACCCATCTAACCAACCAACCCAACAAAAAACTTCCATAAAACAACCACCAAACCAAAACAAACTCATCAGGCCTGGGACGGGAGCTGGGCAGGAAGGGATGCCACCACCCAGCACCTTCTTTTTATCACCCTATGGCACCCGGTGGGTGATGCCACCCAGCAGAGACATCAATGAACACTCTGCCCCCAGCCCTGCAGCTGAAGAAGACCCTTTGAACACAAAAGGGACTGGGGTCCTCTCCCAACCCCCAAAGTCATGAAAAAGCTTGTGCAAACTTTGACGGATCACCATGAAGGACGGGAGTGGGTGATGGAACGTGGGATAGATGCAGAGGTCACCATGAACATTTTCACCCAGAATGCGATACTGCAGCGGAAATAATTTAGCTCCATTTGCAGCCTCAGGCCAAATTTCACAAAAGAAGATTGTTTGCATGTACTCTGCAAAAGGTGGGGTGTGATACTGATTCCTTTGACAAAGTAGGAAAAGCACCTTGCCAGAGGTAGGAATTACATTTTTTGGACCATGTCTGCCTACAGGCAAGAGTTGGAGTTGCAGTGCAGAGCTGAATCTCCATGGTAGCCAGATTTGCAGTGCCAGAGCTCTCCCAAAACACCCTGAGATACCCATCTGCTTTGGCCCCACAGTGCTGTGCTACACCAGTGTCACAGCGTGTACAACGAAGGTGGCCCGGGGAACTTTGTCCTTAAATTTATCCTTCAGACAGCAGGTTTGACCAGTAACACAGCATGCACAGACGGGCAAGCCAACACGAACGCTGCCCGTGCAGAGGTGTCCTACTTCGCTTGGGGTGTCCGTGTTTGAGGAGGCCACTGCTGTCATCTAGGTAATTTGGTCAATGGAGTTATGGGTGCAATTCACCCGGCTGCACCCGTCGGCTGTGATCCCAGCAGGACCCATGACCCATCATGCCAAGCATGGAGAACGTGGAAAGCAACTCAACCACTTTTCCAAAGGGTGTGCAAACAAAATGGATGAGCCAGACCAATAGTGTGGGAGAGCTGAAGAGCTGGAAGGCAGCAAAGAGTGGCTCAGCAGAGAACACAACCCATGTCCCACATGCCCAGGGCACATCCGATGGAGCTGTGCCCTGACCCACAGACCTCCACACCACTGTTGAGAAGCCTTGAGGAGGCTGAAGAGTGCTGAAACCAGACGGCTGGGTCACTGCCCTGCCCAGTGAACTTTATTTGCTCTGGAAATGCCTCATGGAGCTATATAAAAATAACCTGTGTATTGGCTTGCCCCATGCTTAGGTGGTGATGTCAGGGCAGTAAGCAAATTATCTTTCATCAGTTTGGCTGTATTTTTAAACACGAATTGTATTACTAATTTGGGGGTGCCCTGGCCTGTATATAATCTGGGCGCGTTCACTGGATGACCTTCCTTCAGCACCTATAGTTTAAAATAAAACGTATTTATACCAGGTAGCAGGGTTGACCTCCCTTCTCTGCCTGGTTTGGGAGAAGAGTTCACTGGGAAACCATGTAGCAAGTGGGGGGATGCCAAGGGGACCTCTAAAGAGGTCTCATACAGGACAAGTTTGGAGTGTAAACTTGAAGGCTAAGCATGTTCATCATGTTGGGTATCACCACACATGATGGATAGGTCAGGGGTGGCCCATGTTCAGGCATGAAAGGGATGGGAAACGGCTCAGCCCACCCTTTGACATTCCCCGCTGGACCCTTCTAAGCTTGGCTGAAGCTGCTGCCAGCAATGGAAATAGAAAATGCCTTTATCTTGGGGGTCTCCACTCTTGCACCCAAGTGCAAGCCCACTCCTCATCTCAGTGTAGATGTAGCTCATGCAACGCTATCCTTTCTTGGCCCAGACATGAGATATCTCTAAGACCAGGACTAAGCTAGAAGAGCCAAGAGGACTGGCTACTCCATGGCAGAGGAGGAAAATCCATCCTTTAACATTTTTGGTGGGCAGCAGAGTCAAGCGGAATGAGAAGCAGCATTCTGCCATCAGATCTAAGCCCTGCTCCAGCCCAGACAGCTGCAGTCAAAAATTCATCCCTTGGGAGTTTGCCACACTTTTTTTAAGATGAGTCCCAGATAACTCTTCCCCATATCTGGGCCCACCGACTCATGGCTGACTCTGTCAGCAGCAAGTTAGAGGGCAAAAGTTCAGCATGGGATAAAAATGAGGGTTAATTTAAGCATCGCTACCTTCTGATGGAAAAAAAAAAGACACATTTGGGCTTGTTGTTCTGTAAACACACGGCTCTTCCTCTGGCAGCACTGCTGTTTATTCACTCATTGTCAAGGAGGCAGGAAATACTGAGTCAGAAATACTGCACAAAAAGGAATATATAATGCTTAGATATCAGTGCTAGGTGCTATATAAAAAGCTGAGAGAGGCTGTGCTAAATGCTTGATCTTACTGGCAATGTGCTGCAAAAGGTTGGAGCCTTAAATGGCTCTTTGGAAAGGACCTGAGACAAACAAAATGGGTTGGAGGAGGGAGCTGGCGGGTAGATGCTGGGACAGTATCTGTCCCTTCTTGCTCTCCTGGAGGCACACACCCTCCACCTGCTCTCTCCCCAAACCCTCCTAGGAAGGGCTCCAATAAATGACATTTTGCACACTTAACATTTCTGCATTATTCCCTGTTTATAATTGAAGTAATACTTGTGTTTAGGTCCTGGCTTGGAGGGGGCTCTGGAGTGTAGCTTTGCTTTCTGGGGATTATAACCCAGTGAGATGGGTAGTTTTTAGCACTGGCTTTCAAAAGTCCAGGAGGTGCTGCAGAAACCTGTGACAGCACGAGGAAGTGATGGAACACCTCTGTCCACGGAGGCTCGGGGTCTCACTGACTCTCTCTGAAGCAGAGCTACCACCCACAGCTTCGTTGGGAACACCTCACTCCACATGGACACCACTACACGAGCTCCTTTGCTGCACTAAATCACCGGAGATGGTGGGACATGAGGTGCGACCATCAGCTCTTCCATGTGCTCTACTCTTCCTCCAGCCACCCACAGCAACGTTCCTGACCTCTCTGCCTGCACCCTGCTGACACTCCCCGAGGACCAAACCATACTGAGATGGCACCACACCATCTCTGCCCATGCTACTGCCAGCACAGGGACAGGAAGACAAAGCAGAATAAGATGACAATGGAAAACCTCCTTTGAGCCAACGGCTTCTATGCATGACTGGGAAACAGCAGCACAGGAGACTGAGATTTATTTCCAGTCCTCTGTGGGCTCCCATCACCTCTGTACCCTGATTTCCAGCTGGCAAACGTAATGATTTACTCATCTTCCTCTGCAAAGTGCTTTGGGGCGTGTGACTGAGACATGCAAATCATGGCAATTATTATTACTCCAACAAAGGAGCTATTGACATTTAAAGCAGATAAAGCTTTTAAATTATGGATGACACCCTGTGCCCAGCCTTGCAAAGGTCCCGGCTTCACCCAGCCATGAGGCATTTCACTCCCACAGACTTGCATCATGTTGTTTCCTCCTTGTCTGATCTGCACCAGGTGAACGTGCACCGGCTTTCTCTCGGGGTGTTTTGGCCACTTTGGGAAAAGCAGCAAATCCTACTGGTGGCCTTCAGCGTGGACTTGGTTTCCAGAAACATTCACAGCTCTGTGAATGTTTCTGGTCACAGAGGTCTCCAAAATGCATCCCATGGTGAAGGCCCAGTTTACCAGGACTGTGCCCACCACCCTGTGGGCACCCACCACCCATCAGCCAACCACCAGACAACATATGACCTGCATTAAATGCCACTGATCAATTCCACATGAACAACTCACCAAAGATCCTGCAGCCATCAGACAGACACAAACAGTGCTTATTCCTCTCAAAAGGATTTGGGCAGGAAAGGGAAAGTAAGGTCAGAAAACTCCTGGTTCTTCTAAAGTTGATGCTGAGCAAACTCCCAGGATTAGGAACATCCATGAACTTAAAAATTCCTCAGGTTTGAGTAACCCAGGCAGCTGATAACCTCAGGATAACTGCAACAGGAGCTGTGAGTACTTCCCGTGTCTCCAAACACCCCGAGGTGACCAAGTGGGTGGTCACTTGAACTTCCTAATCCCTGATCTTACCATGACCTCTCTGCCTGCCTCCAAACAGCAATTACCCATGCAGTGTGGGTGTCTCACAGCTTGAGCCAGCAATGTCTCTGAGGTCTGTGGGGGCTGCAGACGTGCAAGCGGTTAATTATTGATTTAGTTGAGGTTTAAAGCACACACGTGGGAACATAATGATGGATGTGCAAACAGAAAAGCATTGCTGTTAACCTAGCAGTTGCTAGAGATCTCGGAGCACTGTCTCAGTGGAAGCTCTGAGATGACCAGGAGGATGAAATAGCATGGTCTGCACACCATGAACAGTAAACACCGTTTTGTCCCAGTGTAAAAAACTTTAATGACCCTCTGAGTGCAGAGAAAGCAGAGTGAGAAGAGGCAACCCAAAGGAAATCCCCTGGTGTCCTGTTAACTCCTTCTTTTCTCTCATGGAGCGGAAACCATCAGAACTGAGATGTGGCCACATCCTGGGAAAAGACTGTGTCCCACAGGTCACCAGAACTTACCACTGAATTGGAGCAAATCTCATTTCCACCAGAACACATTCACACCTCTGCTGATTTACCAAGGCTTACCCCATGTATTGCAGGACTATTTCTCCAAATAATTTTCAAGTGGGATAATGCACAGAGCAGAAACACTCTGGAAGAGAGAGTGGGATGCTCTGGGAGCTCCGGCTGCTTCACCAGAGGATGTTTGCCAGCACCTCCTCCAGCAGTACCCAGGTGACAGGGTTGTCTTCCTCATTATTTAATTTTTATTGCCGCCCTTCCTATCTAGCTCCTTTCTGGATTCCCAAACACGTGCCAGGGTGTCAGCTCAGCTGGATAACAGCAGTTTATCACCACTTTAAAGCCCTGTTATCCCATGAACACAATCACACAGCAAAATGTCATTGCGTGCCCCAGCCAGACCTTACAGTGAGCAAAGGGACACAGACAGACAGCAGGACACACGGACATAGGGAACTAGTGATACCATTGAGAGCCAGAAGCCAACCTCTCCATCTCACGGAGAAGGACTGCTGGGGAGACAAGGGACCATGAGGAAATACAAATTAATTTCCTTGCTGGGAAGGCAGCCGGGGCGTCCATTTGACCCGGTCCTGCAGACACTCCATGGCTGTAATGCCCGGAGGAGGTAGCTCCCACTCGGCAGGCTTGCTCCTCTGGAGTGTTGCAGAAGATCCTCATTATATTAGTTTAAGTCCTGGTGCTGCGGGAACCCTGAGGCAGCAACGTGCCCTTTGCCTTTGAGAGTGTGTATGGGAAAACCTCGTGTTACCTCTGGATGTTGGGAGACACTGTGAGTCCTCTCCCAGGCAGACATTCCCTGAGATGGGGGCAAAGCATCCATGTCCCCAGGAATATCCCATCCCCGGGCCAGCAATCCCCTCCCTGCTCCACGGAGGTGGTAGGAAGAGAGGGGATGAAGCACAGTGGATCCCTGCCCATCCCAGCATCCGCAGCAGCACTGGGACCCTCACTGCATGGAAAAATGTATTAATATAAAACTCCCAGCCCATGGGCTGTGTTCACCAAAGCATGAGCTCAGTGTAAAACCATGCTGGGTTGAAGAAATCCCCCAAACAAGTGTATAGGGGCTGTTTCATATGGGTGGGGATGGTTTGATGGGCAGTTTTCAAGCCCTGCCCTGCATCAGGGCAAGGTCTGAGTGCCAACACCATCCCCAGCAACTGCTCAGAGGTCACTTCTGTGCCTGAAAAAATGCCTGTCCCATGCGCAATGTCAGCCTGGGGCGATGACTGGGTCCCCACGGAGGCTGATGGACGGATGCTGCTTGCAAATGCTGCAGCTGGAGATGATCAGACTTGCAGGCTGGGGGGATGTACCAGGGACCAGCTGGATTTTGCCAGCAGACTGCATTCTTATTTTAAGCACTGCACATGCCATGTGTCCTCTTTATAAGGCAGAGGTGCCAAGGGATCTATGGGGACAGGCCAAGTTTGCAAAGAGGGATATAAGAGGAGGAAAAGTGGCTGCAGAGGCAGGTGATGCTTCATCCAGGCACTGTGGCTGGAAAAATTTTGCTTGTATTTGAAATGAAGCTGAAACGTCAGCCTGCTCACGGATGACTGAAAGCAGGCAGGGAGAAAAAGCAGGAAGCTAATCCCGTTTGCTGTCGGGAGCTGTTCTGCACAGGCACTTCTGGTTTACATTGGCTCAGTCCTAGGAGGGATCTTCCTGGGTGCCTGGGAGTGGCAGCAGGATGCTTCCTGGTGGGATGCTAAGACCTTCCTAGCGAGTATATGCTTGGTGGTGCCTCACCATGGGGTGGGACCACCAATCTGCAGAGCTGACTGTGGGGTGCAAGACACTGAGGATTGACCTCTGCTTCTCTGCAAGCCAGGACCGATGGGTGAATGAAGCCCCAGGGGCTTCGCCCATCCCCAAAACCTGCCCCTGAAGTGGAAGCCCCCAAGCTGCATGGCACAGCAAAGTGGAGAACCTTTGGATGGACCTCAATGCACAGAAGCAGGTACAAAGAGGTCCAAGAGGCATGGGTCATTACAGAATCGTAGAACCACTGAATGGTTTGGGTTGGAAGGGACCTTTAAAGGCCATCTAGTCTAACCCCCTGCCATGGGCAGGGACATCTTCCACTAGATCAGGTTGCTCAGAGCCCCATCCAACCTGGCCTGGAATGTTTCCAGGGATGGGGCATTGATCACCTCTCTGGGCAACCTGTGCCAGGGCCTCACCACCTTCATCATAAAAAATATCCTCCTTTGATGTAGTTTGAATCTCCCCTCCTTTAGTTTAAAACCATTACCCCATGTTCTGCGGCTACAGGTTCTATGAAAGTCTGTCCCCATCTTTCTTCTAAGCCCCCTTTAAGTCCTGGGAGGCCACTCTAAGGTCTCCCCGGAGCCTTCTCTTCTCCAGCTGAACCCCCCCAACTCTCTCAGCCTGTCCTCGCAGGGGAGGTGTTCCAGCCCTCAGATCATTTTTGTGGCTTTCTCTGGGCCTGCTCCAACAGGTCCATGTCTTTCCTGAACTGAGGACACCAGAGCTCCATTATGGCCAGAGATCTTGGCTATCTTCTTTAGAAGCAAGCAAAAAAAAAAAAAGATGGATGTGCAAAAATGTGGTGAGTGGGAGAGCACAGGGGGTCCTGCAGGCAAATGAACAGATTCATCATGGGATGGGTTTTCTCTTCATCTGCCCAGAGAGTACACCACATGGGCGAGGAGAGAACCAGAGGAGTTAACAGATTCTCAGCCGAAGATATTCGTGGCACCCAGAGTTCGTGTAAAGTTTCATACCGGGACCCTTTCTAAATTCTTTCGGTCATGGGAGAAAACACTGCAACTGTTTAGTCTGCAGGGAGGTGGTGGCTCTGGCCCAGCACTCCACATCACTGAGCAAACATTCTGGAAAGCAAAGGGGCTGAAAATTTGCTTTTCACCCTGTCTCTCCCACTGCTGTGGCCAAGCATCTGACAGGCATTGGGTACCAGTGCTGGAGCTCCTTGCTGGAAATGCAGTTCTGGGCTCCCTGGGATGGGGGACAAGTGACTACTGAAAGCCAAGACTTGGAGGTGAAGTACCAGCCTGCTAGAAAATATTATTTACACAAAACAGCTCAGAAAATCTTTCTCAGGGGCTAATATTTACAAATCCTGTGAAGCTGGGGAGCTTCTGCTATAGCAAATGTATTTGGCTAGGTTTTTTTAAAATGGGTTGAAAAGGTGCATTAATCTTTTCTGCTTGTCCCCTGAAGCATGCAGATATGGAGAACCCTACAATGCCTCTGAAGCTGCCCATCCGTGCTGGAAAAGCTGTGATGACACAAAAGATCTGCAGAAAACAACATTAACCTGCAAAACACCTTGATCCCTCCAAACCTTCCATCTCTAAAGGGACGCTCATGATCACCATGGCATATTTTGCAGCATATTAGCAGAGCAGCTGACTGTGAGCATCATCGTGTAAGACCACTGGATGGCAGCGGCTTGAATATTAAAGAGATGCAAGAAAACACACCTTATTCTTATTAACGAAGCAGAAATGGAAAGGTTTTGTTTCTCCAGCCTGACACTATTTCTTTAGCCAGCGCACACTTTATTTTCGCTGTCTTTGTTTTCAGTTCCTGCTGCTTCTGGACTGGAGGCAATATCACTGGGTTTGGGATCCCAGTGCTGCCAGAGATGCTCCTCCTCATTACTAAAAAACTAATATGTAGTGCAACGGTAATTAAAAAAAAAAAAAAAGAACAGAAAGTAGAGGAATTTATCACTGGGAGGGGAAAAGGAAGCATTGGTTTTGGATGCTCGGTGAGGGGGGAGAGCATGGGGGGGACCCCATGGGTGGTAGCACCACTGGTGAGACCCGAGGACATGTCATGATGGGGTGGCATCATCCAGCCATGCATCGTTTGCTCCTGTCCTCAAAACTTGATGCTGTGTTTTGCACCAGGATCAGCCCCAGTTAAGTGTGGGACAGGGACCTGAAACAATTCTTGTGCATCTCATCCCTCACCTGCCACGTATCCTCTGCCTCCTCTGCTCCCACGACTCGTCCCACCAAAGCCACTTCACACCATTATTTTGCATTTGCTACTTTAAATGTCAGCAGCAGGAAAAGATGAGGCTGTGCAAAATGATACCCATGGGGGAGGTAAAGGGGATGTGGACTCCATGGCAGCACTGATTCTCCAAATCCAGATTCTGACAGGTAAGTACACACAAAAACATCCAGTGGCGAAAAAACTGAGCCTAAGCCTGGCCATGGGATGCTGAGGGTGCCCACACTGGGACACCCATGCTGCAGTCCCGCAGGACCGTCCCTCTGGGATGCCACTGCAGCAGGCCAGCTGTAAAGACCAGCAAAAATCCACTGCGGGCAGCCTGTGCTTGAGCACATCAATAAAGCCCACTCTGTTGGAAACTGAATTTGGTACAAATTTTTATGGCTCAGCTAGAAATCCTTAAAAAAAGAGATTTCCTGCTGGCAAACACAAGAGCATCCTCCATATCCCATGTGCCTGTGGCTGAGAGATGCCAGGGATGGGCAAAGCACAAGCTATCCCATTTCCCCTCCCTTCCCATGAAAGAAAAAGAGGTGCTGTCCTTTCCAACGTGCTTCTACACAAACCCCAGCTCTGGGCTGACAGACTGGACATTAGGAAAAAATGTTTCCCAGAAAGAGTGGTCAGAGAGTGGAATAGGCTGCCCAGGGAGGGGGTGGAGTCCCCATCCCTGGGTGTGTTTAAGGGTCGTTTGGATGAGCTGTTGGGGGATGTGGTGTAGGGGAGAACTTTGTAGAGTCGGGCTGAGGGTTGGACTCGATGATCCCAAGGGTCTTTTCCAACCTGAATGATTCTGTGATTCTATGATACTGGTGCCTATGTCTGCTCTGGCCTTGGCCTTGGCACCCGCTTCTCCAGAGTGTTCCTCTGCCAGAAGGACACTTCATGCCCTAGCAAAGTGCGTGGGGGACATGGGATTTTGCAGGATGGGTCCCAGGCAGGGCGATGCATTGCAGGGTGCCAGTGAGCATCTGAAAATCCCGTCCCCAGGTGAGGTGAAGGGAACCAGCTCAGAGCAGGGATGGGGATGGCAGAGTGGCTGCAGGTACTGGCAGCAGGGTTCTTCCAACCCCACTGCATCCCAAAACCTCCACCTTGGGGTGGCTGCAGCAGCCTGAGCCAGATTTATGCTGGAGCAGGCAGAAGCAGATGGTCTGGCAGGAGGGTGCCTTAGGCCGGCTGAGTCCCTGGGCTGGCAGGAACATGCTCCCACATCCCAGGGTTGGATTTGAGCCTTTCAGGAGAAAATGGAGAGCTGGAGTTGATGACAGTCCAGCCTGGTCTGATGGGATCTCAACGCTGAAGTGCCCCCCTTGCCTCCAGCATAGCAGGTGGAGGGCGGTCCTTAGGCATTTCCTCACCTCTCAATGGATAAATGGATTTTGAGGTTTTTGTTTTTTCTGCCTCTCCTACCAAAGCCCCAGCGGTACCCTGTGTGGTCCCGAGCATCCTCACCCAACAATTTCTGGGAGCAGCTAGGAACCCACCCCACCAGTAGCCCGCTGCCTGGATCTGGCCCAGAGCTGCAGGCAGGCTGCAGGCAGGCTGCGCAGTCTGCAGTCTCCACCTAGAGCCCAGCAGAGCCTCTGCTCCGTGTTGCCTCCACGCTGCAGCCCATGCACAGGGCGTGCACGGGTCCCACCATCCAAAGCCCCCCGGGTCTGAAATTGGCCGTGCTTTTAGCAGGCAGCAGCAGCAGGCAGCAGCTCAGCCAGGGATGCTCCTGACAATCCTCACCACCAGCCTGCAGGACCATGAGGAACCTCCGCTGAGTCCCACCACCACTGCAAGGTGCCCAGACAGAGCATCCACTGGCCAACAGAGATGATCGGACACCAAGTACCATCCCTGAGGTCACACCAGGTGCTGGAACAGGGGCTGGTCCCCACCATGGCCTTGCAGCCTCGGCCCCTCCAGGGTGAAAAGGAGCCAGGAGAAAGCACACACGACTTATTTACTGAGTAAAGGTGATGGCTATTTTCTCATGACACGCCTGAGCATTGCAATATAAAATCTTACCAGCACATTGGATTCAAGTCAAATACACCATTCTTTAAGGCTTCTTTTTTTTTTTTTTTCCACTTAGTCCTGCTTCCCACCTCTCAAGTGCATGGTGCCCTGCTACTCAAAACTAAACACCTCTGTGCAGACACATGAACGTGGCTGTGTCAGATGGACTCCAGCCCCCAGCTACCTGCAGGGCAGCGGGGACAACCCCCCTGGCATCCCCTGTGATGCCCACTGGTACGTCAGTGGCTCTGTGGTCACCTCCAGGTGCAGCTCAACTCCTCGTGGGGCTGTGAGCCCCGAAACCTACCCCTGGGCTCGAGCTGAGGACTGATGTGCAGTGCAACCCCACAGCCTATTTAATTTGGGGTCCAGCTCAGCTATTCCCAGCTCAGAGGGCTCCTAGCGCTTGTGGGGCACAGCTCCTGTCCCCATCCTCTCCTTCCTATCCATGGGAAATTGTTGCGTTTTTATGTGCACTCCATTAAAACCCCAGATCTTGGGTTAAACCCCTTTCTGCGCCCCATTAAACCCCCCCTCTCATCTCACCATCATCCTCCACGGAGGTGATGCCCAGGGCTCCCTCCTCCCCGCCACGTTCCCACATCATGGAAAGGCTGCGAAGGAGCCGGACGGCTCCTACAGCCACCGCTCTGCTTGGGAGAAGCGGCAAGTTTAAAGCATGCAGCTCGATATTTAATCTGGGGCTCTCCAATAACTCACAGACCCGCATGGGACCTGTCTGCCAGCGGCTCCCGTAACCTCAACAGCAAAGCCGAGCGAGCGTTATTACTACGGGCAGCCGGCGCTGGCTTGGCCAGACTTAGGGGTAATGGCAGGGCCAGCTCTAATTGATGCCCAGCTCTGTCCTTCACCTGCTGGCGCGGGCAGGCTGCCAGCCTGCTCCCCTGGCTCCCTCTCCTGCCCGCTGCCGACATTTGCACGGGTTACGGATGACTGTGCAAAATAATTTTAAAATAGTAATAAAATAATGGAAATACAAATATTAAATAACAAAATAGGAATACAAAATTATAAAATTAATAATAAATAATAATATAAATAACAAACACTCTGTTACAGAATTACAGAGCATCTTCAGAGACACAAATGGGGGCAAACAAGACTGAACACATCTTCCTGCTCCTCCTTTTCTCCATGCCTGAGAGCAGGAGGATGCAGCCAGCTGGGGATGCTCCTTGGAGCCACCCACGGGGCTGTGCTCCCTGTCCCCCTCCAAGCCCATATATATACTGTGCATATATGTGTGTGCATGAATTTAGAATTGCTTTTGAATTCCCTGGGTGTACAGAAAATAAATCCCATCTGCAAAGCTGCATTTAGCAGGCAGCTTTCACTGGTGAGTCCCACCACGGTTTATAAAACCAGGACAGCGCTATCAACACCAGTGCAAAAATGAAAGGAAGAAGGTTTCTAAGCTTTGCAAGTTTCTGCAAACCCCCAAATGAAGATGTTTACATAAGGGCAGCATCATTTGCTATTTCTCTGCCTGTGCTGGGCTCCTGCTGGGCTGGCAGAGCCCATGCACACATCAGCTCTGAGGTTCATCCCCCCAGAAGAGCTGTGGGCAGTGGCTCAAGCTGAGGAGGCTTCCCCCATTGAATCACCACCTCACCCTCATCAAACTCTTCTGGAAGGGAAACCAAGGGCAGCGATGTTAGGCTTGTGCACAGATCGAAGAGACCAATGTGATGTTGCTCCATGGAGCTGAGCGTGCAAACCCTCACCGCTGCAGCACTCAACACACACATCTTTCCAGCCTTGGGATTTGCTTCAGGGACCTCAGGACCCTTTTTTCCTCCTTAAATGCTACCTATCTTTCAGTGAAACAACCCTTCTGGTGACTCCTGGGGAATGTCTTGTCTGAGACAAGTGGTACCACTGTGTTTTCTGTGCATGAATGAGACCATCTGTAATCAAATCAAATTAAGAACAGCCACGGAAGGAGCACCCATGGGTTTTGCAATCAATGCTGGACATGGCTTACAGGTCAGACACTCTCCAGTCATGCTTGGATCTTCCTGCCTCCACCTCTGTCAAACCACAAACTGCTCCCCACAGAAGACCCAGATCTTAATCAGGTTAAGGGGGAAAAAAAATCTTTCAGTATTAATCATGTGTATTGCTTCCATGTCTCAATTCCCGCAGTATTCCCGTGGTGTCTTTATCCTCACAACCCCTACAATGGGGAAAGGGCTGCTATCACTGGGAGGTTAAGCCATTTGCTCAAAAAAAGGAGTGATTTCAGATCACTCCTCCCAAATCCTCATGCTCAGCATGGTAAACATGTCCCTTTGCACCCCGATTGATTCTCCAGTACATAAGAGGGGATCCAATCTAAATTTTCTTCTTTATCCTCCTCCTGGGCTGACAACAGGGTTTTGCCCACCTTCCTGGTTGACCCCCTCCAGAAGTGATCACACCGAGCACCTCAAACCCAGCCGAGACCCCTGAAACACAAGTGTGACATTTGCCAAACCCCACGGGATTGGACTCAAGGACAACCAGAGCGAAGCACAGTGCCGAACCAAGGGCAGGCCTTTCCTGGGGCATCGAGAGATTAACCTAAGATGATGAAGAAACCTCGTGCGGGTATGTGATAGGGTGTGCAATAGGGTACACCACAGGGTACAAATTAGGGTATACAATGGGCTACGCAACAAATAACCCTTCTCCACTTGCACCAAGGCATTTCCAACTCCGGGGCTGTACCAGGTGCTGGCTCTGGCTGCACAGGACTCTGCTGCTCTGTGTCGAGATGTCCATTTTGCGGTGTGTTTTTTTTTTTTTTTTTTATTAAAAGAAGGTATCAGCCTTCTGTTTGATGTGCTGTTGGCCATGGTTGCTAAGGGGAGCAGTGTACAATTACAGCCCCAGTGATGCCCACTCTAATAATACACTTGGCTCTGCATAGCTCAGATGCAGACACAGCTCTGCTATAAAGAGCACGGCCATTTCAACAGAGGAATACTCCAACTTATGTTACATGTGAAGGGTTTGTGGCACGTTGCTTAACACCCCCCACCGAAAAAAAAGCACCGCAGCCTGGACATGCCAGTGAGTGAAACCACGACAAGCAAAAACTTATTGCAGGAAACTTACTTCCAATTTATTAATTAAAAAGGTATTTCTAGAAGGATGAAGAAACCATACATGTGTCCACCAAGGTGTTCTTGCATGCCTTCATCCACCCAAGCTCCCTGGGACCAATTTGGCCACGTCCACCCCAAAGGCTTGCACAGCCCAAAATTGTTCTTTGTACCAAACACCAAACCAAACTTAATGAGAAGATCAAACCCAAATGGCCTGCCACACTACCAAGCCTGCACATGGGAGCATCTCCCCGAGCTTCACCAGCAGCCCACCCCATGACTCCCCTTTTGGCATCTCCCTTCAGCAGCCCAAAAAGTTCACAGCACCCAAATTCAAGGCTCAGCCAAGATTTGGGACCAAAACACAGAACGAAGAATAAATTCAAACCCGAGTTTTCCCAATAAATCCCCTTAGAGCCTGAAAAGGTGCGACGCTGGCTGGGGGGATGCTCTGCAGAGGAGCTGCTGGCAGGGAGGGGGATGACATGACAGCATTCCTGTGCCGCGGTGCTGGCATCTGTTTTGGGATCAAAACAAGTCCCCCGAGATAAGCTGCGAACATGTGCAGCCCCTGAGCGCGAGCACCTTGTCAACAGCTGAAAATGTAAGAGGAGTCAGGTTAAAAAGACAGTTTATTCAGTTTATTGCCTGTTCTGAGGGAAAACCCTTTGCTGCTTGGTTTAAGGTCTGGCAGGGTATAGGGTCATTGCCTATAGGTACTGGGGTGCTGATAGGGTGGCTCAGTGGGTTAATGCGTTAATTTATGAGATCCTCTGGTGGGGCTGTGCTGTTGCCATCACAGTCCCAAGAGAAAGGGACAAACAAGCCCCTACAAAACAGGAGCATCTGCTGGGAGCAGATGGGGGGGAGAGCGATCTGGCCCTAGGCGCCAGCAGCGCTGGGGGGGGGAATCACGTTGATCCCGATTTATCACACCCCAGCAGAGTAATTCCCCAGCTTGCCTGTGCCTGGTGAGCCGAGCTCCTTACGTCCAGGGATCAGATTAGTCTGAAAGGTGCTACAGAGACATAAATCCAGCTCTGGAGCAAGCTTTGTTATTAAAGTTTTCTTTTTTTGATTAATGGTAAATTATCTAGAAATGGCTGATGGAAAGTATCTGATGGTGAAGGGGCCAGGACTGGAGCTGGGTAATGTTATATCATCAACCATATATCAATATATCATATTGATACTGATATATCAACATTGTATCATCAACCATATATCAATATATCAATATGATAGCCATATTACTCCACAATATCCATATATTATCCAATATACCATATTGATATTGATAATATATCCTATATCAATACCATCAACACCCTTATTTCATGTCAAGGCAGCTGCAATGAGTCTTCTGTGCTTGCTATCTGGGTCTGTCTCCAGCCAGGGCTATCAAGCCTGAATGCATCACAAAAATTCCCAGTTTAGTGCTTGCCCAAAGTATTTCATCAATCTGCGTGAATGCATCTGATTATTTTGGTTGGAAAAAGAAACTGTGCTTGGAGAAAGTCAAAATCCTTTACTATCAGAAAGGAAATGTTAAATTATTCACATAGCACTTTGCTTTTGACCTGTAGTGATCTGTCACCTTTTGCCCCATCAAGACATTTTTAAAAGATGTGCAGTTTGGGGCTGAGCAAATCCTTTTGCATATTTTTCTATACTCCAGCACATGAACTCAATCACCCGCACACCCTGCTCAGTCTTTGCATTTCTTCCCAGCTTTCCACAACGGATATTGCACTCCCATCGCACTGAGACCGGCTACATGTTCCTGGGAAGCACTTTGGGACTCTCTGGAGATAGGAGATGTATTATTTATTCTACATTCATGCTATGAAGAGCTGAATGTGAAGCCAGTTATTATTGCACAATGCTGCAGTACAGATCAGTCTACTGGGTCTGTTGGTAGGGGTGGAAATGCCGGGGCAAGAGAAGAAAGCAAGCTGGAAGAGTCCTCCCTAAGCCAGAAGGACTGACATCATCCTCAATTTTTGGATAACACCCTGTTGCTCCCTGAGTATCACTCCTGCACTTTATTTTGGATTTATTAGCATCGCTCAGCCAAACAGGGGAAGACACAAAGAGTGACCTGGCATGGGAAGAGTGGGATGCATGGAGATTTTAGAGCCCCCTCCAGCCTGTTGCTGCTAAATCTGGGACGGATGCTGACTGAAATTTGTCTTGTTCTGCTCTATAATCACTTTGGAAGTAAATCAACTGGAAAAAAATTACCCCCTGGTACATGTGATGGGCAGATGTGTGTGTTGCCCAAGGGCTTTCCAGGGGAGAGCAAAGAAGGAGCAGGCACGGGGAGACATGCTGGGTTTGATACGTGCCCAGAGCAATGAGAGAAGCAAAACCAGACCAGTGACTCTGCAGAATTATCTTAGGTTATGCTAAACACCAATTTTCATTATTTTACTTTGCTCCTTATTTCCCTGCTTGCTGTGTTGCCCAAAAGCCAACTCAGCCTGCACAAGGCATAGGCAGCCAGGCACAGCATCCAAGGGAAGATCTCCAACAACAGCAAGAAGGGCAAGAAGATGTGTCAAAAACTGGAGCGATGCTAGGCACCGAACGTGGGCGGAGAGCAGGGAAATGAAACGAGAGCTTTGTACGTGGCACAGATGACACGTGTGTGTGAGGGAATGGCCAAATGGAAATACGTATTAATCAAGGATGGAAAATTCATGGTTTTAGCTCTACATGTCCTGTCTCCAGAAAGGCAGAAAGATGGAGGTCTGTGTGACACCCTCCCTAGAAAGCAACCCCACCTTTGATGGTGGCACTACAGTAAAACACGGTCCCCCCAGCAGAATGTGGGCAGCTGAGGACAGTCCTGTTTCTCCATCTTACACCATTATCACAGACCAGTTATCAGAGCCACTGCTTTTTTCTCCCCCCTAACTCTGGGGTTTGGATGTTTTTGGAGCAGAACAATCAACCAGTGCGGCATATACCAATAAAAAATCACCCAGAATATTAGTTAATACAGAAATTATTTCTGTCTGGGTTGCAATCAGAAATGAGGAGCGAGTCCTTCAGTCAGGCGACGCAACCAACAGCCTACTCAGGGACCCCATGACTTAATCTGGTATCTCTGGTGCTGGGATGGGTTTCAGCTGAAAAGAGCAGCAACAACTGTAAGAACCTCTGGGTTCACTTCTCTTCATGCCACAGGGATGCTGCCACAAGCAACCCACTCATTTCACAGACGGGCCCTGGTGTGAGATACCATAATTTCACCTGCAGCTCATGAAATGGGAATGAAGAGCAACTTGACAATGCCCTCAGTGATTTAAAGATGTGCACAGACAAAACTGCAGGCACACTTCTGTTCTCTCATCAACTGGGTTCAACAGGAATTTGGTAAGAGCTCAGCTCCTGTCCAAATACATGGTAAGACCAGGTGAAGTGAAGTTGCAGGCATCTAACCAACTAATTTTATCTCATTACCTGCAACATGTTGAGGAGCAGACTCCGGAATTTTGTTCCTTCCACCATGAAAAGGGCCATTTTGTCACAGAGCTTGGCTGCCGTGGAAGCAAAGCTGCGGTCCGTCACTGCTTTCTGGTAGATGGTCTTGACTATCTCCCCCAGCATCTCCTCAGAGTTGGTAGAGTTCTGGGCCTCCTCCATGAAGGTGGTGAGTTTGGAGTCAACATCACTGCTGTTGTTCCTCATACTGTTGAGGATTTCAATTAATTTGTCCATTTTGTTCTTTTCGGGATTGGTGGTTTCCACCGTGACTTCGTCCTGGTCCGTGAAAAGGGAAAGACAAGGCGTCTGTTACACAAGGAAAAAACAGACATATCAGCCCTTGTCCTTCCATAACAGCAAAGGGGGAAGGGGATTGGGGAGACATAGAAACAGACACGTAAAAATCCAAACATCTTTTACAGTGCACTCATCTCAGCATTGAAAACCACAAGTGAATGAGTCCTGCCCCAGAAATGTTCTCTTTCCCCATTTCCCACAGCACTCAATCCCAGAGTCCTCCCCCTTGGCTCAGGGAGAAGACATGCTCGAGGGTCCTGAGCCAGGAAGCCAAGGTCTGACCACCTCTGACTGCCTTTGGCATCTTGGACAGGTTTCTGGGGGTGCCTGCAACATGGTGATAATGGGCATTTTTTTGCCTCTATTTTGAAAGTGCACTGATGTTTACAAAACGCTCAGATAATAATCCTACAAAAATATCTACTTTTTAATATATACTTAATGATCTAAATTGAGATAAAAAATATCACGTGATCCCAGCATCGCAAAATCTCTTAACTTTTCCATCTCTTGGCTGTTACAATTTTCACTTCACATCACTACCATAGAATTTATTGCTTCTTTTCAACATTTAATTATGCATTTCCCTCTTTCCTCCAGTGTAAGCCATGTATCCTGCTTGCTCTGGTCTGCTCCCTTCTCCTCCTTTAGTTCAATCTTAAAACGTGCTATCCAATACAAACCTGTAGCAATTCTTCAGACAGCCCCAATGCCAACCAGCAGTTGGAGTTGTCCAAAACTCCCATCAGGAGACCAGTTGTGTTGACCCAAGAGCGGGTGCTTATGTGATGTGTTTCTTATAAGACTATAAATTTGCAGGGAGAGCATTAAAATGAATACTCTGAAAGTCTCTGCTATACTCCCATTGCTTTAAAGAACATAAAAATAACTAACAAAATCTCTTCCTCCCCCTCATGCCACATACATAAATAGTAAATGCACATGCATTCAAACGTATACATTTCCAACATGCACTCCCATGGAATTGTATATGTTTGGGTTATTTTTGCTAAGCATTTTGGATATCTCATTGGAGATACCCCCATGGATGCATTTTCCACTCTGACAAAACAATCTCAAGAGAAAAAAATCTGCGTTTCACAGGGGGAAAACGGAGATATCATCTCCGAACCTCAGAAATCTGAGGCTGAATATTGTTTCCAAAAAGGATTTCTCCTCCGTCACTTGCATGCAATAGTTTTGTTATTGTTGGGTTGATGGAAGGAAGGAGGAAAGATAAGAGCGTATCAATTCATTGCTGAGATAAATGGATATCAGCTTTTAAGTAGCTGACTCCAACTGTTCAGCACTCAAAAGTCAAAGCTCTATAATGGTGGAGACAAGCTGCCTTTTTTAGACCTCTCTGCAAAGAGGATAAGTGCTGCAGACCAGGAGGCAGTCAGCTGGGATCAGCCGTTGGGGAAGGAGAGCCGATGTTGCAGCTCATGTGGGCACCAGAATTCCCCAAGGGTCTTTGCATGGGTAGGGGGAGAGTTCCCAGTCCTTCTTGGAAAACTCAAGCTGGTAGCAACCTCAGCCAAGAGAAGCATGAAGACATTTCAAGAGAAGTGTTGACACTGGGAGATTGTTGAGTGCATCCATGGAAAGGTCCCTTGAGTCCAACCCACCCTTTGTATGGAGAATGGCCAACAGCCAGACTCTTGGAAAAAGGGAAACTCAACATTTCCCTAAGAAATAGTACCTTTTCTTTTAGTCTCCTCCGCAGTCTGTCTTTGGATGACTGCAGCAAATTGATCTTAGGTCTTTCCCCAATGCGCTCATGAATACTGTCTTTCCGCTTGGTCTCTGACTCCTGGATGTACTGCTGAGACTGCTTCTCCACAGCCTCTGGGCCCCGATGTGCCTCCACGGGAATATGCACCGTGCAGACAGAGGTGTCCTCGATTTTCAAATTCTCAGTCTCTTTGGCGTTTCTGTGCGTTTCTTTGTCGTTGGGTGAGTGCTTCTGGTTGTGGTGCCATCTCCGGTTCTGGCTATAGCCATGGTGGCCCGTCCTGCCTGAGGAGTGAGGGGCCTGACCTCCTTGATAGAGTTTCTGGTGGTCCCTGTTGTGTTTGGTGCCACCTTGCTGATGTTCTGTGTGCTGCTGAGACTTGTTCCCACCAGGAAGTCTCTGCTGTCGCCTGGAAAATCAAAGAAAGTCATTAGTTCACCCCTTCCAGCACGGCCCTGTTTGGTCAACACATCTGCCCCACCAAACAGCCCAGCTCTTGGTGGGTGGGATCTGTGGGTTTCCCTGCCACAAAAGGGGAGCCAATTTCTTGGCATCTAACAGTCTAGTACCAACTCATGCCTCTGAATCTCTTACAGTGATAGGCATATTTCAGCTGAAAGTTTTCATGAACAATTAGATAACATGACTTTGGTTGCCAGGAAAATCTCTCCCAGGTTTCTGTGTTTTCTGTGTTGCTTCCACACTAAACCAGAGAAGACCTCGTTAGTCCTAGCTGAGCAGTGGGAAGTCAGTCAGGCAAGAAATATCAGGAAATACTTTTTTCTGAAGACCTAAGGAGTTCCTGATACACCTAGCCTACAGCATTGCTTGCACCTCTTGCCTGCCACCTCTGCTGTACCAACGTGGCACACCGATGCATTGGTTTGCAGTGAACCATTTTATTTCTAAGTGATAAAAAAAAGCTAAAAATTACTGAGTAAAAGAGGCGCCCACACCAAATGGTTTTATTTGGCCTTTCTTCATGCGTGTCCATCATTGGTACACTGGGACAGAACACGTGCATGGATGAAGCAGCTGAGGACCATGCTTGGCTCTGGCAGCACAGGGAGCCAGGACAATTACCTCTGGAGAAGAGGCTGTGTGAATACTGCTCCAAATGGATAACACAGAAATTCAACAGCCATAAAGATGAGGAATTGTCTGCAAATGGTTTGCTCAAGAGACTATGGTGGCTCAGAAGGGGTGAGCAAGCCCCTATGTGCTGGCCATAACCCGAGGTCAAGTTAGCAGGTCCCTGAAAAACCAACAGTGGAACAGAAGAAACGCTTTGGCAGCCTCCAACATTTCAGATTTCCACATGGGCTGCAGCGTGGCTGTACCAAGCAGAGAAGGCAGAGCTGGAATGCCATCACCAAGGATGCAATTAAGATGGAGATGGTCCTGGCATTGGCTGCCTTTGCCTGGGACAGTGCAGGCATGGGACACCTAAGCACGGCAGCAGCCCCTTGCCTGCTTGCTGCTTTTTTAACACTCAGGAATGGCTCTGAGAGCACATGAGATGCTTTAATGCTCGGCTCCTTACATGGCTGCTGGGAGCAGTGTTGGAGGCTCACACAGGACCTCTCCCCCGCATCGTCCCCTGAAACAGGGAAACAACTGTGAGTGCTGCAGTGACCACACTAGTCTACATCCATACTGGTTTTGTAGCTGTTATAATCCCCCTGCTCAGCCTCAACCCTTACCCCAAACCCCCGCCTCCATTTGGATAAATAGCAGTGTTTATTTTAAACCCGTCGCATAGCAATTAATTTTATTTTCATCATCTGCACCGCTCGGCTAAGGGCGCTTGGATGAAGGAAGCAGCCATTCACAAATACATTTCAATGGTCAGCGGCTAAACAGTCTCCAACCCTGCCTGCCAAAGCCATCTGCCCATCAAATCTGTATTCCTTGGCATACCCAGGAGTTAAAACCTATTTTCTGAGGCCAACTGGCTCTTAACCATAAAGAGCGAGGGCTCGTGTTTGGCGAACGCAGGACCAAGAGGCTTGTTCGCGGTGGCAGTGGAAGGAATTTGTGTTTAGTCTCAGACCACTGGATCTGGTTTTCCAAGATATTCAACGTCAGTTTTGGTGTGTTTTTTTTTTTTTTCAGGCTGAAAGGCAGGGAATAAAAAAAAAAAAAAAGGACACGGGGCACGGGGGAAGCTTTCCTGTTTGCTGGAGCTTACAAGCATTTTATGAGTACAGATTCTCCACATCAAGTTTTCCTGGCATTTCTTTGTTTCCTCTCAGTAACGCAATCACATAAACCACTTTGTAAAGAGCAATGCTTATTAAAAGGGGAATGTCAAAATAAAAGTTAGTGAAAACCCCTGTCTAGTACTAAGCCCTCACATGCTTAAGCGTACAAGAGTTTTGTTGATATAATTCAGCGTTTGCTTTCTGTGGTTTTGCTCTTCTCTCAGATGTCTGAGTTTAACTGTTTGGGTGCACTTTCAGCCTTGGGTTGTAAGCCAGAGAGGCTGCTACTTAAATAATAAACTGTATTTAAGTTGCAAATATCGCACAGAAATGATGAAAGTTGCATACAGTGACAGCTTTAATGTAAGCAGAGGTAAGGCAAAATGCCTGGAAATGAGCTGGGAACCAACCTCTGCTGTAAATTCCTGCAAGAAATGCATGCAGGGACATTTTTTTCCTAAAGATATAATGATACTATAAACCAAACCGCTTCTGTTTAAGGGCTGTGAAATTAAAAGAAAAGGTTTAAGATTTAAAAAAACCACTTAAGCCAATGGGGAATGTGCAAGATTTTTCAGTTTGGGTCTTTTGCAATAGGACAGGGAAAGGACAGGGCAGCTCCGTCCCTGTACAGAACAGCTAAAAGGCAATATCCCATGGCAAGGGGCAGAGCAAACACAAACCAAAGCTTTGCAGTCACTGACCACAGGACGGAAAACACCAGAGTTAAACAAGTTAGGGAAAAAAAATTTGCAAGAAATAAAAGGCAAAGGAAGAATGGCAAACAAGAAGCAACGTCCGTGACTTGGCAGCAGGCAGGGGTCTAGAGGATCATCCAGCATTCAGGCAAAGACTCGTCGTGTGCTTTTATCTTCCCAACACCCCAGCGAAGAAGAAAAGCCAAGAAGAAATAGCACTCTGCAGCCAAAGCAGGGAGAATGGGGCCCAGATCTTAAAACTTTTTTGACTGCACAGCATTGCAAGGCCTGGGAGGTTGGCATGACCCATCCTTGATCTCAGGTGTGACCAAGGCGCTGGGGACACAGAGAGCCCCAGGAAGGGGCAGGATGGGGACCAGGGCACCCCACCACACACACCTGCTGTGGGTTGAGTTGATGGAAACAATCTCATGCTTGCTCAAGGGCAGGTGTGTAGGTGCCAAGATGGTGGCTTGGGGTGACCTACCAAGCCTAGGGAACCAGACCATGTAGGAGCAGAAAGGCACTTCCCAACCCCGGCTTTTAGGTTTGTGATGCCAAAGGGAGGAACAGTTGAAACTTGAATCACACACCAACATCCCCCAGAATAGGAAGAATTCACCCCAGAAAAATGCTGCAGCTACTGGGAAATCCTTCTTCTGTCCCTTTCTGCTCATCCTTTGCTGTAAGGACACAACACCTTGTGGGGGACCCTATTTCAGCTACAAGAAAAAGTATCTAGACAGCACCACAGTCTCTTACCTTTTGACTCTGTTTAACATTAAATAACTATTTTCACTTCAAAGGCCAAATTCTGATTCAGCTCAAAACTCCCCAACCTCAGTGGGACTGGGGATTTGGCCATCGGTCAACATGGAAACTAAAGAGACATTCAGAGTCACAAAGAAACTGCAGAAGTACTAAAAACCAAGGGGAGACAGTCAGGGTTGCCAAGCTGGAAATAGGATAGTATCTCTTCTGCTATCGTTTCTCCACTGATTTTTTTATTTAATTAACTAAATGAGATACCTTTCAACAGAATTTAGATCTGACAAATGTCTGCTCTGTTGGAGGAGCCTACGCAAACAAATCTAAGGCTTCAGCTGTCTCAGTGATTACCAGCCTACGTGCTCAGAAATACAGGATTCCTGTAAGTTTTTACTACATCGTTTGCTCCCAAGGAAAGGGGCTGGAAGGCACAAGGCTGGGGAAAATAACTCCAGACACGTGGACAGCTGTGGTCTAAAACACAGTTGCTCCATCCCGTCAGCCCTGCTCATATCCCCCCTCTGAGTGAGACAAGTCCTCCGAAAGCCCCGACCATTTGTCTGGCATGCAGAGAGCCAGAGGACAACGCGGGGTTACATTCTGCTGGTGGTTGCGCAGAGATCTGGTTAGGCAATTCTTACAAATACTGAGAGGTAAGGAGCTACATCTCCAACAGCACTTGAGATATTTACCCCACGGTGCAGAGCACCGCATACGGCTGATCCTGTCCACGGGCTCAGGGACTGGGTGCTCTGGATATCCTGGCTCATGTCTTTGAAGAACCTGCCTGGACACCACGCTTGCCCTCAAATCCCAGGCAACTCTCCCACGTGACAAACCCTCCGGGGCACGCGAAGCTCCTCGCAGGATGCTGGTTTTGTCCTGCTTTTGGGCACAGCCTGATACCTGGTGGGCATGTCCAGGGCCACCCAGCAGTTAACAACTAATATGGACTTGCAGCCACTCAGGCAAGAGGTTGAGAATGAAGAGCGGTGCTGTGGCCAAGGTCAAACCTTCTGCATCCCTTTCATCCTTCTGGTGCTTGAATGAAAACACTCCTCACTGCATTTTGCAAGGCAGGAAGTTTCCCTCCACCCTTTCTTCTGCCCAGTCAGGATCTCATCTCTGTGCCAGGATCAGGCCCAGGAACACGACAGTCTTGGGACTATCTCATCATCAGCTTTGCTATTAACATGCCTGCAATTAATTAGCAATTTGTCATTACACGGGCAATTCTGTTGCAGAAATGGACTCTGTGGAACCTTTGACCCCAGATCTCACTTATCTGTGACACCCCTCAAAGCTAGAGGAGCAGAACACCCCCAGGGCACACAGCAACTGTACCTGTGAATGGAGGACTGGTGGGGCTGGCTCTATGGGATGAAGGGCCACCTCTGCCCACCTTCTTTTTGAAAATCCCACAGTAGTTTTCCGTTGAGGGAGGGAAATTAAAAAAACATCTTAGAGTCACCACTGGAAGAGTTAAATGCACAGAGATCGATAGCAATTGGGTTCTTCCTGGCCGTACCAGCTAGCTGCCCAGGATACTCTGCCTGAAAAGGGAAAGGGCAGGAAGAACCAAGTCCTCTGAAACATCCCCTGAACAAACTAATTGCTCTGGGCCCAGCCTTTCTGAACTAAGCATATTCCAGCCAGACCAGCTGCTTCACCTTGCGTGATGCAGCTCCACAAGAACTGGACTGGCACCCCCGAGCAGGCGCTGCTGGAGGTGTTTGGGCATGGCAATGCTGCTACAGTCAAAAACGCCCATCAGCACTGGCTTTGGGCACCTAAGAAACATCATAGACCAAACTGGAGGGTCCAAAGGATGCCAGTTAGGAGCTGGTGGAGTTTTACAGCATCTAAAACTGGTCCTGGAGGTCTGGGGAATATTGTTATTAATTTAATGAGGAGAAAGGTCTGAATTTCTATTCTAGAGGCCTGACTTCCCCTAGAAGTATTCTTTCTTCACCAAGCCTACCTCCATCAAAGGCACTCTGATGTTTTACGTGCATGTATAATGTGTAACTCAGCGTTGCTTTGGTACAGCCGTTTTCTATCCTTGCTATGACTGAGAATGGGAAACACTCAAATAAGCTTGACGGTTCCACACAATTTAATCAAAAACCTCAAAACCCCACAGAAAGTAACAACCAACAGCTCAAAGGATGAAGAACACAGGACTTCTGTGTGTTTTCCCTTTGGCTTTCTCTCTCAAACCGGTTTCACTTGGCTCCGGTTTCATTTTTGTTTGCATTTTTCTCAGATGAGAAGGGAACAAGATGTCATGTTCACTCCTGAAAACAAAAATGAAATTATTCACACTTCTTTTATGCCTTTCTGTCACTAGGGTTAAAGTCTATCCCAACCACTAGACCCAGCCCACGCGTCTGGATGGACACAGCATTTTGGAAGTGTAGAAAATCCACCTGTCAAAATGGTGGTGATCAGGATCTAAAATAATCTCTGAACAGTTGAGATGCAATGAGTACTTTAGGTCTTACATGTACGCATCCTTGAAACATACAATGAACTCCAGAAGACAACCACAGCCAACAAAAACAATGCTGTGAGGGTGGAGACGTTTTTGATGAGGGTCACAGAATCTGGCTGCTGGGAAAATCATTATGAAACCTTGATGAGCTGCCTACCTGGGCACAACTCCTCATCACCACCTTGGTCTTGGGGTATAGCCACTGCTGACAACCCTTCCGTGGGCCTGGACATCACATCTGTCTTTGTTTGCTAGATTATTTTGTTTGGCCTTTACAACTAATTTCTAGTTGTAAAAAACTACTATAAACCCAGAGGGTAGCATTGATTTTTATGGTGAGGGTGGTGAAACACTGGCACAGGTTGCCCAGAGAGGTGGTCGATGCCCCACCCCAGGAAACATTCCAGGCCAGGTTGGACGGGGTTCTGACCAACCTGGTCTAGTGGAAGATGTCCCTGCAGGGGGTTGGACTACATGACCTTTAAAGGTCCCTTCTAACCCAAATGGGTCTGTGATTTTATGACTGAAGGACTTCACACAGAGACACCCAAGGTGCTGAAGCCATAACACATCGAAAAAATGGGTGTAGGACATCTCATCATGGGATGCGTTATCTTCTGCTATGGGATACTGACTGATTTGGCCTTTCCAGACACAGAAATGGACTTGCCTTCTTCTTGTGCCTTCCTGCAGCATCACCTCACGCCATCGGTGTCCACCACTTCTCCCACCACAGGGACGGACACCCATTCACAGGACCACCAGACGAGCACCCAGCCTGCAGGCTGTGCTGCAGGAGCAGAGACAGTGCTGCTGGGCTGAAAGGACACAGCACAAAGTCCCTTGGAGCAGGGTCAGCAAAGCACTGAAGAGCAAACTTGTCTGGTGTTGAAGTCCAATGAAAGTCCTCACATTCTGCAACGCTCGGCCGCACAGGCTGCCTGAGTCAGCTATTTTCTTCTAAGCTTCATGGAAATGAATCTTCAGGAGGAATTTAAGTAGCTGTTTTGCAACACCAGCTTGGGAAAGACATCCCAAGTACAGATGGCATGCGAGATAGCTCCAAAACAGCTCTTTAAATGCTTTGCTGGATCTCCCACAAATCATTAGGGATGTCCAGATGGAGGCCCTTGTTGCACGGAGCGGGCAACCAGCTAGGAAGACACCCCCCGGACTTCAAGGCTGACTGCCCAGACTGGTGTGGAAATCACTGCAGTGATTTTATGTAGAAATTGCTTGGAAATGGTTCTCTTCACAAACTACATTACATGGAATTATGTTTTTGGATTCTTAGCGTACTGTAAACTTGATTGCAAAAATTACATGAAAACCATAGGAAAATACAGTGAGAAGGAACTGAATCCAGTTTAGTTGAAATAGTTTAAATCTGAAAGACACAACCACAGGACACAAAGTTTCCCAAAAATCTGCTGAGCGCAAACACACGCGAATCCTGGGCCACTGATAAGAATGTGACTTGAATGAATATAGATTCATCCTTTACTACTTTGCAATAAAAGAGCTTATATCTCAGACTCCAGGCTGCCTCCTTTAAAAATACACCAAGGCTGATCAGTTATCCCGAGATCTGATAATCCTCCAAGAGATATAAACTTTAAACCCGTGCCAAGATGCACAGACACAGCCCACCACCATCCCTCCATGGTTCTGTCCCTCAAGACACATCCTAAATAGTACGTACCAGCCCCCACCTGCTGCCTTTTTGTTCAGCTGTCTTCCTTTAGACCTCTGTGACTCTTTGACCTGCAGCAAGGAGACATCCTAGGTTTTTTCCATATCCTATTTATACCAGTGCTTTCTAGTGAAGAAATAAATGTCTTTCCTGTAGAAGCTAAGGCAAGATTTGACAGGATCCCCTAACAGCTGTCCAGACATATGAGATGACCCAAAGTCAATGGCAAGCAATTACTTCCGACACAGGGATCTGGTAAAACACCAACCCAAGGAGCAAAGATGCTTTGGACTTACGTGTGCCAGAAGCTTTATCAAACATATTAAATAAATTTATTTTAAAATGATGCAGCGTGCTGTAGCATTTATTGTAGAACTCTGGGAGCTCAATTGATCTGGACATTGACTTATTGCAACCAACTGACAATCCTAAGCAGCAAGTGACAATCCTAAGCAGTTTCCCAAATGTTTACCTAAGCCTGTCCCATTGTCAAAAGAGTTGTCTCTTCTTGACCCCACTCCTGCCTCCTCTCTCACGCTACCCTTAAGGCTCGCATGGACGTGCTGAGCCGTGCCATGGTCTGATCCACTCTGAAAATTTATTTTCTCTTGGATGAGCTTCCCCTCATCAGTTTGGATGGGAACACACTGCTTGGGGGGAGGCACAGACCTGGGTCACCTTTTGCAGCTCCAGTGCCAAGTAACTGTTGGCCCTTGCTGCTTGGGGACCAGCACCCCCAGCTTTAATCAGGAAATAGGGGTGATCCATAGCATCTGCACATCACTGGGAATGGATGGAGCAATGTTAGTTTAAATGAAAGAAAGAAGCCTGTTGTCCACTCGTGCCCCGGAGGCTGTCACGCTAAATAAAGACATTATCATAGAAAGAGCAGATACTCAGTGCCTTCATGCCTCTCAGTGACCCCGGCACCTTCCGAATCAATCTAGGGACTCTCTTTCCCACAGATGGTCCCTTGGAGACAGACTGCTGTGGCTTTAGTAGGAATAAATGGAAACAAAACAGTTAACAAATATCCAAAAATAGAGCGTAGTTAACTTTTTTTTTTAATATGGAGATGAAAAATCCCTGGGTGATTTAAATGCCAGCAGAGATATTGGCTGCATATAATAGATGCAATATTTTTAATACTAATATTTTGGGCTGAGACAAGAGCGGGAATGGAAAGTATTTCCAGTGCCTTGACTTCTTTATTTTGCAAACATCAGTTGCTAACTGGGGTCAGACAGAAATATTGTTTCTGCAACAAGAGCCCAAACAACTTGAGCTGGCAACTTCTTCAACACACTAACCGTGCCAGGAGGCCCTGCAGAGCTTCAGCACATTGCTCCCTCCCAGGTCTCCGTGGCCAACGTCCCCAACTTGGGTTTGCAGGAAGAAGGAGCAGGTAGTTAAATGCTCTCCTGCAGAGAGGGTGGCTACTTGCTGTGGCCAAAAACTGGAAGTCACCACCCAAACCATGCAGCCACACTGCTGAAGTGCTGCAGGGCTTCTTCAATGGGCCAGATCTCATGGAAAGACCCCGTGTGACACAGGGGATACCATGAAACGCTTTTTTACTCATTGAAAGCATCAACCTCTGTTTGCCCTTACCTCTCAGTTCAGTTGCCAGATAACTTTGGAGAACAATCTGGCAGCAGAAAGCCCTCAGTGCTCGTTCCAAGTGATCACCAGGAATGGCACATTTATATTCAAGGATTGAAAGTAGAAGAAAGAAACAAGTTATTTCCCTTTATATTCACTCCGGCAACCAGCTGCTGACAACACCTCCATGAACTCATGCTGGAAAACAACGTGTAGATGGATAAACCTATTTCCAGTACTGAGGAGCCATGCCGGAAACACTCCACCAAAGAGAAAGCCATTTCAATAACAGATCGGTTTCCTAGTGCAGAGGAACCTGCCGCTATATTTCCTTCCCTCAATTCTGCCCGGCTGAAATAGCATCACGTAGACGGTTGTGTTTTGCACTACATAACACTAAAAGAGCAGCCTTGAAGGACAGTCTCATGGGTGACAGGGTTTGCACATATGAAGGTCTGGTGGCCACGGGTTCACTGCAAGGTCTGCAGTGGGGGAAGATCCAGCCACAGCCCCTTCCCGCCTTTCTGCCTCAGTTTCCTCACAGGGAAAGGGGGGATGCTGAGAGCAGCCCTCTGCCAAAAAGCACTTTGAGGTTGATGGAGAACAAACCACCGCAGTGTTGCTTCATCTCTGGCTGTCTTCCCTGGGGACAGCTCTTGAACTCCTGCCCTGTGACTCTTCCTACAGCTGATGGACCCAACAGCACCCTACACTTGCCCACACGATGAGGACTTTCCTGCCCAGCTGGTTAAAAATAAGTAAATCACATCATCAGCTACCAAAGCAACACCCATACAACCAAGATGACCAAGGTGCCCTGGGTGGAGGGCCACAAAAATGATCAGAGGGTTGGAACACCTCTCCTATGAGGACAGGCTGAGAGACTCAGGATTGTTCATCCCGGAGAAGAGAAGGCTCCAGGGAGACCTTAGAGCAGCCTCCCAGGACTTAAAGGGGGCTTAGAAGAAAGGGGGACAGACTTTTTAGTAGGGCCTGTAGTCATAGGACAAGGGGTAATGGTTTTAAACTAAAAAAGAAGAGATTCAGACTAGATAAAAGGAAGAAATTGTTTATGATGAGGGTGGTGAAACACTGGCACAGGTTGCCCAGAGAGGTTGTCGATGCCCCACCCCTGGAAACATTCCAGGCCAGGTTGGATGGGGCCCTGAGCAACCTGATCTAGTGGAAGATGTCCCTGCTCATGGCAGGGGGGTTGGACTAGATGGCCTTTAAAGGTCCCTTCCAACCCAAACCAGTCTGTGATTCTGTGATTCTATGATCCCAGAACTGGCACTGCCGAATGCTTCTCTTAAAGGTCTTGCTTTCAAAATGGCAAAATTGGTTTTAAATGCTGACTCCCACTTTGCTGGACACAACTGAAGAGCTAAGATAGTGTTTAACAAACAGTCAGTTAGTCTGCAGGCACAGCCATGAGAGCACTTTAACCCTCATGACATGAAAAGAAGGATGGTTCAAAATAAGCAAAAGGAGGTATTTCTTCACATAATGCACAGTTAAAACTGTGGAGCTCTGCTACATGAGATGTGAGTACCAGGAATTCACAAGAGTTCAAAGAGCACATTGCGAAAGTCATGAAAGGAAAATCAATCAGGAGCTACTGGATGCAAAAGTGAACAAATGTGGTCCTGCAGATCCTCAAAGTGTAAATTCCTGCAGAATAACAGAATCATTTCGGTTGGAGAAGAACCTTAAGATCGAGTCTGACCACTAAGAAGAGGAGAACACTACCGGGAAGCAGCATTACCTGCATACCCTGTTCGTGTCATGCTCATCCTGGTGTCCATTGCTGGTCACCAAGCCAGGTGGTCTGGTGTGACCCTTCACAGCTCTCCTCCTGCTGTTACTGACCTCCCAACCAGCTCCAGCACACCACTAGCACATCTAATTGCAAATGAAAAGCTCCTGCCCTGCTGCTAATGCAGGATGGCATGGCAACCATAAGATAAGGCGAGTTATCTCCCAGCTGGGTGGAGGGGTTGCGATGTAAGGCACTCTGCACGCCCAGCCAGTGGCAATGCACAGGCAATTACTGCCGCCCAGCTCACGTGCCGTAATTCATTAAGCCGCAATAACGCAATCACCCAGCTGAGTCCTTTTAGGAACAAACCACCGAGACAATATTGTCCCCTGGGGACCTGCAGTTCAGAGAATTAATTTAGTGTAATAACTCCCAGCGATGTTGCAGACAATCAAACTGAAAGAAATGATGATCTGTCTTTAAATTGCCTGTAACCAACCCCTTGGCTGATGCCCACCAGCTCTGCTTGGGCAGGCGGCACAAGTGCCGACTGTTTACTTGGGACTTTCATGCACAGGAACAATTAATCACAGAATCATTCAGGTTGGAAAAGACCCTTGGGATCATCGAGTCCTTGGGAACATCCTTGAGGAACCTCATCATGAAGCACCAGCACTCCAATAAGGAGTTCTTCACCTTGTTCACCTGAATGCTCAGCTTCAGCCAGTGCAGCTTTCTTAGTCATAAGGTTTAGTTTTAGGTAATCCTGTGAGGAGCAGGGAGTTGGACTTGATGATCCTTATGGGGTCCTTCCAGCTTGAGATACTCCAATTCCTTTCTGAAGGATTCATTAGTGTAGTTGATACTGAAAACGTGGCCTGCCCTTCACCACTGGTTCAAGGTTTCTAAATCTTAAGCAGGACAGAAACTATTACTTTAGCAGCATCTCTGCTTAGGTGCTTTCAGCTGCCTAGAAGGATTTTTTGCATTGTTACACTCTAAACACTATGATTTGGCTAGATGCTAGTCTTGCTACTCATCATTGCAGGCGGGTATACCACCAGAGACTTACTTTTATCCTTAAAAGAAAAAAAAAATTTTCTCAGGAGCTTTCTCAGGAGAAGAGCGGTCCCACAAATGGCAGCTATTCACAGCCACCACCGTGCTGACTCAGCTCCTCAGTGTTGACAGCTGTGACATCCCCGGTGGGTTTGGGATGTTCCCTCTGCACCCCCGAAGAGAGTTTCCGTGGCAGCTCCAGTAACCCCCATCAGCTCCCAGGGGAGCATGAAGAAGACATGAGCATAAGGAAGAAGAGGATGAAAACCTGATTTCCAGATGCTGCTTCAGGGGTTCAGACCCACGTGCCGTTAAACCTTATTGATTTGACTTGGAAATCCTACTGAGAAGGAAAAGCGTGTTTCGATCTTTTCAATTCCTTCCCTTTCTCTTTATTCTGTTTCAACACCATTTGTTGAGTTCAGTAAAGGCACTGTAAATCATTTAGCTCGATGTTAGTTTTCAGCAAATACCCATTCCATCTGAAACATTTCATTTTGTTCCAGCTAGGAACAGTACTTCGTCACTAAAATAATGTCTTGATATTGTTGGTTTCTTTAATAAACATCCTCTCCTCTCACTGCAAAGCCTTCAGTAAATGGCCCTGGAAGAACAAAAGACATTTCTGTATTGTTTTAAGTTCTCTTCCTTTCTGAAAACCTCAATTAAAATGGTGAAAAAGCAAACGTGTTGCTACTATACTCTGTAATTATGAACTCATTTCTATTCACTCGCCCAGCAGGAGAGGTTTGTCCCCGTGACCTCTGAGAACGGGTTTCTAAGGCTTTTCCAAAATTTCACAGCCTTAAAAACGACACGTTCATGTCAGCCGTAAAACACGTTCACCTTCGCCTTCACCCAAAATAAATTGCAATCTTAAAATCCAGGGTGAGGGCCACTCCTGTGACTATTTTTATTTGTGAAAGGAGCCCTAGTGCTGGCCATGAATAGGTTGGCATGGGAGCGGCTCTGGAAATAGTGCAACCCTTCAAGATAGTGTGAAAATTGCATGAATACAGGCTGTCAGCTTATTGTAAAGAGTCTTCAAATAAATACCTTCCATGGCATGCTCCTGAGTGATGGTCTGGCTTTTCTTAGCGATTTTTCCAGCACAAAATCTACCTGGCCCGAAGAGGACATGTGCGAGTGTGATCCCAACCTCTTGCCTTGCCAATGTGATGCTTGTGGGAACAAGCGTGGGGCTTTGGCAAAGTCCCACTGAGAAAACATTTTGTGAGAAAAAATGCTGGGACAACTTGGATATATGTATGTATCTTGGTTATACATGTGTGTGTATATATATATCTTTAAGCTGAGAGTGAAAGACGAGGGTAAACAAGAAGGAAAATAATTTTTTTATAAGAGATGAAACAATGGACAGGAAGATGATGCCTGAGAACTCAGATAACAATGAATGCAGAATAGCAGATTTTCACATAAAATAAAGTAATATTGTCCTTTAAATACAAGCTAGAAAATAGCTTTAAAATTCACATGTACAAATACAAGCCACACTGCTTTAGAGTCCATTCCTGATGCTCTCACGATTTCATGTGCCCATGACACACCTAGGCATATATATTTCTTTTTTCTTCACATTTAGGACCAAATCCAAGGCAGCACACATACATCCACAACACAGCTCAGGCAGAGCTGAGGACTTGACAGCTCATCAACCAATACTGAAAACCCCACCCAACCCCAAGGTTCACATTTTGTCTGAAATGTAAGTGCCAAAAGCATCACTGCCGTGCACATCCTGAGATACCACCATCTCATCAGACTTCCCCCAGTTCAGCCAGCTCCTGCCTTAGGACATACCAGACTCATCAACTGGACATCCACCCACCAGCTCCCTTCTGGAAGAAACCTTCTAGAAGAAGGTGTAAATTGATAACTGAAGTGAAAATGAGTGAGGGGTTGTAGCAGGAGTTGGCAATGACTTTAAGGGGCTCAGGGCTAAACCCTTCCACCTGTGATGACAACAATTCTGTTGACACCTGTTTATGAAAAACTGAGGGCAAAAAAAGCCTACTAGGCACTCCACCCAGGCTGCTGAAACAGCAGTGACTGGTGTCAACTCCTGCTCATTAGCAGTGTTGGCTGGTAGACCTCCGTAGGGTCTACCTACCCAGCTGATGGGTAAGGGGGGTTTTCTTCTGGCCAGTGAAGCCAGGCAGCCTCAACAAGGGGTTGACTAAAGGGATCTCATTAGCCGTGTGCATCTTCCAGGTACAGACACCAGCACATTTTCTTCAGTCACTAGAAATACTTACGGCAAGCATGGTCTGAAGTGGACACTGCTGCCTCTAAAGCTTCTCAAGAAGTGCCAAGGTGGCACTTGCTGTGAGCATGAAAATGTCTTGGTGGAAACCCTTGCTCTCCTTGGCTGAGAAGAGATTTTCCCTCCATGAGATGGGGAGAGAACGGGATGCCCAGTCTCAAGTCTTTGTTCTTGCTGAAGAGAGCCCAGAACAAATCTGCATCCCAGTGTTTCCTCCAGTGAGAGGTTTTTTGGCTCAACTCCTCCTACAGCTCTTTGTTTTTCAGACTTCCTTGGTTCTGGTCAACATGGGAAGGCAAAATAAAGCAAGGAAACCTGTTCTTATAAGATGGCCAGACTAATTTTTCTTGTGTGGGGGCCAGAATTTCTCAGTGAGAAGCTTTTCAGGGCTCTACAAGCACCTGTCACTGCCACCTTTGGGAATTCCTACCTAGTCCCAGGGGAAGGGGAATCTTCCCTCTTCTCCATAGAGCACCAGATTATTGTAGGGTTGCTCACTAAGTTCAGCCTTGTGCAGGCCTTTTACCAGACTGCCATGGTGGAGAACTTCAGGACCCATGTATACGTGCTTAGTGTACAGAACAACTGCTCCCCAGACAGCTTACAGCAGCAAGGTGCATTTAACTCACAGAGAACACAGGCATGGGGAGGGCGTTACACAGCATCACGCAGAGGGTGGGTTCCATTTGCCTAATTTTAGATGTCTGTGATGTCAGAGGCCAAATGTAAGGTGGGGATCTCAACTCCATGGCAGCCCAACTCATTACAGGTGGTGGAGACTGGGGAGGGAGTCACCTGGCCAAATGCCTGCTTCACACTGAGGCGAACCATCCTCTGAACTCCACTGACCACATCCTCTCTGACCAGAACGAGAACTCTGGCACCCACTTCATATATGGCCAACATAGTTATGGACACATGCGGTGGGATTCAGATGGTGGAGATGCTTTATGGCATCTTGTCTGGCTCCCACCCCATTTTGGTGCAGGTTTCACAAGGTCTGGTGTCTGGTAGCTCCTTGCATGGGCAACTGAAATAGCCCGTGTGATCATGGGGGTGAAACCCAGCAGTCTGATAAAGCTGAGAACTGAAATGAGGTCTCCCATGTCCCTCCCAGGACCCTGGACACACGAGCAGTTGCTTTGCCAACCTTCTGCCTAGTTGTATAGCCACCATGAGCTCCTGCTCCCTGTTCCCTAACGCTCACAAGAATGGGCAGCAGCAGAAAAGGAGCGAAGAGCTGTTGGTGTTGACAACTCACTGTCCTCCAGACCAGCCCCTGCTGCCACACAGGAACAAGATACCTAATTGATGAAGTCAGGTGTCCCTCCACAACAGCCACACACTGAAGTTCTCATGGATTTTTTGCTGGAGCAATTATTTTGCTTTCTGTGAACTAACCTCATAAGACCCAGAGCTTATCCAGCAGGCCATTACATTTCTATTGAGGTTTCATAACAGTAAAATGTTTTGCCGGTGGTACATCAAGTCTTTCAATCAGCTGCAGAGATGGAGAAAAACAACCTGCAAAAGCCTCCTAATGCCATAAAGTCTACTGGCAGCTTGGCAATTCAGGTTAAATTTAGTCTGTAGGACAGGGCTCACTTCAGTCGCCAAGATCATAAAAAAAAAAGGGAATAAAAAGTCTTGTGTTGTGGAGTTTTTATGTAATGACAAAGCCGCTCTCAATAGAGAGGTGGCAACCCTGCAGCTGGGAAATGCACCCGGCTCTCTCCTGTCACTGCCTCCTGGCATTAAAAAAAAAGGAACAATGAAAGGAAAGGATTAAATTTGCTTAGATGAGTATCTTTTAACCCTTCTGCACCATGCCTTTAGCTAGGCACACAAGGAGGATGGATCAGATATGGAGAATGGTAATGGATACACATCTCCTGAAGTCCTGCTCACGTGGAGCATGTCCTGTTGAATTCACAAAGGTTTATCTTTCTATTGACATTAGTCTTGAGCCCACAAGAGAGCTCTGATATTTGCAGAAGTACATTTTCCTCGCATCATGTGAAATGCGAAATCCTTTTTGTTGTTGCTAGCATCAGGAGAGGAGCTGTAAATACGGTATCGCCTTTCGTGGTGTGTTTTGCCGGCGGGATCTCAGCCACACCATCTGCCTTCAGGGGTGACTCACGGCTGGGCATATTTTCACTGACGCCCTCAAGTGCGTAAGGTCTTAGTGTTGATCACAATGGCAGAAACAAGAGCAGCTGGGTAGAAGACCTCTACTCACCCCGCCACAGCTTGAGACACTAGTGACAGGCAAAACAAACTCCCCAATGGACGCTAAATACCAACTGCTCCCCCTTTACTGCTACTGGTGTTTCACATGGTCACTTGGCTAATGGAAAGACACTACACGGGCAGCTCCGGGGACGGTGCTGGGGCAGACAAGTTGCTCTTAGATGAGCCAATCCAGGACTGATGCTAGATATAAACGTGGTCGAACTTCAGGTGTCTTCTGCAGAGCTATTTGATCACCTGTGTCCTGCAGGTGCCGGGGCTGGGACTACTGCACAGCGATGGTGTTGGACTATGGCAGCCCCATGCCATGCTGTGTCCTGTTCACTGAGCCCAGAGCATGGTGCAAAGGCAGTGAGTGGTCTCAATGGAGCCAAACCATCCCCAGATCTCAGCTCCAAGAGGTCCCTCTTGAGGAGAAGCTGCAGTGCCGCCCGCCAGCTCCACCCGTGGCTGAGTCACCCGCAGCCAGATGAACACGGGTCATCAGGAGGCAGCTTTTTGGTCACTTAAGGACCGCTCCTTCAACAGGGAGCCTGGTGCAGGCTTTGTTCTCAACAGTCTCCCTCTGGGAGCAGGGTCCCAGCGCCGTGACCCCTGGCAGAGCCTTCTCCTTGACGCCTGGAAGGAAGGGCAGCAGGGCTGGGTGATGCCAGCATGTCTGGCCAGCGTGGCTCCATGGGTTGAAGGGACTCTTGTTTGACCCCTCCTGATACCATCTCTGCCCTGCTCCATCACCGCCTTGCCCAAAGAGCAGCTGGTGGACTAACCAGGTCCCAACAACACCAGGTCTTTGTACGGACCCACCCGACAGCCTCATGAGAGGGTATGGGAGTAACTACAAACACAGGGAGGAAGAACCCTGTGCCACTGCAACCCTCTCCAGTTCCCTACATCTGTTACTCCCTTGGTGGCAATCAAGACAGACCTTCCTCTGATTTCCAGTCTTAATTAAATGGCCAGTCTTATCCGCTTACTGTTCACAGCAGCATGTTTCTTCAGCAGAAAAAGCCCTTCTCCCCCTGTGCTGTTTACCCCCGGGTACCTCAAGAGCATCCGCATCCGCTCCCAGCCTCTGCTGGGCAAGGCTGAACCAGCCGACACGTGAAAAGCAGCATTTCCTTCTCTGGGCTTTCAAGTTTATTTTATCCTTCACTTCCCTGGGTGACCCTGGGTCCTCATACTAACAAAGAGCACAAAAAAAAAGCAGAAAACTTTTGCTCTACGTCTCATCTCAAATCCCGCTTGCTAATGGCTCCATCTCACTCCAGCATCATGCGGTCCTGCAACTCCCACCCGACCCCATACCTTCTCCCTGAATGAGGAGATCTTGCCCTTGAAGGAGCAAGCTGGGCAAAGCTGATTCCTGTGATGTTTTATGACAGGGTAAAGTGGTGGAGTGCCCTTTATGATGTTTTGAAAGGAAATTGTACAGGAACAATGTCCTGAGCAGCGTGGCTATTGAAAACCCTTCACAAAAGGAGTTTGCCACAAGAGGAAAAGCAGCTTAATCAGTTGAACTAATCACTGTAGGTGGTTGAGTGTCCCTGAGGGTCTGTAAAATCAAATATAATGGGAAAAGAAATATATCACAGCTTGCCTACGCTCCTTGGCGGAGCCGCTGGCAGACCTGCGACATTCCCTGTCTGGCCCTGAGCCCACTGTGACCGTCCTTTGGGCCATCCCTGGGCAGGACCATGCTCGCCTCCGTGCAAGACCCCGGCCGGGGCCACGTGGATGGGCTGGGATGAGCCCCAGGAGGTTCCTCAGCAACGTGGACTATGACCCGGGAGTCAGGACAGGGGTGCCCGCCCCCGTGCATTCACCCCAGCTAACCCGGTTTTTGGCGTGGGCGCGAGCAGGAGAGGTCAGTGGCGCTTACACAACCCTCCTGCTTCAGGAAGAGGAAACCGTCCCTGACAGCCACCCGGGGCTCTCTGGGGAAGGAGGATATTTCTGCCTTCCCCAGCTCTGAATCTAATTAAAACCAGAAAACAACACACACACAAAAAATAATCCAGTCTGTTTTTTCCTGATCATTTAAGTGTAAAGCCAAGTTAACTGTAGGAAGCAAATAGGGACAATGCAAGAAAAAACTTGGGGACACTTCTGTAATCCTGTTGTCAAAAGTTGTAAGTATTTGGAGCATGCTGAAGGGAGATGGGGAAAGCACACAAGCCTCTTTGCTTCCATCCCTTCCCCCTGTGTCTGAGCCAGGAGGACCTACACAGCTCCAACTCCTGATCCCCATGCAAGGGCTTTATCAAGGATGGATTTGCCAGGTGCAGAAATAACCCTCTTAAACCTCCATCCAACAGGAGAAGGAGGAGATGACATGAAACTCAGTTACAGGTAAGGGTGACAGTCCTTCACCAGAGGCCAGCCATGGTCCCCAACAGCCCTGGCTGGGAGAACGGTGGCTCTGGTCATCCCAAAGCCTGAGACACACCAGCTGCGTGTGGAGCTAGCACAAGGGATCCACACCTTTTCTATTGAAGAGAGCAATTCAGATGCCTTTTGGAAAGAGGGGATTGATTAATCCCCTTTTACTCCACCCTCTCCAAGACATGGAGCTGCACTTCCCTCTGTCATCTGCTCCTGACCTTTCCCATAGACTGATCACCAAAAGCCTTGTGAAGTACCAGCCAGTATCTATGCACACACAAGGATTTCCTTTTGGTAAGGTATTCAGCCTGATTTGACTTTTAAATCCAACAAGATGTGACTGAACCAATGCAATCACAACGGCGCGAACTTCTTAAGACTTCCCTAGCAACCTTTTCCTGGTCCTCATGAAAACCCTTCCTTAGGCAGAACAATTTCAGTACTCTCTTATCCAGAAGACCAAAAAGTAGGTGCAAACTCACCTGTCTTTACCCATTGCAACTCCCTATATTCCTTGTAAATTTGATTTAAACTGGGAAACATTTCTTATCACTCCAACAAAGCTGGTGCAATCCTCTGTGCATGCATTTCTGGGCCATGGGGCTTGGCCAGCTGGACCCTCCATCCCAAAACACATCATACCAGGATGCCACAGGAACTGGAGACACCCTGTGCAGCACCAAGTTGACTTGCAATGTTTCAAGAGATACTTAAGAAATGACATTTTTGGGAACTTTTTGAAAAACAAGGGGCCAAACTCAGCGCTCACCTGTCCGAGGACACCACATCCCAGCACAGCTTGTGATCTGCTAGCAGCGAGGCACTGGGTTGGGAAGGGTCAGAGAAGAGGACTTGACAACTGGATCTATTGTGCCCCATATCCCAGAGGTTTTTTTCTCCTAACTGCTTGCAGAAGAGAAGGGCAGGTGAAGTCCTGCCACGGCCCAGGGAAAGTCCCTCCTTCCCTAGAGGTGTCTGCCCACGGGAGGCCAAAACAAGTTGCCTTTGGTGATATCTAGGTAGGGTTGGTCTTGTGTGGCAGCAAACAGCGGATTAGCGTTTGGGACAATAAAACCCTCACTGGTGTTCAATACTTGTCCACATGGACATCTATGAAAAAAATTGCCTCTGCTACTCTTCTTCAACGATTCCATCAAGCGGTGATGCCCTCCATCACCCTCATCAGGAGGTGGCAGTTACACCTCGTGTGTCCAAACCAACAGAGAAATCACCGGGTGTGGGGTTTCTGTTGGGTGAGGTGGGGAAGACGATACCTCTCCCTGCTCTCCTGCTCTGATTATAAGGTCTTTGCAGCAAGGACCTCAGTATCTCCTATAGGCTTTTATAACACCTTGTGCAACTAAACCCTCCACCAGATGTGGCTCTGACGTTGATCGCTGTAACCAAAAATGTGTCCAACACACCCACAGTGGTCGTTAACTCAGAAAGTCGAAGCCTGTTTTAATGACGTCTCTAATTTGCTCTTCACATCTATCTTATGCCACAAATGGACGATGCATCCTACAGAAAAATGACTCATGGAACGTAAAAACATATTATATGTGCAAGGAGAGAGCTGTGGCTGCACACCTATAGGGTTGCTTCTCCCTGGGGGAGTGAAAGGTGCACGGCAGAGACCTCAGGATAGGTGAGCCACGCTCCTCTGCAATGTGGTGAGAGCATTTCCCGAGGAAAGGTGACGGGAAGGAAGTGGGGATGGGTGCTATTTACAGCACGGCCGGACGTCAGAGTCGTTTTGCACGAGAAAAAAAAGGTGCTTTGCTAGCCCAAGATGTGGCCCCTTCTGAATGTCACCATCATGGAGGGGAGAGGGGCCCCACGTGCTCTGGGGTGGAACAGGTATTATTTATAAGACCAGCTGGAAATAAATAGGCAGATTTCTGGGTACCAATGTGCTTTATCAGCTCTTTTATAATAGCTGTGTTATATAAAGTACCAGCCAACCTGAAGGTCAGCTACAACCAGGCAAGGTCCTGAACTTGGGCCACAACAACCCCCTGCATGGCTACAGGCTCGGGGAGGGGTGGCTGGAGCTGTCTGGAAGAGAAGGATCTGGGGGTTCTAATTGACAAGCACCTGAACACGAGCCAGCAGTGTGCCCAGGTGGCCAAGAAAGCCAACAGCATCCTGGCTTGGATTAGAAATAGTGTGACCAGCAGAAGTAGGGAGGTGATAGTCCCCCTGTGCTCTGCACTGGTGAGGCCACACCTGGAGTGTTGTGTCCAGTTTTGGGCACCTCAATACGAGAGAGATCTCGAGGGGCTGGAGCGAGTGCAGAGGAGGGCAACGAGGCTGGGGAAGGGCCTGGAGAATAAATCCTGTGAGGAGCGATTGAAGGAGCTGGGACTGTTTAGTGTGAGGAGGAGAAGGCTGAGGGGAGACCTCATCACTCTCTACAGCTCCCTGAAAGGACATTGTAGAGAGGTTGGTGCTGGTCTCTTCTCACAGGTGATTAGTGACAGAACAAGAGGGAACGGCTTTAAACTGCAACAGGGGAGGTTCAGACTGGACATGAGGAAAAAATGTTTCCCAGAAAGAGTGGTCAGAGAGTGGAATAGGCTGCCCAGGGAGGGGATGGAGTCCCCATCCCTGGATGTGTTTAAGGGTCGTTTGGATGAGCTGTTGGGGGATGTGGTGTAGGGGAGAACTTTGTAGAGTCGGGCTGAGGGTTGGACTCGATGATCCCAAGGGTCTTTTCCAACCTGAATGATTCTGTGATTCTCCTTCCAAATCCATTGCATGTCAACCCTACTCCCATCCTTGGCTGCTACCAACCCCCTTCTAAGAAACCAGCTCTATTTCCCTTGGGTCCAGGCATCCAGAGCTGCTTCCTAAACCTCCCTCCCAAGCCCTGCACCCCCAGAAGGCCCCACTCAAGCCTCTCCCAAACCCTGCTGCCTCCGATGCCCCATCCACGGTCTTGCAATTTTGAGTCTCTCCATATCCAGATGAGGTTTAAAACAAAAAGCCTGTAACTCCCAACTGTTTTGCTGGCCATAAAATCTCATCCTGAGGGATGTTTATACCACCTGTGTGGCTTCACCAGCCTCAAAATGAAGCTTTTCTCCCCCAGAATGATGCCTGGGACATTAAGATAATAACACTGCAAATAAAGTTAAACAGCTTTGTAACCTGTTTATGCTCCAATATAGTCTGTTTTTTAATTTTTCCTATTCCCTTTTTTCCCCTATTTCTACCCTTTTCCCCCTCTATTTCTACCATGTTTTTCTCATAAAATAACCATTCTGAGACCTCACTTACTGCTAGAAAATAATTTTAAGGAGTGAGTGCTCTCTGGGGGCATCTCCAATGGCACAAGAAGGACTAAAACTCACCTCCTAGTCCAAAGTGCATGGTAGAGGCAAGGGGACCCAGAAAACCCCCAACATCAAACCACGTGGTGTGGGGAGAGGGGGCTGCTGAGGTCCCCAGCTGAAGTCTAGGGGATGGGACCATGCCTTTTCAGCTTAAATAATTATTTAAGAGACTGTTGTTTCACTCCACTGCCTCAAACTGGGCTTCTTAGCTTTCTGCAAATAAAGCAAGCATTTTTTTTCTGTCTAAGCTTAAGACACCACCATGGATGTGTGTGCAGGACTCAGGCAGGACCACATCCCCTCTGTTCTTTCCATTTTATTTCATTCATGATTGTCTAGGGCTGAAACCGTCCCATGCCTCCTCCCTCATGATCCATATCAACTGGGTTTTAAGGCTTCTGTCTCTCGCACTGAGATATTAACCCAGTGCTACTTGGTCTAGGCTGTATCTCATCCCATGATCTTCCAACCCCAGCCCAAGGCAGTTTCTTTTGCTATCTCTCCTTGTCATCTGTGTGGAAGGCAGGGATGCCCTGGGGGGCTGAATGCTTCTGTCTGCTGATGGTTTATCTGAAGGGACCAGAAAGAAAAAGAAATAGAAATACAGGTCTGGTGTGTTCTCTTGGACCGGCTGGTTTTTTGGATGGGAGGGAAGAACCAACAGGCAGTTCCACGCTCTGCTCCAGCACAGCTTTGAGCATGGGGCTTCAGGCAGAAGACCCCTTGGCTCTGCAGGTTTCCTCTCCCACAGCATCGTGCACTCTTCAGATGGCAGAGAAAGACCCGCTCAGTGAGCAGGGATGGGAGCTGGATGCTCAAACCTCCACTGTGATTTCTCAGGAAGCCAGCCCAACACTGTGAGGAAGCCCACCCAGCTCTCTCTTACAACACAAACAGACTTCAACTTGGTTTTAAGCATGTTTAGTGATCACAGGGCTGCAACCCAGCTGAAACAAGCCCTTTTTTTTTTTTTTTTTTTTTTTTAACTAAATCACGAAATGAAATTGTCATTTAAATTGCATACAGGAAAAAAGGAGGGAGGACCAAAGAAGAGAGAAAACGGAGTTTGCTGCTGCTGAACCGGCCTACAGAAGAATGCTTCTAGGATGCCTAAGCAAACTCTTTACAGCTGTTTTTTGGTCACTGAGTAAAATTTGGGAAAACCAAACCAAGCACAGAATTAACTACATCATGGCTGTTCATGAGTTGAGAAATGATGGGGAGATTTGAGGATACATTGCAACAACTATTACAGGTGTCTGTAGGACTTTCCCGTAAATCCCCCTGTCAGGCATCACAGCTCAGACACAGATTCAGATCACTCTAGGAGAAAACATTAGCCACTCTTTCTCCTATTAAATAACATTAACCTTGGCTTTAGAAATGTTTTACTGCTATGGTTGTGTTGTCTCAGCCACAGCAGAACACACCAGCAGAAATAAAGCTGCATGTACAACTAATTCCCTTACCCCCCACTTATTTTCACATTTAACCATAGTCACAATTCTTATCAAGAACTCTAGATGCCCTCATATAATTGAATATGCAATTTACACAATTAAACATCAAATTGACCCAATTAAAATAACTCAATGGATTGAAATCACCAATGCCACAGGAACTCAGCTGCCTATTTAGCATATCCCCTCCTTCACACAGACAAGCATCCGATGCTTGCTGCAAACCCCTCTCAACCATACCCACTTTGCAAGCGACCCTGAAAGTCAGCAAATTTTGTTTTTCAACAGAAAGAGAGGAAGTAAGTCGCAAGGACTCAAAGCTTTTACAGATAATACCTTGCCAGCTGCCTCTTCTAACACAAGCAGGTGGATCTGGCTATGCTGGAGTAAGGGGAAGAGGAGGTCCTTAAGATACTCCTGGAGCAATACAGGACATACCCCAGATTTAAAAGACAAACCAAGGGGTTGGACAGTCTGTGCATTTTCAGGATGTTAGTGCTCAAATAAGGGTTTATGCATTAACCCAACACTAAACTGCTAAAAGCAATATTGTCCAAAGACACCCCATGAAACAGTGGGGGAAGATGTACAATAAAGAAGAGAAGATTAAAAAAGAATAAAGAGGTTTCACCTACCTCCGGTCGTTTCTCCTCCTTCTGAACAGCTTTTTGGTGTGTGCGATTTCAGCTTCATGAGGCAATGGATGGTAACCCTGAAAAACAGAGGGAAAAGCAGTGATCAGCTCCAAGATACAGGAGGCATCAATATGGAAGAGGTGAGAGTGAGACAGAACTGCACACCCAACATGTGAGGATGATAAAAGAAACAGTTGCCATCCAAAGACCCTTACAACATCTCAGACTTATTGAAGCAGGTCTGGAAATCCACAGACTTGTTGTACCCTCTCATGGCCATTGCAATGAGCAGGGAATGAAGTTATCTGCAATTTCTGTATGGGAGAAACCCCACGGGGCAGGTAACTGGACCACACACAGATTGATCCCAATATACACCATCTACAGGGATTTTACCTACTTCACATGTGACACTGCTGACACTGGTGCACCTAAACCATCCACTTTCACTGGGCTGTTTCCTTCGGATTTATTTATTTGTCTAAAACTCAGCTGTAAAAATGACTGTATGGGGACGATGCTCAGCAGCATTTTGAGGATACTGGAGTAAGCAAAGATGAGCCACAGTGGGCTGGTCCACTGGGGCTGTGCCCCCACGCCACCAGCAAGTAAATGACTTTCTCATGAGCATCTTGCTGTGCCTGCCTGCTGTGAGCTAGTCAACCCGTGCCACAGCTGAGGCAGGGACTGGTGGCATCCACCTACTGGAAACAACTGAGATGACCAGGACATTAAATGATTTGCCCTGGTCATATCAGTGGAAGAGCTGTGTGTAACTCAAGCCGCTGTCTTGTCCTCTCTCCACCGAAGGTGCCGACTCTCTGACTTGGTATGTTCATCTGATAAGGGGGATGCTGTATTTACCATCCTACTACGGGCATCGTGAGGCTTCATTAATGTGAGCAAAGAGCTCTGAGGTTCCTGGATGACAGGCACTATGTAAGTGCAAAGTATTATTTATTTTCCAGGGACCACAGAGCTGTCATAACCATAATGAATTTTATTTATGCAGTATTGTACTTCCCTGGCTGGCAATAAAAGCCCTGTAAAAGTCGCTCCTTTTATTTCCATTGCAATCTATCTTAGCCTTGGTGTTGTAGCCGCTGGTGGTGAATCACCATGCATGAGGGGCCATGAGGGAGCAGCATGGGCAAGGGCAAGGGCTGGGTGGGAATGCATCTCATCGAGCAGCAGCTTTGTCACATTGGCATGACAACATAACACACCGGCTTAGAAAAAAAGTCCCTCTCTGAGTGAAGAGCCTTAAAAATGACAGTTAATTTTAGTAGCGGTTACTGAGATAATAATATTTTGAGTTCCTCTGGTGGAAGATGCAATGGAGGAGAAAGGTTGCTGGGGATGGTAATGAATTCAGGCTTGCAGACCAGAGAAGGCATTCCTGAGTCCAAGACCAACAGGGTTATTGCGACTATCCATCCTGGCCATCTGCAAAGAGCCTGGAGAAACTGCTACTGCAGCAACACTACAGCTCCCACAGCAGTTGGAGCCTTCTGCTTCAGAGACCTTTGCTCTGCGAGACTTCAAGCAATGAAGAACTCACCAAGCCCTTGGGTAAGTCCTGCTGCTGGCTTGCACGTCCCCATTTGAACCTTGCTTTGGCTGCAGTCTTGAAGTGTGTTTCCTGAGAAGGCAGTTTCCCTTTCAACTTTCTCCTTCACTTTTAACTCTTCCAGAGAAAACCCAATGCGCCATGATCATACGGTTCAGCACAGGCTTGTGAAAGCCTGTTCAAGATTAGTACCCACTCTCAGTGACCAAATAATCCTCCTCTCCCACTAAAACACCCTTAACACCCAGAGGTGCCACTCCAGACACAGCATCCTACATGACCCCTCATAACAATGGTACACTGCCAATGGTACAATGGCCATCATTACATGATTTCTTGCAAATCTGCTCATCTAGTGAGGATCTCCTCAGCGATGCACGTTGTTCTGTGGTTTTCTGCTCACGTCCCTGCACCTAGCACCAGAAAGAGCTCTCCTCATGATCCCTAGATCCCATCTCACTGCTCAAACGTAGCCCATCTTTGACTAATAAGAGGTAGTTTGGGAGTAGGGAAAGCTGGCAACCTGCTCTCCTAGGGCTGTGGTTGGGTTATCATCTAGTTAACCAGGTCTGACTTGGACTTCTCCTGCAGCCAAACACCTCATGGTTAAATCTGTGTGGCATCTTTGATGTCTAATAGCTTAGAATCATACTGAACCTTCATTACTGAGGGCTGTGGTTTGAGTCTTCCTCATCACTTATTTTCCCAATCATTTATTTTCACTGAATGCATAGGAGGAGCTTAACATCTCCAAGATCTCTGTTCCTCTGAAAATTTGCTTGGAATTGGCCAATGGCTACCGAACCAAATGAGAAAAGGAAGGGAGGGAGCAGACACACACAGCCCAATCACATCAGCCGTGCTAGTTTAAGAAATCAGGCTAAAAATAGTACACTACTCAGTGAGGCTGTTTCTAAATGTCATACTATCACAGCAGGCTAAAGCCTGGGGTATTTTTAAGAATTTAAGCTGCATTGCAGACACATGTGCAAATACAATTACCCTGGAAAAGTGAAACTATCTCTGCAGGACACAAGGACCTAAAGCACCTATTTCCTCAATGCGAAGCCTTCACCAAAGTCTCAGGAGCTGCTTTTCTGATCTTTCCAACCAGAAGTCATACGTACGGTGGTGCATTGCTGCATGTCTTCCTCGCAGAGCACCCCTGCACTTCCTCAGACCTCTGCCCACCAGCAGCAGACAGCATCGAGGTGAGAGATGGATTAATTACATGGGAATAAGGCTCCTAATCCAAGGAGCACTTCTGGACACTGCCTGTGCCTGAACAAAGGAGAACTCCGTGTCCCCATTAGGAAAATGAAGTATGTCCCTTCTCCTGCTGAGCAGTTCCCTTCCTTAGTCCTAGTCATGAGACAATGTTTTGGAAAAAAACAGTCACCGATCCCTACTCTTGTCTATTTTGGTGCCTAAACAGAGCTAAATTTGGAAGGGAGAAAAGTCGACTTTTTTTGTGCAGCAAGCTGATGTAAAAGGAAGTATCAGCAACTTGCAAGAAGGGCGGAGTGGCTGGAGAAGACCAAGGGTGCTGGGTGGGTGGAGACAGGCCAGAGTCCCAAGGGCACAGTAAGTGCTTTGATGACCTGGCTCTTGGGTTTGCCTGGAGGCTGATCCCCACCACGGGTCAGGCAGGACAGCAATGGAAGTGCTTTCAATAGTGCTGGCTCGCTGAGGACACCATGGATCTGAAATGCAGCTCTTCCATTCTTTCAGTGGACACACTCTCCATGAAGCTGAAATCCCTGAACAGAGCCAAAGGGAAATACATGTCTTGCAAGGCATACGAGCACCCTCTGCTCCGCAGTGGGTCTACAACAAGATCTACATAAGAGGGATGTTTTTTGCTCCTGCTTGGGCCAAAAGACACCATCAAGCCCAGGTGCTCAGGGTTTTCATAGGTTTGCAACTTCTCATTGGGCAGCAAAATCACATTTCGTCTCTCTCCCACACGGGTTTTGATATTTATTCACAGGTGGCTGGAGAAGAAGGTAACAAACCAACATTTCAGTGCTGCTGGTTCTTGAAGCCAGGGGTGTGGGAAAAGCAAAGAACAAGGAGCCCATGGTCTCAGGAAGGATCGCTAATAGGGGTCATTTTCAATTTTGGAGCTAAACACTCTGCAGTTTACATGGTGGGAAGCTTGGAGCAGAACTTGAGAAGCCCATGGGACTTCTAATGCATGTATGTGTATGTCAAGTTTAAATCATGAACATGCACGCTCTAACAAGAAAGGCCAATAGCTCTGGAAAAGAAGGGGTGTTCAGGACTGGTCTGCTCTCTGGGCCAATCCCCTAGAGATCAGCTATGTTGTGATATGCATATTCATTTTTAGATGTTTTAGGGAAAGCGGCTCTTGGACAAGGGAAGGTGATGTCTGCCAAGCTTATTAGGTGACTATCAGGTGGCCAGCTAGCATACGCCAAGGGAAATCTGTCATCTATCAAAATTGCTGCAGACAGACAGCAGAGGGGACCAGGTCTGACACTCACGTGCACTCTTTTTGTGCTTTACCTCCCTAATGAAGGTATCTGCCCAACCCTCAACCCCATTCACCTGCCCGTGGGAATCCAGAAAGCCAGCAGCTGCCTCTCTGCTGCCCCAGACCCATTTACATCAAAGTTTAATGAAAGAACAAATAAAAAGCTTTCAAGATCTTGTTGGCAATCTGCAGCAAGCCACGAGCCTCCACCTCTCCCCCCCACCAATAGCTGCCCCTTTCCCGCAACATCCCTCTCCTGAACCACCCCACACTTCAAGCCCAGTAACCTGTGGGGTACTGGCCTGGGAAGGATGTGAGGAAATGGGCAGGATCAGAGGAGGTAAACGATTGGTTTTAGAGCAACCCTGCTACAGGCAGGAGCTTTGCTATCATTTTTCTCATGCCTCCTCTGCAGCAACATCAGCAGAAGAAGTTGGAGGAAGGCACCAGCTTTGCCTTTTTTACCGATGATGGCAAATCACACAGTAAATCACAGGGAGATAAGCAGAAAGGAGGCAGGGTTTTTTGCTGCTGATGGTCCTTCTGTGACCACCCTTATGTAGCAAACTCCAGAGACTCCTTCAACATCCAACAACTGCCTTATAAAAGAGGTGGTCCTATTTGGGACCAACCTGCACCCTCCCTCCTCTTCCTCCTCCATTTCTGCAGTTCTCAAGTGCAACTGCTGCCTGGGGTGGCCAAATTCATGGGCGTTTCACAAAGACCTGGTAAAATTCTCAGGTGCTATGAGAGGTTGGGGTTCATTGCTTCGTCCTCATGGTCTTTTTGTCTGGTTACTGCAGCCTGACTTTCAGATGTGAAACTCAGCCCCACAGCGTGACTGTTTTCACTCATACCCACGCCTTCCACCTTTTCCATAGATGTTTCCATGCAGCAGAAATGCCCTCAGTCTGTGATGGTCAAGCAGGTGAAGATGCCTGCATGGGAAACAGCAACATTGAAACCCTGAGAGTGAATGAAAGGTTGAGAAAAGCAACCAGACTGATGGAAAAAACCAATGCTGGGGTGATGAGAGAAGGAAAAGAAATGATCCAGCCATATCGCAGGATCAGTCTGCATGAGCTTTATCTCAAGAGCCTTTTGTGCCCTCAAGAAACATCTCCACCCTTGCTTATCTTAAACAAATGGTTGCAGAAGGCCTGAACTGAACAAACAGGTTATTAGGCCTGCGGTAGGCACTGAGAGTTTCACTCAGTTTTATTGCACGCAAAGTTCAGGGTGGGATTTATTTTCTGGGGAGGTGGGAAAGGTGAGGTGGGGCTGGGTTCACAGCAGCCCCGAAGACACCCCCATCTGCCTGCGTAAAGGCAACAACACATATACCAAGGTTGGAGGGAGCGTAAAAAAATAAATATATTGTGGTTCCAGAAATGTTCCACAGAAACCAACCTAGAGGCTTGCAACACCCCACGATAAGGCTTTCATCTCCCTGTAGGATGCATTATCCATGTCAGGAAAGTCCGGGACAGCACAGAGATACAGATATATTTAACTTCTATTGTACCAGTCCCACACTCCTGGTGTCTATGGGGTTGAATGTGCCAATGCTCAGTACAACCACCCCAGCCATCCAATTGCATATGAAAAATGTGGCAAAGACACCGCTAGCATCATCCCCATCACCTCTGCCCACCCAAGGCCAGGATTTATCGACACATAAAAGTCCCATGGGCACTTCCAGTAGAGCTATCTCCCTGGAGGCTATTTGCCATTGCCTCTTTCCCTTCCAGGAACTCTCACAGTGCTGTCTTGCCACTCACTCTCCTCTCTTATACAAGGGGAATTTTTTACCTCTTGAAAGGGGAGGACTGAGGCACAACCCGAAGCCTTGACCTGCTTTGGAAGCTATGGAAGAATACCAAACAATGTCAGGAAGCCGCCTGGAAATGATTTCCTCTCTGTTAAAATTTAAATGATAAATCTGTTCCTTCAAATTGCAAGCTATTCATTTTTCCTGGAAGGTGCTTATAATAATAGTTGCTTCTGTATAAGGAATCAATTGGTGCTCAACATCAACAGAACAGAAAGCGCAACCATTTTACAACACACTCCTCACTCAAGATAAAAGTCAGGTAAATCCTTACAGCACTTCATGGTTGTGGCTCTCCCATCACTCCTCACCCACCACACAGCACACGCAGGTCCTGGCCACCTCTAAGGATGCTTTCTTCAACCTCAGTCACTGGAGACAGGGCTAAATTAAACTACATGGTTGGCAAAGAGGATTTAGTTTCCAGCCACCCAAGAGCTGGAAAAGGAGCAAAACTCCTCTGGCTTTGCCACCGCTGATCCAACAAGCCTCACAGCGGAGGAGGGATGCTCCGTGGGACCTTGACAGTAGGACGTGCTTGCCCGATGAATCATGGCATGGTGCAATATGCCTCAAATGGGAGGCATAGGAAGTTGTTTCTTGGGAGGTGTCCCCATTTGGAGAATTTCCTGATTAACTGCATCTTTGTGGAGCACACCATAAATCATACATCGCCGGTAAAGGCTGAACACGCAGCTGCAGCACATGTGCCTTGGTGATGAGCACCTTGCAGGATACTCCTTTCCCTAAGAAGGAGTGGGAGCACAGAGGAGCGATGGCTGTGGTGGTGATCACGACTGTCACAGCTAAACACCACTCTGCAGTTATCACTACAAACACCAGCGCTATTCCCTACAGGGCTCTGCCTTCCCACACCGCCCCAAGGATGCAACCTCCTGCATTCCCACTTGCTGAGCATTAATGCTGGTCTATAGGCCCCTCTCACGAAATAGTGGGTGTTTTAATGAAGTACAGACCCTCTGCATGCAGTTCCAGACCAAAAGAAGTATTATTTAGACCCTTATCTTCCCACCATCTTTCCTTAGCATTTGCTATCAGCTTCTGGCAGAGAGCAGACACCCAGCTAGAGGGAAGACAGCACTTAAAATGGCATTAAATACTTGATGGCAGCTAAACTGTCCCACCTCATCCCTCTGCAACCAGCTCTGGGATGAAACAAAAGACACACAGAATGGCAGAACAACCCAGCGTGAAACTCCCCATGCGGGGTGAAGGATGCAAATGCAATTAAAGCATTAGAATAATTAGGCAAAGCATCCCAAGTGAAACGTACCCTGAACCTTCCTCAATGCCTTCTGCTGATTACTGACAGCGAGTTTTCTGGGGCCTATTTTTAACTCTCAGCCCCTAAGCTCCTGAATTATACATAATTCAGAGATAAGAAAACTTTAAAATTCAGGACAAAGTCTCCTAGGAGTAACTGCCTCTACAAACACACACGTGCACATCAGTGCAACCAGGATGGGCAGGAAGAAACGCCCAACCAATGCCACCGAGTCCCAGCTAAGCCACCGAGATGGGGACAGGCTGGAAAGGCTGTTGCATTGAAACAGGGTGCTCCAGACACACGGACACACGGTGCCATAGGAAGAGTATAAATAACAGACAAAAGAAATCCCCTTTTGTTACAAGAATACGCAACTCCAAAATCAGTACAAACTGACTTAGGAAACGGATTTTTTTCCCATGTTTTAGCAAAATGGGAACAATACTTTGTGAGTGGAAGTAACTTTAATTGTTTTAACTGATGTTATTTTAGTGTTGTTTAGGTTTATTGTTTATTTGTATGTATTTCCTCTAGCCTGGTCAGGCTTAAAAACAAACCTTACTGTCAGCAGTAAAGCATCCCATCAATAAATAAATATATTTATCCAGTAAATATAGCTATAACCACACCATTGCTTGGAGTCCGTAAATGCAGAATATTTAAAGAATCATTAAAACAAATAGCGTTGGTGACTTGGGTTTGCTTTCACCTGGAAAAAGGAGCCTTTTTCAGCTAATATTTGGAATAAATACCACCCACATCACTTGTGACCAGGAGGCACCACATGTGGTATTTGGTTTGCGGTCTGTCCAGGTAGCCCAAGTTCATCCTGAGAAAGGGCTGCACTGCTCTGAAAAGGTCTTCCTACTTTTTCATTGTCTTGTGCTAGTTTGGGGGTGAGGGAGGAATTGCTTTAGCTAGGACTTAGACTGTTAGGAGGTTGCTATGGGAGTATTTGTAACTCGAACTATTTCAGTCCCTCTGGGACCTCGCATTTCTTTAAAGTGTACTTTTCCTCTGTATTTTCCACGTTCCCCAGTCTGGTTTTCCCTATCTCTTATCCCCTTCAAAGACTACCACCTCTCATTTGTGCACCTCAATGAGCCATTTGACAATGCCTCTCCAGCCGAGATGAACAGGGCAGGTGAGATGGCGGGAGGACCCTTCATTCACCATCTACCCTCAACACCTCCCCATCACACCACTGCAGTGGATGGTGTCACAAGGAAGAGACCTGCAGGTACAATAGGGACCTCCTTGATGAATTTTTAAGGTGACCTCTAAACAGACCCCATAGGACACCAGGGAATTTGGGACCAGAGCCCAGGTCACCCTCTAAGCTGGAGGGTCTGTTGAACCTCTGTGCAATCTCCAGCGTTTGTACAGCCTCCTCTGGCTGGGTGTGCTCACCTTGAACCTCAGCATCTTTCTCAGCAGGAGGTAAGGGCTGTATCCAAGTATATTTTCAGTTAATCCTTACTATTAACAAAAGACTGTGTGTTTTCCATGTGCATTTGTGCAATCCCCCAGAACGAGGTCCCCACAGATCTTCTCCTCTTGGCTGGACCATGGTTTCAGCCTGTAGGAGCTCCACCTCATGCAAGCTCCCAGGAGCTGGGACAGTCCAACAGCGATGAAACCCCTTATTTGCAGAGTGATAACTTCACAACTTTACAAACAAGAGGTGACTTCTCTTTTCTTTCAACATGAGTAGATCCAGAGGCGCTAGGAGAACTTTCTCACTGCTCAGCCCTTAGCACTTCCCTTTGGAAGCCTTCCAAGTGCATAAAGTTTTGCAACACCCTAAGATCACAGGCAATAGTTAATAAGTCAATGAGCATTTTTTGCCATGATCCATATCACTGTGATCCATACACTGAGCCACCAAAGGAAAAGTAAATTTTGCCATCAGCTTTAATAGGGTCATCGTGGTGACAGCCCCTCTTGGTCCACCAGTGGACCTTTCTCACAGACCTTCATGGCTGAAGAAAGCTGCACAGAATATAACTGTCCTTTCCTTCTCCAAGTCCCTTGTATAGTGCTGGAAAAATTTTCACACAACAGATACTCCTGTTTGCAGTTGGCTGAAGATACAGCCAACACACTGTCCCTGGGATTATACCACAAAGAAATGTTTTTTCTCCTTTCTGAAGTCTCTGCTTAGTCTAGCTCAGCCTAGAGAGAGCAAGTGAGGTTCCCATGTCACAGCCACCCCAGCTCGGAAAATACCCCAATGTGCAAATGCCAATTTAATTCTATAAAAGCCTCATTCTTCCCTTTGAAAAGTCCCATTCCTTTGCCCGAGTGTGGGCTGTGCAACACAACGGCTTGACTTTCTCCTTGCCAGGTTACTGGCAGTTTGTACCTGGGTAGAAGAAACTGCTTCTTGAGTGCCCGTCTGCTCCCTCCCAGGATTTTCTTTTTATGCATCAAGGACTAAGATTCCTCCTGCTGTAATGGGTTTTAATGCAGGGACAAGCACAGAAAACATTATGCACTTGCCACAGAGTATCAATCATATCACATCACATATTAATTACACTGGTGGTTTTTCACTGGTGCTTTGCAGGCCTCTGGGAGCCATGGACTACTTTGAACAGTAAAGCGAGGACGAGCAAGAAAAGCATGTTTGTACCTGCTTTACAGCAGTCTCCAAATGTGAAATTTGGAAATGGATCTGTCATTTCCACCAAAAAAAAAGTCCTGAAAAACTGGTTTTTATCCAAAGTTGCTAAGGACATGCACCAAGGTGGCCGTACCCACTCTCCCATGTCTTGCAAAGGCTGAACCTCAACCATGACAACTCCGAAGATACAGGCATCATTCAAACATCAGCTTTCCTGCCAGTGAAAGCATGAGTTACAGCTGCTTTTGTGATGACTGCCAGGAGCTGGGTGAAGCCCCTTCAATTCATTTCACATTGGCCAAGAGGACACACCTTCAGGTGTTTCATCAGAACCAAATGAGGACAAGAAGAACGAGCAACAAAACTCAACACACTGACCCTCCTCGATATTTTCCTGTGCCAAGTGACGACCACTGAAGACCTTGCTTACTGGCGTGTTTCAGGTCACGTTGCCCCTTCTTGCTTGGGCTTTTTTAGCTCCTTTCTCCTTTCTTTGGTGCCCTTCTTGCTGGCAGGATTGTGGGCGTGTGATGGGCAGTACTGGGCTCCGAAAGCTGGGAAGGGTCTGAGGGAGTGATCACTGAGAGCAGTGTGACTGAGGAGCAGAAAAGGACACCATGGGAGAACCGCAGGCACCCCAGAGCAGATGCACTGCATTACGAGCAACCCGGAAGCGGCCATTGAACCACTCGTCGCCAAAGAGAGACGGGAATTTTGGCAACCAGAATGTCCCCATGTCCATTCAGCCAGCTGCCTTCTCTGTCCTGGACCCCTGCCCGCCGCCGTCACCACCGCAGCCATAACCATCCTACAGATGCTATGCAGTCACGGTGACTCCTGAAGTCAGGCAGGGACTCTACAGCAGCCTCGGATGCAAAACAAGCTTTCCCACACTACACTCCACGCTCATCTGGGTAGCTCTCCTGTGGGTCCACCTACGGCCTTAAATTAAGTAGCAAGTACCTTACTGAAAGTGGTTTTAGACATCCTCACTGGCATATTGGTCTTTGCCCATGCACAAGATGCTAAAGGCACATGGGGTCCTTCCTCCTGCCCGCATCTCTGCTGCGATCAGAGACAACCTGGCGAGCCAGGATGGCTCAAGCCTGCCCTTTCCAAAAACCAAGTCATCAAACACTTGCGTCTCTGTGCTTGGCAGCCTCAGCCTTTCTCTCCTTAGCAACGCCAAAAATTATTTACTTATCATCCATGGCCTTTTGCCAGCAAGAACGCTGCGTGAGGAGCAGAACCATCTTCTCCGTTCCTCCAATAAACCTAAGCAACAAAAGCGAGGCTCTTCCTCATGCAAAAAAAAAAAAAAAAAAAAATTCCCACCAGCTAAGAAAAGCTGGAGGTTAATATAAATTCCATGGGTTTGAGGGGGAAGTGGAGCTGCATTCAAAGACTTGATGGCTAACCATGCTTCCTTCGTCTGGCAACTGCCTGCTCCCCCAGCAGAGTTATTGAGGAAGTTAGACGAGCGCTGTATTTGTTCCAGCTGCAGATTTCCCTTAACCCCTGGTAGTGGTGTTTTCAAAAAACACAGATCTTGTTTTCTGATGGTGGCTTTTCGTTTCTGTCCATGCCACAGCTACAGTTATTAGCTTTAAGTGCTGTCATTCATAGATTAAAAATAAAAGAAAAAAAACCTTTGCCATTCTGAGAAGTCCAGGCTGGATGAGCAAAAGAGGGATTAAAAGAAGGCTTTCAGGAATTAGCTTGGAACAGAAAAGAAGAAGATAAAGCCATTATAAAAGCTTGTACTAATACAGGAGTCCTTTTTGTTGTAAGTGTTAATGCAGCCATGCAAATTCCTATGAAGATTTATTAGTCAGGTCATATAATCTGCTCTCCTTCCTCTCCTGATGATAAAATCAAGGTATTTTCCTCCACTAAAATGTTCCTCTCTCTCACTTAAGAGGAAAAAAAATATCCTTTTTTTTCCCAAGACTCTGTTTGTGGTATACACAAGGCTACAAGTGAGGCTGATGCCTGTGGAACAGTGAAATACAGACACTGAAATTGAAGTACCCATTTAGAGACTACACTGTTAGGATGCTCCCTGTAAGGCAAGCACAGCCCCAGGTCCATCATACCCGACACTGAATAACTTGACAGAGCTGGGATATGCAGCACTGTCCCCTTCCATCATCCCAGACCTGCTATAGCATCCGCTGTCCTACGGGACTTCAGTCCAGTAAAGCATTTACTTTATGAGAATCTGCTCCTAAGTCTACTATTTGCCTTGGCCCTCAGCCAGCCAAGCACTTAGGCACATGCTTAAAGTTAAGCACAAGAGTAAACAGATTGAAGTCAGAGGGACTTAAAATTAAGCACATATTTCAAGGATTTGCTGGATAAGGGCTTTAACCCTGGGTGTGCAGCATTTAACTGGGATGATTCTCAGCTGATTAGCTCCCTCCTTTCCCTGAACTCCCCTCCACTGGACCAGGCAACAAACGGTTTCTGTTTTGCCACCACGCTAAAGGCTTGGTTTTAAAGAAACCTTGTCTAGCCTCTAGGCAAAGCATGTCTTTCTTTAATTATACCTGCCTGTGAAATACCTTCCAGAAATCCCCACCCAAACAAAGCCTCAGGAAAGGAAATAACGGAAATTCTTGATGGTTTCAACGAGGGAAATGATCCTAACCAGTGAGACGAGGCGCACGTAAGATGAGGCTGGTGACTGTCCCTACTGTACATGGCTCCCAACCCAAGGAGACTCCTTAAAGCTCCAGCAGAAACCCCCAGCTACCACAGCCCTCATCTCCCAGGGCAGGGGCCCCCTTGAACTTGGCCCCTGGATGTAGCTCTCTGCATGTGTTAAGATCTCAGAAGCCTTTTGGTGGACATACAGGGGAAGAAGAGACGTGGCAATACAAAATTCATGAAACCAGTATGCTCTTCCCCACAGCAAAGTGCAGCACCCAACAGGGAATATTCTAAGAGGCCACACAGCTTCTAAAGGGTGGGAGGTCACTTGCATGACTTTTTTTTTTTTTTTTTGCCTTCCATGCTCTTTCATATGAGCTTTTTTATTTCCATTGCATCGACCCCTGCTAGGACCTCGGTGGCTGTGGGTACATGTGCAGGTCTGGCAGAGCAAAAGCCCTCTTGGTGCAGAGAAGCAACCACTCCACACAGGCAGCACAGGCAAGACTTGGAAGATACGGACAAAACAGATGAGCAGCAGATTGGAAACATGGACACAGAAGATGAAGATTTGCTGTTGATTTCTCCAGAAACATGACTGCCTTCATCGAGGAGCAACTTGCCCAGACTTGACAGTGGACTAATGGAACATCACCAAGTCCCACTCCCATCCTTACCCATCTTCATCCAACTCACTTCTAACCATCCTCTGCTGCATTACCATCTGCTTCTGAACAGTCTGTCCTTCTCACCAGGACACGAACATCTGATTTGCCTGTGCTACGCATAGCAATGGCACTAAATAGTCAAGTACCTTTGGAAAAGCGCCTGTGAAAGATGCCTGGATTACCCTACCCAAACTGCAAACCACTCTAGGGGACCACTAGATCATCAATTTTCAGTGCAGCACATGCAGAAAGACTTCTGCACTGCCAGAACACTCTTTTGATCTGACCTCGTGTCAGGAAAGCTACCTTAGACCTCCCAGAAGAAGGGCATGGCCATCAGCTGCTGCACTGCAGCCTTGCCCTTCCTGAACCAACAACTCTCAGAAGTTGAGGACTGGCAGAATAAATTCAAGTCCTGTCTTGTATGCAAATCGCACCATGAAAAGATGTGGCAAGTATGAAGGCAAACAAGGCAATCTGCTTCCACTTCAGACAGGAACGGCAGGATGGTCAAGTAGTCATGGAGCTCCACCTCTAACACAACAGGTTCCCAGCCTCAGGTACACTTGCAACCCTTGGAGCTACTTGAGATATATTTTCATGGCCTTGCTGGCCATGGGCAGCTGGGCACTATTTCTTCTTCTAGACAAGGAATAGAAGCAAAGGAGCTGTATCCTGGAAGTCTGTCACACTTCACATGCCTTCCACCAAGGTCAAGGCAGGCTGTGTAATTATCATTTATTACCTGTGCAGCTATGCTGCTTGGAAATACCAAAATCCTGGAGCTAGATGCTGTATGCAGAGATCAGAAAGCTGCTCTGGTACCAGGAGAGAAGCAGCATAATACCAAGGCTGACAAAAGAACTCACAGCTTGCTTGCTTTTACCTTCAAACAAGGGCATTTGTAAAAACAAAGAGTTTAAATAACAAATCTCTTTGCCTAAGCATTTATAAATTGAACAAAAAATAGTTTCCTTTCAACTAAAAGATCCCATAGTGTGTGTAGTCCCCATACTGTGGCACTGCAAGAGGGGTGGGTGTGAGACCCTGAATTTCTCCCTGTCATGAGTGTTCCCACCATGCCCTTGGGATTTCAGGCAAGACATGGGACAACTCCCCCCCCATCTGCATTGCCAGGGGTCCTGGTCTCTGACAGTTTTCCATGACCAGGTTTGGTCTGCTTCAGCCCTCGGAGCATTTGCAGAAGAAGAGGAGCTCCCACCCTCCTGCACTGACAACACGGATGAGGGGAAAGAGGAGTCACCGCTGTGCTCTTCGGATCATGTCAGGTCGCACGTACGTTTGAAGTTGGCCACCCAGTTCTCAGCAGCCAGGAGCAATCTTGTAACGGCTACTTCCTCCACCGTTTGCAGAGCTGATCTTCAGGAAAGCTCTGTAGTGCGAGGAAATCCTGACCATCGCCACCAAAGCGTTATCAACACAGCAAGGAGATAATAACGACAGGAACTGCCTTACGGCAAAATCACCATCATGATTCATGCGACTGCCTGGTGCCAAGGTCCAACAAGCTGGAACACAGTGAGAGGAGGTCACACATGCTATTGGCTGGTTATTGTGGAAAAAAAAGGAAAAAAAAAAAAAAGAGGTGCGTTCCTACAATTTGATGAGCATCATCCACTCTCCCTCTGGCAAATGAATCGGGTCTTCAGTGCACAATCAGCTTTCTGCATTGAATTTGCCTTCTCATGGGAGGCCACTGGTCCCATCTTCTCCTTTGGGAAGGTAGGTGGTATCTAGTGTGGCAGATACCAAACGTCACCCAGAAGAAGTATCACCATTCATAGTGGCAGACCCCAGCGTGGTCTGCAAGTTTTGTGACTGCTCTGGATTCCCAAGAAATATCACAGAAACCACAGCAGCCCTCTGATCCATGTACAACCTCCCCCAACAGAGAGATGCAGGCTGCCTTAATGATGGACAGGCGTGGTGAGCACACTGCTGTGAGTCAGGCCCCGTAGAACTTCTCCAAAGGTCTTTTACTCCAGGGATTGTTGGCTCAGACCCTCATGGTCTGTGATACACATCCGAGGAGTAGCAGGCACGACGTTCCAGGTGTCGGCTTGGAAACCTGGGTGCTGCCAGACGGCGGTTGATCCCTGGAGCAAGCACAACATGGTGAGCAGCCGTGCCTCCTTCAACCCCATCCTTGCTGGAGACCATACACCACCAGCACACAGGCTTTGCACGTGCACTACTAGACCAGCAGAAATGCCCTATCCTGGACAACCAAAGAAATGGAGGAGGTCAAGGGCTGGCGAGACGCAAGGGTTCACCTACCCTCTGTGGGGATTTGGCCCCTTGTTGAGCAGACACTGGGGAAGATGACACCGTGGCATCATGGAGGTGCACCTATGCACGGTAAGGGGACAGATTTCCCCCCACCATGAGAAATACCCATCGGTACCTTCTCCAGACACAATGCTACACCAGAGATAGAGCACCTCAGAGACTGTTTTTTCTTTATTTTCTTCTTTTTGCAGCTCAGGACTACTAAATTCGCAGTCTCTCCTTAATGTCACATGCGTGGCTCAGGTCCCTCAGGCCCCAGCAGAAGCAGCCTGGGATATTTGCACAGACCCCTCACAATGGAAGGAAGAGGGTGTAGGAGGGAGGATCAGGCTGCTGACCCCTTTATTGTTCTTGGGCCAGAAGAAAGCTTCCTCCCGGCTTAAGAACCACGGCGCTGAAAAAGCTTTCCAGCCAAAACGAGTCAGATGGAGTCACTGGGTGGTGGTTTTTATTTTTTATTTTTTTCTTTCTCCTTCCCCTGCCTCCTGCTTCGGTCAAGCGACGGGGAGTCACAGGGTTGTGCTCCATTCACAAAATACCTGCTGCACATCACGTAGTCCTTCCCCCCGTCAGCGGGGAAAGACGCTGTAACCCAAGCAAACGAAAATAAACCTCTTTTTTTTTTTCCTTTCTCTGCAGATTTGGAAAAAAAAAAAAAAGAAAGGAAGAAAGGACCCTGCTCCCAGACTGACGCCTCCAGCGTACGCCTGCCGGGGAAGGGGTAGGCGGGGGGGAAACAAGACGACGATATGAAAGAAAACAAAAACAGCAAATTCTGCTCCAAAAGGATTAAATGGAGGTTTTCCAAAAAAACACCCCGCCATTATATAATGAGGCTTAACTCAGAGTCACTGGGGTCACACGATGCAGCAGACTGGAAAAACCAAAGCGCAGTGTAGCCTTTTAATTGCTAAGCCAACCATTAAAAAAAATATAATAGAAAACTGATATTGTGATTGCATGACAAGGTGGCCGCTCACACTCTAATGGTCAGGGTATTTTTTTGCCCCCTTTGCTCTTTCTGGCTGAAATACCATTTCAGTGTGAGTTCAATTCTTTGCCTTTCTGCTTATAGGGGTGGTGACCCGTTTTGACGGGACACTGTTGGCGCCGGGCAGTGACACCGTGGGGAACACAGGGACCCAAAGCCTTAAGGCATGTGGGGCTGATTTGCACTGAAAGTAAAATAAAGCACAAGGGGAAACTTTACCTCAACCATCCAGGTATCAAAACCCATTGCTGGGTTTCCAGATCAAAATCTGGATGCAAGGAGATGATTTTTTAGCATGCCGGTTGCATCTACAAGTCCAACCACGATCCATGGTCACCTGTCTAGCCCCCAGGTTCTCCACAGCCTTTAAGTTGAGTTGGAAGTACAACCACAGGCAACTCTGAAGATCCTCCATCCTCAATGTCTCCTAGCACTGTCTACACCAGGGATCCTAGCTGCAGGGCTGAACAAGCTCCATGGACGCAGTGGTGTGGATGGGAACAACCCAAACAACAAGAAAGCTTTAAAAAAGCCCACACTAGACCTCTGCTTTTGGAAAACCAAGCTTTCATTGACCACAGGCCTAACAGCTGGAGCAGACTGGCTGCTGCTGTCATGCCATGGCATGCCCAGGAGGTCCAACAGCAGCGGTGCAACCTGCTGGTACCATTAGGTTGGAAACCTGGAGATCATCTCGGAGTCGTGTTTTTTTCTAAATTACAACAAATGCAAATTTGTGCTTCGCATTTGAATCTTAAAAACTGGCTTCGGACCAGATTATCATTGCACAGCAACCATGAAACAACAGGACAGGGTGTCTCATCTCTCCCGCTACTGCTTCAAACGATGTCCATTCAACTACCAACCCCAAACCTTTTCACTCCTATCTAGTAAACATGCAGTAACCCAAACCTGAGCAACACACACTTTTACGTTGTATTTATTCATAGCCCCATGAGGAAGGCTGGCCAAATGAAGGCATATGCAGCTCACCAGCTTTAATAATGCCGCTCACAGGCGCATGATGGAGTAAATGTTGGCGGCTCCCTCCCCAGCACCAACAAGCAGAAACCATCCGCATATTATGTGATACCTGCTTGTTTTGCCCAGCCAAAGGGTCTTATTTTGCCCAGCCAAAGGGAAACAAACGGCTCCTATAAGCATACATATTTTCTTTCCGTTCAGACAAGGCGCCTCAAAAGAATATACAATGAGAAACAAAATAATCAAGCAGGTCACAAAAGCAGGAAGAAATGAAGCTTTATCATTCTCCAGTGGTTTCTCTGCTCATACATTACAGGAATTACCAAAAAAAAAAAAAAAAAAAAAAGAATTAAAAAGAAAGCAAGCCAACAAGGAGGAGTTTCTCCACAGTGGTACCAGCAGGTGAAGGGCAGAGCAGAATAACCCTGGGAGACATGGACACCGGGGCAGCATCGTGTGGCTGAAGACATGGAGACCACGTTCCTCTCGCTATTTCTGTTAGCCCCGATGAAATCCTTCAATCCCAATCCCCAGCAAAGGCATTTTGGGGATGGCACAGAGTTTTCTTTCACTGACCACACCAGCACACGTACAGCTGAGCACTTGCCGTTTTTAGAGCCAGCAGAGAATTTCATGAAGTATCATCAAAAAACCCAAACAAACCCCAAAGGTATTTTCAAAATCATGAAATAAGGGACAATATGAACATGGGACTAGAAAGTACCTCTTGGTTACAGAGCTTCATCTGCTACCACAGGCGAGAACATCATTTAATTCCCTTCATAAACAGTCTTTATTTTCCCTGTGGAAGAGACATCCAGGCGTCGTACGCAGCAATAAATTTCCCACTTAAAGGACAATCTTTGACCAACCACCTTGGATTGCAATAAACACTTATCCTGCCACTAAATACCTATATTTATACCCATAGCTATATATACATCTCCCCAAGCTGGACGGGATTCACTTACCTGCTGCCTCCGGACAGGAAATTCGCATTTTAAGAACTTCTGGTCTCATTTATTGTATCGGTTTCTATTTCCATAACATCAGAGGAAAGGCAGCAGCAAGGGGGGGGAGAATCTTCTGGTTAAGAAGAAATTTTTAAATGTGACAGGAAACATTAAGCTCATATTTTGTCAGACAAGGGACAAGGACATCCCCCATTAGCAGGATTTTTAGAGCGCGATGTGTTTCTAGGCTCTGTAGGTCCCTCCGCCAACGGGGATCTAGGCACGTCTCTATTCTCTGGTCCTATGGTATGTCTACTTTTTTTTAGAGAGAAAATTCCTTCCTTCCCTCTATTTTATTAAAAATTCGGGTCTTTCATGGAGAGCAGGGAAGGGGATTAGGATGTGGAAATAGCCAAGCCAGCAGAAATAGCTGCTTGACCAAAGAGACATTGAGTTTTTATTTGGGACCTTTAGAAATCTGGATTTTTTTTTCTCTGCTACTTTTAGTAACTTTTTTATAACTTAATCATTACTCCACAACCAGCTTCAGGAAAATATTCAGCAAATTCAAGGGAATGCAGCAAAAGCCCTCTCAGGTTTCTAATGAATCCTCTGGGAAAACAAGGGAAAAAAAGATGTAACACTATTCAGAAGTTAAAATTCAGGCAGGATTTGAGGCGGGGGAGATGTTACAGTCTATAAAAAGGACTGGGAAAAAACAAAACCAAACCTTTCAGGCTTGCTTTGCATATTATATAGCTGCACAAAAGCAAACTTTGTTGAAAGGGAAGTCAACTGTGAGGCTGCGAAAAACCTGTGTTGTCCTCTGGTGTGTTTAAGCCAGAGCTCAATTTTGAGCCTCAAATGCTTATTGAGCTGTTATTTATACTCCAGCACAAGTCTCCATATCCAAATCAGCTAATTCCCCAGAAAACTGCAGTTCTCAGGTCTAAAACTACTTGTGAACTTCTTAAAAGCAAACCAGACCATCTTTCTTTATCATCCTCCCAGGAACAGACTTACCCATCCAGCTCTCCCATCCTCCTCTCTCATCTCCTTGTGGTCCTTGATCGTGAACCCAAAACCCACCACCTCCTATTAGTAAGCCCAGCCTAGTCACACAGAATCACAGAATCCTTCAGGTTGGAAAAGACCCTTGGGATCATCGAGTCCAACCCTCAGCCCTACTCTACAAAGTTCTCCCCTACACCACATCCCCCAACAGCTCATCCAAACGACCCTTAAACACATCCAGGGATGGGGACTCCACCCCCTCCCTGGGCAGCCTATTCCACTCTCTGACCACTCTTTCTGGGAAACATTTTTTCCTAATATCCAGTCTGAACTTCCCCTGTTGCAGTTTAAAGCCGTTCCCTCTTGTTCTGTCACTAATCACCTGTGAGAAGAGACCAGCACCAACCTCTCTACAATGTCCTTTCAGGGAGCTGTAGAGAGTGATGAGGTCTCCCCTCAGCCTTCTCCTCCTCAAATTAAACAGCTCCAGCTCCTTCAATCACTCCTCATAGGATTTGTTCTCCAGGCCCTTCACCAGCTTCGTCCAGCCACTCAGTCACTTTGTGTCTACCCCTCCATTGGCCTAGCCCAAGAAAAAGCTGCAAAGCAGCTAAAATCTCATTATTCATTTTTTATTTTTTTTTTAGCACAAACCAGTGCCTGGCAAACTGGGGTCTAAGGAACTGAGATGGTCCAGCGGTGGACACCACCATGGTCTTTGTCTCCCTCTTTCCGAGGTTGGCATGTCCTTCAAGGTGGGGTGGGGACAACAGAGTAGATGGGAGACAGGGACAGATGAACAAACGGAAACGTGGGTGTTCAGAGGAACATCCTACATTTGATGGGGTAGCAGCATCTTCCGGAGAAAGGGAGGAACCCGCAGCACATCTGGCACTGCTCTTTGGTGTGAGGATCGTTACTTCAGACTGAGCCCTGCTGGAGCATCCCATAGGAAATAGGTGGCATTCAGGACTACATTTGGAAAAGTGGATTTCCAAGAGGAGCTGAGGAGGTGTCGCGATGCAAGCAAGGGAGACCTGGGCTGTGCGGCATGTCTAACCCCTCAGGATTGTAGTGCTTAGACAAGGCAATGATGGGGGGTTCACAAACACCTTCTGTTTTGACCTCACTCTGCTCAGGGCCTCCACTTGCTTTGAGGCTTATGACGATGCACAGTGCTAACCAAATTCAGTCCTAGGTGCAGAGAAACACCTTCCCTCTCCACAAGCCCCAGGGTCCCCCATGCTGGACATGCACCCCGAAGCCGAGGTGGGCACAGAGGGATGGAGAGCACCATGACCTGGCACAGGAGGGTGCAAGACGCAGCCACTGCGGACCGAGGTTCTGCTTGGAAAAAGTCTTTGGAAATGCTTCCTCTGTGCAGAGCCGTGTTTCGGGGCTGTGCAGCGAGGCTGCAGTGCCCTCTAGTGCTGTTGGGCTCCTTCTGCCACCAGCCCTGTCCCCTCAGCCACCGACATCAAGCCAACCTTCAGAACTGCAATGTAAGCCAACCTTGACCATTCCACTGACCCTCCTTGCACATCCCGAACCCGTGTCTCTAAACTCAGCCAACCCAACTGGGGTGAGGGAGCACCCCAACGACTCCCATTCTGGCAGGAGCTCACTACAGCTCCACCATTCTCCAAACAACAGGGCTGCCTGGCTCCAACCCTGCTCAGCTGACCAGTACTAGTTCCAGGAAACACAATAAAAAAGGCATCTCTGCACCCATCAGGTTGGGAATTATGAGCCACCATCGCTAAGTCTGCTTGAACTGGGTGACAGCCAGAAAAATAAATCCAGCCCTGAGAAGGGAGAGTCCATCTCATTTGTCGCAATCCGAAACCACCTCTGAACCCTAGAAACAATAAAAACAATAATAACAATAATAATGATGATGGAAGCGTCAGAGCTCTTGCGCATTTCCCTGGTGTTTCCTCTGTGCAGAAAATAAGCCTAGCAATCCTATGATATGGAACACCATCATAATCTGAAAAAAACACTGGAAGATCTCCCCTTTTCTGCATGTCTGATAAAAACCATGGGGTTTATAACCTGGTTCAGGACTCACAGCAGCTCTGCTCTACCGCCAGAGACCAGGACTGGACCTTGCAAGAACCTGCTAGCTGGTGACCTGCATGTAGGACAAGCCACTCTTGGTCCAGATCTCTCCACTCCAGTGCTTTGGAGATGGCAACAGTCTCATCTGCCTTCCTTGGTCAACGGTGGCCTTAACTCTAACATAGGAGTGATGCTGAAGGGGTTACAAGTGACCATGGCAGTTTGCCCTTTCAGCCCAAGGAGATGGTCACTGTCAGTTGGGTTAAATGCAACAAAAACTAGGCCACAGAAAGACCATATCTTACTGGCAGTCATGGCAAAACAAAAGCTTTTTACTCAGCAATAGAGATCTGACTCCAATCCATTTTGACCTATACTCAAGTAACCCCTGGCTCTTTGACAGGGACTTTCCACAGTGGTTTTAGCAGTTACAGTATTGGAAAGACCCTTGGGATATGGGAAGCTGGCTTGTTAGACTAGAAACCTTCTCTGAAAGTAATGCCATGCCTACACGCTCTGGATGGAGTCCAGCAGAATCTGGGGGCAGGAAGAAGAAATCTCCCTAGTTTGGGACTCCTAGGGAGACACCCTAACTTGTTCATAAGTGTTTGGTGGACACGTGAAGGATGTCAGGGTTAGACCTGGTGAGTGGCAGGAGGGACATACAGCACATGGGAGACACCACATGGACCATCACTCCCGGTGGGAGGGGATGAGCCCACCACAGCTTCACCAGGGCAGAACAGCCTACTGAGAGAGGGCCACGTCGCTGTGCCCAAGGCTCTGAAAGAGGAGGGTTCTGGGCTGGCTAACAAGCTGGCTAAAACAAGAACCACCCAACTTTGTAGTGCAGAAAGAGCAGGGAGGAGAGGATGAGAACTCTGTATGGTGACAGTAAATAACACCACCCCACCAAAGAGTTGTCCCTGAGCTCCAAAGAGACCTGTCCCTTTGTCACCACCACCCTGGAAGGGTCAGCGATCTGTAGGGTCCATGAGCAAGCCCACACAGCAGTGCTGGACACCAACCTCCTCCCCTCGCATGCCAAGTGACAGCAAAGGGGATGCTTCCCCATGATCTGCCCTTCTCCACGGGACATCTGCCCTGTCTTCAACTCTCTTAAGGAACCTACCGTATCTGACAAGTCCATGTGTGAGCTGGTCTCTCTGGGCTCCTTGCAGAGCTGACAGAGAAAGGACATGGGTATCCTTGGATAGAAATCATCTAACCTTTTCTAGACCTCTGCATTGAGATGCAACAAATCATGCCCCAAAGTGTCCATGCTCTTCCTACGGCAGGAAGCCCAACTGACCAGCCCACGCACAGGTTCCACCTTTACTTACACAATCTCCACACTGAATTGTAAGGTCTGACTTGAAAATACTTTTCAATGAGGAGGGCTCCCAAGGAAAGCAGGTAGAGGCACCTGTTAGGTGCCTAAATTCAGGAGGGAACCCAGCACAGTCAAGAATCCCAGTGCTTCTAGGCCTGTTTGGACAAAGTCAGAAATACAGTGGTGCTAAGAGGAACACGAACAACTTAGAGTCTGCCTTTCTCCTAAAGAGCTGCTCCCTTGTTTCTCATCCAAAAAGGAAGCTGGATGACAACTGTAGCCAGAAGAGAAACAAGCAGTTTATTGTAATTCCAAGCATATAACAAAAAGGGTCAAAAATCACTAAGGAAATGGAAGGGGATGAGCTGCAAGGCAATTAAGACGTCAAACCAAATGGTATTAGTGCTATCTTCCAAGTTTATCCCACAGCACCAGTAAAGCCCAGTATGCCTTTCAAAAGTGCCACATAATTTCTACCTCCTAAAACACAAGACAAGGAGCAGCTGGCCAGCAAAGGCACAGCCACACCACTGGGAGGAAGGCAGGCCCATCCTGAAGGCATGAGTCCAGCAAACTGAGAGCCAAAAACTGCAAGATGCCAGTCCAGAGACCACTCGGGATGTGCCCCAAAACTCTTTGCTCGTGTCTAGCAGCATTCACAGCATGTCCGTGTGACATGCAGCCTCCTGTATCCTTCATGAGCTACAGCAGCTTCACAGGGAGGATGGGGGGTATCTTGCAGGACATGACCCCTTGGGTTGTTTTCTCTGGTAAGTGTAGAGTTTGCCAAGGGCTTGCAGTCTGAAGACCACATCTAGGATCGAGACATTTGGCTGTGACACATCCAAGCCTGAAAGCCTTTCCACGTGTTTGCCAAGGGGAGCAAAAGCAAAATGCACTGACTCAGACCTCCCCATGACGTCTTCATGACACGCAGATGTTATATGGTCTCCTCCAACAAACCAGCTGAGGTGACACAGAGAGGATAATGAAGACTGGCTCTTCAACTGAGCTCTGCCTCTCTAACGCAGCAGACAATCGATCCTCCCTGGTGTGCAATAAAAAGCAGATCTTATGAATGGGGAATACTTATCTTCAAAAGATTATTTTCTTCCAAAGTAATTTTTTGGCATCGCTTAGGTGAATTAGTGCCCAAATCCAACTACAGACTCCTATGAGTAAAAGGAGAGATGAAGAGGTTACGGCTCACCAGCTGAGCCAAAGCAATGACCTCATGAGCTCCTAGCCATGAAGCTTTCAAAACAAAGCCTGTTTACCAGTAAAAACAAGCACCCCAGATGAGCCTGGAAAAGATGGGGCAGGAGGAAGCTTCAAAATACCAGTTGTCATGAAGAAATTGTGCGCAGTGCCGAAGCGGAGCCGGATTTGCCTGCCTGTGCATGTCCACGAGATGGCAGAGCCCGCCGTGCTGCGGAGACGGCCGACAGCATCTCGGAGGAGCCAGCTGCATGCATTCTCCAATTTCAAAACAAAAGGCTGGCGACAGGCATTTTTCCCTCAGACAGCTATGAAGAAAGAGGGTTTTGGGGGAGGTTGTTTTGGGTTTGGTTTATTTTTTTACCTTTTAATTGTCAAATAATCATGGGCTTTCCTTCCAATATTTTGTTAGAATACTAAGTCCAGCAACAGAACTCATTTTTATATATTGACATTCAGATATCCAGAATATTCTGCTTAATCCATTGTGGGTGTCACTGTATCTCTCTGTAGATACACATACAGACTTGAATGTACACCACAAATTAGTTCTAGATTCGTGTCCTACGTTTATCATACCATACCATCAAAGGAACCCAAATTTCCAAAGCAGCCTGCAAGTAAGACTCGCTACCTCTCTCAAACTTGGTGTTCTTAACTCTGCTCTAGCTGCTGAAGCACATTCAGCAGCAAAACGTTTGCATCTGAGTCGTGCTGCAGGATGCTCAGACCAGCCCCTCTGTCCATGCACAGCTGCTGTAAGCAACCCTTAAACACAGACAGAACAAGAGTTTATGTACCTCCAACCTGAAAAGCCTCTTCTTCAGGATACGACACAAACATAACTGCAGTGTGGGAAAGCCCTATGGAAGGTGAAAGATTTTTCTTCCATAGGCTCACATGAATATCTTCCCTTATGTGCCCACAGCACTGTGCTCCACAGAGCCATTTAAAACAAGGGATAAAGACCAGCAAAATCACTGTTAGCATTGCACGATTGCATTCAAATCCAGTTAACAATGATATGTCAGGATTAAACCAGCTGTCTGCAAGTATTTCATTTGTCAACACCGAACAAGATAAACCCTCACCCAGAACTACCCGGCTCCTAGTTCCCACATGCACATATGACTGCATGTACCTAGGTAAGTGCATCTCCAAAATAATACAGCATTGCACAAGTCTGCCCAGAGGCACAAACAGAACACCAAATCCACCGTTCCCACTAGGTCTTCCAGCATAGAGGTGCCACACTAACAATTAAGCTAGATATTAAGGTATATATTGGAATTAATTCACTGGAGTCAATGGACTCGACCTGGTGCTAGGACAGGATGAGATGACAACCAGACCAGGAGGACCTGCCTTATTAGCTGTTGATCAGAAAAGAAGTTAAACCCTAGAGAAAAAAGTCATCTCCCTGCACTAAATATGGATTGATTCCTCATTTCCAATTATCCCCCAGGGAAAACAACCTTATTTTGCAGAATTACTGGGGTCTGTATCAGCTGAACCTGACATTTTCTCCCTGTGACCTAAAGTCCAGACATACCAAGCACGGAAAAGACTGAGCAGAAAGCAGCTGCAGGCAGTGCTCCTCCCTGCCAAAGTCAGCAGCACTTCTCCACTCCTTCCACCACATGGTTCATGTATTTAGTGCCAGCTAGCTCACCCAAAAGAAATAGTAAGGCAGATCATCACATGGCTTGCAGGATGAGCAAAGCTTTCCCTCACATGATGCATGAGCAAGAAGGCCGGTGAGCTCTTTTCTCAGCACTGAAAAGGGTAATGCTACCACAGCACAGGAGATGTCTCCGTCCTTCCCTCTGGAAGCAAAGAGGAAACTTCAGCAAAGACACGCTGAGCATCCTCAGAAACTTGCCCAGCCCAGGACACTCAGCTCCTTTGAGGACTAGGTCTCTGGAAAGTGAAAAAATATATCATGCTGACAAACTGACCTGTTAAACTGGACATTTTAACTGAAGGTCTTATGCTGCCATTCCCCAACATCTGAGCATCAAAGTCATTTAACCAGAACTACTGAAACTGGGCAGTAGAGATATATCTGGAGAAAATCTACAAGTAGATGACCACTGCGTATATGTCCACCCCATAGGGGAAACATCTGGGTCAGCACACTGTCACTGCCAGCTTCCTGGTAGCAATTTATTTTGGAGCTGTCAAGAGGCTCAGTGTTTTTCAGAACCTTCTTTCCTAAAACATATGAGCCCTGTGTCCATTACATGTATATCTATATCTATATATATATGTGTGTGTATATATATATATACTGTCCTCAACGTTTCACCTTCCAATGAAGTCTCTTGGGTCACGGCCCTTGCCCAGCACTCAGGTTCCCAGCAAGGCTGACTGAAACCATAATTCTCCATTGCAAACCCCAAAGGACCATAGCTCAGTGCATCCACCCCAGCAGTCTTCCCACCTCTGGGAAGAGTCTCCTAAGGAAAGCTGAGGCAGGGAGCTGCTGGTCTCCACCACACCACAGGCAGGTGATGTCCTCAGCACCTACCTGCCACACTGGAAGGACCTTCTCTATGTCGTTCAAGTTGATGCCATCACCATCCTCGTATTTCCCCTTTCCAAGCCTGTGGCAAGAAGAAAACAAACAAAACCACGTGAAACCTCGCGGGAGCCAAACTTAATTTTCTATTACAGCACATGGGGAAGATTGTTGCTTAATGGAAAGGACCTTCATGAAAACACAGAGGCTCTCTGAAGTGAGTATGCTGTGCCTCCAAAACACTCCCACACAGGCACAAAGCCGTTAATACAAAATTGAATGCTTTTCTTAGTCCTCTCCACCTGCACCATTCGCCACAGCGTTCAAATCCTTTTGGTAATAACAGCAGTGAGAAAACCAAGTCCTGAACAGCAGCATTGGGTGATTCAATTCCCAGACCAAGCAAAACCAAAAGCACAGCCCACCTGGAAAAAAAACAATGAGGACACAAAAATGTAATGAAAAATGTTTTCTTTGAAGCACTGCTCATTTGTCGGTCTCCACGGGAGCTCCAGTTCTCCTGCTGAGAAAGGTGTTGGCAAACAAGCAGAAACGTACATCTCAGACAGCAAACAGCAATCAATATAAATACAAACATACAACTTGAAACGCAAAAAAATTGGGGTGAGAAGCCAAGCACTGACAGACCAAACAGATAGCTGGCAGCTGAAGGACTTTTTTTAATCAAGAAAGGAAAAAAACCAATCCAAAGGTAACTACTAGCTGGATGCAGACAGTTTGTAATAATACAGAAAAAAAATGGTCAATAAATACCATCCTTCTGCATTTATAAATAATTGAGGTGATCTATTTTTACTATGCTAGAATGATAATGCATTTTTTGGTCAATCAGTGACAAGATACTGTTAAACAACATACATTAGACAGAAACTTTGATAGCAGCAGACCCAGGTAATCAGTACTTAGAAGTCAGAGAATCTGACTTCTAGAGCCAAAGATCTTGGTGGAATTACAGCAAATAGGGGGAAAAAAAATCCAGAAAAATGGCACGTGCTAAAGCACCAGGCTCAAAAAACATGTGTGTATATATATAAAATATATAAATATGCAAGACAAAAAAATTATATATAGAGGAGAAAAATCAAGTCAAACATCTGAGGACAAATAATACCAGTTACAGGTAAAGAACGGGCATGCACATGGTAGGAAAAAGTTATCTGAAAAGGATGGGGACTATCCCAGGGTGAACGTCTGATGATGGACTGTGGCATAAAGGCAGGAGATGAGGAGGCAGGCACTAGGGGGATGAAGGCAGCTTTCCTCTACAGGCAGCATGGCTGAGCCTGAACTACAGGATTGTAAGCAGCTCGGGCAGTCATGTTTCAAAGAGGTGGTAGAGAAACTTCTTAGAGAATGGGAAAAACTAAAGTGATACATGGGCTTGGGAGATAACTGGAATGAAGAGAAAATATCAGCTACAAAAAGTTGTTTGAACTGGAAGAGCAAAAGCACAAAAAGCACTAACACTGGAAATTAAAGGCAGACAAATTTGGGTCAGAAATGAGGTACAGTTCCCTGGTTTTCCTTAACCAGTTCACTTTGATTATTCAGCATACCACCAAACTCAGATTCCTTCTGGAGGAAAACCCCTCAGCCAAGCAAAAGACACTTGAGGTCAATCAACTGGATGGAACTACATGGCCACATGATTGGACTAAGGAATAGAATGGTCCCTTTGGTATGTACAGCACAGAAAACACATCCTGAACAGCATCTTTCCTTTTTTTTTTCTATTAAATTTTTCATTGCACAGCTAGCATGTTAAAAACCCCACTCAAGCGAGAGGGAAAATGCCTAGCTAGCAGGAGGACGTTCTTGGAGGTTTAACCAGCTGAATCATGCTCAGCACAGATTCATCATGGAGAGCTGATGAATTCACAACAGAGACAGCTTTAAAAGTTAAAAAATAAAAACAATTTTGTCTGTGCTTCCTCTACTCCAGTGCAGGTTACTTATATGACCTGTATTTTGGGAGACGCGCTGCCTGCACTGACAGCATCTGTTTAATTTTTCTGCATATACACTAATTCTTACTACATTTTTACAGCTGTAATATTTAGGAGTGGTTAAAGCTCACCTCCATACCGCCTTCTCTACCTGTTTGCAGCCTGGGCATTCACAGTACCCCAGGAACTGGGGGCAAACCACAAAGCAGACCCTGCTGCATCCTCCCTATAGGTAGCAGGTGCTGCTGGCAGGATCATTTGTCAAGTGCCATCAACCACGGAGCACATTATATCTTATTTTACAGAGGGTCCTTCACCTCATTTTTCAAAACCATCTGAATGGTAGAAATGGGAATAAACATGACTAAGGCACTTAGTGACTTAGAAATTTAGAGCTAATACTAAAATCTAAAAATTCCTTGTTCCAAATATTCTGAAAATTGCTGTTTATGTACCTGCAGTAAATACTTACAGAGCAGAAAAAAAAAGCTTTACACAGTTGTGTGAGTGCCTGTCACTATATGGTACAGGACACTCCTGAACCTGGGCTGGGGAGGGATTGCTAGCCTGGTGTTTCTAAACAAGATGTGCAGCCCAGACACGTGGCATTGGCCTGTACTTTGGCAAGAGCAACCTGCCAAAAGAAAAACTTCTCTGAGAAAGGATTTCCATCCCCCCATGGCAATGGAAGTCACCTGCAATCTTCTTAACCCCATCTTTCTGACCCATTCTGGGTTTTTTCCCTCCTCTGTACCCTGAACAATACGGAGAGGGAAACCCAAACTATGACTGTTTCCCAATCTGCAGAGAATCTCCAGAGAAATGGTGATGAACATCTAAGCAACATCGGTGATCCACTTGGTGCTGGCATGCCTTTATTTGGCTCGACCAGCCAACAACCAAAGAGGAATCCAGCAACACCATGGAAGTTCCTGCAGGCTGTCACCACCAAAGGAGCTGTTTAATGTTTTCACAGTTTTGTGGCTAGCAGATGGGGGATGAACACTACATGGATCACACTGATGCTTTCTCCTTCCCTGAAGTCTCGCTGGGGAGAACAGCAGAAGCCCTGTCACTCGTGGGAACTGTAATTGGGATCAGCACTAAGCCAGGATCTTTCCTCCAATATTCAGAGATGCTTAAATCTAGGAGACTTGGATCCAGCATGGTTTAAAGACTGAACTCTACCAAGCAATGTAAAACTGGACAATAGCAGAGCCAGATAGACTGATCGTGGCATGCTCAAACCCCACACATCATCCAGCACTGCTTCCCCATGTCCTCCACAGGAGCCATGACACCGAGCTAGCGTTCCTACAGCACAGAAGTTAGAGACCTTGCTGGAGAACACGGTATCGCACACGCAGCACTCACCCTTCTCTGTCTATGTGAGGCAGCGGGTGTTTGGAGGTGTTTCGCAGCTTCCTGTGAAACTGGGTGAAATCTAGTTTCTCAGGCTGCAAGTCCCACGTCGCACCACTAGGAGAGAAAAACAGGGAAAAACAAAGAAAGAAAGTCCACTACTAATTAAACAAGTGGAGGAACAGAGGGCACATTGGAGCCTGTAGACAAGGAAAGCTGGTACTTCTGGAGGCACTGCTCCCTGCCACAGAGCACACGGATGCAGGTCTCCAACCTTCACGTTGCTGCATCACGTTTCTTTTCATTTCTTCTATTTTTTTGTAGATGCTGAGCTCCTGTTGCTTGCTCTAAACCCATAATTTCAATGTATGATGTAGCATGATGCAGCACACACCTTGCTAGCTATACTTGCTCTCTGTATCAAGGGGGTATTGCAGCAGGTGTGGTCTGGTCCATGCAGTGGAGATGTTCTCTCTGGTCCTGCATAACCTGCCCGCTCCCAACAGCCTGGAGCAAGCCCCAGGTGGGAACTCAACCCCTGCAGACTCTTGTGGCGCTCCAGGCACAGAGAGAGAGAGATGCATAAATCTGGACAGAAAGCATATTTCACCACTTCCCCTTGCATGGATGCAGCTGCTGAAGAGCTCTTCCCAGCAGCTGCGAAGCCAATGCATGATCGCATCTCCAATTAATGGAAGAGTAAAAGCCTGGAGCAGTAGCTCAGAGCTGCCTCAAGTCTTGCCTGCGCAGCTCTCGGATGATTACAAGTAATCATATCAGTACTGGTTTCAGGTGTTTGGACTGCAAACCCATCCAGCCGTCTCTCCTAAGCATGTAGCATGCTTTAAGTACATTGTGCTTAGTGCTGCGGGCGAAATGGGGATGGGGAGGAGGAGGAGCAATGACATGAGTACCAGCAGGGTACTCACTGGCACCTGGATACTGGCAGGATGGGCACACGGGCTAGGAGAGGGCACAGTCCATCTCTCTCTTAAAGCATTTTAAAACCGGCTTACCTGAAGGAGTCAAAGGTGTTGGCAGCCCAGATGTCCGTGCCCAGCATGTCAAGGGAGCTCTCCTTGTTGCCATTCTAGGAGGGAGGGAAAGGTGGTTACTCGCCGGAAGGCACTCGGCACTATCCGCACCACGGCACAGCCTGGCACAGCCTCTCCCATCGCCAGTCACAGAGGTGTCCTGGCTCCTCTACTCCCGTGTGAATCCACGCTCACTGCAATGCAGAGTCCCCTCGTCTGCTGCAAAAGTGCACCGTGAAGGTAAGGAGTGACACAGTTTCAGCCTTGGGGAAACAAAACTGTGGACAACACGGAGCAGACAACATGTAGGCTCAGCTCTGATGCCAGCCCTGTCCTCTTACCCCATCGTCCACAGCCTCCAAGGCACACCAAGGTTCAGTGGGTAGGTTGAGGTCCCACCTATGAAGACACTCAGCTACAGAGTGACAGAGCAGTTGAGGTGGGAAGGGACCTCTGAAGCTCATCTGGCCCAACCCTCCTGCTCCAGCAGGGCCACCTACAACCACCTGCCCAAGACCACATCCAGATGGTTTTTGAATATCTCCAAGGATGGAGATACTCTTCAGCAGCTGCCACCAGAGCCTGCTGTCACCAATAATGACGGGGAAAGCCATCCTGCTTCTTCAAGGAGTCACGGTGGCATGACTTCTTGCTCTAACATCAGGCAGGGGATGTCAGAACCCGCACTGTGCCACCTCTGCAATGCACACCAGCAAATGAGTTCACACGGTTATTCTGGTACATGTCCCACCAACACTAAGGTGATGGTTCCTTCCCCTCAGAAGCAAAAGCATCATGGTATAATCAGGTGGGAATTATGAGAAACCTCCAGCAAACTGCAAAGCACCTTGAATTTTCCCGTACAGCTGCTTTTGGCAAAACCAGAGACCTGAAGCAAGAGCATCTAAAGCAAAGACCTCGCACTCGTCCTTCATGGTCCCTTTACAGTCATCAGCCTACACGTGCCCCTCCCACAGAAAGAGGGCTGCCCTCTCCACCCTTTACAGGTGAAGAAGTAAAGCATGTTGGAATTTGCCATTCAAGACCATTCAAGAAATCAGACTTGACTCAGACTCATCTGGGACGGACACATAAATGCATTGCAAATAGGGAATCCCGTATTATCAATTTTCCCTCAATATTTCTCACACATACTCAGATTATTCATAATCTTACCCATATTCAGATTATTTAAGTATTTCAGCCCAAATGTTCCTGCTCTTGTGAAACAAGTGCTGGAGAAGACAGCTTCCATATATTCCCCATCCTGTAATTTCTGCCATTTTCAAATATTATTAATAATAATCGAGACACTAAAAACTCATGAAAATGTGACCATTTCTTAATGAAGTTCCAGACCTCAATCTGCCCATAAAGTGAGCAATCTTTTCCCAACAAGCAGGACACGCATCCTCAGTCCACACTACAGTTGCTGACACTTGGCAGCCATTCCTAGCACAACGACCAATTTAGGCACCAGATACACCAAACACAGCCACATTGCTCCCTTTTTTGTCTCCTCCAAGGGGTCTACAGATTACGATTTTAACCTCCAGGGATCTGCAGGTCAACAAGTCTATGCACAGAAACAAACTACCAGAAATAGGGTGCAATAGGACCCTATTGGGAATGGCCTCAAGCTGCGCCAGGGCAGGGTCAGACTGGCTCTTAGGAAGGATTTCTTTGCAGAAGGGGTTGTTGGGCGTTGGAATGGGCTGCCCAGGGCAGGGGGGGAGTCCCCATCCCTGGAGGGGTTGAAGAGTCGGGTTGACCCAGCGCGGAGGGATCTGGTGGAGTTGGGAACGGTCAGTGTGAGGTTCATGGTTGGACTGGAGGATCTTCAAGGGCTTTTCCAACCTAGACAATTCTGGATTCTGTGAAATACATAAAATTCTGTAGATCAGTTCTGGAAGCAGAGCTTTTTATTTTAGGCAAATGTAAGCAAAATTTTCTCCCACCAAGGAGAGAAAATAGTTTTCTAAATACTTAGAAACATCCTCATGCAGTATAATGAAAATATATGTACAGGTCTTTATAGCTGTCATCCAAAGAAGAGATACTTCTTGCAGACAGATGCATTTCTCTTTCCATTTCCTACGGACATGGGGAATTTTGAGTAGCTGTCAGTGAGCCTGGGATTTCCCAAGAGCAAAGTATTTGGGTTCAGGAAGGAAGACTGGGAACACGTAAGCAGTTGCAGTGAGGCTGAGCCAAATCATCAACAAAGATATTAAATAGCAAAAATTTTAAGATAAACTGGGTTCCTAATGCAACAGGTTGCATCCTAAAATTGTTGCCCAAATTCAGCTCGATACTGGGCTTCTGAAGAGCCCCGTCTTGAGCTCTGAAATAAAGCACCTAGCAATTAGCCTCCAACGCTTGGCTTGAAATCTGTTTGGATGTGGACGGAGAGCCTTGGCACTGACACCTCCTAGCCTGTGTCGCAAGCGGAGCCAGCACAAGCTGTCCCACCTAGCTCCCCCACACCTCCCTGGCACATCGGCTCATCGGTGCTCTACCGGTGAGCACAGGCAGGTCAGTCCCAGCACTAATCCCTGCAATTAAGGGAAATTGCAGTGATGGTTCAGGTGGTGCAAGCTTCTAGGCAGCGGTTGGATGCTCCCACCCAAACTGGGCTGCAACTCCTGGTCCTCCGAGACAATGTCCCCATGACCTCTCGGAGACGCTCCAAGCATCAGCCAGACTCCATAAATCTGGCGCCAGGGCCAAACGATAACGCACCTTGTCATTAAGTTGTGAGTCACTACAGTCATTTCGAGACATCCTGTCGGTCTTCAGTGACGTGTCTTTATAACTGGTTTCTGTCTCGATGCACAAGGCAGGGAGCATGTTTGCTGCCCAAGTGAACCTGCGCTGCAGGGCGTTTACTAAAATGCTCACAGCACGGTACCAACAGTTAATATATAAGACTTTCATAAAGCCAATTCTCAAGTGGAGGAACAAAAAAAGTAAATTACATGTATTTAAGAAAAGAAGCGACTTGCTGTCAGTTCCTCCAGGACTGCAATTATAACCATAAGCAGTTTTAACGTGAAGCTCCGAATGAGCCAACCCTCAGCTTTAGATAAACATTTTCACCGCAAAGGGGTTAGTACTGCTGAAAATTAATTAAGCCACTAGGAATGATGATTGAGACACGCACCGACAAGAATAACATCAATACTCAGAGAGATCAGAGATCGGCTGTAGCAGATTCTACACCCAGCATGGTTTAAATGCACGTCCGTGACCTCTGTCCTCCAGTCCCTGTGAGCATACGTCACCTCCATCCACCGCCACCCAACGCCTGTCGCTGCCCACACAAACAGAGGGATGGACCACGCCACCGGCCACGTGGACTCTGACTGTTTACTCATGCATGCAGCTTCAGCAAATTCCCCACAAAGTCAGCATTTGCATGCACGCAGCAGCTTTTCAAAGCCCAGCTCAGTGTCCCACCCGTTCCTCTCGCCACTCCTCGTTACCATCCTCCAGCGAACCACTACAAATACAAAATCACGCTCTTCGCGGCACGACTGCAACAGTGTTAGGTCATCACTGTGCTTGGCAGGAACGTAGAACAACGCCAAGTGGTCGGCTGAGTCCGTGGTAGAAATTCAGGGATTATCCTGTGTCATGTGCTACTTCTTAAGCATTTTTCAGTTCTACATCTGAGAAGATTCCCACACCCTTCCTCCTTCTCAGCTGCCTACAACCCCTGGCTGCACTTTGGTGGAAAACAAAAAAAGATAGATACTGAACTGTCTGAAAAGGCTCCAATTAAAGGTTTCCTTGTTGACAACAGCAAGTTTTCATACGAAAAATACAGACATTTTGAGGAAGACAGTATTATCCCTGCTCAAAGAAAGAAGGATACGTGAGTCTCACTCCCACCAGAAAGGAACATTATTTTCCAGCAACAAGATGGTTCTGCAGGTCCTCTTCCTACACAGCATGGTTCAGGAGGACAGACAACTTCCTCAAGCTCTCCAGGATGGGTGAGATGGATGAACAGATCAGGACTCAGGACCACTGGCCCCAGATCTCCTGGAGTCCATCCTCCACTTCTGGCACAACGTGTGCAGAAGTACACCAACCCCAAAAGGAGAGAGGAGGACAGAGGCTGAGTAAAACACGCAGAATAGCTCACTGGTCTGAGTTCAAGAAATGGATCTAAACCAAGTCAAAAGCAGATTCTTACAGTTTTTTGCAGGGCAGGAAGGTAACTCCCCATCTAGTCCTGCTAACAGCTTCCACAGAAAGCAGCTGGACTCATGGTCACCATTTAACACCATCTATGTGGTGTCCACTCATATATCACCTTCTAATGGAAGACTTGACAAAAAATAATTACAGACATCTCTTAATTTCCCAAAATTAAAATACTCCAAGACTTCAAATAAAGAAAAAACCCTAATTTCCTTTGCACTAAACCAGCTGACTAGGAACTTCTTTCCCAATATTAGGGCACTCAGCGTACCTCAACAGACTTCTTGAGGATGAAGGACAGCTACAGCCCTCAGCAGCCAGGTCACACATTATGTGTGAATTAATTAGGTCTCTGAGGTGTCCTTCATAATTGACATGTGCTCACACCCTACGTGTACACACACACACAAAACACGTCGTTAGGAGGATGCCTCTGATAAACAGCAAGCAAAGGACACGACTTCAGCATGTTGCTACCAGGTATACCTTGGTTGATTGCCTGAACTGGCTGCTTCTCCCGTGGCTGCCAGACCTGGATCCAGACCCGCGCCTGGAGCCCGACCCCGGCCGGGATCCTGCGCTCCCACTGCTGCTGTGATCCCACTCTTCCTAGAAATAACAAACAGCTTGCTTTAGTCAAGGGCAATGCTGTCCCACACCCACAAAAACTATTGACCTGGGGAGCCAGGAGAGCTCCAGCTCCCAGACCACACGTGCAACCACCTACAAAACCATGCCCATGCCCAACACCCTGATTTTGGGGCTTTCTCGGAGTCCTTTAACATGTTCTATTTACATACTGCGAAGGGATGACACTGTGGGACGCTTCAACGAAGATAAGATTTAGCTCTACTGCTCTAGTCTATGCATAAGGAAAAATAATACTTACCTCCTCTGTCTTCATGAAGATTAATTATGCATATTCAGCAACCCCACATCCTCCAAAACTGCTTAAGGGCATTTGGACTAATGCCCTTAACAACATGCTTTAACCTTCTGTCAGCCCTGAACTGGTCAGGCAGTTGGACTAGATGATCCTTGTAAGTCCCTTTCAACTGAAATAGTCTCGTCCTATTCTATTCTATTCTATTCTATTCTATTCTATTCTATTCTATTCTATTCTATTCTATTCTATTCTATTCTATTCTATTCTATTCTATTCTATTCTATTCTATTCTATTCTTTACCCTTATTTCCCCTCCCAAGTCCAAATCAACTTCTCAGTCAGTTTTTCCACCTGCTTAGCCCACTGTTAGAGTTCAGCTACTCACATATTTGAAAACACTTGGAGTTCACCAGGAGACACATTACACAAATAACTATTTTTCCCTATTAAGGAGCTGTCCCTAATGTTCTCCTTTATTCTCCTAACACTTGTTCTGCTGTCAAGCAACCTGCAGGTTTCTTGTTCAGCCAACAGCCCTCAGGGCAAGATGAGTCATCTGAAAACCAGAATAACTCACCCTACCAGTTCTATCTACCCAAACAACCCACAAGGTGCTTGGGGAGAAAGGTGGATATTGTCAGGGTAATTGCTCCAAAAGCTTTGCTCACAGGCTTGGGAAAGACCTCTGAAGTGACCTAAGATGATCAAAAAACCATGAAATCACAGAGTGCAGAATATTCAACTCTTTCAAGCACTCTGAAAATCTGGGAAATACAAAAAGGAGCATGTGTTTCAGGACTGGTGTGACAGCTGACACTTAAAGAGAGTTTCTCATGTCTCAGACATCCTCGCGGGGTTACCTGCAGACACTGTCATGGGCTAAGACAAGGGCAGAACCACCTTGGCCTTCAAGAGCCAAAAGGACTCACCAGCAAAGCAAAGCGTGAACGCCTCTTTGCACACAACAGCCAAGTCCAGGTCACTAATCTGGGGGCACAGACCAGGTCTCAGCTCCACCACTGCCACCTGGGTTGGATGGGTCAGGGACCCACACAGCAGACGTTAAGCTGCCTAAGGTGATGCTACCAAGTGCTCCAGCATGGACCTTACTGCGCGTGAAACATGTAAGTATTTACCCAACATGAGGAAATGGAAGCAGAACACATCAGTACTGGTTTCTGTGTTGCTACAGCTGCACATTCTCCATCCTCAAACCTAGCAAGTCTCAAGCAAGCTCAAATATACTGTGGTTGCTATAGCCTAAAATCAGCACTGACTTCAAAAGAGGAGGTCAACTGGTTTTCAAGCTGTATAGAGATGAAATTTGAGAGGTTGTGGTTGTTCCCACATGTTACAACAACAGTAGAAAGCATCTTCTTGCCTCCTCATCACATCGTGGCCTGAATCTCCCGATGGCTGAGAAATACCAGTTAAGGGAGTTGTTAAATTGGCATGGAGGGAAAAAAAACTTGATCAATGTCACTTGTGAGACACAGGCAGGTAGCCACTTTGGGAAGCTTCGGGGAAGAGCCAGTCTTGCAGGCATCTTGAGAAGTAAGAAATATCTCATTTGATGTGGGGAGGATACGCCCCAACTGAAAAGATGGTTGGGAGAAATGAACCTGCACCACCATTAATATTCAAAGGATTAATTACCAGTTTACTGTATCCTAAACACTGAACACGTTGTTCATCCATGTCTGAAAAATTTCTGTGCCAAATGCTCCAATGGGACCAGTGAGCATATGCACCCTTTGCTTTAAAAGACACACTGAAAATAAACATCACCATTCAGTTATATTCAGTTGATCCAACTTTTGGTCGCAGTTGCCTGCAGACAACCTGAAGATATGTAAATTCCAGAAATGTGGCTGGCCACAATAAAACTGTTGTGAGAAACGGGGAGATTGGTACCACCATGCATCGACGTCCAAACTCACCGAGACAAGTCAGCAGATACGGCACGAACCAGTTAGTTAAGACAAAAATCACAGGTACCCTTTCACTAAATCAGCTTGTCTCCTGGCTCTAACTCATGGCCTGGGGTCGTTTCCCTGTTCACATTCCTTATCTTTATCACGTCCTATTAATATTCATATTTAAAACCAAATTATTTTAAAAATAAAAATTGTTGAACTAAAAATTGTTGAAACTTTTGTTGAAGCTGAAACAGAGTATGGCCTAAATACATTCATGTTCGTACTCACCAGCACAGCCAAGCTCAATATTTCACCTAAATTTCTGACTAATTGCCAAAGATGAACAACTCTTTACTGCTACCTTACTGATAGGGGTTCAAATCTCCAGAACAGAAATGTGTCCATCAGAAACTCTCCCAGACATTTCTGGTGGCTTTGTGTCCTCTAATAAATCCCTTTCATGCTAAAACGAACCCTTTCTGCAGACCTCCTTTCTGCGGGAGCGGGGAAGCTCACACCAACCTCATGGGTGATCCTGGAGGAGTGAGCGAAAGTACGCAGGTAATGATTGTTCCTTAAAAAACAACAACCGAGCAACAAAAACACTCCACCAGCATCATTGCAAAAACCATAAAAACCCCAATTCCAAACCCTTACAGGCAGCTGGACTTCAGCAGAAAGCTGAGGCTCTGCAGTGGTGAGACGTTGGCACTGCTCACCCTCCATCCCGCAGCATGGCCACCTACATGTCTCCCTACACACAGCGCTCTTGCAGGAACAGATTTGTCCACAGCTCTGACAAAGGCTGAAGAAACAGTTGTAACGGCACAAAGTTTTCCATCCCATGCCCTTGCCTCCTGCCAACTAAATCCCCCATCATCTGGCCCCATTATCTCTGCTGTGCCCCCGAAAGACCAAGACTCTCCCACTCTCTCCCAAACAAACCTTGAACTCTTGTTTCCAGCCCTTATTTGGGCTCCTCCACCCACTATTCATGATCTACACTCATCAGCAGGAGATGGGACCTCTGAGCCACACTCTGGGGCTCCAGAGACTGACTCCTAGCAGCTGCTCTCATCCATGCCAATCCTTCTGGCCAAGCTCTGCACCCTCTTGGGAACAGTGAGGCTTGTGCACATTAACACTGCCAGCCACCCTCCTTCAGAAACTAGCTGTCAAATCTAACATTTGCATTTTAATTAGCAATAATCATATGTTTCACTTACACTGCAATTTTCACTTTCGCAGCTAGATCTTTGAGGCATGAACTAATTAATCCCACTCCCTTTGCCAGCTCAAGAGTTAATATTTTCTGCTGCTTCAGTGCAAGTTTGAAAATCCCATTTGCAGAAAAAGGAGGTAACTTTGCCCCAGTGCACAGGCAATAAACGGAAACGTGGTGATCACCTACGTGGTTGGTCTCAGTGATGGTAAGTATGGGTGAAGTTGGCTGTGTTGGTAGAGGTGTAGACCAACCATGGCAATACCACAAGCTTTATGTGGCCCGAAGACATCAGTGGATTCTTGATGGGATTCATGTACAATTGTATGTCAAAACCTCAATATTCAATGTACAGCATTCACAGCCTAAGGTGGGCCAGAGAAAAAGGAAAAACAATAGAAATCTAGAGGACTTCTCAGGACACAAAAGCCTCTGAGATATCCTCCAGCATTAACATCAGTCTAACCACTGCACCTATGAGGAGGTCGCTAGATCAAGTTGTGGGGTGTCCTTCAAATGACTCCCAAACTTTGAGTCTTAATCCTGGTCATAACACAAGACAGGTATCACGTAAACTTTGGGGGTTTTCTGTAGCAGAGGTTTTCTGCACCCACTTTGCGCTGCAGCTAAACCTTCCAGTTATGCAGAATTTTGACACCGTACTCCAAGTATCTCCCTGCTCTTCTAGACCTTTTCAAGAACAACCACTCCAATTTTTCTACAGAAAAATAATGATTTAATTATTTTAATAATTTTAAATGTACCTTTTAAGAAAAAAACATAAGATTACTCTAAACATTTTAGCAGGGACAAATTTCCAGCTTCTTTCTTCTCAGTGTACTGCATAAGGCTATAAGAAAAAATGAAAACTTACCCTGATATAAAAATACCATGCAGAGAAAACAACCACTTTGGCTCTGCTCCTTCACTCCCCAGGTCCATGTCCACCTTCCCCAGCCCTCTCCAATATGGTATGGTCCCTGATCACTACTTCAGTAAAGGCACAGCAGAAGGGACTTCAAACATCGTTTGGAGCTCTTCTCCCAACTGGAAAAGTAAGGTTTTTACCTATACCCCCGCCACAATAAAGGACCAAAGGACCTGATGGGCTTGGAATTAGGACATTAAGCCTACAAGATCTTTCTGGACTCCTCAGGAAAGGGCTAAGCCTGTGTGGTTGTGTTCCTTCCAGACAACATTGGAAGAGATGTGTTAACCAAGGATGTGCTAGATAGCTTGTTCACACACAAGGATGAAGATGAGAAGGAGCACTGAGAGCACTCGGAATGGCACCGAAAACTTCAGACATGCCATGGAATCCAGCACCAAGCTCCAGCCTGAGCCTCAGACTAAATGGCTCAAGTCATCCCTCCCCTGTTAAGAGCTTCGGCATTTGTTGACCTATTCAACCAAATCTGGAAGAAGAATGGAGACCTGAAAGGTAACTCAGCTACGGCAAGTTTCACAAAAATAGAGCATGAGAAGCTCTCCCTTCAGCAGGCAGACCAACATCACTGTCCACTCTACACAAATGGAAACCGAGGGTGACAAGATGTCCTCCCATGAGTCACTAGTGACACCAGGCCTAGAAGCCGCCTTCCTCCATCGTCAGTAAACAGCAACAGTTCTCCTAAATTAGGCTGCAAAGCAGTGAAGCCATTTCACTCCCAAATCTTCAGACACCCAAGCAGGTGTCTGCCTCATGAGGAGTGGCACTGCTTCACGAGGTGTATCCCTAGCAGAAGTCACAGAGAAGTCAGACCTATTGTCGTGGTTTGAGCCCAGAGGGCAACTGAGCAGACATTCACTGTTCACTCACTCCTTCCCCCCCAGCGCTGGGAAGGAGAAAAATGAAACAAAAGGCTCAGAAAGATAAGGACAGGGAGGGGTGGGTCAGCCATTCACAGGCAAAAGACAGGCTCGTTAGGGGAAGAAAACAAGGACATCACTATAATTCAAACACTAAGACCACCAACACTTGACAGAGTGGGACAGTGAGAAGTGTTACCATATGTTAAACACACCTCCGCTCACCCCTCCCTTCTTCTGGGACTCAGCTTTGTCCCCAATATCTCTACCTCCTCCCCCAGCGGCGCAGGGGATGGGGGGTGCAGTCAGTCCTGCTGTTCCTTCCCCCAAGGCTGGGGGGAAGAACTCCTCTGCATTCCTCCCCCTGCTCCACGTCACGTCCCTCTCACAGCAGACAGTCCCCCACAAACTCTCTCTGCCATGAGTTCTCCCCACGGGATGATTCTTCCCGAGATGCTCTGCCGTGGGTCACCCCCACGTGTTGCACCTCCCAGCACTGAACTACAACAGTGGGGGCTGCTTCTCCCCACAGAGTCCTGGGGGTCCCCCACAGGCCGCAGGCGAATCTCTGCTCCTCCAGTGACCCCCATGGGTGATGGGGGGAGCCCTGCCCTCTCACCATGGGATACAGGGGGGCTCCATGCTCTGGTGCATCTCCCCCTCTTCCTCGTCCTTCCTCCCACTGACCTCGGTGTTCACAGAGGTGTCCTCCTAACTCCTCCTCAAAGTCCCAATCTCTCCCTTCTTAAATACATTATCACAGAGGCTCACCACCATCACTGATTGGCCTTGGCCAGAGGTGGGTCCACCTTGGAGCTGGGGGAGCTTCAAGCAGCTTCTCACAGGGGCCACCGCTGTAGCCCCCTCCCCTGCTACCAAAAACCCTCCACACAAACCCAGCACACCTATATATTAGTTAAAGGAGTTGATTTCTTTCTCAGCAGTCCTCTCCGATCACGGCTGCATTCGCTGCACAGAGGGAGTGTCACCCAGCAATTACAGGCAGAAAACCATTAAGTGACTGGTTTTCTCAGAACTGCTCTCTGATCATGGGCAGGTCACCCTACTTAAAGATTTAATTTCTTCTTCCGTCAGGCAGGGCTACACTAACCTGTATTCACTGGCAAAGCCTCAAAGTAACTTCCTGTCTTTCGCTTTCTCTTTTTCTTTTGGAAACAAGACAACAGTGACTGCAGTACCTGCCAGCATCCACTTGTCCCAACAGGTTTTCAGCGTGGTGGACAACCTCAACCAACTTCAGTGTACAAACTGGCCCTGGGCTATGATAGAAGCGGGGTGGTGAGATGGAGAACCCCAAACTGCCCCCAGGATCATCCCTGACATTTTGCTGAGCAAGAAAATCACTGTGATTCAGATCCGGGACCCAAAGATGGTCAACTAAAGCCAGACACAGGCTGTCTACCAGCACGAGGAAATGAATTCCATCCTCGGCCAGGAGATCCTGCCAGCCTCTTCGCAAGCAGTGTCCAACCACTCTCCAGCACTGATCTGGTTAGCCAAGGATTTGGGGCATTACATGCTGTCTGCTGATGTCAGCAGATTTAAGCTGGCAAGAAGATGACTTCACCAACGACCTGAGAAGTTTACACGGTGGTGGTGGTGGTTGCAGGAGCCTCAGTCCAAGTCTAGACCTTCTGACACAGCCACTGCCTGAGACTGTGACCCCTTTGCCATCTGCCTATGCAGCATCCACTGGGGAGGATTTCCTGATGTTTCACCCCAGGCAGCCAAGCAGCACTGATGCCTGCAAAAAAAATATCTCTGGAATTGCAAGAAAAATCTGCACTGTTACTTTGTTTTTTTCTGATTTCTATAAAATTAAGTTCCATTGTGCATTGAAATCTGCTGTTTTCCAAGAGAACCTTCATACATGGTTGGAAGCCAAGTGCTCATCATCGGAGGGGGTTTTGAGGTTCAAGTGAGACACATGAAAGAGGGACCTGGAAGGTTTAGGTGGATCTCTGCTGCTCCCACTCCATGTACAGCAGTCAAAGACACCTCCTCGGGCTGCACCTCCCCAGATGCAGGCAGGTCAGATCTCCTCTGTCTACAGTCTGAGCTCATACGATGAGAACCATCTCCTGCCTGGAAACATTTTGGCACTAGCACTGTGCTTCTTTGAGTCATGGAGACATCGGAGATAAAGTTTCATGTGACATTTGATTTTGTGGGAACTTCTCATGCTTTCCTTAACAGCAAGGCTTGAGTTTGGGTTCAGACATCCTTAGGCAGGATGTGGCAGGCTTGGTGACAATGGCAAACAACTCCTGCAAAGCTCTCTACATCTCCACGCTACCAAATAGCGCCAGACACTCAACATCGGACACTAAACTTCTCAGTGCAGCCCTTGGGATGCTCTTGACCTTGGCCAGCTAGTCCTCTCCAACCAAAGCCCAAGTGTGGAAATCCACCACCTCTGCCTGTCACAGGCGTGCTGCTGTTTCTATTGGCTTAATGGAAAGGCAAACCAAATCATCTCCTCCACCACCAGCTCCTCGGGGAGGACAGGAGAAGGGTGGTACTGGCAGGGTGTAGGATAATCCAGATGTGATCCACACACCCTACCTGCTCCTTCACTGTTCAGCAGATAGACAACATGACCATCAACTGGAGAAGCCTCTGAGGTCCCCAATCATGCAACAAGTCCCTGCTGCACCCAGTGGGACATGGACACACATGCAAATAAGCAGTAAAATAAACTGCAGTCCCATTTACTGCCAACAACACAGGCATTTGCTTGGTGATGATGGGTGACAGCCAGCCACCAATGGGGGAAGGGACGGACTTGGCCAGGAAGGAGGATTTTCAGCTTTCCCTCTCCCACCGCCTGGAGAAATGGGACAGACCCGCAGAGTTGCTCTGGTTTTTGTTAATGCCCTTTACATAAGGGGAGCCTGGGATGGAGCTGCTGCCAGGCCTTTTATGTACCAAGAGCTCTGCTGGCTCTCTAAATACATACCATACCAGAAGTCTTTTACTTAATGAATTGCTCTCAGAAATATATCAAAGAGCTTCCTACTTCCAACAGCCTCACAAGGGGAATGCAAATAAAGTATTACATAAAATCTTCCCACTGGGTCTTTTTAGAAAAAAAAATAAATCCAAACGTAAAAAGATATGAAATTACTCCATTACCTAAATTTTCCTCATTTATAAAGGTCATATGGTGCTCAGAGAGTATCTTGCATACCTCGATGGAGTGGTCTCTACCCCAGAGGCTCACACGGTGCTGGCAGACCTTCTGGGGGGCATCGCTCAAATGCAGCTGGGCTTAGTGGAACATGGCACTGCCATGCAGCAAACGGAAGTGTTCACAGTAGGAAACAAGGGGAATTATTGATGAGCTGAATGTAACTGTGAGGCCAGGATTTTCTCAGCGCACCAGGAGCTCATGAAATGTATCTCATGAGATTCTCCATGAGCAGACCATCTTCTCGCAGCCACCTGTCCAGAGAACTGGAAAAACTAGAGTAAAAGGTTTCCAGGGGCAATTTTCTCCATTTTGAAGCCACTGCTTTGTACAGGATGTACAAGTGCCAGCCTACAGGCACTGACCCCCATATAGTCTCCCACAGCTGCCAATAGCAGATGTCTCACCAAGCAGTGCAAGAGCAGGGCAAGTACGGGGTGGTCTTCTCCATAGATACCCAACCACGTCAGAAAAAATGCAATTTAGGAATATCCTGGACTGCAGGATGCATCAAGACACCTTATTTTTACTCTTGAATTGCACATTATCCAGGAATTACTCTCAGCCCCACACTTACACAACATCCTGTGGATGCTTATATACACACATTATATATAAATGTCTATATAAATGCGTAATACGCCTACGCATGAAAAAAAAATAATTCTTTTATTTGCCTTAACCTTGCTGGATCCTACAGACAAGAATTTCAAAGGCATCAGGTACTTAGGGATGCAGAGGGGGATTTTCAAGCACGAGAAAGTCAGCTTCACTCTAGGCTCCCCTATAACCTTTAGGAAGCCAATTAGTTTTGTGGCCCTTGACTACTCTGCCTTTGCAGAAAAGAAAACTGATGCTGAATATATTTCCAGGACTAACCTGGATTTCCTTATAAATGCCCTTTCTGGTCACCAGGTTAGAACTGTGTGAGGCGTATCACGACCACCAATACATAACCCACATTTTCACAGTAGCTGAAGCCAGCAGAAATCTCACATCCAAGTATTTTTGAACTAAGTCTGGTGCATACTGCATAACTGACAATGCAGAAATCTCAGCTGGAAATAAAATAGGAAAAACAGGAATTTGATTTTTCAACTAAAACCCTCAAAAACCATAAAAAATTGCAACCAAAAAACTGCCAACATCTCTTGGGAAATAATAAGCCAGCATTTTCCTTAGCAGGTGTGAAGACTGATTGATAACTTACATTCAGGACAAACACCTTATTAATGAATATATACATATTTTTAATGTTTAAAGCTACTAGTGAAAAATCAACAGCCAGAAATGGTAATAAACTGAACCTAGCCCTCACCAGCAGCGTTTCACTCATATATCAGTAACAGCAAGAGAAACGCTTGCCTGGACAGAAGAACAATAGCTTGCAGCCCCTCTTTGGTGCCAAGGAAAATTTGTTACTCGCTGTTAAAGGAAGCCCAACATGGAGAGAGATAATTACTAGCTCTGCTGCAGGTTGGGAGAGAGCCCAAATGCAGGGAAAACAGCTTGGGCATCAGCGAATGTTATTTGTATATAGAAAACAAGCTCCCTGTTGGAGGAGATCAAATAGGTTTAATTCCCAGGGAATTAAAAACCAACAAAAAAACCCCCCATAAGTTGAAACAAAAGAGAGCACAGCATCAGGCAGATGGAAGATGTCAGGGCTGCGTTGATTGAAGTCGAGCATCACTCGTGTGTGACTCCTGCATCCTCCTGTGGTACCCACCAGAGACTGGCATGTCAGCTGGGCCCTTGGGTGACGAGCCAGGGACATTCTTCCCAGGGAAAACACCCGGTCCTGTTAACACCCCGAGCAACCCAAGGAGGTTTGAGGGAAACGGCCAGCCTCCCAGCTGAATTTCAAGCAGCCGGCTGCAGCAGTGGGAGAGACCCCAGCCGGGGTTTTGCTGCTGAATATTTCAGAGCAGATCAAAGCTATAATAAATTAAATCCACAATACCATCTGCCACCTTCAGAGGTTCATCTGAAGCAGCATCTCTGTACAGCACGCACCTTCCTGCACAACAGGATCTTGCCTTTGTTCTGTGCAGGTGTTTGTATAGATGCTCCCTTCCATCCAGGCACATGGCAGGGAGGAGATGTGTCAGCCTCCATCCCACAGCCCAGAAGCTTCCAGCACGGCTCTGCACGGGAAGAAACTGTGCCCAAAATGGGAGCTGCAACATGCACTGCTCAGACCGGCACGGCCTCTTGTACCACCCTGCAAGGGGCTCCCAGACTTCTCATGGATCCCACGCGTGGGACTGAAGCCTGGAGGACATCAAGCAGGGCAAGAGCAGCAAAACCACCGGCCTGAAGCCCTGGAGACATCCATCATCCATCAGCCATGGCAACGGCAAATGCCACTTCACCCCTTCCTGCAGCCGGCTCGGTCTCCTGTCTCCTAGGGTGAACGCTGCTCTTACAGAGTTGACACTCGCGTGGTGGCACAGCAGCTCCTCAACCAGGTGACAACGGTCAAATCCATGCCTCCTCTCTACCCAACCCTCTCCCATGCCAGTGCTCGCACAGAGGAGGGACAGCCACCTCCAGCGATGCCAGCAGTGCTAAATACTCTTCACTGGCGTTCACGCCACGTACAACCACCAAAACCGACTTGCACCTGGCTTCCGTCACTGCAAACCCAACACAGGCTGTCAGCACGTGCAATTTTGCTGTTTCTCCCAGTTCACCCTCTCAGCTATTTAATCCTCTTCCCTGCAACACCATCCTTGTGCTGCAGCACATAACCAAGAGGCACAGCTACACAAAGATCCCTCACCCCAGATACATCACATACTTCCAAGTCAGTTTTGATGCTCCGAAGAGGTGCCTTGCACAGGTGGCAATAAGAAGCTCTTCAGGAATAAATGGGACACTCCGTATTTTTTCCCCGTTATCGCAGAGCAATAAGTTTGTGGTCAGAGCATCCATCCACACATCAGGATGTTGCCCATCTCCCATGGTTTCAGTGGGAACAAGCTTTCAGATGCCGAGCAGAGGGACATGTCTCCCCTTCCACAGGAGAGGGAAAGCTGGCAGCACAGGCAGGCTCCGCACTGCCGGATGAGACAGTGCAAGAACAAAAGCAAAGGTTTGGTGAGGAAGAGCTAAACACAACCCCTACCTGATTGTGTTCGTGAGACGACGAGCCCTTCCCTCGGGATGGGGAGCAGCTGCCATCAAGCTGCTCGCTACAATCCGCCGTCCACTGTAAAAGGGATAAAAAAAGGGATTGTGTAAAATAATAGCCGGGCTGCGGAAAACTGCTGTGTCAGTCCACAGCACACAGCAAACACCGTCCGGCCGCGGGCATCACTGTACACGTGCACCCCCCCGCCTCCTTTTTGAGGATCATCCCAAAGGCTTTGGCTTGGAAACGCTTCACCCGCCGATGGGGAGCAGAGGAAAGATGCAGGAACCATTGCAGGAAGCCACCTGAAAACAACACTTTGCAATAAAATCCATTCCCAGTATTTCCTTACAGACTCCAACCGTGTTTGGTATCTCAGGCGTCTGGTACATACCAGAGCAGCTTGACTTGATTACTCTTTGCCATAGAGTATACCATGGAAAGCTGGAAAGTTTCTGCTTTTCCCAACTCTGTTTGCTTCAGGGACAGATATGACTCCTGAATTGCCAAAAAACTCTGTCTTTATTTTAAACAAAACAGAAAACAGAGCTCAAAGCTGCAGGTTTGGCCACTGCTGTACGCCGCAGCTGGGATGTGCAGCCTGGATGGCAGCCCTGCTGTCACACTGGCTTCGCCCCATGGTGAAGGACATCGGCATCAGGGGACTTCCCAGCCACAGGGGATCATGACAGCTTTCCCCAAGGTTTAGACAGCAAGACACGCCCACCAAAATAATTCCATTTGGGGTCATTTAGGTTTTTTTCCCCCCTCGGAGAAATTAAGGGCTGCATTGTACTGTGAAAAATAAATAAAATTTTTAAAAGTAATTTTCACTAGACAAACATGAAAGACGCTGCTTAATCCTAAAGCTGTTTTGTCACCGCCCCCCCAAAGCTGAGACTGAACCTTGGTGAGTAGCCCCATTTCTGAGGTCTTTCATCCTGGAAGTGCTCAGCTGCTCCTGAGACACTCACCGCCCGGATGCCATCACCAAGGCTGATGTACCAAGAAAATGAAAAGTCAATTCCATTCAAACACCAACTACCTTCTTGACAGGTATCGATGAGGCCACAAAATAAGAGGAAGAGCCACCACTAGAACTGCCCATGATCGCTGCACAGCTCTGCCCTCATCAGAGAGCCCGTTCTAGCTCACCAGATGGAGGGACCTCAGCCTCGCCTTTAGCGAGCTCTTTAAAGAGCTGCCCATCACTCTCCTGCCACCTCTGCTGACCTACCTGCAGAAGCTCATGGTGCTATCACGCTTGAGAGCTAGATCTATGCCTATCTCCTTTAACAATTCTGGGTGCAACCACATGCCTGGAAGCATCTCCCAAGGTGTAGCTCACCCATTATTATGCCCACAGCCAAAACAAAACTGCATTTTCCTTCTGACTTTCCTCTTTTTCCTGGTGGGAACAAGGTTGGAGACATCCCCACCATGGGAACATCAACATTTTGGGATTCTCTAGACTGGTGATGGAATCAGCTCCCCTGTGAGTGGTGTGGAGGATGAAGCAGTGTACAATGTGCCTTTCCTTCCTTCCCTGGCATGGAGAGCAGCTAAAAGACCTCTACAGCAAAACATATTCTTAAAAAGGTTCATTTGATTGGTAATTTCTTTACACTGAGCTAATATATAAAGGGATAAAGGGTCCAAAGCTCTGGAACAGATACTCAGCTCCATCAAACCTGCATAGCTCCTATAAATCAGATAAGCACTGCTGATATCAGATAAGGATGAGATCCTTCATATACAGAATCACAGACTGGTTTGGGTTGGAAGGGACCTTATAGACCACCCAGTCCCAACCCCCCGGCCATGGGCAGGGACACCTTCCACTAGCCCAGGTTGCCCAAAGCCCCATCCAACCTGGCCTTGAACCCTTCCAGGGAGGGGGCAGCCACAGCTTCTCTGGGCAACCTGTGCCAGGGCCTCACCACCCTCACAGGGAAGAATTTCTTCCTTATGTCCAATCCAAATCTACTCTTTTTCAGTTTAAAACCATTGCCTCTTGTCCTGCCACTCTAGACCTTGGTAAAAAGTCTCTCTGTCTTTCTTAGAAGCCCCCTTTAAGTCCTGGGAGGCTGCTCTAAGGTCTCCCTGGAGCCTTCTCCTCTCCAGCTGAACACCCGCGACTCTCTCAGCCTGTCCTCACAGGGGAGCTGCTCCAGCCCTCTGACCTCCTCTGGACCCACTCCAACAGGTCTATGTCTTTCTTGAGTGGGGGACCCCAGAGTTGGACACAGTACTCCAGATGGGGTCTCTGGGAGTAGCAGAGGAGAATCCCCTCCCTCGCCCTGCTGGCTACACTTCTTTTGATGCAGCCCAGGAGATGGTTGGCTTTCTGGGCTGCCAGCGCACATTGCTGGGTCACGTCCAGTTTTTCACCCACCTGTGTCCCCAAGCCCTTCTCGGCAGGGCTGCTCTCAACCCATCCATCCCCCAGTTCGTGGTGATGCTTGGGATTGCCCCAACCCACGTGCAGGACCTTGCACTTGGCCTTGTTGAACTTCACGAGGTTCACACAGGAGAGCAAGCTCTTCTCTGCTGGACTTGGGGACCCTGGCTTTTGCACGCTGGGGTGCACAGTGCAGGGGACAGGAGAAGCAGGCAGCTCTGGCAAATGGCAGGAGAGCACCTTGCTCTCACTACCCCAGCACACCTCCCAGTTTAAAGGCAAAACAAAACCCTAGGGAGGCAGGGCCTTACTGGTAAGCAATTAATAGACTTGAGCATGAAGCAAGAGACAAAATGACCTGCAACAAAACTCCTCTGCATGCTGGAGGAGGTCATGATCCTGCACAAACCCAGCCTGGACTCTGCCTTTCTCTCCATCATCATACCCCCGTCTTGGCTTTGCCACGTAGTCTTGTTAGCTGTTAAACTAGCATTAAGGCTTAACACGAAGTGTTCCGGGGATCTCTGCTTGGGATCAGTCTCCCTTACACCTTGTATAAAGAGACAAAGACCCAAATCAAACCAGCAGACCCCACCAGCAGCAAAAACACATCTCAGCTATCCAACAACAAGCATATCCTTACCCTTACGACCCTTCAGTCTTACTCTTATTGCATCCTCATAACCAGTATGTAAGTGGTCTCTAACCTAAATATTTTATCCTACCAGGAGCCCTGTGGGGTAGGAAAGCTGCTCTATCACAAACGGAGGATCACGGTAGCCTTACTCACCCAAGGGCAAAGACCAGAGCTCCCTGCTCCATGGACTCCTTATCCCTTTGATAGTTCACATCTTCAGCCCACATCTGGCACATCGTGGCACAAACGATTTTTCTCCGAACAACAACAGGTCAGGAGGTTTCATTTCTCCTTGTGTTGGACCTAAAATGTCCATTTTGCGAACAAACCTAACTAGGACCCTGTCATCCTAATGAAAATACCAAACCACATCCCCGCTAAAACCATGCCTCTGTTTGCTGGGTATTCCCATCCTCTGAAACACAGAAATTTCCTTCTCTGACATAACAACCATGATGCAAGAAAACAGGTTATTACACATATTAAAATGCCCACAAAAAACACAGTTTTGAGAATTTGGGGCTTTTGATTGACCTTCTGGTCTTGGTTGTTTCATGGACACCCCTGTGCATACGGATGGGAGAACACCTCACTGCAGAGCATCCTGCCGCTGCAGTCTTTGCAGCTCTTCCCAATCCCTCCAGGATTTTTCCACCCTGTTGAAGCAGCGTGCTGTCTGGGATCGAGAGAACCACCCTTCATTTACAGATGAAATGTTCTTCATTTATAAATGGGAACCTTGGAGAAGTCAAAAAGCTTCGGGGCACACACCTTAAGAACATGGAAAAACAGAATCCAGTTGGCGAGAGACCTCTACCAACCGGTTGGAGACCTCATATCTGGCTGAACAAGCAAGCTGCCCCAAATCCAGTCTTTTATTATGTCCTGCTTTACACCCCAATGCTCGAAAAGCTGCTTCAGCTGGATGTGCATCCCCAACCCAGGTGACAAGCCACTGGTGTCCCTCAGCCCCTCTCCCACCTCACACCGTGCCCTTCACCCACCTGCGAGACATGGGACTGTGTCTTCTCGCTCTCACCATCCCCCTCCGTTTTATCCGTCAGCAGCCCCTGGACCTGGTACTCCAGGACGTAGCTGTCGATGAAACGCTCCAGCTCCTCGATCTCCTGAGAGCGGCTGCTCCCTGCCTCTGAGGAGGCTGATGCCACCGATGAGTTCTCCATCCCTTCAGGAGAGACGCCGAGAACGGAGGGGGCCTGAGGAAGTAAAATTAAAAAAGGCAGGAAATGATTTCCCAGTAATCATAAAAAGGTTAAAAAAACAGTAGCCAAAGCCTGTCAGTTACCACACACAGGTTACTTTTGCTGTACATCCAGTAACATTATAATAATCCTAGGTGGTCACATACAGAGTTTCCATGTGTGCATAAAAAAAACCAAGTCCAATTTCTGTAATATTCCTACACCTGAGGACAATAGACATTTGCTTATCCTCCTTCTTAAAACCCAAGATACTGAAAACCTCCAGACACATGCACAAGAGAAAAACAAAATTAAAAAGCTTAATTTAAAAAGCCCACAGTATTAGCTGTGCTGGATAAGGATGATCAGCTGGGGATGACGGACAAAGGTGTGAGGAAGAGGATGATAACTGAAAAGCTTCTCTAGGACGGCAACAGTAAATGATGCTGAGTCAATGATGCGACAGGTAAATGGTCCACTGAGGAGGTCTGCATGAGGAGGTGAGCAGAGATCACACCAGAATCTATGTTTAAAACCTCTCTCTCTGCAGGAGAATGGCTCTGCAGAAGATATAGGGGGTTTATGATGCTCTCTTCCTTCCTATTTCTCCATGGCTGAATGCCAAGCACACCTTAAAGAAAAGAAACTATCAGCTCCTGGACCTGGGCTGGGCATGTTTGCACAAGAATTAAATTTTGGACCAGTGTCTTGTGGTAAGACTCTCACTCCTCCTTTCCTGCGGCTGGAGGGAGAAGACAGGGGAGCTCCCATCACATTGCAGGACTTCACCCCTCACCCTCTCCTTCACCAGGAACTGGTATTTACAGTCTGTTTTGAGAAAAACATAAAATTACCAAGCAAATTCGAAGTGAGTCACATGCCATCCGGAAGGGAAGGGAAAAAAAAAATCTGTTCCCAGCTCATGTAATTTCCAGCTCCTGAACTATTTCTCATCTGTCACTTCTGAACAATTGTGGCTTCATTTGGAAACTGCTGAGAACGAGCAGTTCTGGCCTAAGGATTTCATCTGTTCAAGGAATTATTCCCAAATGTGCCCGGACTGCCAAAAAGGCTCATTATGTAGATCAATATCACACATTAGCTCCTGAACAAAAATCATGTGGCGTATTAAAAAAGGCGAAAGAAAAAAGAAATAGACAAGGATAAAAAAGAAGAGCCCCAGAGAGCATGGAGCCCTGGAGGAGGGTATGCTTCTCCCCTTTTAGCTAATTATTGTCAATTACCAAATGGAAAGCACCAATTATTAAACAGAAAGTGCCAAAGAAAGAGTTGGGAGAATAGGTGGCTGCAATGAGTCCTGGAGGGCACGATGGCATGGGGAGGTGACCACATGAGGTAGGGGAGAGCTGATACAGGTGGCATCACTTAGGATGGAGCAAGCAGAGTCTGAGGGTATTCTCCATTCCCTGGGGCCACACAACACAAACCCAAAGGTTTTTTGCCTATTTTTATTGGTTTTTTGAAGTTGGCCCTAGAGGAAATCAAGCCCAGGGCACTGCCATGGGGATGCTTCCCCTTGAACAACCATGATAAAGCATAAACTAGAGCAAGGGCTAAGACATGTCTCCACTTTTGGGGTGGCAATGCATGCCCAGCAAGCATTTTGCTGATTAGCAACAGGAGAGACGGTGAACTGAAAGCAAATGGGTTTATCAGAAGTCACCAGGTCCAGCAAACAAGCACAAACCACGTATTTGAGATATTTATGGATCTCTAGTAGGAAACCCTAAAACCAAGTCATCTTGCAGTACCTTCACCTCTTTCTCTAATGGAAACCAGAACTTAGCAGGAAGAAAACTCCCCTATATTTAAGGGTAATGAGTTACCGCTTACACCCAAGATAAGATCATCATTGTACACAAAGACCCCTAGAGCAGATGTTCAGGCTTGGACAGATAGGAGACCAACAAGTCATGGTCTGTAATCTTTGTATGCTTATTCTGCACCAAATTGGTGTGAATCACGTAATGACACAGAGACCGGCCACCCGACATGGACATCCCAGCGTGCCGGCTGTGCTGGCGTCACTGCCAATACGCCACCATCGCCACACCCTGGGCTCCACAAAGAGGGTCAACAACCAGAGGAACATCTTGACTTTGTGGCATCTCCTGGCACTCCCTGGTAGCAACCAGCTCCCGGTTTTCTGAATTTGTCTTTTGAATTCCCCTTCTGACCACGCTCCTTTCCTATACCGGGGTTAATGGTTAGGACCACACGTGCCTGATCACTAGGGCAGCGAGGTCATGTCTAAACTTGATGCTGACCCTGCTTTGGGCAACTGGTTGGACTAAAGACCTCCTGAAGTCTTCTCCAACCTGAATGGTTTTACAGTTCCATGAGATGACATTCAAACACTTCATCACTTAAGAAAGCCTCCTCTGCTCTCTCAGTCTACTTTCAATACTTCTTTCTGAGCAGTGTCACCTATTTCAGATGAGTCTCTCTCAGTTATCATACAACTGCCTTCTCCAATTCCACCAGTCTGCCCAGAGACGTCCCAATGCTCAGATGAGGGTTGTTTTGGTCAACATCCTCTAGAAGCTTTTTCAAGGCAGGGCTTTTTCAGCTGTTAGCCATTGATTTCCAGGCTCTACCTTATTCTACCAAGTGTGAGATGCACATACATAAACATGCTTGACAAAACAAAACCAATATAATCACAGGTTTACAGAGGCCCATTTGCTGGGTCCTGCAAGCTGGTTCTTGGTTGAGGCAGCCTGGCCCTTCAAGAGGGACAGATTTTTGGAACACAAATGTGCAACACATATGGCGGCCCTTCCTCCTTGGCAGGGAACCCCTTGGGAAGGGAACCATCCACCTAGATCCAGACCAATTCAAGTCCACCTGTGAAGGTTTACTCTCCATACTAATGATAAACCTTCTCTCCCTTTCCAAAATTAACCCTCTCCACTGGGAAGGCGCCACAGGCTGGATGGTGCCCTGCTCTTCTTGGTGCCATGTGTCAGGAAACCTCTGTGCCTGGAGTAGGTTTCCCATCTCGCCTCGCCCTGAAAACATGTACAAACAAGAGGTTTTCAAAGAAAAACCCAAACCCACATTTGAGCATCAAAGCGGTTGATGTCTTCCCAAACTGGGCACAAACGCATGTTCTTGAGAGCTCTTCAGGGAGTGGTGATCCCTTAGATCTGTGTTGGCATAGTGCCTACCACCAAGGATTCCCAGACCCCAGATACCTTCTTTAATGATAATTAATAGAGATCAACCTCAAATATTTTTTTTTTCCCCCTGTTCCCTGCTCCTCCCCCTACTTTGTCAAAGCATGAAGTCTGTAAGTTTTGGGGGTCTGAAAATTACCTTCCAAACCTTTCCTACAAAGCCCATGCCACGCTCATTACTATGACCATAAAACAAGGAATCAGAAGCAGAAAAAGTCAATTGATGTGCAAACTGCTTATTATAACTTAGTAATTATCAGCATTACTGTAATGTATAATTATTATTAATACCTGTTATTTTAAAATGGGGTTCTTGCTCTAGCAAGATTATACAGTTTATGGCAATTACACAGTTTTACCCTTAATCAGCAAATAATAAGAACAAGCATTTTTTATGACATCTGGACATTCATTCCCCTTCTCCCAAAGGTGCCCTAGGCTTGTTGAGCTTGTGCAACCAAATGGTGAGTCTGATAGGTGAAGAGCAGCAATGGAGAAGGAACCCATTTTGGCCAAGATGGGTGGGAGACAACAGCATAGGGGAACTTGCAACCAAAATTAGGTAAGAAGAGGTGAGTCTACAATGAAAGGAAGACAGTCATGCAGAGACAGCAATGCATTTCCATCAGCTCACAGCAGTCTGGGTGAGAGGACTCCATACATACATCCTCCCTCAGGGAAGATGCTCCAGCCATCTACTCTCCAGCACACCAAGACAAAGCTTCTCCACATGGAAATAAGGAGGCACATGGAAAATAAGGAGGGGTGATTGGTGACAGCCAACATGGCTTCACCAAGGGCAATTTGTGCTTGACAAATCTGGTGGCCTTCTACAATGAGGTTACAGCATTGGTGGATAATGAAGAGCAACTGACATCATCTACCTGGATATGTGCAAAGAATTTGACACTGTCCCACATGACATCCTTGTCTCTAGATTGGAGAGATGTGGATTTGATGGATGGGCCAGTTGGTGGATAAGGAACTGGCTGGGTGGTTGCACTCAAGAGTTATGGTCAGCGCCTCGATGTGCAAGTGGAGAGTGGTGACAAGTGGCATCCTCAGGGCCTGGGGTTGGGACTGGCGCTGTTGAATGTCTTTGTTGAGGCCATGGACAGCGGGATCAAAGCACCCTCAGCAAGTTCCTGCTGACACCGAGCTGTGTGGGGCGGTGACACGCTGAGGGAAGGGATACATCCTGAGGGACCTGGACAGGCTGGAGAGTGGGGACGGGCAAACCTCATGGAGTTCAACAAGGCCAAGGACAAGGTCCTGCCCATGGGTCAGGGAGATCCCCAGCACAAATCCAGGCTGGGCGAGGGGTGGCTGGAGAGCAGCCCCAAGGAGAAGGACTTGGGGGGGTTGGGGGGTGGAAAACTGCCTGTGAGCCAGCAACGTGCGCTGGTAGCCCAGAAAGCCACCTGTGTGCTGGGCTGCACCCAGAGCAGTGTGGGCAGCAGGGCGAGGGGGGGGATTCTCCCCCTCTGCTCCACTCTGGTGAGACCCCCCTGCAGTGCTGGGTCCAGCTCTGGGGGCACCAACAGCAGAAGGACACGGACCTGCTCCAGTGGGGCCAGAGGAAGCCACAAAGATGCTCGGGGGGCTGGAGCAGCTCCCCTGTGAGGACAGGCTGAGAGAGTTGGGGGGGTTCAGCTGGAGAAGAGAAGGCTCCGGGGAGACCTTAGAGTGGCCTCCCAGGACTGAAAGGGGCTACAGGAAAGGGGGGAGGGACTCTTGATCAGGAGGTAGAGATAGGATGAGGGGGAACGGTTTTAAACTGACAGAGGGGAAATTTAGATGAGATCTAAGGAAGAAATTCTTCCCTGTGGGGGTGGTGAGGCCCTGGCACAGGTTGCCCAGAGAAGCTGTGGCTGCCCCCTCCCTGGAAGGGTTCAAGGCCAGGTTGGATGGGGCTTTGAACATGGAACAGCCTCCCTCTGCAGAAGCTTTATTCTCCAGAAATGCCACCACAGGGCAGCCACTGGGCAGCTCACAATTCACAGACAGTCTCCAGAGCTACCCTGACAGATCACTGAAAGCCTTTTTCTTGCCATATGGGATTTATCATCCCAGGTTTTTCTAGGAACACAGGATGCTTCCTATAAAAGGCAGCTGCAGTGCAAATTCTATGTGTACCAATGCAGTCACTTCCTTCCAGTGTCCCTCTCATATTTGCTCTCCCTGGGGAGTTTACAATAAATAAATTTTAAATACTGCTGCGATTCAGCAGGTCCTGTCTGCTCTGAGACATCTGGGACATGAATCTAGTAGCATCTCAGCAGCCCACAGATATATTTATCTGTGCCTGAATGGGATGATGGTAAAACCAAAATGAAGGGACCCCCAGTGAGACTCAGGGACAAGCTCCAGCCCAGCCCCAGCCAGCAGACACCACGTCCTGCCCCATGAGCAACCAACATCAATTTTCAAATCTCTTGCCCAGCCTCCAAAACCCACCGCACTGCTCTCCACTCCCTACAACGAAGACCTGTTGGACATCACCTCTCAGCGAGATGATGCCCTCTTCTGCTCGGTACCTCTCTGGGGCTGGGCAGAGAGGAACGACACATGGACAAACCCTCCATCATCACCTCCCTCACACCTTCTGCCTATTGTCTTCACCAAGCCAGGCTTTCTAAAACTGCTGCTGAAGTGCACAACGTGCACCAGGGAGGGTGTCCCTTCGGCCCCAGACCTGGGAGGTGAGGGATATTTTGGCCACACAGACCAGGGCAGAGCAGCTGGTGCAGAACAACTCTCCTTATCTGCTTCTTATCAGCACCTTCAGGTCAGGTGAAACCCTCTGCGTGCTTTGACTCACCATCCACCAGCTAACACTCTGGCAGCAGTACAGGCAGAAGCACTGTCTGCATTTGGGGTTTGAACTCCTGCCTATCAGCACGGCCACGGCCGGTGGGCAGGCAGCTCGCTTCCCAGCATCTCTTTTTAATGAGCTCCTTCAGCAGCAATATTTTCTCTCCCCTAATCCACCCCATTTCCAACAAGTAATTAGCAATGTGTCTTTCTAAAGCGGTGAGAGCATCTCACTGAATGAAACAAGCAGGTTATCTTTATTGCTGGCGGCCAGCTTTTGTATTCAGTAAACTGCAGGAACAGTTACTATGGAAAATGAAAGCAGTCGAGATGAACCATGGCTCCCCGCACCCAGGTATTGCTGCATCTCCACGAGCACAGATGAAGCATCACGTGTCTGGTTTGGATTTGCTGCTCCAAAGCTGCTATCTTTCCAGATGCCAAAACGTCAAGCACAGCCATGTAAATTATTATATCCTGGATCTGACTCTTTTCTAATTAAAATGTAAACACCTTTGAAAACCACACTGAGTGACTGCTGGCGGAGCTAGCCTTGGGCTTTTCAGATACTGATGCGTCCATGGCTGGCTGAGAGTTTTATATATTTCATCATCCCTCCAGTCTCAGGGCCAGTTTCTGGTACCTGGTGATGCAGAAAAGCCCAAGTGACAGGACAGGAGACCAACAGCTGGCACGTTGCAGTGCCATCCACGAGTCTGGCATGCAACAGAGCGGGCAAACACTAAAATAAACACAGAAATAAATGGTGGAGGAGGGAAAGGAGAGCACCAGGAGACTATCAAGTGCAAAAGGCCACAGAATACAACCCAAAACAGCCGCCTTGACACAGTGATCCGGCAAGGAAGGGAGAGAAATAACCAGAAAGCCAGAAATCATTCTCAGCCAGACAATTTATTACGCAGCTTGCTTCACCACAATAAGGAATTTTTTGCAGTTGGGAGGTGGTTTTTTTTCTGTTTAAACAAAACCAAAGCCTCGTCACCTTTAGAAACACAAAGTCTTTTAGTGTGTCAAATCTGTGCACAAGTTTGGAGCAGTTTCCCAACAGATGGGCTTCCTTGCCCAGGGGGAAGATGTTACCTTTGGTTTGTGATGGATGTTGCCAAGAAAAATAAGGAAAAGCCACTAAGAAAACCACTGTCTGAAGTTCAGAGGGTGAATGGAGGTGGGTTTATGGGCCATCTGATGGACCTTGGTCCCACCCCATGGTGGGATGCTCTACTACATGGGATGCCAGAGCAAGGAGTCTGCCGGAGTATCAGCAGCACTGCAGCACGACAGCAAGGCACAGTCCCCAACCCATGATCTTCATACAAATTCAACACATGGAAATACATCAGCATTTCTAGAAATAAAACCTGAAACAGGTCACAGCCTCCAAACACCAGCTCCTGAATCAAGAACAGCCTGAGTCTTATTTCTACATTGGCTGATACTACAAACTGTGACTTAAGTCAGACATAATCCATTTTCACATTCCCCTCCCTAAAAGCTAAGGGAACAAGAGCCCACATTACATCTTATCCTTGTTATTTTTCACCTTTACAAAGGAAACATTGCCAAATAAAAGTATTTGAAGAAATAGAAAAAAAATGCAGACATCACACATGCTCCACAATCTCCTCTTTGGAGCCACGCTGTTTCTCCTCCGAGAGCACACAGCATGACACCAGCAGGCTGGGCAGGACATGGCAGCTGCAGGAATTACGCTAGAAGACATGAACGAAGGATGTTCTCCTTCCAGAAGAGCTTGCACATGTACACTGTGCACACATGCGTGCCCCACTATGATGCACAACACAGGTAGCAGTCCTCACACAACCAACGCGTGTGTTTTGCCCAGCTCCTCCGCAATCCCAGGGGATGAGCCCTGATCCCGTGGAAGCAGCAGGCAGGGTGTGAAACTCCCCACACAGGCAGCGCTCTGCAGGCAGAGAGCACAGCCCACGTCCTAAATAAAAGCACTATAATAACAAGCTGATCCATACGCTTTACAACCGCACGTTTTGACCCGGTGCTTGCACGCCAGCCGCCACGTACTGTCTTTTGCAAATAACCGAAGGGAAACACCATTATCAGAAAGTAAATCTTTTCTTTCCAGGCACCCAGGCAATATAATGAGCACTTGGGCTGTGAAAAGCCCTGTAATCCTAAAAGACACATCCAACTCTAAGTTGAGATGTCAACCTGCTGAAGTAATCCACCCCACGGGTCGCTGCTGGCAGGGAGGGATGGGGCGGGAGTGGCATCCCCCGGTCAGCAGCAGGGCAAGCACAGAGGGTGCTTAATCCCTATTAAACCACACTCGTAGTTTGCTGGCAAAGAGCATTTTTGTGCCCGTACGCCAGCTTTTAGCAGCATTCAGAGGACATACCTTGGCCGCCAGCCAAAATGCTGGAGCTGCCACTCCGGATAGATGGAGGGGATTTTATCCTAGGAGGAGTCAGCTGGTCTTCTCCTCCTGGGAATCACAGACTGGTTTGGGTTGGAAGGGACCTTAAAGCCCATCCAGTCCCAACCCCCCTGCCCTGGGCAGACACACCTTCCACTAGCCCAGGTTGCCCAAAGCCCCGTCCAACCTGGCCTTGAACCCTTCCAGGGAGGGGGCAGCACAGCTTCTCTGGACAACCTGTGCCAGGGCCTCACCACCCTCACAGGGAAGAATTTCTTCCTTGCATCTCATCTAAATCTCCCCTCTGTCAGTTTAAAACCGTCACCCCTCATCCTATCCCTACCTCCCTGATCAAGAGTCCCTCCCCCCTTTCCTGTAGCCCCTTTCAGCCCTGGGAGGCCACTCTAAGGTCTCCCCGGAGCCTTCTCTTCTCCAGCTGAACCCCCCCAACTCTCTCAGCCTGTCCTCACAGGGGAGCTGCTCCAGCCCCCCGAGCATCTTCGTGGCTTCCTCTGGCCCCGCTCGAGCAGGTCCGTGTCCTTCTGCTGTTGGTGCCCCCAGAGCTGGACCCAGCACTGCAGGGGGGGTCTCACCAGAGCAGAGCAGAGGGGAAGAATCTCCCTCCTCAACCTGCTGGCCACACTGCTCTGGATGTGGTTGGCTTTCTGGGCTGCGAGCACACATTGCTGGTTCATGTCCAATTTTTCATCCATCTGCTTCCCAAAATCCTTCTCCGCAGGGCTGCTCTCAATCCCTTCATTCCCCAGCCCATATTGTTACCAGGGATTGCCCCAACCAGATGGAAAACCTTGCACCTGGCCTTGTTGAACTTCATGAGGTTCACATCCCCATGGAATCTCGCCTCCATCCCCACTGATTGCCTCCCTTCATCACAGCTTTCCTCTTCTTTGGAAATGAAGCTCTTCTGTGCAACAAGGCTGGGGGCTGGAGAGCCTCAGGTGCCCCCCATATTCAAGGTCTTTGAAAGACGAAATAGAAATGAGGAAGCAAGATGCTTTTTGCAGCATCAGCCACCTTCTGCACCATTGCAACAGAGAAAAGCAAATGAACCCTGGATTCCAGCTGCTCTGACCAAGGGGAAAAACCTTCCCAGCCTCAGATCTGGTCACTTTTGGACCTGGGTTACACAAGCAAGACAAGGAGCAGATTTCAAGGAGAGACAACTCCCTATGACTCAAGGTTGGCTTGTTCTTAGCAGACCCCCTGCCTCTTCTGCCTAACATGAGCTGCTCAAATGAAACTGGAAAGAAAAATCATCCAGTAAACCTCTGCCAGTTTGCAGAGGAAAGAGAAAATAAACAACTCACCATGCCCCTCTCTGAGCTAGTTAAACTCATCTGAAAGAATCCATGCAGATAAGTATATTCAGAGATTTTCTGAATCTTTAATTATCTTCAGTGCTAAAAAAAAAACACCTAAAAAACCCCACTTAGCAACACCCACAAACAAACAAAATTTCCAAAACCTGCCTCTGGATCCTGGACCCCCACTCCTCCACCACATTCAAATGTTCAAGTCATAAAATAAGCAGCAGATTGGCTTTTACATCACTGCTACCCCAGGAGCATCAGTCGTGGACCTCATCAGTTCCTGCACAGGCAGCTGCCACAGCACTGCCATCAATCAGATCTTCTATATATTCTCGTGGAAAAGAACAAGAACCGTGGAAATTGGAAATTCCATAGACGCAGAAGGAAAATAAATCCCTTCTTCATAATGCTTTTAATCTAATAATAATAAATTAAGAGGCAGGGAAGCAAACAAAGCCCTGGGGAAGCACAAGGGGGCAGGGAACCCTGTGGGGTCAGTGTTCAACACCACACGAGCGGGTCCACCATGGCACAGAGCTGGCCAAGGAACGAGGACATCGGTGTCAGAAGAGCTGAGATTTCCTGGACCCTGCTTCTGGCTTCCTCCCGATTTAAATGCACCAATATAAGAGCTGCAGCCGCTTGCAAACACAGGGAAAAAGCCACAGGCATCATCTCCCATGTCCTACCTACTTGTTGAACCTTCTGCTTGGGAAAGAAGGACACAGACCAGCAAGGTATCCAACTCTCATGCATTTAAGGACAGGTTTTTGACCCAGGACTGAGTTGGTTGGCAAAGCTTTGCCTTCCCCCAGGGCTGGACACAGTGTCCTCCTTAGTTCCTGCTCCTGGACACATGGACTGGACATCGTCTAGACAGCAGATTTCCATCCATCAACGTGATTCCATTTTGGAGAAGTGATTCTCACTCCAACCAGAGGGACCATCCTAATTAAACCTGGCTCCCTGAGACTGCTGTGAGCAAAAGGCATCATCTAAGAGCTCTTCCAGCATGGGAAGATGCCCTCGAAGATCCTAAATCCATTTCTCAGCCTACAAGGATCTCCTCCTGCACATTCTCCCATGTAGTTTCCCACAGCAATTAGGAGAGAAAACGTGACACCCAGCCAGACCCAGGGTTTGCACTGGGCTCCCAACAGCTGCCCCGGGAAGGGACATGACCTCAAGCCTGCCAAGTGTCCCACTGAGCTGAGGAATGCTGCCACGTGGCAGGGATGGGGTCCAGCTCCCTGTGGACCCACCACCCCACCATGCTGGCCAAAGCCACAGCAGCAGGTGATGCTCAGTCCTGGAGGGCTGGGTATCAGACTCTTTGCTCAAGCAGCAGGGACCAAGCCCATGGGCTCAACCCTCCTCTCAAATCCATCCCCAGATTTTAGCTCCTTCCAGCAGCTCATGAGACAGCTTGAACCAATTCACAAGGATAACATCCCCCTTAAGGAACCAGTCCCGCAAATAACAAGCAAAGCACCTCCCCAGACAGGAATTTTTGGGAGTTACTGGCCAGACACCAGCCTCCCTTTTTGAGGCCTGAAGTGCATTTTTTCGCAATCACTCCCAGACTAAAGCTCTGCAGCAGCAACACAGCCGGACATCTGCCCAAAAGCCCATCCCAGGTGGCCTCACTAAATTGCAGCAAGTGAGAGGGTGATAAGAAGCCAGCGATGGGGATTGGTAGAACAGCCTGCTGAACCCCAGAGGGTAAAGACACTGCAAGTATTTGCGCAGCCACATTTATTGCCCAGGGGACCGCTGGGTTTGATTAATAAGAGGTAAATGAAGCAGCTCAACTCAGCTGAGCCCCAGCAGGAAGACAGGGAAGTTTTCATTAATACAAAGCAAACGGAGAGACAGGTCTTCCAGGACATGATAGCTGACCTATTTTGAGATGAACATGAGACCAAGCGAGCTTTGGGAGTGTCTATTTACCTCCAGAAGCAGTAACAGTCTAGACGATTGGCCCAGATCAAGACAGCTGATGTTCAGCCTTGGGATCCACCAACCCTATATCCTAATGTTCCCTGCTGACAGTGTCCTTGACATCAGTCCCTTCTGCAAACCGCAGGTCTCAGATGCCCTGCTGAGCCTCAGCACTGCTGCCAGTGTACCGGGGACAAGAACCTCAAGCTAGTCCCAAAATGTGCTTGAGCTGCAACTTGTGTCCAAGGGCTCCACCCATCACAGACCCAAGCATGCCACGTGCTGCACATGTGATTGGGATGTATTGCTGGATCCTCTGGGCAAGCCACCATACCTCACTTCCTTCTCTTGTAAAAGACAACAAGCCCTGTTAGGACTTACCTTAAATGCTTGGCTTTCCCTTCTAGCTTGGGGAGGAGGAAAGAGGTCTTGGAGCCTCAAGGTGCTACTGCAGGGAAGGCATCACAGATCTAGAGGGTCTTTGATGAACATCAGAAATTTGGCCTTAGTTTTCAGAATGCCTCTGGGGTGACTGCACTGAGTTAATACCCCTCAGGACACCAGCTCAAGAAGGCACCGAGAGAAGCTTTTTCTTCACAAATACAGCTTGCTCAGGGATAGTGCCAGAAATACTTATTTTGGTAGGATTGCCTCGATCCAAAAGGAAACACTGTTCCTACCAGGCTGGATGACAACTGGAGGACCCAGAACCACCTGCAGACATCAAAGACCAACAGAAGGATCCATCTTTCAGGGCAGATGTGTCCACTCCAAGACCCCACTTGCAGTGGAAAACCCACCAGCCGTGCTCAGGACTGACTCCCCCACAATAACTGGGGGACCTGCAGGCATGAGGACAACCCAGAAACACATCCACAAACAAGTTTTACACTATTTTTGTTCTTTTGTTGAAGGGTCCTTCATGTCCCTCATGAAGGTCTTCCCATGATGACCTCCACCATGTGGCAGCCCCACCAAATAAGGCTGCACGGACTGAAGGAGCTCATGTCAGGACATGTCAGCATCTGAGAAAGTCCTCTCCTGTGCCTCCCTGCACTGGCCAACCTCTGCTTACACCCAAGGGATTAACAGCCCCAAAGCTAATCATAACGAGAACGTGGGGGGGAGGACTGCAATTGCAGCAACAAGGAGCAGCATCAGCAGTTTCAGCAGAAACATCATAGCAGGGCACCTGCTATTCACGTACCTTTGACCTAAGAGGTGCAAATAAAGAGCCCAAACTATTTAGCTTCGGAAAAAAAAAAAAAGAAAAGAAAAGAAGTAACGGAGAATTTGATTAATCAAGAGACTGTATAACACTATATACCCAGATGGTATCTCCTATGAAAGGGCCTTGCAGGTGGAAGACCATCACTGCTGGCTCTCGGATGCCTGTACAGCACAGGTCAGATGAAGGCATCTGAGGGATCTTTATGACCCACCAAGTAAGAAGCTAGGCTTAACAAGGGACTGGAAAAGGCACTTCTGGGAGAAATTATACAACATGAATGATCAAGAAAATGAACTTGCACCTAGCCCTGAGTTACTGCAAGCACGTAGTGACTTCAGAGGAAGATGCAATGAATGCCAACATAACCACAAAACACTGGGGCTCGGGGCAGGCTTCCTCCACTCACACTAGAGCTTGCTTCAGGGATTTTCCCTCCTGGAGGGACCTCGAAGAACCTTTGTGCTTGCTGAGGACCCCCAATCCATGGGGTCACCCTGCTGCTGGTGAGCACCCCCACATAATCCATGACATCCAGAAGAAGACCAGTGCCCTCCAGCATCAGGAACTAGAGGTGACACCTGGCACTCAAGCGCCATGTGTCCCCTCCTTTGGCACAGACAAGGGTCATATTTCTCCCCTGCCACAGTCACCTGAGGAACTAAATCCACCTTTGCAGAAGCAAAAGGCTGAACTCATCAAATAAAAATAAAAAATAATAAAAATAAATTATTTTTTTTAAATCACTTGTTTGTCAGCAACCTAGCTTTTGCTTGGTGAGTTTTAAATAGTTTTAGTCAAGCCACTGCAGCCAAAACACTGCGAAGAAAATGCTGGAAAAAGTTCTTCCAGGTTTTTTTTAGGGTTTGGTATTTTTAAACAAAGGATTTTTGCTTTTATTTCATAGTGACGTACGCTAAATTTCCACAGCTCTCCATTATGGTGTAAAATACTTAAAAACAGATTTAATTTTGGATTCAATAAAGGCTCTTTGACTTGACATTATTTTGTTTCCTGTTTTAACAAAATAAAAATACCTATTCTAATTGACCCCAGCTAAAAGTCCTCTTAACCCTCACAACCATCCCTACTACCACGATTTTTCTACAGCTAATTAACTGGGAAAAAAATACAGTTAGTATCAATTATTTGTTCTATGGGCTGATGCTGAGGAGTATTAAGAGTATCTGAGGATAACTTGGGGTACCCACCCAAAGGATGCAGCAATGCTCCAGGCCGGAAGACGTAATTTCGAGTGTTACTGTAATTCACATGTATGTTAGAAAGTCACAGGAACCTCAGGAAAGTTGTGGGGTTTTTTAAAGAAGAGGGTAATAAGGAAAATGGGAACTCATATCCCCCCAAAGAGGGGGACTGCTGCAGTCCCAATTCTGCAGGCAAGCTGCGATGCAGGACACAACCCAAGTGCCAGCCCTTTTGGGCTTTATCCTCGCAGCAATGCCTCTGCTTTGGCTTGTTCTCAGCTCCTCCACAAGCTGCACTGCTCCAGGAGAAAATATTTACTCTATGGAAACTATCAGGCATTGTACAAGATAACACCCAGGGCTGCAGAAACCCCAACGCAGATAAAGCCTGGATGATGCTGGGATGGTGCCCTGCTGCATCCTCTCCTGCTCCCTTTCAGGTCAAACTGGATCTTGTTCATGACAAGGGGATAAAAAAAAAAAAAAACAAACAGGTTTTCAGGATAATGTTGCTGACTTCTTGTTTTTCAAACCCTCTGCCACCAAGCCCCTGCGGTGCTGTTAACCTCTGCTGATCCCATCAGGTGGTTTAACTGGGAAGCTTAGCAGTAAGCCCTGTCCCTGCAAGGAGGCACCAAGTTATACTGGGTTATTCTCTGCCCGACGGGGACTGCAAAGGCTTTCAAATAGCACAGGGATAATCCCAACTTCAATTTTCAGGATGAAAATTAAGTTGGTGAATGGTGGGAACTCACCCCAAGATGCAACGTTTTGTTGTTGCGTTGGTTTTGGGCTTTTTTCTCTCCTGGGCTTTATTTTATTTATGCTGAAGTAGCTGTTAAATCCTCATAACATGCTGCAAATCCCTGTCTTGCTGAAAAAAGAATCTGGCACCTTTAAAAGGTAACTGGCCTATATCTCTACCCAAATAAACACCTTATGGAAAGGAAAGGGGTCACATAAGGAAGGCAGCATCTGCAGAAGGCAGAGCAGGACAGCTGGAGGAGTCTGGCAGATGAGAGAAAAAATGGGATAAGGAACAAAAAAGTGGAATAGGTAACAACAACAAAAAACGGGTAGGGAGCAACAACAACAAAAAAGGGATAGGGAGCAACCCTGCATCCACGAGCAGGGCAGAAGGTGGCAATGCAGAATTTTCATCCAGTAACTTCAGCAGCCAGAGGATTTCCACTGTAAAGAGAATGCATGTGTACAGGGCAGGAGGAAGAGGAGGGGGTCACAATGAAGAGCAGGACTGCAAGCAAACGCATGCAGGGGGGCTGCCCAGAAGGTCTGGCAGGCTGGGGCCACCAAATCTAGCAGGTTGGCCATCAGAGCAGGAAGGGCAGTTCACAAGTATTGCACTATATCTGGCTACAAACCTTATTCTCTGGCTTTACCTAGGCAGAGTGAACAAACACCTGAGTGAATGAATAATATTATTAAAAGACAGATGAGAAATCAAACAGCAGCTTGGAGAAACCAGGGAAGCCTCCCGAGAGCCAAGGAAACCTGCACTATCTAGGGAAGAGTGAGATTATAATAATTAGGTCAGCTGGCGATAAGCCTTCTCAGTGCACGCAGGCACACACACGCAGCTGCCTTGTCAGAAAGTGGTGATGTCCCCAAGGAGCTGAGAAACCCAACAGTGATACACCAGGGGCATGGAAAAGACTGGTAGCAGAAAGCTTTCTCCAGCAGCAAACCATGGCTGCTGCTCACCTCAAGGTCTGAGGATCGGTAGCTGAAGCACAAGAAACTCTGACGGGGTGTTAGAAAATTCCTTCACTGTGAGTGTGGTTCAGCATCAAACAGGTGACCCAAAGGGGTGCGCAGTCTCCATTCTTGGAAACAGCATCAAGACTCAGCTGGATGAGGCCCTGAGCAGGAAGGTTTGATGTAGAAGCTGGCCCCACGCTGAGCAGAGGGCTGGACCAGAGGACCTCCAGAGCTTACTTCAACCCTGAGTAACTCCAGGATCTTGCCTAGGGAGACCTTCCCTTAGGCCAGACTTGCAGGACAAAGCCACCAGGTTTCACCTCCAGCTTAATCAAAACCAGAAGAAACTTATTCCCAGCAGGAAGTGGCTGGGAAGTCCCGGCTGACCTTTAGGAGAGGTAGCAGAGGTTGACGTGAAGCTCAAATACACAACAATCACTCACAGCAAGCAAAGCCTTCTGCTCCAGGAGGCAAAGAGGATGGTCCCACGCAGCAAGCGCTGGGCAGGGTTTGTACGCACTCTTCTGTGTAAAAAGGGAACCGGAGGCTTTCTATTACCCATCTCTTCCTCCCTGGATGCTTTGACATCAGCTCTGCCCATCCTGGCAGCCTCAGGGCTCAAGCACTTGGAAGAGCCACAGCTACAGCCCCAGAGCAGGAGCTGGATCAAGCTCACATCCAGATGTTTGACACCAGACCAAGAAAACAGGAAAGGAAGACCAAAGAGGAGGATGTGCTCACTGCCCTGACCCACCTTCTCTCTTCCTCCCCATCTGTACCACGCAAGAGCCACCATCTGTCTCTGATTCGGTCATCCAGCACCGGGGCCCAACCTCCAATCCAGAAAACAGAAACCAGTCACCTACTGCTTGGGCTTTAGGGTCTCCCTCCAGATGGTGACCTGAATCAAACCCCCATCTTCCAAAAGCCACTTGGTTTTGTTAACAAGGGAGGCAGATACTCCCTTCACTGGTCTCTCCAAAATTTTTTCTAAGCTGCCTCCTTGTGAACACCTCACCAATACTCCTGCTTGTCCCTTCGACCCACATCAGCTCCCTGGACAGCTCAGGGCAACCCACACACCAACCAACAGTATGAGATGCTCTTGGGAAGCCTCACGCTTTCCAACCACACTGCTGTCCCTCCAGCAAGCTCTGTGGATACCAGCAAGCTTTTCCCACCGGCCAACTCCTGAGTCCTCCACAAAAACATGAAGTCCTTCAGGACGCAAGTACTTCACTGATTGATAATCCAAGTTAAACCCAATCTTCACACAAGAGCACCATCCCACAGACTCAACCATCCTGTATATGCTTCACGCAACCATGAAGTTCCTGCAGTCACAACACTTCACCAGCCAAAAACCAGCAGCCCCCCTTAAATATACATATTTTTCCAGACTCCGAGGTCATGCAGAAGACCCTCATGCACAATGATCATGTTCAGCCTGCAAACTCCTCTTGTTAGCTTCCCAACCAATGCTCTCATTTGGTTATATACTCCGATCTCCCTCTAGCGCATTAGAAAACAGCAGCTACAGTTTCTCATGTACTTTGAATCAAAGTTCACTGCTTTTTTGTTAAAATAATTGGCTAATCAAACCCATTGCTTCCCAGCTGACATTCCTCCTAATCCTTTAATCAATAGACAGAGATGCTCAGAAGAGAGCTAATACGGCCTGAGCTGAGTGTAGGTGCTGCGAGGACAAGGTTACAGCTCTTCATTCGTGTCACTGGATGACGTGGAAGAGACCTGGGAAGGGAGAGGCTGGAAGCACACAATGGATGTGTCTACTGTAATAAAGTGGATAAACAGACAGAATTAAGGCAATAACTGAAAAATTAAAGTCTGAGGCTTATTAGCCTATGGAGAGAAGGAGAGGAAGGCTTTACTGGCTGACACTTCCCATCAAGCTCAGTGTAATGCCTGTAGACACGTGGAAAAGGTCAGAAGCATTAAGGGACAGAGGGGAGGACTCGCCAACAAATCCACCTCTTGACATCCAGTTAGATGGATCTGAGAGTCACACCACCAGATGCCTTACAGCTGCCACACTGCTCAACTAACAGCCTCTGACAAGCCCCATGATTTGGTTGGATTTCTTAAAAGAAAAGAAAAATATGGAACATAAGCAAGCAAAACCCAAGTTGGGTCACTGAAGCATTTCTAGGTGATGACCAACTTTGCAGCACACCCTACACCTCCACGCAAATATTCACCTCAGCTGCTAAAATTCCACAACTCCTCAATTACAAGCTTTTTCACAGCATCAGCCACCACCTTATCATGAAGCAAGTTTAAAGCACTTCCCATAAAACTTGACTTTTATGCCTGTATTGTCTCAACAGGCAAAACTGAACAGAAGAGACAACGCGATGCCCCCAGGCACCCACGCTCCATCTGCTGCAATGGGCTGGCCCAGGGCAAGGGCCACGGGACTTGAGGAAGGAAAAGATCTGACATGGGTATTACAAGAAGCAATAGGCTTAGGTTTCTGGGGTTTCTTGTAAAAATATCTGGAAATTCCCAGAGTTTACATTTACTTACTAGAAACAGCTTAACCACCAGCATACCCACGAGTGTACCACCATATTTACTGACTACCAGACCAGAGAGATGGCTTCCTTCCAAAGTGCCTCCTTCACTTTTCCAGCCAGCTTTTCTCCTTGTGTATTTATGGCTGGCACCACCAGGAGAGAGCCTCCTCCATGCACTTTCCATGGCAAACAGCTCCTCGAGAAGGTAAGTAATGCAAGGGGCAGGTAAAACCTAAGTCCTGCAAGGGTACCACACCTTCTCCAGAAACATCTGGCTGAACCAGACAGGTCTGATTCAACAGAGATCCCAATAAAGATCAGACGTAACTTCTGAGTCCTGGACTCTGCTCCTTACACCAAGATTCTGGGCTAGTCAAGACCCTCTTTTGGGACACTCAAGACGCCTTCTTTGTTACCAGCAAACCACATGAGCTGTTTAGTATGAGGGCTCCCAGGTAGCCCCTATGCACAGGAAGTACCTTAGAGGTGCTTCAGCCACACTGCAGAAGCTTGATCTAGCCCTGCTGAGCAAGTTTACTATTACCAAGCTATTAAAAGCTCTCTTGACACCGATTCCGTGACATGAGACCACCACCCACCATGCCAAAAGGCCTTGCTTTTCAGTTCTTCTCAAGCACCTGGCACAACAGGGTCATGATGAAGGTCCATATCAATAGCTACAATCCTAGGTGACAAATGAGGTGTTAATATACACAAAAAAATGCTTGAATCTTGTGACCACCAGAGAAGTCCTTGCTCACAGCACCCGAGCTTCAACAAGGCCATGTCTGGAGTTACCAATGTTCTCCCAAAAGCCTGTGAAATTCACCACTCACTGAAATTCAACCACGTCAAAGTGGGATCAAACTCCGCTGCAGGCACCACGCAGACCAAGAGTGGGGATAGACCTATCACCATAAGCTACTAGAGGAACAGTGCCCAACCTTCAGCAACACACTCTCACAAGACATTGCTCCCAGCCAGAGCCAAGCCATGAGCTGAGAGACCACCCGGGAGAGCCAACTGCTGGCAAAAGACAGCAAAGGCACGGGACTGCTGCCGAGGAGGTAAGATCTCCATAACAAGGATCCCATCACACACATCCTCAGCAAGGATCCCACCACATACAAGTTATTACTCCTGAGAGTAAGAATTTGAGAGAAGATAAAATTTGAGAGATGAATAGTTTGAGACAAAAATAATTCCTACTCCAACAACTTTATAAAACAAAGGAATAAGTGGTGTGTGTTGGAATTGCCTGAGCAGATCAAAATTGCTTTCAGGGTTTGAGTTTCTGGGTTTTGCAGGGGAGAGGAAAGGTTCTAGGGGGCTTGGGAGTTTCTTCTTCTTTTTCTTCTTCTTTTTATTTTCCCTTCTCCCCTTTAGAAAGAAGCAGAGTTTGCAGCCAGCTGTGCTGGCTTCCAGGATAGGAGAACAATTAACCTGAAACGAATGCACTTTTTTTTCATATAGTACATGGCACGCCAAATGCCTGGTATCACTTAAGAGTGTCAGACAATTTAGTGACTCCCTCACTGAGCAGCAGCATCTGAAAGCCCTGCAGAGAGCAAGTGAAGCTTCCTCCCCAGTATTTAGCAGCCAGTTCAGCTCTGCCATGAAAGGCAAGCTGGCAGCAGTCCTGCATGGAGCAAGCGTCATCCATCATCCACGCAGACCTCTCCCATCAGTGCCCGGGTGAGCACGGCATCCTTCAGTGGTGTCGGCAGCATGACCGGAGTCACCTCCTCTCCCTGGTGAGTCCGTGCCATCAAATCTCATCATTTTTTTAATAGTACGACTAGGCTAGCCCCCAAAATTTCATCTGGCTGGGCTTGCCTGCCTCTCCGCAGATGTCTACGCTCACAGATGAGGAGCAGGAGACCTGGAGCTGGTGCAGGTCTGGCAGCGTGTCCTCCTCGCTGCATTACTATCCTCCTGGCACAGGGAAAGCTCCCACCGACGGCTTATCCTCCCCCACTGTGCCCTTCCCCACCAAAACGTGCGGTGGAGAGGCAGACAGGCTCCTGCTGAATGAAGCGAGCGTAACTGGAGGTGCTCAAGGAAAACCTCAGCAAAGCCAGCAAGGGATGACTGTGCAAACCCGAGCAGGGGAAAGGCTGAGTCACTTCCTCCCCCAGAGCCCTAAATAGAGAAGAGCGTAAGGAAAATCATTCTCTGAGCTGACAAAAAAGGAAGAGAATCCCCTGTTTAAAAAAAAATAAAAAAAATCAAAGTGCATACATGACGGCAGAAGGGGAATGGACAGAAAAGGCAGCCTCGTGCTGCAGCTGTAATGGGAAAGGCTGTCAAGAGGGGCAAAGCATCATTCTCGGATCCTCTGGGGACCGGGGGTTGGCTAATCACTTTTAACAGCAGCTCCAGCTCCAAGGCAAGTTCATGGACCATCGATGGTGCCGAAAAGCCACCGCACTGCTGCCTCGCCTCCTCGAGGCGATGATGTTGGCCGTGACCTCGGTCTTGATGGGAAAATGCAGTGAGCCTGGGCAGAGCCTGGGCAAGCTTTTGGGAAGAGAATTTATCTGCTCCTCAGTGTGCAAATGTTCTATGCGAGCTTCTAGGTGGTAGCATGTGACATGTCACTATTAGGAGCAGTAATGGTATTATACCCAATTATCCATCCCAGCAGGTACGTGGCAAGGCTAAGCTGAAGGCTGGAAAACCTTTTTAAATGGTGGAATACTGGTACAGGCAGGAGACCCTGGAGGTAAATCAGCTTTTCACTGCAAGCTCATTGGTCACACACAAGCACAAAGTCCTGGTACAACAGGGTGGCAGCATAAGATAGAACAGTTTGGGTTGAAAGGGACCTTAAAGGTCATCTAGCATCAGCCCATCACACCCTCCCTGGCAGCATCCCTACAGCCAGCTCCTCCTCACCCATGCTCAAGAGAATTTGGGTTATTTCCTTAAAGAAAATTTAGTGAATTACTAAAGGTGCTTCTGAATTAACCAACCTGCTTGCACCCAGACAGGTCATATTGAAGCTCACGACTGCTGCAGCCTCTCCTTGTAGTCAAGAAGAAATTTGGCTTTCCTTTTTCCACCCTGTTTCATACAGACTGTAAAACCTTATCTTTGAGATCTGAACTCCTCTGTCAAATCTGGCTGAAATTAGACCCTGGGTTAAAAAAGCATCTGGAGGAATAGTGAGTGACAGCCAGTCTGAGTGCATAAGCCTCATTTCTGTTAAATAAAAAAAAAAAAAGCACAGAAACATAGAGAAGAGGCTTATAAGTGGTTGTTTGCAGTCGACAAATAAATCTTTCAGCCCGTGTAATGCAAACATATTATAAAAAAAAGCCATGCAAACATCCTTTCTCAAAGATGATTCTGAGAAAGATGATGTGTGCTCCACAGATGCTCCGAAACCTGGGAGGGAAGGAGAGAGATCAGCACCCTGGGGTGAATCTTTGAAATAAAAGCATCCAAGCGGGGAAGGATGCTGCAGCTCCGCCAACAACCAAGCGCTCCATAGGGCTACAAAGTCCTGCCCACCACTGAGGCTGCTCCGACCACCTGCAGAGGCAGGGAAAAACGCTCTGCTGCCTTCGCCAGGCCAGCACAGGGCAGGGATGCAGGGAGGGATGGAAAACTCGCCATTCACCAGAAGAGCTTTCCAGAAGCGTGTGTTTCATCGCAGAGCTGCTGTCAGGGTGCGAGAAACTGCTGATGTCAAAAGAAGGGGAAAAAGCTGTCGGAGAAAGCCATCCATCGCCTCACCACTGCTGGTGCCCTGCAGCTCTTCAGCCTCTTCATCCACATCCATGGTCTCCCCTCCTACACCTGTAGCCATCGTGGTGAGACCCCACGGACCCTGAGAACTCCGCCGAACTCATCTACTATCTTGCAATGACGAAATGAGCACGTGACAAGAAAAATAAAGAAATCATTTCCAAAACCACCCCCAGCCTCCACGTCCTGCTGGGAAGCCTCCAGCTGCAAAAATTATTGCTGCAAGTTTTAGGATCGCCGGCCCGGCTTCCCAAGACGGAGAAAAATGTAATCAAAGATGCCTCCAAGCCAATCGCCGGGCTGGGAAGAGGCACTGATATGCCCTGACCTAAGGGAATACAGCTCCTGTGGGTGCAGGCATCCACCCCTGTCTCTTCTCATCATGAAAAGCAAACACCACCTTGAACATAAAACGTTTCTCTGCTATTAAACTCCAGCTGACAACCACAGCACAACCACAACCTTTCCTGCTTTCTTTTCCTCTCTTGCCCAGACACCCAAGATGGTGCATTATTAAAATCCCCTCTGGCTTGGTTGCAGCCAGCCACGGCGCCCAGGAGCCCTCTGGCCCATGGGGTTTGCTTTTGGCTGGGTGATGCAAGTAGATGCCAGCACCCTAAAGCAAAACACTGTCTGCAGACCACGGCTTTGGGCTGGCATGGCTGGACCTCAACTACGCCATAGTCCCGCTGGTGACCAGAGCACACACTTCTCTGCAGGAGAAAAAAACCCTTTAAAATTCACCCCACGATTACTCCTGTGAGATCCTCCGTCAGCAAACACTAAGATGTGTTTTTGCAGACCTGAGCACCCTTCAAAGCCACCTGCGGAAGCTGGTGGCTCCAAAACGACATCTCCATGGCCCACGTGGCAGCAAGAGCAGCTGTGGCTGCAGGCCTCCCGTGCCCCTGTGCTCACCCAGCCCCTCACCTCCCGTGCCTGCTGCCACCCAACGCAACAGGCAGCAGAGGGGTGGCAACAGCTTGGTTGTGAACACCAGCTTCTCCCAAGGTCCTGGTGAACACAAGCCAAGCAACGTGGCTCCTCCAGGATTCCACGAGTTCAAAAGCATTTTCCAGAATTAATTACAAACCCCACTAACGGTTCCCCATCGCAGGTGGCTGTGGAAGCTGGTGGCAGCTCTATGTCTCCCAGTAGCTTCTGCTTCAGCGCAGGGCAGGCTCCAGTGGTGATGAAGCTCTCCCGGAATGTCGCAGGCTGTACAAACCAGTCCCAGCAAGCTGGGCCAGCTCCAGAGCAAGGGGGAAGGTTGGCTGTCGTTCTCTTGCATTAAGACAAAACCACCGGGGAGAAACAAGAAGCTTGTGTTTGCATCCTCGGGTCACCCGCGCGTGACATGACACCAAGGGATGTGGCACACCAAAGAGCTGCCCACCTCCACTCCCCATCCCAGCGACATCTCCTCCAGAAACACGTCGTCCCACCCATAATCCTCTCCGTCCAGCCACCTGAGAGATGCAGATTACTTCCATCACCTCCCCGCGGCGTGGTGGACGCAACCATGCTGGGGCAGAAGGTGAAGCTGAGCTAGTGCTGGTGGCCACAGGGGAGACGCCCTCGATAAATTGCTACACGTTATGAAACACTCCTGCGGCAGCCTCCTGGCCAACAGGCACAGCAGGGTTTGGTCCTGCAGAGATAGCAGAGGCAGGAGTTTAGTTGTGTCACCACAGCTTCACCTACCGCCTAAGAAACCAGGTTTTTCTTCTCCTGTACCACAACTGCTACGTGCCTGGGGGACAGGGGAGGCCAAGGGTTGTCTCTGTAGAAGAGGAGACAGGAGCAATGTTTTTTCTGAAGTAAGCACAAGACTACTCCTAGCCAAGCCGCAGTTCCTAAAGCCTCATAGGACCATGGACTGCCTCACAGGAGTCTCTGAAAGCTAACTCAAAACAGCAAAGATCTCAAATCCATTACAGAGACACCATCCCCTCTCCTGGGCACTGCTGCGGTACCTCCACCTTGCAGAAGACCAGCAATGACAACGCAGAGTCCAGTCAGACAAGACCAATCATGGCACCGCCCAAGGCAGATGTGGAAGAAACAAAATCTCTCTTTTCAGCAGGGAAGCTGAGGGTTAACAGCACAGAAGTTTTGAGAACATCCAGCGTCATCTCCATTTCAGTCTGAACTGAACAGGAAACAGATTTCTCTCAGGATCAGTAGCAGGGCATCTGTGGTGTAAATGACTATATATGTGCACACACATATATATAAATAAATAAAAACAAAATAGCCAGTCTCTCAAACAAACAGAAATGATTGGTTAGCTACACTAGCCCTTTATTTCGGATGACTCAGTAATGCGCTAATTATACTCAGGTAGCAGAACTGCACCTTCTCCGAGGAGTTTCACAAGAACATCCTAAAGCATTTATGGAGATTATTTGTCCAGAAGCCTCAATGCTTCCAGCTTTTCAAGACAGGAACAGTTGTCCTTTCCCCAGTCTGATGAAGACCATGAGCTACCCCAAACTAAGCAGCAGACCGTTAACTCTGAAACTTAACAATGGCATGTGCAATGTAAATGTCCTGATACTTCTGCCAAACTTAAGAACAATGAAATAATTAGGAATATTTAATCCCTCCATTGAAATAGTCAAGCAATACGCTAAATGTGCCCCAAACAGCCCCTGCAATAGGTCATCGGCTGCCCCCAGCTTCCACAGAAACCATAGTCTTACTATACTTTCAGGTATAGCTCCTCACAAATACACAGGACCCCAAAGACTCACGTGAGCAGCAAGAACATTAAATTAAATAAGGTCCAGGACGGTTTTCTTGCCACTCTGCAGAGACCTTCGGGCAAAACCTCAACCAGTGATAACTACCACAATTTCACACCAGTCCTGCTGGGAAAAGACCAAGCAGCAGCAAGGACAGCTGCAAGGAGAAACAGGAGAGAGAGACACAAAATGAGAAGGAAGCAGAGAGTCAGCATAGCAAAATTTGTCCTCACCAGGAGACCACAACAGAGTGAACTCAACGGAGCACTTGCCTGCGAAGTGAGGATGCTCAGAGAGTAAAAAAAAAAAAAAAAGAGTATTTTTCTCTTCCAGACAGACAAGACCCTCAAGTAGCTCAGTCCTCTCCCACATCCCCTGGCAAAGGCAGAACTGGTCTTCAATTCATCCCCAGAAATGGTTTCTCCGGTCTCCCGTTGGTCAGGGAGCTCCTGGGTGCAGGGTTTTACCCTCCAGCTCACCTGAAACAAGTCGCATTCCCACGTCACCTTCACCATCCAACGCTGCTCCTCTGCTTTCCTTTAAAAGCAACCTGAGATCTTATAAATGATTTAAAAAAATGCTTCCTAAGAGCTGGACAAGTCCCACAACAATTTAACCATGACACCTTAAATCCACAGAGCCCTCCACTGCAGTACCTGCACCGCAAGGAGGTCTCAGACAGAGCTCAGAGGGAAAGAGCTTTACATACATGCATAGCCTGAGCTTCCCAAAACAGACACCGCGCGTCTCTCTGCCAAAGATAACACACTTAACGCGGGGAAATCACAGCCTACAAATTTTACTCAAGGCTCGAGGGAATAAAATCCAGCGCAAGGTTTTGTTCTTGGACCTCTGGATCAGCAAAGGCAGAGCAAAGCCTTTATGGTCCTTATGAGGAAAAGCAATGTGGATTGACACAATAAAATGTGGTTTTTTCCCCACTCACTGGAGACAAAGTGTGAATATTTGCTTGTCATGGTCATAGAAGCCGTAAGCAGGGTGGGACGCTGCCTCCTCCATCCCATGTGGCACCCCCTGCCAGCATCTGGATGCTCAGAGGATGGTCCACCACCAAAAAGCCCTCCTGGATTTTGGAGAGGAGGGACTATTAAACCACCTGGTCTTATTTTGGTATCTTTGGGTTGAGAGAAACAACCTGGAAGCTCAGTGTATCTTCTGCTTCCTCCCACCTCTTTCATTTCTATTAACAAGGTGTGACTTCAAGCTTCATTCCATACCTGAGTGATGGAGGAAGAGCAGCACGGATTATTGGAGCAGGAACGAGGGTGGCGCAGATGGACATGTGGAAATGGCCTATTTCAGGACCCACCACATCTCCAGAGAGGCCCAGGGCACTCCAGACATTCTCCTCATGCTGGGAAACAGCCCCTGCCCCTTTCTAATTTAATGGGATTGCGACCTGGCCCAGTGTGGGGTCTTACTGGTGGGGGTCTCAACCCCTTCCAGAGGAGCCTGACACAGGGAAGAGACCTGGGAGATGAACCTTAGTCTCATCTGATGGAAAAGCAACTCCAAGGATGAGATTTGAGGCCCTGGGACACCAGGGGCACCCATCAACAACCTCTCCAGGCATCCGGCATCTCTGGGGGCAGCTGCATCAAAAAACGTCCCGCGACTCCGGCGGCTCCGCCGCCACTGACATCTGTTGTCCCCTCCTGTCACCCACAGTCCCCAAGACCACGTGCAACCAGAGTGACTCTGCAGGAAAACGCTAATCTTGAAACAACAACAAAAATTTAGCCGAGTCCTCGCTTGCTACACCCAAACCCAACCCGGCGTCAAGGACTGGGGGAAGCACCCCCGGGGGAGGGGGGAGATGCTCCCACCTCTAGACCACACAGCAGCGGGCATCCCACCCGGGGACGTTCCCTTCCATGCTCCGGGTTAAACCAGGCGGCATCTTTGTGCCCGGGCACGCTGCCACCGCTCGCGTTCTCCCGCCCCGACGCCTCGCTGTGCCGAGCCCCCGCCGGCTTTGCTGCGAAGGGGAGAACCACCAACCACGCTTCACTGCAACGGGGACTGGACGATGGGTTCCCCTCTCCTTTTTTGTTGGTGGTTTTTTTTTTTGTCTTCGCCAGAGGAGAAGCCAGCCCTGCCCTTCGTCAGGGATAACGAAGCGGCCCGGGAAGCTTCCAGAGGCCCGAGCGCCGTGCCCAAGCCCTGGACCCCCGCCGCCCCCGTTACCGCCCTTCCCGCCGCTCGCCTTTGCCAGGGGAGGGAAATACCGAGGGGGGGTGGGGGTGGGGGTGGTGTTTGTGCACAAATTGTCAGCGAAGGGACGAACCCCCGCCCCGAGGACGAGGCCGCTCATGCTGACGGAAACCACCCGAGAGGCCAAATCCCCGTGTCCCGGCTTCAACCGCCCCATTAAAACCCACCCCCAGGACGGCCACGCTGTCTGCAACCCCCGAGTGCACCCACACGCGGGGGTTGTTTTGGGGGGCAAGGGGGTGTTGGGGGTTTTTAGGATTTCTGAGGGAGACAAAAGGCGGGACGTGCCCCCCCCCCCCCCACCCCCGCCGCCTTTTCCCTCCCCGCCGCCGCACCGGCTGCTGTGTCATGGCCCCCCCTCCCCGGCCTTACCGAGCAGCGGGGCCGGGCGGTGTCAGACCCCCGCCGGGAGGCTCATGGGCGCCGCGCTGAGGTGAGGGGGGACAAGGGGACAAGGGGAGGGGGGGGGGAACAGGGGACAAGGGCCGGGAGGAGACACCCGGCTCCGGCTCCGGCGGAGGGACGCGCCGGGGCGGCCGGAGAGTGACGCGCCCGCCCGCCCCGCCCGGGCCGGCCCCCGCCGCTGACTCCTCCGCCGCCGGCCCTGCCGGGAGATGTAGTCCGCGCCCCGCCGCCCGGCCTGCCCGCGACGGTGCCGCGCTCCCCCCTCAGCCCTGGGGTCCCTGAGCAGTGTTGGGTGTCCCCCCCACGACCACCGAGCGCCTCCCACCCCCCTCCCCAGCTCCTCACCGGCCACCGGGTCCGTTAAACCGCCCCGATTTCAGACCGGCTTTTGTGGCGTCATTTTTTAACACACACACACACACACACACACACACAGTCCGTTCCAAGCCCCCGGTTGAACACTGTAATCTCATTTTCGCATCTCCCTGGCCGGCCAGGCTGCGTCCTGCAGCATCCTCCGCTTCCTCCGCACATCCAGCTGGGCTTTAAGGAGACGGGTTTTAAGCTGAGCTTAAAAAGCTGACCTTAAAAAGGCGGGTTTAAACTGAGTTTAAGAAGGAAACTGCAAATGTTTCCATATAAACCAAGCGTTTCCATATAAATACACAAAACTCTGAGTCGGGAAATGTAAAAACCCGGAATTTACACACCTTTTAAACACCCAGCCAGCTGGATCTGTTAGAGACACCTCAGACCTGCTCAAAGCCGCTTGGAAATGTTCCTACAAGCGTTTTAAACCACCTTCTCCTTACCCCATCGGGCTCTCAGAAACACCAACCCGCCCAGCCATTCCCCCTCTCTTGTTGTTTGGGTTAGATTCAAGAGGTAACTTTTATTTCTAGCCATGAATTCTTTGTTGCTCTCTGCCTACTTCTGCCCGAACATTCATCGGGATAAATGGATCATGTTAATGAACATCAACGGAGGAACCGCGGCCATAAATTAACCAGAAGAGCTGGCCTCTGAAGAAACCTTAATTCTACTTTGACAGCAAAATCAGATTCAAAAGATCTCTCTCCCTGCTGCGCTTTATTTTTGGCCCTATCGTTTGCTGGGCAGGTTGCCATGACAACCTTGTATTCACCGGAGGGTGGCTATAATTGGGAGAGCACATTGTTAATTTAGCGCCACATTTTTTTTTTTTATTTTGTTGTATTTTAAGCGAAGGGGAACTGCCTGGATTTTCATATTTTTATCTATGATCATACTACGGTTTAATTATTAATCCGAGCACCAATAGCGTTGCTCCAGTGAAGGCTGAGCTGCCGTGCAGAACTCACTGGGGCAGACAACGGCTCTGCCCACATCCCTTTTCCCCGGCTTATCTCCTCCTCCAGCCCCCCCGCATCCTCTCCAGCCCCACATCCCCTAAGCCGAGAGCACCCAGGACCAGGATTTCCCAAGGATGCTCCTGGTGTGTGAGAGCAGAGTCGATGGAGGAGAAAAAAAAAAAAAAAAAAAAAGGTAGGATCAGCTCTTGCATTAACGAGCATTTTTTGAAATGCCAGTGCGATTGGGATTGTCAACTTTAACCTGATAACAATTCATCTCAGCTAGTTATTTATAGCAAATCACCCTCTTTGCAGAACACTGGCCTGTAGTACGAGTGGTGTGAACACGCTGTCACGTGTAAAGTCCTGCTGCTGGGTGGGCACGAGGTGCTGGCCCCACGGTGGGACGTCTCTGTGCATCCCTGCCCGCCCTGCTGAAGGCATCCCCTGAGCGGGTGGCAGTGCAAAATGCCACCGGGCATCCCAGGTTCTCACCGGGTGTGGCTGGGGACTGGGTGTGCTGGTTGAGGAGCCCAGCTGGGTGCTGGATCAGGGCACACAGCTGCCAGCCTGAGATGTTTTTTGGGTGGGGAATGACCCATCCCGCAGAGCGTGGTGTCTGCAAGAGCACGGGAGGGAGCTGGAGTCATCCCTTGAGTAGTTGGGGGGGGAATTTGGACCTGGAGGGCAGGGGATGACTAAAGGGAAACCTGGGGAGCACGGGTGCAAAGCTCCACGGCCACGCTGGTTGTGCCGATAGTTATTAACCTGTCCCAGCAGGAAGAAAACACAGCTTTACAGTCACCGGGGACTTTTCTCCAGGAGCTGGTGCGGCTCTGGGTCCAAAGGGCAAAGCGGAGCTGCTGGTCCCATCCCTGTGTGGGTGCAATCCCGCTCCCCTCCAGCCCCTCCGATGTGTGTGCTCAGCAGCTCGGCCTCCTTTTGTCCCTGCTTCTGGCTTAATCCCACTGCAGTTTAGGAAGGCGGGAAATTGGGAAAGGAGAGGGTTTCTGCTTAAAAGGAAAAAAAGCGAGGAGTTGTGAAAAGCTGGGGATGGAGAAGGGAATGAAACATCCTTCTTTTAAGGAAAAGATGCTGTGGCTGCTGTTTTGGGTACCATACGCCAGGTAATAACAAGAGATGACTCAGTGCTTGGGAAATTAAATCGGCTTTTTATTAAAAGAGTGTGTTTAGGGAGGTAGGGAGGCGTCAGGGGAGTTCCTCCATCGCCTTAGCAGAGGGAATTGAGGCAGGCTGCCTGGCTCCTTATGCTGACAAGCACAGAGTCCACAAGATGCTGGGACCCGTGTGGGCAGGTCCGTATCCTGCCTCACCATCCTCCCAGGGTTGCTCCTGGGAAAGCGCTGAGCATCTCTGGGAAGATGTTAAGAGCCTCCCTCAGCTCTCTCCCAGTTCAGTGGGAACTGGTGGATCTCTGCCAGTGGGAAAAGCTCCAGCCTCAAGATATTTGTCCCAGGAAAAGAGACAGAAAGAGCAGCCAGGGACACGAAGATATTTGAGAGCAGAAACTGCAACCAAAATGATGCTGTGCCAAAGTCTGCCCTTGCCCTGGCAATACCCCTTAAAATGGCTTAGCTGTGATGGGCACCTGCTGCTTCGAAGGGGAAATACAGATTATTTACAAAGTACCTTGCTCGTAACTGCGGTGTGCTGGTAGCTTGGCGCTCCCTCAGTAGCTTGGAGCAAATGTTGGCTTCACAGAGTGTAGCTGAAGGCAAAATTCAGCGTACTGTGTTCTGCTCAAATTATAGATCCCCTGTGTGGAAAGCTCAGTTATACATACAGATAGATACTGAAAAAATGAACTGAAGAAGAAGGGAAATCCTTTCTTCTTCCCCAAGTACTTCTGGCATAGGTGGGATGATGGGGATGTCTCCCAGGATGGAGACTCAACAGGTTTCTAAGAAGTGACCTGCAAAATGCCACCATGGCCATCAAGTGCTTAGATGCTCCATCAGAGGCTCCTGCAGGAAAAGAAACCCTTAAAACAGTTGGGTCAACAATCTCCCTGCCAGAGTCAGAGAGATCATTATTTTGGCTAGGCTGGAGTTGACTTGAAAGCAAATAGACCTCCTTTAAAAATCCAAATAATAGACCTACTGTAGAAGCAAGGACTGGAGACAGACAAGGTCTTTATTCTGTCCCGACAGAGCCTGAGTGAGCGGCTCTGCTCTCCTTCCCGAGCACGGAGACGTCCATCCGTGCCTGGGGGGCCGGCGGCATTGGACGTGGGGCTCCAGCGGTTCCTCCTCCACCCAAATCTTATGGGATGAGCTAGTCTGGCAGCAAAACTAGAGAGAAACTGAGGTGATGGGATGCGAATGTGGCCAGCCAGGATGTTTGCGGCAAGAGACAGAACAAAGTTGTCAAGACTGTCTCCTATATATATATAAAAATCTAATTTCAGAGCAGGGTATCCACGGGTGAAGCAATGCTTTGCTATGGCAAGAGGAGAAGCTGGTTTTGAAACGCTGAGCACGGGGACAGGCTCCTTCCCCCACTTCTCAGTTATTTTTAGAAGGGCATTTGTATCCAGCGCGGTGATCGGTGCCAAGGCTGTTTTCAAGTCAAGGCTAAATTCACTGGTATCCGGCGGAGGTCTGGAACAGGATGGGTCTGGGCTCCTGGAGAGCTGGGTTTATGAAGACTGCTTTGCTGCATATGGGTTGAAATCCAGGTCTGATGCCACTTTCCATACTACAGATGAGAAGGTACAACTCAGAACATTTGGATTTTCTCCTTGACCTCCCATGTCCTTAAAATAATATCCCTAATTTCCCGTATTTCACATAACTCAGCTGAATAATGAGGCTACCTGGACATAATTCATTACTTTCCTCCCCTGATTTAATTCACAGCTACATCTTTGGATTAAAGAGGCCTTAGAAATGCAAAGTATGATTACCCAGGTAAGAACAAATTACCAATTTAAAGGATTGCCACTAATCTAGCCACAAGGAAACACATGGGCATTTGCAAAGGTCAAGCTGCTGAGGAGGCCGAGCTGAGAGCTGTCAGAGGTATCACAAGGACTTGAGATGGGTGATGAAGGATGTCCTCAACACCAGGCAGGGCTGATCCTGTCAGATGCCTCTGCAGTGTGACAGAAAGCATCCCTGACGGGGACATCAATAACTCTGGGTTTGCTGGAGAATGATTTCAAATTAACCATTGATAAGCACATTTTGAAGAGGCACAGCCAGCCAGGAAATATTCCAGTAACCCAGATATATCGCTCTTTTCCTCTGGTAGCAAATGGGATTTTTTTTTCATACTCCCTTATTGTAGATATTAATTGCATCGGAGGATTGAGATGCTGCTTAGAGGGGTGCAGCGGGAGGGAATTGCTAATTGATGGGGTGGGAGAAGAAGCAGGGGAATTTTACTGGCGCCAGGGTGAGGGGTGTGGAAAATCCAGGGTGCTGGATGGAGGACGAGAGCAAGTATCTCTTCCAGTTTGTCTCTCTTGGGAAGACTTTATTGTGACCTTTCAATACTTAAAGGGGGCTTAGAAGAAAGATGGGGACAGACTTTTTGGTAGGGCCTGTACCCATAGGACAAGGGGTAACAGTTTTAAACTAAAAGAGGGGAGATTCAGAATAGATAGAAGGAAGAAATTGTTTACGATGGTGGTGAGGCACTGGCACAGGTTGCCCAGAGAGGTGGTCGATGCCCCATCCCTGGAAACATTCCAGGCCAGGTTGGACGGGGCTCTGAGCAACCTGATCTAGTGAAGATGTCCCGGCTTATGGCAGGAGGTTGGACTAGATGGCCTTTAAACGTCCCTTCCAGCCCAAACCAGTCTGTGATTGTATGGTTCTATGATTTGGCCATTTCATCACTCATTCATTTCATCATTCCTTACAGGCAATTTCATTGACACTGTTGACTTTTAAGCAAGCTATATCCCCAAAAGACTACCTGGAATGAAGGAGTAGCAAGAAGGAGACTACAACTAAGAGGTTTTGGAGGAAAGCCATGCTTTAGGCAAGCTGGAGAGCTAGCACTCTGGTCCCAGGTACACTTTTCCTTAGAAACAAGGCTGAGGAGAGAAGGCTGGGCACCACACCGAGCTGTGGTGGCTGCACCATATGAGCCAGTTCTGCTAGAGCCAGTGCAGGTACTACCATGGGGCTGCTAGCCCAACCCTTGGCTGGAGAGGAGTGGAAGGCAGCATGACTCAATGGGCTTGAGTTTGAATAACCTGGGCTCTGTCACTGGTGATGATAGACAAAAGCCATCAGTTCTCAGCTTCAGTTTTCCTCCCCTGAGTGGGTACAGCTCTACTTACCCTGTTGGTAAAGTACTTTGTGAGTCAGCTTTCACCAGGTTTAAATCACCACCAATGTTTGTAGAGCTGCCAGCAGCCCTGGGTTAGCAAGGACTGAGAAGGACTCTTTGAACATTTGTCTCTGGTCCTCAGGATGAAGTCCTAGGAGAAAATCTTCCTCTCTGGGAAAATGAGAAGTGTCTCAGGCTGTTACAGTCTTGTGCCTCATCACCTTCAGGGTGGTGGCAACTTCCTTGCCTGACCTTGGGTTACTCCAGGATCTGGTGGGGAAGATCATGAAGCCCACCAAGGAGGCTTTCACCAAACCCCTACTCACACCAGCAGCCCAACTTCTTGCTTCTCCACTCCTGGGAGACCACATCCTTCTGCATCACCTTCCTGCACCCTCTGTTATCTCCCACGCATCTTGTAATGATGCCTTTTCTGGCTCTGACTCACCTGCTGGTGTGGAGATCCTCCCTTTCCCCCAAATCCTCTCTCATCTCTGCTACCAGCAGAGCCACCACAAACAGGAAGGAGGATTGGCAGCAAACAGCACTCCGCCACCCAGCAAGTATGGGTGAGCTTGGAAAATACGTATATTTGAGTCAGATAAGTATAGTTTATATATTATGTGCAACGGAGAAACCATCAGGGTCGCTCAGACTCCGTTCCTTCAAGGGGAAGGACTTACACACCTACCTCCACCAAGGAGATGTGACGTCTCAGAGCACCCAAGTCTTTCATCCTCTCTTTCCCACTGGGCATCTTCACACCATGAAATGATAGTCCTTAACCTCGTAATGAAACCCTACTCTGGACAAGGCAACTTGTGGTTTTCACAGGCCAGCAGGTCAGGTTGGGCAATGACAAGAGCTCAGGATTTATTCTTGATCTGCTAATAAAATAAACAAGCTTATCTTCACGCGGGCTTTGCTTCTTATCACATCACTTTGGTAAAAATACACCCAGCTGAAGCCCTCCCCTCCATTCCCCAGCAGCTGCTGAGGGCTGGTACACCCAGTTTAGACCCATTTGCCTTCCCAGTAAGGTGACTGGGGAGGAAAGGGAAACATTTTCATTCCCTGCTCACTGTGAAAGCTGTTAGAAGAAAAGGACTTGACACAGTCCTGCTTTTGATAGGGGGAAAAAAGAGATAACAGTATCAGACTACAAGCACGCCGGGTGTATGGCAGGCTTTTTATCATGCTATGGCCTTCAGGCATGAGAGTGGGCAGATTTATATTAACCGTGCTGGGACAGAAATATAAATATGTACTACAGATATGCTCATATATACACACAGGATAGCGTATACAGGAGATGGAAATTTGCAGCTTCCAAATAACCAACAACATGACCTGCTCAACAGAAGTTAGTTATCCCCTGTAGGATAGGCACTGCTTAAAGATTTGGTTGTTTGAGAGCAAAAGTTCTATTTTTTTGCCCCAAAACACACAGTGTGCGGAGTCTGAAATAACAGAAAAAAATAAAAGATCTTTTCAACTGGGTCCGACCCACACATTTCTCTGCTGTGAGCTGGAGCGTGTCCCTGCAGCTGAAGGACCCGAGGGGCTGGAGGAGCCTCCTGCCTCCCCATCACCCCTGGGTGCTGCTGGCCACCCACCCTTCCCCCAGCGGCGTGGCATCACCCTGCCATCAGGCTGCTTGGCACATGTTAATTTGTTTTCCAAGCAGAGCAACACTTCCCAGGTAACAGCCTCCTTATCCCCCTTAGCGTCCTTCACTGCTCTCCTCTCGCCTGTCACCTTTATTTTTTCCTATTTCTTCCCCAAAAGCCTCATTTGACCCCCATGCCACAACTAACACCTAGAAGGGAAACTGAGGCATTTCCAACTGTCATTAAAAAGCCGTACCCGGGGCTCCCTTCATCTCCAGGGTGGTGGGTACCTTTTGTCCCAGAGCAGTTCATAAACATATGCTGCACACTGAATATGAGCTTTAGCTAAACCAAGTTGTTTTACCCCAATCTCCTCGAACCACCCCATTGTGTTGACTGGAGGAGACAGGAGGAGCTCTGTGCCTGGAGGATGGCTTCCAGGATGCTGGGCTGGGGCTTCCAAAGAACATAGAGCCTTCATCTCCTGTTACCTCTTCTTCATCTCTTTCCCCCCATCAGCCAAGGATAACAGATGAGCTCCAGATTCCTGATGGCAAATCCATCAACCCCAAGGCTTTCTCACCGTTGAAATTCATGCCCAAGGAGGAGGCACACATCCCTTCTCCCCTCTCCTGCCTCTTCCTCTATCACCAGCACCTCCGAGTTGCCTGTTTCCTAGGTTTCTGGTAAGAAAAAGACAGCTGAAGGACCCCTGCCACAAGATATCTGCAAATCAAATCATATCCACAGCTGTCCTTGGGAAATTTGCATTCACGCGGCTGATAAATATTTTATTCGGGTTCCAAGCTCAGGCAAGAAGCCAGCTCCTATTTGCTGTGAAGGGACACGTTTCTCCTGGATATCCCTCATGATGGGATGTGCGTGCACGGGTGAGAGCACTGAATGCCACACCCCGGTTTGCCACAGGTTCTCAAATTGCCCACAATTTTTCCTAAAAAAAATCACCCAAATGCTATAAAAAAGAGGCAAGCTTTTTCAGAGCTTTGGCTATAAAATAAACTTGCTCTTCTAATATGTCACTATGGCATGACGGTGCTCTAACCCAGCTGGGGGCCCCCAGGCAGGGATGGTCCCACAGACCCTGGCTTTCCTGTGTATCAGGAATCAGCTCTTTTCCCCAGGGATGGGACACAAGGAGATGTTTTCCTATGCTTCCTGCCTGCGTTGAGTGAGGAAATTCCCTTTGTTTCAGAAGCACAGTAAAATCTGGGAAGATGCTGAGTGCATCTCTCCTGTGAATAAATATTAGCAGGTCTTTGGAGCTAGACCAAGAATGAACAGGCATAGCCCTTCAGTCAGCGGTTATTCCAGTGTCCCCTCTTCTTCTACTGCTGAAATAAAATGTTTAATTTAACTTAATTTCTAAATTATCCTAATTAAAAAGTGCTAGCAACACAATTAAGTGCACTCCACAGAGAGAAACCCCTTTCTTGAAAGGAAAGTAATCATGAAAGACCTGCTTTTGGATTCCAGGTAATATAATTTCCAGAAGATAATGTTTAATTTCTGCATAATAAACCCACGTTCCCCAGATAGGCTTTGTTCACAAGGGCTGAAGTGCAGACAGTTAGAGCAATAATAGACCCAAACCTTCGTTAGCATTTTTCAGGTCCTGGAGGTGAGAAAATCCTTATTGATTAGATGTCCATGATGTTTGCAAGGCACTTCTGGCCATTTGGAGAAGCAAAGTATTGCAAAGCCAAGCACCTTAAGATCCTCAGCATCTTCTGGAAAAAACACAAGATTTTGGGTTCTAGAATAGAGTAGTACAGTTGGAAGGGACCTACAACGATCATCTAGTCCTACTTCTCTCTTGCCCAAGTTCTGAGCATTTATGGAGCACTTGGCAATTGCACCAGGTAAAATCCTTTCTTCATGGTCTATTTCATCCACTTTTGGATTCCAGCAAGTTGTAAGGAAAGGCACCAGATATTACCAGAGTCATGCTACAAGTCATGAGAGAGCAAGGCGATGGGAAATTATTTTCTCCAGTTTTAAAGAAAAAGAAGACTGGTCACGTCTCCCAAGTGATGTATTCTCCTAGGAGGGGTTTGACTTCAGAAAGGGCTGAATTTTGCTACAAAGATAGCCCTGAATAAATCTGCTTCTATTTGTTTTCTGCAGGACAGAGCGATTATAATTGAAGAGAAATTATCATAAAATACAGGGATGCATGGCAGCACATGAAAGATGGACAAATTTAGTTGCAAGCATTCAACAGTAAAGGTAATTAAGGGTGTGGGACCTGGGGCTGTGGTGGATTCCTCATCAGCTGGAGTCTTTAATCAGAGTTGTTTCTTTTTTGTGTGTGTATTTAATAGAGGCTTCTAAAATAGTGTGCTAGGGCTTAAACAGAACGGGGGACATTGTATGGGGATTACTGGGTGCGGTCCTTTGGGCTGCATAAGAGAGGGCATCAGAGGAGACCATCCCTCCTGGCCTTGAACTCAGCAAGTCTATTCCTGTGGACCTCGGGAAAGAGCTACATGCAGACATTGCCTGAGAAATCCCGGATAAATCATTTGGGTATGCTTGGATGCAAAGGTAAGCGTCAAACCTTGTGGCATCCCTGGCTGTGGTGGGGCTGTGACCACCCTGTGAAGGCACTGGCCAACCAAGGGCACAGGGGAGAGAATGCTGAAGGAATGTAACTCTCACTGGAGAGGCAAAAGTTTTGGTTTTTAATAGATTTGAGTTTGTGTGAATTAAATGGGCTCTTTGCAAAAGATCTATCCGTCAACCAGATCTCAGGCACTGGGACCACCAACATCCCTCACAGACCTGGAGATCAGTATGTAGCTAAGATAATTCCAACATATATAAGGAGATTTCTGTTTCCCATCTTCAGCATTAAATTATTGTTTGTGCATGCCTTTGGCTTCTGCTGCCTGACTCCTACTGGGGTCAAGGGGTTTGGCAGAGATGTTGATAAACCACATCCACATAATATATGGGAATATATTCTTCCCCATAATAATGGGAGTATATACTTCCTCATAATATATGGGAATATATTATTTCACGTAATAATGAGAATATATAATTCCTCATAATAGATGGGAATTATAGGAGGATATCTTAGAGCAGCAAAGTTTCTTTGTGTCACTGGGGGGTGTTACCTCCACCAAGGACTGGAATGAGGAGCTCCTCCTTGGTCCCACTGGACTCGTTAACAAACTCCACGTCAAGCACATGTCCTCCAGACCCACAGCCCCATCTTTCCCCACCCCCTTCCCTTCTCTTAACATCACAACCTATTTGAGACAAGAGCAGGGAATTTGCTGCCTGTCTGCCCCAGCAGCACCACATCCCACACCACATCCAACAGCAGCTCCAGCTTTGAACACCGGCGCAGTCAAAGCAGGCATCAGCCTTTGAAACCACCGCCCCGGGCTCCTGTTGTAGTTCACGGCAGGTGAAACGTGGCAGTAGAGTTTACATAAAGCATAGTCAAACAGAGCTGGGTTTCTGCCTTTGAGCCATCGACTGGGGGCAGCTGATGTTTTCTTAGTTTTCTATAGGTTTCATGCAATAGGTGGTCACACAGAGGACAAATTATAGGAGTGCTCGTGACCGTGGTGAGAATAGGTTCTCACCACCATGACCCTGATATACCAGTAGCCTCCTCTTCCCAGCCCTTTTCCCACATCTGAGCCTTTGCCAGCAGCAGCCAAGCCCTGGAGCAACCTGAGACAGGTCCTGAACAAGCACCAAGGGGAGTTGTCTTGTTCCCCTGTGGCTGTAGCGCACAGCTTGTTCCAGCCTTGGACGTTTACTGCTCATGAGATAGAGGTGTTTGCTGACATGGGTTATTCCTGTTCCCCATCTGGCCTGAGGACACCCAGGCAGAAATAAAATCCTTGCTGCATTCACCCAGGTGTTCAAAAAACTAACCTGGAGCCACATTTCTCCCTGAATGCTGCCGAAGCACATGATGTATTAGACCAGTGTTCTCAACCTGTGGTCTGCAGACCCCTGGGGAGCCGTGATGTCATCACAGGGGGTCTTGTGAAGGCTTAAAGCAGGGGTGGAGAACGTCCAGCCCGGAAACATTTGGTCTGGCCTGCGGCAAGCACTGTGCCTCCTTTTCCTGCAGCCCTCAATGCTCCTCTCATACTCAAGCCCCCCCCACCCCTGCCTGCCCTGATGCACTATTCGGTGCTAGTATGGTTGGTGGGACCCACTTTAACCAGGTGGTTTTTCTCTTAAAGGCATTTTCTTAACCCAACGGCCCTCTTTAGGGCCACAACGGGGCTGAAGTCTGTTCCTCCAAGTGGTGGCCCTGGACCTGTAAACAAAAATATATGGTGACTGAACACAGACAGACAAGGGGTGTGGTGAGAAGAACTGTAAAAACTTTTCATCAAATCTTAATGTAAAAATTGGCATCAAATTTGGAATTAGCATGTTAAAATACTGTAAAATGGGCCATTCGAGCAAGAAGAATGTTGATGCTATTATCTTAAATTCATGTGGAATTGTTTCAGTAAAGATATTATAATAGGAGTGTGTGCATTAACAGATTAACTTATTTTCCCTTCTCTCCAAATTCGAAGACCTTTCATGAGAAAATTGAAATAAATATTTGATGTAGTCGAGTGCTTTGAATCTTGAATTAAGTCTTGGTGGCCCGCAGCCACAGAAGGTATTTAAAGGGGGTCCGTGGTGAAGGAAAGGTTGAGAACCCCTGTATTAGACCATGTCTCTTGGACCATTAGACCACATCTCTTAGAGACCGTCCCCCTCATCATCCCCGGCCATGCAGTGACATACGGTGCCACGTCCCTGGTTGGGACCCTTTTCTCACACAGTTGTTGTTTCCATCACTCCCATACCCATTTTCTGTCCGACTGAAGTCACTAACAGTGGTGAAGTGTGGAGTGGCCATCAAGACATTTTTCTTTTGCATTTGGGAGAGCAGGGAGATAAATCTCATTTTGGGTAAAAAGAGGGTTTGTTTTGTATTATTTTGCAGGCAAGTCAGCATAACAAATAGAAAGGGGTCTATTTAAGTCCCCAAACACAAGTGTCTTATGCTAGCTAAGACATCTGCATGGGCACATGGGTGACAGAGGACCTCCAGTACCCTCCTGGACCATGGGTGGGGCAGCCGGGAGGCCTCGGAGCACCCCAGGTGGATTCCTGTGTTCTTGCAGCTGAACCAGCTCTAAAATACCTTGGCTCTGTAGAACAAAACCAAACTGTACAGGCCCAAAGCAGATGTCTGGGCACACCATAAGCTGAGGAAACGTCGGAAAGTTGTGCTCAATCCACACTGGCAGGAACGAGCCTCTCCCCACAGAGGCCCAGGAGATGATTAGGCACCTACGAACCTCCTCTGTTGTTTGCCTGCCATGAAGCTCCCTGCCCCTTTGACCTCATCAAGCTTTAGGATTTGAGACACACTAAGTCAGCTGAATCCTTTCACATCCCAAATGCCCGGACCCCCCGACTATGTTAACAACAGCACTATTGCACAGTTGTTTCCAAACGCTTTACAGTTAGATCAAACCCAAAGCCCAAAGTTTATTGTTTACCCTACCTACAAATTAGGGGGATAAAAAATTGGGAAAGGGAAAACAGAAAAAAACAAGCTTCAATCTTCAGGTTCTTAACACTGTGTAGTTAAGAGAGTGGGAAGAAGCATATTTCGTTTTAAGTAAAAAGTCCATGCTTCTCCATGAGTCTGTCCTTGGACTGAAGATGGGATTAAAAATGTAATTAAATGTAGAATTAATATACCTATATATGAGATAATATTTAAAGCATATGCTAGATATAAGAAAGAAAGTTTACCAAGCAAACCGATGCCTTCAGGAGAGGTTGCCATTAACTGCTACACTGACTTGAATGATCTCTTCTTTGAATGATATTGGATGATCACATCCTTCAGGAATTCAGAACAAGCAGATCTCATGCTCAACCCTCTCAGTCTTGAATTAAAAACAATGTCATGCTTTCCTGCTTTTCCAGCTCTGAAATTGCTTTCTTACTGAAGGCAGGAGCATGTTCTCTCTGTCTGCTAAGGAAGCCACTGCTGTCAGATCTGGGTGCTTCAAACCTTGGCCTGGGGCTGAGCCAGCTCAGGTCCAGCCTTCTGCAGCAATTTCTGCAGCAAACATGCTCCGCTGTCACAACAGATACAGTTTAATCCAGACAAATGGATATTAAGCTAAATACTTAGCTCCCATCTGGAATAGTTTTGTTTTAGGAAATATCCTAGCATGCCACTTAAGCCAAACTGCATCTTACATTTAAGACTCAACACATCTGTATTTATGGTGCTGCATTTCCATGCCACTCTAGAATATTATCCTGAAACCAGGGTGCTCCTCTTTGCTTCATCTTCATGAAAAAATTAAATCCATGGGTTTGCATCTGTCTGTGCCTTGCCAACCCACTGAGACTGTTAAGGGTCATGATATGTTTTCAATCTGCTGAGCGAAGAGTTGTCTCTAATAGCTTATTAGTTGGCTTACCTTGGCGCAAAGCTGCAAGATCCCATCTCTTCCCCTCCCATCCCATCCCATCCCATCCCATCCCATCCCATCCCATCCCATCCCATCCCATCCCATACTATCCCTGGCATTTGGGAGCTCAGTGTTTCCAACCCACCTGTCCCTTGTTTGCAGCATGGAACCAACAGTGTGTCTCCATTTCCACCCATCCCCTTCTGCACCATTTGGTTCCCCCATGAAGACCAAGACCTCCCTCTTGGCTTCTTTTCCTGCTCATTAATATCTTCAGTGAGCACCTTCACGCTCCCCTCCCCGAGGACTTCAGAGGGTGTTGGTGAACGGCACATTATGGTGAGAATCAGCTGCGTTTTTGTATCTCCATGCCATGCTGAGAGCTGAGCACTGCATCACAGTTGATGGAAAGGACGCCAGAGCCAAGCTGGGGCTGACCTGGCACGGCTGGGAGCAGCAGCTGGCACAGCTGCCAGTGAAGCATGGTGAGACAACTTCTGCTGTCACGGTACTGCTGCATGGGCCTTGGCACCATGGCCAAGGTCAATGACAACCCAGGGAGATATAGAAAAAGTTGCCATTGCTAAACCCCACATGCAGGGCACAAACGCAGCCCCACAGCCTGCTAAACCCATCTCAGCCCTACCACGAGAGAACCTGAAGAGACATGGATCCTTTCTAGGCCAGCCTGAACACTTTTCACTCAAGGAAAATGTTTTAGATCCATCTGGGATTTAATGGGACTTGAGAACTCCCAGCACTCAGCAGCCTCTGGCCTCAGTGTTGCATCCTGTTCAAAGTCCCCATGAGCATCTATCTACAGGCTGGCACGTGGCACTGAAGCTTTATCGCCCTCGACTCTCGTTGCACACACTGACCACCTCCACGAAGAGTTGATGCAGGAGTTCAGACACCTGCACAAAAAAAAAAGGTTTCTCTCTGGAGCCAGGAGGCTCTTCTGTAGAGGTTAGAGGTGCTGGGCAGCCCCAAATTTCACATGGGGTTACTGGAGCCTCTCTTCTGCCGAGGCACCTTGGAGATGAGTAGCTTTTCCAAGGGAGATGCTGAAATTAAAGATAAATCTCAATTTTAAGGAGCAATCATCCGTTTTGGCTCCTGCAAGGGGTTACAGCACAGCACGCCTGTGAGGAGCACAGAAGCAAGTTATTTCATTACAATTATGTTGTTTAATACATAGTATCCTCCCTTGGATGCTGTTAAGCCACTGTTAGAGCAGGAATTGCTCTCAAGCGCTGGGTTTATCGATGAAATCAGGTTCACCCCAGCCAGAAGCTGCCACTTGTGCCTGCGTATGGGGATGTCACAACTCGGCAAGAGCCTGGCTGCTATTTGCCAGCTTAGAAAGGCTGATTTGAGGTGGCATTCCGAGATGAGGGGCGGTCTACCAGCTCCCCCAAGCCACAGTGCCCCTCATCCTGCCTCAGAGCAGCTAACGGTCACCGTGATGCCCCAGCCAGGATGGTCTTCATCCTCCAGGTCCTCCTCAGCAAACCCAGCCCAGGCATGGCATGTGCTCTGGGCCTGGGCGGACAGAGGAGAAGAAGAGGAGGAGAGCTGCCTACCTCAATGCACGGAGCGACAGAGTCTTCGAAAGACAAGAAAACCAGCTGTTACATCGGTGTATTTGGTATTTGCTACCATCTGGGTGGGCGCTCTGGGCATCTCGCAGCACACACATGCCATTGGGCACCTCAGGGTCACTGCCAGGTCCCCACCGCCACCCCACACCCCACAAAGCCCACCTCTGTGCCCTGCGCCAGCAATTTTCCATCTGCAGCCTCTGAAAGAGATGGGTTGGAAACGGGATTGTGTCTGGCGCTTCTGCCGCCTGCTGCTCCCCCATCCCCGTGCTCCTGCATCCCAGCCCCGCCCCCCCCCCCCCCCCCCCCCCCCGATGATGCTCCTCCATATCCCGGCGCTCCTGCATCTCTGGGATCCCCGCCCCCAGCCCAGAGTTCCCGCATCCCGGTGCGTTTGCATCCCAGCCCGGTACCCTCCCCCAGCCCGGTGCTCCCCATCCTGGTACCCCTCCCATCCCAGTAGCCCCCACCCCCATCCCGATATTCCACAGGCTGGTGCTCCCATCCCTGTACCCCCACCCTGGTACCCCCATCCCGTTATCCCATCCCATTATCCCACCCCGGTACCCCCATCCCGTTATCCCATCCCATTATCCCACCCCGGTACCCCCATCCCGTTATCCCATCCCATTATCCCACCCCGGTACCCCCATCCCGTTATCCCATCCCATTATCCCACCCCGGTACCCCCACCCCGTTATCCCATCCCCGCCCTCTCCCGGCCCCTCCCGGCAGCGACGGGCAGTGACGCTGCGGCGCCCCCTGCTGGCGGCGAGCGCGGACTGCGGGCAGCGCCTCTGCCTGCACCTGCCTGAACCCCTGCCTGCACCCCCCGAAACCCCTGCCTGCACCCGTCTGAAACCCTGCCTGCACCCACCTGAACACCTGCCTGCACCCATCTGAACCCCTGTCTGCATCCCCCAAAACCCCTGCCTGCACCCCTGCCTGCATCCACCTGAACCCCTGCATGCACCCCCACTGAAACCCCTGCCTGCACCCCTGCCTGCACCCACTGAAACCCCTGCCTGCACCCATCTGAACCCCTGCCTGCACCCATCTGAACCCCTGCCTGCACCTGCCTGAAGCCCTGCTGGCACCCTGCTGAACCCCTGCCCACACCTATCTGAACCCCTGCCTGCACCCATCTGAATCCCTGCCAGCACCCCCACCAAAACCCCTGTCTGCACCCACCTGAACCTCTGCCTGCACCTACCTGAAGCCCTGCCTAAACCCACCTGAACCCCTGCCGTCACCCCTCCCACCCCCTGCCCGCACCACCAGCTTCCCCTTCCAGGCAGGCCTCACACACAGCATGCGGGTTCCTTGCCTGCCACCCTGCCTGCGCGCCCACAGCTCCCACTTGCAGCAAGACGACACGGGGGGGGCCCTTCCCACCTCCACCCGCACAGGCCATCTCCCAAAATCTTCCCCTGCAGCGCCACGGGGGATGGCGCAGCAGGGCCCGGCAGCGTTACGGAGCATCCCACAGAAAGGGGCGAGGGCGGGAGGGATGCGGAGGGTGGTGGGGATGGGGGCTCCGCCGGTGGGTCTGGGGGGCAGGACCACGTCCACAGACAGCCACATCCCAGGAGGAGGGTGGGAGGCATCCTGCCGTGCTTCCAACTCCACGCTGGCTACGGGAAGGCCAGCGACCGCCCCACGAGCTGCCGTGAGGGACCATCTTGGGACAGGCTGTCTCACTGCATTTCGTTATCCACCGTGTTCCCCAGCTGCCCGCAGCCCCTTGGGCTCAGCCGCTGTCCTGTGCTCAAACCAGATGCATGAAATCTGCTCTTGCGGCCCATTTCTCAGGTCACCCGTCCCTCCCTGCCCACGGTCTTGCACAAGATGAAGTTTTTCCCTTGAGCCTTGGAGCCAATGAGGCAGAACGGCATGTTCCTGGCTGTCCCTGAGGATGTCCCTTCTCCCAGTGACCCATCACAGGGTGCCATGGCTGCAACAAGGAAGCGGGTGCCTTTACCACCTCGGTGTCAGACCATCCTGTCAGGGTTCATATACAATCAGTGGAAGGTTTTAAGATTTCTTGCTGGGAGCTTTATCAGGCAGCTCTACTTTGGGGAAAAGTTTGGGAAAGGGGAATAGTCAGCAGGGAAAAAGCTGATGACGGAGAAGGGGACACCAGAAAATCCCACAGCTCCTGCTCCCACCCCAGCCACCATGCACGGCAGGTTGGATTGACCACTGGCTGCCCAGAAAAGCCGTTGCTGCCAAGGGTGCTCCCGTCGCTGCAGAGCTGTTCACCACCGAGATTTCAGTGCCCAGGCAGAGTCCTGAGCTGAATGCTCCCACCTAGAGCAGTTTTGGTGTTGTTTCCCCTGCCCAAAGGCATCCTGAGGCTGAAGACATCCTTAGGAGATCCCTCCAAGTGTAACTGTGGTCAGACCCACTCCAGACCTGCAACAGGTTGCAGAGCTCAGGGTGGTAGAGCAAGCTCTGACCCCGCCATGGGGACGGGTATCATCTCCTTACCCTCCCTCTGCAGGGACGGAGAGCGCTGGGGAAATGCTGCCAGGAGCTGCACAGTAAGAACAGACCTACCTTCCAGCAGCCACGAGTTAAAGGGGTGAATTGGATGCAGCCCCCAAGTCGATTTCTTCTAACCAGCCTTTCCTCTGGGAATACCGCTCAGGGCTTTCCCGAAGCCAGGGTTGGAGATGTAAAGGCAGCAGCAAGTCCCATAGCTGCATCTTTGCACGAAGATACTTTAAAGTTTGTTTTAACTTGCTCCTTGAACCTCCTTTGGATGCTGTCTTGTTCTTCCCCTGGCATTAGTGAGTATTTTGCACTCCAGAGGCCATCTCCACACTCACAGGTGACTGTATCTTCTCTGACCTCAGCCTTAAGATTTCACAGGCATAGCCTGAGACCTGTTACACTTCCCTGAACATCATTTGCACTGGGGAAAGTGCTGTGAGAGGCCGCAGCTTATTGCAAATAATTATAATTGTAAAGTACAGGACTCTGCCAGCAAGCTAAGAGCTGGACTCAGGTGTGGAGGTGTGGTGGGAACACTAGGAGGTTCTTCCAGGCACAGGAGAAAGTCCAGGGCTGTGTCTGTGCAGAGCTGACCTCGCTGCTGGATACAGCTCTGCACCGGCAAGGATCTGGCCCAGGAGATTTCTCCTGAGATCCTGTGCATCTGTCCAGCAACCCAAAAGCACGAGGGCCTTTTGTTTTAAGCTCAGGACCTTCCCTCTGCCCATGACTGATGAAGCTTGCTGGGTGGTGCACAGGCAGCTCTGCTTGGCCCAGATGCCCGCTTAGTGGCCATGGTGCCACACAGAGGGTAGCATTTGGTGGAACTGAAGTGACACTGACCCCACTGCTATCTTTTTCCCCAAATGCATCTGAGCCAAGGCCCTGGGTCCCGCTTGAAGCCCAGGAGCTCTTATCTCCACTCTCCACTGTTTGGAGAGGAGCCCTTCCAGGCTCTTCTTGCTCCTGCCCATCACCTGCCTGAGCACACCTGCTCCTGAGCACGCACACAGAGACCTGCTGCCCACACACGGCACAGCCGGACACACCACATGCCCACCGTGTCCCTGCACATAGCCCAGGAGGGACTGATGTCTGCAAGGGCCAGTCCTGCCCCCGGCTATGGCCAGCAGTTATCCAGAGGCAAGAAGTCGGGGTCCTGCTTCCAACCCTGACACCTTTGCAAGGTGAGTCTAACCCCTCCGAGTGCTTCCCCCCTCTCCCAAGAAGCACAAAGAAGGGTAAGAAATGGGGTGGGGGAAAATCCACCTTTCCTGAGCTCCCTAGGAATAGAAATTAAATTAGGGAGTAGCGTGGGGAGCACATGCAATGAGAGGGCTGGGTTAAACAGCAGGATGAGCTGGAGGCCAGATGAATGAGGGTGGAAGGAGCTCCCTGTTTCTCAGGGCACCTTGCTGGAGCACCATGCTGGAGCACGCTGCCTCCAAGCCAGGCACCGTGTGAGCAGGCAAGACTGATGGAGGGGGGGGACTGGAAGGGACTGGAAAGCCTCAGGGACCCGCTGACCTTCGGTAGGTGTGGGGTCTCAACCCTCTGCAGAGCTGCCCGCCCGCAGTGCCTGGCTGCGCTCCCCGATGCCTGCCTGGCCATGGGCAGCACTGTAGCACTGTAGCACTGGAGTTGTATTTTTGGTTATTTTTGGTTTCTCAGCTGTTTTACCAAGGAAGTAATCTGGGTCGACGGACAAGAGGGTTAAACCCAGCTAACAGCCTTACAACACCAACTTTCTGCTATTTAAGTCAGATCACAGCTATCACCATAATCTCTCCATGTAGGTAGTTTATATCTCCACTGACAGCAGTCAATCAGCATTAAAAAAAAGGCTCATTTTCTTGCTCCCCAGCTGTAGGAACACAGCAGCCAAGGTCCCACCCCAGCTGTGCCCAAGCGCTGAACCCCAAAATCCTGGTCCCTTCCTTAATGCTTGTCTCCAGGTACCCACATCCATAAGGACCTCCTGGCCCTGCACGAAGGACAAGAGAGCTCCCACCCTTCACAGCGACTTGCTGCCTCGACAGACAGGATTTAACCTCCCCTCTAGACCCTTCAGAACTTCTTCCCTGTCCTCTCCGCTTTCCAGGGAGGTGCTCCCCAGGGGAGGCTGCTGTCCCCTCCTCCCCGGGCTGTGATTGTGCAGGTGGCCACAGAGGGGTGCCAGAGACTGCCTGTCTGCAGCCATCCATCCCTCTGCCAGGCGCCAGACCCATCGCAGACAGCGCTCCTGCTGCTCCAGCCCAACTGACACTCCTTTCAAGAACGTGGTCCAGCAACCTGGACTCTGCAGACCCTTCAGACCCTGCGAGCTGTGACAGCCAACCACGCAACGCTGCTCACAACACCAGAGTTAAGGTCTGCTGCGAGTCCCACCAAACATTTTCAGCACAGAGCAGGACGGAGAGTACCGGGATTCCCATGGTATCACAGAATCACAGAATCATCTCGGTTGGAAAGCACCTTGAAGATCATCTAGTCCAACCGTTAACCTAGCACTGACACATCCCTCAGTGCAGGGTCAACCCGACTCTTCAACCCCTCCAGGGATGGGGACTCCCCCCCTGCCCTGGGCAGCCCATTCCAACGCCCAACAACCCCTTCTGCAAAGAAATACTTCCTAAGAGCCAGTCTGACCCTGCCCTGGCGCAGCTTGAGGCCATTCCCTCTTGTCCTGGCACTTGTTCCTTGGCTCAAGAGACTCATCCCCCCTCTCTGCAACCTCCTTTCAGGGAGTTGTAGAGGGCCATGAGGTCTCCCCTCAGCCTCCTCTTCTCCACACTAAACCCCCCCAGTTCCCTCAGCCGCTCCCCATCAGACCTGTGCTCCAGACCCTGCACCAGCTCCGTTGCCCTTCTCTGGACACGCTCGAGTCATTCAATGGCCTTTTTGGAGTGAGGGGACCAAAACTGAACCCACTCATCGAGGGGCGGCCTCACCAGTGCCAAGTGCAGGGGTAAGATCCCTTCCCTGTCCCTGCTGGCCATGCTATTGCTGATACAAGCCAGGATGCCATTGGCCTTCTTGGCCACCTGGGCACACTGCTGGCTCCTGTTCAGCTGGCTGGCAATCAACCCCCCAGGTCCCTGGTAGTTGCAAGTCAGGAATAAGGAAGGAATAATGCTGAATGCTGTTTACCCAAGTTCTGTCCCTTCGGAGTTACATTTTCCTGTTGTGTTATCAGAAGGTGGTTAAGTAATTGCAAGTAAAAGGAGTCATATAAGGCTTGGAGCATGTCATAAGGAGCAACCCGTGGTTTTGAGGAAATCCTCAGCTCCAAACCCTGATCTTCAGGGAAACCTGAGGAAGACCAGAACTTTTTTTTTTGGCCTTCCATAAGGGGTTACAAATCTCTCTCATCGAGTCCCATGAAAGAAGAATTAACCAGTCCCTGGGATGAAGCTGGTTTTAAAGTGTGCATTACAAGTGCAGGCTGGAGATCCCCCAGCTGCACGTGTGGTGTGTTTCATGCAGCTGCGAGATGCTGCAGGATTCAGTAGACACATGTGTACTGCTTGTTGCATACACGCTGCATCCTGGCAAATGCTCTTTCTTTATTCAAAGAACTTGCTGGATGCTCCTTGGGCTCTGCTTGCTCATCTTCCTCTCTGCTTCCTTTCCCCTGCAAGCTTCAGAGGAAGAAAACATTTCCTGGATGGAAAATTATTCAAATATACCAATTTTACTGAGGATTTAGGATGCCCAGTTGCTGCTGCAGTGAGCATGTAGCTAGCCAAATGTGTGCTTGAGCAGAGGCATTGCATAAGTCACCTCGCAAAGGCAAAGAAGAGCAGAGTCAGCTGAAGGAGCTCTGGGTAGGGGAGAACAGCTGTAACAGCTGGATGAACAAGGAGGGCTCACTGGGAGGCGAAGACAGGGGTGTTTTTATAACCTAAGTATGCATCCACAATTCACAGAACCCCTGCCAGTACCTTGACCTCTTGTGTTAATGACAAGGCAGGATCTGCAGGCAATTAAATAAGGAGCCAGACTGAAGCACTGCCAAATTGCCTAAATTTATCATAAGTCACATAACAATGTTACTTAGGGTCCTGCTCCAGGGATTTAGAGCATTGCGCCTCCTCTTCCTTTTAGAAATAGCCCCCTTCACCCAAAGAACAGTTAAGTTTCTAGCCCTCCTAAAAGATGGTGGGGGGAAGAGGAGGAGAGGAACCTGGAAAATATGAACCAAGTTTAACCTCACAGTTCAAAAAAAAGCAGAGAGGAAAGGAGACTTGGAAGAGTTGAGGGAGGGGGGACTGACTCATGGTATTTGAATGCTTGGGGTTGGCAGCACTGCCTGTGGCATTTCTGTTCGAGTCCAGCTCATGAAATCCTGGAAGTTTTGCAAGATGCTGTTAGATGATTTCTAGACCAAAACTATGCTTCAGTTCGGAGAGTCCACCCAGCCCTGCTCCGACTGTGGCTTGTGACATTGATTTTTCAACCTCTGTTCAGGGATTGAGTGGAAGGATAACTGAAGGCTAACATCCCTGACATTGCCCTTGTCCTCCAGCCAGCACTGGAGACCCAGAGCAGTGTGCTGGGATACGGTTTTGGCATCGATGGTGAATAGCCAGTTTTCTAGCACACCAGCCGCTCCAAAGACCATGCGGTCATTTCAGGCGCAGTCTGACTTGGGGACAAATCCACAGAAAGTTTCTGTGGCCCTCCCCTCCCCCAGCACTTGTGGCACATTAATAACAACTCATATCTTCATGTGATGGAGGAAAGCCTGTGGGTTTCACAAAGGCAGGAAGAGGCGTGCTCCTCTTCCTGGATCTCCTGATGCAGGCAGGGCAGGAGGGCAGGAGCAAGACGCAGATGCCCCATCGGGGGCGTGCACCTCCATCCCAATGCTCAGGCACTAAGCTCATTTGGACCAAGGCTAAATTTTGCCAAGAGCGGGCCTGGAGCACCAGGATTGGAGATCTCCACACCGTGTGGCTGGGGCAGGGTACCACAGTCATCAGCTAGGGCCATCAGGAGGAGGTGGAGGTGCCAGTTGGTGAGAGCAAGATGAGCTGGGGAGAAGGGAGAATTTACTGAGTGCAGGCTAGCTCTCTGCATAGGGTATGGCTCCGAACCAGCCGATTAGATCTGGAGGTGCAGATCTTTTAACACTACTGTCTGAGTTGTTTTGCTGACCCAAGGCAGCTAAAAATAAAGGCAAGTAGACAAAACATCCCCTGGTCTACTGACAGAGCACATTAGTAACCAAAGGTGGACTTAGAAAACGAAATTAGTGTGGCACAGCTGGATTCTCTTGCAGTCTGCCTGATGCTTGTCCTGCGGCCAAGGACTTCTAACACACTCTTCTTTCTGCCTTATCGATGTTTCAGGGACCTCCCCTGACAGCTTTCTCCTTGCTGGGGCACTGAAAAGGTCTTTATCTTCCACCTAGCGCCTTATTTCCACCTAAGGCATAAATGTGTCTTTGGGACTACTAACCCTTTGCCAGCTTGAAATATATCTAACAGCTTTAGAGGGGGAGACAGGCAGAAGATGGAGTTTCTTTAAGAAGGTAAATTTAACCCTTATCCCACCTTCTGACTCACCATAAATGAATAATCACAGGAACACACACCAGTACAGAGTACCAGGAAGCTCCCAGCATCGTTTCCAACACCACATTTATCAGGTTTAAGTGAGTCTTCTCCCTGGGAGACCCTAGCACAGCTGTCAGTCACGGAGCCTCGAAAGATGGACAGGTAATTTATAGCAACCTGCTCCTTCTTCCCCCAGACTTTGCCCTTCGCCTGCTCTTGGGGGAGCACAGGGCTCTTCACTGCCTCGCTGCAGAAATGGGAAAGCTGCCCCAGCCTCGAGGGGCTCCTGAACCGCACTGAAAGCCAACAAAAGTAAAACCTCCTTCTGCTTTTTTGCCAGGCTCATAAACTGGCCTCTGCTGAGCCTTGTCCTCAGCCAGAGCAGCCTGCCTCTTTCCCTGGTGTCTCAAATTATGCATCTCCTTATTCCTTTCTCTTTTTGCTCCTCCTGGGTCTCCTCCTCCAGTCCAGGGCTGCAATTAAAAGTCCAGGTCTCTTCCGTTTCCCATGGAGAGAGTTGCAGAGAGTCACCCCTGCCAGAGGGGGGATTTCAAACCTTCATCTGTGATGTGTCTCACCTCCAGTCCTTGGCCTTGCCTAAACTTTCCCAGCCCTTTCTTGTGGCTAGGAGGAGAGCTCTTCTTAGGATGCCTCATCAAGGGACTTGGATAAATCTGGAATGCAGGTGCTGTTTCCAGCAGTGTATGTTTCCCTGGAGCATTTGGCTGCCTCCTAATGGGAAAATTGTCTGCTAGGATGAATCCAAGGGCCCAAAGCTCTGAACTCTTTGAAAAACATTATGCCCGAGCCTACCATTTGAGGCAGGTAGGTAACACGGTTTGGGCTTGGGTTTTTTTGGTAGAAGAATAACCAGAGCTACACAATATACCCGTCGCAAAATTTAGGTATCTCCCAGGCTTCTCGTTTCTGTCATCCTTTCCCATTTCCTTCTGCTGCAGTACAGAAATGCTGTAGGCAGCTGGAATACCGCTCGCTTGAAAGATGCTGTGTATAATATCCTCGCACTGCACACCAGCACTCGCCAATGTGACCTTGGTTAAAATTGGAAGCCATCCCAGATCCTTCTCCTTCACTAATATATTTAGAAGCCTTTGCTGAGCCTGGCAGAGCAGCACTAACCTGCGCACACACAGGGTGTCAGAATAAATGTGCTGTGATATATAGCTTAGGAATCGCAAGGCTACAGTAGAGCAGCAGGCGTGGAATTGGACTGGGCATGAGGACCCAAGAGTCATCATCTGGACCTTGGGTAAAGGCTCACTGAGAAATAACTGAAATACTGCCCGTCCCAGAGGCTGGCCGGGGGTGCGTATGCTGGGTTTGAGGGAGTCTAACTGCTCAAAGACACCTTTCTGACTTGTACATGCTGATGCTTGGGGTTTTGAAGCCTTGCTGAGATGAGTGCCAGGATTAGCCTCTCTCGCACACTTCTCAAATCTTTTTGCCACCAGAGTGAAATATCTTGGCAGGAGATTATTTCTCTTTCAGGAGTGTGAGAGCTGGGAGAAGCAAGCAGGGAGCTTGCTGCGGGAGGTCTTCCCACCCTGGCTATTCTGGAAGTGCCTGATAATAGTTATAACACTTCAGATTATCAGGACTCAAAGGAAATCTTCAGGTGACAGACACAAGGACTGTCACCACCTCCTACCAAGACAGATAAATCCATGCATCACCTTCCTAAACCTTGCTCAGGGTAGATACCATTTGAAAAGAGAATAGCTTCTCTCACCTAGTTCTCCAGCCCTTTCTCATGCAACCACCATGCAAAGAGGAACATACAGGTGTGATGTACGGATACACACAGGGTGACCATGTTTAAAATAAAGACGCTGAGAGCGCAGGCGTAGCTAAGTAGAGAAGCCTGATGGTATGCTACCACAGCTGAGTACCTGTAACTGTCCTCATGCACAATCTAAGCCCACAACAAGTGTCAGGTATTTCAACCTACTAACTAGTGGTCCCTAACCAGAGGGATACAGGTGTAGAGCATATACATAGAAAACACAGCTCTGCTGGTGAACGGTAGCTTGTGTATCTCAACGTTCAATCCTTTTGACTATCAGAAATGTGAAAGCTTAAAATCACTTGGGGTGCTGTCTCCTTGTAGAGCCCCTCTGAAGCCCGCAGAGCACTCTGCTTGGAGGCACCGGTGGTGTGATGACTTATGGATGGGCTTGCAGGAGTCCTCTGTGGACAGGGTCTGTCTGGGTGATTGGGGGTGACCAGGAGAAATTAATTTCTAGCCCATAGGAAGTAGCTTCACAAAGGGCTTTTTGTACACGGTGGTGATGAGAGGTACCAGCTGGTCCAGGCTATATGGAGTTACATTTGTTGTGTTCACACATGCTGTGTGTAACAGCACAGAGCACCTCCTCAGTGCTGGTCACAAAGTGGTGGTATTCAGGGGCAACGCAGACTTTTACATGCTTCAGCCAACCTTGAGGAACCACCTCAAAGCTCAAGATGTTTAGTTTCCATGCTGGTTTTATCCCTTGGCCTTTTTCCCAGCAGTATTATCTCCAAACCTGAACCACTTAGCATGTTATTAGTCTGTTCCTGGCTGGGTTGAACCAGGTACCAAGCCCTCTCAGGCACCTGGCGATTGGTACTGGTGCTCATCTAGTTGTTGCTATTCACTGGCTGGTTTTATCTGGTCTTCTACTCACATCTTATCATCGACATCCAACAAAGAACTTGCAGAGCTGTTTGCGCTGCACCCGGCAGATCCCTGGCTGAGATCTGCATGCGCTGAGGTAATGCTACATCCAACTGCAGTGAAGCAGGACTGAGAAAGTGACACCAGCGATAATGTGCTTTACAATGAGTCATTAATAAAGAGAAAAGTGCTCAGAGGTGACAAAGGTCCTATTAAGCTTAACAACATTAGGCCTGTTTAGTTAAGTTTAAGAGGTAATTGCTATAGTGACATGTTCACATTTCTGAAGTGCAAAAACAATAGTTCCTTTTTGCAAATGTTAAGACATTTCTCTTGGAAAAGGGAAGGGAGGGAGGGAGGGAGGAAGGAAGGAATGAATACCAGCTTGAGGAAATGAAGGCACATGCATCACTGAAGAAAAAATGAGGACTTTAGCTTGGAGCACGTTTAAAAATAGAAATGGGAAAAAAAAAAAATCCGGAGGTCTTCTCTGTATGAGGTTGTGCTGCCTGCTGCAGTCAGCCCTGCTTGGGAGTGGTTTGGTACCTCTGCTGCAGACATAACTCTCCTGAGCGTGTTTTCAGCTGTTGGAAACCTCCAAGGTCACAGCTGCCAGCCCAGGCACCCTGCTAATTCCTGGTAATGACTTTGAAGGACCTTTTCATGGGAGCTTAAACTGATGGAAGGGATTGCGGCTGCGGTCCCACCCTTGGCCATATGCCAGTCAGAGATGAGATGTCAGGTAGCAAGTCAGAAACTAACTTGGTCCCCAGAAAAGAATCACTTACACATTATAGGTCACAGAATGGTTTGGGTTGGAAGGAGCCTTAAAGATCATCCAGTCCCACCCCACTACCATGGGCAGGGACATCTTCCACTAGCCCAGGTTGCCCAAAGCCCCGTCCAACCTGGCCTTGAACCCTTCCAGGGAGGGGGCAGCCACAGCTTCTCTGGGCAACCTGTGCCAGGGCCTCACCATCCTCACAGGGAAGAATTTCTTCCTTATATCTAATCTAAATGGGGCCTCTTTCTGTTTAAAACCATTACCCCTCATCCTATCCCTACCCCCTGATCAAGAGTCCCTCCCCACCTTTCCTGTAGCTCCTCTAAGTACTGGAAGGCTGCCATAAGGTCTGCCTTAGAGCCTTTATGCCAAGCCAGCCCACCAGCTCCTTAGCTCAGGGTTGCCTACCCAACTACTTACCTCTGCCCACCTTCTACCCCACTCTGTTCCTCCTAGGACATCGCATGCACCTCCTGGCTTCAGGTGGCCCAGATATTTCCCTGGCCTGAAGAAGGGTTTGTGCGCCTGAGAGCTTGTCTAGTTTTTCTGACTCTACCAGTTGGCCTAATAAAAGATAACATCTCTCCGCACACACCACTGACTTCAAGGAGACCTCGCATGTAGCTGGTTCTGCCCAAGATAACCTGTCACTCCTCCGGCTTTGTGCTTATCTGTGGGAACAGGGTGTGTGCAGCGGGAGCCTCGCCTGGGTCTCTGGGTTTCCCTCCCTCTTCTGCACCTGAATGCGCTTATTGTTTGTGCGTCTTTGTCTGTTGGAGGGGAAGAAGGAGGCCTTAAATGAATTGGGTCAAACAAGTTTTTCAGCTGCATGCAGGTTAGGAGAGGCCACAAGAAAAGAACCACAGCCCTTTGAAGTCAGGCTGCTGCTTTTCTTTTTCACAGGCTGTTTTTTAATTCTGACAGTGAGTGATACTTTCTCAGATGGAGATCAATTCACCAAACACAAGAACAAAGGCTCTCTAAACACACCACTATCTAAGGGCTTGCATTGCAATGACATATCATTGATGGAAGGCCAGGAGGCAGCTCCAGCTAAATCATGCTTATAATAAGGGCAAACCTTTCCTCCAGGGCCTTTCACACTAAAAAATGCAGGAACTGGGCAAAAATGAGAGTATCTCTCCATCCCTAAGACAGGAATCTGCCATTAACAGACATTAGTAACTAGGAAGAAAATTAATTAACTGTTCCAGCCAAGTTGGGCTGGTGACACGCCTTCTACTCATCAGACTTTGCCATTGTCTTTGAAACAGAGCAGGAACCCCAGAGCTTCTGCAGGACAGAGCTGCATTTATGTTTCACCTCATCTCCATCAGTTGGACCTCTGGACCTGAAGCTGTTGCTTAAGAGGACAGAGACAATGTCAATCCACTCCCTGCCAGAGACAGTGCAGCCAAAGAGAGGCAGGGAAAGAGCCACCACCAGTGATGACTCCTTCTGCCAGAACCCATGTGGTTGTGGAGGTGTTGTCCCAGGAAACCCTCTGCTCCTTGCTTTTCTGTCTTGGGGGATATTCTGATGGGATCTTACTAAGGGAAACAAAAATTTTACTTTTAATTTTATCACTTGTATTTAGATGTTGAGGTAGCAAGTACTTTCAAAATGCTTGGACATGTTGATGACATCCAATCCATGAAAAGATTTAGGGCCCGAGGTCCACAATTGACATATGTGGTCTCCAGGCTTCACTGATCCCTGGGCAGTGTTGCTAAGGAGCCCACTGTTGACCTGGAAACTCCACACTCATCTCTCCTCATTAGTCTTGGTTTAACTTTCTGGTTTCCTCTAGGTACAAAGAAGATCCTTGCGTAGACTCTGTGGAGTTAGGTGCAGTTTTCTGTTTAACTTAAACAGTCTTAAGAGCAGGGACTGGGTCTTCCCCTTCTAGATAAATGCCTAGGCAATGAGCTATAAACTCACATGTTGTCTCTGTCTGTCTCTCTCCATCAGTTAATTATTTTATACAAAACAGAGAAAGAAGCTGAACAAGCCCCACTCCAGAATAACTTGCCAGGTGGCTCATCTCCTCGAAGGTGGGAAGGGGTCTTCAAGGTCTCCCAAAGCACTTCCAGATGGGTGCGCTAACTCACGGGTTATTGAGTAGAAAGGCACAGCCTCCCTGTGGCACTTTTCTGCAAGAAAGGATTAGCTTGTACATTAATCCTTGGGAGATGGTCCAGCACAGACACCTCCTTGCTGCCTGTTAGTCACTTGCTCCCCATGGTCTCCTCATCCCCACAGTCCCATCACCTCCCCTCAGCTAGCTAAGGCAGATCACACAAGCCATGATCAGCTAAGCACGTATCCAGACCTGGTCTCAGGATTAGACTTCCCCACTGTGTCTCCTGCAAACGCTCAAGCTCAGCCTAAGATGGCATTAGGCTGATCTCTGAAGCTTTTCCCCTTGTGGTATAGATACAGCCCAGCTTCCCCCACACAGACCCTCTCACTCGGGACTGAGGGTCTCCTACAAACCCGGTGCAGCAATGCTGAGCTCTCTTCTAAAGCACTTTCATGTATGCAAAGGAGGCTCTGCACTCATATCTTGACACAGGCTGAAGAATTGGCATCACAAAACTAGGATTTCTTCCAAACCGCCACTGGGCCTCCCTATGGACATTTTGGAAATGCCAGGACTCTTCCTTGGGGTTTTTAAAGAGCCTTTCTGGGATGAGTAACAGAACCTGCAGAAAGGTTAGCATCAAAATAGCTGTGGAGCAAGAGCATCTGTAAGGGACGCATAGCTGGTGTCACCGATGCTGTGCAGCTGTCCTGTGGCTGATGTAAAAGTCTGTATTCTGAAAAGGTCAAAAAGGCAATTAAAGAGACAAAAGACCAGCCCTTTCCAGTGTTGAAGCAGATGCTCAGCCAAAACATTTGCCTGTGAGATTGTATTTCCTTAAGTTTTATTAACCATTAAGTGTTTTTAAGGACTGGATCATAAAGATAATGAACTGAATGACAAGTACAGTCAGGATTCCTTTGCAAATTATTCCCGTTGGGTTAGACAAGCGTTTGGAAAGCAAAATGCTTTGTTATGGTTTTACAACAAGAGGAGACCCTGAGCTCGTCCCTGGCAGCTCATCTCCGCTTTAACTTGCTGGTGAAGCCAGGTAACCTGCTGGGTTAAGGGAAAGCTGAGGGAAGCATCCGCATTGAACCAGCAGCAGGACGATTTCCAAGACTTTCTTCTTTGCAGCAGTGCCAGCTTAAAAAATTTCTGCTCTCTCCACCGAACTGATCCAGCTTAAAAATAAAGAGTGAGAGGTTTTGGGGTGGGGTCTGGTGCCAAGAAGAGTTTCAATCAAATTACCAAAATTTTCAAATGCAGTCATGTTTGAAAACATTATTTTTAATCTTGTTTTGCAATGATAGTGGTTTTTTCTTTTTTTTTTTTTTTTTTTTTCCCCCCCTAGGACATTTACTAGTAAATATCAAAACATGCTGATTTCCAACTGAATATAACATCTTGTTAAATTTTGGTAAGTAGGTGGGTATGCGATCAATGCAATCGTGGAATATCCATCACTGGAGATCAGTAATAACACCCGAGAAGAAACTGAGCCAGAAATCCAGCTAACCCTGTCCTGGGTGTAGGGAACGGATGAGCTGAACAGCCAAGCCCCCTCTCAGCTCTGTTTTGCTACGACTCCAGGACAGAAACACATATTTAAGTCACCATATAAATGAATACCCATTTTTCAGAATTTTATAGCATAGATGTCTTATATTATAGAACAAAGGATGCTGCACACTATTTACTCATTTGTACCAAAGCACAGAATTTGATATAATTTAACTAAAATGCAGTGGACTTTTGCAGTGAATGCAGTGAATTATTGATGAGTTTATTCAAATTTATTCTCATGGACCTGAGACTCGTGCCCCAGCAAGCAGTTTGTAGAGGGCCACCCTGTTTTTAAGGATGAGAGTCAAACAGCATGGACAGGGGTCGCTTCTGGCCAGAGCTCTCAGGGATGAAGCCTAAATGTGTTGGATAAATAGAAAGGGAAAAGTCAGTTTGTTTGAAACCAACTTAAACGAAGAAAGTCCTGTTGTCGGTGACCTGACTTGACCAGAAACAAGATTTTTAGAACCAGTGGATTTTCACACCTCATTTTTTTATCCCTGGAGGATTAAAACACACTTTGTTGCTTATTTCAATTGCCCATTCTCTTCTGAGTCCTGAATGAAGAAGTCATTGAGCTGAGCTAGGCAAGCAAAGGGAAATGAAGTAAATAGTCTCCCTGCATCTGTGGAAAAGTTGGCTTCAGTCAAAAGGTGCATTAGTTCCTCAAGAAACCAGGACTTCGTGTGCTTCACCTTGACTGTGACTGCTCTACTGATCTGGTGGCATTTTCAAATTTGGTAATTAAGGAAATTTAATAGAGTGTAATAAGCCTAGGACTTTCAAGAAGTTGTAATCCTTTATTTTTAAAGGTGGATGTAATTTAAATACAAAACCCTGCTCTAAGTAAAAACCATTAAAAGAGATTATTGTTGGTCGCCATCCTGCTGGCTTACTGCATCTCAGGTAGGAAATGGGGATGTCTAATCTGTGTGCAGGGGAGATTGAAGTCCAGGGGGAAAAATGAGGCTTGTTCTGCTCCCTGACATGGATTTTGGAGCCACTGGAGCCCTCTGGGAAGGGGTGGCTGGACATATTCATGACGCACTCATCCAGACAGCCTGACTGAACGGAGAGCCCGAGAAAGTCAGTGCTGAGCCCAGCAGCAGAAATGGCACCTCTCGGGACAACCTGTGTGCAGTGTGAACGTCAAGGGCTCAATTCAGTTGCCCAAAGGTAGGTCTCCCATGCCACGTGAGATGGTCTAGGTACTGAGACGGAGTCTGGTGGGCATGACAGAGGGCTCCCAGGAGACACGTGATGGAGCGGTGGCTGGAGGCAAGGCCAGAGATGGGCTCAAACATCTCAGCCACAGGAGAACCTCGTTTAGGCAACCCAGAGGCCCGTGGGCCTGAGCTACAGCCACGCTCCACTCCAGTGAGAATGGGAGCCATGCGGGTCATGAGACTCCAGTTGTGCCTGTTCCAACTCACTCTTCCCCTTGCAGGGCAAACAGTCCTGAAACCTGAAGGACTTCCAGGCAAAGCAGCTGGATAGAGCCAACAGAGAACCCCCCAGGACCTCTCAGCTAGAGCAGACCTTGCCTGGCTCCTGCCTCATCCACCACCCAGACCCAGGGGCAGGGATGCATCCAGGGCAGCAGGGGCTGGGCAGGGGGTAGGGCAGAGGCTCTTTGTACTCTGATTGTTCCCAGATACCGTGTGATGCATTAGAATACTTGGCACGGTGGGGAACACGAGGCTTGTGTTCGCAAAGCTCGGAGCACGGAGAGGGTAGTCATCCTAGTCTCTGCCTTCCTCTCCTCCCCATCAGAGAGATGCCATTCAATTAACTCAGGCTACTTCATGTAAGAAAATTAAATCCATGGGCCCCTCCTGCCTCTCCACCCCCTTTTGCCCCCACATCTGTATTTCTGGATTGTACCTGCTAACGGCAGCTTTTGCTACACCCAGGGAAGGCCAGTAACAAGCCCATCTGAGGAACTGGCACCAATCCCTTTGCGTGGATGAGCTTAAGAGGGACTCTCGGCAGAGTTGTGCTAAGCTCTTTTTCTCCTGGAGGCAAAACCCTCATTCCCAAAGTACACTGCAGCCAATTTACCCTGGCGCAGAGCCTGGGAACAAGAGACTATTGCTAAACTCAGACAGCCTCTTGAACTAGGGATGCTGCTCCGTGCCATTTCCCCCAAAGGCAGTTTGTGTCAACGCCTCCATTCTTAACAACCTTGCCTCCACTGGATGGCAAAAGTGCGTTTTTGGCATCTGGTTTGCAGCGTTATAAAGGAACACAATCTTCTTGCCAGGACAAGAGAGAGTCAGATGTTATCTGCACCCGAGTCCACGGGGCACGCTGTGGGGCTGGGTCCAGACACCCAGTGCAAGCTTTAGATGTGAGAGGCAGGGTGCCGGGAGGAGCAGCCCAGAGCTCCAGTCAGCTTGCCCTGCCTCTCTGCAAGGCCGTGCTGCCGGGTGGCAAACGCTCCCATGGACACCCCGGATCAGTCAGCGCATCTCCATCACATGCCAGCTGAACATCCCTTAGACATACTCCTGAGGCATCACCTGCTCTCCCTCAGAAATTGCCTCTGGGATGACGGCACGGCAACCAAACTCTGAATCTCTTACTGCCACCCCTGGAGCAGCTCTGAGAAGAAACTCTCCCTGCATGGGAAGGTTTCTTAGCTCAGGAGGCGACCCAATGTTGAGGGCATCTGCCCTTCCTGTCCCTGACACCAAGGGGAAGCGTTTCTGGAGGAGCAAGGAGAGGGTGCCTCATACTTGTACCCCTCACGGGAGCTTCTTCATCATTATTCTTTCTAGGCCAGCTTGTGTTATCCCTCTCCTAGAGAGATCTCCAACATCACCTACCCATTTCTGACCCCATCCCAATGCCCCCCACCCTCATCTCTGAAGCCCTCTGCTCTCCCCAGCTTCCCTCACTTCCCCAGCTCTTATTTCCAGCGCTAGAAGCAGCCATTTCATACTCAGGCCTTTGCAGCCCTGGGCTGGAGCATGCCTGCTGCAGATAGTCCTCGGAGAACAGAGTTGTTAATCTGTGACCGGATCTGTTGAGCACATACAAACCATGATTTGCAGAGCTTATAACTAATTCAAAACTAAACAAACTTTCCTGGAAGTGGCAAATGGCACTTTTTGACAGCACGGCCAAATTTCATGCTCTTTCTTCAATACATGGAGGCTCTTCTGTCTTCTAACAGTTTCACGGAATTATTTATTTGCAAAATCTGGGCAAAACACTGTGCTTTCCCCTCATTCTTGGAAATGGTCAAAATTGTTTGGCTGAAACTTTTCAGAGAACTTCAGCCTAAGGCAGACATCTGGCATGGAAAAATTTTTGCCCAAACAATTACAGTTTGACGAAACCATAAGCCGAATTACCAGTGCCTTAAGCAGTGGGCTCTGTTGCGCCGGTAACTCTGGATATGCCAGGGCTTTGCACAGGCCATGGGCACGGTCTGTAAACATGGTGAAGCTTTAGGGTCTTCTGCTGTAGGAAAAGCGAGGGGAGAGCATAGCCACGAGAGGGAGTGCAGTTCCTTATTCTCAGCACGCAGCACAGACCCGCCGCTGGTAGCCACACCAGCCCTCCGGCTGTCAGCCGTGACGGGTTCTGGTGCAGCCCTGTGCTGTGGCGGGTCTCACCCGGTGAGAATTATGAAGAAAATGATGAAGCGTCACGGGATGGTTGTGTCACGTCAAACGAACGGCCCACCCGCAACGCCAGGCTATTGCAACATTGGGCATTTTGTTTTTGAAACCGAAGACAGTAGGTCAAAAGTTACAAGGAGATTCAAAGAGGTCTCAGTGCTGGATCTCAGGAGCTTGGATCTGAACACGTGGATCGATCCTAAAGAGGACATGGAACACAGCATACCTGTCCCACCTCCTTGCAGCACCAAAGGAAGGGGGAAGAGCAGGCCCTGATTTTCAAAGGCCACTTAATAGCCAGAGGTAGAACTCAATCTGCAAAGATCCTGGCCTCCCTGAAGACACTAGAGAGAGGACGGACTAGCTCAGGGAATCAGATCCCCACGCCATGGTTCCCAACCCAAGTACCTCTACATGAACACTGGGCTCAGTCTCATTTTCAAAGTGACCAACTCAGTGAGGTCAACGGACTTCTGCTCCACGTGGGATGTAGAGGAGATCATGACGGGGACCTATTTGCATACAAGCAACACCGCAATGGCTGTGCACTCCAGGCGTGTTTTATTCACTCAGGGCTCAGGCCAAATCTGAAACACACCATCAGATGTGACCAAGTTATTGTAATATAGCAAGTTATGGCCCGTGAGATGGGCTGCTTCCTCTGCATGCCCATGGCCTGTCCATGTGGTGAAGGAAAGCGTGTTGGCTGGACTTGCCACGAATACGGTTTAAACCACATGTTTTACTTCACAACCGGAGCTTGTTAAGATCTTACACAAGGTCAGCAGCTCCAAGACAGGTTGGTAACTTAGGCTACTGGGGTAACAGTCAACAGGAGAGGTTTGAGCCAATGCACTTTACAACAGTTTGGGTCATCTTCTAGCACACACCAGGACGGTCACAGCTGGGGGGCAGCTAACCTATTAAAGCCACCATATTTCTGTTGCATTGGTTCAGGAACCTCAAGCCACTGAGCCTTGACAGGCACAGGCAGGGAAATTTTGCAGGCGCTGGACTAGCCACAAGAGGGGGATCACAGTGAATGCAAGAGATGCTGGAAAGCGTCTGGAAAACATAACGGAGCCCCAGACTTCAGGGACATGGATCTCCCCGCTCTGGCTGCTTTATCTCACATTCACAAACCCGTTTTGCTGACAACACCTGATGCTTCACTTAAATTTACAGGTGAAGGAGAACTGCCCTTTGTCCACGGCAAACCCAAGAACATCTCTTTGTACTAGGTATTTAAAATACAGCTTTTGAAAAGTTCGTACGTTTATGGGCGTCAAAGCACACACGTCCTTACCCAGGCTAACTCTCACATCTTAGGCCAGAAAATGCACTTTATTCTCTTATCCTGTGACTTTTATTACTGCCCTACTGTCAAAACCGTGAGTATCACATACATGACCACACAGGGACAGCAGGCACAGCAGTGATGGCGAGCAGGACAGACTCCCAGGGCTCGAGCTGTCACATCATCACCATTAGCTGTCGTGGGTACAGGAAGATGCTGCACAGCCGGTCAGGATTTGTTTTTTTCCCTCTAAAAGGGGTGGCACACAGACACACTAGTCATGGCAACTGTCATCTTGGGTGTGATCAGCCAGGTTTTTAATTGGCTTGCAGATGTTGTGCCCTGGCCATATATATTATTTTCACTTAAGTTTATGTCAGCAGGAACGGGCCTTTACTAAATTTATCCCCTGTGCTCAAGTCTAACTGCACAGGCCTTGAAGGGTATTTTTAATAGGAGGTAAACCTCATCCACAAACAGTCTCTCATTTCAGGCCTACAAATGAGATATTTTCCAGTCCAGTTTAACTCCAACCCTGCCCCTTCCTTCCACAAGCCCTAAATGACTGTTTTCTCCTGATTCTTTGGTCATTGTGTAAGTGTGATATCCCTTGGCAGAGCCTACAAAAGAGCTGGGGAGGAACATGGTTCCTGCCTATTTGGCTCCTTTTAGGGTTAAAGCCAGGATGGGTTTTGTGCCTAAAGCAACATCCTTCACGCAAATGCCAGTATAACATAAATTGTGCCGGGCTCTGAGGAGAAGCAAATGTCAAAAATTAAGTTATTCTTCTGCTTGACTCACAAATCCAAGTAGCATGCAAATAAAGAGGAGCCATCTGTTCAGTCCCTGGGCCATTTCAAGTCAAGCATCCAGCGCCAGCTTCAGCTCCCAGTTACATCAGGTCAGCCCTGCTGGCTGGGCTCCACAGGACGTGCTCAGCCTTGCCCAGGACCGCCTGTCACAGCACAAGTGTCCGTAACCCTTCACGCTCCTCTTGAGCTCAACTGGCATTTTGTCACCGAAGCCGTTTTCAGCTGCTCGTGCTCAGATGAAAGGTTTCCCTACGTTCAGGCAGCAGGATTTTAGGGTTTCTCCTGGTTTAGTTCCTTCACTGCACCGAACAGGCTAGGTCCCTTGCTGCCCCGTGATGCTTCGATGAGGCATCAGAGCAGTTGGCGCATCAATCTGAAGTCAGATTTGTCACTGGCTTCAGTGGAGCCTGTGCTACACCCATGGCTGCCTTCCTGCATCTCCAAGGACACTTTATTATCCTCCACATTAATGTAGCCTTTGAACAGCAGACTGAAAATGCAGACCCGCTGGGCTAAGCATCGCCAGAGGAAGAGAGGATTGCCACCTCATTTGAGAGAGGAGGCAAAGTGCAAGGAGAGCTGACCACACTGCAGATGGGTGCAGAGATGTGGCCGTGGCACAGTCTTTAAGCATTAGCTTGAGAGAATCACACCAGGGACAGATCACCCCGGCAAAGCCTGGCTGCGTGGCTTGAGCTTGTACATGCTGAAGGACTCGGACTGTGTTCGGTTCACCAGTTTCACGGCCCCAGCTCTCCCATTCACTGTGCAAGACGTACTCCAGTTGCAGGAATAACGGTCAAAACTATGCCCACACAGCGTGTGCATCCCGGCTCGGGGTGCGTCTTGGCGCTCGAGCAGGTTTTACTTCCACACACCAGGCTGAGGTCTACCAGGCATCCAGCACCACGGTATGGTAAGGGGACTGGAGCTGCAGTGGTGAGCGGCATTTAGGGCTGCATAGAGCTAAGGACAAGGAGGGCTCTAGGTGGGAGATACGGTTAGAAGAGGGTTTGGGGTCTGTGCCAGGGGCCAGTAATTAACCACGGAGCAGCACGCGGGGGTATGGTCAACATGTGAGTGCTCCTGTCTCGCTGCAGACTCCGACGGGGCAGTTTAGGCCATTGCTGACTGGAGATCTCACAAGCCCCAAGTTGGTTGCTGCCTTTCCTCTGTGCTGCCCGCCTCTCAGCTAAAGCAGCCTGGTCCCAGTGCCTCTCCACTCCCACCTCTTCTCCAAGGACCCCCCTGCATCCCACCCAAACTGACAGAAACCCCAGGGTAGCTCCAGGGAAGCAAGAAGAATGAGATTGCTGTCAGTGCAAGGGGAGCACAGGAGGTGTCAGTGAGGGAACACTCTCCGCATCCTCAGTGTATAAATAAAGTAGGAAAGAATCTTATCTAGCTTTGTCACTTGTTCAACAGGCAGCTCCCGACCAAAATCAATGACCAGGTTATTGGAGTAAAGCAAATAATGTTGGAATAAGAGAAGGACCATTAGATACCTTGGCTGAATGCCGCAGCGGAGTGGCAGCACTCAAAGGGGCAGCACACCGCATTTGGAAAGGCTGACACTTCAGAAGTGCTGATGTGTATCTGTGATGGATGCGGTGATGTGAATTCGGGGGACATTCTTTCAGTACATTGCCTCCTTCAAACGGGAACGGCCAGACCCTCACATAAACGTGATGGAAGCTAGGAGTGAGGTTCTTTCCTCCTGCAAGATGGAGCGGGTTGCCACAGCTGGTGCTCCCCAAGCCACGGGTTTGCTGTCCACACCACTGGCTGGTATCTGCAGGTGGACTGAGCTGCATCATACTCTGCCTCATGCAGGCTGGACCTAATCCAGACTGGGAGTGTCTTGATCCTGGCAAGAGCCCCACACATGCTTTGGTGTTGTCCCTCCAAAGTCTGGGCTTAGGGATTTCCCTAACAGGGCCTTGAAGGCTTACAGAGCTGGGATGGAGAAGAGACGCAGACATGCTGAAGCAACCATGACACACTCACTGAGAGGTAGCACCAGGGGCTCACCGGAGAGCTTTTACCATGTGAGTCACTCGCTGAGCTCCATCTCATGGCACATTAAGCAGTATGAATCAAAGGCTGCAGATGCAGGGCATGTCTTGCCCTACAAAACCACCATCAACCACTTTACTTTTTAAGTAACGATTTGCTATTGATTATGTGCATGAAGGTGAGGTAGCTCCCTGCCTCTCCTGCCAACTTCCACACTCTCTATCACGTTACAAGCGAACGCCGGAGTTGAGCCCTCTCTAACTGAGAGTACTTGAGTTGACCGAAGACCTCCATAAGTACAAGTGGAACAAACATGGTGGTAAGGCAGGGGTGGCCACGTCTTCCTGAGCCTACAAACCCCACGCCAAAGCCTTCACGAGTTCAACAGCCACAAGAGCTGCCAGACATGCCTTGCAGAGCTAGTCAGGGAACACGGTCTAGAAGCAGGGTGTTCATGCATCAGGGTTCCCAGGTGCTGCGGTGCGTTCAGGATCCTTCCTGCCAAGGGAAGGTGGGCCAAGTGTTGAGGATGACCAAGGCACAGGCGGTGTCCTTGCTGGCCGGGATGTAGTCCCACCAGATCTCAAGAGGGTTGGCAGGGCCATATGCTGGTAAAAAGGAACTACCTACAGTCCCAGGCAAGGTGAGGGGATGAACTGGGTCCAGGGTCCACTTGGGAACAGCAGGAGAAGGACTGGAAACAAGGCTACAAAACGTAGGTCTGACACAGGAACCCGGGCAGGACTACAAATGGGTGCTCCTACAACACAGCTCAGGCAAGGTGCCCAGCCTGAGCTTAAGTGGAGCCTCTGGATGAATGAGTGGAGGATGCATGGGTGGAGATGAGGTTGGCCAGGGTAATTAAGGCCAATTAGTGAACTGAGGACCCTGACACAACCAGATGCAAAGTGGAGCAGGAAAAGTTCTGTTTCTATTTTATCCCTTTCTAACCTCAGGCCAAGGTCTTCTTTGGTTTGGTCCTATCTCAAGTTTGCCTGTGGCTGGGCAGGGGGAGAAAACAACCAAGGAGATAGAAGCAGCACTTTCTGCCTCGTGACATGCCTTGTCTAAAGCTGCCCTCCCTTGTAGCCTCTCGCCTGCCGTGCCGGTGAGTGTTTGCCAGACGAAGACGTGCAGGAGTCCTTGGCGCACGTCTGTCTTGTGTCACACACTCTCTCCAAGGTGCTTTTGCTGCCACGGGCTTAGGTGCTTGGGAAGGCAATTCCATGTCGATGGATTTTTGAAGGCAGGACGTGTACCGGGGAGATCAGGGGGTGGCATCACGTTGTTCCTGTCAGCGCGTTTTACATGACCTTGTTATTTTAAAAATAACCAGGTGTTAACTCTGGATCTAGAGAACAAAGCTTCCAGCGTCCCTGGGGAAAATCCCCTCTGTCCCTTATGGAGAGTTTCTTTAGCTGGACCATATCCTTCCTCTGGAGGGAAAAGGGCCGCTGCTCCTTCATGGCTGCTTGCCCCTTGCATCCTTCCTCTCCAAAATCAGCTGATACAGAGGACTCAGGGTTTTATCACACAACAGCTCCCTGTGGTTCTTTGTGGGGTATCCCCAAATCCTGCCTCCTCTTTCTGTTGGGAACACACATTCCTCCATCAGGAGAGAAAAGTCGCAGCAGCTGCTCCTACCCTTTCTAATTCAAATCTTTCCTTTAAATCTAAAAATGAACTATTAATGAAGGATTTCCATTGGAATCGGAGAGTTTTGACTAAATAAGGCATTCAGAGTCCCAGGCTGGATCAGCAGTTAGCCATGGTTGTACTCGGTCTTAGAGCAGAGATCCCAGGCTGAATCGGAGCACCGCTGTGCCAGGGTCCTCCACCTGAAAGAGGGATGGCAGAACAACGTACCCTAAAGGAACGGCTTGAAATGGTGTTTCTTTGAAAACACTTGCTGAAAGTTTGCCGCATCCACCTCAGAAATCTTGGAAAATAGCGCGCGTATAAATACGCTGGAAATGATCTAAACACACACATGGAGGACACCCCCTCCGAATAGCTGATATAGAGGGTGAAGACCCAACGACTTTGAGTTGAAGCTGACAATGTTCTTCTGTGACTCAGCATCGTGCATTCAAGGACCCGGTGGGAAAGCACGGAAGCCTGATGAGGTGTAGACTGCCAGATGAAATCAAAACAAATTGTGATTTTGGCTAGGTCTGACTTAAAAATAAATAAATCAAAAATCCCAAATCCCCAAAACAACACCCTGCCAAAGAGAACAACCATCCAAAAAACCCTCCTGCTGTCAGAACCTTGATATTTTTCCCTTTGGAACACCAGTTTTGGGACCAAGCTTCTCACTATCCTAATTTCGTGGAGCGAGTGGGATTTAAGTGCACTCTTTGCCTTCTTTCTCTGCAAGTCATATTTTATTCCCTCAGACCCCAACCCTGGAGACACTGAGGAGTGATATGGGGTCATCCCCACGTTTTTGTCAGGCTGGGTGATGCCAGTACAACAAAACACGGGGCAGGTGGCACCCTAAGCTTGTGATCCGCATGAACATGGGAACTGATCCTTTCAGGGAGCTGTGGGGTTTTTTTTCCTCTCAGAAAAAAAAAGAACAAACGTTTTATCTTAAATCCCCTTTCCCAGTGCCCCGGAGAACGCAGGCGGACAGTGGTGATTGGGAAGGGGATGATGTAGAGAGGATCCAGGCCTGCTAGATCCCCGGCAGGTGAGACGTACCCCGCTGCACCACGCTCCTGCCTGCGAGCGGGGCTTGGGGTGACGATGCTGGAGCAGCCCTGCCACTCTGTATTTTGGTGTTTGTTTTTTTTTTTTTTTCCCCATCTAAGCGTTTATTCCGCTGGAATTATCTGATAGTCCAGGACACCAGCTCGCTTCAGTCTCTCTCCAGCGGCCTCGAAGGCCGGTGAGCCGTGGCGGGGGGGGGTGAAGGTGGGCGCCGGGCTGCTCCCCCTTCCCAACACCATCGATTCCCCCAAACTCAGAGCAGCTACAGGGCCGCCGCTCCCTCGGGCGGGGGGTGCTGAGGGCATCGCACCTCCGCGTCCCGCCCTGGCCGTGACTCCCCCTCGCAGAGACCCCGGAGGGCAGCGGGCGGCGCTCAGACCCCGGGGCGCCGCCGCCGTCACCCCGCTCCCCCTCCGCCGCCCGACGGCCCCGCCCCTCCACCCCGATTGGCTGAGCCGCCCACCCGCCCGTTCCGATTGGCTGAGCCGCCCGCCCGTCCGCCGCGGTTTGTTTGGTCGCGTGGACCTGTCAAGCCCGACGCGGGGGGGGGAAGAGGAGGAGGAGGAGGAGGAGGAGGGAGAAGAGGGAGCGGCGCCCCCCCGCCCCCCCCCCCCCCCCCGCCCCCGCCGCTGGTCCCACGTGGCAGCGCGGGGCGCCCCGATGGGACGGGCGGGACGGCGGGACCCCCCCTACGCTGTCGGTGACACCCCCCCCCCGCGGTCGGTGACCCCCCCCCTCGGCGGGGGTGGGGCCGCCCCGGGCGGCGGCAATGGCCGGGGGTTGGGGGGGTGGCGAGCGAGCCGCGCTGAGGGGAGGGAGCGGGCTACAGACATCCGGGCCCTTCGCTCGCCGCCGCCGGGAGCCGCCGGACGGGGCGGGCGGCTGCCGCACGCAGGTGGGTCCGCGTCCCCGTCGTGCTCCCACCGACCCCCCACCACCCCCCCCCGAGGTCCGCCCCGTCCCGCCCCGCCCCGTCCCGTCCCACCGGCGGGGGCGATGCTCCCCCCCCTCCCCGCTCCGCGCCGCCGGGGCTCCTTCCCTTTTAATTTCGTTTTAGACGGTAAGTTCTTTTTTTAATTTAATATTAACATTAAAAAACCCCAAAACAAAACGCCACCCCATACCCCGCTGCCACCGGAGTCCCCGGGGTGAGGGGGGACGGGACCGGGGCTCGGGGGTGGGGATCCCCCGGCTGCTGCCTTCACCGACGGGGGGGGATGCACCGGCGTGTGTGTGTGTGTGTGTGTCCCCGCATCCCCAGCGCCCTCCTCCCCGCCACGCGTGGACCCTCCTGCGTGGGGCGGTGGCGGCAGCCTCCCCCCCCCTCCCTCCCTCCCTCCCTGCCCGGGACCGGGGGGACGGTGCCCGGTTCTCCCGGCGGGGTCGCAGCACCGGAGGGTCCCCGAGCTGCGGCAGCATCGCGCAGAGGCAGCGCCGCTGTCACCGTCGCTCCTGGCTTTCCAGGTCTGCCATTTCCCCCCTTTCTTTTTACTGAATGATTAATATTATAATTTTTTTTTTGGTTGATTAATTATTACTATTCTTTTTTTCTTTTTTTTTTTTTTTTTTTTTTGGTATCGTGGCAAAACTTTTGCTGGAGTTCCTGCTGCCTGTGGTTGCTCGCGCTGCAGCCGACGCGATCCTGAGCGCTGCCAAGCGCACGCTGACTTACAGGATCAGATTTTACTCGTAATTAAGGACGGGAAGCAGGGGGGAGACCCCATCGCAGCCCATCCCTTCTCCTCTGCACCTTGCACTGGGGCAGGGACCCGGTAGCTCAGCCCCCTCCCGGTGCTGCGGAGTCCTCGGTGGGTTTTTATTCCGGTTATTTATCCAGCTGCTGCCTGAGCCCCTGTAAACGGGGTTAGGGTGGCACCTCGGGCGAGGCGTTGTCCCCGCTGATGCTGAAGAGCTTCATGCTGTATCATCGTGTCACTTAGGTTTGCCTGGCGCAGGATCATCCCCCTCCGGACAACCCCGCGTCCTGCCTTCCCGCCAGTAGCACCGAGACTCGGCGATGCGGTACGTCTGCCGGCGTGTGCTCACGCTGCGGGCAGCACCGGGGCTGGCTGCCCGCGGGAGGGGGACCTGGGGGGGCTACCTGCGTGCCCAGGGACCCGTGGGCCTGGTGGCGAGCATCCCCGGGATGGGCTCAGACCGGGTGCAGGGACCGTGGGGCGAGCATCCTTGGGACATGCGCAGTGTGGGGCGAGCACCCCTAGGACGGGCTCAGTGTGGGGCGAGCACCCCTAGGACGGGCTCAGTGTGGGGCGAGCACCCCTAGGACGGGCTCAGTGTGGGGCGAGCATCCCTAGGACAGGCTTAGCGTGGGGCGAGCATCCCTAGGACGGGCTCAGCATGGGGCAAGCATCCTTAGGACAGGCTCAGCGTGGGGTGAGCATCCTTGGGACAGGCTCAGTGTGGGGTAAGCATCTCTAGGATGGGCTCAGCATGGGGCGAGCATCCCTGGGATGGGCTCAGTGTGGGGCAAGCCTCCCTAGGACAGGTTCAGTGTGGGGCGAGCATCCCTGGGACAGGCTCAGTGTGGGGCGAGCATCCCTGGTACGGGCTCAGTGTGGGCGAGCATCCCTGGGACAGGCTCAGTGTGGGGCGAGCATCCCTGGGACAGGCTCAGTGTGGGGCGAGCATCCCTAGGACAGGCTCAGTGTGGGGCGAGCATCCCTAGGACAGGCTCAGTGTGGGGCGAGCATCCCTGGGGCGGGCTTAGTGTGGGGTGAGCATCCTTAGGACAGGTTCAGTGTGGGGCGAGCATCCTTGGGACAGGCTCAGCATGGGGGGAGCATCCCTGGGACGGGCTTAGTGTGGGGCAAGCATCCCCAGGATGTGCTCAGCCCCGGTGTGGGGCGCGTGGGGCGAGCACCCCAGCCGCCATGGGTGCTTTGCCACCTCCCGCGCTGCTGGCCGTGCTCCTAGCATCCCCAAATGTCCCCACTGTCCCCCGGCCGCACACGCTGTGCGGCAGGAGGGGGAGCTCGCACCGCGCCGGCTGAAGAGGATGGGGAGCTGTGCGGGACAGGGGACAGGCCCAGCCTGTTTGGGGTACTGGGGCACCCCCTCTGCCCCGAGCAAGGGGAACCCCCTTCCTCTGAACCCCGCTTCCCACCAGCTCTCGCCGCAGCTCCGGCGCTGAATTTCCTCCAAGCCCTCCTGCCCATATTGTGCTATTGATTGCTGAGCTGAACTTCCTCCTGAAATCATTAAAGCTTAAAAAATTGATGGCACAATAGAGCCCTTTATTAGCTACATAACTTTTCTGGCTTGCTTTCTTTCTTCTTCTTTTTTTTTTTTTTTTTAATCAACACAAAAGGGCAGAGCCTGAGCTCAGATTTGCGTCCTGTGTCCCCACGAGAGCTGGGCAGCGTGCCCTCCTCCACCTCAGCACAGCCATGCCGGGCTATTTATTAGGAAAAATGGCAAAGAAGGAATCGATGCGTGCAGGTTTTTTTCTTTTCTTTTAATCTCTGCCTTCTCTCTTTGCAGCCTGCAGATAGGTCTATTTATTTCTGCTCTTATAAATAAAAATATTTGAATGGGGACTGTAATATTTTATTCCCTGTTGTGCCCATCCTTTGGTCCAACGGCAGCTGAGTTCTTCTCGGTATTAACTTACCATTTTAGTAACAGTTGAGTTTTCCTGAAGGAAATCCCTCCGGGCTGGCCATTACTGTGTCATTGTATTACAGCGCAGAAAGATGGATTACCTGGATGGATCTCCTCCAGCGTGACTTCTCCAAGTGACAGACTTCAGCTAATTCATCCCTGCTCCCATTGCAATCGTCGGGATGGGTTTTATAGCTTCTAGGAAATATTTGCAGTATCTCCCAGAGTGTGGTTGTAAATACAGGCGCTGATTTGCCAGGTGGGACTGTTGGCAGCGTCCTGCTTCATGCGAAGCCCAAGCTTCTGGAGTCAGGTCAACCCCTGCGAGTTCTTTATCAGAGAAATATGAAGTTTTTACTTTCTCTGGTTATTCAGAGAGGCTTTGAGATGTGCTTGAGTGCATCTGGATAGAGGAGAAAGAAGGAGGCAAAAAAAAAATACATTTATAAATGTGAGTGCGTACGGGTGTAAAATAAATCACACGGTTCTGAAGCCAATATAACATTTTGTTGAAGGATCTCTTAGTGATCCTGTGCCAGAGCAGGGACTGAAAGTCACGTAGAGGGGACACTGCCTCGCTGCGTGGCCTTGGGCCAGTCATTTATCTTCTCTGCTGCAGTGTCAGTATCTCAGGAGTGTAGCTGCCTGCACTGCCCATGTTTTCTGCTAGCCCTGTCTCTATGCTGCATGCTGTCCCCCTCCTCCTCACCGTGGTTTTCATGTGGCTCTTCCACCCCGTTATTTTTAGGGTGCTGCATCAGGGTGCAAAGCATCCCCCCGAAAACGCTTCCTTCCTAGGACAGGAGCAGTAGGTGGATCCCTCTGTGCTCCCCTTTATTTGGGAGAACATAACCTTGGTTCTGGGTAGTGCCAACCGCCCTGCGTGCCCCCCGTTTGTCATCACTACAGAATATTGCATGCTGCTGCCGAAAATGATGAAGCTATAAAACAAGAATAGCTCAGAGGGGTTTATATTTGCAGACACCACCAAGCTGAGTGGTGCGGTGGACACGCCTGAGGGACAGGATGCCATCCGGAGGGACCTGGACAAGCTCGAGAAGTGGCCCTGTGTGAACCTCATGAAGTTCAACAAGGCCAAGTGCAAGGTCCTGCACCTGCACTGGGGCAACCCCTGGTATCAATAGAGGCAGATCTAGTCCAACCCCCTGCCGTGGGCAGGGACATCTTCCACTAGATCAGGTTGCTCAGAGCCCCGTCCAACCTGACCTGGAATGTTTCCAGGGATGAGGCATCGACCACCTCTCTGGGCAACCTGTGCCAGTGTTTCACCACCCTCATCATAAAAAATGTCTTCCTTTGATTTAGTCTAAATCTTCCGGTTTAAAACCCTTACCCCTCATCCTATCCCTACCCCCTGATCAAGAGTCCCTCCCCCCTTTCCTGTAGCCCCTTTCAGTCCTGGGAGGCCGCTCTAAGGTCTCCCTGGAGCCTTCTCTTCTCCAGCTGAACCCCCCCAACTCTCTCAGCCTGTCCTCACAGGGGAGCTGCTCCAGCCCCCCGAGCATCTTCGTGGCCTCCTCTGGCCCCGCTCGAGCAGGTCCGTGTCCTTCTGCTGTTGGTGCCCCCAGAGCTGGACCCAGCACTGCAGGGGGGTCTCACCAGAGCGGAGCAGAGGGGCAATTACACTGTATTGGAAGGGTCTGAGTTTGCCTAGACCAGGGCTTTGCAATTACCAAAACCAGGTGCCCAAAGACATATTTAGACAGCTAAATCGTTGTGAAACCCTTCTCCTTCCTGGCTCTCCCAGAGCATCCCTGCTGTCCCCGCCACCGTCCCACCACAGCGGCACGCTCTCCTCGGCAGCGAGGACTCTCCGTTCTCTTCTCCTGCCACGCTCCAGAAGCTTATACAATTTTTTTGGCGCTTTTCCCTGAAGTCATTATTCTGGGTAACATGGTTTGTTTGTTTATGCTGTTTGGTTTTAATCATACTTTTTTTTTTTTTTTTTTATTGTGTCTGAAAAGCTCCAGGGCTTCCTTTCCCCTCCCTGCTCCCAGATGGTTGCCTATAAAAAAAAAGGAAATATTAGAATAAAAAAGGAAATAGTTCAGTTCTGTAATGAATGAAGTTTGGCTTTTCCAGAGAGGATGTGGGAGAGAAAAAGGGGGGGGAAAAAGTGGCAGGTGTGTTTGGAGGGAAGGGTGTGCCCTGCCGTGTATTTTAAGCTCTGCTGGGTCTGTGCCACTCGCTTTACAGCACTCTGGTGAAAAGGGATCCAGGTCTTGCTTTGCTTTTAATCTCACTGTGACCAGCTCAAAGAAACAACCCTCCCCATTCTAATGAATCTGTTTAATTTATTTAGTTAGATCTTAGTTCTCCATTATCATTTTTGGGAGGAGGTGTGTTGGCTTGTTTACCTAAGCTGGTTGGTCTGAAAGGGTTTGCATTTTTCTTTTTTCTTTTGGAGGAGGAAGGAGCAGGCAGGTGGGGAGCAGTGGGGCTTGCCAGGCTGCTGGTTTCCTCTCCAGCGGATCTCCAGGAGCAAAGGGAGTTGCTACAGGAGTGGAGTTCAGAAGAAAGGCTTCAAAGGGTGAGATGACACTGCCTGTTCCTGGTGGCAGGGAGAACCAGGAGCCAGCTTTGCTTCTACTGCAGATGGTGGTGCAATTCCCAGGGAGCAGGACTAGGACCTTGGCAGACCTCCGTGGCTTGGAGGTCCAGCCCATCCTGGTGACACTGGCTGCAGTGGCTCGGGGTAGCAGCAGCTCGCTGTCACCCATGACCATGGTGGTTGTCCACACTCGTGGTCCTCCGTGCAGTGGGATGAACATCTAGCACAGGTAGAGGAGGTGACACAGATGTGGAGTGAGCCCACATCCCCCGTAGGTGCTGATGGGCCATGTCAGCCTACTTCTGGACAGCATGTTGGCTTCTTCAGGGATGGTGCAGGTCCGCACCTTGCCAGACCAGAGCTGGGATATTGCAAATCCACCCTCCACCTCTGCGTTGCTCACCAGCAGCAGGGCTTGCACGCCGCCTTGGGGCACTCTGTAGAGAAGAAGAGCTGTACTCTGATAGCATCTCATCCTGACGGTCCATACAAACCAGCGCTGGCTGTGCATTATAGTTCCTGCAGGGAAGCAGGTCCCTGGGGCGGGTAGGGAGGCTGTCCCAGCTAGGACAGCTTTATCTGCGACTGGCTTTGCAGAAGTGTGAGCTGATGGCCTTTAGGCACTCTTGTCATGGTCTAGGTGTTTTGGTGGGACATGCGTCTCAATATGAAAGGTCTGTCTGAGACTCCTTGTTCTGCCTGGCATGGGTCTTCAGTGGTCCTCTTCTGGTTAAACACTTAGATGGGTGCACTGTGGATCAGGGTTCTCTTTCTGTCCATTTTGCCGGGGTTTTCCTTGGGATTTGGGGACATCACCTCGTTTTACCTCCATTCCCCATGGACACCAGCCATGATGCTTCCTGTTCTCCTGTGTGGTCTGTAAAGCTGGTCGTGTCTCTTGTTGCTGCTGTCAGGCTGCATATTGATAGCACAGCCTCAGTCATGGTTGGCACTTGAATGAATTACTGCAATACAAATAAATAAGAAAAAAAAAATAGCATTTGCAAGAGCAGCAGGTTGGAGATCTAACATTTATGCAGGGCCATTCATCAGAAATGACACCCAAATGTTCTATAAACTCTCACATGCACATAAAACGCTGCTCCCAGGCTTCAAGGCAGCGTCAGCTGTTTAATAACAAAACTACACGATGGTTCAGGACCTGAGATGCAGAATTACTGCCTCCACTTGGAGCTGCAGGGAAAAGTTGGGCCCACAAATAGGATGAACCCTATGGGAAACTCGACAGGACACCTCCTGTGGACATTTTATGTCTTCCAGTGGGAAAACCCAGCAGCTCTATGCTTTCAGCTTATCCGAAAGTTGTCAGCTCTGCCAGCCAAGCACCCCCGAGAGGGACATTAGGTTGTGGGATGAACAACGCTCTAGGAAGTCCTAAGTAACCTTACGGGGTACTGATTTGCTGAGAAAAGTGGTGTCTCCCAACCTGTTGTCGCTACGTCTTGCAGATTTTGGTGTGTACAAGATCTACCAGTCTACAAGATGGCCCTTGTCCTGTAGGACCCCTGGGTCTCTGTTCCTGGTGGAAGGAGCCTTTCCAGTACTACCTAAACCTTCTCATTGCATCATGTTCGACAACACGCAGCAGAGGAGGAGGTTGAGAGGGAGGAGAAAACTTTACTTCTTGCCCTCTTTTTTCACTTTAATCCAAAAATGGTGGTTTTATTTATTTATTGGCTCAGGCCTTCTCATTTCTCCAGGCTTTGCCTAGCGTAAGGCCTGAAGATTTGCATGCTTGATCAAATCTGATGAGAGTAACCAAATCAGCCTGAGCAAATGTATGGACCTGAAGCTAATTGGCAGGCGATGAACTCCATGACTGCAGTGAAGATGAGCCCTTCTGTAGAGCATGTTGTACCTTGGCACAGGAACATGAGTAAGAAGCCATTGGCAACTTTTAAATATAAATCCCTGTGGGGGATTTATTTTTAGTTGCCTTGTTCTGTGATGAACATGCGATCAAAGTAAAACCAAAAAAGGGTGGGCAGGAGCATGGTGACCTCAGCTAGGTCAGCAGTGAGCTTGTGGTTAACGTCCAGAAGATTGACCAAAACTGGTGACCTTTTGCAGCTTGAGAATTAAGTTCCAGAAGTTAATCACGGTGATGCGAGAGAAAACATTTTGTGGTATTTGTTGTGGCTTTTAAGCATCTTGATTGTCAATTAAACAGAGGAGAAGAGAAACATGACGGATGATAGTCACTGAAGTTGCTCAGTGGGGATTTGCAGGCAGCGTTGTTATTGCATTGCCGTCTGCCGGCAGCGCTCCACTTGTCAGCGTTGCCATTATAAATCGTCCTTTTTTGGATATTTGCAGCTTGAAGTTTCTTTGTGGGGCTGGAATTTAGTATTGAGGGTCTTGGTCTTCTCTTCAACCCAAAGACACTGGGTCGGTGCCCTGGTTCGATTAATCCCTGATACTCTGTTTTAGAGTCCTTTTTTTTCCCCAAGAAGATAAACACTTCTTGGTCAGCCTGTTGAGAAGCGTAGAGATGTCATGTGAAATTGTAAGCGGGAAACAAGCAGCGGGGTTTCTTCAACGATCACTGTTTCAAATGATAAGGCTATAGATGAGCCGTTTGATAATGAGCAGTTAATATGATGATGCATGAATTTACCAGGTTCAGGTTGTAAATGTAAAGTGGCCCCTAATAATGATGGGCTTCGCAAAATAAACATCAACTTGTAAATTAATTTAGTATCAGTTTACAAATAGCTCATTTTATAATTCCCCTTAAAAATATGAAAACCAGGGTGTTAACTTCATTTTTTGTGATGTTGATGCAACTTGAGTATCCCACTAGAGCAGCTTTGTCTGTACGTGTACGTGCTTACTCCTGCAGCACCTCCTGTGTTATTTTTTGGACCCTTTTTTTATGACTTGTATTATGGACCGAGCTTGCAACACTTCCACACATGAGTGATTTTATTTGCCTGGCTAGTCCATTGATTTCAGGAGCAGACCTTCTCCAAGACTGTGCATGCGGGGTTATTCTAAGACCGTTATCTTTATCGGGCTTTGAATTGTAAAGTAATGCCTGGCCATGCTTGTAAAATACCTGTTTGTTCTCGTTTTGAGCGTGCAGTCCCAGCTGAAAGCAAGAGGTAGCAAAACTATTGGGTTAAAACATGGTGTGTTTTAAATGTGCATGGGTCTGGGGAGAAGCAGGGAGGAGAAGGATGGTGTCTTCACAGCAGATGTTGATGTGTAGCTTTGGAGGTCACCTTATTTACACCAACAGATAGCTGCGGACCTGAAACTTCTTTAGAGAAACATGTCGGTGCCTTTAGCAAAGTCCTGAAGAAAGTGCCATCAGCCCTGGATGAGCTTAGGGTGGTGGCATCTCGGGGTTGGTGATGCTCAGCAGCTCTTCACACTGATCCGTGTTGGACCTGGACCGCTTCCCCTGGATGCGCTTGCTGCAGAGCTGGAAAAAAAAAAAGCAGTATTGGAGCTATTTGTCCTGTGGCCAAGCTGAACTGAAAGATCGCTTGCATTTTTTGGGGGGGGCAGAACAGAGGAAAAAGGCACTTTTGATTTTGAAACATGAGTAATTGTGGAGTGTGCTGCTGTGCCAAGTGCTGAGCCTCCCTTCCTTTAGCAGCCACGGATGAGCATGCCGTTGGGATGCTTCTCTTCTGGGAGGTGTAACTCAAAAGCAGGCGTTAAAAAGAAAGAAGTAAATCCCCCCCCCCCCCCCCCCTCGAAAAAATCAGAGGAAATTAAAGTCACCTTCAAGACTTGAGCGAGTTTCCTCTGTTTTGGCAAGAGTTGGCACAGCGTTGGAGAGGAAATCTGTTGTAACTTTCCACTGTTGCTGCCCAGGGGTGCTGCATAAAAGGGGCCAAGGTGTGGGATTTGGGTCACTGGTGGCAGGATTTTTGGGAGATAACACTCCCCTTCACCCCACCCAACATGGGGTGGTGATACCTTCCTTGGTGGAATGAGTAGGGGCATCCTCGCCTTCGCAGGTGCATGAGCATCCTACTTGAGAACGACCTCGGGGGGATGATTTTGGGTGGAGGAGTGGCTGGTGGGTGCATGGGCGTTAACCACTGTACAGCTTCAAGCCTCCTCTCGCCCACCTCACCCCCACCCCACCCGGTGCCACTGCAATTTTGGCCCTAGTCCCTATTGTCTCTGGCTGGTTCCTCCCAGTTGCTTGGCAACCCCAGTGCTGTTAATGGGACTTAGTCATTCCCCAGTGCTCCTGTCCTCCTCCAGGAACAGGAAAATGCCACACACCCAGGGGGGTCTGGTGTGGCCACACTCCTCTGCCAGCCCCCAGGCTCCCCAGAATGGGCTCACAGCTCGCTGGGCTCCTCTCTCCATGAGGAACTCCAGACCTCCACAGTCACTAGAGCTGAAGAAGCACTGCCTGGAAGAGTGGCTGCTTGTCACTGAGGTCCCTAGCCCCAGGAGAGGACCTGGGCAAGGGTGAGGAGCAGGGTTGAGCCCCACTTCCCTCTCCCTGTTACCCCAAGTCCATGCAGCCCACCTTGTCCCGCAGGGATGGCTTCAAACCGGGCTTGTTGGGAGGCTCATTTTCTTCGTTACTTCTTCCCTGGCTGGACTCTGCCAGGTTGCATCTAGAGGTGAAAAAGGAGTTTGGAGAAACATGCTGCCTCAACGTCGGTGGGGATGGCTGGTGCTCCCCGATACCCTCTCAGTCCTGAGAGCACGTCCGCTGTGGATGAGTAGTAAAAGCGTTTCCATTGCATCTTTTAAATGGATGTGCCAAATGTTGTATAAACTTCCAGGCAGGCTGCTGATGTGCTTGTGTAGGGTTGGGATGGGTTCTCCGTCATCTTTAGTTTAGGGATCAGGTGTCTTCTGAAAAACGTGCTTTACCTCAAATGTCACGTGTGGGCTTTATGAGGCTCCACTCTTTAGGTTGAGGTGAGGTTAATTACAGAATTACAGAATCATCTCAGTTGGAAAAGCCCTTGATCCTCCAGTCCAACCATGAACCTCACACTGACCGTTCCCAACTCCACCAGATCCCTCAGCGCTGGGTCAACCCGACTCTTCAACCCCTCCAGGGATGGGGACTCCCCCCCTGCCCCGGGCAGCCCATTCCAACGCCCAACAACCCCTTCTGCAAAGAAATCCTTCCTAAGAGCCAGTCTGACCCTGCCCTGGCGCAGCTTGAGGCCATTCCCTCTTGGCCTGGCGCTTGTTCCTTGGCTCAAGAGACTCATCCCCCCTCTCTGCACCCTCCTTTCAGGCAGTTGTAGAGGGCCATGAGGTCTCCCCTCAGCCTCCTCTTCTCCACACTAAACCCCCCCAGTTCCCTCAGCCGCTCCCCATCACACCTGTGCTCCAGACCCTGCACCAGCTCCGTTGCCCTTCTCTGGACACGCTCAAGTCATTCAATGGCCTTTTTGGAGTGAGGGGCCCAAAACTGAACCCACTCATCGAGGGGCGGCCTCACCAGTGCCGAGTCCAGGGGTAAGATCCCTTCCCTGTCCCTGCTGGCCACGCTATTGCTGATACAAAAAGTAATCTTGGAGGTCCCTTATAGATAAAATTCTGTGAATTTATTAAAGCTTGTGGGATCAGTGAATGTTTTTAGCCAGTACTTCTGATGGAAACCCATAAAGGAGCTGTAGGATGATCTTGAGGTTGGGAGTAGAACTTGGAGACAGCCCGTCAGCTGGACTGCTTATCAAACCAGGGGATCGCTCCATGATGAGGCCTGAATTTAGAAACTGCATGCATGCAAGAAGGGAATCTAATTGGCCAATTGCATACTAATTCATAGTAATTACACATGCAAATTAGCTGCATAATTTTGCATTTGTTTTGTGCGGGCATTTATGTGCAGCATTTCCTGCAAAATGCTGGGATGGGTTTGTGCCAGCTGTGGTCCTGGATGGGGACATGCTGGTGATCCTGGTGGCAGGAGAAGTTGAGGGTGTGACACACTCAGGCATGAGCAGGAATCCATTTTTCCATGGGATTTCCAGAGCTGTGTGCTTCCCTGCCCCTGGAAAACTGCTTCACCTTCAGCTCAGTCCCTTTGATGGTTGTGGGGGAGACCAGACATGCAGGAGGGGCATCCCTGAAACTGTTCTAGGAGATGCTGCTTATTTTCTTTTATCCATATCATATTTTATAATTTTCATTTATCATGCAATCATATATCAGTCCCCCTGAAGGGGCTTTTTTTTTTGTTCTTTAGAAAGCACTTAGACTTTTTAATCTCTGCCGAGTGTGTCATGGGCTGGAATCTGCATAGACCTGTGCCTGCTTCATTCCTGACTGCTTTGCCTGTCTGGAGAAGTCGCATTAGACGCAGTTTGCTGCCTGTGCTATCCAGAACCACCGTTATTGCTTCACGCTCCGGAGCCTGATCTGGGATGTAAATCTCAAGTCTCTGTTTTGCCTTTCAGTTCATTGCATCCCGAAGCTTGTGCCTTTACAAGGGCTGTCCTAATGATCTCCAAAAATGTTTCCTAATCTCTGTCTGCATCTGTCTACTTAATAGCTATGTGTATTGATGGTGGGCAATGAAGATGTTTTGATACTCATCTAGCATGCCCAGGTTGCCACGTAAGTAGGAACATCAGGGTTTTCTTCTGTAGGCAGTCCCAAATAAACACCAAGAACATTTTTAGCCACATCACACCACCATATATTAGCTGTATGTTGCAGTTCAGTTTATGTTTTACGTATATTAACAGCTATACCTTGTGAATCCAGGTTGCTCAGTCCTCTTTAGAGCGTATCTATGGGGGTTTCAGGAGGAACGGGGAAGCAGTTTGCAGTTTGTTTGTACCTGCTCTAAAAAAATTTAAAAATGGGGTGCTGTCTGTAGTACAGCTGTGGTTGAGATTTTTTAGGGTCATCTCTGTTGGAGCCCAGTATGTCTGGAAACTATACAATAAAAAGTAGTCCCAGTTTACCACAGCTGCAAATCCCCCATGTTATTTTCACATGTTGCAACAATTTGTACTTTAAAGGCACCATTTTAGTAAAGCTTAATATTGCCCCTCCTGCATTTAGACTTAACATAGTTTTGCAAGAGATAATTGCCTGTTTGGGAGACAAAAAAGCTAATTTTGCCTAGAGCTGTATTCTTTTTCTTAACAAACTTGATCCTTTTTGGGAAGCATCTTGCAAGTAGTGAGTGTTTTGATGAGTCTGGAGGGGAACGAATGGGTGGACGATGTGCAGGTGTGACTTGTAAAAAAAAAAACACAAGCCATTTTTCTGCTGCACTGTATACCACAGCTGAGCACTTTTTCCTTGCATGCTCTGCCTCATCTCATGCTCCTGGGGCTGGGGACATCTTTGTGGGTTTTGGCAGCCTCTATGGTGGGTTCAGCATGGGGTGCGGACCCCTACAATATTTGCAGTTGCACTTCTCTTTTGCTCTTAAGCTATTTTTTGTTAGTATTAGGGGATGGTTTTATGTGGTTCCAAATATGCAAATGTTCAGACAGTGCAATCTGAAGCAGGCGGCTCCATGAAGCCTTTCAATGCTTCCCCAGGGCTCCCCGCATCGTGCTGGCCCCGGGGCTGGTGGTGCCTTGGGTGACTGAGGTGGCTAATGAGTGTCTGGTGACTCAAGTCCCGGGGGGACACCCAGGTGACTGAGATGACCCAGAGGGCTAAATCTTCCCCTCTTGCTGTGCCCCATGCTCAGGGATGTCCTCTCCTGCTCCCCCATCTTGGGCACTTCTCCAACACATTGGCCTTGTGCTATGGAGCTTCCCCAGAGTCCATCGACATGGCAATCCCCTCCCCACCTTCCCTTGGGCTCTCCTCCTCTTTCTCCACAGCTGAAGCTCATCATCTAGCTGCCTCTGGGTCAGATCCTTCAACAGCTGAGCAAGAGGAGGCTCTGCTGCAGGCGTGGCAGGTTGGCTGGCCAGCCATGTCTATAGATTATCAATAATAATTCATTAGGAATGTAAAGAGGGGGCGTATCTGCATTGGAGCAGCTTTTCTCCGTAGGTGAGGGATGGATCCTGGTGGGGGGATTGTGGTAGGTGGTTTTGCAGCGTGATTGGGTTTGGGAGGGGGGCTGTGCCGGTGCCTCTGCTTGCTGCTGTTTTCTGGAGGGACAGCGGTCATGTTTTGCTCTTCTTCAGAGCTGGAGATGCTCAAGATGAGTCTTCAGGGAGGACAAAAGGAAAAGGGAATCCTCCTTAATCCAGGCTGAGCACCGCAGAGCCCCATGGGGGAAGTTTGCAGCTGCTCTCCATCAAGATCTGATCCATGTGGAAGTGGCCAATCTTCAATCTTTACTTGGACTTCACCTTGTTGAGGTGTACTCAGTAAGGTGACCTCCTGCAGGCTGGTGTGGCATCACCTGAGGTGTCTGCACCATTTCTGACCCTCTTCTGCCTCTAATTTTGGTTTGCAAAAGGGCTGTAGCTCACTGAGGCTCAGTCAGACCTGACAAAGACACCAAAAACAATCCACAGGCCACGTGCTTGCTCCCAGCCCACTCTCCACCTTGCCAGTGGAGATGAGGACAGTGGTGGGATTGCGCATTAACCCTGCAGAGATGGATGTGATAGAAAAAACCAGACCATTTCTACCACCAGACTCACTTTGCAAAGCTCACAGTCTTACAGTTTATATTAAACTAAGGATGGGGGTGGAGATCTGGCTTTATTTTTAATTATTTTGACATGAAAGTTTTGAAATACTTATTTCACAGAGGAATAAAAGGGGAAGCTTTGGGTTTAGCAGCCTGGAGAAGCTTGCGCAAGGGTGTCTTGCTCTCCTGCAGGCATCCTCTGTAACTGGAGCAGGTCGCTTGGACGTAGCCTTGCTGTTGGTATCATGACTCACGTGGATGTAGCCGAATTGGCCGGAGTCCTGTTAACAGGGAGCTGCAGCCACGTGTAGCTGTACACTTCCCTGGGTTGCTGGGTGGCTCTGCGTGCAGATGGGGATGGGATGTGGGTCAGTGGGATGCAGGAAGTGCTGTGGTCTCCTCATCTCTCTCTTCTGCAAGATGGAGGGAGAGCCCCGTCCTGCCTCAGGATGCTGAGATAAAAATGCCTTAAAGAGGAGCAAGCTCTGACATGCGAAAGAAGAATATGACTAAGATGTGTCTGCTGCAATTGATAATTTTGATTTTTTTTGTTTGCAGCTTCTAGCACTGAGGGTCCCAGCCAGTTGTGGGGTGGGCAGGGGGGTTTTATGGCTGGTGCTGGCAGTAGGACATTGGTGTCTGTAGACGGAGAGCAGACCCTGTGCTGGGCTCAGCATGGCTTTGGGCTGAAGGGATGCTGTGATGTTTGGCACCAGCTGAAGATGGGCTTGGTGGCTTCTCTTCTGTGCCCAGTGCTTGGCAGGGTGTGCTCATGGTCTGGGGCAGAGCCTGGGAAGTGCTGATTGGTGCTGTCCTCTAGGTCTGGGCAGCTCTGCTTTGCCCTGGGAGATCCCGTGCATGGGGAGATTGCTCTGGATGAGGATGTCCTGTGTCTCCAGGCAACACCAGGTGTCTGTGGGCAGCTCTTTCTGTACCCTGGTGTCTTTTCTCCAACATAAGTTTGGAGTACCTGGACTGAGGCTGGACCAAGCCTTGGATATGCTGGCAACTAAAGCAGGAGACTTTTGTGTCCCCTTGTGATGAGTAGAGAGCCAGTGAGTCCTCCTTTGCTTAGCCAAAACCTTTTCAGCCTGTTCAGTCTAATCCTCACTGTCCCTCCAACTCCTTCACTAGTACTGAGGCACATCAGTTGGGTTGCCTGCCTGTCTATATGGGTGCTTCTGCACACAAGCTGGCTTTAGGTTTCTGCACACAAGTTGGCTTTAGGTTATTGGCTTTTTTGAAGTCCTCTTGAAATCCCACAAGATTAGATCTGTCCCACAATATTCACCCTTCCCTGACTCCTGCACTCTCTAATCTATCTTTTTGCTTAATGTTTCCTGAGCCCTTTTGAAGTGCCTGTGTGATGTAGGAGGAGAACTTGTGTCTATGGACAGTTGTTCAGTTGGGGTTCTGCTGGAGTTTTGTTTTTTATAAGGTGTACCATCGATATGTATATATACAGTAGAGATTTTGGATTCCTTTCAGGGTGGGCTTCTTAATTTATAAGAAAATGTAATTTGTACCTTGCTTGTTTTCATTATGCCTGAAGAGAGGAGTGAAGGGTAGCCCAGATGGGGAGATAAATTTGGCTGAGAAATAAAGTGTGAGTTCTGGTCATTTTACAGCAGAGGATGCGATGAGGGAGATACTGAAACAATAGGAAAGAGAGAGTTATGGAAAAAATGTGTGATACCATGGGGTGGGGCTTGAAAGGGTGGTTGGGCCTTTGGGAGATGGTTCACAAGCTGCAGGTGGAAGATATGACCTGCAGGTGGCTGGAGGATGAGCCTCAGCTGTGGAGGGGGAGGAGACAGCCGGTGGGGAGGGGGATCATCCCAGTGATGGACTCTGGGGAAACCCCACAGCATGAGGCTGCTGTGGTGGAGGGGTGCCTGAGATAGGGGAGCAGGAGAGGATGTGCCTGAATGTGGGACACAGCAGAGGTAAGAGTAGACCTCAAGGCCTGCAGTGGAGCACTGGAAAACACCATGGTTTTGAGTTTTTCTTTGGAATAACAAGGGTGAAGAGTTTTTAAGACTATTTTTTTTTGGGAGAGCGCAGCTGGGACTCTGCTGTACTCAGCCCTTTGGGAGGTGGGGCTTGGGGAGAACCACCAGCATGGGCCCCATAGCCGGTGTGCTTGGTGGCACCTCACGCAAGGGCAGTGTGGGTAGGGCTGGAGGACGCTGCCTGCTCCTCCCTGCCCACAGCATTTTGCTGGCATCTCGCCCCGAGGAGCAGTGGAGCGGGGCATTCCTGCGCCCCAGCTTTGCCAGCCAGCCAGACCCAGCGCCGGGTGGCTTTGTGGCCATGGTTCCTCATTAAAAAAATGAAAAGCAGGGAGAAACCTGGGGAGCATGAAAGTATAAGCCTGGTGGTAAACCGAACCAGATGCTGCTCAGGTCATGATGCCCCATGAGCTGCAGGAGCGAGGACACAGAGGCGGTCGCCCGTAGCCTGCATGGGGGTGGCGGAGAGGAGGGAGCTGTGCAAGCCAGAATAATCCCTTTTTGGTTTTTCTCCTGGAGCGTTTTGGTCTCGCCCCTGGACAAAAGCAGGATAGTGTGGTGTGTCATTTCCTCCCCGGCAGCCATTCAGCATGGCACCGTGTGGGCTTTGCCACCCCCTCCCCTGCCCCGGGCACAGATTGCTCCTTGTTCCAGTTGTCTGTACCACCCAGGGTTTCCTTTCCAAGTTTTCTCACACCCTTTTATAGCTGTGCAGAAGAAAGCTTTAAAGCCATGCAACCAAAGAACCAAGTAGGCAGGAGGAATATCTTTAAAAACCAGACATGTTTCTCTACTGAGCTACAGTGATGGAGATGGGCTGGGTGAGCTCTGGGGATGCCCTACATGAAGAAGATCAGGTGCAGCCCTTAAATAAGCTCCTGTCTCATAGCCAAGAGGGCAGCTGGTCATGAATGCTGTGTATCGATGAGTCTTTAAAAATGAAAGCAGCTGCATTTTTGGGTCGCAGTCCAGGCACAGAGGCAGACTGGGAGGACCAGGTCCTGAGCGGAATGAATCTGAGGTGGAGAGCACTGGCTGCTCTTGTTGGGGAGCCGGCTGGGTGCGGTGGTGTGAAGGGTGAAACCATCAGGTACGGTGGTGTCTCATATATTTTGCAGACGAGGGAGAAATCCAGATTTCCTGATCTGGGCACGTCAGCGTTCGGCTGTCCTGCTTTCTATTTTTCTTGTGCTGATCAGTAGCCCATTTCACCAAGGAACCTTCCCATGGGCAGGACCTTTTGCCCTCACCAGTTTGCTTAGGTGGCAATCAAACAAATGACCTAGAGGCAAGCAGCAATTCATTACAGCTCTCATTTAGCATGCGATAAAATGCACCATATACCTTGTCTTTTGGTCAATAAGTTGTATATTACACAGAAGTGCACAAGTTGATGTCTTTACATCAAACAAATGGTTCTTGCAGACTCCTTTTTGCTGGAGTCTCTTGCCCTGAATGATGGATTACTGCTCAAATGATGGGGAGTGATATTGTTAAACAGTAATTGGTTACTGAATTATTTAGCTGCACAATCTCTGTAGCAGCAACAACACCAGTGAACACTTAACTTGCAATTGTCTCAGCTGGGAAACAAATACAGGGTGCTGCAAACTCAATGGAGCCCGGAGGCAGAATAATTCTGTAGAGACTGTGCTTTAAAATAAAGGTTTATAGTTACTTTGTCGATGACAGCCTCATGCAGTGGGAAGTGTATGCTAATCGCTTATCTTCTGCTGCCTTTTAATTTGTAAGCTGAATTCTGCTGTTTTACTAGGGAAAAGGTAATGTTCATCCATTGCAGGTTCCCCGAGTTAAAGGCCAGCATCTGCCTGCACCTTCTGAATTCAGCAGCTTTGCTGCAGACACAGCTGAGCTGTAACTCATGGGCTCCTGGCCTGGGTCCCTCTAGGAGACAGGCTAATTCACAAAGCAGGCAGAAAACCTAAACCGAGGCAAGCGTGACATTCCCCAAAGCCTTGTCGCAGTGGCTTGCAGCTGCCTGAAGACCACCAGCTCTTCCCATGCGTGGTTCAAGACCAGGTGTTGCGGTGGTGATGTTCTTCTTGCACGAACCTGGAGCAGAACCTCACCACTCACGATTCTCTCCCCAGTTTTTTAGCTTGGCCATTGCTGAAATTCCTCTGCCTTTGAGGTGCACCTAGAAGACCCACCAGCAGATACTGCACCAGCAGAAAACCAACTCTTTGTTGTATTTGCCTGCAAGTTGCAGGCATTGGAGGCAGACAGGAAGCTTTGCGCACTGATACCTCTTAGTACCGACTCCACCACGAGTGCAGCCCTTCACTTGGAGCAGTTCCAGTTCCCTCCCTGCCAGGCAGTTTCTTCTGTCCCTTTGGTGTCTGTGTGTGTAGGAGTATCTAAGAACTACCTGGTGACTCTTCAGGGTTTGCTTTGAATTGGCCTGTGATCTGGCAGCTTAAACGTCTTTCTCCCATGTACGTGCCGCCTGTGTTCTCAGTGTGGCGCTTGGGAAGGATGGCATGACCCTGATTCAATGTGTTAGTCGCTCTTCTCTTCTAATTAAAAGCCCAAAGCTAAATTATTTTGCTCCTGTGGATACAGGGCAAGGTGGGGGGGGGGGCAGTGGGCAGAGAAGGAGGTGCAGGCTGTTTGAAGGGGCTTGTTAGCAAGCTGCTTGTCCCAGCAGTGCCTGCTGTTTGCCATGGGATGGGCTGTTCCCTCACTGCTTTGTTATTTGAGTTCGTTTAGCACTGAGGAATCAGGAGGTTCCCCTAATTTAGGGATGGAGGCTGTGATAGGTACCATGGCACACCCTGGAGCAGCAGTGGGTCTCTGTGAGCATCTCCAGGGACCAGCAGCTGAAGCTTTCCCATCCCACCACATAGGCATGACCACTGGTAGATGCTCCATTGACTTTTCCAGTCACAGTTTGATTATTGCTATTAATCAGTTATTGTCTTGCCCCGGTGCCTGGCAGACCCAGCACTGGAGCAGGGCTCTTCTTTGCTACACGGAGCATAAATATTCTGCTGAAATGTCCCAAAGAGATGGTTTTCTACTGCCTTGCTCCTGTCTGGTCCCACAGCAGGAGCTTTGATGCTCACCAGCCCAGCTTTGCTTTTCCTCGCCTTCAAGCAATTCTGTTGACGCCACGTAACCAACAGCAGGATCCAACCCTGTGATTCAGACCTTCCCATAGATGCATCTCAGGGAAGATTAATCTTCCTAATGGAAGCTGGGCCTATGACAGCTGTGACTTTCAAACCTTGGTCTGTCTTGGTACCAAATAAACCAGAGAGATCTGGAAGGCTCATAACTTCCTGAGCAAGTGATGTATAAAGCAAAATAGTTATAATTAACTTCAAAGCGTGAAACAGTCTGTCTTTCAAGCAAAAAAAAAAAAAAAAAATTTCCTCCCTAGGCTTGGGTTGAAAATGAGTAGTTTTTCTTGTCACATTAGCTGTGCCTTTATAAAAAAAGATTTTAAAAATTCTGAATTGTAATAGGTAACTGATAATGAAGTTCTCCCTTTCATAGGAACAGTGTGATTCTGTCACTGGGGCAAGCTGCTTGAAGCCCTTGTGTTTGGAAACAAGGTTATTGTTGTGTAAATCAGCGTGTGGTCACTTAATTAAACACAATCAAGGCTTTGTGGGTCTTTGGCAGCATCCAGCAAAGGCCAGGGCAGAGGGGGCAGCAGGGCTGCCGCTGGTGCTGGGCGTGGAGATGGAGCCTTTTGCACAGTCCCTATATCTATACATGACCTGTCTTGTAGCTGATGGAGGCCAGCACGGCATGTATGTATGGAGAACAAGGCAAGGCCGTAAAGAGCTTTAGACCTTGCCCATCTCCCCATGCACGCACCCCAAGCTTGAAGTATTTGGCCGTTGCTTTCCAAGCACCATTCAGCGGCTCTGGCTTTGCTGCCCCACTGTCTCCTTCCCGCACGGAAATGCCGGGTGAGGAGTTTCTTCCGAAACAAACCCCACGTTGGCAAGGCAGCCCTGTCTCCATTTCATGCATCCTTGCCCTCGGCGTGGGGCCGGAGCTTGCATCTCAGGAAAATAATACGTACCCAGGAGGCCAAGACAAACAGTGTCTGCCTGCTTTTTTTATGACCTCTTGTCGTTCCTCCCAGCCATCAACACTATTCCCTTAATAAAGAACGTTTTGATCTCCGTAGGGGACTTCCTTACTTCTCATGGTTAAAGCCAAGGCAGTTGGCAACGGGAAGACCTGGAGAGTCTGGGGGCTCCTGCTCTCCACAGCCCTTTTCATGGCAACATTTTGATTTAGATCTTTATGCCAGTTCAGAACTGGGGATGATGAGCAGGTTTTAGACTGAAAGAGCAGAGATTTAGGTTAGATATAAGGAAGAAATTCTTCCCTGTGAGGGTGGTGAGGCCCTGGCACAGGTTGCCCAGAGAAGCTGTGGCTGCCCCCTCCCTGGAAGGGTTCAAGGCCAGGTTGGACGGGGCTTTGGGCAACCTGGGCTAGTGGAAGGTGTCCCTGCCTGGGGTAGGGGGGTGGGACCGAATGATCTTAAAGGTGCCTTCCAACCCAAACCAGTCTGTGATTCTATGAAAAGGCCTGTTAGATTTTAGTGGGAAATGCAGGTGGTGCATTTTGATGAAAGGGGAGATGCTTTAGCTGATAGCCATCTCCCCCAGGACTAACCCAGCAGCTGGTCTCATCCTGCTGACTTTCAAGCACAAACGGTGGCCTCAACACCCTCAGGGCCCTGAGAAAACCCTACCTGGAACATGGGGTAGGTACAAATAATTCAACCCAATGCTTGGGACAACATTAACACTCTACTTGAAGCCCCAGCTTCTGGCATCAGATGCCGGCATGGGTTGTCCGCTTTGGCTGGTGGAGTGAAGGGCAGAGCAGGATGCACTTCTGCCTTCATGGTTTGGAGGAGAAGCTCAGAAACTTGTCTGCCATGCAGACTTAGAGGCAAAGAAGTAATTTGTTTAAGCCATGGGAATTTTTTTTTTTTTGAAACTGCCAGAGGGGTTTTGAACCTCCAGGGCTTGCAGTTCCAAGTGCGACAATTAAAAGTTTGGGGTATTTAGTGAACTCTGCATAGCCGTTTTTCCTCTTTCATAGTTCCATCATACCTTCTAATTAATTCCCTTTAATTGCTTTTAATTTCCTTTCCTCCTTATTTCTCCCTCTGTATAACTAGTACTGTCATCCTTTTAGTTTGCCTTTCATGTTGGAGACTTTCTATTTGATTTTGTTTCACCCACGTTGTGTCTTGCAGCTATTTCATTCCTGGAAGGCTCCGGCTCCAGAGATAAAATCTAAGTGGATTCAGAGAACCTAAAAGGATCGCATGCTTCATGGCTTTCTCTTTAGTAATATAGGAGATAAACAGAACGTAATAAAAGATCCATCCTCCTTGGAAAAGGGCCATTTTCCATCACCTGTATTTTTGTGGTGCTGTCATGGCATGGATGCCCTTAGTCACCGGTGACAACATAAAGAGCCTTCCAGTATCTAATGCTGGCGGGTGTCTGAGGCTGAAGGGGGCTCTTAGGATGACACACTGTCTTGCTGTATTTTGATTTACTCACCGCTGCTGTCCTACCTGGCAGCCCCCCTCCCAGATTCCCACTGCTGGGACAGCAGGCACAGGGGCTGGCACCTTGCTGACAGCCGTAATCCCTGCCTGGACAGAGGCAACGCAGGGAGTGTGGCAGGGTGCTGTTTTCAACCAGATTAGGATCTAGCCAGTTATGAAAATTTTGACATTTGTCTCCGATAGCTCTCAGTTTTAATGTGCGCTGAAGGGCACAGTGCATTTTGATCAAGGTACTTTCCAGCCCAGTCAAAAATAAAAAATAAAAGCAAGCAAAACCACTGACAAACATTCAGAAGAGTCCTAGACTTGGATCCATCCAGATGGGTGGCTATCAGCAGAGCTCCATGGAGCTTGGCCAATATACACCATCTGAAGAGCTGGCTGAGGGATTGGAATCATATATTTAACTTTTCTACACCATCTCCCCTCTTGAGTGAAATTGTGATTGCTTTATCTGATCTAACCCCTTTTCCTGCTGCTCTTCCATTCATAATGGTAATTAAACACTGTCTACCCCTATGTTTTCCATGGTCTAAATCTACCAGGGCTTCAAAATGTCCTTGGCAGCTTTCCTCCCAGCTGCTGAAGGATTTATGTTTCCATTGCTATCGTTTAATTGCCTCCAAGGGCTGCAGGAGTGAGAATGAGCAATGCTCAGAGTACAGAGCTACATTTATACTAGGCTGCATTGGTGCCCAGCGTCAGGCTGCCTAGCAAAGGTGCTGGCTGGACATCATCCACCCAACAGAGCTGAGTGAAGTGGTGGGGGCTTCCTCTCTTCTTTGGAGGAAAAAATGACCAGCGTCATCCAATTCCATCTGGAATTGGCCCACTTGCCTATTTTATATTGTAATGCTGGTGAAGCCCTGGAGGAGTTAAAGCTGGGATCACGAGGAATGTGCTTGGGAGTCAGCTGAGAACTTTGGTGGTGAGGAAGGTCTCGGTGGTGAGCAGAAGGTAGCGTGAAGGAGCAAGGGCTGTGCTGGCCACTGTGAGCTGGGGATATGCACCTATGGCAGGTTTGGGTTGTGGGACAGTGTTTCAGAAACTGGTGGAGAAACTTCTTTGGGCTAATCCAGATGCTGAAAGGAAAGAAACAGCTGAGTCTGGGTGGAAACCGTGATAGTGGAGTGAAGAGTGGGAGGAACATGGTCCCAGGACTTCAGGGTGCCAAGAAGAGTGGTGCTAGGGACAAACACATCTGCCACCAAAAAGACCGACCCATGCTACCTTGGAAGTTTAGTATGGATTGTTATTATTATTCTACTAGCAGTCTGAATAGTAGTAGTAGTAGTAGTAATAGTAATTTAGCTTTGCAGGGTCCCCAGCCAATCCCCCCTGAGTCAGTAGCCAGTTCTGGTGAGTGGCCATCATGGTGAGATGGTGGAGCAGAGTGGGTGGCAGATGTTCAGGGCTGGTCTGTGAGCTGTAGGGTCTGGTTTTGGAGATTTTAGCAGCTTGAAGTCCCCTTTTATAGGGTGGTGCAGGGCTGTTGAGGTCTTAGTGAACTGCCCCTCTTTGACAGGGGAGAAGTATTACAGCAGATACTGCTCTGTCCATGTGGGACCAAGCTATGGCCAGGAGGTGGTGGCAGCCAGGCTAGCCCTGGGGCTGTCCCCACTGTCTAGAAGCCCGGAACAGAAGTGGCTCTGGGCCAGGCGGTCAGCAAGATGTAATATTTTGCAACAAGGTGATCTGAGCACTCTGTGCCTTTGCATTTGTGGGTGAATAATCCCGGTGAGATCTGAGAGTGAGCAAGCGGTCTCTGGAGGCGCTGAGATGGCAGCGGCACAGGTTGCTGACGGCCCCAGGCTGGGTGGCAGTCAGGGGGAGCCTGCTTGTCCCCGTCCTGTCTGGACATGTCCTCATGGCTGAAGTTGGGGCTGAGATTAGGGGGGCTGAGGGAGAGCAGCTGGCTGCAGACTTGGCCCCTGGTCCTGAGACCAGCATCTTCTTGGGACTTCAGGGAATCATGGAATTGTAGGATGATTTGGGTTGGGAGGGACCTTTAAAGGCCATCTAGTCCAACCCCCTGCCATGAGCAGGGACATCTTCTACTAGACCAGGTTGCTCAGAGCCCCGTCCAACCTGGCCTGGAATGTTTCCAGGGATGGGGCATCGACCACCTCTCTGGGTAACCTGTGCCAGTCCCTCACCGTAAAATGTTTCTTCCTTCTCTCTAGTCTGAATCTGCCCTCTTTCAGGTTAAAACCATCCCCCTTGTCCTATGGCTACAGGACCTATGAAAAAGTCTGTCCTCCTTTCTTCTAAGCCCCCTTTAAGTCCTGGGAGGCCGCTCTAAGGTCTCCCCAGATCCTTGTCTTCTCCAGCTGAACACTCCCAACCCTCTCATCCTGTCCTCATAGGGGACATGTTCCAGCCCTCGGATCATTTTTGGACACTCCTCTGGACCTGCTTGAGCAGATCCAAGCAGTAGGACTTGAAGATCCTTCTCCAGGGTGTGGTGGGGAGATGCATATCTCCTCTTTGTCATATATCTCCCTAAAAAAAGGCACCACAAGAAAGTTTTGGGGAGCCAGGCTTGGACCACCATCTGCCCAAGAGCTTGGCAGACCCTCCATCACCCCTGAGCAAGGCAGCGCGCTTTATTTCCTTGGTAGGAAGGTCAGCTTCTTGGTCGAGCATCCCCCAGCGCTGCGCTCCTGACTCTTCCCACTCCCGTCTTAATAACTGTAAAGACCGGGGTTGCCAAGGTCTTCCCGTTGCTATAGTGAGATTAGATAGGGCAGAGCGCTGCTTTCCCTCTGCTGAGGGGAGAAAACACTTGCATCCCTTCCCTGGGCTTCACCAGCAAGCTTTTTTTCCTCCAACAGCAGCTACTAATTGCACCTGAAAGACACGCTATGTATTTCACCAAAATTAATATTTCATAGCCTTTAAAAAAAATTAATTAATTATTGAGACATTTTCTCCTGGAATCAACTTAAGAGACTCTCCGGCTAGACCGAGTTTACAGCGCTAACTGTGAAGTTAAAATATTTATCTTCATAAACATGTCACTCGAGCCATACTCTTCCTCGCGGGGTAATTAGCAAGAGGCACGTTAGTCCAATCAGCAGGTGCCTGGGAGACACAGATTTGCCTTTTGCTTCTGGGCGTGGTGAGGAGATGATTTATTAAACGAATTTGAGAGCTGCGAGTCTGGCCAGACCTCTGAGTCAAACCGCTGTAGGAAAAAAAAACACCAACCGGAGCATTTGCAGGCAGAAGATGGGGCACAGTCGTTTCGATATGGTCGATTATTTGCTGATGTGGAGGTGTCCTCCCCAAAAACTCCCAAGGATGTACAGCAACTGACCCAGGGACCGTCGGATTGCAGGAGGTAGTTTGTTTTTTTCTTTTTTTTTTTTAAATGTTTTTATTTTAATTTTCTTAGTTTTTATTTTAATTTTTTTTGGTGCGCTTGGGTACTTGAGTTGGTTTATATAAGAATTTGGGTGAGATTTCCCTGAACATAGGAGCATGTGGCTTGGGGGATGGCACGTTGTCCCTCCCCTCCACCTCCTTTTTTGGATTTAAAATGTTATTTTTGAAGCCATAAAGTTTAACCCTCTATAGCCCAATACCAAACGTGCCCTGAAGAGGGGTCTGTGCAATTTCCTGGGTATGTGTGTGGGGTGGAGGGTTAAGGTAATGGTATGGTCTTTGGACTCGAGGCTGTATTTTGTGTGTGTTGAGTGCTGGTACACCAGGGCATGGAGCGGGGTGAAGGACATGGGTCTTCTGGGCACGCTGCTGTGGGGTGCACTTCCCAAAGCTCATGTCTTTGCTGGGAAGCCAGAGATTTTTCTGGCTGTAAACCCCTCTGGTCTTGAGACTGGTGAGGAGCATGCAAGGGAAGAGCTAGTGGTGGCCCCGTAGCCTAGGAGAAGGTCCTTGGCTGGTGGCAGTGGCAGCCTGGTGAAGATTATTCAAGCTGAAGGTCTGTCACTGGGTTTTTCTCTCTGAAATCCCCTTCTGCTGCTGGGGCCCCCATCAATTGTTTATGCAAACCACACAAGCGACGACACACGACCTGACTGAGATCATTCCAGGGTCTTGCACCCCAGTCGATGCGTGGGGCTTGCCGTTTGCTACAGCTTTGGAAAGCTGGAGTGGGATTTGCGGAAGAGGTGTCTGATGTCTGCCAAGTTTCACAGGTTCAGAGCAGAGAAGTGGAAAATGCAAGCGATGCTGGGGTTGTGGCCTGGGAAGGGTCTGGTTTCTCATCCTCTGAGCAGATCGATGTATTCTTAGCAAGGGTTGAGATACATTATTCTTCCTTTCCAAGAGCAGACCTCAATTTTTAGTGAAATTTTTGAAAACGGATCTCCTGGGCAGCACTGCAAGCTCTCTGTGCAAAAAGAACTCTTGTCAGAGATCCAGTTTTCTGTAGTAACGAGTTCTTACAGAGATATTCTGATGGGTCCCAATTTGTGCTGCTGTTGACGCTTGCCTGCCGTCTGCCCTTGCCTCCTCGCCTCGCTGTCCACTGAACTTCCCCAGATGTGCTGAGGCTTACAGCCGGAGGGGATTGTCAAAAGATCTTTCCCTTCATTTATTCGCAGGGTTTGCTGAGGCAAATGTCGCTCCATGTTGATTGCCTGGGCTGCCTCACTTAAGGAAACTCAAATCTTGATGCTCTCCTTGCTGCTGCTGCTGCTCTTCTCCACTCGTGGTCGGGCTGGGAAGCACCGTCCGGCGCTCTCCGTGTAGTGTGCTCACACATTTTTCATTAGCTCTGTCATGACTTAATCTGATCATCATTCAGCGGTGATGGCTAAATGGCACGGAGTGTGCTCAGCGCTAATCACTTGAAGGAGATGTATTCAAAGGTTACATCCTGGTGGTAAATGTCATGCCCTGTGCAGTTCAATCAGGGCTGATATTTATGTGATCGTGCTCCACCGTGCAGGGTGGAGAGCCTTCCTCCCAGGGAAACCCAGATACTTTGGTGGCAGCAGGATCGATCTAACCCCTATTTCTGGGAAGTATTATTGGCTTCTTCCCTGCCCTTTTCAGCAGATGGTTGCTGCTGCTGCTTGGGTTGCAGCTGCCACAACCATCTTTGGTTTACAGCAGCGGGGACCTTTTAAAGGAGCAGCAGGTTCTGCGTCATCATAATGTGGCCAGGACAGCAAAGTATGACATGGTGGCATCACTGTTGGTGCCCCAGGTAGGCAGGACGAAGATGGACCTGGCCAGGAGGGTGGTTTCTGGTCCAAGTCCTGCATCTTTTCAATATAAAATGGAGGGGGGACTCTCCAGTACATGCTTCCTGTCTGGCTCCCATGCCAGTGGAGGACCCTGCTGGAGGTGTGACTGTACATGTGGAGGGGACCGGGTAGAACCTTGGCCCTGGTCTGAAACCCACCCATGGGCATCCAGGGAAGGAAATCTTTATTTCCTGGAAGCTGTGCAAGCTAAAGGGCATGATTGCCCACAGTGGAGTGGGTTTATTCTGGGTTTCAGGGAGAAGAGTGTTTTGGGATTGTATAAAACTTGGTGTAAGATGCTTTCAGGGGTTTCTGGGGATGTGCAGTTATTGGGATTTTTAGGGAAGGACCAAGGGTGCAGAGAGGGAGGCATCAGGGTGGGCTGGGGAAGAACACACAAGGGAAAATGAAGGGAAAAAGGGATAAAAGCAGCTTCCCTGGGTGTGAGGATAAGGAGGGAGGGTCACAGCTGGGATGAGGACTAGATCGGACGTCTTGGGGGATGTACTGGAGGCTGGATGACAGGAAAGAGGCTGAGATGATGAAGAGGAGGTCGATGGTGGCCTGGCAGTGGGAATGGGAAGGAATGTATCAGCATCAGGCTGCAGGGGAGCATCATGGGGTGCTCTCAAACTACCGCAGAGACCTTGGAGTGTGGGGCACATCATACTTGAAGTACTTAATTGTACTTACAGCTGATGAACTAATTCAACAAGCTTTTTTCATACTGTATGACAGAGGGGATATGTGTGGGCAAGTTGCTCAGCCCTTGTCCATGCCAAGGGGCAGCAGCTGCCTGGTCCACCAGCCACAGTGAAACCAGCCATGTGTTGCTGCTGCATGGGGGAGTGGAAAAGAGCTGCGATATGGTGGGGAAGCAGGGAGAGAGGGGAGGATATGCTCCCAAATGCCTTTGGGATTGTAGGGGGCACTTGGAGCTCTTTTTGGTTATTTGGGTGTCCAATTTTTTGGCATTGTGGCTGGCCCTGCTGGCTGTGGTGCTCATCTCCTGCTTCCCCACCAATGCCAGAAGACATGCATTATGTATGGCCACTAAAACTCTCACCCTGTTGCTTCTGATTACGGAGAAATTACGGGTTACTGGGCCAGACTGTGCAGCCGGTGACGTCTGTGGGGCTTTGATGCCCCAAGCAGAATTCGGTCAATGATGAATTACTAAGTGCAGGTGCTCTGCAGCAGCCTGACCTCAGCCCCAGAGCTCTTGGTTATCCGAAGCCTGGATTTCACAGGGAAGTTGCAAGCCCCAAGACTTGCCTCAAATCGTTTGCATCATTTGTTTTTTCAGTCCTCCAAAGCTTTGGGCAAGGCATGTGTTTCAGGTGCTGTTTCCCGTGACTCAGAGGATAACTAGCAGTTGGCTGTGCTCACCTGGTTTGCTTGCTAAAAATGAATGGAGAACAGTTCAGGGGTTTGTTTCCTGGGAAGACGACTTCTATTTCAGTCGAGTTTGTCTCTGATTACGGGCTGTCAAACCTCAGAAATTTCTAGCTGCCTGTCCACTCTCTAATTTTTTATTTTTTTTTTTTTTAAATGGAAGAGAAAAGGAACATAGCCCTTTTTTTAGTGGAAAGCCAGAAATATTCATAAGAGCAAGTGGATTTTGCAGGGCTCTTTGTGTACAGCAGATGAGGATGCATGCCTGGGTAGCAATGCAGGTTTGGTGAACAGCCCAATTTTTTGGCAGTGGACAGTAAGCACTGAGAAACCCTATCATGGGCAGCTTAAAACATTTACATCCAGCTCCGCAGATCTCCCTTGGGTCATTTGTTGTATTATGTCACACTGGGAATGTCATGAAGAGGAGGATTGTCTTTCTCAGCTACATTTAAGACCTGCTAAACTGTAATTATAGTCATTATTTCAAGGCTGTTGCCCATTTTGTGGTTCCTGTAGTGGCAAGGCAGAAAGATAGAATTGAGAGATGAAGACATTGGAGTTGGTTTGGATTTATATCCAGGCAGGGCTTTGCTTGGTGTTGGAGGAGATAGGATGGTGTTGGTAGGAGACTAGGAGATGGTTGCACAGCATGACAACAGAGAGGGAAATGGTGTTAGTTTATGTCTGCAGAGACTGCTGCAGAGATGGTTATGCATCCCTCTGCCGCATGCTGGAGCCTGCTGAGATCAGCTTGGCTCGTAGGGGACTGTAGATGAGATGTTGGTGTGTTCCCCATCCCTTCCACTCAAGGATGAGTCTTTCCTGTCTGGAAGGACTCCAGTGATGGTCTTGGGGCTGGTGCTGGGCCCCTCTTCAGTGTTCTGCCCTGTCCCCAGCACAGGAAGCCCAGTGGTACCTGGCAGCAGGATCCCTGTTCCTCCACATGCAATGTTTGCAATGTTTTGCACAGGATTTCAGGCAGTTCGGTGCTTATTTGCATTGGTCTTGGTGGTGCCTGATGATGATTAACGCTCGTACAGGTTTTGTTCTGGCAGAGGAGTGGCCTTTGAGGATGCAAGTTAAGGAGGGCTGAGGAAGGCAGGGTACAAGGAAAGGTGCAGGAGCGAAGCCTGAATGTGAAGTTGTCTTTGAAGAAATGGCTTGAAGCTGGGCTTCCTCTGGAGGTGGTGGCAGAGTGGCACTGGAGTCAGTGGACATGCAGGTATGAGGAATTTCAGTAGCAAAAAAAAGGGGAAACCAGGGAGGGAGAAGGAAGTGGTGGGGGGTGAGCAAAGGGTGTGGGAGGGCAGCTGCTTGCAAGCCGGAGTAGGCAGGGAGGGGCAGAATGCTTGACATTCATCAGCAGGAGGGTACTGGGCTTTGGCCAGCTCTGCAGGGTTCAGTCAGTTCTCGTCATCAGGGAAGCTGCTGCTCTGGGGATGTCCCATCGCTTTCTCAGACTAGATAGAAGGAAGAAATTGTTTATGTTGAGGGTGGTGAAACACCAGCACAGGTTGCCCAGAGAGGTGGTCGATGCCTCATCCCTGGAAACATTCCAGGCCAGGTTGGACGGGGCTCTGAGCAACCTGATCTAGTGGAAGATGTCCCTGCCCATGGCAGGGGGTTGGACTACATGGCCTTTAAAGGTCCCTCCCAACCCAAACTCTTCGATGATTCCTGCTGGGTCCTGGCAGCAGTCGGCTCTCATCTGCAGCTGGGATCCTGCTGATCTCCACGCTTGCTGCAGAACAGGTATCTACAGACAGGTCAACTTGGGGGAGGAAGTAAGGTGAGGACAGGTAGCAAAAAGCTGATGCTGAGGACTAGAATTTGTCCCAGGAGGTGAGGAACGCCTCGGGGGACACCTGGGTGTTTCCCTGGCTTGACCACTCCCTGCCTGGGTGACCACGGCGAGTCACTCCAGGTTTTGTGTTTCCACTGCCTTGTCTGTGGAGCATCTCTTTGTTTTTCCAGGGCAGGGATTTTCTTTGATGTTGCAAGTAAAACATTAGTAGCTTGCCTAACATGTTAATATGCCCTCTTGACTGGGTCTGTGGACCTCTGTAATATGGACAGTGAATTGTAATGATACAACATTTAGTCAATGCCCAAAGCCAGTAGTTGTGGCTCTTAAGATCTTCCACCTTCTTAAGGAGTGAGACATCAGGTCTGCAGTGAAATGACTCTGATTTGCACTAACTATCCAGATTCTTACATTGCTGCCTCATAAAACTTGCACAAAATATACACAAAGTTCAAAATAGCAGCTGGCTTGGACTTTTTCTTCTCAAATACAAGGGACACCAAACTTTGTTGTTTTGACCTTTGCAAACTTTATAGAAGGCAGTGACAACTTCGTATGGGAGGGGTAATCTCCTGGAAGGAAAGAGGTCAATGAAAGAGTTTTTTGGCAGTAGAAAAGAGATGGGGAGCCTTAGACTGCTGGTCATCCAATTAATCCAAAGTATAACCAAGGACTGTCCAACCCACCAGGATATGGTACCATCATTGTGTACGATGCAGCTGCTGGTAGGTGGGAATGTCTCCAGAAAGAGAGGATGTGGGGTATGGACAGGGCTGCACAAGGGAGGAGCACACAGCTCAGTCCCATCTGCCAGGAGGCTTGAGCTGAATTTTGTGGTTGTGCTAATTTCTGCTAATGAGCAAAAGGGAAGGCTTGAGATGCAGCTGCTTGATGGGTGGGTTGATATTTTAGAGGAGAATGGGTTTGGATTAATGCAAAGTAGTTCAGATCTCAGAGGGAGAGAGGTTTTATTCTCCCTTATAAAACCTCTGTGGGATCTTCACAATTCATTTCTTAGTGACTTCCATGGTGTGAGTTCTGCTTAGACTCGGTGTGTGACCTTGGCCAAGACAGTCGAGACTGAGGTACATGAACTTGATTTTGATGGGTACCTAAATAAGGGCTGGAAGCCCTGTGGACCAGATATGAAGCCATGTGGGACTACCTGTGCACGTAGGCTTAAGCATGCTTATCTGCTAACTGAATTCCTGTGCTCTTTTTCCCAGATGGGGGAGCAGAGATCATACTTTTCTCCCAAGATCTGGGAGGTTTGTGAGGCGCCTGGAAAGATGGGGCTGCAACAGCATGGAGCTTCCCAGAAAAATACAGGGGAATTTGCCATCTACCCCTTGTGATAGTGATTTGTAAAGCTGACTGATGCCCGTGTACTGGTGATCGCACATCACCGAGGGTGTATCTTGCAGGTCCTTCTGAAGCTCCAGCTTTTTGCTCATCTGTGGGTGGAGGTGGCTGCTCCACAGCATGGATGGCTGAGCAGGAGGCAAGCTTGTTTCTGCGCTGCCATCGCATGTAGCCACTTAAATGCATTTAAATTCATATCAGGGCAGGTTTTCTGTTGCGGAGCGTAAAACCAGCATGGCTCTGGTGGTGGGGTCCAGAGCAGCCCTGGCTCTCTCCTTGCTCTTCTTGCCCTGCCAGCTGATGCCTGGAGGCAGGCTGTGCTGCTGGATACCCCTTCTCCTTCAACTCTTCCCAGGCTTGTGCACGAAGGGCTGCAGCAGCCTCCTTCGGGCTCAGAACTGTGCCTGGCACTTGCTGGGGGAAGCCAAAGCCCTGGTGTTGACTTCTCCCTGGTCTTCTGAGGGTTGACATGCAAAGCTCTCACCTGGGTTCTGACACAACAAAGTGGCTGCCGGCTTCACGTTGGCATTTCAGGACCCCAGATCCCCAGGAGAGCATCTGAGCAAGTTGTTTTTGCTATAATTTTTGCTTTTAGTCAAAACCCCTCCCTTCTCCTTCAAACCCTCCCTCTGTTCTCCGTTTCCTCCACCAAAATCCTGTGTCCTTCTTCCCACCAGGATTCCCTCCCTACCAAGGAAATCCAAGCTGCATATTCTAGTGTTTGAGATAGATTTAAAATATGATCAAGGCTCCAGGCACTTCCATTTCAAAATGCCTGCAGTGCCTGTGAAAGTTTGTTCAAATACCTCCTGCCTGCAGATACTGGCCCAGAGGAGGCTGGCATCTCGGAGAAGGGTTTTTCACAGGAGCTGACTGCGTGCTGGGGTTCAGAACATCATGAAATGCAGGCTGGGTGGTTCTCCTCCCGTTAATGGATTTTCAAAACCCTTATTCCCATCTCCACACACCCGAGGTTTATCCCAGGTTAAGAGGGAACTGTCTGGATGAGTCCCAGCTCTTGGTGCTGCTGGTGTAAGTCATTCTCATCAGGCAGCATCCCTAATTTTGCTCTCATTTACAAGGGTGCAGCTGTGATCGGTGCTGCTGGGAGCGTCACCAGTGCATGGTAATAGAGGAGTAGTCAGGGGTTTTAATCACTTATTCCGAGTGTAATTCCCAGGCCGTTCTGAGTCACGTCAAGAACTGCAAAACAAGGCGTCTAGCCTCTGTCCTTCACATTGGCGGCTGATGACATCATCGTGGTGAGCAGTGATGTAGAGTGCACCCAGCCCTGTGTGCTATACCCTGGCTTTGCACACAGCCTGAGAAAAACGAGGTGCATAGCACCCTGCCTGGTAGGGAAAAGAAATGCAGGGGCAAAAATGGGAGCCGAAGGGCAATTTGCAGCAATGACAGTAAGTATGGCTCTTAAAAATTGTCTTGGAGTTGTGTTGGAGGTCTGTGGTGTAATGTAAAACACACACAAGCAAGAAGAGCCACCTGACAGTTGGAGGAGATGTTGCATCTCAGGAGATTGCCTTGAAGGTTTAGGAGGCACCGTCTGCTCCCTGCAAAGACAGGTCGCTGTTAGGGAGCGCAGATAGATGGCTGTCGGAGAAGAAAGAAGAGGGATGCAATTATGGTCTCTTCTCTGTGCAGCCATTCACACTTGTGAGCTGGTTGGTGCATGGAGGTAGAAAAGCTCGTGAGGGTATTGTACCCTTTAAGCTGTGGTTGCTTAAAGTTTTAGCTGTGCAAGTGGGGAATGAGATGGTGAAACCAGGAGGAGAAGAAGAGGTACAGACTGGGCAGCAAGACTCCAGTGACTTTGTGGCAAGCTGTTAAAATCAGGGTTTTCCTTGCTTTTGGCTGGAATTGTGTGCTGGGGAGGGTAAGGGGGATTAGATTTAAATTGCTTACTTGGTGTAAGAGTGGTTCCAAGTTCAGAGCATGTCCCTGTGATTAAGATCTGACACAGTGGATGACGTGTTCATCAGAAGACTGATCCACAGGGAGTAATCACTGGATGAGCTACTGCCCGCTGATTTCCCACGTGGATACTTTGGGTCTGAAGGAAAAATTAAATAGCTTCCAGGATAACCTGGGACTTCAGATTCGAGTGGACCATGTCATGGGCATTCTGCTCCAGGACTGTCCCCTGGATGGATAAATGTGAATAAGTAGTACATCCCCAAATGATGGTTTGGTGCCTTCCTCAGCTCACCTGTTTGTAAGACACCACATCCAACCCTGAGACCATTTCCAAAGGGATGCAGAACCATTGCTTAAGTTGTGTGTGGAGATGGAGTTGGTCCCCAGGTCTTCACTCTCCCTTCTCCATCTTCACTTGCTTGTCTTCCTTATGGCGAATGTCAATCCTTAGACAACTAGGTCAACTTGTGCACCTTCAACCGGACCATCAATCTGAGAGAGGTCCTTTCACCTGGGAACTTACTGCCCCGTGGAGCTCAACCATGCTAGCTGTCCCTGGGTCAGGGACCTGTTTCTTCTGGCCCAGAAGGGGTTTCTGAAGGAGCCTCCCATCTGTAGGCTGGGCAGGGTGGAACTCCAATGGTCCTGAGTGAGCTGTGCACCAGACTCTGGCCTGGAGACTCAGCAGTCTGAGATGAGCTCAGACATCGGAGAAGTCTGGTGAAGCTCTCTCATTAAACTGGACCTTGAGGGGGCCTTACCTTGTTGAACTGCACACTCATTAATCTCATGTGAAACTTGGAGCAACAGGAGCAAAAATGGAATAAAAAAACTGGCACGCAGAGGAGGACTTGTGCTTAAAATATGATCACTTCTTTGCAAGGTGTCATGATGTTGGCCATGCCCTTGGTTCTTGCATCAGCTCAGAGCTCTTCTGGCTTCCTGGTGATTTGGCCCCTCTATCTGCTTCTTCAAGGTGGAAATAATGACATTCGGTCTGGCGATGCTCTTCGTCTGTGCCGAGGGTGACCTGCTGTCCTCATCCCATGGCTGAGGTGGTGTTTCTCATGTTCACTGGCAAGTGCATCTGCTAGTTGTCAGGGCTGTCACTGAGCCATTATGAGATCCCTGCCAGGATCCTCTCTGTGCAGGAGATCTTGTATGGGGCAGAGAGGAGGACAGACGGAGCAACATCTCAGCATGACTGCTGTCATCTAGCTGTTAACTGGAAGAGATCATTGCTGTGAAGTGCTCAGGAAAAGCTATGACTTCTCATCCAGCAAGTGCAAGTGGCAACCTTGGACACTGCCACCTCCAAAAGGCCCCCAGAAATTATCTCAAATCTATAAACACCTGCCTGGGTGTTCAAGTCTTGGACCTAGTGTTCAGCTGGTGAGACCTGAGTTTAGGCAGGTATGGGTCCTGTGTGAAATGAACCTTAGCAAGGTGCTGAAGCCTTTGTTTCTTGGTTATGAGTAGCAGCAATCAGCTTTAATGAAGAAACTACCAAGAAATTCTGAAAGTAAATTCATTCATGACAAGAAGACAACCAAACAAAAATGCACCTAGTGAAGTGAGGCATAAATGCCCCTCTTCTGCTCCTTGGGATCGTTCTGGGTGGCAGAAAACCTCCTGCATGCTGCCCACAGAGCCAGCTCACGTTGGTTCCCACTCGGTGAACTTGTGGTGGTAACTGCAGGTCCTGGTGCCCCACAGCAGGTCACTCTGTCCCTCTGCGCTGTGGTCAAGACAGCTTGTGTGCTGGCATGCCAGCAGTGTGCCCAGGTGGCCAAGAAGGCCAATGGTATCCTGGCTTGTATCAGCAATAGCGTGGCCAGCAGGGACAGGGAAGGGATCTGACCCCTGGACTCGGCACTGGTGAAGCAGCACCTCGAACACTGGGTTCAGTTTTGGGCCCCTCACTACAAGAAAGACATTGAGGGGGTGGAGCGTGTCCAGAGAAGGGCAACGAAGCTGGTGCAGGGTCTGGAGCACAGGTGTGATGGGGAGCGGCTGAGGGAACTGGGGGGGTTTAGTGTGGAGAAGAGGAGGCTGAGGGGAGACCTCATGGCCCTCTACAACTCCCTGAAAGGAGGGTGCAGAGATGGGGGATGAGTCTCTTGACCCAAGGAACAAGCACCAGGACAAGAGGGAATGGCCTCAAGCTGCGCCAGGGCAGGGTCAGACTGGCTCTTAGGAAGGATTTCTTTGCAGAAGGGGTTGTTGGGCGTTGGAATGGGCTGCCCAGGGCAGGGGGGGAGTCCCCATCCCTGGAGGGGTTTAAGAGTAGAGTCGACATAGCACTTAGGCATCTAATGTAGTTGGGAACTGTCAGTTTTGGGTCCATGGTTGGACTAGATGATCTTCAAGGTCAATGATTCTGTGAAAGCTGCTGCAGTGTCAGGCTCAATGGTGGTGGGCTGCTCAGAGAAACATCTACCCAGAATTTTTGGTGCCCAGATATGCCCTATGGGGAGAAGCAGCCTCTTGGGAGAAGGATGAGGTTTCTGGGAAGGAAACCGCCCATCTCTTCCAACCCAGCAGGCTGGGGGAGATTGGGTTAACATTTTGTTATTGCTGGCCTGCTCAGGAGACAAGGCTGTTTTACTTTATTTTATTTTGATATTAAAGACATCCTTTAAAGAAGTGTCAGCTCATAGGTTGTCACTTTTATGATTAAAAAAATTGTAGCCACTTGCCTGGGGTGTATTCGAGAACAGCAAGGAAGAGACTGTTTTAGATTAATAAGTGAGGGCTTAATTAATTTTCATTTTTTGCATAATAGTGTTCTCTAATTAATAGGTAATGGGCAGCCTCTGAATTAATGCAGGAGTGGGGTCTCCAGTAATGCCATCAGGGAAGGGTTTTATTGCGGGGAAGTGCAGCTTTGCTTCATCTTTCTAGTAAATTTAGTGATCAGGAGAGCCAAAGGGTATCCAGGACAGTGTGTGCTGTGCCTGGGGTGGCAAGGTCTTTCAGGGACAACATGTGTCTTCCCTAAATGCATCATCACTTGTTCAAGTCTATTGCTGGTCAACTGCAGGCGGAGGCCAGCCAAGAAGCTTCCCTTAATGTTTTAATTTGTTTTAAGTAGCAAACAAAGTAGTTGCTTGTATCGTGGCCATGGTTTTTCCCCTCTTTTTTGCCCTTAAGAGCCTATCATGCTGTCATTTTGCGTGTCCCTTCTTCAGCTGGCAGATACCTTACAGCTGGTCTAGAGGCATGCGAACGGTACTTGTCTTGGATATAGGCCGGAGGGAGATCTCTCTCCATCTCTATTTCTTTCTCCTTTTTTATGCTTTGGCTATGTCAGTGTTTGTGATAACAGTGGGATGGGATTGCATTGAATGACTTGACATACAGAGCTTGGCGTGAAGCAGAGGAAACCCGGTGTCGCATTTTGGGGTGGGTAGGCGATAGAAGATGGGAGGCCAACCTCTTTGCTGGAGATACATCCTGGCAGTTGCTAGGACTCCAGGCTCAGTGAACTAGGTGCTGTGCAAGGAGCAAAAGGCAATCAGCATCCTGAAGAGCTCACCTGGTGAGGTAAGACGGGCAAATGGATGCAGACGTAGAAGAAAGCTGGGGAAGCAATGGAACATAGATCCACAATACCTGTTTCTTGGTTTTCTTCTTCACTAAACTGCCCTAGGCCTGTCCCACCTTAATTTTAGTGACTATTTTGCCCTTTGTCAGTCTAGTGATTAAAGCACTCTTCCCTACATCCTAATGTGCGCTCAGTATTTCCTGCAGCGATAATCCTGCTGCCTTCAGAGAGGTGTGGATGTGGCCTTGGCTTTGTGTTGGGATTTGCACCCACTCGTACCAGCAGTGAGCTGGGACTTTAGAGCTTATTTATTTTCCTTTCGGTTAATCCACTCCCCTTCCTCAAAGGAAAGCTTCAGATATCTACCCTGGGAGTTTTTCCTCTCATTTTCCACTGAACCGTTGTGAAATACCACAGGCTTTGAGTGATGGTTAAAGGCTCTGACAGAGGAGAAGCATCGTTCTGACAGACAGCAGGTATTTTGGAAATAAATGACCAAAAAAACAGGTTGTGAAGTCGAAAATGTGCATTTTTGTTGCATGTGCAGTTGCAAACAATCTCTCCTCACCGATGGCAGCTCTTCAAAGAGGAAGCACAATTTGGCTAAAATTGCTTGAATGAGGTAATAAAATTATACTCCCATGCAAGGTCCTATTATTATTCACAAAGCACATTTGTTTGGATGCAAATTACTGAAGACCTTTCACTGATACAGTGGGGAAAAGAAAGAGTTTTCATGAGCCTCCCACAATTTAGCTGCTGAACGGATTAATACTAATGTAACAGCCAAATACCCATTAGAGCCCATTTATACTCTATTGTACTCTGGGGGCTGTCGCTCTTTGGATGTAATCTTGAACAGAGCTCATCAGATACTGCTTACAAGAAAGTACATTTATATAATACCTTAAATCTGAAAATGCGTATCCAGGAATCCCTTTCCCAGTGCCTGGAGCTCTTCCTTGCCCTTAATCCTTTGGGTAAGCTGCTCATGCATGGGATGTTTCTGAATGTGATATTGGTGGGAGAAAATACCGTGTGCCGTAGGATGCAGAGGATACTCCACTCACCTGGAATGACAGAGAACTTCTACATGAGCAAAATAGTTACCAGAATTACTAGTGGTGCCACTCAACAAAGTCAGGACTCATTCTTGCAGAAAAGAGTCAAGGAACCTTTAATGCATCGTGTCTAGAAGAGTGCATGTGCACCAAGTCTTGGAGATGCCACCTTAATGCATTGATCCAATACTAACACATACTGGCATGCTCAAGAGTATGTCCTTCACTGCCTTGGTTTTCAGCTGGAGGATTCGTGTTGAAGAATCTGACTTTATACCAAACAGTTTTCAGTTTAGGAGTTCAGAGAAAAGGATCAGTCTCCTTAGGAGTATTTCCAGGAGTATTTCCCGTAAGGTTGCTTTTTAATATTTTTTTGTTGTTCATAGTTCAGCAGGTGAAGAGCCAACTTCATTTAATAAGGCATGTTGGCTGAGCTTCAGGAGTCGGAAGTTAAAAATCTACAGAAGGACATGGATTAAATACAGAAATATGTGGAGAATGGAGAAAAGGCTGAATGCAAAGAGGCTTGCTCTTCTGTCCCTAACCTCAAAAAGGCAAAAGGTAAAGGGATCCAGAGAAAGGACAACAGGAGAGAAAAGCAAAATATAGATCTACATTTTCTTCTATTGCATTAATTCTTTTATCTGCAGCTATCTCATAAAAGCAGTGTTTTGTCATCTTCTGTATTTCCTACCTCCCGTGACCGTGCTGGGATACCTGCTTTTATATGGTGGACAATAGGAGTGCAGTTGGCATTGAGCCGAAGCCTGAGCTGTTCTGCACCTCATGTGGATTTGAGTTCAAATAAATAGTTTGACTCACTCAAGGAGTGAATCAAAAGAGGGAACTTGAGCCTCCAGCCTACAAGCACCGTGCTGTGCAAGCAAGGCATATAAACATGTAAGTTATTCTTTAGTTGCGGTTCACTGCAAATCTTGTGCTGGAGGAGAGTCAGTATTTCAGACTGTTCAGGGTCTCGATGGAGGGTGCAAGGATATTTGGGGTTAGACCCTTTAGAAATCCATAAGAGTGGAAGTTTGTCCTGGACAGGTTGGTTGTCTGTCCTGTTCTCAGCTTTGTGTTTGGTGCTAAGTGCTTTCAGTCTGAGCCAATTACAGCATTAAAAAGTAAAACCAGGAAAAACAACCCCCCTGAGCTATCCCAGCAAAATGGGGAAAATACGTTGCTAATGGCAGAGCAGCCTATATTCAGATTTCTTGCCATCAGAAAATGTTGGTACCTTGCTGATGATGCCTGGGGACAGGTTCTCCTAGCCTTGTCTGACTCAAAAACGCTTTGGTCCATCAGTCATCCAGGGAGGTCACACCAGAACAGTAATGGATTAAAGCCTAATGGTGCAAATTTTCCCTTTAGCCACTGTCTATCCAAGCTGGCTTGGAACCGTTGAGTGTGATGTCTTCTAGAAACATGGTTGTAGGCATCTCCACCATGTCGGACAGCCCAAGTTCTTGGTGACCACTGCAGCTGGCCTGGGCCAGCCTCAGCTGAGTCCCACCGCCAGCCTAATGGAAAGCAAGCATGGATGTGACCACTCTCATGTCCCCAAAACCCTTCACCAAGGCCTTTGGTTGATGTATGTGCTTATCTGCATGAGTATTACTCATCTGAAGAGGGGTTGTGAGACGATACCCTTGGTTGTCATTGCTGGCTGGTGTTGTCATGCTTCCAAAGCCTTACAAATCACTCATGGTTTGACATGGTCGTCTGTGTATGTGAGAAGAGATCTACTGAGAAATTGTTTTTATTATACGTTAGTGCTAACAAATAAATAATGTTCCCCCTGTCTTGTGCATGGGGAGATGGTTTTCTTCCATGCCTTCAAATCGGATGATTAATAACAACCATTAATCCCCGTGAATGACAACAGTATATTAGGAGTGAAGCACATGTTAAAATAATTTGAGAGGCTGTTGTCAGGTCACAGGCTAACCCACTCTGTCCATATATAATATTTTCATAAGATGTAAATATTCCTAGGTTTGAGATGTTGGCTGGAGATCAAGTTTTGGGAATGTCCAGAGGCAGATCATCTCTGAGTGCATCGCAAGGTCTCAGCATCCCAGTCTAGACCAAAACCGAACTGCACTTCCAGTGTAAATTAATTCAAAAGTTGAATTTGGGAAAGTCTGGACTATTCATAAGCTTAAGTTGAATTTGGCAACTGGATATGTTGAAAATCCCCAGGGGGCGTTAATTTATTTTTAATGTACAGGCATTTTGTTTGAAATGCTGAAATGAAATGTGTCATTTCGGAAATGCCGAAACATTTCCTTTTTGACATCTTTTCAATGAAGCTTTTCAGCTTTTTGTTTGAAAATGGCAGCTTGCAGTTAGAAGGAGGAAAGGTTAAACAAGACTTGGTAGTGAACGAAGACATTTCGTTTCAATTCAAACAAAACATGGAGGAGTGGCAAACTTTTTTTTTTTTTCATGTTGCCAAACCCCTTTCCCTTCCCCCTCAAATCTGTTTCTCATTGACCCAAGCCGTTTTCCTCCTACTCTTAGCACAAATAGGAAATGTCACTAGATTAAAAAAAAGTTCATTATTTGCCCCCTTCCTGCTCCCAGAGCACCCTGGCTTGGAAATGGTGAAAACCACTGATGGAAAACCCATGCAGGAATATGTAGAACAGCCCCTTAACATCTGATGACCCCCAATCTGATGACCCTGATGACCCCATGTTGGCCATGCTGGGCTTCATGGTAAAGCAGATGAGGCCCTAAATAACCCAATGGCAAAAACTATCGCAGGATCACTGTGGGGCTGGAGGAAGTGATGAGGCACCTTGGGGAGGTGGCACCACAGCTTGTGAAGCTTTGTCCTAGCTGAGCCCACCAAGCCCAGAGAGGTGGTCGATGCCCCATCCCTGGCAGTATTCCAGGCCAGGTTGGACAGGGCTCTGAGCAACCTTATCTAAGATGTCCCTGTCCATGGCAGGGGGTTGGACTAGATGGCCTCTGAAGGCCCCTTCCAACCCAAACCAGTATGTGATTCTAAGCCTGTCCTCTTCACTATCTTCATACCCACCTAAAAGCAAACCTGGTGATTTTTTCAGTTTGATGCTCCTTTTTATGGAGAGGAGGCTTAGCGGGCAGCTTGGTGATGCAAGACATGTTTTCCTTCGGCAGGGCTCGTTACCACCTGTCTGGTGGTGAAGTGAGACCATGCTTGCGCTGGGGACTGCAGCATGCTATTGATCTTGACATACTCTCTTTGCAGGCAATAGTGTGTGCTCTGTCCTGGCGTTTTGGGCAGGAGATGCATCACGCTGCCTGCTGGAGCCCAGGGAGGAGCATCATCAGAATGAGGGATGTGAGGAGCTTAATTGATCTTTGAGTATCAGCCCCCTGGCTTGTTCCTGTCTTCGGCTCCTTTGTACTCTAGTCGTTCCCCTCAGTTAGAAGAATCAGTAAGGAGAAAACAGGTTTTACATCTGAGTGAGCCTCTACTAGTTTTATTCTGGGTTCTGGAGGAAACCGTGGGATATTCAATAGGAAAGAAACAGATGCGATTTAAAAAAAAAATAACAAGGTTGTCCAGAAATGACTCTGAGAACGCTGCTGAATTTGCAAACCAGAGCAGGAAACCCTTTGCACTCCTTTTTCCCCCTTTTTAAACCAGCCTTTGGCAATCTGTGTGTGTGTGTGTGTGTGTGTGTGTGTGCAATTCTCTGTCATGTTACCGGTCATTCCAGCAAGGCAGAGAGCAGCCTGTTGTTGCTGAAATACTGGAGGGCTTTTTGCAAGGGCAGCATCCTCAAAGCAGAGGAGCTGAGGACATTGGAGGGCAGGATTGGCCATGTATACTTCCTTTATCCTAATTAACAGGCAAAGCTTCCAAATGCACCGCAAAAGCAAGTCAGAGGAGGTTGGAATGTGAGGAGGGGTGAGCGATCCCACTGGAATCACTGGAGAATCCCAATGCCCACCGGCGACTCGGAGCTGTCAACGCTGCAATGTGCGAGATGGAGGTCACAAACCTCCAGAGGAACATTTTGCACAGCGTGGGTCTAGTAGCTGTCATCCAAAGCTGAGGTTTGGGAATAACCACGTACAGGGTGATGGCAGCATCCCCATGGCTTTTGTTTCTATAATTGCTAACAGCAAGGCGTTGCTGTTTGCTGGAGGAAAGGGGGGATGCTTGAGTTTATATTTTCTCTTCTCCTATTACTTTTACCCGACTTGCTTCGATCTTTGCTGCTGAGCTCTGGAGGATTTTTATGATTTCAAAATAGACTTAACTAACACCAAAGCAAGATATTTTTTAAAGCTCATTTAACAGTGAAGCGGCAATAGGGAAATGTCACCAAACATTTGCTTGGTTCTGCCTACGTGTTGGTGTAGCAGGGCTTTCAGATGGTTGCCCATATGTGGGGAAACACGTTTTCTGTTACTTGTACTGGAAACAACTGTGTCTGGAAAAGGCGTCTTGTAGCTCTCTTTGCTGCAGGGTGCAAGACAAAATTCATTTTAGGTGGTGAAGCAACAAACTTTGGATGGGGTCTGGAAATGATTTGGGTAGCTGGTGGTGTAAAAATATACCTGCTCTACATGGTTGTTCTTCTTTTGCTTTAGATGGTATAGCTCTAATCCTGCAAACACGCTGAATTGTCACTGTTTTGTGCAAGTACCTCCTGGACCAGGGTTTGCAAATGGTTGCTGATGGAGATATCTCCACTTTGCACAGTGGATCATAGAGTCACAGAATGGTTTGGCCTGGAAGGGACCTTTAAAGGCCATCTAGTCCAACCCCCTGCCATGGGCAGGGACATCTTCCACTAGATCAGGTTGCTCAGAGCCCCGTCCAACCTGGCCTGGAATGTTTCCAGGGGTGGGGCATCGACCACCTCTCTGGGAAACCTGTGCCAGGGCCTCACCACACTCATCGTAAAAAATGTCTTCCTTCTATCTAGACTGAATCTCCCGTCTTTTAGCTTGAAACCATTCCCCTTTGTCCTACGGATACAGGCCCCACTAAAATGTCTGTCCCCATCTTTCTTCTAAGCCCCCTTTAAGTCCTGGGAGGCTGCTCTAAGGTCTCCCTGGAGCCTTCTCTTCTCCAGCTGAACCCCCCCAACTCTCTCAGCCTGTCCTCACAGGGGAGCTGCTCCAGCCCCCCGAGCATCTTCGTGGCCTCCTCTGGCCCCACTCGAGCAGGTCCGTGTCCTTCTGCTGTTGGTGCCCCCAGAGCTGGACCCAGCACTGCAGGGGGGTCTCACCAGAGCGGAGCAGAGGGGGAGAATCGCCCCCTTGCCCTGCTGGCAGTATCTCCCCAAATATCATCTGGGGAGGAGCATCCTCGTCCCACACGCCCACAGGCAGGTGTGAAGCACTAATGGACACTGGGATCTCCCATCTGTCAGCTTGGGGATTGAGTTGGTGTCTTTGGGGTGGTCAGAGCTTTTCTTTGCAACCTGTCTCTTAGTTATCCTTCTCCAAACCCAGCAGCATTTGTGCCAAAGCAGTGCTAGCTTGTTTGGCTGAAAAAAACCCCCACCCTTTAGCCTATTTAGGGTGCCTGTGATTTTTTTTTTTTTTTTTTTTTTATATAGTGCAAATGGGGAGTGCCTGCATGGCGGTACAAGGCAGAGAGGGAAATGCTGCTAAATACTGGTTATTTCTTTGTGTGGGCATGGCGGGGTTTCAGAGATCTGGGGAGAAAGGTGTTTTCTGGTACTGGAAATGGCTGCGCTCAAAGGAGGTGATTTGAATTTCTCTGGTCCCTAATAAATAAATAAATAAATACGTACATACACACATATATATGTCTCAGCCCAGGTAGAGCCAGCAGCGAGGCTTTGGCTCACTGCTCCCCCCGCCCCTTATTTGTGGGATGCTTCTGTTATCTTTTGAGATGAAAGGTGCCCCAGAAATGTAAACCACGGACAAGCCATACTCCTTTTAATGTTAAATAGTAATAATAAATACTCTCCTGCTGTTTCCCTCATCCCTCGGGGTCACAAAGCACTCCATAAATTGTACTCCAGCCTTTCGCATTCCGGCTGTTGCACGTTCCGAGATACAGCCGTGCGTGGGAATAGAAGAAATACTATCTTTGGGGCCATTGCTTATGTTACCCACAGGTTAATGCGAGTGGTTCATATTTCCCTTCACTCCCCCTTATCCCAGTCTCTGATCTGTGTTGATTCAGAGGCTGAGTTCAGCCTGCAGCAGTTTATGCCTTTATTTCTGTTGAGTCCTTAATAGCAGCTGGCATGGTGGCCATCTCGCATCCCTCTGGCTGGGGCAAAGTTGTTGACCTGGTCTTTGCTCAACAGGCAGTGGATTGAGGCTTGATGAAATACTGGGTGTTCACCTAGCCTGCAAATGGGTCAGAGTCATATTTTTTGCCACTTTGCTTCGCTGCCCTTTCCCATGGATCTAAAACCAGCTCCTGGCCCGGTGTGATGCTCAGATTTCCCTTTGGCAGGCTGTGTTCCCCTCCCTTCTTGGCTTGGGTCTTTGCTCATGGAGGAGAGGTCTCAGCCATCACTAAATCATGTTTCTTTTCTGTCAGCTGCACCTCCTTCCCATCCAGCATCCACTCAGAAGATGAGTGTTTTGGAAGGAGAGGCAAGTGTGCCTGAGCTCTGATATTTCTCCGTGGGGGTCTCCTGGTTCCTCAGTACGTCCTCCAGCTCCCTGATTGCCCTTTCTTCCTCATCCTCACACTTTTGGCCAAGGAGAGAACATGAGCAAGTAGGTCAGATGCTGTCCTGGCCCACATACAGCAGCCTAATTTCCCCAAGAGAAATTTATTTTATGATTTCATCAGACACCCAAAATCCTTCCCTAGCACTGAACCATCCATTTTAAAATCACAGACTGGTTTGGGTTGGAAGGGACCTTTGAAGGCCATCTAGTCCACCCCCCTGCCATGAGCAGGGACATCTTCAACTCGATCAAGTTGCTCAGATCCCCGTCCAACCTGGCCTGGAATATTTCCAGGGATGGGGCATCTACAACACCTTTGGGGCTTTTTTGTCCTCTGAAAGTGAAGACCTAAAGATGTAGTTGAGATTCAGCTGCAAATTGGCCTCCACACTCTTGTTTGCTGAGGCTCAGCCAGGAGCAATATCCAAATTATCCAAATTCAGGCAGGGCTCCTGTGGGCTGGCAGCAGCCTGGGGGACCACAGCCATGATTGCAAAGGTCCAGTCCAGCAGCCTGGGTTATTTTAAAGAGGCGAGTGGAGGAGCCTACAGAGATAAACGCTCAGGTAATCACATGGGTCCAAACTGTGCAACCACCTTATGTCATCAAAGCAATTTGAAAATCAATTTGATGTCTAGCAGGGAGGCAGACACGCCAGGTCCCTTCGACATTCATTAGCATTCAGGTGGCAGCGCTCTGCCGAAGCTGCTTTTTCTGGGAAAGCCATTAAAAAAAAAAAAAATTAAAGGAGGGGGAAAAAAAAATTAAAATAAAGCATTAACCATAATTTCGTCTCGTTAAAGGTAACAACAGCCCCAGCGCCAGTCTTGAATGGGGCTGGTTGATGGGTTTGCGAGATGGGGAAGCAGAGTGCACACCACAGAAGTGAAGTGATGATCAAATAAGAAAGCAAATGAGGCTCCCCCCTCGTTTTTAACAAAGGCAGGAACAGGGCCAGTGGCAGAGTGGTTTAGCTGAGCAGTTAGAAAATTGGAGGTCAAAGCCTGACATGGCTATTGATGAATCGGAGGGTGATGGAAGAAGAGTAGCAGACATTACAAGTGGGCTGCAGGGACTGAAACATGAAGCAAGATTAAAAGAAGTTAAGTACCTGGAGGTGGTGTGGCTGTGCGGCAGTGAGGCGAACCATAATTACAGTCGCCACACGCTGCAGACTGGAGAGAGGTGGAGGGAAAGAGGATCAGAGTGGGGTAAAATAGGTGTAAGGCAGAGGAAGGGGGTGAAATTCAGGCTATTCTCTTCAGATGCTGAGATTGGTCAGATTGTGTGGTGCATCACCTGCTGGTCATCTCTTTTTGGAAAGAATAACTCTGTTCTTGAGCTATTCTGGTTTATACCCCGATGTTTCCAATGTGGCTGCAGGTCATTAATGAAGGGCTGGATTCTGCTCTGCCAACAGAGGATGAACCTGTCTAAGGCAGACTCCCGTGCCTGCTACTGTAAAGCATTGTCATGGGCATGGGGTTCAACACTTGAAGGAGCAAATCCTTTAAAGATCTGGTCTGCCCTTAGTAGCTTGTACCATGTTGGCCTTACTGGGCAGGGTGTTGGGATGGAGCTGGCTCTGGGCAGCTCTCAGGAAAGGGTTTCACCTGGGAGTGGTCAAGTATCAGGCTCACACTGCAGCTTTTCTTGCAGTGCTGTCATTTACTGGCTCTTGCTTGATGAGGGCACTCATTTTCATGAAGACTTTATGGGCTTCATAACTTCCTATCATCACACCTCCCTTTGAACCTGGAGTGGAGATGATGCCCTGGGCAGGTGACGTACTGAAAAACATAGATGCAGACACTTACAGGTATTTTATTAAGCTTGCTGCTTTAAAAAGCCAAGCTCCAAATGATTCCCTCACCACGGTGACTGCAAAATTCTCTCTCTGGATCCAAGCATAGCAGTGCCTTCCTGAGTCTGCAGGTAGCCTGGGATAGTAAAAGAAAGGATGAACTCTCCTGCCTCTTACCAAGTGCTTCAGGGAGCTCAGCTTGGTGGCTTTGCCTTGGTTGGTCTGGACTAACTTTTTTCTGATGATTATATCAGTGACTGGAGTGGCAAAGGGAATGGAATAAGTCTCCCAAAGCCTGTTAACATCGTCCTTTTCCATGTTTGCATTGATTACATGTTCAATTGATTGATTGAATCCGTGATTGCATGTACCATTTTTTAGGCTGGCTTCCAAGGAAACAAATCTGAGACCTGGCTCTTTCTCTGTCCACATACTTCCCTCCAGTAATTCTGGAACGATATGGTGGCTGAGGGTCAAATTTGATGGAGGGCTAGGGAGAGTTTGAAGGTTTCTTGAGAACAAATGTCTTGCTAAAGAGTCTACTAATGACCTGAGTGTGGAAACACCTGCAGTGGTATTAGACAGCGGTGAATCTGGTGATGGTAGAGCCATGTGATGTGGTTGTCACCCGACTGCAGAGGCTTTCTGGGTGGATGCTTTTAACAAATTAATCCTAAGGGTGCCTGCAGTCTCTATACAGCCAGACACTCCTAGGATAAATTCTGGACCTAATTCTGAGCTGTCTGGCATATCGTGTAGTCATTCAGCTTCTGCAGAGCAGGGACAATAAGCAGCCAGACTGATGTTTGACGGTGAGGCACTGAGGGATTGAACCTTTTGCATGTGTCTGAGCCAGGCAGACATAAGTCTTGAATCAGATAAAATAATAAAAACCAACTTGTTAGTTCATTAGACGTGACTAAGGGCTGCTTGGGTTAATGGAAATGTTGAGCAAAGCTTAATTGTTCCTGCATAAAGAGCACATGGAGGAGCTATGGAGACAATCAGAGGTGATGTGTATAAGGTGTTACTGGTGTGCTTGTAGGGTTGAAGGGAGTAAATAGGCCAGCATCACTTTGCATGAGAAGGAAGAATATGAAAATAAAACTCAAAAGCTTTTATTTTGAGGGCTGTTGGTGCCAGAGCAGCTGCATCTGGGAGCTGGCCTGGGCTGCTTTGGGTTCAGCAGTGGTCCAGCAGTTTTTTTGCATGTTTGCTTTATATCAGGGGATTTTGTGCCAAATGAAGTACCATTTGTGGCACTCTTACTGTGTGCCACTCGGGGTTCGGCTGTTCCCCACAGCTGGCATAGAGCCCATCCGTAAGTGCTAAGGGGTGGAAGGGGCATCCCTTTGTCTGTGTGCTTTGAGACTCGTTTCAGCTCACTGACCGAGACATGGACCGAGCCAGAGGTCCCCAGTGCTGCAGTGGAAGTTGGGCAGCGATGCACGGTGCGTCAGCGCTGGTGACATCCTCCCTGTGATGATTTCCCCGCATCTTCTCCGGCCACATCCAGCGACAGAGCAGCGAGGGGCAGCTGCCTTTTCCTGCTGCCCGAGGGTGGGAGGTGAGGGTGGGCAGCCTGCAAGTCTCACAACAAAGCCTCAGCAAGGGTGTCGTCTCCTTTCTGCATCCTCCTCCCTAACCACTCCATCCCGTTGCGTGGTAACAGGGGTTTTTTGCCTTCCTGCTTTCCTCTCCTTTAACCCCTGGTCGCCACGACCAGCCTCACCTCCTTGCTTGCAGATTAGATCAGCAAGTGATGTGCAACAGCTTGGCTGCTTTTTTATCTACCTGGGGAAGGTGGGAGAGAGACAAAGAAAGGAGAAAGGGTTGGAAAAGGCATAGCGATTGTTGGGGTGACTGCTTGGGTTCCTGCTGCTACCCTGAGGGGAGGGGGGGGGGACACCAGGGTGAGTGTGGGAAACCCCAGCCCGTGCAGCACCTTCCATCACACAGGAGAGGAGTTAAGTAGAGTTTAGTAAGTGTTGTACTGACACAGAAAAACATACTTGGTGCAGAAGCAAACCGACTGTGAGATAGAATAAAAATTTTATGTGCCCTCTCTTTTTCTTTCTCCCTCTTTTACACCTCAGTAGCACTCATTAATGTTGTCTGGGTGGGTCTGATCTCAGCACTCGGGTCATTTTATGACTGTTCTTACTGTTTTCATGGGAGTCAAGTGATTTATGTGCATCTTTGCAGATCTGGGCCTTTAGATAATATCTAAGTGCACACCCGCGCATGCCGTTACGGCAGCATCCTATAATCCCTGTGTAGAAAAATATTTCCTTTTCATTGTAGCAGTAAAGCAGGAATTTCTGAAGTGCCTAACTCCCACCCAGGTAAATAAGAGTTGAGCACATTATTCTTTCTGATACCCTTTTTGGAAAGCTCTTTGATCCATGTGTTTGCTGATGGTAGACTGTGGGGGTAGAGGAGGCAGCTGGGTAGCTTCCCAGTGGTCACTCTTGCTGGTGCCTTTGAAACATTTAGACATCACTCTGGAGCTCCTGTGCTGGGAAAAATCATCAAGTCAGTGCTGTGGAAAGCAAGGCTGGCTTGTGGTGCTCGATGGGGGGATGCTGAGGTCCGTCCCTGGCTTTCCTGCATAACTGACTCCCCAGGGTGGCTGTGAGGCTTGAAGTCCATTTTGGGTAGCCCGGTGGCAACCCTGGCTCCCCACCCTGCTGCCTTCAAGGGCTGCATGTACCCTGGAAAAAAAAAGATTTGCACCAGGATGATGATGATGGTGAGATCCCTTCTGGTCCTAGGCTGGGCTCCTGATCTTTAGCAGTCAGGTCCCTTGTACTCAACATGCTCCAACAGCGCTGGTTTGGTATCAGGGCTTAAGATTTGGGAGCAGCATTTGGCCCCAGTGTTGCCTCACCCTGGGTAACATTGAGAGATATTACATGTAGGTACCAGGAGGAGATCCTTAAAAGTGTTTTGAAGCCAAGGGGAGAGAAGCAAGGAATAAAATAAGAGACACTTTTGTCCCCCCAACCATTGAAGCAGCGTTAATGAAATTCTGCAGAGGGCAAAGGGGCAAGCCAGCACAGTCAGCAAAAAATGAATCCAGATGGCTGTAACATAAATACTGAGGGGGATGGAGACACTGCCCTGCCCTGTGCCATGCTAAGTATTGTGATTTAAGATTGCAGTGTCCTGGTTAGGAGAGCACCCCTCCACACATGTGCACACACACACGTGCACGCTCGTAGAATCACAGACTGGTTTGGGTTGGAAGGGACCTTTAAAGGCCATCTAGTCTAACCCTCTGCCATGGACAGGGACATCTTCCACTAGACCAGGTTGCTCAGAGCCCTGTCCAACCTGATCTGGAACCCTTCCAGGGATGGGGCATCTACCACCTCTCTGGGCAACTCATTTCAGTGAAACCTGCCCCTGGTCTGGCCTGGATCTTTCTCTCTCTGATGTCCCAAGATGCCATTTATCCCTCCATGTCCTCTTCTCCGACCCACATGGCCCACCCTCTTGGAAGCTGCTGCAGATGGAGTGATGCTACGGCTTTGCTGTGGCTTGGACTTGAAGGAGGACTATTCTTTTTTCACTGCAGCCATCTAGTACATAGGGATGACAGGTGCAAGCTACGAAATTTAGAGCTAGATGTCTGGAGCCCCAAAGAACAGCGGTGTCTGGATGGACAGTTTTGGGTTCTGCCTTGAATTTCTGATTGATGGAAATCTTGAGTCCTGGGGGCTCCTCTCCCAGGAAACTGAGGCTCCCCATTAGAAATGCACATGATGTCTGAGGAGCACACAGACTGCTTGGGACTCTCTTGGCCTTTGGACCATGCCTGTTGAAGAATGATCCCAATCCAAGTGGTGAGACATACCATCCCAGCTCGGACCTGACTGGGATTCCCTTGCAAATGCAGAGCTTGGGTACAATCCCAGGGGAATGAAACATTCTGGCTCCAGCTTTGCTTTGAGGTTTTGGGGAACATCAACACTGAAGGCTCAGAGTTAGGTTTGAGGAGAAGGTGATCTGCACCACTGTGCTGAAGGCTGTGTGGGAAGAAGGCGGGAGAGTGAAGAACCTTGTTGAGATGTACATAGCTGGTCTTAGGTGAGCAAGTGTGGAGGCCAGAAGGCGGTGGGAGGCCAGTAGATGGTGGGAGGCTGAGGAAGAGTTGAGGCTGAGCAAGGGTGGGAGGTCAAAAGGTGGTAGGAGGCAGAGGAATAATTGAGACTGAGCAAGTGCAGAGGCCAAAAAGGAGTGGGAGGCTAAAAGGGAGTGGGAGGACAAGGAACAGTTGATGCTGAGTGGGGGTGGGAATCCAAAAAGGAGGTGAGAGGCCAAGAAAGAGTTGAGGCTGAGCAAGCTGGGACTGTTTATTTTGAGGAGGAGAAGGCTGAGGGGAGACCTCATCACTCTCTACAGCTCCCTGAAAGGACGTTGTAGAGAGGTTGGTGCTGGTCTCTTCCCACAGGGGATTAGTGACAGAACAAGAGGGAACGGCTTTAAACTGCAACAGGGGAGGTTTAGACTGGACATTAGGAAAAAATGTTTCCCAGAAAGAGTGGTCAGAGAGTGGAATAGGCTGCCCAGGGAGGGGGTGGAGTCCCCATCCCTGGGTGTGTTTAAGGGTCGTTTGGATGAGCTGTTGGGGGATGTGATGTAGGGGAGAACTTTGCAGAGTAGGGCTGAGGGTTGGACTCGATGATCCCAAGGGTCTTTTCCAACCTGAATGATTCTGTGGTTCTGTGATTCTAAGTGTGGAGGCCAAAGTGGGGTGAGAGGCCAAGGAAGAATGTAGAAAACAAGAGAAAGAAGGAAATGCTCTTTTTTCATCGTGGCTGCCAGGGGAATCCTACAGGGATGCGCGCCAGTACCTGAGCTGCTCAACAGATTCTTAAATGATCTGGAAACATGTGGCCAGGGAGATGACAGTATTTACCAACTTTAGTGAATTATTTCAGGTAGTTAAAAACACAGAGAGGTGGGGAAATACCTCATTGTCACCGGGGATACTTTTTTGAAATGTCAGCTCAGATCTCAGTCACTGTCAGAAAGGCAAATTGGATGTTGGATGTTGTTAGGATGAAGGTTGAGAAGAAGAACATGATGTGTCTCATGATGGCTAGACTTCATGTTGCAGGAACATCTTGGACAATGTGCAGCCCAGTGCAGAAGGAGTGAAGGAGATAGGAAGAATGAAGCGGTTTCTGTAGGAAGAGAGACTCAATGGATGAGGCCCCTTAGGGCTGTGAAAAAACCTGTACTTGGAGGTTTCATGTAGACAGAAAAATCAGACCATAACTGCAGTGGAGAAGGGGAGCAGGAAATGGTTTACTTATTGTCTCTTTTCTAACCCAGAAATGAATGGCTGTGAAATGAAACTATTTGGCAGTAGGTTTAAAGAAAAAAAAAAAAAAAAAGGAAATACTTTTTCACACAGCATGTAATTAAATTGGGGAGCTTGTTGGCACCAAGTATTTTGGAGGCCAAAGGTATAAAAGGGCTCAAAAAGCAATTAGATGAATTCAAGGCTCAGTGAGGGCTGCTAGCTCTAGGATCCAGATGCAGCCTTCAGCCTGGGAACCTCTCAGAGGTGGATAGATGGTCTGCAGCTGGCAGGTTGAGTGGGAGAAAAGCATCTCCATATGTTCATACCTTTCCGTGCATTTCACCTGCATATCCTGTGTCAGCCACTGTTAAAAACAAGATATGGGGCTAGATACCCCTTGCTGAAGGTGTTTCTTCCCATGGTGCAGACCTGAGTTGACGTGTTGTGGTCCCGTGTAGATTACCCACCTCTTAAACAGTGTCCTGCAGTAGGACTCAGTCCTTCAGGTGGTCCCTTGTGGTCCCCAGGTTCACGTAGCTCTGGCAAATACCTGCTAAGGCTCTGAGGCCCATCTCTTACAGCTATTTCCAGTCTTTTGCTCAGCTTTCTAAACTCCCCATTGATCTGAGCTTGCTGCTCATCTCCTTGTATTGCTGCTGGCGAGCACAGCACACAAGGACTAGGAGAAGGAAGGGCTGGCTGACACGTGACTGTCTGAGCCTGAATAAAGCTACTGCTGGACCCAGCAAGGTGGTTTGCCCATCTCTGGCATTCAGTGCCATGCTGGTGTTTCTGCAAGACGAAGGCCAGCAAGGGCTTTGACCTTAACAGAGAAGGGATTTCTGAGGGCATTCACCATTGTTCTAGCGCTTTCGTTTTTGTGTTATTAAAAAAAAAATAGCAAAGAGCACTCTGCCAATGTGCATTTGCTATTCCATTCACTGGAAGCAGAATTAACTCAGCTCTGGCCGTATTTGAAGCCCCTGCCAACCTCAAAGGACCTCATTCAGTATCCACTTTGTTGAAACAATTAGCAAGACGAAAGAGCATCTGGCATGCAAATTGTATGCTAGGACAAATGCCCAACGTGAGGTCCTACACTGGCAAGCAACAGTTCAAAACAAACAAACAAAAATATCTCTTTCAGTCAAAAGATCTGCTGTTGGGTTGCCTCCAAATGCTTGTACATTGACACAATACGTTTTTTTCTCATGGTGTCCCTCCAGAGCTAGCCTGTGCAGCAAGAAAAGCCGCTCTGCTGTGTGCATCATTAGTTGATTACTAACTTCTAATCACGTCTGGTGTAGCTATCTAACATGCCATGTCTTGGCTGTCATTGCAGCATGGTGCAACCTTGCGTTAAAGCCGAACCTGCTCATCATTACAGGTTGCCCAGAGAAGCTGTGGCTGCCCCCTCCCTGGAAGAGTTCAAGGCCAGTTTGGATGGGGCGTTGGGCAACCTGGGCTAGTGGAAGGTGTCCCTGCCCGTGGCAGGGGGGTTGGAACTACATGATCTCTAGGTTTCCTTCCAACCCAAACCATTCTATGATTCTGTGATCCTCCAGCTTGTGCTGAGAGGTTCCTGCAAACAGCTCTGGAGCACCTTAGAGGGAAAAGGTTGGGGTAAGGTGTGGGACATAATTCTGAAGGCTGGTGCTCTTAAACCCATGATGATGCTCCTTCTTTGCCACAGGGTAAATGTCAAGTCCTGTGCAGGAGAAGGGGAGATCCCAGACTCCTCAGCTTGAAAACACAGGGTGGAGAGGAAAAATGGCTCTTCCCTCCTATCTACTGATCTGATGTAGGAAATGCTGCTGATGGGGGAAGCCACAGCAGCATGTTGCCTTTCTGCAGGGGACCTCCCTGTCCCCTGGTGAGAGGTGAGAGAAGGACAGTGGTCCCTACCTGTGGAGAGTGCGAGAAGAAATATTTTCAGTATTTTCTTAAAATGCATGAACAAAATAGGCTTTGCTGAAGCATCAGTGAAAGGGAGCAGATCTCTTTGCTGGAAGTGGAGGCAGGCTTTCATGGGAGAGCGTGGGCTTGGTTGATGCTTTCTTGTTGTATTGTCTGAGGCAGGGTTGACCCAGCGGTGGTTGCCATTTGGAGCGTGTGGATCCTCATGACAGGGGTTGTGGGTTGTCCTGCTCTCAGGTTTTATGACTGGTGAGGGAATGATCCTTTTGATTGAATAAAAAGAAAGTGAGTGGATGAATAACCAAACAAATACTGTAGGTACTTGCTCAGCAAGCAAACGATTGATTTCTTCTCTTGAGGGTTTTCAGACACTCTTCTGCATTCAGCTTGACTGGAAAGTTAAAGGGAAAACACTGAAAAAGATGAAATTTCCTATTCAATCCTGTAAGATCTTTCCCTGAAACTTGTGTAAGGATCTCTGGAAGGTCAGTGGCAGTTTCTGCTGTGGCGTGATGGACTCATTTCCCTTTCCCCCACGACATCTCTGTAGATAACCCCAGCTTCAGACCCTGCTGTCATGGTACAGCTGTGCAAGTGGCAAAGTGGAGATGCTAATTTTTATGGGCTGGTCGAGCCTTCTGCTGTCCCCGTGCTTTGGCAAAGGAGGCCGCAATTCAGCGCGCAGCATCTGCCACAGCGCCCGGGTGCTTGGCATTGCATGAAAGCGAAAGTGAGTTGCAAGGCCAAGAGGGAGGTGGTGGGGTGGTTAGGACTGGATGCGGCCTCAGAAGGGACTGGAGGCAGGTCCCATCGCCTCTCCGTAGCTCCCACTTTCCCTTCTCCATGTCTGTTTTTGTCAGACATCCCAGCAGATCGTGCCCTCTGCAGATGGGCTTTGACCTTGGCTGCCACCCAGGTAGAGATAGGAGGAATTCAGAGCCTTTGGGACCAACAATCAAGCCTTAAGTATTTTCTAAATATTATGAGGTGTGATTTAAGCGTGATTGCTTTTTTCCACTGTAAAAAAAAAAAATTATAATTCAGTGTTGTGGGAAACTGCAATTACTTTAACTGAGCTTGCTGAGGACTCTGATCCATCCCAAAACTCCTGAGCACAGAAAATAAAACAGTGGTAACAACAATCCCAGTGTGTCCCCTGAGAGACAGAATGGGGCAAAGAGCAAGAGTTTGGGGGGTTTGATCTTGTAACTTTGACATGATTCATGGAAAATAAATGTGCTACAACTTTAAGGCTTTGCTGCAGCTAAATATAAGGGTGTGCTGGCTCCACCCTGCCGCTTCGTTAGGGTAACAGGCATTTTTTTTTTCTGGGGTAGGTTTTTGCTTTATTTTTTTCCCTTCTGTTTTATTTTTTTGGTGAATCTCCACCATGAAATAACCAACAGTTTAAGAGAGTGGTCTTGGAGCATGCGGGAGAGATACCATCTAACATTTCCCCCATGGCAAGTTAAAGGATTGGGACTTAACCAGATCCAAATTTCAACTTTCACGTAAGTGCTGCACGCTCTTGTCTGATGGGGAGATGATGACGGCAGGGATTAAAGGCTTAAGACAGCAAGTCTATCTTAACCTGCCTTTCATGAGGCCCCAGCCTGGTTGATGTTAAGCCGACAGGCAGGTTAGCCGGAGCAGCAGATCTTTGCATCCAGCTGTGGTCTTGGGGATGACCAGCCCTGGCTCGTCTTTTGCTAAATATTTTTTTAGGTGAAAACTCTGTGTGTTGGTAAAACTCAGAAAGGTGGTGGCAGGGTGTGTTTTCAATCAGCATTTGCTCAGTCTAAACTTAGTTTGTCTCTGACTTTTTGTTTTTGAAAGAGAAGCTGGTTTCATCTTCATTTTCTCTAATCATCTGTTTATTTTATTAGCTTTTTCAAAAAAGCTGTATTTCCCCTGATGCCTGGCCACCTGTTTTATATGAGCTGCTGAAGGTCTGAGCTCTTGCTCTGCTTGTGCAGAGCAGATTTCTTTCAACAAGCCAAAAGAAACGACATGACTATATACTAAAAAGGGCAAAAAAACCCACATGCTGTGCTATTTTGGTAGTAGCAAATTATGCGTCCTACAAATTACCATTGGTTATGAACATCGTCCGTCTGTCTGGATGACAATGTCCTGCTTTCAGACCACCACTAATACGGTTAGAGTTAGGATAATACCCATTGAACTCCAAAGCGTCTCCGCTTTTTCTGAGCCCTGATTTATTCCTACCAGCAAATGTCACATGTAAGTAGATGTTTTATGGCTGTATAATTCACAGACTGTTAGGCATCTTATTAGGAAGGACTTGGACTTTTTAAAAAATGACTTGAGGTTGTTCCTTTACTATCTGGAAACTATCAATTCTCTAGATTTTCTTGCTCGCTGGCTCTTTTTTTCCTTTTTCTTTTTCCCCTTTTTTCTTTTCCTTCTTTCTTTCTAATTATTTCTCTCTCTCTTTATTTTTCTCTTTTTTCTTTTTCCTTTTTATTTTTTGTTATTTTTTCCTGTTTATTTCCTTTCTCATTTTCTCGTTCATTTTCCTTTTTCTTCCTTTTAT